>NW_027478459.1:0-1448078 GCF_051014685.1 Ptiloglossa arizonensis | reverse complement strand
CCGTTTCTTTCTTCGTTTCTCCGTTTATATCTTCGTTTCTCCATTTATTTCTCCGTTTCTTTCTACGTTTCTCCGTTCCATCCTTCGTTTCTCCGTTTCTTTCTTCGTTTCCCCGTTTTTTTCTTCGTGTCTCCGTTTCCTTGTCCGTTTCTCCGTTTATTTCTTCGTTTCTCCATTTATTTCTCCGTTTCTTTCTTCGTTTATCCGTTTCTTTGTTCGTTTCTCCGTTTCTTTCTTCGTTTGTCCGTTTCTTTCTTCGTTTCTCCGTTTCTTTCTTCGTTTCTGCGTTTCTTGCTTCGTTTCTCCGTTTCTTTGTTCGTTTCTCCGTTTCTTTCTCCGATTCTCCGTTTCTTTCTTCGATTCTCCGTTTCTTTCTTCGTTGCTCCGTTTCTTTCTTCGTTTCTCCGTTTCTTTCTTCGTTTCTCCGTTTCTCCGTTTCTTTCTTCGTTTCTCCGTTTCTTTGTTCGTTTCTCCGTTTCTTTCCTCGCTTCTCCGTTTCTTTCTTCGTTTCTTCATTTATTTCTCCGATTCTCCGTTTCTTTGTTCGTTTCTCCGTTTCTTTGTTCGTTTCTCCGTTTCTTTGTCCGTTTCTCCGTTTCTTTCTTCGTGTCTCCATTTCTTTCTTCGTTTCTCCGTTTCTTTGTTCGTTTCTCCGTTCCTTTCTCCGATTCTCCGTTTCTTTCTTCGATTCTCCGTTTCTTTCTTCGTTTCTCCGTTTCTCCGTTTCCTTGTTCGTTTCTCCGTTTATTTCTTCGCTTCTCGATTTATTTCTTCGTTTCTTTCTTCGTTTCTCCGTTTCTTTCTTCGTTTCTCCGTTTGTTTGCTCGTTTCTCCGTCTCTTTGTTCGTTTCTCCATTTCTTTGTTCGTTTCTCCGTTTCTCCGTTTCTCCGTTTCTTTCTTCGTTTCTCCGTTTCTTTGTTCGTTTCTCCGTTTCTTTGTTCGTTTCTCCATTTCTTTCTTCGTTTCTCCGTTTATTTCTTCGTTTCTCCGTTTCATTCTTCGTTTCTGCGATTCTTTGTTCGTTTCTCTGTTTCTTTCTTCGTTTCTCCGTTTCTTTCTCCGTTTCTCGGTTTCTTTCTTCGTTTCTCCGTTTCTTTGTTCGTTTCTCCGTTTCTTTCTTCGTTTCTCCATTTATTTATCCGTTTCTCCGTTTCTTTGTTCGTTTCTCCGTTTCTTTGTTCGTTTCTCCGTTTCTTTCTTCGCTTCTCTGTTTCTTTGTTCGTTTCTCCGTTTATTTCTTCGTTTCTCCATTTATTTCTCCGTTTCTCCGTTTCTTTCTTTGTTACTTCGGTTCTTTCTTCGTTTCTCCGTTTCTTTCTTCGTTTCTCCGTTTCTATCTTCATTTCTCCGTTTCTTTCTCCGTTTCTCCGTTTCTTTGTTCGTTTCTCCGTTTCTTTGTTCGTTTCTCCGTTTCTTTCTCCGTTTCTCGATTTATTTGTTCGTTTCTCCATCTATTTCTCCGTTTCTTTCTTCGTTTCTCCGCTTCTTTCTTCATTTCTCCGTTTCTTTCTTCGTTTCTCCGTTTATTTCATCGTTTCTCCACTAATTTCTCCGTTTCTCCGTTTCTTTTTTCGTTTCTTCGTTTCTTTCTTCGTTTCTCCGTTTCTCCGGTTCTTTCTTCGTTTCTCCGTTTCTTTGTTTCATTCTCCGTTTCTTTCTTCATTTCTCCGTTTATTTCTTCGTTTCTCCGTTTCATTCTTCGTTTCTGCGTTGCTTTCTTAGTTTCTCGGTTTCTTTCTTCGTTTCTCTGTTTATTCCTTCGTTTCTCCATTCATTTATCCGTTTCTCCGTTTCATTGTTCGTTTCGCCGTTTCTTTGTTCGTTTCTCCGTTTCTTTGTTCGTTTCTCCGTTTCTTTCTTCGTTTCTCCGTTTCTATCTTCATTTCTCCGTTTCTTTCTTCGTTTCTCCGTTTCTTTGTTCGTTTCTCCGTTTCTTTGTTCGTTTCTCCGTTTCTTTCTCCGTTCCTCGGTTTATTTCTTCGTTTCTCCATCTATTTCTCCGTTTGTTTGTTCGTTTCTCCGTTTCTTTGTTCGCTTCTCCGTTTCTTTCTGCGTTTCACCGTTTGTTTCTTCGTTTCTCCATTTATTTCTCCGTTTCTCCATTTCTTTATTCGTTTCTCCGTTTCTTTGTTCGTTTCTCCGTTTCTTTCTCCGTTTCTCGGTTTATTCCTTCGTTTCTCCATTTATTTCTCCGATTCTCCGTTTCTTTATTCGTTTCTCAGTTTCTTTCTTCGTTTCTCCGTTTCTTTCTTCGTTTCTCCGTTTCTTTCTTCGTTTCTCCGTTCCTTTCTTCGTTTCTCCTTTCTTTCATCGTTTCTTCGATTCTCCGTCTCTTTCTTCGTTTCTCCGTTTATATCTTCGTTTCTCCATTTATTTCTCCGTTTCTTTCTACGTTTCTCCGTTTCATCCTTCGTTTCTCCGTTTCTTTCTTCGTTTCTCCGTTTCTTTGTTGGTTTCACCGTTTCTTTCTTTGTTTCTCCGTTTGTTTCTTCATTTCTCCGTATGTTTCTTCGTTTCTCCGTTTCATTCTTTGTTTCTGTGTTTCTTTGTTCGTTTCTCCGTTTCTTTCTCGTTTCTCCGTTTCTTTCTCCGTTTCTCCGTTTCTTTGTTCGTTTCTGCGTTTCTTTGTTCGTTTCTCCGTTTCTTTCTTCGTATCTCCGTTTCTTTCTTCGTTTCTCCGTTTCTTTCTTCGTTTCTCCGTTTCTTTCTTCGTTCCTCCGTTTCTTTCTTCGTTTCTCCGTTTATTTCTTCGTTTCCCCGTTTTTTTCTTCGTGTCTCCGTTTCCTTGTTCGTTTCTCCGTTTATTTCTTCGTTTCTCCATTTATTTCTCCGTTTCTTTCTTCGTTTCTCCGTTTCTTTGTTCGATTCTCCGTTTCTTTCTTCGTTTGTCCGTTTCTTTCTTCGTTTCTCCGTTTCTTTCTTCGTTTCTGCGTTTCTTTCTTCGTTTCTCCGTTTCTTTCTTCGTTTCTCCGTTTCTTTGTGCGTTTCTCCGTTTCTTTCTTCGTTTCTCCGTTTCTTTCCTCGTTTCTCCCTTTCTTTCTTCGTTTCACCGTTTCATTCTTCGTTTCTCCGTTTATTTCTTCGTTTCTCCATTTATTTCTCCGTTTCTTTCTCCGTTTCTCTGTTTATTTATTCGTTTCTCCGTTTCTTTCTTCGATTCTCTGTTTCTTTTTTCGTTTCTCGGTTTCTTTCTGCGATTCGCCGTTTCTTTCTTCGTGTCTCCGTTTATATCTTCGTTTCTCCATTTATTTCTCCGTTTCATTCTTCGCCTCTTCGTTTCTCTCTTCGTTACTCCGTTTCATTGTTCGTTTCTCCGTTTCTTTGTTCGTTTCTCCGTTTCTTTGTTCGTTTCTCCGTTTCTTTCTTCGTTTCTCCGTTTCTTTCTTGGTTTCTCCGTTTCTTTCTTTGTTTCTCCGTTTGTTTCTTCTTTTCTCCGTATGTTTCTTCGTTTCTCCGTTTCATTCTTTGTTTCTGTGTTTCTTTGTTCGTTTCTCCGTTTCTTTCTTCGTTTCTCCGTTTCTTTGTTCGTTTCTCCGTTTCTTTCTCCGTTTCTCGGTTTATTTCTTCGTTTCTCCATCTATTTCTCCGTTTCTTTCTTCGTTTCTCCGTTTCTTTCTTCATTTCTCCGTTTCTTTGTTCCTTTCTGCGTTTATTTCTTCGTTTCTCCTTTTATTTCTCCGTTTCTTTCTTCGTCTCTTCGTTTCTCTCTTCGTTACTGCGTTTCTTTCTTCGTTTCTCCGTTTATTCCTTCGTTTCTCCATTTATTTATCCGTTTCTCCGTTTCTTCCTTCGTTACTTCGGTTCTTTCTTCGTTTCTCCGTTTCTTTCTTCGTTTCTCCGTTTCTTTGTTCGTTTCTCCGTTTCTTTCTTCGTTTCTCCGTTTCTTTGTTCGTTTCTCCGTTTCATTGTTGGTTTCCCCGTTTCTTTCTTCGTTTCTCCGTTTCATTCACCGTTTCTTCGTTTCTCCGTTTCTTTCTTCGTTTCTCTGTTTCATTCTTCGTGTCTGCGTTTCGTTGTTCGTTTCTCTGTTTCTTTCTTCGTTTCTCCGTTTCTTTCTCCGTTTCTCGGTTTATTTCTTCGTCTCTTCGTTTCTCTCTTCGTTACTCCGTTTCTTTCTTCGTTTCTCCGTTTCTTTGTTCGTTTCTCCGTTTCCTTCTCCGATTCTCCGTTTCTTTCTTCGTTTCTCCGTTTCTTTCTTCGTTTCTCCGTTTCATTCTTCGTGTCTGCGTTTCGTTGTTCGTTTCTCTGTTTCTTTCTACGTTCCTCCATTTCATTCTTCGTGTCTGCGTTTCGTTGTTCGTTTCTCTGTTTCTTTCTTCGTTTCTCCGTTTCTTTCTCCGTTTCTCGGTTTATTTCTTCGTCTCTTCGTTTCTCTCTTCGTTACTCCGTTTCTTTCTTCGTTTCTCCGTTTCTTTGTTCGTTTCTCCGTTTCCTTCTCCGATTCTCCGTTTCTTTCTTCGTTTCTCCGTTTCTTTCTTCGTTTCTCCGTTTCATTCTTCGTGTCTGCGTTTCGTTGTTCGTTTCTCTGTTTCTTTCTACGTTCCTCCATTTCATTCTTCGTGTCTGCGTTTCGTTGTTCGTTTCTCTGTTTCTTTCTTCGTTTCTCCGTTTCTTTCTCCGTTTCTCGGTTTATTTCTTCGTCTCTTCGTTTCTCTCTTCGTTACTCCGTTTCTTTCTTCGTTTCTCCGTTTCTTTGTTCGTTTCTCCGTTTCTTTCTTCGTTTCTCCGTTTCTTTCTTCGTTTCTCCGTTTCTTTCTCCGTTTCTCGGTTTATTTCTTCGTTTCTTCATTTATTTCTCCGTTTCTTTCTTCGTCTCTTCGTTGCTTTCTTCTTTTCTCCGTTTCTTTCTTCGTTTATCCGTTTATTCCTTCGTTTCTCCATTTATTTATCCGTTTCTCCGTTTCTTTGTTCGTTTCTCCGTTTGTTTCTTCGTTTCTCCGTTTCTTTGTTCCTTTCTGCGTTTATTTCTTCGTTTCTCCTTTTATTTCTCCTTTTCTTTCTTCGTCTCTTCGTTTCTCTCTTCGTTACTCCGTTTCTTTCTTCGTTTCTCCGTTTCTTTGTTCGTTTCTCCGTTTCTTTCTTCGTTTCTCCGTTTCTTTCTTCGTTTCTCCGTTTCTTTGTTCGTTTCTCCGTTTCTTTCTTCGTTTCTCCGTTTATATCTTCGTTTCTCCATTTATTTCTCCGTTTCTTTCTTCGTTTCTCCGTTTCATTCTTCGTTTCTCAGTTTCTTTGTACGTTTCTCCGTATCTTTGTTCGTTTCTCCGTTTCTTTCTTTGTTTCTCCGTATCTTTCTTCATTTCTCCGTTTATTTCTTCGTTTCTCCGTGTCTTTGTTCGTTTCTCCGTTTCTTTCTTTGTTTCTCCGTATCTTTCTTCATTTCTCCGTTTGTTTCTTCGTTTCTCCGTTTCATTCTTCGTTTCTGCGTTTCTTTGTTCGTTTCTCTGTTTCTTTCTTCGTTTCTCCGTTTCGCGGTTTATTTCTTCGTTTCTCCGTTTCTTTCTTCGATTCTTCGTTTCTTTCTTCATTTCTCCGTTTCTTTCTTCGTTTCTCCGTTTCTTCCTTCGTTTCATCGTTTCTCCGTTTCTCCGTTTCTCCGTTTCGATTAGATGATTATAATATTTATAATTTCTATTATAAATCATTTGATCTATAGTTAAATTAGACACTAATACTCTAAATACATACTTAATATATTTTTTAATTTCTTTAGCCTCCAGAAGAATCTTATTTATACTATTTACTATATATAATAATTTACACAGAATCGGAAATAAATCTAATTATTAATTTATAATAATAATTTTTTTTTTCACTTATCTTAAAAATTGGGATGTACTCTTTAAATGTTCGATTCATTTCTTTAATTTATTCATTAAATTGAATTAATCTATTCATTATAATAACTTTAATCAAATTAATCCCTATAATTATTATAGAACTCATATTAAAATTTAATAATGAAATTTATTTTATTTGCCTAATTAATGTAATTATTGCCCCTATCATTTGCTTAAACAAAAAAATCAATCATAATAATTATAGGATTTTCATCTGTTATACAAACATCTATTATAGTTATTTTATTAATAATTAACAAAAATACATTTTTAACATATTTCATTTTATACTCAATAATTTATTTAATTTTAATTTTTATATTTAAAATAATAAAGATTAACTCTTCTTCCTTATTTAATATATTAACCTCTAATAGGAGAAAAATTATTTTATACTCAATAATTATTATGTACAAAAATTTCCCGACTATAGCACTCTTTATACTGAAATAAACCGTCCTAGAAACATTAATAAATTCAAGAATAAAATTTACCGTGGAATGTTTAATTTTACATTTATTCGAAAGATGAAACATACAAAAGTTTGTACAAAAGTATTTATTTATTTTATCGCACGGTAGGGAATATCATACAAATGGAAATACTTATCTCTAATGTCGGTAAATTGTACCTGTCGCGCCATCTATTTGTGGAAATTAGAACAATTCCTCGACAAACTTGAGCGTTTCTCCGCCAGGTGTTTGCACCACTTAAGTGTAGTTTAACCCTTTCTCCAATAGATGGCAACCCATGTAATTACCACGTTACAGGGATTTGTAATTGCGGGTTCAGAATATATTTGCATACATACAAACTGTAATTCCGATATGTAGCGAAATATTCATTTATTTTATTCCACGGCTTCTTCGATCGTATTTGTTCGATCTACCCAAATATTTCAAGAAATTGATGGCTTTTTATACCGAAACATTGTCAAAAATTGTTTAATCTACGCTCCAACGACGGCTGTTAATAATTATGATAAATAAATGTCAAGATATTGCGAAGTCTGCGAAGGCGAACGCTTTCAGTGAATGTTTGTTCATTCCAGCGATTGTTATTAACATTTACGCATGTTCCCCATATTGACCGAAAAATGTGCATCTTATTTATGCATTAAAAATGATTGATTCGCCTCTAGCAATTGATTTTGATCGAACTTCAAAGTAAAGAGATGTTTCCTAAAGTTTTAAAACATGGAAAGTAATAATTGTCTATGAGATATATCAATTTAACATTTGATTAATACATGAGGAATCGAAATTTTTGGTAAAATAAGTGACTAAAAAATAATTATTATAAATAAATAATTAGGTTTATTTCCGATTCTACGTAAATTATTATATACTGTAAATATTAGGTGGACCGGAAAGTAATGTCGTTTCTGCGCATTTCACTATTTGATTGTCATTTGTCAGCTCATTGTGTACATTAAAGTCGTAGCAAAGACATTCTGAGGTTATAGTGACTTGTTTAGTTGTAAATAATTAAATTTAAAATTTTTCTTTACAATTTTGGGTGAAATGGCCAGCCAAATACCAGAAGAGGTACATATCCGGCATTGCATGCTTTTTGAGTTTCGCAAGGGTAGTAACGCAACATTTGCTACCAAAAACATTTGCGATGTTTATCCAAATGCATTAGACGTTCGTAAATGCCAAAGGTGGTTTTCCAAATTCAAATCCGGTAATTTTGATCTTTCCGACTCGTATCGATCAGGAAGAACAACAACGTTAGGCAATGACGTGTTAAGTGCGGAAGTGGAAGCAAATCCGTGTCAGACAATCGAGGAATTGTCAAACAGTCTTAACCAACCTTGGTCGACCATCCAAGAACATTTGCAGCAGATTGGGAAAGTAAGCAGAGCAGGTGTTTGGGTCCCGCATAATCTGTCCGAAGAGAACAAGGCTAACCGATCCACCACATGCAACTTATTGCTTCAACGGCACAATACAGAAGCGTTTTTTGATCGCTTGATCACCGGAGATGAAAAGTGGGTTCTTTATGATAATCCAAAACGCAAAAGGCAGTGGCTCTCTCCAAATGAATCGCCACAAAGTACTGCTAAGCCAGGTTTACACCCCAAAAAGGCCCTTTTGTGTGTTCGGTGGAGTATTCGCGGCGTTGTTCATTTTGAAGTGCTGAAACCTGGACAGACTGTGAATGCAGACCTTTACTGTGAACAATTAGATCGTGTAAATAAATCTTTAATTGAAAAGTGGCCAGCGATTGTCAACAGAAAAGGCGTTATTCTGCAACACGATAATGCAAGACCGCACTGCGCAAGACGAACCTTGGCAAAAATTAATGAATTGGGGTGGGAGGTACTGCCTCACCCACCATACTCGCCCGATGTTGCACCATCGGATTTCCATTTATTCCGATCGCTTCAACACTTTCTAAGTGGCAAAAGATTTGCAAATTTGGATGATATTCAAAATGCCATCTCTGTATATTTTGCTCAAAAACCAATTGATTTTTATCGATCCGGCATTGAAAATTTGCACACTAGATGGCAAAAGGTTGTTGATAATGAGGGTGATTATATCATTGATTAAAAATAAAAACTCGTTAAAAATTTACGTGTTTGAATTTAATGTAAGGAAACGACATTACTTTCCGGTCCACATAATAGTATAAATAATATTCTTCTGGAGGCTAAAGAAATTAAATAATATATTAAATATGTATTTAGAGTATTAGTGTACAATTTAACTATAGCTCAAATGATTTATAATAGAAATTATAACCATTATAATCATTTAATCCAAACGGAGAAACGGAGAAAACGGAGAAACGGAGAAACGGAGAAACGGAGAAACGGAGAAACGGAGAAACGGAGAAACGGAGAAACGGAGAAACGAAGAAAGAAACGGAGAAACAAAGAAATAAATGGAAAAACGAAGAAATAAACGGAGAAACGAACAAAGAAACGGACAAACGAAGAAAGAAACGGAGAATCGAAAAAAGAAACGGAGAAACGAAGGAAGAAACGGGGAAACGAAGAAAGAAACGGAGAAACGAAGATAGAAACGGAGAAACGGAGAAACGAACAAAGAAACGGAGAAACGAACAAAGAAACGGAGAAACGAAGAAAGAAACGTAGTAACGAAGAAAGAAACGTAGAAACGAACAAAGAAAAGGAGAATAGGAGAAATAAATGGAGAAACCAAGAAATAACCCGAGAAACGGAGAAACGAAGAAAGAAACGGAGAAACGAACAAAGAAATGGAGAAACGAAGAAAGAAACGGAGATACGAAGAAAGAAACGGAGAAACGGAGAAAGAAACGGAGAAACGAAAAAAGAAACGGGGAAACGAAGAAAGAAACGGAGAAACGAAGAAAGAAACGGAGAAACGGAGAAATAAACCGAGAAACGGAGAAAGAAACGGAGAAACGAAGATAGAAACGGAGAAACGGAGAAACGAACAAAGAAACGGAGAAACGAACAAAGAAACGGAGAAACGAAGAAAGAAACGGAGAATCGGAGAAATAAATGGAGAAACGAACAAAGAAACGGAGAAACGAACAAAGAAACGGAGAAACGAACAAAGAAACGGAGAAACGAACAAAGAAACGGAGAAACGGAGAAATAAATGGAGAAACGAAGAAATAAACCGAGAAACGGAGAAAGAAACGGAGAGACGAAGAAAGAAACGGAGAAACGAAGATAGAAACGGAGAAACGAACAAAGAAACGGAGAGACGAAGAAAGAAACAGAGAAACGGAGAAATAAACCGAGAAACGGAGAAAGAAACGGAGAAACGAAGATAGAAACGGAGAAACGGAGAAACGAACAAAGAAACGGAGAAACGAACAAAGAAACGGAGAAACGAAGAAAGAAACGGAGAATCGGAGAAATAAATGGAGAAACGAACAAAGAAACGGAGAAACGAACAAAGAAACGGAGAAACGGAGAAATAAATGGAGAAACGAAGAAATAAACCGAGAAACGGAGAAAGAAACGGAGAAACGAAGAAAGAAACGGAGAAACGAAGATAGAAACGGAGAAACGAACAAAGAAACGGAGAGACGAAGAAAGAAACGGAGAAACGGAGAAATAAATGGGGAAACGAAGAAATAAATGGAGAAACGAAGAAATAAATGAAGAAACGAAGAAATAAACGGAGAAACGAAGAAAGAAACGGAGAAACGAAAAGAGAAACGGAGAAACGAAGGAAGAAACTGAGTAACGAAGAAAGAAACGAAGAAACGAAGAAAGAAACGGAGAAACAAAGAAAGAAACGGAGAAATAAATGGAGAAACGAAGATATAAATGGAGAAACCAAGAAAGAAACGGAGAAACGAAGAAACGATGAAAGAAAGGAGAAACGAAGAAAGAAACGGAGAAACGAAGAAAGAAACGGAGAAACGAAGAAAGAAACGGAGAAACGTAGAAAGAAACGGAGAAACGAAGAAAGAAACTGAGAAACGAAGAAAGAAACGGAGAATCGCAGAAATAAATGCAGAAACGAAGGAGTAAACCGAGAAACGGAGAAAGAAACGGAGAAACGAAGAAAGAAACGGAGAAACGAAGAAAGAAACGGAGAAACGGAGAAATAAGTGGAGAAACGAAGAAATAAACGGAGAAACGAAGAAAGAAACGGAGAAACGAAGAAAGAGTTGGAGACACGATGAAAGAAACGGAGAAACGAAGAAAGAAACGGAGAAACGAAGAAAGAAAGGAGAAACGAGGAAAGAAACGGAGAAACGATGAAAGAAACGGGGAATCGGAGAAATAAATGGAGAAACGAAGAAATAATCCGAGAAACGGAGAAAGAAACGGAGAAACGAACAAAAAACAGAGAAACGAAGAAAGAAACGGAGAAACGAAGAAAGAAACGGAGAAACGAAAAAAGAAAGGGAGAAACGAAGAAAGAAACGGAGAAACGAAAAAAGAAACGGAGAAACGAAGAAAGAAACGGAGAAACGAAGAAAGAAACGGAGAAACGAAGATAGAAACGGAGAAACGGAGAAACGAACAAAGAAACGGAGAAACGAACAAAGAAACGGAGAAACGAACAAAGAAACGGAGAAACGAACAAAGAAACGGAGTAACGAAGAAAGAAACGTAGAAACGAAGAAAGAAACGGAGTAACGAAGAAAGAAACGAAGAAACGAAGAAAGAAACGGAGAATCGGAGAAATAAATGAAGAAACGAAGAAATAAACCCAGAAACGGAGAAAGAAACGGAGAAACGGACAAAGAAACGGAGAAACGAAGAAAGAAACGGAGAAACGAACATAGAAACGGAGAAACGAACAAAGAAACGAAGAAACGAACAAAGAAACGGAGAAACGAACAAAGAAATAGAGAAACGAACAAAGAAACGGAGAATCGAACAAAGAAACGGAGAAACGAAGAAAGAAATGGAGAATCGGAGAAGTAAATGGAGAAACGAAGAAATAAACCGAGAAACGGAGAAAAAAACGGAGAAACGAAGAGAGAAACGGAGAAACGAAGAAAGAAACGGAGAAACGAAGAAAGAAACGGAGATACGAAGAAAGAAACGGTGAAACGAAGAAAGAAACGGAGAAACGAAGAAAGAAACTGAGAAACGAACATAGAAACGGAGAAACGAACAAAGAAACGGAGAATCGAAGAAAGAAACGGAGTAACGAAGAAATAAACGAAGAAACGAAGAAAGAAACGGAGAATCGGAGAAATAAATGAAGAAACGAAGAAATAAACCCAGAAACGGAGAAAGAAACGGAGAAACGGAGAAACGAAGAAAGAAACGGAGAAACGAACATAGAAACGGAGAAACGAACAAAGAAACGAAGAAACGAACAAAGAAACGGAGAAACGAACAAAGAAATAGAGAAACGAACAAAGAAACGGAGAATCGAACAAAGAAACGGAGAAACGAAGAAAGAAATGGAGAAGCGAACAAAGAAACGGAGAAACGAACAAAGAAACGGAGAAACGGACAAAGAAACGGAGAAACGAACAAAGAAACGGAGAAACGAAGAAAGAAACGGAGAATCGGAGAAATAAATGGAGAAATGAAGAAATAAACGGAGAAACGGAGAAATAAATGGAGAAATGAAGAAATAAACGGAGAAACGAACAAAGAAACGGAGAAACGAAGAAACAAACGGAGAAACGAACAAAGAAACGGAGAAACGGAGAAATAAATGGAGAAATGAAGAAATAAACGGAGAAACGAACAAAGAAACGGAGAAACGAAGAAACAAACGGAGAAACGAACAAAGAAACGGAGAAACGAACAAAGAAACGGAGAAACGAACAAAGAAACGGAGAAACGAAGAAATAAACGGAGAAACGAAGAAAGAAACGAAGAAAGGAAGAAAGAAACGGAGAAACGAAGAAAGAAACTGAGAAACGAAGAAAGAAACGGAGAATCGGAGAAATAAATGCAGAAACGAAGGAGTAAACCGAGAAACGGAGAAAGAAACGGAGAAACGAACAAAGAAACGGAGAAACGAAGAAAGAAACGGAGAAACGAAGAAAGAAACGGAGAAACGAAGAAAGAAACGGCGAAACGGAGAAGTAAATGGAGAAACGAAGAAACAAACGGAGAAGCGAAGAAAGAAACGGAGAAACGAAGAATGAAACGGAGAAACGTAGAAAGAAACAGGGTAACGAAGAAAGAAACGAAGAAACGAAGAAAGAAACGGAGAAACGGGCAAAGAAACGGAGAAACGAAGAAAGAAACGGAGAATCGGAGAAATAAATGGAGAAACGAACAAAAAACGGTGAAACGGAGAAACGGAGAAACTTAGAGACGGAGAAACGGAGAAACGGAGAAACGGAGAATCGGAGAAACCGAGAAACGGAGAAACGGAGAAACCGTGAAACGGAGAAACTGAGAAACGCAGAAACGGAGAAACCGAGAAACAGAGAAACGGAGAAACGGAGAAACGGAGAAACGGAGAAACGGAGAAACGGAGAAACGGAGAAACGGAGAAACGGAGAAACGGAGAAACAGTGAAACGTAGAAATGGAGAAACCTAGAAACGGAGAAACGGAGAAACCGAGAAACGGAGAAACCGAGAAACGGAGAAACCGAGAAACGGAGAAACCGAGAGACGGAGAAACGGAGAAACCGAGAAACGGAGAAACGGAGAAACGGAGAAACCGAGAAACGGAGAAACGGAGAAACGTTTCTCCGTTTCTTTGTTCGTTTCTCCGTTTCTCCGTTTCTATCTTCGTTTCTCCGTTTCTTTCTCCGTTTCTCGGTTTATTTCTCCGTTTCGCCGTTTCTTTCTTCGTTTCTCCGTTTCTTTCTTCGTTTCCCCGTTTCTTTTTTCGTTTCTCCGCTTCTTTCTCCGTTTCTCCGTTTCTTTCTTCGTATCTCCGTTTCTTTGTTCGTTTCTCCGTTTCTTTGTTCGTTTCTCCGTTTCTTTGTTCGTTTCTCCGTTTCTTTGTTCGTTTCTCCGTTTCTCCGTTTCTATCTTCGTTTCTCCGTTTCTTTCTTCGTTTCCCCGTTTCTTCCTTCGTTTCTCCGTTTCTTTTTTCGATTCTCCATTTCTTTCTTCGTTTCTCCGTTTCTTTGTTCGTTTCTCCGTTTCTTTCTCCGTTTCTCCGTTTCATTGTTCGTTTCTCCGTTTCTTTGTTCTTTTCTCCGTTTCTTTCTTTGTTTCTCCGTTTCTTTCTTCGTTTCTCCGTTTATTTCTTCGTTTCTCCATTTATTTCTCCGTTTCTCCGTTTCTGTCTTCGTTTCTCCGTTTCGATGTTCGTTTCTCCGTTTCTTTGTTCGTTTCTCCGTTTCTTTGCTCGTTTCTCCGTTTCTTTCTTCGTTTCTCCGTTTCTTTGTTCGTTTCTTCGTTTCTTTGTTCGTTTCTCTGTTTCTTTCTTTGTTTCTCCGTTTCTTCCTTCGATTCTCCGTTTATTTCTTCGTTTCTCCGTTTCTTTCTGCGTTTCCCCGGTTCTTTGTTCGTTTCTCCGTTTCTTTCTGCGTTTCATCGTTTCTTACTTCGTTACTCCGTTTCTTTCTTGGTTTCTCCGTTTCTTTCCTCGTTTCTCCGTTTCTTTCTTCGTTTCCACGTTTATTTCTTCGTTTCTGCATTTATTTCTCCGTTTCTTCGTTTCTTTCTTCGTTTCTCCGTTTCTTTGTTCGTCTCTCCGTTTCTTCGTTCGTTTCACCGTTTCTTTCTTCGTTTCTCCGTTTCTTTGTTCGCTTCTCCGTTTCTCGGTTTATTTCTTCGTTTCTCCATTTATTTCTCTGTTTCTTTCTTCGTTTCTCCGTTTCTTTCTTCGTCTCTCCGTTTATTTCTTCGTTTCTCCATTTATTTCTCCGTTTCTCCGTTTCTTTCATCGTTTCTCCGTTTCTTTGTTCTTTTCTCCGATCTTTCTGCGTTTCATGGTCTCTTTCTTCGTTACTACGTTTCCTTCTTCTTACAATGGTATGTGCACTTTTCCCCTAGGCCATTCCAGTTATTGGTTTCGTGTATCAGACTTTTTTTTTTTTTTTTTTTTTTTAACGTGGGGGAAATCTTCGAAAGACCCCCCCGCCGCCTGGGGAGGGGCGGGGGGAGTGTGGGATTCCCCGCGCCCGGAAGGAAACCCATCGGGCGCGGGACCTACCCACTAAAACCCACCACGGTGGCCATCCTCGCACTATGCAGGGGGAGCACCTGGGACCGAAGACATCATAACATCAGGTGCTCCCCCGTGCAGGGCTCTCGCGCCCGTGTCCTCCCGTTCCAGGGAAGGGAGGGGGTACTTCACCCTCCCTTCCCTGTTTTCTCCTCGGCGCTCTGGCGCCCGACGTCGGAGCAGGGCCACACTGCTCCGACGTCCCACTCCCGGGGGCCGCCCGAGGGCGGCCGCGAGTCCCACACTCGCGACCGCCCACGGCCCCCATAGCCGCGCCGGAGGCACGGCTCTGGGACCGTGCCGTCGGCGCGGCAGCACCCCGGCTCGTACGCTCCCGAGGGCAGCTCTGGCCTCTCCGCCCTCGAGAGCGTCGCCGTCCCTTATTCTTCCCCCCCTCAGACGACGGTCGGTGGCACGAGCCTCAAGGGCTACGCACCCCCGCCCGCCGCTCTCAGGGTGGCCTCCCCGGCCCTTCCGGAGGCCCACCCGCCCCCGGCCTCGGACGAGGCCTCGCTCGCGGTCTCCCCCTCTCGCGAATGCGGCTCGCGGCCTCCTTCTGCGAGATTACCTCCTCGCAGAAGGAGGCCACGGCCCGCCACTTCGTCTCGCTGCCGAGCATGGCCCGTACCACGCCCGGCAGCGATAGATCCGCCCCAATCACGGCCGTGAGGACACGGCGCTCCACCCCCCAGGCCGGACACACCTCGAGGGTGTGTTGCGCCGTGTCCTCGTCCGCTGGACAGTGCCAGCAGCGCGCCGCCTCTTCCACACCGATCCGGCACAGGTACTGTCCGAAGCATCCGTGCCCGGACAGCACCTGCACCAACCGGTAGGTGAGTGAGCCGAAGCGCCTACCCAGCCACTCAAACAGGACCGGCCGGATAGCCCGGACAGTCCTCTGGCCGAACAACGGCTCGGCCAGCCGCTGCTGCCAAAGCTGCAGCATGGACTCCCGGGCCTGGCGCCTGAGGGCCTCCACCTCGCATCCCGCCAGGACCACCCCATCCTCGCGGGCGCGCATGCGGCCCTCGTAGAAAGCCGCATGCGCGCCCGCGATCAAGTCCGCCGGGGGTAGCCCTGACAGGACGCTCGCCGCCTCATACGAAACGGTCCGGTACCCCCGGGTCGTGTATCAGACTTGCGAAATTTTTGATTGTTTCTCAACCATTCCTAAACTCCAAACTCCCATATCTCGCGAACCGGTTGAAGAACTCGAGAAATTCCTGTTGCAGCTGAAAGCAGAATCCCGCCCGATTACAACGATATGTGCATTTTAGCCCTAGGCCATAGTAGTTACTGGTTTCTAGTATCAGACGTGCGAAAATTTTGATGGTTTCTCAAGCATTCCTTAACTTCACACTTACATATCTCGCGAACGGATTGACGAACTCGAGAATTTCCTACTGCATCTGAAAGCAGAAACTCGCCCGGTTACAACGGTTTGTGCATTTTTCCCCTAGGCCTTTGTAGTTATTTGTTTCGAGTATCAGACTTGCGAACATTTTGATGGTTTCTCAACCATTCCTTAACGTCAAACTCGCATATCTCGCGAAAGGATTGACGAACTCGAGAAATTCCTGTTGCATCCGAAAGTAGAAACTCGCCCGATTACAATTGTGTGCGTACTTTTCCCCTAGGCCATTCCAGTTATTCGTATCTAGCATCACAATTGCGACAATTTTGATGGTTTCTCAACCATTCAATAACTTCAAACTCCCATATCTCGCGAACGGATAGACGAACTCCAGAAATTCCTGTTGCATGTGAAAGTGGAAACTCGCCCGATTACAAAGGTATGTGTATTTTTTCCCTAGGCCTTTGTAGTTATTGGTTTCGAGTATCAGACTTGCGAAAATTTTGATGGTTTCTCAACCATTCCTTAACTTCAAACTCCAATATCTCGCGAACGGATTGACGAACTCGAGAAATTCCTGTTGCATGTAAAAGTAGAAACTAGCCCGATTACAATGTTGTGTGTACTTTTTCCCTAGGCCATTCCAGTTGTTGGTTTCGAGTATCAGACCTGCGAAAATTTTGATGGTTTCTCAACCATTCGTTATCTTCAAACTCCCATATCTCGCGAACGGATTCACGAACTCGAGAAATTCCTGTTGCATCTGAAAGTAGAAACTAGCCCGATTACAATGGTCTGTGTACTTTCCCCCTAGGCCATTCCAGTTATTGGTTTCGAGTATCAGACCAGCGAAAATTTTGATGGTTTCTCAACCATTCCTTAACCTCAAAGTCCCATATCTCTCGAACGGATTGACGAACTCGAGAAATTCCTGTTGCATCTGAAAGCAGAATCTCGCCCGATTACAACGGTATGTGCATTTTAGCCCTAGGCCATAGTAGTTACTGGTTTCTAGTATCAGACGTGCGAAAATTTTGATGGTTTCTCAAGCATTCCTTAACTTCAAACTCCCATATCTCGCGAACGCATTGACGAACTCGAGTAATTCCTGTTGTATCTGAAAGTAGAAGCTCGCCCGATTAGAATGGTGTGTTCTTTTCCCCTAGGCCATTCCAGTTATTGGTTTCGAGTATCAGACCTGTGAAAACTTTGATGGTTTCTCAACCATTCCTTAACTTCACACTTACATATCTCGCGAACGGATTGACGAACTCGAGAATTTCCTCTTGCATCTGAAAGCAGAAACACGCCCGGTTACAACGGTATGTGCATTTTCCCCCTAGGCCATTGTGGTTATTGGTTTCGAGTATCAGACCAGCGAAAATTTTGATGGTTTCTCAACCATTCGTTATCTTCAAACTCCCATATCTCGCGAACGGATTGACGAACTCGAGAAATTCCTGTTGCATCTGAAAGCAGAAACTAGCCCGATTACAATGTTGTGTGTACTTTTTCCCTAGGCTATTCCAGTTGTTGGTTTCGAGTATCTGACCTGCGAAAATTTTGATGATTTCTCAACCATTCCTTAACTTCAAACTCCAATATCTCGCGAACGGATTGACGAACTCGAGAAATTCCTGTTGCATCTGAAAGTAGAAGCTCGCCCGATTAGAATGGTGTGTCTACTTTTCCCGTAGGCCATTCCAGTTATTGGTTTCGAGTATCAGACCTGCGAAAATTTTGATGGTTTCTCAACCATTCGTTATCTTCAAACTCCCATATCTCGCGAACGGATTGACGAACTCGAGAAATTCCTGTTGCATCTGAAAGCAGAAACTAGCCCGATTACAATGGTGTGTGTACTTTTCCCCTTGGCCATTCCAGTTATTGGTTTCGAGTATCAGACCAGCGAAAATTTTGATGGCTTCTCAACCATTCCTTAACTTCAAACTTCCATATCTTGCGAACGGATTGACGAACTCGAGAAATTCCTGTTGCATCTGAAAGTAGAAACTCGCCCGATTACAATGGTATGTGTACTTTTCCCCTAGGTCATTCGAGTTATTGGTTTCGAGTATCAGACTTGCCAAAGTTTTGATGGTTCCTCAACCATTCCTTAACTTCACACTTACTCATCTCGCGAACGGATTGACGAACTCGAGAATTTCCTACTGCATCTGAAAGCAGAAACTCGCCCGGTTACAACGGTATGTGCATTTTTCCCCTAGGCCATTGTAGTTATTGGTTTGGAGTATCAGACCAGCGAAAATTTTGATGGCTTCTCAACCATTCCTTAACTTCAAACTCCCATATCTCGCGAACGGATTGACGAACTCGAGAAATTCCTGTTGCATCTGAAATTAGAAACTCGCCCGATTACAGTGGTATGTGCATTTTTGCCCTAAGCCATAGTCGTTATTGGTTTCGAGTATCAGACTTGCGAAAATTTTGATGGTTTCTCAACCATTCCTTAACTTCAAACTCCAATATCTCGCGAACGGATTGACGAACTCGAGAAATTCCTGTTGCACCTGAAAGTAGAAGCTCGCCCGATTAGAATGGTGAGTGTACTTTTCCCCTAGGCCATTCCAGTTATTGGTTTCGAGTATCAGACCAGCGTAAATTTTGATGGCTTCTCAACCATTCCTTAACTTCAAACTCCCATATCTCGCGAACGGATTGACGAACTCGAGAAATTCCTGTTGCATCTGAAAGTAGAAACTCGCCCGATTACAATGGTATGTGTACTTTTCCCCTAGGTCATTCGAGTTATTGGTTTCGAGTATCAGAATTGCCAAAGTTTTGATGGTTCCTCAACCATTCCTTAACTTCACACTGACTCATCTCGCGAACGGATTGACGAACTCGAGAATTTCCAGTTGCATCTGAAAGCAGAAACTCGCCCGATTACAATGGTATGTGTACTTTTCCCCTAGGCCATTCCAGTTATTGGTTTCGAGTATCAGACTTGCGATAACTTTGATGGTTTCTCAACCATTCCTTAACTTCACACTTACATACCTCGCGAACGGATTGACGAACTCGAGAATTTCCTATTGCATCTGAAAGCAGAAACTCGCCCGGTTACAACGGTATGTGCATTATTGCCCTAGGCCATAGTAGTTATTGGTTTCGAGTATCAGACTTGCGAAAATTTTGATGGTTTCTCAACCATTCCTTAACTTCAAACTCCCATATCTCGCGAACGGATTGACGAACTCGAGAAATTCCTGTTGCATCTGAAAGTAGAAACTCGCCCGATTACAACGGTATGTGTATTTTTCCCCTAGGCCATCGTAGTTATTGGTTTCGAGTATCAGACTTGCGAACATTTTGATGGTTCCTCAACCATTCCTTAACTTCAAACTCGCATATCTCGCGAAAGGATTGACGAACTCGAGAAATTCCTGTTGCATCCGAAGGTAGAAACTCGCCCGATTACAATGGTGTGCGTACTTTTCCCCTAGGCCATTCCAGTTATTCGTTTCTAGCATCACAATTGCGACAATTTTGATGGTTTCTCAACCATTCAATAACTTCAAACTCCCATATCTCGCGAACGGATGGACGATCTCGAGAAATTCCTGTTGCATCTGAATGTGGAAACTCGCCCGATTACAAAGGTATGTGTATTTTCCCCTAGGCCTTTGTAGTTATTGGTTTCGAGTATCAGACCTGCGAAAATTTTGATGGTTTCTCAACCATTCCTTAACTTCAAACTCCCATTTCTCGCGAACGGAATGACGAACTCGAGAAATTCCTGTTGCATCTGAAAGTAAAAACTCGCCCGATTAAAACGGTATGTGTATTTTTCCCTTAGGCCATTGCAGTTATTGGTTTCGAGTATCAGGCTTGCGATAACTTTGATGGTTTCTCAACCATTCCTTAACTTCACACTTACATACCTCGCGAACGGATTGACGAACTCGAGAATTTCTTATTGCATCTGAAGGTAGAAACTCGCCCGATTACAACGGTATGTGTATTTTTCCCCTAGGCCATCGTAGTTATTGGTTTCGAGTATCAGACTTGCGAAAATTTTGATGGTTTCTCAACCATTCCTTAACTTCAAACACCCATTTCTCGCGAACGGATTGAGGAACTCGAGAAATTCCAGTTGCATTTGAGAGCAGAAACTCGCCCGATTACAATGGTATGTGTACTTTTCCCCTAGGCCATACCAGTTATTGGTTTCGAGTATCAGACTTGCGATAGCTATGATGGTTTCTCAACCATTCATTAACTTCACACTTACATACCTCGCGAACGGATTGACGAACTCGAGAAATTCCTGTTGCATCTGGAAGTAGAAACTCGCCCGATTACAACGGTATGTGTATTTTTCCCCTAGGCCTTTGTAGTTATTGGTTTCGAGCATCAGACTTGCGAAAATTTTGATGGTTTCTCAACCATTCCTTAACTTCAAACTCCCATTTCTCGCGTACGGATTGACGAACTCGAGAAATTCCTGTTGCATCTGAAAGCAGAAACTCGCCCGATAACAACGGTATGTGCATTTTTGCCCTAGGCCATAGTAGTCACTGGTTTCGGGTATCAGACTTGCGAAAATTGTGATGGTTACTCAACCATTCCTTAACTCCACACTTACATATCTCGCGAACGGATTGACGAACTCCAGAATTTCCTATTTCATCAGAAAGCAGAAACTCGCCCGGTTACAACGGTATGTGCATTTTTGCCCTAGGCCATAGTAGTTATTGGTTTCGAGTATCAGACTTGCGAAAATTTTGATGGTTTCTCAACCATTCCTTAACTTCAAACTCCCATTCCTCGCGAACGGATTGACGAACTCGAGAAATTCCTGTTGCATCTGAAAGTAGAAACTCGCCCGAATACAATGGTGTGTGTGCTTTTCTCATAGGCCATTCCAGTTATTGGTTACGAGTATCAGACCAGTGAAAATTTTGATGGTTTCTCAACCATTCCTTAACTTCAAACTCCCACATCTCGCGAACGGATTGACCAACTCGAGAAATTCCTGTTGCATCTGAAAGTAGAAACTCGCCAGAATACAATGGTGTGTGTACTTTTCCCCTAGGCCATTCCAGATATTGGTTTCGAGTATCAGACTTGCAAAAATTTCGATGATTTCTCAACCATTCCTTAAATTCAAACTCCCATTTCTCGCGAACGGATTGACGCACTCGAGAAATTCCTGTTGCATCTGAAAGCAGAAACTCGCCTGAATACAATGGTGTGTGTACTTTTCCCCTAGGCCATTCCAGGTATTGGTTTCGAGTATCAGACTTGCGATAATTTTGATGGTTCCTCAACCATTCCTTAACTTCACACTTACATATCTCGCGAACGGATTGACGAACTCGAGAATTTCCTACAGCATCTGAAAGCAGAAACTCGCCCGGTTACAACGGTATGTGCATTTTTGCCCTAGGCCATGGTAGTTATTGGTTTCCAGTAACAGACTTGCGAAAATTTTGATGGTTTCTCAACCATTCCTTAACTTCAAACTCCCATTTCTCGCGAACGGATTGACGAACTCGAGAAATTCTTTTTGCATCTGAAAGTAGAAACTCGCCAGATTACAATGGTATGTGTACTTTTCCCGTAGGCCACTCCAGTTATTGGTTTCGAGTATCAGACTTGCGATAATTTTGATGGTTCCTCAACCATTCCTTAACTTCACACTTACATATCTCGCGAACGGATTGACGAACTCGAGAATTTCCTATAGCATCTGAAAGCAGAAACTCGCCCGGTTACAACGGTATGTGCATTTTTGCCCTAGGCCATAGTAGTTATTGGTTTCGAGTAACAGACTTGTGAAATTTTGATGGTTTCTCAACCATTCCTTAACTTCAAACACCCATTTCTCGCGAACGGATTGACGAACTCGAGAAATTCCACTTGCATCTGAGAGCAGAAACTCGCCCGATTACAATGGTATGTGTACTTTTCCCCTAGGCCATTCCAGTTATTGGTTTCGAGTATCAGACTTGCGATAACCATGATGGTTTCTCAACCATTCCTTAACTTCACACTTACATAACTCGCGAAAGGATTGACGAACTCGAGAAATTTCTGTTGCATCTGAAAGTAGAAACTCGCCCGATTACAACGGTATGTGTATTTTTCCCCTAGGCCATTGTAGTTATTGGTTTCGAGTATCAGACTTGCGAAAATTTTGATGGTTTCTCTACCATTCCTTAACTTCAAACTCCCATTTCTCGCGTACGGATTGACGAACTCGAGAAATTCCTGTTGCATCTGAAAGTAGAAACTAGCCCGATTACAATGGTGTGTGTACTTTTACCCTAGGCCATTCCAGTTATTGGTTTCGAGTATCAAGCCAGCGAAAATTTTGATGGTTTCTCAACCATTCCTTAACTTCAAACTCCCATAACTCGCGAACGGATCGACGAACTCGAGATATTCCTGTTGTATCTGAAAGTAGAAACTCGCCCGATTACAATGGTGTGTGTACTTTTACCCTAGGCCAATCCAGTTATTGGTTTCGAGTATCAAGCCAGCGAAAATTTTGATGGTTTCTCAACCATTCCTTAACTTCAAACTCCCATATCTCGCGAACGGATCGACGAACTCGAGAAATTCCTGTTGCATGTAAAAGTAGAATGTCGCCCGATTACAACGGTATGCGTACTTTTCCCCTAGGCCTTTGTAGTTATTGGTTTCGAGTATCAGACTTGCGAAAATTTTGATGATTTCTCAACCATTCCTTAACATCAAACTCCCATTTCTCGCGAACGGATTGACGAACTCGAGCAATTCCTGTTGCATCTGAACGTAGAAACTCCCCCGATTCCAACGGTATGTGTACTTTTCCCCTAGGCAATTCCACTTATTGGTTTCGAGTATCAGACTTGCGAAAATTTTGATGGTTTCTCAACCAATCCTTAACTTCACACTTCCATATCTCGCGAACGGATTGACGAACTCGAGAAGTTCCTATTGCATCTGAAAGCAGAAACTCGCCCGGTTACAACGGTATGTGCATTTTTGCCCTAGGCCATAGTAGTTATTGGTTTCGAGTATCAGACTTGCGAAGATTTTGATGGTCTCTCAACCATTCCTTAACATCAAACTCTCATATCTCGCGAACGGATTGACGAACTCGAGAATTTCTTGTTGCATCTAAAAGCAGAAACTCGCGCGGTTACAACGGTATGTGCATTTTTGCCATAGGCCATAGAAGTTATTGGTTTCGAGTAACAGACTTGCGATAATTTTGATGGTTTCCCAACCAATCCTTAACTTCACACTTCCATATCTCGCGAACGGATTGACGAACTCGAGAAGTTCCTATTGCATCTGAAAGCAGAAACTCGCCCGGTTACAACGGTATGTGCATTTTTGCCCTAGGCCATAGTAGTTATTGGTTTCGAGTATCAGACTTGCGAAGATTTTGATGGTTTCTTAACCATTCCTTAAATTCAAACTCCCATATCTCGCGAACGGATTGACGAACTCGAGAAATTCCTGTTGCATCTGAAAGTAGAAACTCGCCCGATTACAATGGTATGTGTACTTTCCGCTAGGCCATTCCAGTTATTGGTTTCGAGTATCAGACTTGCGATAATTTTGATGGTTTCTCAACCATTCCTTTACTTCAAACTCCCATATCTCGCGAACGGATTGACGAACTCGATTATTTCCTGTTGCATCTGAAAGCAGAAACTCGCCCGATTACAATGGTATGTGTACTTTTCCCGTAGGCCATTCCAGTTATTGGTTTCGAGTATCAGACTTGCGTTAATTTTGATGGTTTCTCAACCATTCCTTAACTTTACACTTACATATCGCGCGAACGGATTGACGAACTTGAGAATTTCCTATTGCATCTGAAAGCAGAATCTCGCCCGGTTACAACGGTATGTGCATTATTGCACTAGGCCATAGTAGTTATTGGTTTCGAGTATCAGACTTGCGAAAATTTTGATGGTTTCTCAACCATTCCTTAACTTCAAACTCCCATATCTCGCGAACGGATTGACGAACTCGAGAAATTCCTGTTGCATCTGAAAGTAGAAACTCGCCCGGTTACAACGGTATGTGCATTATTGCCCTAGGCCATAGTAGTAATTGGTTTCGAGTATCAGACTTGCGAAAATTTTGATTGTTTCTCAACCATTCCTTAACATCAAACTCCCATTTCTCGCGAACGGATTGACGAACTCGAGAAATTCTTGCTGCATCTGAAAGTAGAAGCTCGCCCGATTACAACGGTATGTGTATTTTTCCCCTAGGCCATTGTAGTTATTGGTTTCGATTATCAGACTTGTGAAAATTTTGATTGTTTCTCAACCATTCCTTAACTTCACACTTACATATCTCGCGTACGGATTGACGAACTCGAGAATTTCCTATTGCATCTGAAAGCAGAAACTCGCCCGGTTACAACGGTATGTGCATTTTTGCCCTAGGCCATAGTAGTTATTGGTTTCGAGTATCAGACTTGCGAAGATTTTGATGGTCTCTCAACCATTCCTTAACTTCAAACTCCCATATCTCCCGAACGGATTGACGAACTCGAGAAATTCCTGTTGCATCTGAAAGTAGAAACTCGCCCGAATACAATGGTGTGTGTGCTTTTCTCATAGGCCATTCCAGTTATTGGTTTCGAGTATCAGACCAGTGAAAATTTTGATGGTTTCTCAACCATTCCTTAACTTCAAACTCCCACATCTCGCGAACGGATTAACCAACTCGAGAAATTCCTGTTGCATCTGAAAGTAGAAACTCGCCAGAATACAGTGGTGTGTGTACTTTTCCCCTAGGCCATTCCAGTTATTGGTTTCGAGTAACAGACCAGCGAAAATTTTGATGGTTTCTCAACCATTCCTTAACTTCAAACTCCCATATCTCGCGAACGGATAGACGCACTCGAGAAATTCCTGTTGCATCTGAAAGCAGAAACTCGCCTGAATACAATGGTGTGTGTACTTTTCCCCTAGGCCATTCCAGTTATTGGTTTCGAGTATCAGATTTGCGATAATTTTGATGGTTCCACAACCATTCCTTAACTTCACACTTACATATCTCGTGAACGGATTGACGAACTCGAGAATTTCCTACAGCATCTGAAAGCAGAAACTCGCCCGGTTACAAAGGTATGTGCATTTTTGCCCTAGGCCATGGTAGTTATTGGTTTCAAGTAACAGACTTGCGAAAATTTTGATGGTTTCTCAACCATTCCTTAACTTCAAACTCCCATTTCTCGCGAACGGATTGACGAACTCGAGAAATTCCAGTTGCATCTGAGAGCAGAAACTCGCCCGATTACAATGGTATGTGTACTTTTCCCCTAGGCCATTCCAGTTATTGGTTTCGAGTATCAGACTTGCGATAACCATGATGGTTTCTCAACCATTCCTTAACTTCACACTTACATAACTCGCGAACGGATTGACGAACTCGAGAAATTTCTGTTGTATCTGAAAGTAGAAAATCGCCCGATTACAATGGTGTGTGTACTTTTACCCTAGGCCAATCCAGTTATTGGTTTCGAGTATCAAGCCAGCGAAAATTTTGATGGTTTCTCAACCATTCCTTAACTTCAAACTCCCATATCTCGCGAACGGATCGACGAACTCGAGAAATTCCTGTTGCATGTAAAAGTAGAATGTCGCCCGATTACAACGGTATGCGTACTTTTCCCCTAGGCCTTTGTAGTTATTGGTTTCGAGTATCAGACTTGCGAAAATTTTGATGATTTCTCAACCATTCCTTAACATCAAACTCCCATTTCTCGCGAACGGATTGACGAACTCGCGAAATTCCTGTTGCATCTGAAAGTAGAAACTCGCCCGATTACAACGGTATGTGTATTTTTCCCCTAGGCCATTGTAGTTATTGGTTTCGAGTATCAGACTTGCGAAAATTTTGATGGTTTCTCTACCATTCCTTAACTTCAAACTCCCATTTCTCGCGAACGGATTGACGAACTCGAGAAATTCCTGTTGCATCTGAAAGTAGAAACTAGCCCGATTACAATGGTGTGTGTACTTTTACCCTAGGCCATTCCAGTTATTGGTTTCGAGTATCAAGCCAGCGAAAATTTTGATGGTTTCTCAACCAATCCTTAACTTCACACTTCCATATCTCGCGAACGGATTGACGAACTCGAGAATTTCCTATTGCATCTGAAAGCAGAAACTCGCCCGGTTACAACGGTATGTGCATTTTTGCCCTAGGCCATAGTAGTTATTGGTTTCGAGTATCAGACTTGCGAAGATTTTGATGGTCTCTCAACCATTCCTTAACATCAAACTCCCATATCTCGCGAACGGATTGACGAACTCGAGAATTTCTTGTTGCATCTGAAAGCAGAAACTTGCGCGGTTGCAACGGTATGTGAATTTTTGCCATAGGCCATAGTAGTTATTGGTTTCGAGTAACAGACTTGCGAAAATTTTGATGGTTTCTTAACCATTCCTTAAATTCAAACTCCCATATCTCGCGAACGGATTGACGAACTCGAGAAATTCCTGTTGCATCTGAAAGTAGAAACTCGCCCGATTACAATGGTATGTGTACTTTCCCCTAGGCCATTCCAGTTATTGGTTTCGAGTATCAGACTTGCGAAGATTTTGATGGTCTCTCAACCATTCCTTAAATTCAAACTCCCATTTCTCGCAAACGGATTTACGAACTCTAGAAATTCCTGTTGCATCTGAAAGTAGAAACTCGCCCGAATACAATGGTGTGTGTACTTTTCTCCTAGGCCATTCCAGTTATTGATTTCGAGTATCAGACCAGCGAAAATTTTGATGGTTTCTCAACCATTCCTTAACTTCAAACTCCCACATCTCGCGAACGGATTGACGAACTGGAGAAATTCCTGTTGCATCTGAAAGTAGAAACTCGCCCGAATACAATGGTGTGTGTACTTTTCCCCTAGGCCATTCCAGTTATTGGTTTCGAGTATCAGACCAGCGAAAATTTTGATGGTTTCTCAACCATTCCTTAACTTCAAACTCCCATATCTCGCGAACGGATTGACGAACTCGAGAAATTCCTGTTGCATCTGAAGGTAGAAACTCGCCCGAATACAATGGTGTGTGTACTTTTACCCTGGGACATTCCAGTTATTGGTTTCGAGTATCAAGGCAGCTAAAATTTTGATTGTTTCTCAAACATTCCTTAACATCAAACTCCCATTTCTCGCGAACGGATTGACGAACTCGAGAAATTCTTGCTGCATCTGAAAGTACAAACTCGCCCGATTACAACGGTATGTGTATTTTTCCCCTAGGCCATTGTAGTTATTGGTTTCGATTATCAGACTTGTGAAAATTTTGATTGTTTCTCAACCATTCCTTAACTTCACACTTACATATCTCGCGTACGGATTGACGAACTCGAGAATTTCCTATTGCATCTGAAAGCAGAAACTCGCCCGGTTACAACGGTATGTGCATTTTTGCCCTAGGCCATAGTAGTTATTGGTTTCGAGTATCAGACTTGCGAAGACTTTGATGGTCTCTCAACCATTCCTTAACTTCAAACTCCAATATCTCCCGAACGGTTTGACGAACTCGAGAAATTCCCGTTGCATCTGAAAGTAGAAACTCGCCCGAATACAATGGTGAGTGTACTTTTCTCATAGGCCATTCCAGTTATTGGTTTCGAGTATCAGACCAGTGAAAATTTTGATGGTTTCTCAACCATTCCTTAACTTCAAACTCCCACATCTCGCGAACGGTTTGACCAACTCGAGAAATTCCTGTTGCATCTGAAAGTAGAAACTCGCCAGAATACAATGGTGTGTGTACTTTTCCCCTAGGCCATGACAGTTATTGGTTTCGAGTATCAGACTAGCGAAAATTTTCATGGTTTCTCAACCATTCCTTAACTTCAAACTCCCATATCTCGCGAACGGATTGACGAACTCGAGAAATTCTTGCTGCATCTGAAAGTACAAACTCGCCCGATTACAACGGTATGTGTATTTTTCCCCTAGGCCATTGTAGTTATTGGTTTCGATTATCAGACTTGTGAAAATTTTGATTGTTTCTCAACCATTCCTTAACTTCACACTTACATATCTCGCGTACGGATTGACGAACTCGAGAAATTCCTGTTGCATCTGAAAGTAGAAACTCATCCGATTACAATGGTATGTGTACTTTCCCCTAGGCCATTCCAGTTATTGGTTTCGAGTATCAGACTTGCGATAATTTTGATGGTTTCTCAACCATTCCTTTACTTCAAACTCCCATATCTCGCGAACGGATTGACGAACTCGATTATTTCCTGTTGCATCTGAAAGCAGAAACTCGCCCGATTACAATGGTATGTGTACTTTTCCCGTAGGCCATTCCAGTTATTGGTTTCGAGTATCAGACTTGCGTTAATTTTGATGGTTTCTCAACCATTCCTTAACTTTACACTGACATATCTCGCGTACGGATTGACGAACTCGAGAATTTCCTATTGCATCTGAAAGCAGAAACTCGCCCGGTTACAACGGTATGTGCATTATTGCCCTAGGCCATAGTAGTTATCGGTTACGAGTATCAGACTTGCGAAAATTTTGATGGTATCTCAACCATTCCTTAACATCAAACTCCCATATCTCGCGAACGGATTGACGAACTCGAGAAATTCCTGTTGCATCTGAAAGTAGAAACTCGCCCGGTTACAACGGTATGTACATTTTTGCCCTAGGCCATAGTAGTTATCGGTTTCGAGTATCAGACTTGCGAAGATTTTGATGGTCTCTCAACCATTCCTTAAATTCAAACTCCCATTTCTCGCAAACGGATTTACGAACTCGAGAAATTCCTGTTGCATCTGAAAGTAGAAACTCGCCCGAATACAATGGTGTGTGTACTTTTCTCCTAGGCCATTCCAGTTATTGGTTTCGAGTATCAGACCAGCGAAAATTTTGATGGTTTCTCAACCATTCCTTAACTTCAAACTCCCACATCTCGCGAACGGATTGACGAACTGGAGAAATTCCTGTTGCATCTGAAAGTAGAAACTCGCCCGAATACAATGGTGTGTGTACTTTCCCCTAGGCCATTCCAGTTATTGGTTTCGAGTATCAGACCAGCGAAAATTTTGATGGTTTCTCAACCATTCCTTAACTTCAAACTCCCACATCTCGCGAACGGATTGACGAACTGGAGAAATTCCTGTTGCATCTGAAAGTAGAATCTCGCCCGAATACAATGGTGTGTGTACTTTTCCCCTAGGCCATTCCAGTTATTGGTTTCGAGTATCAGACCAGCGAAAATTTTGATGGTTTCTCAACCATTCCTTAACTTCAAACTCCCATATCTCGCGAACGGATTGACGAACTCGAGAAATTCCTGTTGCATCTGAAAGTAGAAACTCGCCCGAATACAATGGTGTGTGTACTTTTCCCCTAGGCCATTCCAGTTATTGGTTTCGAGTATCAGACCAGCGAAAATTTTGATGGTTTCTCAACCATTCCTTAACTTCAAACTCCCATATCTCGCGAACGGATTGACGAACTCGAGAAATTCCTGTTGTATCTGAAAGTAGAAACTCGCCCGATTACAAAGGTGTGTGTACTTTTACCCTGGGACATTCCAGTTATTGGTTTCGAGTATCAAGGCAGCTAAAATTTTGATTGTTTCTCAACCATTCCTTAACATCAAACTCCCATTTCTCGCGAACGGATTGACGAACTCGAGAAATTCTTGCTGCATCTGAAAGTACAAACTCGCCCGATTACAACGGTATGTGTATTTTTCCCCTAGGCCATTGTAGTTATTGGTTTCGATTATCAGACTTGTGAAAATTTTGATTGTTTCTCAACCATTCCTTAACTTCACACTTACATATCTCGCGTACGGATTGACGAACTCGAGAATTTCCTATTGCATCTGAAAGCAGAAACTCGCCCGGTTACAACGGTATGTGCATTTTTGCCCTAGGCCATAGTAGTTATTGGTTTCGAGTATCAGACTTGCGAAGACTTTGATGGTCTCTCAACCATTCCTTAACTTCAAACTCCCATATCTCCCGAACGGATTGACGAACTCGAGAAATTCCCGTTGCATCTGAAAGTAGAAACTCGCCCGAATACAATGGTGAGTGTACTTTTCTCATAGGCCATTCCAGTTATTGGTTTCGAGTATCAGACCAGTGAAAATTTTGATGGTTTCTCAACCATTCCTTAACTTCAAACTCCCACATCTCGCGAACGGATTGACCAACTCGAGAAATTCCTGTTGCATCTGAAAGTAGAAACTCGCCAGAATACAATGGTGTGTGTACTTTTCCCCTAGGCCATTCCAGTTATTGGTTTCGAGTATCAGACCAGCGAAAATTTTCATGGTTTCTCAACCATTCCTTAACTTCAAACTCCCATATCTCGCGAACGGATTGACGAACTCGAGAAATTCCTGTTGTATCTGAAAGTAGAAACTCGCCCGATTACAATGGTGTGTGTACTTTTACCCTAGGCCACTCCAGTTATTGGTTTCGAGTATCAAGCCAGCGAAAATTTTGATGGTTTCTCAACCATTCCTTAACTTCAAACTCCCATATCTCGCGAACGGATTGACGAACTCGAGAAATTCCTGTTGTATCTGAAAGTAGAAACTCGCCCGATTACAATGGTGTGTGTACTTTTACCCTAGGCCATTCCAGTTATTGGTTTCGAGTATCAAGCCAGCGAAAATTTTGATGGTTTCTCAACCATTCCTTAACTTCAAACTCCCATATCTCGCGAACGGATCGACGAACTCGAGAAATTCCTGTTGCATGTGAAAGTAGAATGTCGCCCGATGATAACGGTATGTGTACTTTTCCCCTAGGCCTTTGTAGTTATTGGTTTCGAGTATCAGACTTGCAAAAATTTCGATGATTTCTCAACCATTCCTTAAATTCAAACTCCCATTTCTCGCGAACGGATTGACGCACTCGAGAAATTCCTGTTGCATCTGAAAGCAGAAACTCGCCTGAATACAATGGTATGTGTACTTTTCCCCTAGGCCATTCCAGTTATTGGTTTCGAGTATCAGACTTGCGATAACCATGATGGTTTCTCAACCATTCCTTAACTTCACACTTCCATATCTCGCGAACGGATTGACGAACTCGAGAATTTCCTATTGCATCTGAAACCAGAAACTCGCCCGGTTACAACGGTATGTGCATTTTTGCCCTAGGCCATAGTAGTTATTGGTTTCGAGTATCAGACTTGCGAAAATTTTGATGGTTTCTCAACCATTCTTTAACTTCAAACTCCCATTTCTCGCGAACGGATTGACGAACTCGAGAAATTCCTATTGCATCTGAAAGCAGAAACTCGCCCGGTTACAAAGGTGTGTGTACTTTTACCCTAGGCCATTCCAGTTATTGGTTTCGAGTATCAAGCCAGCGAAAATTTTGATGGTTTCTCAACCATTCCTTAACTTCAAACTCACATTTCTCGCGAACGGATTGACGAACTCGAGAAATTCCTGTTGCATCTGAAAGTAGAAACTCCCCCGATTACAACGGCATGTGTACTTTTCCCCTAGACAATTCCAGTAATTGGTTTCGAGTATCAGACATGCGAAAATTTTGATGGTTTCTCAACCAATCCTTAACTTCACACTTCCATATCTCGCGAACGGATTGACGAACTCGAGAATTTCCTATTGCATCTGAAAGCAGAAACTCGCCCGATTACAACGGTATGTGTATTTTTCCACTAGGCCATTGTAGTTAATTGTTTCGTGTATCAGACTTGCGAAAATTATGATTGTTTCTCAACCATTCCTTAACATCAAACTCCCATTTCTCGCGAACGGATTGACGAACTCGAGAAATTCTTACTGCATCTGAAAGTAGAAACTCGCCCGATTACAACGGTATGTGTATTTTTCCCCTAGGCCATTGTAGTTATTGGTTTCGATTATCAGACTTGTGAAAATTTTGATTGTTTCTCAACCATTCCTTAACTTCACACTTACATATCTCGCGTACGGATTGACGAACTCGAGAATTTCCTATTGCATCTGAAAGCAGAAACTCGCCCGGTTACAACGGTATGTGCATTTTTGCCCTAGGCCATAGTAGTTATCGGTTTCGAGTATCAGACTTGCGAAGATTTTGATGGTCTCTCAACCATTCCTTAACTTCAAACTACCATTTCTCGCGAACGGATTGACGAACTCGAGAATTTCCTATTGCATCTGAAAGCAGAAACTCGCCCGGTTACAACGGTATGTGCATTTTTGCCCTAGGCCATAGTAGTTATTGGTTTCGAGTATCAGACTTGCGAAAATTTTGATGGTTTCTCAACCATTCCTTAACTTCAAACTCCCATTTCTCGCGAACGGATTGACGAACTCGAGAAATTCCTATTGCATCTGAAAGCAGAAACTCGCCCGGTTACAAAGGTGTGTGTACTTTTACCCTAGGCCATTCCAGTTATTGGTTTCGAGTATCAAGCCAGCGAAAATTTTGATGGTTTCTCAACCATTCCTTAACTTCAAACTCCCATTTCTCGCGAACGGATTGACGAACTCGAGAAATTCCTGTTGCATCTGAAAGTAGAAACTCGCCTGAATACAATGGTATGTGTACTTTTCCCCTAGGCCATTCCAGTTATTGGTTTCCAGTATCAGACTTGCGATAACCATGATGGTTTCTCAACCATTCCTTAACTTCACACTTCCATATCTCGCGAACGGATTGACGAACTCGAGAATTTCCTATTGCATCTGAAACCAGAAACTCGCCCGGTTACAACGGTATGTGCATTTTTGCCCTAGGCCATAGTAGTTATTGGTTTCGAGTATCAGACTTGCGAAAATTTTGATGGTTTCTCAACCATTCTTTAACTTCAAACTCCCATTTCTCGCGAACGGATTGACGAACTCGAGAAATTCCTATTGCATCTGAAAGCAGAAACTCGCCCGGTTACAAAGGTGTGTGTACTTTTACCCTAGGCCATTCCAGTTATTGGTTTCGAGTATCAAGCCAGCGAAAATTTTGATGGTTTCTCAACCATTCCTTAACTTCAAACTCACATTTCTCGCGAACGGATTGACGAACTCGAGAAATTCCTGTTGCATCTGAAAGTAGAAACTCCCCCGATTACAACGGCATGTGTACTTTTCCCCTAGGCAATTCCAGTAATTGGTTTCGAGTATCAGACATGCGAAAATTTTGATGGTTTCTCAACCAATCCTTAACTTCACACTTCCATATCTCGCGAACGGATTGACGAACTCGAGAATTTCCTATTGCATCTGAAAGCAGAAACTCGCCCGATTACAACGGTATGTGTATTTTTCCACTAGGCCATTGTAGTTAATTGTTTCGTGTATCAGACTTGCGAAAATTATGATTGTTTCTCAACCATTCCTTAACATCAAACTCCCATTTCTCGCGAACGGATTGACGAACTCGAGAAATTCTTGCTGCATCTGAAAGTAGAAACTCGCCCGATTACAACGGTATGTGTATTTTTCCCCTAGGCCATTGTAGTTATTGGTTTCGATTATCAGACTTGTGAAAATTTTGATTGTTTCTCAACCATTCCTTAACTTCACACTTACATATCTCGCGTACGGATTGACGAACTCGAGAATTTCCTATTGCATCTGAAAGCAGAAACTCGCCCGGTTACAACGGTATGTGCATTTTTGCCCTAGGCCATAGTAGTTATCGGTTTCGAGTATCAGACTTGCGAAGATTTTGATGGTCTCTCAACCATTCCTTAACTTCAAACTACCATTTCTCGCGAACGGATTGACGAACTCGAGAATTTCCTATTGCATCTGAAAGCAGAAACTCGCCCGGTTACAACGGTATGTGCATTTTTGCCCTAGGCCATAGTAGTTATTGGTTTCGAGTATCAGACTTGCGAAAATTTTGATGGTTTCTCAACCATTCCTTAACTTCAAACTCCCATTTCTCGCGAACGGATTGACGAACTCGAGAAATTCCTATTGCATCTGAAAGCAGAAACTCGCCCGGTTACAAAGGTGTGTGTACTTTTACCCTAGGCCATTCTAGTTATTGGTTTCGAGTATCAAGCCAGCGAAAATTTTGATGGTTTCTCAACCATTCCTTAACTTCAAACTCCCATTTCTCGCGAACGGATTGACGAACTCGAGAAATTCCTGTTGCATCTGAAAGTAGAAACTCCCCCGATTACAACGGTATGTGTACTTTTCCCCTAGGCAATTCCAGTTATTGGTTTCGAGTATCAGACTTGCGAAGATTTTGATGGTCTCTCAACCATTCCTTAAATTCAAACTCCCATTTCTCGCAAACGGATTTACGAACTCGAGAAATTCCTGTTGCATCTGAAAGTAGAAACTCGCCCGAATACAATGGTGTGTGTACTTTTCTCCTAGGCCATTCCAGTTATTGGTTTCGAGTATCAGACCAGCGAAAATTTTGATGGTTTCTCAACCATTCCTTAACTTCAAACTCCCACATCTCGCGAACGGATTGACGAACTGGAGAAATTCCTGTTGCATCTGAAAGTAGAAACTCGCCCGAATACAATGGTGTGTGTACTTTTCCCCTAGGCCATTCCAGTTATTGGTTTCGAGTATCAGACCAGCGAAAATTTTGATGGTTTCTCAACCATTCCTTAACTTCAAACTCCCACATCTCGCGAACGGATTGACGAACTGGAGAAATTCCTGTTGCATCTGAAAGTAGAAACTCGCCCGAATACAATGGTGTGTGTACTTTTCCCCTAGGCCATTCCAGTTATTGGTTTCGAGTATCAGACCAGCGAAAATTTTGATGGTTTCTCAACCATTCCTTAACTTCAAACTCCCATATCTCGCGAACGGATTGACGAACTCGAGAAATTCCTGTTGTATCTGAAAGTAGAAACTCACCCGATTACAAAGGTGTGTGTACTTTTACCCTGGGCCATTCCAGTTATTGGTTTCGAGTATCAAGGCAGCTAAAATTTTGATTGTTTCTCAACCATTCCTTAACATCAAACTCCCATTTCTCGCGAACGGATTGACGAACTCGAGAAATTCTTGCTGCATCTGAAAGTAGAAACTCGCCCGATTACAACGGTATGTGTATTTTTCCCCTAGGCCATTGTAGTTATTGGTTTCGATTATCAGACTTGTGAAAATTTTGATTGTTTCTCAACCATTCCTTAACTTCACACTTACATATCTCGCGTACGGATTGACGAACTCGAGAATGTCCTATTGCATCTGAAAGCAGAAACTCGCCCGGTTACAACGGTATGTGCATTTTTGCCCTAGGCCATAGTAGTTATTGGTTTCGAGTATCAGACTTGCGAAGACTTTGATGGTCTCTCAACCATTCCTTAACTTCAAACTCCCATATCTCCCGAACGGATTGACGAACTCGAGAAATTCCAGTTGCATCTGAAAGTAGAAACTCGCCCGAATACAATGGTGTGTGTACTTTTCTCATAGGCCATTCCAGTTATTGGTTTCGAGTATCAGACCAGTGAAAATTTTGATGGTTTCTCAACCATTCCTTAACTTCAAACTCCCACATCTAGCGAACGGATTGACCAACTCGAGAAATTCCTGTTGCATCTGAAAGTAGAAACTCGCCAGAATACAATGGTGTGTGTACTTTTCCCCTAGGCCATTCCAGTTATTGGTTTCGAGTATCAGACCAGCGAAAATTTTGATGGTTTCTCAACCATTCCTTAACTTCAAACTCCCATATCTCGCGAACGGATTGACGAACTCGAGAAATTCCTGTTGTATCTGAAAGTAGAAACTCGCCCGATTACAATGGTGTGTGTACTTTTCCCCTAGGCCATTCCAGTTATTGGTTTCGAGTATCAGACCAGCGAAAATTTTGATGGTTTCTCAACCATTCCTTAACTTCAAACTCCCATATCTCGCGAACGGATTGACGAACTCGAGAAATTCCTGTTGTATCTGAAAGTAGAAACTCGCCCGATTACAAAGGTGTGTGTACTTTTACCCTGGGACATTCCAGTTATTGGTTTCGAGTATCAAGGCAGCTAAAATTTTGATTGTTTCTCAACCATTCCTTAACATCAAACTCCCATTTCTCGCGAACGGATTGACGAACTCGAGAAATTCTTGCTGCATCTGAAAGTACAAACTCGCCCGATTACAACGGTATGTGTATTTTTCCCCTAGGCCATTGTAGTTATTGGTTTCGATTATCAGACTTGTGAAAATTTTGATTGTTTCTCAACCATTCCTTAACTTCACACTTACATATCTCGCGTACGGATTGACGAACTCGAGAATTTCCTATTGCATCTGAAAGCAGAAACTCGCCCGGTTACAACGGTATGTGCATTTTTGCCCTAGGCCATAGTAGTTATTGGTTTCGAGTATCAGACTTGCGAAGACTTTGATGGTCTCTCAACCATTCCTTAACTTCAAACTCCCATATCTCCCGAACGGATTGACGAACTCGAGAAATTCCCGTTGCATCTGAAAGTGGAAACTCGCCCGAATACAATGGTGAGTGTACTTTTCTCATAGGCCATTCCAGTTATTGGTTTCGAGTATCAGACCAGTGAAAATTTTGATGGTTTCTCAACCATTCCTTAACTTCAAACTCCCACATCTCGCGAACGGATTGACCAACTCGAGAAATTCCTGTTGCATCTGAAAGTAGAAACTCGCCAGAATACAATGGTGTGTGTACTTTTCCCCTAGGCCATTCCAGTTATTGGCTTCGAGTATCAGACCAGCGAAAATTTTCATGGTTTCTCAACCATTCCTTAACTTCAAACTCCCATATCTCGCGAACGGATTGACGAACTCGAGAAATTCCTGTTGTATCTGAAAGTAGAAACTCGCCCGATTACAATGGTGTGTGTACTTTTACCCTAGGCCACTCCAGTTATTGGTTTCGAGTATCAAGCCAGCGAAAATTTTGATGGTTTCTCAACCATTCCTTAACTTCAAACTCCCATATCTCGCGAACGGATTGACGAACTCGAGAAATTCCTGTTGTATCTGAAAGTAGAAACTCGCCCGATTACAATGGTGTGTGTACTTTTACCCTAGGCCATTCCAGTTATTGGTTTCGAGTATCAAGCCAGCGAAAATTTTGATGGTTTCTCAACCATTCCTTAACTTCAAACTCCCATATCTCGCGAACGGATCGACGAACTCGAGAAATTCCTGTTGCATGTGAAAGTAGAATGTCGCCCGATGATAACGGTATGTGTACTTTTCCCCTAGGCCTTTGTAGTTATTGGTTTCGAGTATCAGACTTGCAAAAATTTCGATGATTTCTCAACCATTCCTTAAATTCAAACTCCCATTTCTCGCGAACGGATTGACGCACTCGAGAAATTCCTGTTGCATCTGAAAGCAGAAACTCGCCTGAATACAATGGTATGTGTACTTTTCCCCTAGGCCATTCCAGTTATTGGTTTCGAGTATCAGACTTGCGATAACCATGATGGTTTCTCAACCATTCCTTAACTTCACACTTCCATATCTCGCGAACGGATTGACGAACTCGAGAATTTCCTATTGCATCTGAAACCAGAAACTCGCCCGGTGACAACGGTATGTGCATTTTTGCCCTAGGCCATAGAAGTTATTGGTTTCGAGTATCAGACTTGCGAAAATTTTGATGGTTTCTCAACCATTCTTTAACTTCAAACTCCCATTTCTCGCGAACGGATTGACGAACTCGAGAAATTCCTATTGCATCTGAAAGCAGAAACTCGCCCGGTTACAAAGGTGTGTGTACTTTTACCCTAGGCCATTCCAGTTATTGGTTTCGAGTATCAAGCCAGCGAAAATTTTGATGGTTTCTCAACCATTCCTTAACTTCAAACTCACATTTCTCGCGAACGGATTGACGAACTCGAGAAATTCCTGTTGCATCTGAAAGTAGAAACTCCCCCGATTACAACGGCATGTGTACTTTTCCCCTAGGCAATTCCAGTAATTGGTTTCGAGTATCAGACATGCGAAAATTTTGATGGTTTCTCAACCAATCCTTAACTTCACACTTCCATATCTCGCGAACGGATTGACGAACTCGAGAATTTCCTATTGCATCTGAAAGCAGAAACTCGCCCGATTACAACGGTATGTGTATTTTTCCACTAGGCCATTGTAGTTAATTGTTTCGTGTATCAGACTTGCGAAAATTATGATTGTTTCTCAACCATTCCTTAACATCAAACTCCCATTTCTCGCGAACGGATTGACGAACTCGAGAAATTCTTACTGCATCTGAAAGTAGAAACTCGCCCGATTACAACGGTATGTGTATTTTTCCCCTAGGCCATTGTAGTTATTGGTTTCGATTATCAGACTTGTGAAAATTTTGATTGTTTCTCAACCATTCCTTAACTTCACACTTACATATCTCGCGTACGGATTGACGAACTCGAGAATTTCCTATTGCATCTGAAAGCAGAAACTCGCCCGGTTACAACGGTATGTGCATTTTTGCCCTAGGCCATAGTAGTTATCGGTTTCGAGTATCAGACTTGCGAAGATTTTGATGGTCTCTCAACCATTCCTTAACTTCAAACTACCATTTCTCGCGAACGGATTGACGAACTCGAGAATTTCCTATTGCATCTGAAAGCAGAAACTCGCCCGGTTACAACGGTATGTGCATTTTTGCCCTAGGCCATAGTAGTTATTGGTTTCGAGTATCAGACTTGCGAAAATTTTGATGGTTTCTCAACCATTCCTTAACTTCAAACTCCCATTTCTCGCGAACGGATTGACGAACTCGAGAAATTCCTATTGCATCTGAAAGCAGAAACTCGCCCGGTTACAAAGGTGTGTGTACTTTTACCCTAGGCCATTCCAGTTATTGGTTTCGAGTATCAAGCCAGCGAAAATTTTGATGGTTTCTCAACCATTCCTTAACTTCAAACTCCCATTTCTCGCGAACGGATTTACGAACTCGAGAAATTCCTGTTGCATCTGAAAGTAGAAACTCCCCCGATTACAACGGTATGTGTACTTTTCCCCTAGGCAATTCCAGTTATTGGTTTCGAGTATCAGACTTGCGAAGATTTTGATGGTCTCTCAACCATTCCTTAAATTCAAACTCCCATTTCTCGCAAACGGATTTACGAACTCGAGAAATTCCTGTTGCATCTGAAAGTAGAAACTCGCCCGAATACAATGGTGTGTGTACTTTTCTCCTAGGCCATTCCAGTTATTGGTTTCGAGTATCAGACCAGCGAAAATTTTGATGGTTTCTCAACCATTCCTTAACTTCAAACTCCCACATCTCGCGAACGGATTGACGAACTGGAGAAATTCCTGTTGCATCTGAAAGTAGAAACTCGCCCGAATACAATGGTGTGTGTACTTTTCCCCTAGGCCATTCCAGTTATTGGTTTCGAGTATCAGACCAGCGAAAATTTTGATGGTTTCTCAACCATTCCTTAACTTCAAACTCCCATATCTCGCGAACGGATTGACGAACTCGAGAAATTCCTGTTGCATCTGAAAGTAGAAACTCGCCCGAATACAATGGTGTGTGTACTTTTCCCCTAGGCCATTCCAGTTATTGGTTTCGAGTATCAGACCAGCGAAAATTTTGATGGTTTCTCAACCATTCCTTAACTTCAAACTCCCATATCTCGCGAACGGATTGACGAACTCGAGAAATTCCTGTTGTATCTGAAAGTAGAAACTCGCCCGATTACAAAGGTGTGTGTACTTTTACCCTGGGCCATTCCAGTTATTGGTTTCGAGTATCAAGGCAGCTAAAATTTTGATTGTTTCTCAACCATTCCTTAACATCAAACTCCCATTTCTCGCGAACGGATTGACGAACTGGAGAAATTCCTGTTGCATCTGAAAGTAGAAACTCGCCCGAATACAATGGTGTGTGTACTTTTCCCCTAGGCCATTCCAGTTATTGGTTTCGAGTATCAGACCAGCGAAAATTTTGATGGTTTCTCAACCATTCCTTAAATTCAAACTCCCATTTCTCGCAAACGGATTTACGAACTCGAGAAATTCCTGTTGCATCTGAAAGTAGAAACTCGCCCGAATACAATGGTGTGTGTACTTTTCTCCTAGGCCATTCCAGTTATTGGTTTCGAGTATCAGACTTGCGAAGACTTTGATGGTCTCTCAACCATTCCTTAACTTCAAACTCCCATATCTCCCGAACGGATTGACGAACTCGAGAAATTCCAGTTGCATCTGAAAGTAGACACCCGCCCGAATACAATGGTGTGTGTACTTTTCTCATAGGCCATTCCAGTTATTGGTTTCGAGTATCAGACCAGTGAAAATTTTGATGGTTTCTCAACCATTCCTTAACTTCAAACTCCCACATCTCGCGAACGGATTGACCAACTCGAGAAATTCCTGTTGCATCTGAAAGTAGAAACTCGCCAGAATACAATGGTGTGTGTACTTTTCCCCTAGGCCATTCCAGTTATTGGTTTCGAGTATCAGACCAGCGAAAATTTTGATGGTTTCTCAACCATTCCTTAACTTCAAACTCCCATATCTCGCGAACGGATTGACGAACTCGAGAAATTCCTGTTGTATCTGAAAGTAGAAACTCGCCCGATTACAATGGTGTGTGTACTTTTACCCTAGGCCACTCCAGTTATTGGTTTCGAGTATCAAGCCAGCGAAAATTTTGATGGTTTCTCAACCATTCCTTAACATCAAACTCCCATATCTCGCGAACGGATTGACGAACTCGAGAAATTCCTGTTGTATCTGAAAGTAGAAACTCGCCCGATTACAATGGTGTGTGTACTTTTCCCCTAGGCCATTCCAGTTATTGGTTTCGAGTATCAGACCAGCGAAAATTTTGATGGTTTCTCAACCATTCCTTAACTTCAAACTCCCATATCTCGCGAACGGATTGACGAACTCGAGAAATTCCTATTGCATCTGAAAGCAGAAACTCGCCCGGTTACAACGGTATGTGCATTTTTGCCCTAGGCCATAGTAGTTATTGGTTTCGAGTATCAGACTTGCGAAAATTTTGATGGTTTCTCAACCATTCCTTAACTTCAAACTCCCATTTCTCGCGAACGGATTGACGAACTCGAGAAATTCCTATTGCATCTGAAAGCAGAAACTCGCCCGGTTACAAAGGTGTGTGTACTTTTACCCTAGGCCATTCCAGTTATTGGTTTCGAGTATCAAGCCAGCGAAAATTTTGATGGTTTCTCAACCATTCCTTAACTTCAAACTCCCATTTCTCGCGAACGGATTGACGAACTCGAGAAATTCCTGTTGCATCTGAAAGTAGAAACTCCCCCGATTACAACGGTATGTGTACTTTTCCCCTAGGCAATTCCAGTAATTGGTTTCGAGTATCAGACATGCGAAAATTTTGATGGTTTCTCAACCAATCCTTAACTTCACATTTCCATATCTCGCGAACGGATTGACGAACTCGAGAATTTCCTATTGCATCTGAAAGCAGAAACTCGCCCGATTACAACGGTATGTGTATTTTTCCCCTAGGCCATTGTAGTTAATTGTTTCGTGTATCAGACTTGCGAAAATTTTGATTGTTTCTCAACCATTCCTTAACATCAAACTCCCATTTCTCGCGAACGGATTGACGAACTCGAGAAATTCTTGCTGCATCTGAAAGTAGAAACTCGCCCGATTACAGCGGTATGTGTATTTTTCCCCTAGGCCATTGTAGTTATTGGTTTCGATTATCAGACTTGTGAAAATTTTGATTGTTTCTCAACCATTCCTTAACTTCACACTTACATATCTCGCGTACGGTTTGACGAACTCGAGAATTTCCTATTGCATCTGAAAGCAGAAACTCGCCCGGTTACAACGGTATGTGCATTTTTGCCCTAGGCCATAGTAGTTATCGGTTTCGAGTATCAGACTTGCGAAGATTTTGATGGTCTCTCAACCATTCCTTAACTTCAAACTACCATTTCCCGCGAACGGATTGACGAACTCGAGAATTTCCTATTGCATCTGAAAGCAGAAACTCGCCCGGTTACAACGGTATGTGCATTTTTGCCCTAGGCCATAGTAGTTATTGGTTTCGAGTATCAGACTTGCGAAAATTTTGATGGTTTCTCAACCATTCCTTAACTTCAAACTCCCATTTCTCGCGAACGGATTGACGAACTCGAGAAATTCCTGTTGCATCTGAAAGTAGAAACTCCCCCGATTACAACGGTATGTGTACTTTTCCCCTAGGCAATTCCAGTTATTGGTTTCGAGTATCAGACATGCGAAAATTTTGATGGTTTCTCAACCAATCCTTAACTTCACACTTCCATATCTCGCGAACGGATTGACGAACTCGAGAATTTCCTATTGCATCTGAAAGCAGAAACTCGCCCGATTACAACGGTATGTGTATTTTTCCCCTAGGCCATTGTAGTTAATTGTTTCGTGTATCAGACTTGCGAAAATTTTGATTGTTTCTCAACCATTCCTTAACATCAAACTCCCATTTCTCGCGAACGGATTGACGAACTCGAGAAATTCTTGCTGCATCTGAAAGTAGAAACTCGCCCGATTACAACGGTATGTGTATTTTTCCCCTAGGCCATTGTAGTTATTGGTTTCGATTATCAGACTTGTGAAAATTTTGATTGTTTCTCAACCATTCCTTAACTTCACACTTACATATCTCGCGTACGGATTGACGAACTCGAGAATTTCCTATTGCATCTGAAAGCAGAAACTCGCCCGGTTACAACGGTATGTGCATTTTTGCCCTAGGCCATAGTAGTTATCGGTTTCGAGTATCAGACTTGCGAAGATTTTGATGGTCTCTCAACCATTCCTTAACTTCAAACTACCATTTCTCGCGAACGGATTGACGAACTCGAGAAATTCCTGTTGCATCTAAAAGTAGAAACTCGCCCGAATACAATGGTGTGTGTACTTTTATCCTAGGCCATTCCAGTTATTGGTTTCGAGTATCAGACCAGTGAAAATTTTGATGGTTTCTCAACCATTCCTTAACTTCAAACTCCCACATCTCGCGAACGGATTGACGAACTCGAGAAATTCCTGTTGCATCTGAAAGTAGAAACTCGCCCGAATACAATGGTGTGTGTACTTTTCCCCTAGGCCATTCCAGTTATTGGTTTCGAGTATCAGACCAGCGAAAATTTTGATGGTTTCTCAACCATTCCTTAACTTCAAACTCCCACATCTCGCGAACGGATTGACGAACTCGAGAAATTCCTGTTGCATCTGAAAGTAGAAACTCGCCCGAATACAATGGTGTGTGTACTTTTCCCCTAGGCCACTCCAGTTATTGGTTTCGAGTATCAGACCAGCGAAAATTTTGATGGTTTCTCAACCATTCCTTAACTTCAAACTCCCATATCTCGCGAACGGATTGAGGAACTCGAGAAATTCCTGTTGTATCTGAAAGTAGAAACTCGCCCGATTACAATGGTGTGTGTACTTTTACCCTAGGCCATTCCAGTTATTGGTTTCGAGTATCAAGCCAGCGAAAATTTTGATGGTTTCTCAACCATTCCTTAACTTCAAACTCCCATATCTCGCGAACGGATCGACGAACTCGAGAAATTCCTGTTGCATGTGAAAGTAGAATGTCGCCCGATGATAACGGTATGTGTACTTTTCCCCTAGGCCTTTGTAGTTATTGGTTTCGAGTATCAGACTTGCAAAAATTTCGATGATTTCTCAACCATTCCTTAAATTCAAACTCCCATTTCTCGCGAACGGATTGACGCACTCGAGAAATTCCTGTTGCATCTGAAAGCAGAAACTCGCCTGAATACAATGGTGTGTGTACTTTTCCCCTAGGCCATTCCAGTTATTGGTTTCGAGTATCAGACTTGCTATAATTTTGATGGTTCCTCAACCATTCCTTAACTTCAAACTCCCATTTCTCGCGAACGGATTGACGAACTCGAGAATTTCCTACAGCATCTGAAAGCAGAAACTCGCCCGGTTACAACGGTATGTGCATTTTTGCCCTAGGCCATGGTAGTTATTGGTTTCAAGTAACAGACTTGCGAAAATTTTGATGGTTTCTCAACCATTCCTTAACTTCAAACTCCCATTTCTCACGAACGGATTGACGAACTCTAGAAATTCTTGTTGCATCTGAAAGTAGAAACTCGCCCGATTACAATGGTATGTGTACTTTTCCCCTAGGCCATTCCAGTTATTGGTTTCGAGTATCAGACATGCGAAAATTTTGATGGTTTCTCAACCAATCCTTAACTTCACACTTCCATATCTCGCGAACGGATTGACGAACTCGAGAATTTCCTATTGCATCTGAAAGCAGAAACTCGCCCGATTACAACGGTATGTGTATTTTTCCCCTAGGCCATTGTAGTTAATTGTTTCGTGTATCAGACTTGCGAAAATTTTGATTGTTTCTCAACCATTCCTTAACATCAAACTCCCATTTCTCGCGAACGGATTGACGAACTCGAGAAATTCTTGCTGCATCTGAAAGTAGAAACTCGCCCGATTACAACGGTATGTGTATTTTTCCCCTAGGCCATTGTAGTTATTGGTTTCGATTATCAGACTTGTGAAAATTTTGATTGTTTCTCAACCATTCCTTAACTTCACACTTACATATCTCGCGTACGGATTGACGAACTCGAGAATATCCTATTGCATCTGAAAGCAGAAACTCGCCCGGTTACAACGGTATGTGCATTTTTGCCCTAGGCCATAGTAGTTATCGGTTTCGAGTATCAGACTTGCGAAGATTTTGATGGTCTCTCAACCATTCCTTAACTTCAAACTACCATTTCCCGCGAACGGATTGACGAACTCGAGAATTTCCTATTGCATCTGAAAGCAGAAACTCGCCCGGTTACAACGGTATGTGCATTTTTGCCCTAGGCCATAGTAGTTATTGGTTTCGAGTATCAGACTTGCGAAAATTTTGATGGTTTCTCAACCATTCCTTAACTTCAAACTCCCATTTCTCGCGAACGGATTGACGAACTCGAGAAATTCCTGTTGCATCTGAAAGTAGAAACTCCCCCGATTACAACGGTATGTGTACTTTTCCCCTAGGCAATTCCAGTTATTGGTTTCGAGTATCAGACATGCGAAAATTTTGATGGTTTCTCAACCAATCCTTAACTTCACACTTCCATATCTCGCGAACGGATTGACGAACTCGAGAATTTCCTATTGCATCTGAAAGCAGAAACTCGCCCGATTACAACGGTATGTGTATTTTTCCCCTAGGCCATTGTAGTTAATTGTTTCGTGTATCAGACTTGCGAAAATTTTGATTGTTTCTCAACCATTCCTTAACATCAAACTCCCATTTCTCGCGAACGGATTGACGAACTCGAGAAATTCTTGCTGCATCTGAAAGTAGAAACTCGCCCGATTACAACGGTATGTGTATTTTTCCCCTAGGCCATTGTAGTTATTGGTTTCGATTATCAGACTTGTGAAAATTTTGATTGTTTCTCAACCATTCCTTAACTTCACACTTACATATCTCGCGTACGGATTGACGAACTCGAGAATTTCCTATTGCATCTGAAAGCAGAAACTCGCCCGGTTACAACGGTATGTGCATTTTTGCCCTAGGCCATAGTAGTTATCGGTTTCGAGTATCAGACTTGCGAAGATTTTGATGGTCTCTCAACCATTCCTTAACTTCAAACTACCATTTCTCGCGAACGGATTGACGAACTCGAGAAATTCCTGTTGCATCTGAAAGTAGAAACTCGCCCGAATACAATGGTGTGTGTACTTTTATCCTAGGCCATTCCAGTTATTGGTTTCGAGTATCAGACCAGTGAAAATTTTGATGGTTTCTCAACCATTCCTTAACTTCAAACTCCCACATCTCGCGAACGGATTGACGAACTCGAGAAATTCCTGTTGCATCTGAAAGTAGAAACTCGCCCGAATACAATGGTGTGTGTACTTTTATCCTAGGCCATTCCAGTTATTGGTTTCGAGTATCAGACCAGTGAAAATTTTGATGGTTTCTCAACCATTCCTTAACTTCAAACTCCCACATCTCGCGAACGGATTGACGAACTCGAGAAATTCCTGTTGCATCTGAAAGTAGAAACTCGCCCGAATACAATGGTGTGTGTACTTTTCCCCTAGGCCATTCCAGTTATTGGTTTCGAGTATCAGACCAGCGAAAATTTTGATGGTTTCTCAACCATTCCTTAACTTCAAACTCCCACATCTCGCGAACGGATTGACGAACTCGAGAAATTCCTGTTGCATCTGAAAGTAGAAACTCGCCCGAATACAATGGTGTGTGTGCTTTTCCCCTAGGCCACTCCAGTTATTGGTTTCGAGTATCAGACCAGCGAAAATTTTGATGGTTTCTCAACCATTCCTTAACTTCAAACTCCCATATCTCGCGAACGGATTGAGGAACTCGAGAAATTCCTGTTGTATCTGAAAGTAGAAACTCGCCCGATTACAATGGTGTGTGTACTTTTACCCTAGGCCATTCCAGTTATTGGTTTCGAGTATCAAGCCAGCGAAAATTTTGATGGTTTCTCAACCATTCCTTAACTTCAAACTCCCATATCTCGCGAACGGATCGACGAACTCGAGAAATTCCTGTTGCATGTGAAGGTAGAATGTCGCCCGATGATAACGGTATGTGTACTTTTCCCCTAGGCCTTTGTAGTTATTGGTTTCGAGTATCAGACTTGCAAAAATTTCGATGATTTCTCAACCATTCCTTAAATTCAAACTCCCATTTCTCGCGAACGGATTGACGCACTCGAGAAATTCCTGTTGCATCTGAAAGCAGAAACTCGCCTGAATACAATGGTGTGTGTACTTTTCCCCTAGGCCATTCCAGTTATTGGTTTCGAGTATCAGACTTGCTATAATTTTGATGGTTCCTCAACCATTCCTTAACTTCAAACTCCCATTTCTCGCGAACGGATTGACGAACTCGAGAATTTCCTACAGCATCTGAAAGCAGAAACTCGCCCGGTTACAACGGTATGTGCATTTTTGCCCTAGGCCATGGTAGTTATTGGTTTCAAGTAACAGACTTGCGAAAATTTTGATGGTTTCTCAACCATTCCTTAACTTCAAACTCCCATTTCTCACGAACGGTTTGACGAACTCTAGAAATTCTTGTTGCATCTGAAAGTAGAAACTCGCCCGATTACAATGGTATGTGTACTTTTCCCCTAGGCCATTCCAGTTATTGGTTTCGAGTATCAGACATGCGAAAATTTTGATGGTTTCTCAACCAATCCTTAACTTCACACTTCCATATCTCGCGAACGGATTGACGAACTCGAGAATTTCCTATTGCATCTGAAAGCAGAAACTCGCCCGATTACAACGGTATGTGTATTTTTCCCCTAGGCCATTGTAGTTAATTGTTTCGTGTATCAGACTTGCGAAAATTTTGATTGTTTCTCAACCATTCCTTAACATCAAACTCCCATTTCTCGCGAACGGATTGACGAACTCGAGAAATTCTTGCTGCATCTGAAAGTAGAAACTCGCCCGATTACAACGGTATGTGTATTTTTCCCCTAGGCCATTGTAGTTATTGGTTTCGATTATCAGACTTGTGAAAATTTTGATTGTTTCTCAACCATTCCTTAACTTCACACTTACATATCTCGCGTACGGATTGACGAACTCGAGAATATCCTATTGCATCTGAAAGCAGAAACTCGCCCGGTTACAACGGTATGTGCATTTTTGCCCTAGGCCATAGTAGTTATCGGTTTCGAGTATCAGACTTGCGAAGATTTTGATGGTCTCTCAACCATTCCTTAACTTCAAACTACCATTTCTCGCGAACGGATTGACGAACTCGAGAAATTCCTGTTGCATCTGAAAGTAGAAACTCCCCCGAATACAATGGTGTGTGTACTTTTATCCTAGGCCATTCCAGTTATTGGTTTCGAGTATCAGACCAGTGAAAATTTTGATGGTTTCTCAACCATTCCTTAACTTCAAACTCCCACATCTCGCGAACGGATTGACGAACTCGAGAAATTCCTGTTGCATCTGAAAGTAGAAACTCGCCCGAATACAATGGTGTGTGTACTTTTCCCCTAGGCCATTCCAGTTATTGGTTTCGAGTATCAGACCAGCGAAAATTTTGATGGTTTCTCAACCATTCCTTAACTTCAAACTCCCACATCTCGCGAACGGATTGACGAACTCGAGAAATTCCTGTTGCATCTGAAAGCAGAAACTCGCCTGAATACAATGGTGTGTGTACTTTTCCCCTAGGCCATTCCAGTTATTGGTTTCGAGTATCAGACTTGCTATAATTTTGATGGTTCCTCAACCATTCCTTAACTTCAAACCCCCATATCTCGCGAACGGATTGACGAACTCGAGAAATTCCTGTTGCATTTGAAAGTAGAAACTCGCCCGATTACAATGGTGTGTGTACTTTTACCCTAGGCCATTCCAGTTATTGGTTTCGAGTATCAAGCCAGCGAAAATTTTGATGGTTTCTCAACCATTCCTTAACTTCAAACTCCCATATCTCGCGAACGGATCGACGAACTCGAGAAATTCCTGTTGCATGTGAAAGTAGAATGTCGCCCGATGATAACGGTATGTGTACTTTTCCCCTAGGCCTTTGTAGTTATTGGTTTCGAGTATCAGACTTGCAAAAATTTCGATGATTTCTCAACCATTCCTTAAATTCAAACTCCCATTTCTCGCGAACGGATTGACGCACTCGAGAAATTCCTGTTGCATCTGAAAGCAGAAACTCGCCTGAATACAATGGTGTGTGTACTTTTCCCCTAGGCCATTCCAGTTATTGGTTTCGAGTATCAGACTTGCTATAATTTTGATGGTTCCTCAACCATTCCTTAACTTCACACTTACATATCTCGCGAACGGATTGACGAACTCGAGAATTTCCTACAGCATCTGAAAGCAGAAACTCGCCCGGTTACAACGGTATGTGCATTTTTGCCCTAGGCCATGGTAGTTATTGGTTTCAAGTAACAGACTTGCGAAAATTTTGATGGTTTCTCAACCATTCCTTAACTTCAAACTCCCATTTCTCGCGAACGGATTGACGAACTCGAGAAATTCTTGTTGCATCTGAAAGCAGAAACTCGCCCGATTACAACGGTATGTGTATTTTTCCCCTAGGCCATTGTAGTTATTGGTTTCGATTATCAGACTTGTGAAAATTTTGATGGTTTCTCAACCAATCCTTAACTTCACACTTCCATATCTCGCGAACGGATTGACGAACTCGAGAATTTCCTATTGCATCTGAAAGCAGAAACTCGCCCGATTACAACGGTATGTGTATTTTTCCCCTAGGCCATTGTAGTTAATTGTTTCGAGTATCAGACTTGCGATAATTTTGATGGTTTCTCAACCATTCCTTAACTTCAAACTCCCATTTGTCGCGAACGGATTGACGAACTCGAGAAATTCCTGTTGCATCTGAAAGTAGAAACTAGCCCGATTACAATGGTGTGTATACTTTTTCCCTAGGCCACTCCAGTTGTTGGTTTCGTGTATCAGACCAGCGAAAATTTTGATGGTTTCTCAACCATTCCTTAACTTCACACTTACATATCTCGCGAACGGATTGACGAACTCGAGAATTTCCTATATCATCTGAAAGCAGAAACTCGCCCGGTTACAACGGCATTTGCATATTTGCCCTTTTTTTTTTTTTTTTTTTTTTTAACGTGGGGGAAATCTTCGAAAGACCCCCCCGCAGCCTGGGGAGGGGCGGGGGGAGTGTGGGATTCCCCGCGCCCGGAAGGAAACCCATCGGGCGCGGGACCTACCCACTAAAACCCACCACGGTGGCCATCCTCGCACTATGCAGGGGGAGCACCTGGGACCGAAGACATCATAACATCAGGTGCTCCCCCGTGCAGGGCTCTCGCGCCCGTGTCCTCCCGTTCCAGGGAAGGGAGGGGGTACTTCACCCTCCCTTCCCTGTTTTCTCCTCGGCGCTCTGGCGCCCGACGTCGGAGCAGGGCCACACTGCTCCGACGTCCCACTCCCGGGGGCCGCCCGAGGGCGGCCGCGAGTCCCACACTCGCGACCGCCCACGGCCCCCATAGCCGCGCCGGGGGCACGGCCCTGGGACCGTGCCGTCGGCGCGGCCGCACCCCGGCTCGTACGCTCCCGAGGGCGGCTCTGGCCTCTCCGCCCTCGAGAGCGTCGCCGTCCCTTACTCTACCCACCCCTCAGACGACGGGCGGTGGCACGAGCCTCAAGGGCTACGCACCCCCGCCCGCCGCTCTCAGGGTGGCCTCCCCGGCCCTTCCGGAGGCCCACCCGCCCCCGGCCTCGGACGGGGCCTCGCTCGCGGTCTCCCGCTCTCGCGAATGCGGCTCGCGGCCTCCTTCTGCGAGATTACCTCCTCGCAGAAGGAGGCCACGGCCCGCCACTTCGTCTCGCTGCCGAGCATGGCCTGTACCACGCCCGGCAGCGATAGGTCCGCCCCAATCACGGCCGTGAGGACACGGCGCTCCACCCCCCAGGCCGGACACACCTCGAGGGTGTGTTGCGCCGTGTCCTCGTCCGCTGGACAGTGCCAGCAGCGCGCCGCCTCTTCCACACCGATCCGGCACAGGTACTGACCGAAGCATCCGTGCCCGGACAGCACCTGCACCAACCGGTAGGTGAGTGAGCCGAAGCGCCTACCCAGCCACTCAAACAGGACCGGCCGGATAGCCCGGACAGTCCTCTGGCCGAACAACGGCTCGGCCAGCCGCTGCTGCCAAAGCTGCTGCATATTTGCCCTAGGCCATAGTAGTTATTGGTTTCGAGTAACAGACTCACGAAAATTTTGATGGTTTCTCAACCATTCCTTAACTTCAAACTCCCATTTCTCGCGAACGGATTGACGAACTCGAGAAATTCCTGTTGCATCTGAAAGTAGAAACTCGCCCGATTACTATGGTATGTGTACTTTTCCCCTGGGCCATTCCAGTTATTTGTTTCGAGTATCAGACTTGCGAAAATTTTGATGGCTTCTCAACCATTCCTTAACTTCAAACCCCCATATCTCGCGAACGGATTGACGAACTCGAGAAATTCCTGTTGCATTTGAAAGTATAAACTCGCCCGATTACAAAGGTATGTGTATTTTTCCCCTAGGGCTTTGTAGTTATTGGTTTCGAGTATCAGACTTACGAAAAATTTGATGGTTTCTCAACCATTCTTTAACTTGAAACTCCGATACCTCGCGAACGGATTGGCGAAGTCGAGATCTTCCTGTCCCTCTGAAAGTAGATACTTGCCCGATTACAATGGTTTGTGTACTTTTCCCCCAGGTCATTCCAGTTATTCGTTTCGAGCATCAGACTTGCGAAAATTTTGATGGTTTCTCAACCATTCTTTAACTTGAAACTCTGATACCTCGCGAACGAATTGGAGAACTGGAGAAGTTCCTGTCCCTCTGAAAGTAGATACTTGCCCGATTACAATGGTTTGTGTACTTTTCCCCTAGGTCATTCCAGTTATTCGTTTCTAGCATCAGACTTGCGAAAATTTTGATGGTTTCTCAAGCATTCCTTAACTTCAAACTCCCATATCTCGCGAACGGATTGACGAGCTCGAGAAATTCCTGTTGCATCTGAAAGTATAAACTCGCCCGATTACAATGGTATGTGTATTTTTCCCCTAGGCCATTCCAGTAATTGGTTTCGAGTATCAGACTTGCGAAAATTTTGTAGTTTTCTCAACTGTTCCTTAATTTCAAACTCCCATATCTCGCGAACGAATTGACGAACTCGAGAAATTCCTGTTGCATTTGAAAGCAGAAACTCGTCCGATTACAACGGTATCTGTATTTTTGCCCTAGGCCATAGTTGTTATTGGTTTCGAGTATCAGACTTGCGAAAATTGTGATGGTCTCTCAACCATTCCTTAACTTCAAACTCCCATATCTCGCGAACGGATTGACGAAATCGAGGAATTCCTGTTGCATCTGAAAGTAAAAACTCGCCCCATTACAATGGTGTGTGTACTTTTCCCCTAGGCCATTCCTGTTATTGGTTTCGAGTATCAGTTTTGCGAAAATTTTGATGGTTTCTCAACCGTTCCTTAATTTCAAACTCCGATACCACGCGAACGGATTGGCGAACTCGAGAAGTTCCTGTTGCATCTGAAAGTAGAAACTTGCCCGATTACAAAGGTATGTGTACTTTTCCCCTAGGCCATTCCAGTTATTGGTTTCGGGTATCAGACTTGCGAAAATTTTGATGGCTTCTCAACCATTCCTTAACTTCAAACGCCCATATCTCGCGAACGGATTGACGAACTCGAGAAATTCCTGTTGCATTTGAAAGTATAAACTCGCCCGATTACAAAGGTATGTGTATTTTTCCCCTAGGGCTTTGTAGTTATTGGTTTCGAGTATCAGACTTGCGAAAAATTTGATGGTTTCTCAACCATTCTTTAACTTGAAACTCCGATACCTCGCGAACGGATTGGCGAAGTCGAGAAGTTCCTGTCCCTCTGAAAGTAGATACTTGCCCGATTACAATGGTTTGTGTACTTTTCCCCCAGGTCATTCCAGTTATTCGTTTCGAGCATCAGACTTGCGAAAATTTTGATGGTTTCTCAACCATTCTTTAACTTCAAACTCTGATACCTCGCGAACGAATTGGCGAACTGGAGAAGTTCCTGTCCCTCTGAAAGTAGATACTTGCCCGATTACAATGGTTTGTGTACTTTTCACCTAGGTCATTCCAGTTATTCGTTTCTAGCATCAGACTTGCGAAAATTTTGATGGTTTCTCAAGCATTCCTTAACTTCAAACTCCCATATCTCGCGAACAGATTGACGAGCTCGAGAAATTCCTGTTGCATCTGAAAGTATAAACTCGCCCGATTACAATGGTATGTGTATTTTTCCCCTAGGCCATTCCAGTAATTGGTTTCGAGTATCAGACTTGCGAAAATTTTGATGTTTTCTCAACTGTTCCTTAATTTCAAACTCCCATATCTCGCGAACGAATTGACGAACTCGAGAAATTCCTGTTGCATTTGAAAGCAGAAACTCGTCCGATTACAACGGTATCTGTATTTTTGCCCTAGGCCATAGTTGTTATTGGTTTCGAGTATCAGACTTGCGAAAATTGTGATGGTCTCTCAACCATTCCTTAACTTCAAACTCCCATATCTCGCGAACGGATTGACGAAATCGAGGAGTTCCTGTTGCATCTGAAAGTAAAAACTCGCCCCATTACAATGGTGTGTGTACTTTTCCCCTAGGCCATTCCTGTTATTGGTTTCGAGTATCAGTTTTGCGAAAATTTTGATGGTTTCTCAACCGTTCCTTAATTTCAAACTCCGATACCACGCGAACGGATTGGCGAACTCGAGAAGTTCCTGTTGCATCTGAAAGCAGAAACTCGCCCGATTACAACGGTAGGTGTATTTTTCCCCTAGGCCATTGTAGTTATTGGTTTCTGGCATCAGAATTGCGAAAATTTTGATGGTTTCTCAACCATTCCTTAACTTCAAACTCCCATATCTCGCGAACGGAATGACGAACTCGAGAAACTCCTGTTGCATGTGAAAGTAGAAACTCGCCCGATTACAACGGTATGTGTATTTTTGACCTAGGCCATTCCAGTTATTGGTTTCGAGTATCAGACCAGCGAAAATTTTGAAGGTTTCTCAAGCATTCCTTAACTTCAAACTCCCATATCTCGCGAACGGATTGACGAACTCGAGAAATTCCTGTTGCATCTCAAAGTAGAAACTCGCACGATTACAATGGTGTGTGTACTTTTCCCCTAGGCCTTTCCAGTATTTGTTTTCGTGTATCAGACTTGCGAAAATTGTGATGGTTTCTCAACCATTCCTTAGCTTCATACACCCATATCTCGCGAACGGATTGACGAACTCGAGAATTTCCTATTGCATCTGAAAGCAGAAACTCGCCCGATTACAACGGTACGTGAATTTTTCCCCAAGGCCTTTGTAGTTATTGGTTTCGAGTATCAGACTTGCGATAATTTTGATGGTTTCCAAGCATTCCTTAACTTCAAACTCCCATATCTCGCGAACGGATTGACCAACTCGGGAAATTCCTGTTGCATCTGACAGCAGAAACTCGCCCGATTACTACGGTATGTGTATTTTTGACCTAGGCCATTCCAGTTATTGGTTTCGAGTATCAGACCAGCGAAAATTGTGATGGTCTCTCAACCATTCCTTAACTTCAAACTCCCATATCTCGCGAACGGATTGACGAAATCGAGGAATTCCTGTTGCATCTGAAAGTAAAAACTCGCCCCATTACAATGGTATGTGTACTTTTCCCCTAGGCCATTCCTGTTATTGGTTTCGAGTATCAGTTTTGCGAAAATTTTGATGGTTTCTCAACCGTTCCTTAATTTCAAACTCCGATACCTCGCGAACGAATTGGCGAACTGGAGAAGTTCCTGTCCCTCTGAAAGTAGAAACTTGCCCGATTACAAAGGTATGTGTACTTTTCCCCTAGGCCATTCCAGTTATTGGTTTCGGGTATCAGACTTGCGAAAATTTTGATGGCTTCTCAACCATTCCTTAACTTCAAACCCCCATATCTCGCGAACGGATTGACGACCTCGAGAAATTCCTGTTGCATTTGAAAGTATAAACTCGCCCGATTACAAAGGTATGTGTATTTTTCCCCTAGGGTTTTGTAGCTATTGGTTTCGAGTATCAGACTTGCGAAAAATTTGATGGTTTCTCAACCATTCTTTAACTTGAAACTCCGATACCTCGCGAACGGATTGGCGAAGTCGAGAAGTTCCTGTCCCTCTGAAAGTAGATACTTGCCCGATTACAACGGTTTGTGTACTTTTCCCCCAGGTCATTCCAGTTATTCGTTTCGAGCATCAGACTTGCGGAAATTTTGATGGTTTCTCAACCATTCTTTAACTTCAAACTCTGATACCTCGCGAACGAATTGGCGAACTGGAGAAGTTCCTGTCCCTCTGAAAGTAGATACTTGCCCGATTACAATGGTTTGTGTACTTTTCCCCTAGGTCATTCCAGTTATTCGTTTCTAGCATCAGACTTGCGAAAATTTTGATGGTTTCTCAAGCATTCCTTAACTTCAAGCTCCCATATCTCGCGAACGGATTGACGAGCTCGAGAAATTCCTGTTGCATCTGAAAGTATAAACTCGCCCGATTACAATGGTATGTGTATTTTTCCCCTAGGCCATTCCAGTAATTGGTTTCGAGTATCAGACTTGCGAAAATTTTGATGTTTTCTCAACTGTTCCTTAATTTCAAACTCCCATATCTCGCGAACGAATTGACGAACTCGAGAAATTCCTGTTGCATTTGAAAGCAGAAACTCGTCCGATTACAACGGTATCTGTATTTTTGCCCTAGGCCATAGTTGTTATTGGTTTCGAGTATCAGACTTGCGAAAATTGTGATGGTCTCTCAACCATTCCTTAACTTCAAACTCCCATATCTCGCGAACGGATTGACGAAATCGAGGAATTCCTGTTGCATCTGAAAGTAAAAACTCGCCCCATTACAATGGTGTGTGTACTTTTCCCCTAGGCCATTCCTGTTATTGGTTTCGAGTATCAGTTTTGCGAAAATTTTGATGGTTTCTCAACCGTTCCTTAATTTCAAACTCCGATACCACGCGAACGGATTGGCGAACTCGAGAAGTTCCTGTTGCATCTGAAAGTAGAAACTTGCCCGATTACAAAGGTATGTGTACTTTTCCCCTAGGCCATTCCAGTTATTGGTTTCGGGTATCAGACTTGCGAAAATTTTGATGGCTTCTCAACCATTCCTTAACTTCAAACCCCCATATCTCGCGAACGGATTGACGAACTCGAGAAATTCCTGTTGCATTTGAAAGTATAAACTCGCCCGATTACAAAGGTACGTGTATTTTTCCCCTAGGGCTTTGTAGTTATTGGTTTCGAGTATCAGACTTGCGAAAAATTTGATGGTTTCTCAACCATTCTTTAACTTGAAACTCCGATACCTCGCGAACGGATTGGCGAAGTCGAGAAGTTCCTGTCCCTCTGAAAGTAGATACTTGCCCGATTACAATGGTTTGTGTACTTTTCCCCCAGGTCATTCCAGTTATTCGTTTCGAGCATCAGACTTGCGAAAATTTTGATGGTTTCTCAACCATTCTTTAACTTCAAACTCTGATACCTCGCGAACGAATTGGCGAACTGGAGAAGTTCCTGTCCCTCTGAAAGTAGATACTTGCCCGATTACAATGGTTTGTGTACTTTTCCCCTAGGTCATTCCAGTTATTCGTTTCTAGCATCAGACTTGCGAAAATTTTGATGGTTTCTCAACCATTCCTTAACTTCAAGCTCCCATATCTCGCGAACGGATTGACGAGCTCGAGAAATTCCTGTTGCATGTAAAAGCAGAAACTCGCCCGATTACAAAGATATGTGTGTTTTCCCCCTAGGCCTTTGTAGTTATTGGTTTCGAGTATCAGACTTGCGAAAATTTTGATGGTTTCTCAAGCATTCAATAACTTCTAACTCCCATATCTCGCGAACGGATTGACGAACTCGAGAAATTCCTGTTGCATCTGAAAGCAGAAACTCGCCCGACTACAACGGTATGTGTATTTTTCCCCTAGGCCATTGTAGTTATTGGTTTCGAGTATTAGACTTTCGAAAATTTTGATGGTTTCTCAAGCATTCCTTTACTTCAAACGCCCATATCTCCCGAAAGGATTGACGAAATCGAGAAACTCCTGTTGCATCTGAAAGTATAAACTCGCCCGATTACAAAGGTATGTGTATTTTTCCCCTAGGGCTTTGTAGTTATTGGTTTCTGGCATCAGAATTGCGAAAATTTTGATGGTTTCTCAACCATTCCTTAACTTCAAACTCCCATATCTCGCGAACGGATTGACGAGCTCGAGAAATTCCTGTTGCATCTGAAAGTAGCAACTCGACCGATTACAAAGGTATGTGCATTTTTCCCCTAGGTCATTCCAGTTATTCGTTTCGAGCATCAGACTTGCGAAAATTGTGATGGTTTCTCAACCATTCTTTAACTTCAAACTCTGATACCTCGCGAACGAATTGGAGAACTGGAGAAGTTCCTGTCCCTCTGAAAGTAGATACTTGCCCGATTACAATGGTTTGTGTACTTTTCCCCTAGGTCATTCCAGTTATTCGTTTCTAGCATCAGACTTGCGAAAATTTTGATGGTTTCTCAAGCATTCCTTAACTTCAAACTCCCATATCTCGCGAACGGATTGACGAGCTCGAGAAATTCCGGTTGCATCTGAAAGTATAAACTCGCCCGATTACAATGGTATGTGTATTTTTCCCCTAGGCCATTCCAGTAATTGGTTTCGAGTATCAGACTTGCGAAAATTTTGTAGTTTTCTCAACTGTTCCTTAATTTCAAACTCCCATATCTCGCGAACGAATTGACGAACTCGAGAAATTCCTGTTGCATTTGAAAGCAGAAACTCGTCCGATTACAACGGTATCTGTATTTTTGCCCTAGGCCATAGTTGTTATTGGTTTCGAGTATCAGACTTGCGAAAATTGTGATGGTCTCTCAACCATTCCTTAACTTCAAACTCCCATATCTCGCGAACGGATTGACGAAATCGAGGAATTCCTGTTGCATCTGAAAGTAAAAACTCGCCCCATTACAATGGTGTGTGTACTTTTCCCGTAGGCCATTCCTGTTATTGGTTTCGAGTATCAGTTTTGCGAAAATTTTGATGGTTTCTCAACCGTTCCTTAATTTCAAACTCCGATACCACGCGAACGGATTGGCGAACTCGAGAAGTTCCTGTTGCATCTGAAAGTAGAAACTTGCCCGATTACAAAGGTATGTGTACTTTTCCCCTAGGCCATTCCAGTTATTGGTTTCGGGTATCAGACTTGCGAAAATTTTGATGGCTTCTCAACCATTCCTTAACTTCAAACCCCCATATCTCGCGAACGGATTGACGAACTCGAGAAATTCCTGTTGCATTTGAAAGTATAAACTCGCCCGATTACAAAGGTATGTGTATTTTTCCCCTAGGGCTTTGTAGTTATTGGTTTCGAGTATCAGACTTGCGAAAAATTTGATGGTTTCTCAACCATTCTTTAACTTGAAACTCCGATACCTCGCGAACGGATTGGCGAAGTCGAGAAGTTCCTGTCCCTCTGAAAGTAGATACTTGCCCGATTACAATGGTTTGTGTACTTTTCCCCTAGGTCATTCCAGTTATTCGTTTCTAGCATCAGACTTGCGAAAATTTTGATGGTTTCTCAACCATTCCTTAACTTCAAGCTCCCACATCTCGCGAACGGATTGACGAGCTCGAGAAATTCCTGTTGCATGTAAAAGTAGAAACTCGCCCGATTACAAAGATATGTGTGTTTTCCCCCTAGGCCTTTGTAGTTATTGGTTTCGAGTATCAGACTTGCGAAAATTTTGATGGTTTCTCAAGCATTCAATAACTTCTAACTCCCATATCTCGCGAACGGATTGACGAACTCGAGAAATTCCTGTTGCATCTGAAAGCAGAAACTCGGCCGATTTCAACGGTATGTGTATTTTTCCCCTAAGCCATTGTAGTTATTGGTTTCGAGTATTAGACTTTCGATAATTTTGATGGTTTCTCAAGCATTCCTTTACTTCAAACGCCCATATCTCGCGAAAGGATTGACGAAATCGAGAAACTCCTGTTGCATCTGAAAGTAGAAACTCGCCCGATTACAACGGTATGTGTATTTTTCCCCTAGGCCATTGTAGTTATTGGTTTCTGGCATCAGAATTGCGAAAATTTTGATGGTTTCTCAACCATTCCTTAACTTCAAACCCCCATATCTCGCGAACGGAATGACGAACTCGAGAAACTCCTGTTGCATGTGAAAGTAGAAACTCGCCCGATTACAACGGTATGTGTATTTTTGACCTAGGCCATTGTAGTTATTGGTTTCGAGTATTAGAGTTTCGAAAATTTTGATGGTTTCTCAAGCATTCCTTTACTTCAAACGCCCATATCTCGCGAAAGGATTGACGAAATCGAGAAACTCCTGTTGCATCTGAAAGCAGAAACTCGCCCGATTACAACGGTATGTGTATTTTTCCCCTAGGCCATTGTAGTTATTGGTTTCTGGCATCAGAATTGCGAAAATTTTGATGGTTTCTCAACCATTCCTTAACTTCAAACTCCCATATCTCGCGAACGGATTGACGAGCTCGAGAAATTCCTGTTGCATCTGAAAGTAGCAACTCGCCCGATTACAAAGGTATGTGCATTTTTCCCCTAGGCCATGGTAGTTATTGGTTTCGAGTTTCAGACTTGCGAAAATTGTGATGGTATCTCAACCATTCCTTAACTTCAAACTCCCATATCTCGCGAACGGATTGACGAACTCGATTATTTCCTGTTGCATCTGAAAGTAGAAAGTCTACCGATTACAATGGTGCGTGTACTTTTCCCCTAGGCCGTTCCAGTTATTGGTTTCGAGTATCAGACTTGCGAAAATTTTGATGGTTTCTCAACCATTCCTTAACTTCAAACTCCCATATCTCGCGAACGGATTGACGAGCTCGAGAAATTCCTGTTGCATCTGAAAGTAGCAACTCGCCCGATTACAAAGGTATGTGCATTTTTCCCCTAGGCCATGGTAGTTATTGGTTTCGAGTTTCAGACTTGCGAAAATTTTGATGGTATCTCAACCATTCCTTAACTTCAAACTCCCATATCTCGCGAACGGATTGACGAACTCGATTATTTCCTGTTGCATCTGAAAGTAGAAAGTCTACCGATTACAATGGTATGTGTATTTTTCCCCTAGGCCATTCCAGTAATTGGTTTCGAGTATCAGACTTGCGAAAATTTTGATGTTTTCTCAACTGTTCCTTAATTTCAAACTCCCATATCTCGCGAACGAATTGACGAACTCGAGAAATTCCTGTTGCATTTGAAAGCAGAAACGCGTCCGATTACAACGGTATCTGTATTTTTGCCCTAGGCCATAGTTGTTATTGGTTTCGAGTATCAGACTTGCGAAAATTGTGATGGTCTCTCAACCATTCCTTAACTTCAAACTCCCATATCTCGCGAACGGATTGACGAAATCGAGGAATTCCTGTTGCATCTGAAAGTAAAAACTCGCCCCATTACAATGGTGTGTGTAATTTTCCCCTAGGCCATTCCTGTTATTGGTTTCGAGTATCAGTTTTGCGAAAATTTTGATGGTTTCTCAACCGTTCCTTAATATCAAACTCCGATACCACGCGAACGGATTGGCGAACTCGAGAAGTTCCTGTTGCATCTGAAAGTAGAAACTTGCCCGATTACAAAGGTATGTGTACTTTTCCCCTAGGCCATTCCAGTTATTGGTTTCGGGTATCAGACTTGCGAAAATTTTGATGGCTTCTCAACCATTCCTTAATTTCAAACGCCCATATCTCGCGAACGGATTGACGAACTCGAGAAATTCCTGTTGCATTTGAAAGTATAAACTCGCCCGATTACAAAGTTATGTGTATTTTTCCCCTAGGGCTTTGTAGTTATTGGTTTCGAGTATCAGACTTGCGAAAAATTTGATGGTTTCTCAACCATTCTTTAACTTGAAACTCCGATACCTCGCGAACGGATTGGCGAAGTCGAGAAGTTCCTGTCCCTCTGAAAGTAGATACTTGCCCGATTACAATGGTTTGTGTACTTTTCCCCCAGGTCATTCCAGTTATTCGTTTCGAGCATCAGACTTGCGAAAATTTTGATGGTTTCTCAACCATTCTTTAACTTCAAACTCTGATACCTCGCGAACGAATTGGCGAACTGGAGAAGTTCCTGTCCCTCTGAAAGTAGATACTTGCCCGATTACAATGGTTTGTGTACTTTTCCCCTAGGTCATTCCAGTTATTCGTTTCTAGCATCAGACTTGCGAAAATTTTGATGGTTTCTCAAGCATTCCTTAACTTCAAACTCCCATATCTCGCGAACGGATTGACGAGCTCGAGAAATTCCTGTTGCATCTGAAAGTATAAACTCGCCCGATTACAATGGTATGTGTATTTTTCCCCTAGGCCATTCCAGTAATTGGTTTCGAGTATCAGACTTGCGAAAATTTTGATGTTTTCTCAACTGTTCCTTAATTTCAAACTCCCATATCTCGCGAACGAATTGACGAACTCGAGAAATTCCTGTTGCATTTGAAAGCAGAAACTCGTCCGATTACAACGGTATCTGTATTTTTGCCCTAGGCCATAGTTGTTATTGGTTTCGAGTATCAGACTTGCGAAAATTGTGATGGTCTCTCAACCATTCCTTAACTTCAAACTCCCATATCTCGCGAACGGATTGACGAAATCGAGGAATTCCTGTTGCATCTGAAAGTAAAAACTCGCCCCATTACAATGGTGTGTGTAATTTTCCCCTAGGCCATTCCTGTTATTGGTTTCGAGTATCAGTTTTGCGAAAATTTTGATGGTTTCTCAACCGTTCCTTAATTTCAAACTCCGATACCACGCGAACGGATTGGCGAACTCGAGAAGTTCCTGTTGCATCTGAAAGTAGAAACTTGCCCGATTACAAAGGTATGTGTACTTTTCCCCTAGGCCATTCCAGTTATTGGTTTCGGGTATCAGACTTGCGAAAATTTTGATGGCTTCTCAACCATTCCTTAACTTCAAACGCCCATATCTCGCGAACGGATTGACGAACTCGAGAAATTCCTGTTGCATTTGAAAGTATAAACTCGCCCGATTACAAAGTTATGTGTATTTTTCCCCTAGGGCTTTGTAGTTATTGGTTTCGAGTATCAGACTTGCGAAAAATTTGATGGTTTCTCAACCATTCTTTAACTTGAAACTCCGATACCTCGCGAACGGATTGGCGAAGTCGAGAAGTTCCTGTCCCTCTGAAAGTAGATACTTGCCCGATTACAATGGTTTGTGTACTTTTCCCCCAGGTCATTGCAGTTATTCGTTTCGAGCATCAGACTTGCGAAAATTTTGATGGTTTCTCAACCATTCTTTAACTTCAAACTCTGATACCTCGGGAACGAATTGGCGAACTGGAGAAGTTCCTGTCCCTCTGAAAGTAGATACTTGCCCGATTACAATGGTTTGTGTACTTTTCCCCTAGGTCATTCCAGTTATTCGTTTCTAGCATCAGACTTGCGAAAATTTAGATGTTTTCTCAACTGTTCCTTAATTTCAAACTCCCATATCTCGCGAACGAATTGACGAACTCGAGAAATTCCTGTTGCATTTGAAAGCAGAAACTCGTCCGATTACAACGGTATCTGTATTTTTGCCCTAGGCCATAGTTGTTATTGGTTTCGAGTATCAGACTTGCGAAAATTGTGATGGTCTCTCAACCATTCCTTAACTTCAAACTCCCATATCTCGCGAACGGATTGACGAAATCGAGGAATTCCTGTTGCATCTGAAAGTAAAAACTCGCCCCATTACAATGGTGTGTGTACTTTTCCCCTAGGCCATTCCTGTTATTGGTTTCGAGTATCAGTTTTGCGAAAATTTTGATGGTTTCTCAACCGTTCCTTAATTTCAAACTCCGATACCACGCGAACGGATTGGCGAACTCGAGAAGTTCCTGTTGCATCTGAAAGTAGAAACTTGCCCGATTACAATGGTATGTGTACTTTTCCCCTAGGCCATTCCAGTTATTGGTTTCGGGTATCAGACTTGCGAAAATTTTGATGGCTTCTCAACCATTCCTTAACTTCAAACCCCCATATCTCGCGAACGGATTGACGGACTCGGGAAATTCCTGTTGCATTTGAAAGTATAAACTCGCCCGATTACAAAGGTATGTGTATTTTTCCCCTAGGGCTCTGTAGTTATTGGTTTCGAGTATCAGACTTGCGAAAAATTTGATGGTTTCTCAAGCATTCCTTAACTTCAAACTCCCATATCTCGCGAACGGATTGACGAACTCGAGAAATTCCTGTTGCATCTGAAAGCAGAAACTCGCCCGATTACAACGGTATGTGTATTTTTCCCCTAGGCCATTGTAGTTATTGGTTTCGAGTATCAGACTTGCGAAAATTTTGATGGTTTCGCCACCATTCCTTAAGTTCAAACTCCCATATCTCGGGAACGAATTGACGAACTCGAGAATTTCCTATTGCACCTGAAAGCAGAAACTCGCCCGATTACAAGGGTACGTGTATTTTTCCCCAAGGCCTTTGTAGTTATTGGTTTCGAGTATCAGACTTGCGATAATTTTCATGGTTTCTCAAGCATTCCTTAACTTCAAACTCCCATATCTCGCGAACGGATTGACGAACTCGAGAAATTCCTGTTGCATCTGACAGCAGAAACTCGCCCGATTACAACGGTATGTGTATTTTTCCCCTAGGCCATTGTAGTTATTGGTTTCGAGTATCAGACTTGCGAAAATTTTGATGGTTTCTCAAGCATTCCTTAACTTCAAACTCCCATATCTCGCGAACGGATTGACGAACTCGAGAATTTCCTATTGCATCTGAAAGCAGAAACTCGCCCGACTACAACGGTACGTGTATTTTTGCCCTAGGCCATTGTAGTTATTGGTTTCTAGCATCAGAATTGCGAAAATTCTGATGGTTTCTCAACCATTCCTTAACTTCAAACTCCCATATCTCGCGAACGGAATGACGAACTCGAGAAATTCCTGTTGCATCTGAAAGTGGAAACTCGCCCGATTACAAAGGTATGTGCATTTTTCCCCTATGCCTTTGTAGTTATTGGTTTCGAGTATCAGACTTGCGAAAATTTTGATGGTTTCTCAAGCATTCAATAACTTCTAACTCACATATCTCGCGAACGGATCGACGAACTCGAGAAATTCCTGTTGCATCTGAAAGCAGAAACACGCCCGATTACAACGGTATGTGTATTTTTCCCCTATGCCTTTGTAGTTATTGGTTTCCAGTATCAGACTGGCGATAATTTTGATGGTTTCTCAACCATTCCTTAACTTCAAACTCCCATATCTCCCGAACGGAATGACGAACTCGAGAAATTCATGTTGCATCTGAAAGTAGAAACTCGCACGAATACAATGGTGTGTGTACTTTTCCCCTAGGCCATTGTAGTTATTGGTTTCGAGTATCAGACTTGCGAAAATTTTGATGGTTTCTCAAGCATTCCTTAACTTCAAAGTCCCATATCTCGCGAACGGATTGACGAACTCGAGAATTTCCTATTGCCTCTGAAAGCAGAAACTCGCCCGATTACAACGGTACGTGTATTTTTGCCCTAGGCCATAGTAGTTATTGGTTTCGAGTATCAGACTTGCGAAAATTGTGATGGTTTCTCAACCATTCCTTAACTTCAAACTCCCATATCTCGGGAACGGATTGACGAACTCGAGAATTTCCTATTGCATCTGAAAGCAGAAACTCGCCCGATTACAACGGTACGTGTATTTTTCCCCACGGCCTTTGTAGTTATTGGTTTCGAGTATCAGACTTGCGATAATTTTGATGGTTTCTCAAGCATTCCTTAACTTCAAACTCCCATATCTCGCGAACGGATTGACGAACTCGAGAAATTCATATTGCATCTGAAAGCAGAAACTCGCCCGACTACAACGGTACGTGTATTTTTGCCCTAGGCCATTGTAGTTATTGGTTTCTGGCATCAGAATTGCGAAAATTCTGATGGTTTCTCAACCATTCCTTAACTTCAATCTCCCATATCTCGGGAACGGATTGACGAACTCGAGAATTTCCTATTGCATCTGAAAGCAGAAACTCGCCCGATTACAACGGTACGTGTATTTTTGCCCTAGGCCATTGTAGTTATTGGTTTCTAGCATCAGAATTGCGAAAATTCTGATGGTTTCTCAACCATTCCTTAACTTCAAACTCCCATATCTCGCGAACGGAATGACGAACTCGAGAAATTCCTGTTGCATCTGAAAGCAGAAACTCGCCCGATTACAACGGTATGTGTATTTTTCCCCTAGGCCATTGTAGTTATTGGTTTCGAGTATCAGACTTGCGAAAATTTTGATGGTTTCTCAAGCATTCCTTAACTTCAAACTCCCATATCTCGCGAACGGAATGACGAACTCGGGAAATTCCTGTTGCATGAGAAAGTAGAAACTCGCCCGATTACAACGGTATGTGCATTTTTGCCCTAGGCCATAGTAGTTATTGGTTTCGAGTATCAGACTTGAGAAAATTTTGATGGTTTCTCAAGCATTCCATAACTTCTAACTCCAACATCTCGCGAACGGATTGACGAACTCGAGAAATTCCTGTTGCATCTGAAAGTAGAAACTCGCCCGATTACAATGGTGTGTGTACTTTTCCCCTAGGCCATTCCAGTTATTGGTTTCGAGTATCAGAATTGCGAAAATTTTGATGGATTCTCAACCATTCCTTAACTTCAAACTACCATATCTCGCGAATGGATTGACGAACTCGAGATATTCCTGTTGCATCTGAAAGTAGAAACTCGCCCGATTACAATGGTGTGTGTACTTTTCCCCTAGGCCATTCTAGTTATTGGTTTTGAGAATCAGACCCGCGAAAATTTTGATGGTTTCTCAACCATTCCTTAACTTCAAACTTCCATATCTCTCGAACGGATTGACGAGCTCGAGAAATTCCTGTTGCATCTGAAAGTAGACACTCGCCCGATTACAAAGCTATGTGTATATTTCCCCTAGGCCTTTGTAGTTATTGGTTTCGAGTATCAGACCAGCGAAAATTTTGATGGTTTCTCAAACATTCCGTAACTTCAAACTCCCATATCTCGCAAACGGAATGACGAATTCGAGAAATTCCTGTTGCATCTGAAAGTAGAAATTCGCCCGATTACAACGGTATGTGTATTTTTCCCCTAGGCCATTGTTGTTATGGGTTTCGAGTATCAGACTTGCGAAAATTTTGATGGTTTCTCAACCGTTCCTGAATTTCAAACTCCCATTTCTTGCGAACGGATTGACGAGCTCGAGAAATTCCTGTTGCATCTGAAAGTAGAAACGCGCCCGATTACAAAGGTATGTGTACTTTTCCCCTAGGCCTTCGTAGTTATTGGTTTCGAGTATCAGACTTGCGAAAATTTTGATGGTTTCTCAAGCATTCCTTAACTTCAAACTCCCATATCTCGCGAAAGGATTGACGAACTCGATTATTTCCTGTTGCATCTGAAAGTAGAAAGTCGACCGATTACAATGGTGTGTGAACTTTTCCCCCGGGTCATTCCAGTTATTCGTTTCTAGCATCCGAATTGCGAAAATTTTGATGGTTTCTCAACCATTCCTTAACTTCATACTCCCATATCTCGCGAACGGATTGACGAACTCGAGAAATTCCTGTTGCATCTGAAAGTAGAAACTCGCCCGATTACAAAGGTATGTGTATTTGTCCCCTAGGCCATAGTAGTTATTGTTTTCGAGTATCAGACTTGCGAAAATTGTGATGGCCTCTCAACCATTCCTTAATTTCAAACTCCCGTATGTCGCGAACGGATTGACGAACTCGAGGAATTCCTGTTGCATCTGAAAGTAGAAACTCGCCCCATTACAATGGTGTGTGTACTTTTCCCCCAGGCCATTCCAGTTATTGGTTTCGAGTATCACACTAGCGAAAATTTTGATGGTTTGTCAACCATTCCTTAACTTCAAACTCCCTTATCTCGCGAACGGATTGACGAACTCGAGAAATTCCTGTTGCATCTGAAAGTAGAAAGTCGCTCGATTACAACGGTATGTGTATTTTTCCCCTAGGCCATTGTAGTTATTGGTTTCGTGTATCAGACTTGCGAAAATTTTGATGGTTTCTCAAACATTCCGTAACTTCAAACTCCCATATCTCGCAAACGGAATGACGAATTCGAGAAATTCCTGTTGCATCTGAAAGTAGAAACTCGCCCGATTACAATGGTGTGTGTACTTTTCCCCTAGGCCATTCCAGTTATTGGTTTCGAGTATCAGAATTGCGAAAATTTTGATGGATTCTCAACCATTCCTTAACTTCAAACTACCATATCTCGCGAATGGATTGACGAACTCGAGATATTCCTGTTGCATCTGAAAGTAGAAACTCGCCCGATTACAATGGTGTGTGTACTTTTCCCCTAGGCCATTCTAGTTATTGGTTTTGAGAATCAGACCCGCGAAAATTTTGATGGTTTCTCAACCATTCCTTAACTTCAAACTTCCATATCTCTCGAACGGATTGACGAGCTCGAGAAATTCCTGTTGCATCTGAAAGTAGACACTCGCCCGATTACAAAGCTATGTGTATATTTCCCCTAGGCCTTTGTAGTTATTGGTTTCGAGTATCAGACCAGCGAAAATTTTGATGGTTTCTCAAACATTCCGTAACTTCAAACTCCCATATCTCGCAAACGGAATGACGAATTCGAGAAATTCCTGTTGCATCTGAAAGTAGAAACTCGCCCGATTACAACGGTATGTGTATTTTTCCCCTAGGCCATTGTTGTTATGGGTTTCGAGTATCAGACTTGCGAAAATTTTGATGGTTTCTCAACCGTTCCTGAATTTCAAACTCCCATTTCTTGCGAACGGATTGACGAGCTCGAGAAATTCCTGTTGCATCTGAAAGTAGAAACGCGCCCGATTACAAAGGTATGTGTACTTTTCCCCTAGGCCTTCGTAGTTATTGGTTTCGAGTATCAGACTTGCGAAAATTTTGATGGTTTCTCAAGCATTCCTTAACTTCAAACTCCCATATCTCGCGAAAGGATTGACGAACTCGATTATTTCCTGTTGCATCTGAAAGTAGAAAGTCGACCGATTACAATGGTGTGTGAACTTTTCCCCCGGGTCATTCCAGTTATTCGTTTCTAGCATCCGAATTGCGAAAATTTTGATGGTTTCTCAACCATTCCTTAACTTCATACTCCCATATCTCGCGAACGGATTGACGAACTCGAGAAATTCCTGTTGCATCTGAAAGTAGAAACTCGCCCGATTACAAAGGTATGTGTATTTGTCCCCTAGGCCATAGTAGTTATTGTTTTCGAGTATCAGACTTGCGAAAATTGTGATGGCCTCTCAACCATTCCTTAATTTCAAACTCCCGTATGTCGCGAACGGATTGACGAACTCGAGGAATTCCTGTTGCATCTGAAAGTAGAAGCTCGCCCCATTACAATGGTGTGTGTACTTTTCCCCCAGGCCATTCCAGTTATTGGTTTCGAGTATCACACTAGCGAAAATTTTGATGGTTTGTCAACCATTCCTTAACTTCAAACTCCCTTATCTCGCGAACGGATTGACGAACTCAAGAAATTCCTGTTGCATCTGAAAGTAGAAAGTCGCTCGATTACAACGGTATGTGTATTTTTCCCCTAGGCCATTGTAGTTATTGGTTTCGTGTATCAGACTTGCGAAAATTTTGATGGTTTCTCAACCACTCCTTAACTCCAAACTCCCATACCTCGCGAACGGATTGGCGAACTCGAGAAATTCCTGTTGCATCTGAAAGTGCAAACTTGCCCGATTACAATGGTGTGTGTACTTTTCCCCTAGGCCATTCCAGTTATTGGTTTCGAGTATCAGACTTGCGAAAATTTTGATGGTTTGTCAACAACTCCTTAACTCCAAACTCCCATATCTCGCGAACGGATTGACGAACTCGAGAAATTCCTGTTGCATCGGAAAGCAGAAACTCGACCGATTACAATGGTGTGTGTACTTTTCCCCTAGGTCATTCCAGTTATTCGTTTCTAGCATCAGAATTGCGAAAATTTTGATGGTTCCTCAACCGTTCCTTAAATTCAAACTCCCATATCTCGCGAACGGATTGACGAACTCAATTATTTCCTGTTGCATCTGAAAGTAGAAACTCGACCGATTATAATGGTGTGTGTACTTTTACCCTAGGTCATTCCAGTTATTCGTTTCGAGAATCAGAATTGCGAAAATTTTGATGGTTTCTCAACCTTTCCTTAACTTCAAACTCCCATATCTCGCGAACGGATTTACGAACTCGAGAAATTCCTGTTGCATCTGAAAGTAGAAACACGCCCAAATACAAAGGTATGTGTATTTTTACCCTAGGCCATAGTTGTTATTGGTTTCGAGTATCAGACTTGCGAAAATTTTGATGGTTTCTCAAGCATTCCTTACCTTCAAACTCCCATATCTCGCGAAAGGATTGACGAACTCGATTATTTCCTGTTGCATCTGAAAGTAGAAAGTCGACCGTTTACAATGGTGTGTGAACTTTTCCCCCGGGTCATTCCAGTTATTCGTTTCTAGCATCCGAATTGCGAAAATTTTGATGGTTTCTCAACCATTCCTTAACTACAAACTCCCTTATCTCGCGAACGGATTGACGAACTCGAGAAATTCCTGTTGCATCTGAAAGTAGAAAGTCGCCCGATTACAACGGTATGTGTATGTTTCCCCTAGGCCACTGTAGTTATTGGTTTCGTGTATCAGACTTGCGAAAATTTTGATGGATTCTCAACCACTCCTTAACTCCAAACTCCCATATCTCGCGAACGGAATGACGAACCGAGAAATTCCTGTTGCATCTGAAAGTAGAAACTCGCCCGATTACAAAGGTGTGTGTACTTTTCCCCTAGGCCATTCCAGTTATAGTTTTCGAGTATCAGACCAGCGAAAATTTTGATGGTTTCTCAACAATTCCTTAACTCCAAACTCCCATATCTCGCGAACGGATTGACGAACTCGAGAAATTCCTGTTGCATCTGAAAGTAGAAACTCACCCGATTACAAAGCTATGTGAATTTTTCCCCTAGGCCTTTGTAGTTATTGGTTTCGAGTATCAGACTTGCGAAACTTTTGATGGTTTCTCCACAACTCCTAATCTCCAAACTCCCTAATCTCGCGAACGAATTGACGAACTCGAGAAATTCCTGTTGCATCTGAAAGCAGAAACTCGACCGATTACAATGGTGTGTGTACTTTTCCCCTAGGTCATTCCAGTTATTCGTTTCTAGCATAAGAATTGCGAAAATTTTGATGGTTTCTCAACCATTCCTTAACTTCAAACTCCCATATCACGCGAACGGATTTACGAACTCGAGAAATTCCTGTTGCATCTGAAAGTAGAAACTCGCCCCATTACAATGGTGTGTCTACTTTTCCCCTAGGCCATTCCAGTTATTGGTTTCGAGTATCAGACTTGCGAAAATTTTGATGGTTTCTCAAGCATTCCTTAACTTCAAACTCCCATATCTCGCGAAAGGATTGACGAACTCGATTATTTCCTGTTGCATCTGAAAGTAGAAGGTCGACCGATTACAATGGTGTGTGTACTTTTCCCCCACGTCATACCAGTTATTCGTTTCTAGCATCAGAATTGCGAAAATTTTGATGGTCTCTCAACCATTCCTTAACTTCAAACTCCCATATCTCGCGAACGGGTTGACGAACTCGAGAAATTCCTCTTGCATCTGAAAGTAGAAACTCGCCCCATTACAATGGTGTGTGTACTTTTCCCCTAGGCCATTCCAGTTATTGGTTTCGAGTATCAGACCAGCGAAAGTTTTGATGGTTTCTCAAACATTCCTTAATTTCAAACACCCATATCTCGCGAACGGATTGACGAATTCGAGAAATTCCTGTTGCATCTGAAAGTAGAAACTCGCCCGAATGCAAAGGTATGTGTATTTTCCCCTAAGCCTTTGTAGTTATTGGTTTCGAGTATCAGACTTGCGAAAATAGTGATGATCTCTCAACCATTCCTTAACTTCAAACACCCATATATCACGAACGGATTGACGAACTCGAGGAATTCCTGTTGCATCTGAAAGTAGAAACGCGCCCCATTACAATGGTGTGTGTACTTTTCCCCTAGGCCATTCCAGTTATTGGTTTCGAGTATCAGACTTGCGAAAATTTTGATGGTTTCTCAAGCATTCCTTAATTTCAAACTCCCATATCTCGCGAACGGATTGACGAATTCGAGAAATTCCTGTTGCATCTGAAAGTAGAAACTCGCCCGAATGCAAAGGTATGTGTATTTTCCCCTATGCCTTTGTAGTTATTGGTTTCGAGTATCAGACTTGCGAAAATTTTGATGGTTTCTCAAGCTTTCCTTAACTTCAATCTCCCATATCTCGCGAACGGATTGACGAGCTCGAGCAATTCCTGTTGCATCTGAAAGTGGAAACTCGCCCGGTTACAAAGGTATGTGCATTTTTCCCCTATGCCTTTGTAGTTATTGGTTTCGAGTATCAGACTTGCGAAAATTTTGATGGTTTCTCAACCATTCCTTAACTTCAAACTTCCATATCTCGCGAACGGATTGACGAACTCGAGAATTTCCTATTGCATCTGACAGCAGAAACTCGCCCGATTACAACGGTACGTGTATTTTTGCCCTAGGTCTTTGTAGTTATTGGTTTCGAGTATCAGACTTGCGATAATTTTGATGGTTTCTCAAGCATTCCTTAACTTCAAACTCCCATATCTCGCGAACGGATTGCCGAACTCGAGAAATTCCTGTTGCATCTGACAGGAGAAACTCGCCCGACTACAACGGTACGTGTATTTTTGCCCTAGGCCATTGCAGTTATTGGTTTCGAGTATCACACTTGCGAAAATTTTGATGGTATCTCAAGCATTTAATAACCTCTAACTGCCATATATCGCGAATGGATTGACGAACTCGAGAAATTCCTGTTGCATCTGAAAGTAGAAACTCGACCGATTACAAGGGTGTGTGTACTTTTCCCCTAGGTCATTCCAGTTATTCGTTTCTAGCATCAGAATTGCGAATATTTTGATGGTTTCTCAACCATTCCTTAACTTCAAACTACCATATCTCGCGAACGGATTTACGAACTCGAGAAATTCCTGTTGCATCTGAAAGTAGAAACTCGCCCCACTACAATGGTGTGTGTACTTTTCCCCTAGGCCATTCCAGTTATTGGTTTCGAGTATCACACATGCGAAAATTTTTATGGTTTTTCAACCATTCCTTAACTTCAAACACCCATATCTCGCGAACGGGTTGACGAACTCGAGAAATTCCTCTTGCATCTGAAAGTAGAAACTCGCCCCATTACAATGGTGTGTGTACTTTTCCCCTAGGCCATTCCAGTTATTGGTTTCGAGTATCAGACCTGCGAAAATTTTGATGGTTTCTCAACCGTTCCTTTCCTTCAAACACCCATATCTCGCGAACGGAATGACGAACTCGAGAAATTCCAGTTGTATCTGAAAGTAGAAACTTGCCCGATTACAAAGGTATGTGTATTTTCCCTAGGCCATAGTAGTTATTGTTTTCGAGTATCAGACTTGCGAAAATAGTGATGATCTCTCAAACATTCCTTAACTTCAAACACCCATATATCACGAACGGATTGACGAACTCGAGGAATTCCTGTTGCATCTGAAAGTAGAAACTCGCCCCACTACAATGGTGTGTGTACTTTTCCCCTAGGCCATTCCAGTTATTGGTTTCGAGTATCAGACTTGCGAAAATTTTGATGGTTTCTCAAGCATTCCCTAACTTCAAACTCCCATATCTCGCGAACGGATTGACGAACTCGATTATTTCCTGTTGCATCTGAAAGTAGAAACTTGACCGATTACAATGGTGTGTGTACTTTTCCCCTAGGCCATTCCAGTTATTGGTTTCGAGTATCAGACTTGCGAAAATTTTGATGGTTTCTCAAGCATTCCTTAACTTCAAACTCCCATATCTCGCGAACGGATTGACGAACTCGATTATTTCCTGTTGCATCTGAAAGTAGAGACTCGACCGATTAGAATGGTGTGTGTACTTTTCCTCCAGGTCATTCCAGTTATTTGTTTCTAGCATCAGACTTGCGAAAATTTTGATGGTTTCTCAAGCATTCCTTAATTTCAAACTCCCATATCTCGCGAACGGATTGACGAACTCCAGAAATTCCTGTTGCATCTGAAAGTAGAAACTCGCCCGATTGCAAAGGTATGTGTATTTTTCCCCTAAGACTTTGTAGTTATTGGTTTCGAGTATCAGACTTGCGACAATTTTGATTGTTTCTCAAGCATTCCTTAACTTCAAACTCCCATATCTCGCGAACGGATTGACGAACTCGATTATTTCCTGTTGCTTCTGAAAGTAGAAACTCGCCCGATTACAACGGTATGTGTATTTTTGCCCTAGGCCATAGTAGTTATTGGTTTCGAGTATCAGACTTGCGAAAATTTTGATGGTTCTCAACCATTCCTTGACTTCAAACTCCCATATCTCGCGAACGGATTGACGAGCTCGAGAAATTCCTGTTGCATCTGAAAGTATAAACTCGCCCGATTACAACGGTATGTGCATTTTTCCCCTAGGCCATGGTAGTTATTGGCTTCGAGTATCAGACTTGCGAAAATTGTGATGGTTTCTCAACCATTCCTTAACTTCAAACTCCGATACTTCGCGAACGGATTGACGAACTCGAGAAATTCCTGTTGCATTTGAAAGTAGAAATTGGCCCGATTACAATGGTGTCTGTACTTTTCCCCTAGGCCATTCCAGTTATTGGTTTCGAGTATCAGACTTGCGAAAATTTTGATGGTTTCTCAAGCATTCCTTAACTTCAAACTCCCATATCTCGCGAACGGATTGACGAACTCGATTATTTCCTGTTGCATCTGAAAGTAGAGACTCGACCGATTAGAATGGTGTGTGTACTTTTCCTCCAGGTCATTCCAGTTATTTGTTTCTAGCATCAGACTTGCGAAAATTTTGATGGTTTCTCAAGCATTCCTTAATTTCAAACTCCCATATCTCGCGAACGGATTGACGAACTCCAGAAATTCCTGTTGCATCTGAAAGTAGAAACTCGCCCGATTGCAAAGGTATGTGTATTTTTCCCCTAAGACTTTGTAGTTATTGGTTTCGAGTATCAGACTTGCGACAATTTTGATTGTTTCTCAAGCATTCCTTAACTTCAAACTCCCATATCTCGCGAACGGATTGACGAACTCGATTATTTCCTGTTGCTTCTGAAAGTAGAAACTCGCCCGATTACAACGGTATGTGTATTTTTGCCCTAGGCCATAGTAGTTATTGGTTTCGAGTATCAGACTTGCGAAAATTTTGATGGTTCTCAACCATTCCTTGACTTCAAACTCCCATATCTCGCGAACGGATTGACGAGCTCGAGAAATTCCTGTTGCATCTGAAAGTATAAACTCGCCCGATTACAACGGTATGTGCATTTTTCCCCTAGGCCATGGTAGTTATTGGCTTCGAGTATCAGACTTGCGAAAATTGTGATGGTTTCTCAACCATTCCTTAACTTCAAACTCCGATACTTCGCGAACGGATTGACGAACTCGAGAAATTCCTGTTGCATTTGAAAGTAGAAATTGGCCCGATTACAATGGTGTCTGTACTTTTCCCCTAGGCCATTCCAGTTATTGGTTTCGAGTATCAGACTTGCGAAAATTTTGATGGTTCTCAACCATTCCTTAACTTCAAACTCCCATATCTCGCGAACGGATTGACGAACTCGATTATTTCCTGTTGCTTCTGAAAGTAGAAACTCGCCCGATTACAACGGTATGTGTATTTTTGCCCTAGGCCATAGTAGTTATTGGTTTCGAGTATCAGACTTGCGAAAATTTTGATGGTTCTCAACCATTCCTTGACTTCAAACTCCCATATCTCGCGAACGGATTGACGAGCTCGAGAAATTCCTGTTGCATCTGAAAGTATAAACTCGCCCGATTACAACGGTATGTGCATTTTTCCCCTAGGCCATGGTAGTCATTGGCTTCGAGTATCAGACTTGCGAAAATTGTGATGGTTTCTCAACCATTCCTTAACTTCAAACTCCGATACTTCGCGAACGGATTGACGAACTCGAGAAATTCCTGTTGCATTTGAAAGTAGAAATTGGCCCGATTACAATGGTGTCTGTACTTTTCCCCTAGGCCATTCCAGTTATTGGTTTCGAGTATCAGACTTGCGAAAATGTTGATGGTTTCTCAACCATTCCTTAACTTCAAACTCCCATATCTCGCGAACGGATTGACGTACACGAGAAATTCCTATTGCTTCTGAAAGAAGAAACTCGCCCGATTACAAAGGTATGTGCTTTATTCCCCTAGGCCACGGTAGTTTTTGGTTTCGAGTATCAGACTTGCGAAATTTGTGATGGTTTCTCAGCCATTTCTTAACTTCACACTCCCATATCTAGCGAACGGATTGACGAACTCGAGAAACTCCTGTTGCATCTGAAACCAGAAACTCGTCCGATTACAACGGTATGTGCATTTTTCCCCTAGGCCATGGTAGTTATTGGTTTCGAGTATCAGACTTGCGACAATTTTGATGGTTTCTCAAGCATTCCTTAACTTCAAACTCCCATATCTCGCGAACGGATTGACGAACTCGATTATTTCCTGTTGCATCTGAAAGTAGAAACTCGACCGATTAGAATGGTGTGTGTACTTTTCCTCCAGGTCATTCCAGTTATTTGTTTCTAGCATCAGACTTGCGAAAATTTTGATGGTTTCTCAAGCATTCCTTAACTTCAAACTCCCATATCTCGCGAACGGATTGACGAGCTCGAGCAATTCCTGTTGCTTCTGAAAGTAGAAACTCGCCCCATTACAAAGGTATGTGTGTTTTTCTCCTAGGCCTTGTAGTTATTGGTTTCGAGTATCAGACTTGCGAAAATTTTGATGGTTTCTCAAGCATTCCTTAATTTCAAACTCCCATATCTCGCGAACGGATTGACGAATTCGAGAAATTCCTGTTGCATCTGAAAGTAGAAACTCGCCCGAATGCAAAGGTATGTGTATTTTCCCCCTAAGCCTTTGTAGTTATTGGTTTCGAGTATCAGACTTGCGACAATTTTGATGGTTTCTCAAGCATTCCTTAACTTCAAACTCCCATATCTCGCGAACGGATTGACGAAATCGAATATTTCCTGTTGCTTCTGAAAGTAGAAAGTCGACCGATTAGAATGGTGTGTGTACTTTTTCCCAAGGTCATTCCAGTTATTCGTTTCTAGCATCAGAATTGCGAAAATTTTGATGGTTTCTCAACCATCCCTTAACTTCAAACTTCCATATCTCGCGAACGGATTGACGAGCTTGAGCAATTCCTGTTGCTTCTGAAAGTAGAAACTCGCCCGATTACAAAGGTATGTGTATTTTTCTCCTAGGCCTTGTAGTTATTGGTTTCGAGTATCAGACTTGCGAAAATTTTGATGGCTTCTCAAGCATTCCTTAATTTCAAACTCCCATATCTCGCGAACGGATTGACGAATTCGAGAAATTCCTGTTGCATCTGAAAGTAGAAACTCGCCGGAATGCAAAGGTATGTGTATTTTTCCCCTAAGCCTTTGTAGTTATTGGTTTCGAGTATCAGACTTGCGACAATTTTGATGGTTTCTCAAGCATTCCTTAACTTCAAACTCCCATATCTCGCGAACGGATTGACGAAATCGAATATTTCCTGTTGCTTCTGAAAGTAGAAAGTCGACCGATTACAATCGTGTGTGTATTTTTCTCCTAGGCCTTGTAGTTATTGGTTTCGAGTATCAGACTTGCGAAAATTTTGATGGTTTCTCAAGCATTCCTTAACTTCAAACTTCCATATCTCGCGAACGGATTGACGAGCTTGAGCAATTCCTGTTACTTCTGAAAGTAGAAACTCGCCCGATTACAAAGGTATGTGTATTTTTCTCCTAGGCCTTGTAGTTATTGGTTTCGAGTATCAGACTTGCGACAATTTTGATGGTTTCTCAAGCATTCCTTAACTTCAAACTCCCATATCTCGCGAACGGATTGACGAGCTCGAGCAATTCCTGTTGCTTCTGAAAGTAGAAACTCGCCCGATTACAAAGGTATGTGTATTTTTCTCCTAGGCCTTGTAGTTATTGGTTTCGAGTATCAGATTTGCGAAAATTTTGATGGTTTCTCAAGCATTCCTTAATTTCAAACTCCCATATCTCGCGAACGGATTGACGAATTCGAGAAATTCCTGTTGCATCTGACAGCAGAAACTCGCCCGATTACAACGGTACGTGTATTTTTGCCCTAGGTCTTTGTAGTTATTGGTTTCGAGTATCAGACTTGCGATAATTTTGATGGTTTCTCAAGCATTCCTCAACTTCAAACTCCCATATCTCGCGAACGGATTGACGAACTCGAGAAATTCCTGTTGCATCTGACAGGAGAAACTCGCCCGACTACAACGGTACGTGTATTTTTGCCCTAGGCCATTCCAGTTATTGGTTTCGAGTATCAGAATTGCGAAAATTTTGATGGTTTCTCAACCATTCCTTAACTTCAAACTACCATATCTCGCGAATGGATTGACGAACTCGAGAAATTCCTGTTGCATCTGAAAGTAGAAACTCGCCCGATTACAAAGCTATGTGTATTTTTCCCCTAGGCCTTTGTAGTTATTGGTTTCGAGTATCAGACTTGCGACAATTTTGATGGTTTCTCAAGCATTCCTTAACTTCAAACTCCCATATCTCGCGCACGGATTGACGAAATCGAATATTTCCTGTTGCTTCTGAAAGTAGAAAGTCGACCGATTACAATCGTGTGTGTATTTTTCTCCTAGGCCTTGTAGTTATTGGTTTCGAGTATCAGACTTGCGAAAATTTTGATGGTTTCTCAAGCATTCCTTAACTTCAAACTTCCATATCTCGCGAACGGATTGACGAGCTTGAGCAATTCCTGTTACTTCTGAAAGTAGAAACTCGCCCGATTACAAAGGTATGTGTATTTTTCTCCTAGGCATTGTAGTTATTGGTTTCGAGTATCACACTTGCGAAAATTTTGATGGTACCTCAAGCATTTAATAACCTCTAACTGCCATATCTCGCGAATGGATTGACGAACTCGAGAAATTCCTGTTGCATCTGAAAGTAGAAACTCGCCCGATTACAATGGTGTGTGTACTTTTCCCCTAGGCCATTCTAGTTATTGGTTTTGAGAATCAGTCCCGCGAAAATTTTGATGGTTTCTCAACCATTCCTTAACTTCAAACTTCCATATCTCGCGAACGGATTGACGAGCTCGAGAAATTCCTGTTGCATCTGAAAGTAGAAACTCGCCCGATTACAAAGCTATGTGTATTTTTCCCCTAGGCCTCTGTAGTTATTGGTTTCGAGTATCAGACTTGCGAAAATTTTGATGGTTTCTCAACCATTCCTTAACTTCAAACTCCCACATCTCGCGAACGGATTGACGATCTCGAGAAATTCCTGTTGCATCTGAAAGTAGAAACTCGCCCGATTACAATGGTGTGTGTACTTTTCCCCTAGGCCATTCTAGTTATTGGTTTTGAGAATCAGTCCCGCGAAAATTTTGATGGTTTCTCAACCATTCCTTAACTTCAAACTTCCATATCTCGCGAACGGATTGACGAGCTCGAGAAATTCCTGTTGCATCTGAAAGTAGAAACTCGCCCGATTACAAAGCTATGTGTATTTTTCCCCTAGGCCTCTGTAGTTATTGGTTTCGAGTATCAGACTTGCGAAAATTTTGATGGTTTCTCAACCATTCCTTAACTTCAAACTCCCACATCTCGCGAACGGATTGACGATCTCGAGAAATTCCTGTTGCATCTGAAAGTAGAAACTCGCCCGATTACAATGGTGTGTGTACTTTTCCCCTTGGCCATTCCAGTTATTGGTTTCGAGTATCAGAATTGCGAAAATTTTGATGGTTTCTCAACCATTCCTTAACTTCAAACTACCATATCTCGCGAATGGATTGACGAACTCGAGAAATTCCTGTTGCATCTGAAAGTAGAAACTCGCCCGATTACAAAGCTATGTGTATTTTTCCCCTAGGCCTTTGTAGTTATTGGTTTCGAGTATCAGACTTGCGAAAATTTTGATGGTTTCTCAACCATTCCTTAACTTCAAACTCCAATATCTCGCGAACGGATTGACAAACGCGAGAAATTCCTGTTGCATCTGAATGCAGAAACTCGCCCTATTACAACGGTATATGTATTTTTGCCCTAGGTAATAGTAGTTATTGGTTTCGAGTATCAGACTTGCGAAAATTTTGATTTTTTCTCAACCATTCCTTAACTTCAAACTCCCATATCTCGCGAACGGAATGACGAACTCGAGAAATTCCTGTTGCATGTGAAAGTAGAAACTCGCCCGATTACAACGGTATGTGCATTTTTGCCCTAGGCCATAGTAGTTATTGGTTTCGAGTATCAGACTTGCGAAAATTGTAATTGTTTCTCAACCATTCCTTAACTTCAAACTCCCACATCTCGCGAACGGATTGAGGAACACGAGAAATTCCGGTTGCATCTGGAAGAAGAAACTCTCCCGATTACAACGGTATGTGTATTTTTCCCCTAAGCCTTTGTAGTTATTGGTTTCGAGTATCAGACTTGCGTAAATTTTGATGGTTTCTCAACCGTTCCTGAATTTCAAACTCCCATATCTTGCGAACGGATTGACGAGCTCGAGAAATTCCTGTTGCATCTGAAAGTAGAAACGCGCCCGATTACAAAGGTATGTGTACTTTTCCCCTAGGCCTTCGTAGTTATTGGTTTCGAGTATCAGACTTGCGAAAATTGTGATGGCCTCTCAACCATTCCTTAATTTCAAACTCCCATATGTCGCGAACGGATTGACGAACTCGAGGAATTCCTGTTGCATCTGAAAGTAGAAACTCGCCCCATTACAATGGTGTGTGTACTTTACCCCTAGGCCATTCCAGTTATTGGTTTCGAGTATTACACTCGCGAAAATTTTGCTGGTTTGTCAAACGTTCCTTAACTTCAAACTCCCATATCTCGCGAAAGGATTGACGAACTCGATTATTTCCTGTTGCATCTGAAAGTAGAAAGTCGACCGATTACAATGGTGTGTGTTCTTTTCCCCCAGGTCATTCCAGTTATTCGTTTCTAGCATCAAAATTGCGAAAATTGTGATGGCCTCTCAACCATTCCTTAATTTCAAACTCCCATATGTCGCGAACGGATTGACGAACTCGAGGAATTCCTGTTGCATCTGAAAGTAGAAACTCGCCCCATTACAATGGTGTGTGTACTTTTCCCCCAGGCCATTCCAGTTATTGGTTTCGAGTATCACACTAGTGAAAATTTTGATGGTTTGTCAACCATTTCTTAACTTCAAACTCCCTTATCACGCGAACGGATTGACGAACTCGAGAAATTCCTGTTGCATCTGCAAGTAGAAAGTCGCCCGATTACAACGGTATGTGTATTTTTCCCCTAGGCCATTGTAGTTATTGGTTTCGTGTATCAGACTTGCGAAAATTTTGATGGTTTCTCAACCACTCCTTAACTCCAAACTCCCATATCTCGCGAACGGAATGACGAACTCGAGAAATTCCTGTTGCATCTGAAAGTAGAAACTCGCCCGATTACAAAGGTCTGTGTACATTTCCCCTAGGCCATTCCAGTTATAGTTTTCGAGTATCAGACCAGCGAAAATTTTGATGGTTTGTCAACAACTCCTTAACTCCAAACTCCCATATCTCGCGAACGGAATGACGAACTCGAGAAATTCCTGTTGCATCTGAAAGTAGAAACTCGCCCGATTACAAAGGTAAGTGTATCTTTCCCCAAGGCCATGGTAGTTATTAGTTTCGAGTATCAGACTTGCGAAAATTGTGATGGTTTCTCAACCATTCCTTAACATCAAACTCCCATACCTCGCGAACGGATTGACGAACTCAATTATTTCCTGTTGCATCTGAAAGTAGAAACTCGACCGATTATAATGGTGTGTGTACTTTTACCCTAGGTCATTCCAGTTATTCGTTTCGAGCATCAGAATTGCGAAAATTTTGATGGTTTCTCAACCTTTCCTTAACTTCAAACTCCCATATCTCGCGAACGGATTTACGAACTCGAGAAATTCCTGTTGCATCTGAAAGTAGAAACACGCCCAATTACAAAGGTATGTGTATTTTTACACTAGGCCATAGTAGTTATTGGTTTCGAGTATCAGACTTGCGAAAATTGTAATTGTTTCTCAACCATTCCTTAACTTCAAACTCCCATATCTCGCGAACGGATTGAGGAACACGAGCAATTCCGGTTGCATCTGGAAGAAGAAACTCTCCCGATTACAAGGGTATGTGTATTTTTCCCCTAAGCCTTTGTAGTTATTGGTTTCGAGTATCAGACTTGCGAAAATTTTGATGGTTTCTCAACCGTTCCTGAATTTCAAACTCCCATATCTCGCGAACGGATTGACGAGCTCGAGAAATTCCTGTTGCATCTGAAAGTAGAAACGCGCCCGATTACAAAGGTATGTGTACTTTTCCCCTAGGCCTTCGTAGTTATTGGTTTCGAGTATCAGACTTGCGAAAATTGTGATGGTCTCTCAACCATTCCTTAACTTCAAACTCCCATATCTCGCGAACGAATTGACGAATTCGACAAATTCCTGTTGCAACTGAAAGTAGAAACGCGCCCGATTACAATGGTATGTGTATTTTTGCCCTAGGCCGTAGCAGTTATTGGTTTCGAGTATCAGACTTGCGACAATTTTGATGGTCTCTCATCCATTCCTTAATTTCAAACTCCCATATCTCGTGAACGGAATGACGAACTCGATTATTTCCTGTTGCATCTGAAAGTAGAAACTCGCCCGATTAGAAAGGTATGTGCATTTTTCCCCTAGGCCATGGTAGTTATTGGCTTCGAGTACCAGAATTGCGAAAATTTTGATGGTTTCTCAACCATTCCTTAACTTCAAACTCCGAAACCTCGCGAACAGATTGGCGTACTCGAGAAGTTCCTGTCGCCTCTGAAAGTAGAAACTGGCCCGATTACAATGGTGTATGTACTTTTCCCCAAGGCCGTTCGAGCTTTTGGTTTCGAGTATCACACTTGCGAAAATTGTGATGGTTTCTCAACCATTCCTTACCTTCAAACTCCCATATCTCGCGAACGGAGTGTCGAACTCGAGGATTCCTGTTGCATCTGAATGTAGAAACTCGCCCCATTACAATGGTGTGTGTACTCTTCCCCTAGGCCATTCCAGTTATTGGTTTCGGTTATGAGACTTGCGAAAATTTTGATGGTTTCTCAACCATTCCTTAACTTCAAACTCCCATATCTCGCGAACGGATTGACGAGCTCGAGAAATTCCTGTTGCATCTGAAAGTAGAAACGCGCCCGATTACAAAGGTATGTGTACTTTTCCCCTAGGCCTTCGTAGTTATTGGTTTCGAGTATCAGACTTGCGAAAATTGTGATGGCCTCTCAACCATTCCTTAATTTCAAACTCCCATATGTCGCGAACGGATTGACGAACTCGAGGAATTCCTGTTGCATCTGAAAGTAGAAACTCGCCCCATTACAATGGTGTGTGTACTTTACCCCTAGGCCATTCCAGTTATTGGTTTCGAGTATTACACTTGCGAAAATTTTGCTGGTTTGTCAACCGTTCCTTAACTTCAAACTCCCATATCTCGCGAAAGGATTGACGAACTCGATTATTTCCTGTTGCATCTGAAAGTAGAAAGTCGACCGATTACAATGGTGTGTGTTCTTTTCCCCCAGGTCATTCCAGTTATTCGTTTCTAGCATCAAAATTGCGAAAATTGTGATGGCCTCTCAACCATTCCTTAATTTCAAACTCCCATATGTCGCGAACGGATTGACGAACTCGAGGAATTCCTGTTGCATCTGAAAGTAGAAACTCGCCCCATTACAATGGTGTGTGTATTTTTGCCCTAGGCCGTAGCAGTTATTGGTTTCGAGTATCAGACTTGCGACAATTTTGATGGTCTCTCATCCATTCCTTAATTTCAAGCTCCCATATCTCGTGAACGGAATGACGAACTCGATTATTTCCTGTTGCATCTGAAAGTAGAAACTCGCCCGATTAGAAAGGTATGTGCATTTTTCCCCTAGGCCATGGTAGTTATTGGCTTCGAGTACCAGAATTGCGAAAATTTTGATGGTTTCTCAACCATTCCTTAACTTCAAACTCCGAAACCTCGCGAACAGATTGGCGTACTCGAGAAGTTCCTGTCGCCTCTGAAAGTAGAAACTGGCCCGATTACAATGGTGTATGTACTTTTCCCCAAGGCCGTTCGAGCTTTTGGTTTCGAGTATCACACTTGCGAAAATTGTGATGGTTTCTCAACCATTCCTTACCTTCAAACTCCCATATCTCGCGAACGGAGTGTCGAACTCGAGGATTCCTGTTGCATCTGAATGTAGAAAGTCGCCCCATTACAATGGTGTGTGTACTCTTCCCCTAGGCCATTCCAGTTATTGGTTTCGGTTATGAGACTTGCGAAAATTTTGATGGTTTCTCAACCATTCCTTAACTTCAAACTCCCATATCTCGCGAACGGATTGACGAGCTCGAGAAATTCCTGTTGCATCTGAAAGTAGAAACGCGCCCGATTACAAAGGTATGTGTACTTTTCCCCTAGGCCTTCGTAGTTATTGGTTTCGAGTATCAGACTTGCGAAAATTGTGATGGCCTCTCAACCATTCCTTAATTTCAAACTCCCATATGTCGCGAACGGATTGACGAACTCGAGGAATTCCTGTTGCATCTGAAAGTAGAAACTCGCCCCATTACAATGGTGTGTGTACTTTACCCCTAGGCCATTCCAGTTATTGGTTTCGAGTATTACACTTGCGAAAATTTTGCTGGTTTGTCAACCGTTCCTTAACTTCAAACTCCCATATCTCGCGAAAGGATTGACGAACTCGATTATTTCCTGTTGCATCTGAAAGTAGAAAGTCGACCGATTACAATGGTGTGTGTTCTTTTCCCCCAGGTCATTCCAGTTATTCGTTTCTAGCATCAAAATTGCGAAAATTGTGATGGCCTCTCAACCATTCCTTAATTTCAAACTCCCATATGTCGCGAACGGATTGACGAACTCGAGGAATTCCTGTTGCATCTGAAAGTAGAAACTCGCCCCATTACAATGGTGTGTGTACTTTTCCCCCAGGCCATTCCAGTTATTGGTTTCGAGTATCACACTAGTGAAAATTTTGATGGTTTGTCAACCATTTCTTAACTTCAAACTCCCTTATCACGCGAACGGATTGACGAACTCGAGAAATTCCTGTTGCATCTGCAAGTAGAAAGTCGCCCGATTACAACGGTATGTGTATTTTTCCCCTAGGCCATTGTAGTTATTGGTTTCGTGTATCAGACTTGCGAAAATTTTGATGGTTTCTCAACCACTCCTTAACTCCAAACTCCCATATCTCGCGAACGGAATGACGAACTCGAGAAATTCCTGTTGCATCTGAAAGTAGAAACTCGCCCGATTACAAAGGTCTGTGTACATTTCCCCTAGGCCATTCCAGTTATAGTTTTCGAGTATCAGACCAGCGAAAATTTTGATGGTTTGTCAACAACTCCTTAACTCCAAACTCCCATATCTCGCGAACGGAATGACGAACTCGAGAAATTCCTGTTGCATCTGAAAGTAGAAACTCGCCCGATTACAAAGGTAAGTGTATCTTTCCCCAAGGCCATGGTAGTTATTAGTTTCGAGTATCAGACTTGCGAAAATTGTGATGGTTTCTCAACCATTCCTTAACATCAAACTCCCATACCTCGCGAACGGATTGACGAACTCAATTATTTCCTGTTGCATCTGAAAGTAGAAACTCGACCGATTATAATGGTGTGTGTACTTTTACCCTAGGTCATTCCAGTTATTCGTTTCGAGCATCAGAATTGCGAAAATTTTGATGGTTTCTCAACCTTTCCTTAACTTCAAACTCCCATATCTCGCGAACGGATTTACGAACTCGAGAAATTCCTGTTGCATCTGAAAGTAGAAACACGCCCAATTACAAAGGTATGTGTATTTTTACACTAGGCCATAGTAGTTATTGGTTTCGAGTATCAGACTTGCGAAAATTGTAATTGTTTCTCAACCATTCCTTAACTTCAAACTCCCATATCTCGCGAACGGATTGAGGAACACGAGCAATTCCGGTTGCATCTGGAAGAAGAAACTCTCCCGATTACAAGGGTATGTGTATTTTTCCCCTAAGCCTTTGTAGTTATTGGTTTCGCGTATCAGACTTGCGAAAATTTTGATGGTTTCTCAACCGTTCCTGAATTTCAAACTCCCATATCTCGCGAACGGATTGACGAGCTCGAGAAATTCCTGTTGCATCTGAAAGTAGAAACGCGCCCGATTACAAAGGTATGTGTACTTTTCCCCTAGGCCTTCGTAGTTATTGGTTTCGAGTATCAGACTTGCGAAAATTTTGATGGTTTCTCAAGCATTCCTTAACTTCAAACTCCCATATCTCGCGAAAGGATTGATGAACTTGATTATTTCCTGTTGCATCTGAAAGCAGAAACTCGACCGATTACAATGGTGTGTGTACTTTTCCCCTAGGTCATTCCAGTTATTCGTTTCTAGCATCAGAATTGCGAAAATTTTGATGGTTTCTCAACCATTCCTTAACTTCAAACTCCCATATCTCGCGAACGGATTTACGAACTCGAGAAATTCCTGTTGCATCTGGAAGTAGAAACTCGCCCCATTACAATGGTGTGTCTACTTTTCCCCTACGCCATTCCAGTTATTGGTTTCGAGTATCAGACTTGCGAAAATTTTGATGGTTTCTCAAGTATTCCTTAACTTCAAACTCCCATATCTCGCGAAAGGATTGACGAACTCGATTATTTCTTGTTGCATCTGAAAGAAGAAGGTCCACCGATTACAATGGTGTGTGTACTTTTCCCCCAGGTCATACCAGTTATTCGTTTCTAGCATCAGAATTGCGAAAATTTTGATGGTCTCTCAACCATTCCTTAAATTCAAACTCCCATATGTCGCGAACGGATTGACGAACTCGAGGAATTCCTGTTGCATCTGAAAGTAGAAACTCGCCCCATTACAATGGTGTGTGTACTTTTCCCGCAGGCTATTCCAGTTATTGGTTTCGAGTATCACACATGCGAAAATTTTGATGGTTTGTCAACCATTCCTTAACTTCAAACTCCCATATCTCGCGAACGGATTGACGAACTCGAGGAATTCCTGTTGCATCTGAAAGTAGAAACTCGCCCCATTACAATGGTGTGTGTACTTTTCCTCCAGGTCATTCCAGTTATTTGTTTCTAGCATCAGACTTGCGAAAATTTTGATGGTTTCTCAAGCATTCCTTAACTTCAAACTCCCATATCTCGCGAACGGATTGACGAGTTCGAGCAATTCCTGTTGCATCTGAAAGTAGAAACTCGCCCGATTACAAAGGTATGTGTATTTTCCCCCTAAGCCTTTGTAGTTATTGGTTTCGAGTATCAGACTTGCGACAATTTTGATGGCTTCTCAACCGTTCCTTAATTTCAAACTCCCATATCTCGCGAACGGATTACACGATCTCGAGAAATTCCTGTTGCATCTAAAAGCAGAAGCTCGCCCGATTACAAAGGTATGTGCACTATTCCCCTAGGCCACGGTAGTTTTTGGTTTCGAGTATCAGACTTGCGAAATTTGTGATGGTTTCTCAACCATTCCTTAACTTCACACTCCCATATCTCGCGAACGGATTGACGAACAGGAGAAATTCCTGTTGCATCTGAAAGCAGAAACTCGCCCGATTAAAACGGTATGCGTATTTTTCCCCTAGGCCATTGTACTTATTGGTTTCTAGTTTCAGACTTGCGAAAATTTTGATGGTTTCTCAACCATTCCTTAACTTCAAACTCCCATATCTCGCGAACGGATTGACGAGCTCGATTATTTCCTGTTGCATCTGAAAGTAGAAAGTCTACCGATTACAATGGTGTGTGTACTTTTCCCTTAGGTCATTCCAGTTATTCGTTTCTAGCATCAGAATAGCGAAAATTATGATGGTTTCTCAACCATTCCTTAACTTCAAACTCCCATATCTCGTGAACGGATTGACGAACACGAGAAATTCCTATTGCATCTGAAAGTAGATACTCGCCCGATTACAAAGGTATGTGCATTATTCCCCTAGGCCACGGTAGTTTTTGGTTTCGAGTATCAGACTTGCGGAATTTGTGATGGTTTCTCAACCATTCCTTAACTTCACACTCCCATATCTCGCGAACGGATTGACGAACTCGAGAAATTCCTGTTGCATCTGAAAGTAGAAACTCGCCCGATTACAAAGGCATGTGTATTTTTCCCCTAGGCCATAGTAGCTATTGGTTTCTAGTATCAGACTTCCGAAGATTGTGATGGTCTCACAACCATTCTTTAATTTCAAACTCCCATATCTCGCGAACGGATTGACGAACTCGAGAAATTCCTGTTGCATCTGAAAGTAGAAACTCGCCCGATTACAAAGGTATGTGTATTTTTCCCCTAGGCCATAGTAGTTATTGGTTTCGAGTATCAGACTTCCGAAAATTTTTATGGTTTCTCACCCATTCCTTAACTTCAAACTCCGATACCTCGCCAACGGATTGACGAACTCGAGAAATTCCTGTTGCATTTGAAAGTAGAAACTGGCCCGATTACAATGGTGTCTGTACTTTTCCCCTAGGCCATTCCAGTTATTGGTTTCGAGTATCAGACTTGCGAAAATTTTGATATTTCTCAACCATTCCTTAACTTCAAACTCCCATATCTCGCGAACGGATTGACGTGCTCGATTATTTCCTGTTGCATCTGAAAGTAGAAAGTCTACCGATTACAATGATGTGTGTACTTTTCCCTTAGGTCATTCCAGTTATTCGTTTCTAGCATCAGAATAGCGAAAATTATGATGGTTTCTCAACCATTCCTTAACTTCACACTCCCATATCTCGCGAACGGATTGACGAACTCGAGAAATTCCTGTTGCATCTGAAAGTAGAAACTCGCCCGATTAAAACGGTATGCGTATTTTTCCCCTAGGCCATTGTACTTATTGGTTTCGAGTATCAGACTTGCGAAAATTTTGATGGTTTCTCAACCATTCCTTAACTTCAAACTCCCATATCTCGCGAACGGATTGACGAACTCGATTATTTCCTGTTGCTTCTGAAAGTAGAAAGTCGACCGATTACAATCGTGTGTGTACTTTTCCCCTAGGACATTCCAGTTATTGGTTTCGAGTATCAGTTTTGCGAAAATTTTGATGGTTTCTCAACCATTCCTTAACTTCAAACTCCCATATCTCGCGAACGGATTGACGAACTCGAGAAATTCCAGTTGCACCTGAAAGTAGAAACTCGCCCCATTACAATGGTGTGTGTACTTTTCCCCTAGGCCATTCCAGTTATTGGTTTCGTGTATCAGACTTGCGAAAATTTTGATGTTTTCTCAACCGTTCCTTAATTTCAAACTCCCATATCTCGCGAACGAATTGACGAACTCGAGAAATTCCTGTTGCATCTGAAAGCAGAAACTCGTCCGATTACAACGGAATGTGTATTTTTCCCCTAGGCCACGGTAGTTATTGGTTTCGTGTATCAGACTTGCGAAAATTGTGATGGTCTCTCAACCATTCCTTAACTTCAAACTCCCATATCTCGCGAACGGATTGACGAACACGAGGAATTCCTGTTGCATCTGAAAGTAGAAAGTCTACCGATTACAATCGTGTGTGTACTTCTCCCCTAGGTCTTTCCAGTTATTCGTTTCTAGCATCAGAATTGCGAAAATTTTGATGGTTTCTCAACCATTCCTTAACTTCAAACTCCCATATCTGGCGAACGGATTGACGAACTCGAGAAATTCCTGTTGCATGTGAAAGTAGAAACTCGCCGGATTACAAAGGTATGTGTATTTTTCCCCCAGTCCATAGTAATTATTGGTTTCGAGTATCAGACTTGCGAAAATTGTGATGGTCTCTCAACCATTCCTTAACTTCAAACGCCCATATCTCGCGAACGCATTGACGAACTCGAGGAATTCCTGTTGCATCTGAAAGTATAAACTCGCCCGATTACAATGGTATGTGTTTTTTTCCCCTAGGCCATAGTAGTTATTGGTTTCTAGTATCAGAACTCCGAAAATTGTGATGGTCTCACAACCATTCTTTAATTTCAAACTCCCATATCTCGCGAACGAATTGTCGAATGCGACAAATTCCTGTTGCATCTGAAAGTAGAAACTCGCCCGATTAGAAAGGTATGTGCATTTTTCCCCTAGGCCATGGTAGTTATTGGCTTCGAGTACCAGAATTGCGAAAATTTTGATGGTTTCTCAACCATTCCTTAACTTCAAACTCCGAAACCTCGCGAACAGATTGGCGTACTCGAGAAGTTCCTGTCGCCTCTGAAAGTAGAAACTGGCCCCATTACTATGGTGTATGTACTTTTCCCCAAGGCCGTTCGAGCTTTTGGTTTCGAGTATCACACTTTCGGAAATTTTGATGGTTTCTCAACCATTCCTTAACTTCAAACTCCCATATCTCGCGAACGGATTGACGAACTCGAGAAATTCCTGTTGCATCTGAAAGCAGAAACTCGTCCCATTACAACGGAATGTGTATTTTTCCCCTAGGCCATAGTAGTTATTGGTTTCGTGTATCAGACTTGCGAAAATTGTGATGGTCTCTCAACCATTCCTTAACTTCGAACTCCCATATCTCGCGAACGGATTGACGAACTCGAGAAATTCCTATTGCATCTGAAAGTAGAAACTCGCCCAATTACAATGGTATGTGTATTTTTCCCCTAGGCCATTGTAGTTATTGGTTTCGAGTATCAGACTTGCAAAAATTTTGATGGTTTCTCAACCATTCCTTACCTTCAAACTCCCATATCTCGCGAACGGAGTGTCGAACTCGAGGATTCCTGTTGCATCTGAAAGTAGAAACTCGCCCAATTACAATGGTATGTGTATTTTTCCCCTAGGCCATTGTAGTTATTGGTTTCGAGTATCAGACTTGCAAAAATTTTGATGGTTTCTCAACCATTCCTTACCTTCAAACTCCCATATCTCGCGAACGGAGTGTCGAACTCGAGGATTCCTGTTGCATCTGAATGTAGAAACTCGCCCCATTACAATGGTGTGTGTACTCTTCCCCTAGGCCATTCCAGTTATTGGTTTCGGTTATGAGACTTGCGAAAATTTTGATGGTTTCTCAACCATTCCTTAACTTCAAACTCCCATATCTCGCGAACGGATTGACGAGCTCGAGAAATTCCTGTTGCATCTGAAAGTAGAAACTCGCCCGATTACAAAGGCATGTGTATTTTTCCCCTAGGCCATTCCAGTTATTGGTTTCGAGTATCAGACTGGCGAAAAAATTTTGATGGTTTCTCAACCGTTCCTTAATTTCAGACTCCCATATCTCGCGAACGGATTGACGAACTCTAGAAATTCCTGTTGCATCTGAAAGCAGAAACTCGTCCAATTACAACGGTAAGTGTATTTTTGCCCTAGGCCATAGTAGTTATTGGTTTCGAGAATCAGACTTGCGAAAATTTTGATGGTTTCTCAACCATTCCTTAACTTCAAACTCCCATATCTCGCGAACGGATTGACGAACACGAGAATTTCCTATTGCATCTGAAAGCAGAAACTCGCCCGATTACAACGGTATGTGTATTTTTCCCCTAGGCCTTTGTAGTTATTGGTTTCGAGTATCAGACTTGCGAAAATTTTGAAGGTTTCTCAACCATTCCTTATTTTCACACTTCCTTATCTCGCGAACGGATTGACGAACTCGAGAATTTCCTATTGCATCTGAAAGCAGAAACTCGCCCGATTACAACGGTTTGTGTATTTTTGCCCTAGGCCATAGTAGTTATTGGATTCGAGTATCAGACTTGCGAAAATTTTGATGGTTTCTCAACCATTCCTTAAATTCCAACTCCCATATCTCGCGAACGAATTGACGAACTCGAGAATTTCCTATTGCATCTGAAAGCAGAAACTCGCCCGATTACAACGGAATGTGTATTTTTGCCCTAGGCCATGGTAGTTATTGGTTTCGAGTATCAGACTTGCGAAAATTGTGATGGTTTCTCAACCATTCCTTAACTTCAAACTCCTATATCTCGCGAATGGATTGACGAACTCGAGAATTTCCTATTGCATCTGAAAGTAGAAACTCGCCCGATTACAACGGTATATGCATTTTTGCCCTAGGCCATAGTAGTTACAGGTTTCGAGTATCAGACGTGCGAAAATTTTGATGGTTTCACAAGCATTCCTTAACTTCAAACTCCCATATCTCGCTAACAGATTGACGGACTCGAGATATTCCTGTTGCGTCTGAAAGTAGAAACTCGCCCGATTACAATGGTGTGTGTACTTTTCACCTAGGCCATTCCAGTTATTCGTTTCTAGCATCAAAATTGCGACAATTTTGATGGTTTCTCATCCATTCAATAACTTCAAACTCCCATATCTCGCGAACGGATAGACGAACTCGAGAAATTCCTCTTGCATCTGAAAGTAGAAACTCGCCCGAATACAATGGTGTGTGTACTTTTTCTCCTAGGCCTTTGTAGTTATTGGTTTCGAGTATCAGACTCGCGAAAACTTTGATGGTATCTCAAGAATTCCTTAACTTGAAACTCCCATATCTCGCGAACGGAATGACGAACTCGAGAAATTCCTGTTGCATCTGAAAGTAGAAACTCGCCCGATTACAAAGATATGTGTGTTTTTCCCCTAGGCTTTTGTAGTTATTGGTTTCGAGTATCAGACTTGCGAACATTTTGATGGTTTCTCATCCATTCCTTAAATTCAAACTCCCATATCTCGCGCACGGATTGACGAACTCGAGAAGTTCCTGTTGCATCTGAAAGTAGAAACTCGCCCGATTACAACGGTATGTGTATTTTTCCCCTAGGCCATTCCAGTTATTGGTTTCGAGTATCAGACTTGCGAAAATTTTGATGGCTTCTCAACCATTCCTTAACTTCAAACTCCCATATCCCACGAACGGACTGACGAACTCGTGAAATTCCTGTTGCATCTCAATGTAGAAACTCGCCCGATTACAACGGTGTGTGTACTTTTCCCCTAGGCCATTCCAGTTATTGGTTTCGAGTATCAGACTTGCGAAAATTTTGGTGGTTTCTCAGCCATGCCTTATTTTCACACTTCCCTATCTCGCGAACGGATTGACGAACTCGAGAATTTCCTATTGCATCTGAAAGCAGAAACTCGCCCGATTACAACGGTGTGTGTACTTTTCCCCTAGGCCATTCCAGTTGCTGGTTTCGAGTATCAGACAAGCGAAAATTTTGATGGTTTCTCAAGCATTCCTAAACTTCAAACTCCCATATTTCGCGAACGGATTGACGAACTCGAGAATTTCCTATTGCATCTGAAAGAAGAAACTCGCCCGATTAAAACGGTATGTGTATTTTTCCCCTAGGCGACAGTAGTTATTGATTTCGAGTATCAGACTTGCTAAAATTGTGATGGTTTCTCAGCCATTCCTCAACCTAAACTCCCATATCTCGCGAACGGATTAACGAATTCGAGAAATTCCTGTTGCATCTGAAAGTAGACACTCGCCCGATTACAAAGATATGTGTGGTTTCCCCCTAGGCCTTTGTAGTTAATGGTTTCGAGTATCAGACTTGCGAAAATTTCGACGGTTCCTCAACCATTCCTTAACTTCAAACTCCCAAATCTCGCGAACGGATTGACGAACTCGAGGAATTCCTTTTGTATCTGAAAGTAGAAACTCGCCCGATTAGAATGGTGTGTGTACTTTTCCCCTAGGCCATTCCAGTTATTGGTTTCTAGTATCAGACCTGCGAAAATTTTGATGGTTTCTCAACCATTCCTTAACTTCAAACTCCCATATCTCGCGAACGGATTGACGAACTCGAGAAATTCCTGTTGCATCTGAAAGCAGAAACTAGCCCGATTACAACGGTTTGTGTATTTTTGCCCTAGGCCATAGTAGTTATTGGATTCGAGTATCAGACTTGCGAAAATTTTGATGGTTTCTCAACCATTCCTTAAATTCCAACTCCCATATCTCGCGAACGAATTGACGAACTCGAGAATTTCCTATTGCATCTGAAAGTAGAAACTCGCCCGATTACAAAGATATGTGTGTTTTTCCCCTAGGCTTTTGTAGTTATTGGTTTCGAGTATCAGACTTGCGAACATTTTGATGGTTTCTCATCCATTCCTTAAATTCAAACTCCCATATCTCGCGAACGGATTGACGAACTCGAGAAGTTCCTGTTGCATCTGAAAGTAGAAACTCGCCCGATTACAACGGTATGTGTATTTTTCCCCTAGGCCATTCCAGTTATTGGTTTCGAGTATCAGACTTGCGAAAATTTCGACGGTTCCTCAACCATTCCTTAACTTCAAACTCCCAAATCTCGCGAACGGATTGACGAACTCGAGGAATTCCTTTTGTATCTGAAAGTAGAAACTCGCCCGATTAGAATGGTGTGTGTACTTTTCCCCTAGGCCATTCCAGTTATTGGTTTCTAGTATCAGACCTGCGAAAATTTTGATGGTTTCTCAACCATTCCTTAACTTCAAACTCCCATATCTCGCGAACGGATTGACGAACTCGAGAAATTCCTGTTGCATCTGAAAGCAGAAACTAGCCCGATTACAACGGTATGTGCATTTTTGCCCTAGGCCACAGTATTTATTGGTTTCGAGTATCAGACTTGCGAAAATTTTGAAGGTTTCTCAACCATTCCTTAACTTCAAACTCCCATATCTCGCGAACGGATTGACGACCTCGAGAAATTCCTGTTGCATCGGAAAGTAGAAACTCGCCCGATTACAATGGTGTGTGTGTACTTTTCCCCTAGGCCATTCCAGTTATTGGTTTCGAGTATCAGACCAGCGAAAATTTTGGTGGTTTCTCAACCATTCCTTAACTTCAAACTCCCATATCTCGCGAACGGAATGACGCACTCGAGAAATTCCTGTTGCATCTGAAAGTAGAAACTCGCCCGATTACAAAGATATGTGTGTTTTTCCCCTAGGCTTTTGTAGTTATTGGTTTCGAGTATCAGACTTGCGAACATTTTGATGGTTTCTCATCCATTCCTTAAATTCAAACTCCCATATCTCGCGAACGGATTGACGAACTCGAGAAATTCCTGTTGCGTCTGAAAGTAGAAACTCGCCCGATTACAATGGTGTGTGTACTTTTCACCTAGGCCATTCCAGTTAGTCCTTTCTAGCATCACAATTGCGACAGTTTTGATGGTTTCTCAACCATTCAATAACTTCAAACTCCCATATCTCGCGAACGGATAGACCAACTCGAGAAATTCCTGTGGCATCTGAAAGAGGAAACTAGCCCGATTACAATGGTGTGTGTACTTTTCACCTAGGCCATTCCAGTTACTCGTTTCTAGCATCACAATTGCGACAATTTTGATGGTTTCTCAACCATTCCTTAACTTCAAACTCCCATATCTCGCGAACGGATTGACGAACTCGAGAAATTTTTGTTGCATCTGAAAGTAGAAACTAGCGCGATTACAATGGTGTGTGTACTTTTCCCCTAGGCCATTCCAGTTATTGGTTTCGAGTATCAGACCAGCGAAAATTTTGATGGTTTCTCAACCATTCCTTAACTTCAAACTCCCATATCTCGCGAACGGATTGACGAACACGAGAATTTCCTATTGCATCTGAAAGCAGAAACTCGCCCGATTACAACGGTATGTGTATTTTTCCCCTAGGCCTTTGTAGTTATTGGTTTCGAGTATCAGACTTGCGAAAATTTTGAAGGTTTCTCAACCATTCCTTATTTTCACACTTCCTTATCTCGCGAACGGATTGACGAACTCGAGAATTTCCTATTGCATCTGAAAGCAGAAACTCGCCCGATTACAACGGTTTGTGTATTTTTGCCCTAGGCCATAGTAGTTATTGGATTCGAGTATCAGACTTGCGAAAATTTTGATGGTTTCTCAACCATTCCTTAAATTCCAACTCCCATATCTCGCGAACGAATTGACGAACTCGAGAATTTCCTATTGCATCTGAAAGCAGAAACTCGCCCGATTACAACGGAATGTGTATTTTTGCCCTAGGCCATGGTAGTTATTGGTTTCGAGTATCAGACTTGCGAAAATTGTGATGGTTTCTCAACCATTCCTTAACTTCAAACTCCTATATCTCGCGAATGGATTGACGAACTCGAGAATTTCCTATTGCATCTGAAAGTAGAAACTCGCCCGATTACAACGGTATATGCATTTTTGCCCTAGGCCATAGTAGTTACAGGTTTCGAGTATCAGACGTGCGAAAATTTTGATGGTTTCACAAGCATTCCTTAACTTCAAACTCCCATATCTCGCTAACAGATTGACGGACTCGAGATATTCCTGTTGCGTCTGAAAGTAGAAACTCGCCCGATTACAATGGTGTGTGTACTTTTCACCTAGGCCATTCCAGTTATTCGTTTCTAGCATCAAAATTGCGACAATTTTGATGGTTTCTCAACCATTCAATAACTTCAAACTCCCATATCTCGCGAACGGATAGACGAACTCGAGAAATTCCTCTTGCATCTGAAAGTAGAAACTCGCCCGAATACAATGGTGTGTGTACTTTTTCTCCTAGGCCTTTGTAGTTATTGGTTTCGAGTATCAGACTCGCGAAAACTTTGATGGTATCTCAAGAATTCCTTAACTTGAAACTCCCATATCTCGCGAACGGAATGACGAACTCGAGAAATTCCTGTTGCATCTGAAAGTAGAAACTCGCCCGATTACAAAGATATGTGTGTTTTTCCCCTAGGCTTTTGTAGTTATTGGTTTCGAGTATCAGACTTGCGAACATTTTGATGGTTTCTCATCCATTCCTTAAATTCAAACTCCCATATCTCGCGAACGGATTGACGAACTCGAGAAGTTCCTGTTGCATCTGAAAGTAGAAACTCGCCCGATTACAACGGTATGTGTATTTTTCCCCTAGGCCATTCCAGTTATTGGTTTCGAGTATCAGACTTGCGAAAATTTTGATGGCTTCTCAACCATTCCTTAACTTCAAACTCCCATATCCCACGAACGGACTGACGAACTCGTGAAATTCCTGTTGCATCTCAATGTAGAAACTCGCCCGATTACAACGGTGTGTGTACTTTTCCCCTAGGCCATTCCAGTTATTGGTTTCGAGTATCAGACTTGCGAAAATTTTGGTGGTTTCTCAGCCATGCCTTATTTTCACACTTCCCTATCTCGCGAACGGATTGACGAACTCGAGAATTTCCTATTGCATCTGAAAGCAGAAACTCGCCCGATTACAACGGTGTGTGTACTTTTCCCCTAGGCCATTCCAGTTGCTGGTTTCGAGTATCAGACAAGCGAAAATTTTGATGGTTTCTCAAGCATTCCTAAACTTCAAACTCCCATATTTCGCGAACGGATTGACGAACTCGAGAATTTCCTATTGCATCTGAAAGAAGAAACTCGCCCGATTAAAACGGTATGTGTATTTTTCCCCTAGGCGACAGTAGTTATTGATTTCGAGTATCAGACTTGCTAAAATTGTGATGGTTTCTCAGCCATTCCTCAACCTAAACTCCCATATCTCGCGAACGGATTAACGAATTCGAGAAATTCCTGTTGCATCTGAAAGTAGACACTCGCCCGATTACAAAGATATGTGTGGTTTCCCCCTAGGCCTTTGTAGTTAATGGTTTCGAGTATCAGACTTGCGAAAATTTTGATGGTTTCTCAACCATTCCTTAACTTCAAACTCCCATATCTCGTGAACGGATTGACGAACTCGAGAAATTCCTGTTGCATGTGAAAGTAGAAACTCGCCCGATTACAACGGTATGTGTATTTTTGCCCTATGCCATTGTAGTTATTGGATTCGAGAATCAGACTTGCGAAAATTTTGATGAATTCTCAACCATTCCTTAACTTCAAACTCCCATATCTCGCGAACGGATTGACGAACTCGAGAAATTCCTGTTGCATGTGAAAGTAGAAAGTCGCCCGATTACAACGCTATGTGTATTTTTCCCCTAGGCCTTTGAAGTTATTGGTTTCGAGTATCAGACTTGCGAAAATTTTGATGATTTCTCAAACATTCCTTAACTTCAAACTTCCATATCTCGCGAACGGATTGACGAACTCGAGAAATTCCTGTTGCATGTGAAAGTAGAAACTCGCCCGATTACAACGGTATGTGTATTTTTGCCCTATGGCATTGTAGTTATTGGATTCGGGAATCAGACTAGCGAAAATTTTGATGGTTTCTCAACCATTCCTTAACTTCAAACTCCCATATCTCGCGAACGGAATGACGAACTCGAGAAATTCCTGTTGCATCTGAAAGTAGAAACTCGCCCGATTACAATGGTGTGTGTACTTTTCCCCTAGGCCATTCCAGTTATTGGTTTCGCGTATCAGACCAGCGAAAATTTTGATGGTTCCTCAACCATTCCTTAATTTCAAACTCCCATATCTCGCGAACGGAATGACGAACTCGAGAAATTCTTGTTGCATCTGAAAGTAGAAACTCGCCCGATTACAATGGTTTGTGTACTTTTCCCCTAGGCCATTCCAGTTATTGGTTTCGCGTATCAGACCAGCGAAAATTTTGATGGTTTCTCAACCATTCCTTAATTTCAAACTCCCATATCTCGCGAACGGAATGACGAACTCGAGAAATTCCTGTTGCATCTGAAAGTAGAAACTCGCACGATTACAATGGTGTGTGTACTTTTCCCCTAGGCCATTCCAGTTATTGGTTTCCAGTATCTGACTTCCGAAAATTTTGATGGCTTCTCAATCATTCCTTAACTTCAAACTTCCATATCTCGCGAACGGATTGACGAACTCGAGAATTTCCTATTTCATCTGAAAGCAGAAACTCGCCCGATTACAACGGTATGTGTATTTTTGCCCTAGGCCATAGTAGTTATTGGATTCGAGTATCAGACATGCGAAAATTTTGATGATTTCTCAACCATTCCTTAACTTCAAACTCCAATATCTCGCGAACGCATTGACGAACTCGAGAAATTCCTGTTGCATCTGGAAGCAGAAACTCGCCCGATTTGAACGGTATGTGTATTTTTCCCCTAAGCCATTGTAGTTACTGGTTCCGAGTATCACACATGCAAAAATTTTCATGGTTTCTCAAACATTCCTTAACTTCAAACTCCCATATCTCGCGAACGGATTGACGAACTCGAGAAATTCCCATTGCATCTGAAAGCAGAAACTCGCCCGATTACAATGGTGTGTGTACTTTATCCCTAGGCCATTCCAGTTATTGGTTTCGAGTATCAGACCAGCGAAAATTTTGATGGTTTCTCAACCATTCCTTAACTTCAAACTCCCATATCTCGCGAACTGATTGACGAACTCGAGAAATTGCTGTTGCATCTGAAAGTAGAAACTCGCCCGATTACAATGGTGTGTGTACTTTTCCCCTAGGCCATTCCTGTTATTGGTTTCGCGTATCAGACCTGCGAAAATTTTGATGGTTTCTCAACCATTCCTTAACTTCAAACTCACCTATCTCGCGAACGGAATGACGAACTCGAAAAATTCCTGTTGCATCTGAAAGTAGAAACTCGCACGATTACAACGGTATGTGTATTTTTCCCCTAGGCCATTGTAGTTATTGGTTTCGAGTATCAGACTTGGGAAAATTTTGATGGTTTCTCAACCATTCCTTAACTTCAAACTCCCATATCTCGCGCACGGATTGACGAACTCGAGAAATTCCTGTTGCAGCTGAAAGTAGAAACTCGCCCGATTACAACGGTATGTGTATTTTTGCCCTAGGCCATAGTAGTTATTGGTTTCGAGTATCAGACTTGCGAAAATTGTGATGGTTTCTCAACGATTCCTTAGCTTCAAACTCCCATGTCTCCCGAACGCATTGACGAGCTTGAGAAATTCCTGTTGCAGCTGAAGGTTGAAACTCGCCCGATTACAACGGTATGTGTATTTTTCCCCTAAGCCATTGTAGTCATTGGTTTCGAGTATCAGACTTGCGAAAATTTTGATGGTTTCTCAACCATTCCTTAACTTCAAACTCGCATATCTCGCGAACGGATTGACGAACTCGTGAAATTCCTGTTGCATCGGATAGTAGTAACTCGCCGCATTACAATGTTGTGTGTACTTTTCCCCTAGGCCATTCCAGTTATTTGTTTCTAGCATTAGAATTGCGAGAATTTTGATGGTTTCTCAACCATTCCTTAACTTCAAACTCCCATATCTCGCGAACGGAATGACGAACTCGCGAAATTCCTGTTGCATTTGAAAGTGGAAACTCGCGCGATAACAGGGATATGTGCATTTTTCCCCTAGGCCTTTGTTGTTATTGGTTTCGAGTATCAGACTTGCGAAAATTTTGATGGTTTCACAAGCATTCCTTAATTTCAAACTCCCCATATCTCGCGAACGGATTGACGAACTCGAGAAATTCCTGTTGCATCTGAAAGTAGAAACTCGCCCGATTACAAGGATATGTGTGTTTTTCCCCTAGGCCTTTGTAGTTATTGGTTCCGGGTATCAGACTTGCGAAAATTTTGATGGTTTCTCAACCATTCCTTATCTTCAAACTCCCATATCTCGCGAACGGAATGACGAACTCGAGAAATTCCTGTTGCATCTGAAAGTAGAAACTCGCCCGATTACAATGGTGTGTGTACTTTTCCCCTAGGCCATTCCAGTTATTGGTTTCGCGTATCAGACCAGCGAAAATTTTGATGGTTTCTCAACCATTCCTTAATTTCAAACTCCCATATCTCGCGAACGGAATGACGAACTCGAGAAATTCCTGTTGCATCTGAAAGTAGAAACTCGCCCGATTACAATGGTGTGTGTACTTTTCCCCTAGGCCATTCCAGTTATTGGTTTCGCGTATCAGACCAGCGAAAATTTTGATGGTTTCTCAACCATTCCTTAATTTCAAACTCCCATATCTCGCGAACGGAATGACGAACTCGAGAAATTCCTGTTGCATCTGAAAGCAGAAACTCGCACGATTACAATAGTGTGTGTACTTTTCCCCTAGGCCATTCCAGTTATTGGTTTCCAGTATCTGACTTGCGAAAATTTTGATGGTTTCTCAATCATTCCTTAACTTCAAACTTCCATATCTCGGGAACGGATTGACGAACTCGAGAATTTCCTATTTCATCTGAAAGCAGAAACTCGCCCGATTACAACGGTATGTGTAGTTTTGCCCTAGGCCATGGTAGTTATTGGATTCGAGTATCAGACATGCGAAAATTTTGATGATTTCTCAAGCATTCCTTAACTTCAAACTCCAATATCTCGCGAACGCATTGACGAACTAGAGAAATTCCTGTTGCATCTGGAAGCAGAAACTCGCCCGATTAGAACGGTATGTGTATTTTTCCCCTAAGCCATTGTAGTTACTGGTTTCGAGTATCACACATGCAAAAATTTTGATGGTTTCTCAAACATTCCTTAACTTCAAACTCCCATATCTCGCAAACGGAATGACGAACTCGAGAAATTCCTGTTGCATCTGAAAGTAGAATCTCGCACGATTACAACGGTATGTGTATTTTTCCCCTAGGCCATTGTAGTTATTGGTTTCGAGTATCAGACTTGCGAAAATTTTGATGGTTTCTCAACCATTCCTTAACTTCAAACTCCCATATCTCGCGCACGGACTGACGAACTCGAGAAATTCCTGTTGCAGCTGAAAGTAGAAACTCGCCCGATTACAACGGTATGTGTATTTTTGCCCTAGGCCATAGTAGTTATTGGTTTCGAGTATCAGACTTGCGAAAATTGTGATGGTTTCTCAACGATTCCTTAGCTTCAAACTCCCATATCTCCCGAACGCATTGACGAGCTTGAGAAATTCCTGTTGCAGCTGAAGGCTGAAACTCGCCCGATTACAACGGTATGTGTATTTTTCCCCTAAGCCATTGTAGTTATTGGTTTCGAGTATCAGACTTGCGAAAATTTTGATGGTTTCTCAACCATTCCTTAACTTCAAACTCCCATATCTCGCGCACGGATTGACGAACTCGAGAAATTCCTGTTGCAGCTGAAAGTAGAAACTCGCCCGATTACAACGGTATGTGTATTTTTGCCCTAGGCCATAGTAGTTATTGGTTTCGAGTATCAGACTTGCGAAAATTTTGATGGTTTCTCAAGCATTCCTTAACTTCAAACTCCCATATCTCGCGAACGGAATGACGAACTCGAGAAATTCCCGTTGCATCTGAAAGCAGAAACTCGCCCGATTACAATGGTGTGAGTACTTTATCCCTAGGCCATTCCAGTTATTGGTTTCGAGTATCAGACCAGCGAAAATTTTGATGGTTTCTCAACCATTCCTTAACTTCAAACTCCCATATCTCGCGAACTGATCGAAGAACTCGAGAAATTGCTGTTGCATCTGAAAGTAGAAACTCGCCCGATTACAATGGTGTGTGTACTTTTCCCCTAGGCCATTCCAGTTATTGGTTTCGCGTATCAGACCAGCGGAAATTTTGATGGTTTCTCAACCATTCCTTAACTTCAAACTCACCTATCTCGCGAACGGAATGACGAACTCGAGAAATTCCTGTTGCAGCTGAAAGTAGAAACTCGCCCGATTACAACGGTGTGTGTATTTTTGCCCTAGGCCATTGTAGTTATTGGTTTCGAGTATCAGACTTGCGAAAATTGTGATGGTTTCTCAACGATTCCTTAGCTTCAAACTCCCATATCTCCCGAACGCATTGACGAGCTTGAGAAATTCCTGTTGCAGCTGAAGGTTGAAACTCGCCCGATTACAACGGTATGTGTATTTTTCCCCTAAGCCATTGTAGTTATTGGTTTCGAGTATCAGACTTGCGAAAATTTTGATGGTTTCTCAACCATTCCTTAACTTCAAACTCCCATATCTCGCGTACGGATTGACGAACTCGAGAAAATCCTATTGCAGCTGAAAGTAGAAACTCGCCCGATTACAACGGTATGTGTATTTTTGCCCTAGGCCATAGTAGTTATTGGTTTCGAGTATCAGACTTGCGAAAATTGTGATGGTTTCTCAATCATTCCTTAACTTCAAACTTCCATATCTCGCGAACGGATTGACGAACTCGAGAATTTCCTATTTCATCTGAAAGCAGAAACTCGCCCGATTACAACGGTATGTGTATTTTTGCCCTAGGCCATAGTAGTTATTGGATTCGAGTATCAGACATGCGAAAATTTTGATTGTTTCTCAAACATTCCTTAACTTCAAACTCCCATATCTCGCGAACTGATTGACGAACTCGAGAAATTGCTGTTGCATCTGAAAGTAGAAACTCGCCCGATTACAATGGTGTGTGTACTTTTCCCCTAGGCCATTCCTGTTATTGGTTTCGCGTATCAGACCAGCGAAAATTTTGATGGTTTCTCAACCATTCCTTAACTTCAAACTCACCTATCTCGCGAACGGAATGACGAACTCGAGAAATTCCTGTTGCAGCTGAAAGTAGAAACTCGCCCGATTACAACGGTGTGTGTATTTTTGCCCTAGGCCATTGTAGTTATTGGTTTCGAGTATCAGACTTGCGAAAATTGTGATGGTTTCTCAACGATTCCTTAGCTTCAAACTCCCATATCTCCCGAACGCATTGACGAGCTTGAGAAATTCCTGTTGCAGCTGAAGGTTGAAACTCGCCCGATTACAACGGTATGTGTATTTTTCCCCTAAGCCATTGTAGTTATTGGTTCCGGGTATCAGACTTGCGAAAATTTTGATGGTTTCTCAACCATTCCTTAACTTCAAACTCCCATATCTCGCGCACGGATTGACGAACTCGAGAAATTCCTGTTGCAGCTGAAAGTAGAAACTCGCCCGATTACAACGGTATGTGTATTTTTGCCCTAGGCCATAGTAGTTATTGGTTTCGAGTATCAGACTTGCGAAAATTGTGATGGTTTCTCAACGATTCCTTAGTTTCAAACTCCCATATCTCCCGAACGCATTGACGAGCTCGAGAAATTCCTGTTGCAGCTGAAGGTTCAAACTCGCCCGATTACAACGGTATGTGTATTTTTCCCCTAAGCCATTGTAGTTATTGGTTTCGAGTATCAGACTTGCGAAAATTTTGATGGTTTCTCAACCATTCCTTAACTTCAAACTCCCATATCTCGCGCACGGATTGACGAACTCGAGAAATTCCTGTTGCAGCTGAAAGTAGAAACTCGCCCGATTACAACGGTATGTGTATTTTTGCCCTAGGCCATAGTAGTTATTGGTTTCGAGTATCAGACTTGCGAAAATTTTGATGGTTTCTCAAGCATTCCATAACTTCAAACTCCCATATCTGGCGAACGGATTGACGAGCTCGAGCAATTCCTGTTGCTTCTGAAAGTAGAAACTCGCCCGATTACAAAGGTATGTGTATTTTTCTCCTAGGCCTTGTAGTTATTGGTTTCGAGTATCAGACTTGCGAAAATTTTGATGGTTTCTCAAGCATTCCTTAATTTCAAACTCCCATATCTCCCGAACGCATTGACGAGCTTGAGAAATTCCTGTTGCAGCTGAAGGTTGAAACACGCCCGATTACAACGGCATGTGTATTTTTCCCCTAAGCCATTGTAGTTATTGGTTTCGAGTATCAGACTTGCGAAAATTTTGATGGTTTCTCAGCCATTCCTTAACTTCAAACTCTCATATCTCGCGAACGGATTGACGAACTCGTGAAATTCCTGTTGCATCGGATAGTAGTAACTCGCCGCATTACAATGTTGTGTGTACTTTTCCCCTAGGCCATTCCAGTTATTTGTTTCTAGAATTAGAATTGCGAGAATTTTGTTGGTTTCTCAACCATTCCTTAACTTCAAACTCCCATATCTCGCGAACGGAATGACGAACTCGCGAAATTCCTGTTGCATCTGAAAGTGGAAACTCGCGCGATTACAAGGATATGTGCATTTTTCCCCTAGGCCTTTGTTGTTATTGGTTTCGAGTATCAGACTTGCGAAAATTTTGATGGTTTCACAAGCATTCCTTAACTTCAAACTCCCATATCTCGCGAACGGATTGACGAACTCGAGAAATTCCTGTTGCATCTGAAAGTAGAAACTCGCCCGATTACAAGGATATGTGTGTTTTTCCCCTAGGCCTTTGTAGTTATTGGTTCCGGGTATCAGACTTGCGAAAATTTTGATGGTTTCTCAACCATTCCTTAACTTCAAACTCCCATATCTCGCGAACGGAATGACGAACTCGAGAAATTCCTGTTGCATCTGAAAGTAGAAACTCGCCCGATTACAATGGTGTGTGTACTTTTCCCCTAGGCCATTCCAGTTATTGGTTTCGCGTATCAGACCAGCGAAAATTTTGATGGTTTCTCAAGCATTCCTTAATTTCAAACTCCCATATCTCGCGAACGGAATGACGAACTCGAGAAATTCCTGTTGCATCTGAAAGTAGAAACTCGCCCGATTACAATGGTGTGCGTACTTTTCCCCTAGGCCATTCCAGTTATTGGTTTCGCGTATCAGACCAGCGAAAATTTTGATGGTTTCTCAACCATTCCTTAATTTCAAACTCCCATATCTCGCGAACGGAATGACGAACTCGAGAAATTCCTGTTGCATCTGAAAGTAGAAACTCGCACGATTACAATGGTGTGTGTACTTTTCCCCTAGGCCATTCCAGTTATTGGTTTCCAGTATCTGACTTGCGAAAATTTTGATGGTTTCTCAATCATTCCTTAACTTCAAACTTCCATATCTCGCGAACGGATTGACGAACTCGAGAATTTCCTATTTCATCTGAAAGCAGAAACTCGCCCGATTACAACGGTATGTGTATTTTTGCCCTAGGCCAAAGTAGTTATTGGATTCGAGTATCAGACATGCGAAAATTTTGATGATTTCTCAACCATTCCTTAACTTCAAACTCCAATATCTCGCGAACGCATTGACGAACTCGAGAAATTCCTGTTGCATCTGGAAGCAGAAACTCGCCCGATTAGAACGGTATGTGTATTTTTCCCCTAAGCCATTGTAGTTACTGGTTTCGAGTATCACACATGCAAAAATTTTGATGGTTTCTCAAACATTCCTTAACTTCAAACTCCCATATCTCGCGAACTGATTGACGAACTCGAGAAATTGCTGTTGCATCTGAAAGTAGAAACTCGCCCGATTACAATGGTGTGTGTACTTTTCCCCTAGGCCATTCCTGTTATTGGTTTCGCGTATCAGACCAGCGAAAATTTTGATGGTTTCTCAACCATTCCTTAACTTCAAACTCACCTATCTCGCGAACGGAATGACGAACTCGAGAAATTCCTGTTGCATCTGAAAGTAGAATCTCGCACGATTACAACGGTATGTGTATTTTTCCCCTAGGCCATTGTAGTTATTGGTTTCGAGTATCAGACTTGCGAAAATTTTGATGGTTTCTCAACCATTCCTTAACTTCAAACTCCCATATCTCGCGCACGGATTGACGAACTCGAGAAATTCCTGTTGCAGCTGAAAGTACAAACTCGCCCGACTACAACGGTATGTGTATTTTTGCCCTAGGCCATAGTAGTTATTGGTTTCGAGTATCAGACTTGCGAAAATTGTGATGGTTTCTCAACGATTCCTTAGCTTCAAACTCCCATATCTCCCGAACGCATTGACGAGCTTGAGAAATTCCTGTTGCAGCTGAAGGTTGAAACTCGCCCGATTACAACGGTATGTGTATTTTTCCCCTAAGCCATTGTAGTTATTGGTTTCGAGTATCAGACTTGCGAAAATTTTGATGGTTTCTCAACCATTCCTTAACTTCAAACTCCCATATCTCGCGTACGGATTGACGAACTCGAGAAAATCCTATTGCAGCTGAAAGTAGAAACTCGCCCGATTACAACGGTATGTGTATTTTTGCCCTAGGCCATAGTAGTTATTGGTTTCGAGTATCAGACTTGCGAAAATTGTGATGGTTTCTCAACGATTCCTGAGCTTCAAACTCCCATATCTCCCGAACGCATTGACGAGCTCGAGAAATTCCTGTTGCAGCTGAAGGTTGAAACTCGCCCGATTACAACGGTATGTGTATTTTTCCCCTAGGCCATTGTAGTTATTGGTTTCGAGTATCAGACTTGCGAAAATTTTGATGGTTTCTCAACCATTCCTTAACTTCAAACACCCATATCTCGCGCACGGATTGACGAACTCGAGAAATTCCTGTTGCAGCTGAAAGTAGAAACTCGCCCGATTACAACGGTATGTGTATTTTTGCCCTAGGCCATAGTAGTTATTGGTTTCGAGTATCTGACTTGCGAAAATTTTGATGGTTTCTCAATCATTCCTTAACTTCAAACTTCCATATCTCGCGAACGGATTGACGAACTCGAGAATTTCCTATTTCATCTGAAAGCAGAAACTCGCCCGATTACAACGGTATGTGTATTTTTCCCCTAAGCCACTGTAGTTACTGGTTTCGAGTATCACACATGCAAAAATTTTGATGGTTTCTCAAACATTCCTTAACTTCAAACTCCCATATCTCGCGAACGGATTGACGAACTCGAGAAATTGCTGTTGCATCTGAAAGTGGAAACTCGCCCGATTACAATGGTGTGTGTACTTTTCCCCTAGGCCATTCCAGTTATTGGTTTCGCGTATCAGACCAGCGAAAATTTTGATTGTTTCTCAACCATTCCTTAATTTCAAACTCCCATATCTCGCGAACGGAATGACGAACTCGAGAAATTCCTGTTGCATCTGAAAGTAGAAACTCGCCCGATCACAATGGTGTGTGTATTTTTCCCCTAAGCCATTGTAGTTATTGGTTTCGAGTATCAGACTTGCGAAAATTTTGATGGTTTCTCAACCATTCCTTAACTTCAAACTCGCATATCTCGCGAACGGATTGACGAACTCGTGAAATTCCTGTTGCATCGGATAGTAGTAACTCGCCGCATTACAATGTTGTGTGTACTTTTCCCCTAGGCCATTCCAGTTATTTGTTTCTAGCATTAGAATTGCGAGAATTTTGATGGTTTCTCAACCATTCCTTAACTTCAAACTCCCATATCTCGCGAACGGAATGACGAACTCGCGAAATTCCTGTTGCATCTGAAAGTGGAAACTCGCGCGATTACAAGGATATGTGCATTTTTCCCCTAGGCCTTTGTTGTTATTGGCTTCGAGTATCAGACTTTCGAAAATTTTGATGGTTTCACAAGCATTCCTTAACTTCAAACTCCCATATCTCGCGAACGGATTGACGAACTCGAGAAATTCCTGTTGCATCTGAAAGTAGAAACTCGCCCGATTACAATGGTGTGTGTACTTTTCCCCTAGGCCATTCCAGTTATTGGTTTCCGGTATCTGACTTGCGATAATTTTGATGATTTCTCAACCATTCCTTAACTTCAAACACCCATATCTCGCGAACGGATTGACGAACTCGAGAAATTCCTGTTGCATCTGAAAGAAGAAACTCGCCCGATTACAATGGTGTGTGTACTTTATCCCTAGGCCATTCCAGTTATTGGTTTCGAGTATCAGACCAGCGAAAATTTTGATGGTTTCTCAACCATTCCTTAACTTCAAACTCCCATCTCTCGCGAACGGAATGACGAACTCGAGAAATTCCTGTTGCATCTGAAAGTGGAGGCTCGCCGATTACAAAGGTATGTGCATTTTTCCCCTAGGCCTTTGTAGTTATTGGTTTCGAGTATCAGGCTTGCGAAAATTTTGATGGTTTCTCAAGCATTCCATAATTTCAAACTCACATATCTCGCGCACAGATTGACGAACTCGAGAAATTCCTGTTGCATGTGAAAGTAGAAACTCGCCCGATTACCACGGTATGTGAATTTTTCCCCTAGGCCTTTGTAGTTATTGTTTTCGAGTATGAGACTTGCGAAAATTTTGATGGTTTCTCAACCATTCCTTAACTTCAAACTCCCATATCACGCGAACGGATTCACGAACTCGAGAAATTCCTGTTGCATCTGAAAGTAGAAACTCGCCCGATTACAAAGATATGTGTGTTTTTCCCCTAGGCCTTTGTAGTTATTGGTTTCGGGTATCAGACTTGCGAAAATTTTGATGGTTTCTCAACCATTCCTTAACTTCAAACTCCAATATCTCGCGAACGCATTGATCAACTCGAGAAATTCGTGTTGCATCTGAAAGCAGAAACTCGCCCGATTAGAACGGTATGTGCATTTTTCCCCTAAGACATTGTAGTTATTGTTTTCGAGTATCACACATGCAAAAATTTTGATGGTTTCTCAACCATTCCTTAACTTCAAACTCCCATATAGTATCTCGCGAACGGATTGACGAACTCGAGAAATTCCTGTTGCATCTGAAAGTAGAAACTCGCCCGATTACAATGGTGTATGTACTTTTCCACTAGGCCATTCCAGTTATTGGTTTCGAGTATCAGACCAACGAAAATTTTGAAGGTTTCTCAACCATTCCTTATCTTCAACCTCCCATATCTCGCGAACGGATAGACGAACTCGAGAAATTCCTGTTGCATCTGAATGTGGAATCTCGCCCGATTACAAAGGTACGTGTACTTTCGCCTATGCTATTGTAGTTATTGGTTTCGAGTATCAGACTTGCGAAAATTTTGATAGATTCTCAACCATTCCTTAACTTCAAACTCCCATATCTCGCGAACGGACTCACGAACTCGAGAAATTCCTGTTGCATCTGAACGTGGAAACTCGCCCGATTACAAAGGTATGTGCATTTTTCCCCTAGGCCTTTGTAGTTATTGGTCCCGAGTATCAGACTTGCGAAAATTTTGATGGTTTCTCAACCATTCCTTAACTTCAAACTCCCATATCTCGCGAACGGATTCACGAACTCGAGAAATTCCTGTTGCATCTGAAAGTAGAAACTCGCCCGATTACAATGGTGCGTGTACTTTTCCCCTAGGCCATTCCAGTTATTGGTTTCCGGTATCTGACTTGCGATAATTTTGATGATTTCTCAACCATTCCTTAACTTCAAACTCCCATATCTCGCGAACGGATTGACGAACTCGAGAAATTCCTGTTGCATCTGAAAGAAGAAACTCGCCCGATTACAATGGTGTGTGTACTTTATCCCTAGGCCATTCCAGTTATTGGTTTCGAGTATCAGACCAGCGAAAATTTTGATGGTTTCTCAACCATTCCTTAACTTCAAACTCCCATCTCTCGTGAACGGAATGACGAACTCGAGAAATTCCTGTTGCATCTGAAAGTGGAGGCTCGCCCGATTACAAAGGTATGTGCATTTTTCCCCTAGGCCTTTGTAGTTATTGGTTTCGAGTATCAGGCTTGCGAAAATTTTGATGGTTTCTCAAGCATTCCATAATTTCAAACTCACATATCTCGCGCACAGATTGACGAACTCGAGAAATTCCTGTTGCATGTGAAAGTAGAAACTCGCCCGATTACCACGGTATGTGAATTTTTCCCCTAGGCCTTTGTAGTTATTGTTTTCGAGTATGAGACTTGCGAAAATTTTGATGGTTTCTCAACCATTCCTTAACTTCAAACTCCCATATCACGCGATCGGATTCACGAACTCGAGAAATTCCTGTTGCATCTGAAAGCAGAAACTCGCCCGATTACAAAGATATGTATGTTTTTCCCCTAGGCCTTTGTAGTTATTGGTTTCGGGTATCAGTCTTGCGAAAATTTTGATGGTTTCTCAACCATTCCATAACTTCAAACTCCCATATCTCGCGGACAGAATGACGAACTCGAGAAATTCCTGTTGCATCTGAAATCAGAAACTCGCCCGATTACAACGGTACGTGTATTTCTTCCCTAGGCCTTTGTAGTTATTGGTTTCGAGTATGAGACTTGCGAAAATTTTGATGGTTTCTCAACCATTCCTTAACTTCAAACTCCCATATCACGCGAACGGATTCACGAACTCGAGAAATTCCTGTTGTATCTGAAAGTAGAAACTAGCCCGATTACAATGGTGTGTGTACTTTAGTCCTAGGCCATTCCATTTATTGGTTTCGAGTATCAGACCAGCGAAGATTTTGATGGTTTCTCAACCATTCCTTAACTTCAAACTCCCATATCTCGCGAACGGATTGACGAACTCGAGAAATTCCTGTTGCATCTGAAAGTAAAAACTCGCCCGATTACAATGGTATGTGTACTTTTCCCCTAGGCCATTCGGGTTATTGGTTTGGAGTATCAGACCAGCGAATATTTTGATGGTTCCTCAACCATTCCCTAACTTCAAACTCTCATATCTCGCGAACGGATTGACGAATTCGAGAAATTCCTGTTGCATCTGAAAGTAGAAACTCTCCCAATTACAACGGTATGTGTGTTTCTCCCCTGGGCCATTGTAGTTATTGGTTTCGAGTATCGGACTTTCGAAAATTTTGATTGTTTCTCAAGTATTCCTTAACTTCAAACTCCCATATCTTGCGAACGGATTGACGAACTCGAGAAATTTCTGTTGCATCTGAAAGCAGAAACACGCGCGATTACAAAGATAAGTGTATTTTTGACCTAGGCCATTCCAGTTATTGGTTTCGAGTATCAGACTTGCGAAAATTTGGATGGTTGCTCAAGCATTCCTTAACTTCAAACTCCCATATCTCGCGAACGGAATGAAGAACTCGAGAAATTCGTGTTGCATCTGAAAGTGAAAACTCGCCCGATTACAAAGGTATGCGCATTTTTGCCCTAGACCATAGTAGTTATTGGTTTCGAGTAACAGACTTGCGAAAATTTTGATGGTTTCTCAACCATTCCTTAACTTCAAACTCCCATTTCTCGCGAACGAATTGACGAACTCGAGAAATTCCTGTTGCATCTGAAAGTAGAAACTCGTCCGATTACAACGGTATGTGTATCTTTCCCCTTGGCCTTTGCCGTTATTGATTTCGAGGATCAGACTTGCGAAAATGTGGTGGTTTCTCAACCATTCCTTAAATTCAAACTCCCATATCTCGCGAACGGAATGACGAACTCGAGATATTCCTGTTGCATCTGATAGCAGAAACTCGCCCGATTACAACGGTATGTGTATTTTTCCCCTTGGCCTTTGTAGTTATTGGTTTCGAGTATCAGACTTGCGAAAATTTGGTGGTTTCTCAACCATTCCTTAACTTCAAACTCCCATTTCTCGCGAACGGATTGACGAACTCGAGAAATTCCTGTTGCATCTGAAAGCAGAAACTCGCCCGATTACAACGGTATGTGTATTTTTCCCCTAGGCCACTGTAGTTGTTGGTTTCTAGCATCAGAATTGCGAAAATTTTGATGGTTTCTCAACCATTCCTTAAATTCAAACTTCCATATCTCCCGAACGGAATGACGAACTCGAGAAATTCCTGTTGCATCTGAAAGTAGAAACTCGCCCGATTACAATGGTGTGCGTACTTTTCCCCTAGGCCATTCCAGTTATTGGTTTCGCGTATCAGACCAGCGAAAATTTTGATGGTTTCTCAACCATTCCTTAACTTCAAACTCCCTAATCTCGCGAACGGATTGACGAACTCGAGAAATTCCTGTTGCATCTGAAAGTAGAAACTCGCCCGATTACAATGGTGGATGTACCTTTCCCCTAGGCCATTCCAGTTATTGGTTTCGAGTATCAGACTTGCGAAAATTTTGATGGTTTCTCAAGCATTCCTTAACTTCAAACTCCCATATCTCGCGAACGGATAAACGAACACGAGAAATTCCTGTTGCATCTGAAAGTAGAAACTCGCCCGATTACAATGGTGTGTGTACTTTACTCCTAGGCCATTCCAGTTATTGGTTTCGAGTATCAGACCAGCGAAGATTCTGATGGTTTCTCAACCATTCCTTAACTTCAAACTCCCATATCTCGCGAACGGATTGACGAACTCGAGAAATTCCTGTTGCATCTGAAAGTAAAAACTCGCCCGATTACAATGGTATGTGTACTTTTCCCCTAGGCCATTCGTGTTATTGGTTTGGAGTATCAGACCAGCGAATATTTTGATGGTTCCTCAACCATTCCCTAACTTCAAACTCCCATATCTTGCGAACGGATTGACGAACTCGAGAAATTTCCGTTGCATCTGAAAGCAGAAACACGCCCGATTACAAAGATACGTGTATTTTTTACCTAGGCCATTCCAGTTATTGGTTTCGAGTATCAGACTTGCGAAAATTTGGATGGTTTCTCAAGCATTCCTTAACTTCAAACTCCCATATCTCGCGAACGGATTGACGAACCCGAGAATTTCCTATTGCATCTGAAAGCAGAAACTCGCCCTATTACAACGGTACGTGCATTTTTCCCCGAGGCCTTTGTAGTTATTGGTTTCGAGTATCAGACTTGCGAAAATTTTGATGGTTTCTCAACCATTCCTTAACTTCAAACTACTATATCTCGCGAATGGATTGACGAACTCGTGAATTTCCGATTGCATCTGAAAGCAGAAAGACGCCCGATTACAACGGTATGTGTATTTTTGATCTAGGCCATTCCAGTTATTGGTTTCGAGTATCAGACCAGCGAAAATTTTGAAGGTTTCTCAACCATTCCTTAACTTCAAACTCCCATATCTCGCGAACGGATTGACGAACTCGAGAAATTCCTGTTGCATCTGAAAGCAGAAACAAGCCCGATTAGAACGGTACGTGTATTTTTGCCCTAGGCCATTCCAGTTATTGGTTTCGAGTATCAGACCAGCGAAAATTTTGAAGGTTTCTCAACCATTCCCTAACTTCAAACTCCCATATCTCGCGAACGGATTGACCAACTCGAGAAATTCCTGTTGCATCTGAAAGCAGAAACTCGCCCGATATCAACGGTATGTGCATTTTTGCCCTAGGCCATAGTAATTATTGGTTTCGAGTATCAGACTTGCGAAAATTTTGATGGTTTCTCAAGCATTCCATAACTTCAAACTCCCATATCTCGCGAACGGAACGATGAACTCGAGAAATTCCTGTTGCATCTGAAAGTGGAAACTCGCCCGATTACAAAGGTATGTACATTTTTCCCCTATGCCTTTGTAGTTATTGGTTTCGAGTATCAGACTTGCAAAAATTTTGATGGTTTCTCAACCATTCCTTAACTTCAAACTCCCATATCTCGCGAACGGAATGACGAACTCGAGAAATTCCTGTTGCATCTGAAAGTAGAAACTCCCACAATTACAATGGTGTGTGTACTTTTCCCCTAGGCCATTGTAGTTATTGGTTTCGAGTATCAGACTTGCGAAAATTTTGATGGTTTCTCAACCATTCCTTAATATCAAACTACCATATCTCGCGAACGGATTGACGAACTCGAGAAATTCCTGTTGCATCTGAAAGCAGAAACTCGCCCGATTTCAACGGTATGTGCATTTTTGCCCTAGGCCATAGTAGTTATTGGTTTCGAGTATCAGACTTATGAAAATTTTGATGGTTTCTCAACCATTCCTTAACTTCAAACAACCATATCTCGCGAATGGATTGACGAACTCGTGAATTTCCTATTGTATCTGAAAGCAGAAACACGCCCGATTACAACGGTACATGTATTTTTGACCTAGGCCATTCCAGTTATTGGTTTCGAGTATCAGACCAGCGAAAATTTTGAAGGTTTCTCAACCATTCCTTAACTTCAAACTCCCATATCTCGCGAACGGAATGACGAACTCGAGAAATTCCTGTTGCATCTGAAAGTAGAAATTCCCACAATTACAATGGTGTGTGTAGTATCCCCGTAGGCCTTTGTAGTTATTGGTTTCGAGTATCAGACTTGCGAAAATTTTGATGGTTTCTCAACCATTCCTTAACTTCAAGCTCCTATATCTCGCGAACGGATTGACGAACTCGAGAAATTCCTGTTGCACCTGAAATTAGAAACTCGCCCGATTACAACGGTATGTGTGTTTTTCCCCTAGGCCTTTGTAGTTATTGGTTTCGAGTAGCAGACTTGCGAAAGTTTTGAGGTTTTCCCAACCATTCCTTAATTTCCAACTCCCATATCTCGCGAACGGATTGACGAACCCGAGAAATTCCTGTTGCATCTGAAAGTAGAAAGTCGACCGATTAGAATGGGATGTGTACTTTTCCCCTTGGCCATTCCAGTTATTCGTTTCTAGCATCAGAAATGCGAAAATTTCGATGGTTTCTCAACCATTCCTAAACTTCAAACTCCCATATCTCGCGAACGGATTGACGAACTCGAGAAATTCCTGTTGCATCTGAAAGTAGAAACTCCCACAATTACAATGGTGTGTGTACTTTTCCCCTAGGCCTTTGTAGTTATTGGTTTCGAGTAGCAGACTTGCGAAAATTTTGATAGATTCTCAACCATTCCTTAACTTCAAACTCCCATTTCTCGCGAACGGATTGACGAACTCGAGAAATTCCTGTTGCATCTGAAAGTAGAAACTCGCCCGATTACAATGGTGTGTGTACTTTTCCCCTAGGCCATTCCAGTTATTGATTTCGAGTATCAGACTTACGAAAATTTTGATGGTTTCTCAAGCATTTCTTAACATCAAACTCCCATATCTCGCGAACGGAATGACGAACTCGAGAATTTCCTGTTGCATCTGAAAGTAGAAACTCCCACAATTACAATGGTGTGTGTACTTTTCCCCTAGGCCATTGTAGTTATTGGTTTCGAGTATCAGACTTGCGAAAATTTTGATGGTTTCTCAACCATTCCTTAACTTCAAACTACCATATCTCGCGAATGGATTGACGATCTCGTGAATTTCCTATTGCATCTGAAAGCAGAAACTCGCCCGATTACAACGGTGTGTGTATTTTTCCCCTAGGCCATTCCAGTTATTGGTTTCGAGTATCAGACCAGCGAAAATTTTGAGGGTTTCTCAACCATTCCTTAAATTCAAACTCCCACATCTCGCGAACGGATTGACGAACTCGAGAAATTCCTGTTGCATCTGAAAGTAGAAACTCGCCCGATTACAAAGGTATGTGCATTTTTCCCCTATGCCTTTGTAGTGATTGGTTTCGAGTATCAGACTTGCGAAAATTTTGATGGTTTCTCAACCATTCCTTAACTTCAAACTCCCATATCTCGCGAACTGAATGACGAACTCGAGAATTTCCTATTGCATCTGAAAGCAGAAACTCGCCGTATTACAACGGTACGTGTATTTTTCCCCGAGGCCTTTGTAGTTATTGGTTTGGAGTATCAGACTTGCGAAAATTTTGATGGTTTCTCAACCATTCCTTAACTTCAAACTACCATATCTCGCGAATGGATTGACGAACTCGAGAAATTCCTGTTGCATCTGAAAGTAGAAACTCCCACAATTACAATGGTGTGTGTACTTTTCCCCTAGGCCATTGTAGTTATTGGTTTCGAGTATCAGACTTGCGGAAATTTTGATGGTTTCTCAACCATTCCTTAACTTCAAACTCCCGTATCTCGCGAACGGATTGGCGAACTCGAGAAATTCCTGTTGCATCTGAAAGCAGAAACTCGCCCGATTACAACGGTTGGTGTATTTTTGACCTAGGCCATTCCAGTTATTGGTTTCGAGTATCAGACCTGCGAAAATTTTGAAGGTTTCTCAACCATTCCTTAACTTCAAACTCCCATATCTCGCGAACGGATTGACGAACTCGAGAAATTCCTGTTATACCTGAAAGCAGAAACTCGCCCGATTTCAACGGTATGTGCATTTTTGCCCTAGGCCATAGTAGTTAATGGTTTCGAGTATCAGACTTGCGAAAATTTTGATGGTTTCTCAAGCATTCCATAACTTCAAACTCCCATATCTCGCGAACGGATTGGCGAACTCGAGAAATTCCTGTTGCATCTGAAAGCAGAAACTCGCCCGATTACAACGGTACGTGCATTTTTCCCCTAGGCCATTCCAGTTATTGATTTCGAGTATCAGACTTACGAAAATTTTGATGGTTTCTCAAGCATTTCTTAACATCAAACTCCCATATCTCGCGAACGGAATGACGAACTCGAGAATTTCCTGTTGCATCTGAAAGTAGAAACTCCCACAATTACAATGGTGTGTGTACTTTTCCCCTAGGCCATTGTAGTTATTGGTTTCGAGTATCAGACTTGCGAAAATTTTGATGGTTTCTCAACCATTCCTTAACTTCAAACTACCATATCTCGCGAATGGATTGACGATCTCGTGAATTTCCTATTGCATCTGAAAGCAGAAACTCGCCCGATTACAACGGTGTGTGTATTTTTCCCCTAGGCCATTCCAGTTATTGGTTTCGAGTATCAGACCAGCGAAAATTTTGAGGGTTTCTCAACCATTCCTTAAATTCAAACTCCCACATCTCGCGAACGGATTGACGAACTCGAGAAATTCCTGTTGCATCTGAAAGTAGAAACTCGCCCGATTACAAAGGTATGTGCATTTTTCCCCTATGCCTTTGTAGTGATTGGTTTCGAGTATCAGACTTGCGAAAATTTTGATGGTTTCTCAACCATTCCTTAACTTCAAACTCCCATATCTCGCGAACTGAATGACGAACTCGAGAATTTCCTATTGCATCTGAAAGCAGAAACTCGCCGTATTACAACGGTACGTGTATTTTTCCCCGAGGCCTTTGTAGTTATTGGTTTGGAGTATCAGACTTGCGAAAATTTTGATGGTTTCTCAACCATTCCTTAACTTCAAACTACCATATCTCGCGAATGGATTGACGAACTCGAGAAATTCCTGTTGCATCTGAAAGTAGAAACTCCCACAATTACAATGGTGTGTGTACTTTTCCCCTAGGCCATTGTAGTTATTGGTTTCGAGTATCAGACTTGCGAAAATTTTGATGGTTTCTCAACCATTCCTTAACTTCAAACTCCCGTATCTCGCGAACGGATTGGCGAACTCGAGAAATTCCTGTTGCATCTGAAAGCAGAAACTCGCCCGATTACAACGGTTGGTGTATTTTTGACCTAGGCCATTCCAGTTATTGGTTTCGAGTATCAGACCTGCGAAAATTTTGAAGGTTTCTCAACCATTCCTTAACTTCAAACTCCCATATCTCGCGAACGGATTGACGAACTCGAGAAATTCCTGTTGCACCTGAAAGCAGAAACTCGCCCGATTTCAACGGTATGTGCATTTTTGCCCTAGGCCATAGTAGTTAATGGTTTCGAGTATCAGACTTGCGAAAATTTTGATGGTTTCTCAAGCATTCCATAACTTCAAACTCCCATATCTCGCGAACGGATTGGCGAACTCGAGAAATTCCTGTTGCATCTGAAAGCAGAAACTCGCCCGATTACAACGGTACGTGCATTTTTCCCCTATGCCTTTGTAGTTATTGGTTTCGAGTATCAGACTTGCGAAAATTTTGATGGTTTCTCAACTATTCCTTAACTTCAAACTCCCATATCTCGCGAACGGAATGACGAACTCGAGAAATTCCTGTTGCATGTGAAAGTAGAAACTCCCACAATTACAATGGTGTGTGTACTTTTCCCCTAGGCCATTGTAGTTATTGGTTTCGAGTATCAGACTTGCGAAAATTTTGATGATTTCTCAACCATTCCTTAACATCAAACTACCATATCTCGCGAATGGATTGACGAACTCGAGAAATTCCTGTTGCATCTGAAAGTAGAAACTCCCACAATTACAATGGTGTGTGTACTTTTCCCCTAGGCCATTGTAGTTATTGGTTTCGAGTATCAGACTTGCGAAAATTTTGATGGTTTCTCAACCATTCCTTAACTTCAAACTACCATATCTCGCGAATTGATTGACGAACTCGTGAATTTCCTATTGTATCTGAAAGCAGAAACACGCCCGATTACAACGGTACATGTATTTTTGACCTAGGCCATTCCAGTTATTGGTTTCGAGTATCAGACCAGCGAAAATTTTGAAGGTTTCTCAACCATTCCTTAACTTCAAACTCCCATATCTCGCGAACGGAATGACGAACTCGAGAAATTCCTGTTGCATCTCTAAGTAGAAACTCCCACAATTACAATGGTGTGTGTTGTTTCCCCGTAGGCCATTGTAGTTATTGGTTTCGAGTATCAGACTTGCGAAAATTTTGATGGTTTCTCAACCATTCCTTAACTTCAAGCTGCTATATCTCGCGAACGGATTGACGAACTCGAGAAATTCCTGTTGCATCTGAAATTAGAAACTCGCCCGATTACAAAGATATTTGTGTTTTTCCCCGAGGCCTTTGTAGTTATTGGTTTCGAGTAGCAGACTTGCGAAAGTTTTGAGGGTTTCCCAACCATTCCTTAACTTCAAACTCCCATATCTCGCGAACGGATTGACGAACCCGAGAAATTCCTGTTGCATCTGAAAGAAGAAAGTCGACCGATTAGAATGGGGTGTGTACTTTTCCCCTTGGCCATTCCAGTTATTCGTTTGTAGCATCAGAAATGCGAAAATTTCGATGGTTTCTCAACCATTCCTAAACTTCAAACTCCCATATCTCGCGAACGGATTGACGAACTCGAGAAATTCCTGTTGCATCTGAAAGCGGAAACTCGCCCGATTACAAAGGTATGTGTATTTTTCCCCTTGGCCATTCCAGTTATTCGTTTGTAGCATCAGAAATGCGAAAATTTCGATGGTTTCTCAACCATTCCTAAACTTCAAACTCCCATATCTCGCGAACGGATTGACGAACTCGAGAAATTCCTGTTGCATCTGAAAGCGGAAACTCGCCCGATTACAAAGGTATGTGTATTTTTCCCGTATGCCTTTGTAGTTATTGGTTTCGAGTATCAGACTTGCGAAAATTTTGATGGTTACTCAACCATTCCGTAACTTCAAACTCCCATATCTCGCTAACGGTTTGACGAACTCGAGAAATTCCTGTTGCACCTGAAAGTAGAAACTCGCCCGATTTCAATGGTGTGTGTACTTTTCCCCTAGGCCATTGTAGTTATTGTTTTCGAGTATCAGACCAGCGAAAATTTTGAAGGTTTCTCAACCATTCCCTAACTTCAAACTCCCATATCTCGCGAACGGATTGACCAACTCGAGAAATTCCTGTTGCATCTGAAAGCAGAAACTCGCCCGATTTCAACGGTATGTGCATTTTTGCCCTAGGCCATAGTAGTTATTGGTTTCGAGTATCAGACTTGCGAAAATTTTGATGGTTTCTCAAGCATTCCATAACTTCAAACTCCCATATCTCGCGAACGGATTGACGAACTCGAGAAATTCCTGTTGCATCTGAAAGCAGAAACTCGCCCGATTACATCGGTACGTGTATTTTTGCCCTAGGCCATAGTAGATATTGGTTTCGAGTATCAGACTTGGGAAAATTGTGATGGTTTCTCAACCATTCCCTAACTTCAAACTCCCATATATCGCGAACGGTTTGACGAACTCGAGAATTTCCTACTGCATCTGAAAGCAGAAACACGCCCGATTACAACGGTACGTGTATTTTTGACCTAGGCCATTCCAGTTATTGGTTTCGAGTATCAGACCTGCGAAAATTTTGAAGGTTTCTCAACCATTCCTTAACTTCAAACTCCCATATCTCGCGAACGGATTGACGAACTCGAGAAATTCCTGTTGCATCTGAAAGCAGAAACTCGCCCGATTTCAACGGTGTGTGTATTTTTCCCCTAGGCCATTCCAGTTATTGGTTTCGAGTATCAGACCAGCGAAAATTTTGAGGGTTTCTCAACCATTCCTTAAATTCAAACTCCCACATCTCGCGAACGGATTGACGAACTCGAGAAATTCCTGTTGCATCTGAAAGTAGAAACTCGCCCGATTACAAAGGTATGTGCATTTTTCCCCTATGCCTTTGTAGTGATTGGTTTCGAGTATCAGACTTGCGAAAATTTTGATGGTTTCTCAACCATTCCTTAACTTCAAACTCCCATATCTCGCGAACTGAATGACGAACTCGAGAATTTCCTATTGCATCTGAAAGCAGAAACTCGCCGTATTACAACGGTACGTGTATTTTTCCCCGAGGCCTTTGTAGTTATTGGTTTGGAGTATCAGACTTGCGAAAATTTTGATGGTTTCTCAACCATTCCTTAACTTCAAACTACCATATCTCGCGAATGGATTGACGAACTCGAGAAATTCCTGTTGCATCTGAAAGTAGAAACTCCCACAATTACAATGGTGTGTGTACTTTTCCCCTAGGCCATTGTAGTTATTGGTTTCGAGTATCAGACTTGCGGAAATTTTGATGGTTTCTCAACCATTCCTTAACTTCAAACTCCCGTATCTCGCGAACGGATTGGCGAACTCGAGAAATTCCTGTTGCATCTGAAAGCAGAAACTCGCCCGATTACAACGGTTGGTGTATTTTTGACCTAGGCCATTCCAGTTATTGGTTTCGAGTATCAGACCTGCGAAAATTTTGAAGGTTTCTCAACCATTCCTTAACTTCAAACTCCCATATCTCGCGAACGGATTGACGAACTCGAGAAATTCCTGTTATACCTGAAAGCAGAAACTCGCCCGATTTCAACGGTATGTGCATTTTTGCCCTAGGCCATAGTAGTTAATGGTTTCGAGTATCAGACTTGCGAAAATTTTGATGGTTTCTCAAGCATTCCATAACTTCAAACTCCCATATCTCGCGAACGGATTGGCGAACTCGAGAAATTCCTGTTGCATCTGAAAGCAGAAACTCGCCCGATTACAACGGTACGTGCATTTTTCCCCTAGGCCATTCCAGTTATTGATTTCGAGTATCAGACTTACGAAAATTTTGATGGTTTCTCAAGCATTTCTTAACATCAAACTCCCATATCTCGCGAACGGAATGACGAACTCGAGAATTTCCTGTTGCATCTGAAAGTAGAAACTCCCACAATTACAATGGTGTGTGTACTTTTCCCCTAGGCCATTGTAGTTATTGGTTTCGAGTATCAGACTTGCGAAAATTTTGATGGTTTCTCAACCATTCCTTAACTTCAAACTACCATATCTCGCGAATGGATTGACGATCTCGTGAATTTCCTATTGCATCTGAAAGCAGAAACTCGCCCGATTACAACGGTGTGTGTATTTTTCCCCTAGGCCATTCCAGTTATTGGTTTCGAGTATCAGACCAGCGAAAATTTTGAGGGTTTCTCAACCATTCCTTAAATTCAAACTCCCACATCTCGCGAACGGATTGACGAACTCGAGAAATTCCTGTTGCATCTGAAAGTAGAAACTCGCCCGATTACAAAGGTATGTGCATTTTTCCCCTATGCCTTTGTAGTGATTGGTTTCGAGTATCAGACTTGCGAAAATTTTGATGGTTTCTCAACCATTCCTTAACTTCAAACTCCCATATCTCGCGAACTGAATGACGAACTCGAGAATTTCCTATTGCATCTGAAAGCAGAAACTCGCCGTATTACAACGGTACGTGTATTTTTCCCCGAGGCCTTTGTAGTTATTGGTTTGGAGTATCAGACTTGCGAAAATTTTGATGGTTTCTCAACCATTCCTTAACTTCAAACTACCATATCTCGCGAATGGATTGACGAACTCGAGAAATTCCTGTTGCATCTGAAAGTAGAAACTCCCACAATTACAATGGTGTGTGTACTTTTCCCCTAGGCCATTGTAGTTATTGGTTTCGAGTATCAGACTTGCGAAAATTTTGATGGTTTCTCAACCATTCCTTAACTTCAAACTCCCGTATCTCGCGAACGGATTGGCGAACTCGAGAAATTCCTGTTGCATCTGAAAGCAGAAACTCGCCCGATTACAACGGTTGGTGTATTTTTGACCTAGGCCATTCCAGTTATTGGTTTCGAGTATCAGACCTGCGAAAATTTTGAAGGTTTCTCAACCATTCCTTAACTTCAAACTCCCATATCTCGCGAACGGATTGACGAACTCGAGAAATTCCTGTTGCACCTGAAAGCAGAAACTCGCCCGATTTCAACGGTATGTGCATTTTTGCCCTAGGCCATAGTAGTTAATGGTTTCGAGTATCAGACTTGCGAAAATTTTGATGGTTTCTCAAGCATTCCATAACTTCAAACTCCCATATCTCGCGAACGGATTGGCGAACTCGAGAAATTCCTGTTGCATCTGAAAGCAGAAACTCGCCCGATTACAACGGTACGTGCATTTTTCCCCTATGCCTTTGTAGTTATTGGTTTCGAGTATCAGACTTGCGAAAATTTTGATGGTTTCTCAACTATTCCTTAACTTCAAACTCCCATATCTCGCGAACGGAATGACGAACTCGAGAAATTCCTGTTGCATGTGAAAGTAGAAACTCCCACAATTACAATGGTGTGTGTACTTTTCCCCTAGGCCATTGTAGTTATTGGTTTCGAGTATCAGACTTGCGAAAATTTTGATGATTTCTCAACCATTCCTTAACATCAAACTACCATATCTCGCGAATGGATTGACGAACTCGAGAAATTCCTGTTGCATCTGAAAGTAGAAACTCCCACAATTACAATGGTGTGTGTACTTTTCCCCTAGGCCATTGTAGTTATTGGTTTCGAGTATCAGACTTGCGAAAATTTTGATGGTTTCTCAACCATTCCTTAACTTCAAACTACCATATCTCGCGAATGGATTGACGATCTCGTGAATTTCCTATTGCATCTGAAAGCAGAAACTCGCCCGATTACAACGGTGTGTGTATTTTTCCCCTAGGCCATTCCAGTTATTGGTTTCGAGTATCAGACCAGCGAAAATTTTGAGGGTTTCTCAACCATTCCTTAAATTCAAACTCCCACATCTCGCGAACGGATTGACGAACTCGAGAAATTCCTGTTGCATCTGAAAGTAGAAACTCGCCCGATTACAAAGGTATGTGCATTTTTCCCCTATGCCTTTGTAGTGATTGGTTTCGAGTATCAGACTTGCGAAAATTTTGATGGTTTCTCAACCATTCCTTAACTTCAAACTCCCATATCTCGCGAACTGAATGACGAACTCGAGAATTTCCTATTGCATCTGAAAGCAGAAACTCGCCGTATTACAACGGTACGTGTATTTTTCCCCGAGGCCTTTGTAGTTATTGGTTTGGAGTATCAGACTTGCGAAAATTTTGATGGTTTCTCAACCATTCCTTAACTTCAAACTACCATATCTCGCGAATGGATTGACGAACTCGAGAAATTCCTGTTGCATCTGAAAGTAGAAACTCCCACAATTACAATGGTGTGTGTACTTTTCCCCTAGGCCATTGTAGTTATTGGTTTCGAGTATCAGACTTGCGAAAATTTTGATGGTTTCTCAACCATTCCTTAACTTCAAACTCCCGTATCTCGCGAACGGATTGGCGAACTCGAGAAATTCCTGTTGCATCTGAAAGCAGAAACTCGCCCGATTACAACGGTTGGTGTATTTTTGACCTAGGCCATTCCAGTTATTGGTTTCGAGTATCAGACCTGCGAAAATTTTGAAGGTTTCTCAACCATTCCTTAACTTCAAACTCCCATATCTCGCGAACGGATTGACGAACTCGAGAAATTCCTGTTGCACCTGAAAGCAGAAACTCGCCCGATTTCAACGGTATGTGCATTTTTGCCCTAGGCCATAGTAGTTAATGGTTTCGAGTATCAGACTTGCGAAAATTTTGATGGTTTCTCAAGCATTCCATAACTTCAAACTCCCATATCTCGCGAACGGATTGGCGAACTCGAGAAATTCCTGTTGCATCTGAAAGCAGAAACTCGCCCGATTACAACGGTACGTGCATTTTTCCCCTATGCCTTTGTAGTTATTGGTTTCGAGTATCAGACTTGCGAAAATTTTGATGGTTTCTCAACTATTCCTTAACTTCAAACTCCCATATCTCGCGAACGGAATGACGAACTCGAGAAATTCCTGTTGCATGTGAAAGTAGAAACTCCCACAATTACAATGGTGTGTGTACTTTTCCCCTAGGCCATTGTAGTTATTGGTTTCGAGTATCAGACTTGCGAAAATTTTGATGATTTCTCAACCATTCCTTAACATCAAACTACCATATCTCGCGAATGGATTGACGAACTCGAGAAATTCCTGTTGCATCTGAAAGTAGAAACTCCCACAATTACAATGGTGTGTGTACTTTTCCCCTAGGCCATTGTAGTTATTGGTTTCGAGTATCAGACTTGCGAAAATTTTGATGGTTTCTCAACCATTCCTTAACTTCAAACTACCATATCTCGCGAATTGATTGACGAACTCGTGAATTTCCTATTGTATCTGAAAGCAGAAACACGCCCGATTACAACGGTACATGTATTTTTGACCTAGGCCATTCCAGTTATTGGTTTCGAGTATCAGACCAGCGAAAATTTTGAAGGTTTCTCAACCATTCCTTAACTTCAAACTCCCATATCTCGCGAACGGAATGACGAACTCGAGAAATTCCTGTTGCATCTCTAAGTAGAAACTCCCACAATTACAATGGTGTGTGTTGTTTCCCCGTAGGCCATTGTAGTTATTGGTTTCGAGTATCAGACTTGCGAAAATTTTGATGGTTTCTCAACCATTCCTTAACTTCAAGCTGCTATATCTCGCGAACGGATTGACGAACTCGAGAAATTCCTGTTGCATCTGAAATTAGAAACTCGCCCGATTACAAAGATATTTGTGTTTTTCCCCGAGGCCTTTGTAGTTATTGGTTTCGAGTAGCAGACTTGCGAAAGTTTTGAGGGTTTCCCAACCATTCCTTAACTTCAAACTCCCATATCTCGCGAACGGATTGACGAACCCGAGAAATTCCTGTTGCATCTGAAAGAAGAAAGTCGACCGATTAGAATGGGGTGTGTACTTTTCCCCTTGGCCATTCCAGTTATTCGTTTGTAGCATCAGAAATGCGAAAATTTCGATGGTTTCTCAACCATTCCTAAACTTCAAACTCCCATATCTCGCGAACGGATTGACGAACTCGAGAAATTCCTGTTGCATCTGAAAGCGGAAACTCGCCCGATTACAAAGGTATGTGTATTTTTCCCCTTGGCCATTCCAGTTATTCGTTTGTAGCATCAGAAATGCGAAAATTTCGATGGTTTCTCAACCATTCCTAAACTTCAAACTCCCATATCTCGCGAACGGATTGACGAACTCGAGAAATTCCTGTTGCATCTGAAAGCGGAAACTCGCCCGATTACAAAGGTATGTGTATTTTTCCCGTATGCCTTTGTAGTTATAGGTTTCGAGTATCAGACTTGCGAAAATTTTGATGGTTACTCAACCATTCCGTAACTTCAAACTCCCATATCTCGCTAACGGTTTGACGAACTCGAGAAATTCCTGTTGCACCTGAAAGTAGAAACTCGCCCGATTTCAATGGTGTGTGTACTTTTCCCCTAGGCCATTGTAGTTATTGTTTTCGAGTATCAGACCAGCGAAAATTTTGAAGGTTTCTCAACCATTCCCTAACTTCAAACTCCCATATCTCGCGAACGGATTGACCAACTCGAGAAATTCCTGTTGCATCTGAAAGCAGAAACTCGCCCGATTTCAACGGTATGTGCATTTTTGCCCTAGGCCATAGTAGTTATTGGTTTCGAGTATCAGACTTGCGAAAATTTTGATGGTTTCTCAAGCATTCCATAACTTCAAACTCCCATATCTCGCGAACGGATTGACGAACTCGAGAAATTCCTGTTGCATCTGAAAGCAGAAACTCGCCCGATTACATCGGTACGTGTATTTTTGCCCTAGGCCATAGTAGATATTGGTTTCGAGTATCAGACTTGGGAAAATTGTGATGGTTTCTCAACCATTCCCTAACTTCAAACTCCCATATATCGCGAACGGTTTGACGAACTCGAGAATTTCCTACTGCATCTGAAAGCAGAAACACGCCCGATTACAACGGTACGTGTATTTTTGACCTAGGCCATTCCAGTTATTGGTTTCGAGTATCAGACCTGCGAAAATTTTGAAGGTTTCTCAACCATTCCTTAACTTCAAACTCCCATATCTCGCGAACGGATTGACGAACTCGAGAAATTCCTGTTGCATCTGAAAGCAGAAACTCGCCCGATTTCAACGGTATGTGCATTTTTGCCCTAGGCCATAGTAGTTAATGGTTTCGAGTATCAGACTTGCGAAAATTTTGATGGTTTCTCAAGCATTCCATAACTTCAAACTCCCATATCTCGCGAACGGATTGGCGAACTCGAGAAATTCCCGTTGCATCTGAAAGCAGAAACTCGCCCGATTACAACGGTACGTGTATGTTTGCCCTAGGCCATAGTAGATATTGGTTTCGAGTATCAGACTTGCGAAAATTGTGAGGGTTTCTCAACCATTCCTTAACTTCAAACTACCATATCTCGCGAATGGATTGACGAACTCGAGAATTTCCTTCTGCATCTGAAAGCAGAAACACATCCGATTACAACGGTGCGTGTATTTTTGACCTAGGCCATTCCAGTTATTGGTTTCGAGTATCAGACCTGCGAAAATTTTGAAGGTTTCTCAACCATTCCTTAACTTCAAACTCCCATATCTCGCGAACGGAATGTCGAACTCGAGAAATTCCTGTTGCATCTGAAAGTGGAAATTCGCCCGATTACAAAGGTACGGGCTTTTTTCCCCTATGCCTTTGTAGTTATTGGTTTCGAGTATCAGACCTGCGAAAATTTTGAAGGTTTCTCAACCATTCCCTAACTTCAAACTCCCATATCTCGCGAACGGTTTGACGAACTCGAGAAATTCCTGTTGCACCTGAAAGTAGAAACTCGCCCGATTACAATGGCGTGTGTACTTTTCCCCTAGGCCGTTGTAGTTATTGTTTTCGAGTATCAGACCAGCGAAAATTTTGAAGGTTTCTCAACCATTCCCTAACTTCAAACTCCCATATCTCGCGAACGGATTGACCAACTCGAGAAATTCCTGTTGCATCTGAAAGCAGAAACTCGCCCGATTACAACGGTACGTGTATTTTTGCCCTAGGCCATAGTAGATATTGGTTTCGAGTATCAGACTTGCGAAAATTTTGATGGTTTCTCAAGCATTCCCTAACTTCAAACTCCCATATCTCGCGAACGGAGCGATGAACTCGAGAAATTCCTGTTGCATCTGAAAGTGGAAACTCGCCCGATTACAAAGGTATGTGCATTTTTCCCCTATGCCTTTGTAGTTATTGATTTCGAGTATCAGACATGCGAAAATTTTGATGGTTTCTCAACCATTCCTTAACTTCAAACTCCCATATCTCGCGAACTGAATGACGAACTCGAGAATTTCCTATTGCATCTGAAAGCAGAAACTCGCCCGATTACAACGGTATGTGTATTTTTCCCCTATGCTATTGTAGTTATTGGTTTCGAGTATCAGACTTGCGAAAATTTTGATAGATTCTCAACCATTCCTTAACTTCAAACTCCCATTTCTCGCGAACGGATTGACGAAAGCGAGAAATTCCTGTTGCATCTGAAAGTAGAAACTCGCCCGATTACAATGGTGTGTGTATTTTTCCCCTAGGCCTTTGTAGTTATTAGTTTCGAGTATCAGACTTGCGAAAATTTTGATCGTTTCTCAACCATTCCTTAACTTCAAACTCCCACATCTCGCGAACGGATCGACGAACTCGAGAAATTCCTGTTGCATCTGAAAGTAGAAACTCGCCCGATTACAACGGTATGTGTATTTTTCCCCTATGATATTGTAGTTATTGGTTTCGAGTATCAGACCAGCGAAAATTTTGAAGGTTTCTCAACCATTCCCTAACTTCAAACTCCCATATCTCGCGAACGGATTGACCAACTCGAGAAATTCCTGTTGCATCTGAAAGCAGAAACTCGCCCGATTTCAACGGTATGTGCATTTTTGCCCTAGGCCATAGTAGTTATTGGTTTCGAGTATCAGACTTGCGAAAATTTTGATCGTTTCTCAAGCATTCCATAACTTCAAACTCCCATATCTCGCGAACGGATTGACGAACTCGAGAAATTCCTGTTGCATCTGAAAGCAGAAACTCGCCCGATTACATCGGTACGTGTATTTTTGCCCTAGGCCATAGTAGATATTGGTTTTGAGTATCAGACTTGGGAAAATTGTGATGGTTTCTCAACCATTCCCTAACTTCAAACTCCCATATCTCGCGAACGGTTTGACGAACTCGAGAAATTCCTGTTGCACCTGAAAGTAGAAACTCGCCCGATTACAATGGCGTGTGTACTTTTCCCCTAGGCCGTTGTAGTTATTGTTTTCGAGTATCAGACCAGCGAAAATTTTGAAGGTTTCTCAACCATTCCCTAACTTCAAACTCCCATATCTCGCGAACGGATTGACCAACTCGAGAAATTCCTGTTGCATCTGAAAGTGGAATCTCGCCCGATTACAAAGGTATGTGCATTTTTCCCCTATGCCTTTGTAGTTATTGGTTTCGAGTATCAGACTTGCAAAAATTTTGATGGTTTCTCAACCATTCCTTAACTTCAAACTCCCATATCTCGCGAACGGAATGACGAACTCGAGAAATTCCTGTTGCATCTGAAAGTAGAAACTCGCCCGATTACAAAGGTATGTGCATTTTTCCCCTATGCCTTTGTAGTTATTGGTTTCGAGTATCAGACATGCGAAAATTTTGATGGTTTCTCAACCATTCCTTAACTTCAAACTCCCATATCTCGCGAACTGAATGACGAACTCGAGAATTTCCTATTGCATCTGAAAGCAGAAACTCGCCCGATTACAACGGTACTTGTATTTTTGCCCTAGGCCATAGTAGATATTGGTTTCGAGTATCAGACTTGGGAAAATTGTGATGGTTTCTCAACCATTCCCTAACTTCAAACTCCCATATCTCGCGAACGGATTGACCAACTCGAGAAATTCCTGTTGCATCTGAAAGTAGAAACTCGCCCGATTACAAGGGTGTGCGTACTTTTCCCCTAGCCCATTCCACTTATTGGTTTCGAGTATCAGACTTGCGAAAATTGTGATGGTTTCTCAAACCTTCGTTAATTTCAAGCTCCCGTATCTCACGAACGGATTGACGAACTCGAGAAATTCCTGTTGCAGCTGAAAGCAGAAACTCGCCCGATTACAACGGTATGTGTATTTTCCCCTAGGCCATTGTAGTTATTGGTTTCTAGCTTCAGACTTGCGAAAATTTTGATGGTTCCTCAACCATTCCTTAACTTCAAACTCCCATATCTCGCGAACGGAATGACGAACTCGAGAAATTCCTGTTGCATCTGAAAGTAGAAACTCGCCGTATTACAACGGTACGTGTATTTTTCCCCGAGGCCTTTGTAGTTATTGGTTTGTAGTATCAGACTTGCGAAAATTTTGATGGTTTCTCAACCATTCCTTAACTTCAAACTACCATATCTCGCGAATGGATTGACGAACTCGAGAATTTCCTACTGCATCTGAAAGCAGAAACACGCCCGATTACAACGGTACGTGTATTTTTGACCTAGGCCATTCCAGTTATTGGTTTCGAGTATCAGACCTGCGAAAATTTTGAAGGTTTCTCAACCATTCCTTAACTTCAAACTCCCATATCTCGCGAACGGATTGACGAACTCGAGAAATTCCTGTTGCATCTGAAAGCAGAAACTCGCCCGATTTCAACGGTATGTGCATTTTTGCCCTAGGCCATAGTAGTTAATGGTTTCGAGTATCAGACTTGCGAAAATTTTGATGGTTTCTCAAGCATTCCATAACTTCAAACTCCCATATCTCGCGAACGGATTGGCGAACTCGAGAAATTCCCGTTGCATCTGAAAGCAGAAACTCGCCCGATTACAACGGTACGTGTATTTTTGCCCTAGGCCATAGTAGATATTGGTTTCGAGTATCAGACTTGCGAAAATTGTGAGGGTTTCTCAACCATTCCTTAACTTCAAACCACCATATCTCGCGAATGGATTGACGAACTCGAGAATTTCCTTCTGCATCTGAAAGCAGAAACACATCCGATTACAACGGTGCGTGTATTTTTGACCTAGGCCATTCCAGTTATTGGTTTCGAGTATCAGACCTGCGAAAATTTTGAAGGTTTCTCAACCATTCCTTAACTTCAAACTCCCATATCTCGCGAACGGAATGACGAACTCGAGAAACTCCTGTTGCATCTGAAAGTAGAAACTCCCACAATTACAATGGTGTGTGTACTTTTCCCCTAGGCCATTGTAGTTATTGGTTTCGAGTATCAGACTTGCGAAAATTTGGATGGTTTCTCAACCATTCCTTAACTTCAAACTCCCACATCTCGCGAACGGATTGACGAACTCGAGAAATTCCTGTTGCATCTGAAACTAGAAACTCGCCCGATTACAACGGTATGTGTATTTTTCCCCTATGCTATTGTAGTTATTGGTTTCGAGTATCAGACTTGCGAAAATTTTGATAGATTCTCAACCATTCCTTAACTTCAAACTCCCATTTCTCGCGAACGGATTGACGAAAGCGAGAAATTCCTGTTGCATCTGAAAGTAGAAACTCGCCCGATTACAATGGTGTGTGTATTTTTCCCCTAGGCCTTTGTAGTTATTAGTTTCGAGTATCAGACTTGCGAAAATTTTGATCGTTTCTCAACCATTCCTTAACTTCAAACTCCCACATCTCGCGAACGGATCGACGAACTCGAGAAATTCCTGTTGCATCTGAAAGTAGAAACTCGCCCGATTACAACGGTATGTGTATTTTTCCCCTATGATATTGTAGTTATTGGTTTCGAGTATCAGACCAGCGAAAATTTTGAAGGTTTCTCAAGCATTCCCTAACTTCAAACTCCCATATCTCGCGAACGGAGCGATGAACTCGAGAAATTCCTGTTGCATCTGAAAGTGGAAACTCGCCCGATTACAAAGGTATGTGCATTTTTCCCCTATGCCTTTGTAGTTATTGGTTTCGAGTATCAGACTTGCAAAAATTTTGATGGTTTCTCAACCATTCCTTAACTTCAAACTCCCATATCTCGCGAACGGAATGACGAACTCGAGAAATTCCTGTTGCATCTGAAAGTAGAAACTCGCCCGATTACAAAGGTATGTGCATTTTTCCCCTATGCCTTTGTAGTTATTGGTTTCGAGTATCAGACATGCGAAAATTTTGATGGTTTCTCAACCATTCCTTAACTTCAAACTCCCATATCTCGCGAACTGAATGACGAACTCGAGAATTTCCTATTGCATCTGAAAGCAGAAACTCGCCCGATTACAACGGTACTTGTATTTTTGCCCTAGGCCATAGTAGATATTGGTTTCGAGTATCAGACTTGGGAAAATTGTGATGGTTTCTCAACCATTCCCTAACTTCAAACTCCCATATCTCGCGAACGGATTGACCAACTCGAGAAATTCCTGTTGCATCTGAAAGTAGAAACTCGCCCGATTACAAGGGTGTGCGTACTTTTCCCCTAGCCCATTCCAGTTATTGGTTTCGAGTATCAGACTTGCGAAAATTGTGATGGTTTCTCAAACCTTCCTTAATTTCAAGCTCCCGTATCTCACGAACGGATTGACGAACTCGAGAAATTCCTGTTGCAGCTGAAAGCAGAAACTCGCCCGATTACAACGGTATGTGTATTTTCCCCTAGGCCATTGTAGTTATTGGTTTCTAGCTTCAGACTTGTGAAACTTTGATGGTTCCTCAACCATTCCTGAACTTCAAACTCCCATATCTCGCGAACGGAGCGATGAACTCGAGAAATTCCTGTTGCATCTGAAAGTGGAAACTCGCCCGATTACAAAGGTATGTGCATTTTTCCCCTATGTCTCTGTAGTTATTGGTTTCGAGTATCAGACTTGCGAAAATTTTGATGGTTTCTCAACCATTCCTTAACTTCAAGCTCCTATATCTCGCGAACGGATTGACGAACTCGAGAAATTCCTGTTGCATCTGAAATTAGAAACTCGCCCGATTACAAAGATATGTGTGTTTTTCCCCTAGGCCATAATACATATTGGTTTCGAGTATCAGACTTGCGAAAATTTTGATGGTTTCTCAAGCATTCCCTAACTTCAAACTCCCATATCTCGCGAACGGAGCGATGAACTCGAGAAATTCCTGTTGCATCTGAAAGTGGAAACTCGCCCGATTACAAAGGTATGTGCATTTTTCCCCTATGCCTTTGTAGTTATTGGTTTCGAGTATCAGACTTGCGAAAATTTTGATGGTTTCTCAACCATTCCTTAACTTCAAGCTCCTATATCTCGCGAACGGATTGACGAACTCGAGAAATTCCTGTTGCATCTGAAATTAGAAACTCGCCCGATTACAAAGATATGTTTGTTTTTCCCCTAGGCCTTTGTAGTTATTGGTTTCGAGTAGCAGACTTGCGAATGTTTTGAGGGTTTCCCAACCATTCCTTAACTTCAAACTCCCATATCTCGCGAACGGATTGACGAACCCGAGAAATTCCTGTTGCATCTGAAAGAAGAAAGTCGACCGATTAGAATGGGGTGTGTACTTTTCCCCTTGGCCATTCCAGTTATTCGTTTCTAGCATCAGAAATGCGAAAATTTCGATGGTTTCTCAACCATTCCTAAACTTCAAACTCCCATATCTCGCGAACGGATTGACGAACTCGAGAAATTCCTGTTGCATCTGAAAGCAGAAACTCGCCCGATTACATCGGTACGTGTATTTTTGCCCTAGGCCATAGTAGATATTGGTTTCGAGTATCAGACTTGGGAAAATTGTGATGGTTTCTCAACCATTCCCTAACTTCAAACTCCCATATCTCGCGAACGGTTTGACGAACTCGAGAAATTCCTGTTGCACCTGAAAGTAGAAACTCGCCCGATTACAATGGTGTGTGTACTTTTCCCCTAGGCCGTTGTAGTTATTGTTTTCGAGTATCAGACCAGCGAAAATTTTGAAGGTTTCTCAACCATTCCCTAACTTCAAGCTCCCATATCTCGCGAACGGATTGACCAACTCGAGAAATTCCTGTTGCTTCTGAAAGCAGAAACTCGCCCGATTTCAACGGTATGTGCATTTTTGCCCTAGGCCATAGTAGATATTGGTTTCGAGTATCAGACTTGCGAAATTTGTGATGGTTTCTCAACCATTCCTTAACTTCAAACTCCCATATCTCGCGAACGGATTGACGAACCCGAGAATTTCCTATTGCATCTGAAAGCAGAAACTCGCCGTATTACAACGGTACGTGTATTTTTCCCCGAGGCCTTTGTAGTTATTGGTTTGGAGTATCAGACTTGCGAAAATTTTGATGGTTTCTCAACCATTCCTTAACTTCAAACTACCATATCTCGCGAATGGATTGACGAACTCGAGAATTTCCTACTGCATCTGAAAGCAGAAACACGCCCGATTACAACGGTATGTGTATTTTTGACCTAGGCCATTCCAGTTATTGGTTTCGAGTATCAGACCTGCGAAAATTTTGAAGGTTTCTCAACCATTCCTTAACTTCAAACTCCCATATCTCGCGAACGGATTGACGAACTCGAGAAATTCCTGTTGCTTCTGAAAGCAGAAACTCGCCCGATTTCAACGGTATGTGCATTTTTGCCCTAGGCCATAGTAGTTAATGGTTTCGAGTATCAGACTTGCGAAAATTTTGATGGTTTCTCAAGCATTCCATAACTTCAAACTCCCATATCTCGCGAACGGATTGGCGAACTCGAGAAATTCCCGTTGCATCTGAAAGCAGAAGCTCGCCCGATTACAACGGTACGTGTATTTTTGCCCTAGGCCATAGTAGATATTGGTTTCGAGTATCAGACTTGCGAAAATTGTGATGGTTTCTCAACCATTCCTTAAATTCAAACTACCATATCTCGCGAATGTATTGACGAACTCGAGAATTTCCTTCTGCATCTGAAAGCAGAAACACATCCGATTACAACGGTGCCTGTATTTTTGACCTAGGCCATTCCAGTTATTGGTTTCGAGTATCAGACCTGCGAAAATTTTGAAGGTTTCTCAACCATTCCTTAACTTCAAACTCCCATATCTCGCGAACGGAATGTCGAACTCGAGTAATTCCTGTTGCATCTGAAAGTGGAAACTCGCCCGATTACAAAGGTATATGTATTTTTCCCGTAGGCCTTTGTAGTTATTGGTTTTGAGTATCAGACTTGGGAAAATTGTGATGGTTTCTCAACCATTCCCTAACTTCAAACTCCCATATCTCGCGAAAGCTTTGACGAACTCGAGAAATTCCTGTTGCACCTGAAAGTAGAAACTCGCCCGATTACAATGGTGTGTGTACTTTTCCCCTTGGCCGTTGTAGTTATTGTTTTCGAGTATCAGACCAGCGAAAATTTTGAAGGTTTCTCAACCATTCCCTAACTTCAAACTCCCATATCTCGCGAACGGATTGACCAACTCGAGAAATTCCTGTTGCATCTGAAAGCAGAAACTCGCCCGATTTCAACGGTATGTGCATTTTTGCCCTAGGCCATAGTAGTTATTAGTTTCGAGTATCAGACTTGCGAAAATTTTGATGGATTCTCAAGCATTCCATAACTTCAAACTCCCATATCTCGCGAACGGATTGACGAACTCGAGAAATTCCTGTTGCATCTGAAAGCAGAAACTCGCCCGATTACATCGGTACGTGTATTTTTGCCCTAGGCCATAGTAGATATTGGTTTCGAGTATCAGACTTGGGAAAATTTTGAAGGTTTCTCAACCATTCCCTAACTTCAAACTCCCATATCTCGCGAACGGAATGACGAACTCGAGAAATTCCTGTTGCATCTGAAAGTAGAAACTCGCCCGATTACAAAGGTATGTGCATTTTTCCCCTATGCCTTTGTAGTTATTGGTTTCGAGTATCAGACTTGCAAAAATTTTGATGGTTTCTCAACCATTCCTTAACTTCAAACTCCCATATCTCGCGAACGGAATGACGAACTCGAGAAATTCCTGTTGCATCTGAAAGTAGAAACTCGCCCGATTACAAAGGTATGTGCATTTTTCCCCTATGCCTTTGTAGTTATTGGTTTCGTGAATCAGACATGCGAAAATTTTGATGGTTTCTCAACCATTCCTTAACTTCAAACTCCCATATCTCGCGAACGGAATGACGAACTCGAGAAATTCCTGTTGCATCTGAAAGTAGAAACTCGCCCGATTACAAAGGTATGTGCATTTTTCCCCTATGCCTTTGTAGTTATTGGTTTCGAGTATCAGACATGCGAAAATTTTGATGGTTTCTCAACCATTCCTTAACTTCAAACTCCCATATCTCGCGAACGGAATGACGAACTCGAGAAATTCCTGTTGCATCTGAAAGTAGAAACTCGCCCGATTACAAAGGTATGTGCATTTTTCCCCTATGCCTTTGTAGTTATTGGTTTCGAGTATCAGACTTGCAAAAATTTTGATGGTTTCTCAACCATTCCTTAACTTCAAACTCCCATATCTCGCGAACGGAATGACGAACTCGAGAAATTCCTGTTGCATCTGAAAGTAGAAACAAGCCCGATTACAACGGTACGTGTATTTTTGCCCTAGGCCATTCCAGTTATTTTTTTCGAGTATCAGACCAGCGAAAATTTTGAAGGTTTCTCAACCATTCCCTAACTTCAAACTCCCATATCTCGCGAACGGAATGACGAACTCGAGAAATTCCTGTTGCATCTGAAAGTAGAAACTCGCCCGATTACAACGGTACGTGTATTTTTGCCCTAGGCCATAGTAGATATTGGTTTCGAGTATCAGACTTGCGAAAATTTTGATGGTTTCTCAAGCATTCCCTAACTTCAAACTCCCATATCTCGCGAACGGAACGATGAACTCGAGAAATTCCTGTTGCATCTGAAAGTGGAAACTCGCCCGATTACAAAGGTATGTGCATTTTTCCCCTATGCCTTTGTAGTTATTGGTTTCGAGTATCAGACTTGCAAAAATTGTGATGGTTTCTCAACCATTCCCTAACTTCAAACTCCCATATCTCGCGAACGGATTGACCAACTCGAGAAATTCCTGTTGCACCTGAAAGTAGAAACTCGCCCGATTACAATGGTGTGTGTACTTTTCCCCTGGGCCATTGTAGTGATTGGTTTCGAGTATCAGACTTGCGAAAATTTTGATGGTTACTCAACCATTCCTTAACTTCAAACTACCATATCTCGCGAACGGATTGACGAACCCGAGAATTTCCTATTGCATCTGAAAGCAGAAACTCGCCGTATTACAACGGTACGTGTATTTTTCCCCGAGGCCTTTGTAGTTATTGGTTTGGAGTATCAGACTTGCGAAAATTTTGATGGTTTCTCAACCATTCCTTAACTTCAAACTACCATATCTCGCGAATGGATTGACGTACTCGAGAATTTCCTACTGCATCTGAAAGCAGAAACACGCCCGATTACAACGGTACGTGTATTTTTGACCTAGGCCATTCCAGTTATTGGTTTCGAGTATCAGACCTGCGAAAATTTTGAAGGTTTCTCAACCATTCCTTAACTTCAAACTCCCATATCTCGCGAACGGATTGACGAACTCGAGAAATTCCTGTTGCATCTGAAAGCAGAAACTCGCCCGATTTCAACGGTATGTGCATTTTTCCCCTATGCCTTTGTAGTTATTGGTTTCGAGTATCAGACTTGCGAAAATTTTGATGGTTTCTCAACCATTCCTTAACTTCAAACTCCCATATCTCGCGAACGGAATGACGAACTCGAGAAATTCCTGTTGCATCTGAAAGTAGAAACTCCCACAATTACAATGGTGTGTGTACTTTTCCCCTAGGCCATTGTAGTTATTGGTTTCGAGTATCAGACTTGCGAAAATTTTGATGATTTCTCAACCATTCCTTATCATCAAACTACCATATCTCGCGAATGGATTGACGAACTCGTGAATTTCCTATTGCATCTGAAAGCAGAAACACGCCCGATTACAATGCTACGTGTATTTTTGACCTAGGCCATTCCAGTTATTGGTTTCGAGTATCAGACCAGCGAAAATTTTGAAGGTTTCTCAACCATTCCCTAACTTCAAACTCCCATATCTCGCGAACGGAATGACGAACTCGAGAAATTCCTGTTGCATCTGAAAGTAGAAACTCGCCCGATTACAACGGTACGTGTATTTTTGCCCTAGGCCATAGTAGATATTGGTTTCGAGTATCAGACTTGCGAAAATTTTGATGGTTTCTCAAGCATTCCCTAACTTCAAACTCCCATATCTCGCGAACGGAACGATGAACTCGAGAAATTCCTGTTGCATCTGAAAGTGGAAACTCGCCCGATTACAAAGGTATGTGCATTTTTCCCCTATGCCTTTGTAGTTATTGGTTTCGAGTATCAGACTTGCAAAAATTGTGATGGTTTCTCAACCATTCCCTAACTTCAAACTCCCATATCTCGCGAACGGATTGACCAACTCGAGAAATTCCTGTTGCACCTGAAAGTAGAAACTCGCCCGATTACAATGGTGTGTGTACTTCTCCCCTGGGCCATTGTAGTGATTGGTTTCGAGTATCAGACTTGCGAAAATTTTGATGGTTACTCAACCATTCCTTAACTTCAAACTACCATATCTCGCGAACGGATTGACGAACCCGAGAATTTCCTATTGCATCTGAAAGCAGAAACTCGCCGTATTACAACGGTACGTGTATTTTTCCCCGAGGCCTTTGTAGTTATTGGTTTCGAGTATCAGACTTGCGAAAATTTTGATGGTTTCTCAACCATTCCTTAACTTCAAACTACCATATCTCGCGAATGGATTGACGTACTCGAGAATTTCCTACTGCATCTGAAAGCAGAAACACGCCCGATTACAACGGTACGTGTATTTTTGACCTAGGCCATTCCAGTTATTGGTTTCGAGTATCAGACCTGCGAAAATTTTGAAGGTTTCTCAACCATTCCTTAACTTCAAACTCCCATATCTCGCGAACGGATTGACGAACTCGAGAAATTCCTGTTGCATCTGAAAGCAGAAACTCGCCCGATTTCAACGGTATGTGCATTTTTCCCCTATGCCTTTGTAGTTATTGGTTTCGAGTATCAGACTTGCGAAAATTTTGATGGTTTCTCAACCATTCCTTAACTTCAAACTCCCATATCTCGCGAACGGAATGACGAACTCGAGAAATTCCTGTTGCATCTGAAAGTAGAAACTCCCACAATTACAATGGTGTGTGTACTTTTCCCCTAGGCCATTGTAGTTATTGGTTTCGAGTATCAGACTTGCGAAAAGTTTGATGATTTCTCAACCATTCCTTATCATCAAACTACCATATCTCGCGAATGGATTGACGAACTCGTGAATTTCCTATTGCATCTGAAAGCAGAAACACGCCCGATTACAATGCTACGTGTATTTTTGACCTAGGCCATTCCAGTTATTGGTTTCGAGTATCAGACCAGCGAAAATTTTGAAGGTTTCTCAACCATTCCCTAACTTCAAACTCCCATATCTCGCGAACGGAATGACGAACTCGAGAAATTCCTGTTGCATCTGAAAGTAGAAACTCGCCCGATTACAACGGTACGTGTATTTTTGCCCTAGGCCATAGTAGATATTGGTTTCGAGTATCAGACTTGCGAAAATTTTGATGGTTTCTCAAGCATTCCCTAACTTCAAACTCCCATATATCGCGAACGGAACGATGAACTCGAGAAATTCCTGTTGCATCTGAAAGTGGAAACTCGCCCGATTACAAAGGTATGTGCATTTTTCCCCTATGCCTTTGTAGTTACTGGTTTCGAGTATCAGACTTGCAAAAATTTTGATGGTTTCTCAACCATTCCTTAACTTCGAACTCCCATATCTCGCGAACGGAATGACGAACTCGAGAAATTCCTGTTGCATCTGAAAGTAGAAACTCGCCCGATTACAATGGTATGTGCATTTTTCCCCTATGGCTTTGTAGTTATTGGTTTCGAGTATCAGACTTGCGAAAATTTTGATGGTTTCTCAACCATTCCTTAACTTCAAACTCCCATATCTCGCGAACTGAATGACGAACTCGAGAATTTCCTATTGCATCTGAAAGCAGAAACTCGCCCGATTACAACGGTACATGTATTTTTGCCCTAGGCCATAGTAGATATTGGTTTCGAGTATCAGACTTGCGAAAATTGTGATGGTTTCTCAACCATTCCTTAACTTCAAACTCCCATATCTCGCGAACGGATTGACGAACCCGAGAATTTGCTATTGCATCTGAAAGCAGAAACTCGCCGTATTACAACGGTACGTGTATTTTTCCCCGAGGCCTTTGTAGTTATTGGTTTGGAGTATCAGACTTGCGAAAATTTTGATGGTTTCTCAACCATTCCTTAACTTCAAACTACCATATCGCGCGAATGGATTGACGAACTCGAGAATTTCCTACTGCATCTGAAAGCAGAAACACGCCCGATTACAACTGTACGTGTATTTTTGACCTAGGCCATTCCAGTTATTGGTTTCGAGTATCAGACTTGCGAAAATTGTGATGGTTTCTCAACCATTCCTTAACTTCAAACTACCATATCTCGCGAATGGATTGACGAACTCGAGAATTTCCTTCTCCATCTGAAAGCAGAAACACATGCGATTACAACGGTGCGTGTATTTTTGACCTAGGGCATTCCAGTTATTGGTTTCGAGTATCAGACCTGCGAAAATTTTGAAGGTTTCTGAACCATTCCTTATCTTCAAACTCCAATATCTCGCGAACGGAATGTCGACCTCGAGAAATTCCTGTTGCATCTGAAAGTGGAAATTCGCCCGAACACACAGGTACGTGCATTTTTCCCCTATGCCTTTGTAGTTATTGGTTTCGAGTATCAGACTTGCGAAAATTTTGATGGTTTCTCAACCATTCCTTAACTTCAAACTCCCATATCTCGTGAACGGAATGACGAACTCGAGAAATTCCTGTTGCATCTGAAAGTAGAAACTCCCACAATTACAATGGTGTGTGTACTTTTCCCCTAGGCCATTGTAGTTATTGGTTTCGAGTATCAGACTTGCGAAAATTTTGATGATTTCTCAACCATTCCTTAACATCAAACTACCATATCTCGCGAAAGGATTGACGAACTCGTGAATTTCCTATTGCATCTGAAAGCAGAAACACGCCCGATTACAATGGTACGTGTAATTTTGACCTAGGCCTTTCCAGTTATTGGTTTCGAGTATCAGACCAGCGAAAATTTTGAAGGTTTCTCTACCATTCCTTAAATTCAAACTCCCATATCTCGCGAACGGATTGACGAACTCGAGAAATTCCTGTTGCAACTGAAAGCAGAAACTCGCCTGATTTCCACGGTATGTGCATTTTTGCCCTAGGCCACAGTAGTTATTGGTTTCGAATATCAGACATGCGAAAATTTTGATGGTTTCTCAACCATTCCTTAACTTCAAACTCCCATATCTCGCGAACGGAATGACGAACTCGAGAAATTCCTGTTGCATCTTAAAGTGGAAACTCGCCCGATTACAAACGTATGTGCATTTTTCCCCTATGCCTTTGCAGTTATTGGTTTCGAGTATCAGACTTGCGAAAATTGTGATGGTTTCTCAACCATTCCTTAACTTCAAACTCCCATATCTCGCGAACGGATTGACGAACTCGAGAAATTCCTGTTGCATCTGAAAGCAGAAACTCGCCCGATTTCAACGGTATGTGCATTTTTGCCCTAGGTCATAGTAGTTATTGGTTTCGAGTATCAGACTTATGAAAATTTTGATGGTTTCTCAACCATTCCTTAACCTCAAACTCCCATATCTCGCGAACGGAATGACGAACTCGAGAAATTCCTGTTGCATCTGAAAGTAGAAACTCCCACAATTACAATGGTGTGTGTACTTTTCCCCTAGGCCATTGTGGTTATTGGTTTCGAGTATCAGACTTGCGAAAATTTTGATGGTTTCTCAACCATTCCTTAACTTCAAACTACCATATCTCGCGAATGGATTGACGAACTCGTGAGTTTCCTATTGTATCTGAAAGCAGAAACACGCCCGATTACAACGGTACATGTATTTTTGAACTAGGCCATTCCAGTTATTGGTTTCGAGTATCAGACCAGCGAAAATTTTGAAGGTTTCTCAACCATTCCTTAAATTCAAACTCCCATATCTCGCGAACGGATTGACGAACTCGAGAAATTCCTGTTGCATCTGAAAGTAGAAACTCCCACAATTACAATGGTGTGTGTAGTTTCCCCGTAGGCCATTGTAGTTATTGGTTTCGAGTATCAGACTTGCGAAAATTCTGATGGTTTCACAACCATTCCTTAAATTCAAGCTCCTATATCTCGCGAACGGATTGACGAACTCGAGAAATTCCTGTTGCATCTGAAATTAGAAACTCGCCCGATTACAAAGATATGTGTGTTTTTCCCCTAGGCCATTGTAGTTATTGGTTTCGAGTAGCAGACTTGCGAAAGTTTTGAAGGTTTCCCAACCATTCCTTAACTTCAAACTCCCATATCTCGCGAACGGATTGACGAACTCGAGAAATTCCTGTTGCATCTGAAAGTAGAAAGTCGACCGATTAGAATGGGGTTTGTAATTTTCCCCTTGGCCATTCCAGTTATTCGTTTCTAGCATCAGAAATGCGAAAATTTCGATGGTTTCTCAAACATTCCTTAACTTCAAACTCCCATATCTCGCGAACGGATTGACGAACTCGAGAAATTCCTGTTGCATCTGAAAGTGGAAACTCGCCCGATTACAAAGGTATGTGTATTTTTCCCGTAGGCCTTTGTAGTTAATGGTTTCGAGTATCAGACTTGCGAAAATTTTGATCGTTTCTCAACCATTCCTTAACTTCAAACTCCCACATCTCGCGAACGGAATGACGAACTCGAGAAATTCCTGTTGCATCTGAAAGTAGAAACTCGCCCGATTACAACGGTATGTGTATTTTTCCCCTATGCTATTGTAGTTATTGGTTTCGAGTATCAGACTTGCGAAAATTTTGAAGGTTTCTCAACCATTCCTTATCTTCAAACTCCCATATCTCGCGAACGGAATGTCGAACTCGAGAAATTCCTGTTGCATCTGAAAGTGGAAATTCGCCCGATTACAAAGGTACGTGCATTTTTGACCTAGGCCATTCCAGTTATTGGTTTCGAGTATCAGACCAGCGAAAATTTTGAAGGTTTCTCAACCATTCCTTAAATTCAAACTCCCATATCTCGCGAACGGATTGACGAACTCGAGAAATTCCTGTTGCAACTGAAAGCAGAAACTCGCCTGATTTCAACGGTATGTGCATTTTTGCCCTAGGCCATACTAGTTATTGGTTTGGAATATCAGACATGCGAAAATATTAATGGTTTCTCAACCATTCCTTAACTTCAAACTCCCATATCTCGCGAACGGAATGACGAACTCGAGAAATTCCTGTTGCATCTGAAAGTGGAAACTCGCCCGATTACAAAGGTATGTGCATTTTTCCCCTATGCCTTTGCAGTTATTGGTTTCGAGTATCAGACTTGCGAAAATTGTGATGGTTTCTCAACCATTCCTTAATTTCAAACTCCCATATCTCGCGAACGGATTGGCGAACTCGAGAAATTCCTGTTGCATCTGAAAGCAGAAACTCGCCCGATTTCAACGGTATGTGCATTTTTGCCCTAGGCCATAGTAGTTATTGGTTTCGAGTATCAGACTTATGAAAATTTTGACGGTTTCTCAACCATTCCTTAACTTCAAACTCCCATATCTGGCGAACGGAATGACGAACTCGAGAAATTCCTGTTGCATCTGATAGCAGAAACTCGCCCGATTTCAACGGTATGTGCATTTTTGCCCTAGGCCATAGTAGTTATTGGTTTCGAGTATCAGACTTATGAAAATTTTGATGGTTTCTCAACCATTCCTTAACTTCAAACTCCCATATCTCGCGAACGGAATGACGAACTCGAGAAATTCCTGTTGCATCTGAAAGTAGAAACTCCCACAATTACAATGGTGTGTGTACTTTTCCCCTAGGCCATTGTTGTTATTGGTTTCGAGTATCAGACTTGCGAAAATTTTGATGATTTCTCAACCATTCCTTAACATCAAACTACCATATCTCGCGAATGGATTGACGAACTCGTGAATTTCCTATTGCATCTGAAAGCAGAAACACGCCCGATTACAATGGTACGTGTAATTTTGACCTAGGCCTTTCCAGTTATTGGTTTCGAGTATCAGACCAGCGAAAATTTTGAAGGTTTCTCTACCATTCCTTAAATTCAAACTCCCATATCTCGCGAACGGATTGACGAACTCGAGAAATTCCTGTTGCAACTGAAAGCAGAAACTCGCCTGATTTCCACGGTATGTGCATTTTTGCCCTAGGCCACAGTAGTTATTGGTTTCGAATATCAGACATGCGAAAATTTTGATGGTTTCTCAACCATTCCTTAACTTCAAACTCCCATATCTCGCGAACGGAATGACGAACTCGAGAAATTCCTGTTGCATCTTAAAGTGGAAACTCGCCCGATTACAAAGGTATGTGCATTTTTCCCCTTTGCCTTTGCAGTTATTGGTTTCGAGTATCAGACTTGCGAAAATTGTGATGGTTTCTCAACCATTCCTTAACTTCAAACTCCCATATCTCGCGAACGGATTGACGAACTCGAGAAATTCCTGTTGCATCTGAAAGCAGAAACTCGCCCGATTTCAACGGTATGTGCATTTTTGCCCTAGGTCATAGTAGTTATTGGTTTCGAGTATCAGACTTATGAAAATTTTGATGGTTTCTCAACCATTCCTTAACCTCAAACTCCCATATCTCGCGAACGGAATGACGAACTCGAGAAATTCCTGTTGCATCTGAAAGTAGAAACTCCCACAGTTACAATGGTGTGTGTACTTTTCCCCTAGGCCATTGTGGTTATTGGTTTCGAGTATCAGACTTGCGAAAATTTTGATGGTTTCTCAACCATTCCTTAACTTCAAACTACCATATCTCGCGAATGGATTGACGAACTCGTGAATTTCCTATTGTATCTGAAAGCAGAAACACGCCCGATTACAACGGTACATGTATTTTTGAACTAGGCCATTCCAGTTATTGGTTTCGAGTATCAGACCAGCGAAAATTTTGAAGGTTTCTCAACCATTCCTTAACTTCAAACTCCCATATCTCGCGAACGGAATGACGAACTCGAGAAATTCCTGTTGCATCTGAAAGTAGAAACTCCCACAATTACAATGGTGTGTGTAGTTTCCCCGTAGGCCATTGTATTTATTGGTTTCGAGTATCAGACTTGCGAAAATTTTGATGGTTTCTCAACCATTCCTTAACTTCAAGCTCCTATATCTCGCGAACGGATTGACGAACTCGAGAAATTCCTGTTGCATCTGAAAGTGGAAACTCGCCCGATTACAAAGGTATGTGCATTTTTGACCTAGGCCATTCCAGTTATTGGTTTCGAGTATCAGACCAGCGAAAATTTTGAAGGTTTCTCAACCATTCCTTAAATTCAAACTCCCATATCTCGCGAACGGATTGACGAACTCGAGAAATTCCTGTTGCAACTGAAAGCAGAAACTCGCCTGATTTCAACGGTATGTGCATTTTTGCCCTAGGCCATAGTAGTTATTGGTTTGGAATATCAGACATGCGAAAATATTAATGGTTTCTCAACCATTCCTTAACTTCAAACTCCCATATCTCGCGAACGGAATGACGATCTCGAGAAATTCCTGTTGCATCTGAAAGTGGAAACTCGCCCGATTACAAAGGTATGTGCATTTTTCCCCTATGCCTTTGCAGTTATTGGTTTCGAGTATCAGACTTGCGAAAATTGTGATGGTTTCTCAACCATTCCTTAACTTCAAACTTCCATATCTCGCGAACGGATTGACGAACTCGAGAAATTCCTGTTGCAACTGAAAGCAGAAACTCGCCTGATTTCAACGGTATGTGCATTTTTGCCCTAGGCCATAGTAGTTATTGGTTTGGAATATCAGACATGCGAAAATATTAATGGTTTCTCAACCATTCCTTAACTTCAAACTCCCATATCTCGCGAACGGAATGACGAACTCGAGAAATTCCTGTTGCATCTGATAGTAGAAACTCCCACAATTACAATGGTGTGTGTAGTTTCCCCGTAGGCCATTGTAGTTATTGGTTTCGAGTATCAGACTTGCGAAAATTTTGATAGATTCTCAACCATTCCTTAACTTCAAACTCCCATATTTCGCGAACGGATTGACGAACTCGAGAAATTCTTGTTGCATCTGAAAGCAGAAACTCGCCCGATTACAACGGTGTGTGTATTTTTCCCCTAGGCCATTGTAGTTATTGGTTTCTAGCATCAGAATTGCGAAAATTTTGATGGTTTCTCAACCATTCCTTAACTTCAAACTCCCATATCTCGCGAACGGAATGTCGAACTCGAGAAATTCCTGTTGCATCTGAAATTAGAAACTCGCCCGATTACAAAGATATGTGTGTTTTTCCCCTAGGCCTTTGTAGTTATTGGTTTCGTGTAGCAGACTTGCGAAAGTTTTGAAGGTTTCCCAACCATTCCTTAACTTCAAACTCCCATATCTCGCGAACGGAATGACGAACTCGAGAAATTCCTGTTGCATCTGAAAGTAGAAACTCCCACAATTAGAATGGTGTGTGTACTTTTCCCCTAGGCCATTGTAGTTATTGGTTCCGAGTATCAGACTTGCGAAAATTTTGACGGTTTCTCATCCATTCCTTAACTTCAAACTACCATATCTCGCGAATGGATTGACGATCTCGTGAATTTCCCATTGCATCTGAAAGCAGAAACTCGCCCGATTACAACTGTGTGTGTCTTTTTCCCCTAGGCCACTCCAGTTATTGGTTTCGAGTATCAGACCAGCGAAAATTTTGAAGGTTTCTCAACCATTCCTTAAATTCAAACTCCCACATCTCGCAAACGGATTGACGAACTCGAGAAATTCCTGTTGCATCTGAAAGTAGAAACTCGCCCGATTACAATGGTGTGTGTACTTTTCCCCTAGGCCATTCCAGTTATTGATTTCGAGGATCAGACTTACGAAAATTTTGATGGTTTCTCAACCATTCCTTAACATCAAACTCCCATATCTCGCGAACGGATTGACGAACTCGAGAAATTCCTGTTGCATGTGAGAGTCGAAACTCGCCCGATTACAACGGTATGTGTATTTTTCCTCTAGGCCTCTGTAGTTATTGGTTTCGAGTATCAGACTTGCGAAAATTTTGAGGGTTTCTCAACCATTCCTTAACTTCAAAACTCCCATATCTCGCGAACGGTTTGACGAACTCGAGAAACTCCTGTTGCATCTGAAAGTGGAAACTCGCCCGATTACAGGGGTATGTGTATTTTTCCCCTAGGCCTTTGGAGTTATTGGTTTCGAGTGTCAGACTTGCGAAAATTGTGATGGTTTCTCAACCCTGCCTTAATTTCAAACTCCCATATCTCACGAACGGATTGACGAACTCGAGAAATTCCTGTTGCCGCTGAAAGCAGAAACTCGCCCGTTTACAATGGTGTGTGTACTTTTCCCCTAGGCCATTCCAGTTATTCGTTTCTAGCATCAGAATTGCGAAAATTTTGATGGTTTCTCAAGCATTCCTTAATTTCAAACTTCCATATCTCGCGAACGGAATGACGAACTCGAGAAATTGCTGTTGCATCTGAAAGTAGAAACTCGCCCGATTACAAGGGTGTGCGTACTTTTCCCCTAGCCCATTCCAGTTATTGGTTTCGAGTATCAGACTTGCGAAAATTGTGATGGTTTCTCAACCATTCCTTAACTTCAAACTCCCATATCTCGCGAACGGATTGACGAACTCGAGAAATTCCTGTTGCATCTGAAAGCAGAAACTCGCCCGATTTCAACGGTATGTGCATTTTTGCCCTAGGTCATAGTAGTTATTGGTTTCGAGTATCAGACTTATGAAAATTTTGATGGTTTCTCAACCATTCCTTAACCTCAAACTCCCATATCTCGCGAACGGAATGACGAACTCGAGAAATTCCTGTTGCATCTGAAAGTAGAAACTCCCACAATTACAATGGTGTGTGTACTTTTCCCCTAGGCCATTGTGGTTATTGGTTTCGAGTATCAGACTTGCGAAAATTTTGATGGTTTCTCAACCATTCCTTAACTTCAAACTACCATATCTCGCGAATGGATTGACGAACTCGTGAGTTTCCTATTGTATCTGAAAGCAGAAACACGCCCGATTACAACGGTACATGTATTTTTGAACTAGGCCATTCCAGTTATTGGTTTCGAGTATCAGACCAGCGGAAATTTTGAAGGTTTCTCAACCATTCCTTAAATTCAAACTCCCATATCTCGCGAACGGATTGACGAACTCGAGAAATTCCTGTTGCATCTGAAAGTAGAAACTCCCACAATTACAATGGTGTGTGTAGTTTCCCCGTAGGCCATTGTAGTTATTGGTTTCGAGTATCAGACTTGCGAAAATTTTGATGGTTTCACAACCATTCCTTAAATTCAAGCTCCTATATCTCGCGAACGGATTGACGAACTCGAGAAATTCCTGTTGCATCTGAAATTAGAAACTCGCCCGATTACAAAGATATGTGTGTTTTTCCCCTAGGCCATTGTAGTTATTGGTTTCGAGTAGCAGACTTGCGAAAGTTTTGAAGGTTTCCCAACCATTCCTTAACTTCAAACTCCCATATCTCGCGAACGGATTGACGAACTCGAGAAATTCCTGTTGCATCTGAAAGTAGAAAGTCGACCGATTAGAATGGGGTTTGTAATTTTCCCCTTGGCCATTCCAGTTATTCGTTTCTAGCATCAGAAATGCGAAAATTTCGATGGTTTCTCAAACATTCCTTAACTTCAAACTCCCATATCTCGCGAACGGATTGACGAACTCGAGAAATTCCTGTTGCATCTGAAAGTGGAAACTCGCCCGATTACAAAGGTATGTGTATTTTTCCCGTAGGCCTTTGTAGTTAATGGTTTCGAGTATCAGACTTGCGAAAATTTTGATCGTTTCTCAACCATTCCTTAACTTCAAACTCCCACATCTCGCGAACGGAATGACGAACTCGAGAAATTCCTGTTGCATCTGAAAGTAGAAACTCGCCCGATTACAACGGTATGTGTATTTTTCCCCTATGCTATTGTAGTTATTGGTTTCGAGTATCAGACTTGCGAAAATTTTGAAGGTTTCTCAACCATTCCTTATCTTCAAACTCCCATATCTCGCGAACGGAATGTCGAACTCGAGAAATTCCTGTTGCATCTGAAAGTGGAAATTCGCCCGATTACAAAGGTACGTGCATTTTTGACCTAGGCCATTCCAGTTATTGGTTTCGAGTATCAGACCAGCGAAAATTTTGAAGGTTTCTCAACCATTCCTTAAATTCAAACTCCCATATCTCGCGAACGGATTGACGAACTCGAGAAATTCCTGTTGCAACTGAAAGCAGAAACTCGCCTGATTTCAACGGTATGTGCATTTTTGCCCTAGGCCATACTAGTTATTGGTTTGGAATATCAGACATGCGAAAATATTAATGGTTTCTCAACCATTCCTTAACTTCAAACTCCCATATCTCGCGAACGGAATGACGAACTCGAGAAATTCCTGTTGCATCTGAAAGTGGAAACTCGCCCGATTACAAAGGTATGTGCATTTTTCCCCTATGCCTTTGCAGTTATTGGTTTCGAGTATCAGACTTGCGAAAATTGTGATGGTTTCTCAACCATTCCTTAATTTCAAACTCCCATATCTCGCGAACGGATTGGCGAACTCGAGAAATTCCTGTTGCATCTGAAAGCAGAAACTCGCCCGATTTCAACGGTATGTGCATTTTTGCCCTAGGCCATAGTAGTTATTGGTTTCGAGTATCAGACTTATGAAAATTTTGACGGTTTCTCAACCATTCCTTAACTTCAAACTCCCATATCTGGCGAACGGAATGACGAACTCGAGAAATTCCTGTTGCATCTGATAGCAGAAACTCGCCCGATTTCAACGGTATGTGCATTTTTGCCCTAGGCCATAGTAGTTATTGGTTTCGAGTATCAGACTTATGAAAATTTTGATGGTTTCTCAACCATTCCTTAACTTCAAACTCCCATATCTCGCGAACGGAATGACGAACTCGAGAAATTCCTGTTGCATCTGAAAGTAGAAACTCCCACAATTACAATGGTGTGTGTACTTTTCCCCTAGGCCATTGTTGTTATTGGTTTCGAGTATCAGACTTGCGAAAATTTTGATGATTTCTCAACCATTCCTTAACATCAAACTACCATATCTCGCGAATGGATTGACGAACTCGTGAATTTCCTATTGCATCTGAAAGCAGAAACACGCCCGATTACAATGGTACGTGTAATTTTGACCTAGGCCTTTCCAGTTATTGGTTTCGAGTATCAGACCAGCGAAAATTTTGAAGGTTTCTCTACCATTCCTTAAATTCAAACTCCCATATCTCGCGAACGGATTGACGAACTCGAGAAATTCCTGTTGCAACTGAAAGCAGAAACTCGCCTGATTTCCACGGTATGTGCATTTTTGCCCTAGGCCACAGTAGTTATTGGTTTCGAATATCAGACATGCGAAAATTTTGATGGTTTCTCAACCATTCCTTAACTTCAAACTCCCATATCTCGCGAACGGAATGACGAACTCGAGAAATTCCTGTTGCATCTTAAAGTGGAAACTCGCCCGATTACAAAGGTATGTGCATTTTTCCCCTTTGCCTTTGCAGTTATTGGTTTCGAGTATCAGACTTGCGAAAATTGTGATGGTTTCTCAACCATTCCTTAACTTCAAACTCCCATATCTCGCGAACGGATTGACGAACTCGAGAAATTCCTGTTGCATCTGAAAGCAGAAACTCGCCCGATTTCAACGGTATGTGCATTTTTGCCCTAGGTCATAGTAGTTATTGGTTTCGAGTATCAGACTTATGAAAATTTTGATGGTTTCTCAACCATTCCTTAACCTCAAACTCCCATATCTCGCGAACGGAATGACGAACTCGAGAAATTCCTGTTGCATCTGAAAGTAGAAACTCCCACAATTACAATGGTGTGTGTACTTTTCCCCTAGGCCATTGTGGTTATTGGTTTCGAGTATCAGACTTGCGAAAATTTTGATGGTTTCTCAACCATTCCTTAACTTCAAACTACCATATCTCGCGAATGGATTGACGAACTCGTGAATTTCCTATTGTATCTGAAAGCAGAAACACGCCCGATTACAACGGTACATGTATTTTTGAACTAGGCCATTCCAGTTATTGGTTTCGAGTATCAGACCAGCGAAAATTTTGAAGGTTTCTCAACCATTCCTTAACTTCAAACTCCCATATCTCGCGAACGGAATGACGAACTCGAGAAATTCCTGTTGCATCTGAAAGTAGAAACTCCCACAATTACAATGGTGTGTGTAGTTTCCCCGTAGGCCATTGTATTTATTGGTTTCGAGTATCAGACTTGCGAAAATTTTGATGGTTTCTCAACCATTCCTTAACTTCAAGCTCCTATATCTCGCGAACGGATTGACGAACTCGAGAAATTCCTGTTGCATCTGAAATTAGAAACTCGCCCGATTATAAAGATGTGTGTGTTTTTCCCCTAGGCCATTGTAGTTATTGGTTTCGAGTAGCAGACTTGCGAAAGTTTTGAAGGTTTCCCAACCATTCCTTAACTTCAAAATCCCATATCTCGCGAACGGATTGACGGACCCGAGAAATTCCTGTTGCATCTGAAAGTAGAAAGTCGACCGATTAGAATAGGGTGTGTACTTTTCCCCTTAGCCATTCCAGTTATTCGTTTCTAGCATCAGAAATGCGAAAATTTCGATGGTTTCTCAACCATTCCTTAACTTCAAACTCCCATATCTCGCGAACGGATTGACGAACTCGAGAAATTCCTGTTGCATCTGAAAGTGGAAACTCGCCCGATTACAAAGGTATGTGCATTTTTGACCTAGGCCATTCCAGTTATTGGTTTCGAGTATCAGACCAGCGAAAATTTTGAAGGTTTCTCAACCATTCCTTAAATTCAAACTCCCATATCTCGCGAACGGATTGACGAACTCGAGAAATTCCTGTTGCAACTGAAAGCAGAAACTCGCCTGATTTCAACGGTATGTGCAGTTTTGCCCTAGGCCATAGTAGTTATTGGTTTGGAATATCAGACATGCGAAAATATTAATGGTTTCTCAACCATTCCTTAACTTCAAACTCCCATATCTCGCGAACGGAATGACGATCTCGAGAAATTCCTGTTGCATCTGAAAGTGGAAACTCGCCCGATTACAAAGGTATGTGCATTTTTCCCCTATGCCTTTGCAGTTATTGGTTTCGAGTATCAGACTTGCGAAAATTGTGATGGTTTCTCAACCATTCCTTAACTTCAAACTTCCATATCTCGCGAACGGATTGACGAACTCGAGAAATTCCTGTTGCAACTGAAAGCAGAAACTCGCCTGATTTCAACGGTATGTGCATTTTTGCCCTAGGCCATAGTAGTTATTGGTTTGGAATATCAGACATGCGAAAATATTAATGGTTTCTCAACCATTCCTTAACTTCAAACTCCCATATCTCGCGAACGGAATGACGAACTCGAGAAATTCCTGTTGCATCTGATAGTAGAAACTCCCACAATTACAATGGTGTGTGTAGTTTCCCCGTAGGCCATTGTAGTTATTGGTTTCGAGTATCAGACTTGCGAAAATTTTGATAGATTCTCAACCATTCCTTAACTTCAAACTCCCATTTCTCGCGAACGGATTGACGAACTCGAGAAATTCCTGTTGCATCTTAAAGTAGAAACTCGCCCGATTACAATGGTGTGTGTACTTTTCCCCTAGGCCATTCCAGTTATTGATTTCGAGTATCAGACTTACGAAAATTTTGATGGTTTCTCAAGCATTTCTTAACATCAAACTCCCATATTTCGCGAACGGATTGACGAACTCGAGAAATTCTTGTTGCATCTGAAAGCAGAAACTCGCCCGATTACAACGGTGTGTGTATTTTTCCCCTAGGCCATTGTAGTTATTGGTTTCTAGCATCAGAATTGCGAAAATTTTGATGGTTTCTCAACCATTCCTTAACTTCAAACTCCCATATCTCGCGAACGGAATGTCGAACTCGAGAAATTCCTGTTGCATCTGAAATTAGAAACTCGCCCGATTACAAAGATATGTGTGTTTTTCCCCTAGGCCTTTGTAGTTATTGGTTTCGTGTAGCAGACTTGCGAAAGTTTTGAAGGTTTCCCAACCATTCCTTAACTTCAAACTCCCATATCTCGCGAACGGAATGACGAACTCGAGAAATTCCTGTTGCATCTGAAAGTAGAAACTCCCACAATTAGAATGGTGTGTGTACTTTTCCCCTAGGCCATTGTAGTTATTGGTTCCGAGTATCAGACTTGCGAAAATTTTGACGGTTTCTCATCCATTCCTTAACTTCAAACTACCATATCTCGCGAATGGATTGACGATCTCGTGAATTTCCCATTGCATCTGAAAGCAGAAACTCGCCCGATTACAACTGTGTGTGTCTTTTTCCCCTAGGCCATTCCAGTTATTGGTTTCGAGTATCAGACCAGCGAAAATTTTGAAGGTTTCTCAACCATTCCTTAAATTCAAACTCCCACATCTCGCAAACGGATTGACGAACTCGAGAAATTCCTGTTGCATCTGAAAGTAGAAACTCGCCCGATTACAATGGTGTGTGTACTTTTCCCCTAGGCCATTCCAGTTATTGATTTCGAGGATCAGACTTACGAAAATTTTGATGGTTTCTCAACCATTCCTTAACATCAAACTCCCATATCTCGCGAACGGATTGACGAACTCGAGAAATTCCTGTTGCATGTGAGAGTCGAAACTCGCCCGATTACAACGGTATGTGTATTTTTCCTCTAGGCCTCTGTAGTTATTGGTTTCGAGTATCAGACTTGCGAAAATTTTGAGGGTTTCTCAACCATTCCTTAACTTCAAAACTCCCATATCTCGCGAACGGTTTGACGAACTCGAGAAACTCCTGTTGCATCTGAAAGTGGAAACTCGCCCGATTACAGGGGTATGTGTATTTTTCCCCTAGGCCTTTGGAGTTATTGGTTTCGAGTGTCAGACTTGCGAAAATTGTGATGGTTTCTCAACCCTGCCTTAATTTCAAACTCCCATATCTCACGAACGGATTGACGAACTCGAGAAATTCCTGTTGCCGCTGAAAGCAGAAACTCGCCCGTTTACAATGGTGTGTGTACTTTTCCCCTAGGCCATTCCAGTTATTCGTTTCTAGCATCAGAATTGCGAAAATTTTGATGGTTTCTCAAGCATTCCTTAATTTCAAACTTCCATATCTCGCGAACGGAATGACGAACTCGAGAAATTGCTGTTGCATCTGAAAGTAGAAACTCGCCCGATTACAAGGGTGTGCGTACTTTTCCCCTAGCCCATTCCAGTTATTGGTTTCGAGTATCAGACTTGCGAAAATTGTGATGGTTTCTCAAACCTTCCTTAATTTCAAGCTCCCGTATCTCACGAACGGATTGACGAACTCGAGAAATTCCTGTTGCAGCTGAAAGCAGAAACTCGCCCGATTACAACGGTATGTGTATTTTCCCCTAAGCCATTGTAGTTATTGGTTTCTAGCTTCAGACTTGCGAAAATTTTGATGGTTCCTCAACCATTCCTTAACTTCAAACTCCCATATCTCGCGAACGGAATGACGAACTCGAGAAATTCCTGTTGCATCTGAAAGTGGAAACTCGCCCGATTACAAAGGTATGTGCATTTTTCCCCTATGCCTTTGCAGTTATTGGTTTCGAGTATCAGACTTGCGAAAATTGTGATGGTTTCTCAACCATACCTTAACTTCAAACTCCCATATCTCGCGAACGGATTGACTAACTTGAGAAATTCCTTTTGCATCTGAAAGCAGAAAATCGCCCGATTACAACGGTATGTGTATTTTCCCCTAAGCCATTGTAGTTATTGGTTTCTAGCTTCAGACTTGCGAAAATTTTGATGGTTCCTCAACCATTCCTTAACTTCAAACTCCCATATCTCGCGAACGGATTGACGAACTTGAGAAATTCCTTTTGCATCTGAAAGCAGAAAATCGCCCGATTACAACGGTATGTGTATTTTTGCCCTAGGCAATAGAAGTTATTGGTTCCGAGTATCAGACTTACTAAAATTTTGATGGCTTCTCAACCATTCCGTAACTTCAAACTCCTATATCTCGCGAACGGATTGACGATCTCGAGAAATTCCTGCTGCATCTGAAAGCAGAAACTCGCCCGATTACAACGGTATGTGTATTTTTGCCCTGGGACAAAGTAGTTATTGGTTTCGAGTATCAGACTTACTAAAATTTTGATGGTTTCTCAACCATTCCGTAACTTCAAACTCCCATATCTCGCGAAGGGATTGACGAACTCGAGAAATTCCAGTTGCATCTAAAAGCATAATCTCGCCCGATTGCATTGGTATGTGTATTTTTGCCCTGGGCCATAGTAGTTATTGGTTTCGAGTATCAGATTTGCGAAAATTTTGATGGCTTCTCAACCATACCTTAACTTCAAACTCCCACATCTCGCGAACGGATCGACGAACTAGAGAAATTCCAGTTGCATCTGAAAGCAGAAACTCGCCCGATTACAGTGGTGTGTGTACTTTTCCCCTAGGCCATTCCAGTTATAGGTTTCGAGTATCAGACTTGCGAAAATTTTGATGGCTTCTCAACCATTCCATAACTTCAAACTCCCATATCTCGCGAACGGATAGACGAACTCGAGAAATTCCTGTTGCATCTGAAAGTAGAAACTAGCCCGATTACAACGGCATGTGTATTTTTGCTCTAGGCATTGGTAGTTAATGGTTTCGAGTATCAGACGTGCGAAAATTTTGTTGGCTTGTCAACCATTCCTTAAATTCAAACTCCCATATCTCGCGAACGGATTGACGATCTCGAGAAATTTCTGTCGCATCTGAAGGTAGAAGATCGCCCGATTACAACGGTATGTGTATTTTTGCCCTAGGCAATAGTAGTTATTAGTTTCGAGTATCAGACTTGCGAAAATTTTGATGATTTCTCAACCACTCCTTAACTTCAAACTCCCATATCTCGCGAACGGATTACCAACTCGAGAAATTCCAGTTGCATCTGAAAGCAGAAACTCGTCCGATTACAATGATATGTGTACTTTTCCCCTAGGCCATTCCAGTTATTGGTTTCGGGTATCAGACCAGCGAAAAGTTGGATGGCTTCTCAACCATTCCTTAACTTCAAACTCCCACATCTCCCGAACGGATTGACGAACTAGAGAAATTCCAGTTGCATCTGAAACCAGAAACTCGTCCGATTACAACGGTATGTGTATCTTTGCCGTAGGCCATAGTAGTTATTGGTTTCGAGTATCAGACTTGCGAAAATTGTGATGGTCTCTCAACCATTCCTTAACTTCAAACTCCCATATCTCCCGAACGGATTGACGAACTCGAGAAATTCCTGTTGCATCTGAAAGTAGAAACTCGCTCTATTACAAAGGTATTTGTATTTTTGCCCTGGGCCATAGTAGCTATTGGTTTCGAGTATCAGGCTTGGAAAATTTTGATGGTTTCTCAACCGTTCCTTAATTTCAAACTCGCATATCTCGCGAACGGATTGACGAACTCGAGAAATTCCTGTTGCATCTGAAAGCAGAGACTCTTCCGATTACAACGGTATGTGTATTTTTGCCTTAGGCCATAGTAGTTATTGGTTTCGTGTATCAGACTTGCGAAAATTTTGTTGGTTTCTCGAGCATTCCTTAACTGCATACTCCCATATCTCGGGAACGGATTGACGAACTCGATTATTTCCTGTTGCATCTGAAAGTAGAAACTCAACCGATTACAATGGTGTGTGTACTTTTCCCCTAGGTCATTCCAGTTATTCGTTTCTGCATCGGAATTGCCAAAATTTTGATGGTTTCTCAACCATTCCTTAACTTCAAACTCCCATATCTCGCGAACGGATTGACGAACTCGAGAATTTGCTGTTGCATCTGAAAGCAGAGACTCTTCCGATTACAACGGTATGTGTATTTTTGCCCTAGGCCATAGTAGTTATTGGTTTCGACTATCAGACTTGCGATAATTTTGATGGTTTCTCAAGCATTCCTTAACTTCAAACTCCCATATCTCCCGAACAGATTGACGAACTCGATTATTTCCTGTTGCATCTGAAAGTAGAAACTCGACCGATTACAATGGAGTGTATACTTTTCCCCTAGGTCATTCCAGTTATTCGTTTCTAGCATCGGAATTGCCAAAATTTTGATGGTTTCTCAACCATTCCTTAACTTCAAATTCCCATATCTTGCGAACGGATTGACGAACACGAGTTATTCCGGTTGCATCTGGAAGAAGAAACTCTCCCGATTACAACGGTATGTGTATTTTTGCCCTAGGCCATAGTAGTTATTGGTTTCGAGTATCAGTCTTGCGAAATATGTGATCGTCTCTCAACTATTCCTTAACTTCAAACTCCCATATCTCGCGAACGGATTTACGAACTCAAGAATTTCGTATTCCATCTGAAAGCAGAAACTGGCCCGATTACAACGGTATGTGTATTTTTCCCCTAAGCCTTTGTAGTTGTTGGTTTCGAGTATCAGACTTGCGAAAATTTTGATGGTTTCTCAACCGTTCCTTAATTTCAAAATCCCATATCTCGCGAACGGATTGACGAACTCGAGAAATTCCTGTTGCATCTGAAAGCAGAGACTCTTCCGATTACAACGGTATGTGTATTTTTCCCCTAGGCCATAGTAGTTATTGGTTTCGAGTATCAGGCTTGCGTATTTGTGATGGTTTCTCAACCATTCCTTAATTTCAAACTCCCATATCTCGCGAACGGATTGACGAACTCCAGAAATTCCTGTTGCATCTGAAAGCAGAAACTCGCCCGATTACAAAGGTATGTGTATTTTTCCCCTCGGCCTTTGTAGTTACTGGTTTCGAGTATCAGACTTGCGAAAATTTTGATGGTTTCTCAACCATTCCTTAATTTCTAACTCCCATATCTCGCGAACGGATTGACGAACTCGATTATTTCCTGTTGCATCTGAAAGTAGAAACTCGACCGATTAGAATGGTGTGTGAACTTTTCCCCTAGGTCATTCCAGTTATTCGTTATTAGCATCAGAATTGCGAAAATTTTGATGGTTTCGCAACCATTACTTAACTTCAAACTCCCATATCTCGCGAACGGATTGACGAACTCGAGAAATTCCTGTTGCATCTGAAAGTAGAAACTCGCCCGATTACAAAGGTATGTGTGTTTTTCCCCTCGGCCATAGTAGTTATTGGTTTCGGGTATCAGACTTGCGAAAATTGTGGTGGTCTCTCAACCATTCCTTAACTTCAAACTCCCATATCTCGCGATCGGATTGACGAACTCAAGAAATTCCTGTTGCATCTGAAAGTAGAAACTCCCCCGATTACAGTGGTGTGTGTACTTATCCCCTAGGCCATTCCAGTTATTGGTTTCGAGTATCAGACTTGCGAAAATTGTGTTGGTTTCTCAACCATTCCTTCATTTCAAACTCCCATATCTCGCGAACGGATTGACGAACTCCAGAAATTCCTGTTGCATCTGAAAGCAGAAACTCGCCCGATTACAAAGGTATGTGTATTTTTCCCCTCGGCCTTTGTAGTTACTGGTTTCGAGTATCAGACTTGCGAAAATTTTGATGGTTTCTCAAGCATTCCTTAATTTCTAACTCCCATATCTCACGAACGGATTGACGAACTCGATTATTTCCTGTTGCATCTGAAAGTAGAAACTCGACCGATTAGAATGGTGTGTGAACTTTTCCCCTAGGTCATTCCAGTTATTCGTTATTAGCATCAGAATTGCGAAAATTTTGATGGTTTCGCAACCATTACTTAACTTCAAACTCCCATATCTCGCGAACGGATTGACGAACTCGAGATATTCCTGTTGCATCTGAAAGTAGAAACTCGCCCGATTACAAAGGTATGTGTGTTTTTCCCCTCGGCCATAGTAGTTATTGGTTTCGAGTATCAGACTTGCGAAAATTGTGTTGGTTTCTCAACCATTCCTTAATTTCAAACTCCCATATCTCGCGAACGGATTGACGAACTCGAGAAATTCCTGTTGCATCTGAAAGTAGAAACTCGCCCGATTACAAAGGTATGTGTATTTTACCCCTAAGCCTTTGTAGTTATTGGTTTCGAGTATCAGACTTGCGAAAACATTGATGGTTACTCAACCGTTCCTTAACTTCAAACTCCGATACCTCGCGAACGGATTGACGATCTCGAGAAGTTCCTGTTGCATCTGAAAGTAGAAACTCGCCCGATTACAATGGTTTGTGTATTTTTCCCCTAGGCCATAGTAGTTATTGGTTTCGGGTATCAGACTTGCGAAAATTGTGGTGGTCTCTCAACCATTCCTTAACTTCAAACTCCCATATCTCGCGATCGGATTGACGATCTCGAGAAATTCCTGTTGCATCTGAAAGTAGAAACTCGCCCGATTACAGAGGTATGTGTATTTTTGCCCTAGGCCTTTGTAGTTATTGGTTTCGAGTATCAGACTTGCGAAAATTTTGATGGTTTCTCAACCATTCCTTAACTTCAAACTCCCATATCTGGCGAACGGATTGACGAGCTCGAGAAATTCCTGTTGCATCTGAAAGTAGAAACTCGACCGATTACAATGGTGTTTGTATATTTCCCCCAGGTCATTCCAGTTATTCGTTTCTAGCATCAGACTCGCGAAAATTGTGATGGTTTCTCAACCATTCCTTAATTTCAAACTCCCATATCTCGCGAACGGATTGACGAGCTCGAGAAATTCCTGTTGCATCTGAAATTAGAAACTCGCCCGATTACAGAGGTATGTGTATTTTTGCCCTAGGCCTTTGTAGTTATTGGTTTCGAGTATCAGACTTGCGAAAATTTTGATGGTTTCTCAAGCATTCCTTAACTTCAAACTCCCATATCTCGCGAACGGATTGACGAACTCGAGAATTTCCTATTGCACCTGAAAGCAGAAACTCGCCTGATTTCAACGGTATGTGCATTTTTGCCCTAGGCCATAGTAGTTATTGGTTTGGAATATCAGACATGCGAAAATATTAATGGTTTCTCAACCATTCCTTAACTTCAAACTCCCATATCTCGCGAACGGAATGACGAACTCGAGAAATTCCTGTTGCATCTGATAGTAGAAACTCCCACAATTACAATGGTGTGTGTAGTTTCCCCGTAGGCCATTGTAGTTATTGGTTTCGAGTATCAGACTTGCGAAAATTTTGATAGATTCTCAACCATTCCTTAACTTCAAACTCCCATTTCTCGCGAACGGATTGACGAACTCGAGAAATTCCTGTTGCATCTTAAAGTAGAAACTCGCCCGATTACAATGGTGTGTGTACTTTTCCCCTAGGCCATTCCAGTTATTGATTTCGAGTATCAGACTTACGAAAATTTTGATGGTTTCTCAAGCATTTCTTAACATCAAACTCCCATATTTCGCGAACGGATTGACGAACTCGAGAAATTCTTGTTGCATCTGAAAGCAGAAACTCGCCCGATTACAACGGTGTGTGTATTTTTCCCCTAGGCCATTGTAGTTATTGGTTTCTAGCATCAGAATTGCGAAAATTTTGATGGTTTCTCAACCATTCCTTAACTTCAAACTCCCATATCTCGCGAACGGAATGTCGAACTCGAGAAATTCCTGTTGCATCTGAAATTAGAAACTCGCCCGATTACAAAGATATGTGTGTTTTTCCCCTAGGCCTTTGTAGTTATTGGTTTCGTGTAGCAGACTTGCGAAAGTTTTGAAGGTTTCCCAACCATTCCTTAACTTCAAACTCCCATATCTCGCGAACGGAATGACGAACTCGAGAAATTCCTGTTGCATCTGAAAGTAGAAACTCCCACAATTAGAATGGTGTGTGTACTTTTCCCCTAGGCCATTGTAGTTATTGGTTCCGAGTATCAGACTTGCGAAAATTTTGACGGTTTCTCATCCATTCCTTAACTTCAAACTACCATATCTCGCGAATGGATTGACGATCTCGTGAATTTCCCATTGCATCTGAAAGCAGAAACTCGCCCGATTACAACTGTGTGTGTCTTTTTCCCCTAGGCCATTCCAGTTATTGGTTTCGAGTATCAGACCAGCGAAAATTTTGAAGGTTTCTCAACCATTCCTTAAATTCAAACTCCCACATCTCGCAAACGGATTGACGAACTCGAGAAATTCCTGTTGCATCTGAAAGTAGAAACTCGCCCGATTACAATGGTGTGTGTACTTTTCCCCTAGGCCATTCCAGTTATTGATTTCGAGGATCAGACTTACGAAAATTTTGATGGTTTCTCAACCATTCCTTAACATCAAACTCCCATATCTCGCGAACGGATTGACGAACTCGAGAAATTCCTGTTGCATGTGAGAGTCGAAACTCGCCCGATTACAACGGTATGTGTATTTTTCCTCTAGGCCTCTGTAGTTATTGGTTTCGAGTATCAGACTTGCGAAAATTTTGAGGGTTTCTCAACCATTCCTTAACTTCAAAACTCCCATATCTCGCGAACGGTTTGACGAACTCGAGAAACTCCTGTTGCATCTGAAAGTGGAAACTCGCCCGATTACAGGGGTATGTGTATTTTTCCCCTAGGCCTTTGGAGTTATTGGTTTCGAGTGTCAGACTTGCGAAAATTGTGATGGTTTCTCAACCCTGCCTTAATTTCAAACTCCCATATCTCACGAACGGATTGACGAACTCGAGAAATTCCTGTTGCCGCTGAAAGCAGAAACTCGCCCGTTTACAATGGTGTGTGTACTTTTCCCCTAGGCCATTCCAGTTATTCGTTTCTAGCATCAGAATTGCGAAAATTTTGATGGTTTCTCAAGCATTCCTTAATTTCAAACTTCCATATCTCGCGAACGGAATGACGAACTCGAGAAATTGCTGTTGCATCTGAAAGTAGAAACTCGCCCGATTACAAGGGTGTGCGTACTTTTCCCCTAGCCCATTCCAGTTATTGGTTTCGAGTATCAGACTTGCGAAAATTGTGATGGTTTCTCAAACCTTCCTTAATTTCAAGCTCCCGTATCTCACGAACGGATTGACGAACTCGAGAAATTCCTGTTGCAGCTGAAAGCAGAAACTCGCCCGATTACAACGGTATGTGTATTTTCCCCTAAGCCATTGTAGTTATTGGTTTCTAGCTTCAGACTTGCGAAAATTTTGATGGTTCCTCAACCATTCCTTAACTTCAAACTCCCATATCTCGCGAACGGAATGACGAACTCGAGAAATTCCTGTTGCATCTGAAAGTGGAAACTCGCCCGATTACAAAGGTATGTGCATTTTTCCCCTATGCCTTTGCAGTTATTGGTTTCGAGTATCAGACTTGCGAAAATTGTGATGGTTTCTCAACCATACCTTAACTTCAAACTCCCATATCTCGCGAACGGATTGACTAACTTGAGAAATTCCTTTTGCATCTGAAAGCAGAAAATCGCCCGATTACAACGGTATGTGTATTTTCCCCTAAGCCATTGTAGTTATTGGTTTCTAGCTTCAGACTTGCGAAAATTTTGATGGTTCCTCAACCATTCCTTAACTTCAAACTCCCATATCTCGCGAACGGATTGACGAACTTGAGAAATTCCTTTTGCATCTGAAAGCAGAAAATCGCCCGATTACAACGGTATGTGTATTTTTGCCCTAGGCAATAGAAGTTATTGGTTCCGAGTATCAGACTTACTAAAATTTTGATGGCTTCTCAACCATTCCGTAACTTCAAACTCCTATATCTCGCGAACGGATTGACGATCTCGAGAAATTCCTGCTGCATCTGAAAGCAGAAACTCGCCCGATTACAACGGTATGTGTATTTTTGCCCTGGGACAAAGTAGTTATTGGTTTCGAGTATCAGACTTACTAAAATTTTGATGGTTTCTCAACCATTCCGTAACTTCAAACTCCCATATCTCGCGAAGGGATTGACGAACTCGAGAAATTCCAGTTGCATCTAAAAGCATAATCTCGCCCGATTGCATTGGTATGTGTATTTTTGCCCTGGGCCATAGTAGTTATTGGTTTCGAGTATCAGATTTGCGAAAATTTTGATGGCTTCTCAACCATACCTTAACTTCAAACTCCCACATCTCGCGAACGGATCGACGAACTAGAGAAATTCCAGTTGCATCTGAAAGCAGAAACTCGCCCGATTACAGTGGTGTGTGTACTTTTCCCCTAGGCCATTCCAGTTATAGGTTTCGAGTATCAGACTTGCGAAAATTTTGATGGCTTCTCAACCATTCCATAACTTCAAACTCCCATATCTCGCGAGCGGATAGACGAACTCGAGAAATTCCTGTTGCATCTGAAAGTAGAAACTAGCCCGATTACAACGGCATGTGTATTTTTGCTCTAGGCATTGGTAGTTAATGGTTTCGAGTATCAGACGTGCGAAAATTTTGTTGGCTTGTCAACCATTCCTTAAATTCAAACTCCCATATCTCGCGAACGGATTGACGATCTCGAGAAATTTCTGTCGCATCTGAAGGTAGAAGATCGCCCGATTACAACGGTATGTGTATTTTTGCCCTAGGCAATAGTAGTTATTAGTTTCGAGTATCAGACTTGCGAAAATTTTGATGATTTCTCAACCACTCCTTAACTTCAAACTCCCATATCTCGCGAACGGATTACCAACTCGAGAAATTCCAGTTGCATCTGAAAGCAGAAACTCGTCCGATTACAATGATATGTGTACTTTTCCCCTAGGCCATTCCAGTTATTGGTTTCGGGTATCAGACCAGCGAAAAGTTGGATGGCTTCTCAACCATTCCTTAACTTCAAACTCCCACATCTCCCGAACGGATTGACGAACTAGAGAAATTCCAGTTGCATCTGAAACCAGAAACTCGTCCGATTACAACGGTATGTGTATCTTTGCCGTAGGCCATAGTAGTTATTGGTTTCGAGTATCAGACTTGCGAAAATTGTGATGGTCTCTCAACCATTCCTTAACTTCAAACTCCCATATCTCCCGAACGGATTGACGAACTCGAGAAATTCCTGTTGCATCTGAAAGTAGAAACTCGCTCTATTACAAAGGTATTTGTATTTTTGCCCTGGGCCATAGTAGCTATTGGTTTCGAGTATCAGGCTTGGAAAATTTTGATGGTTTCTCAACCGTTCCTTAATTTCAAACTCGCATATCTCGCGAACGGATTGACGAACTCGAGAAATTCCTGTTGCATCTGAAAGCAGAGACTCTTCCGATTACAACGGTATGTGTATTTTTGCCTTAGGCCATAGTAGTTATTGGTTTCGTGTATCAGACTTGCGAAAATTTTGTTGGTTTCTCGAGCATTCCTTAACTGCATACTCCCATATCTCGGGAACGGATTGACGAACTCGATTATTTCCTGTTGCATCTGAAAGTAGAAACTCAACCGATTACAATGGTGTGTGTACTTTTCCCCTAGGTCATTCCAGTTATTCGTTTCTGCATCGGAATTGCCAAAATTTTGATGGTTTCTCAACCATTCCTTAACTTCAAACTCCCATATCTCGCGAACGGATTGACGAACTCGAGAATTTGCTGTTGCATCTGAAAGCAGAGACTCTTTCGATTACAACGGTATGTGTATTTTTGCCCTAGGCCATAGTAGTTATTGGTTTCGACTATCAGACTTGCGATAATTTTGATGGTTTCTCAAGCATTCCTTAACTTCAAACTCCCATATCTCCCGAACAGATTGACGAACTCGATTATTTCCTGTTGCATCTGAAAGTAGAAACTCGACCGATTACAATGGAGTGTATACTTTTCCCCTAGGTCATTCCAGTTATTCGTTTCTAGCATCGGAATTGCCAAAATTTTGATGGTTTCTCAACCATTCCTTAACTTCAAATTCCCATATCTTGCGAACGGATTGACGAACACGAGTTATTCCGGTTGCATCTGGAAGAAGAAACTCTCCCGATTACAACGGTATGTGTATTTTTGCCCTAGGCCATAGTAGTTATTGGTTTCGAGTATCAGTCTTGCGAAATATGTGATCGTCTCTCAACTATTCCTTAACTTCAAACTCCCATATCTCGCGAACGGATTTACGAACTCAAGAATTTCGTATTCCATCTGAAAGCAGAAACTGGCCCGATTACAACGGTATGTGTATTTTTCCCCTAAGCCTTTGTAGTTGTTGGTTTCGAGTATCAGACTTGCGAAAATTTTGATGGTTTCTCAACCGTTCCTTAATTTCAAAATCCCATATCTCGCGAACGGATTGACGAACTCGAGAAATTCCTGTTGCATCTGAAAGCAGAGACTCTTCCGATTACAACGGTATGTGTATTTTTCCCCTAGGCCATAGTAGTTATTGGTTTCGAGTATCAGGCTTGCGTATTTGTGATGGTTTCTCAACCATTCCTTAATTTCAAACTCCCATATCTCGCGAACGGATTGACGAACTCCAGAAATTCCTGTTGCATCTGAAAGCAGAAACTCGCCCGATTACAAAGGTATGTGTATTTTTCCCCTCGGCCTTTGTAGTTACTGGTTTCGAGTATCAGACTTGCGAAAATTTTGATGGTTTCTCAACCATTCCTTAATTTCTAACTCCCATATCTCGCGAACGGATTGACGAACTCGATTATTTCCTGTTGCATCTGAAAGTAGAAACTCGACCGATTAGAATGGTGTGTGAACTTTTCCCCTAGGTCATTCCAGTTATTCGTTATTAGCATCAGAATTGCGAAAATTTTGATGGTTTCGCAACCATTACTTAACTTCAAACTCCCATATCTCGCGAACGGATTGACGAACTCGAGAAATTCCTGTTGCATCTGAAAGTAGAAACTCGCCCGATTACAAAGGTATGTGTGTTTTTCCCCTCGGCCATAGTAGTTATTGGTTTCGGGTATCAGACTTGCGAAAATTGTGGTGGTCTCTCAACCATTCCTTAACTTCAAACTCCCATATCTCGCGATCGGATTGACGAACTCAAGAAATTCCTGTTGCATCTGAAAGTAGAAACTCCCCCGATTACAGTGGTGTGTGTACTTATCCCCTAGGCCATTCCAGTTATTGGTTTCGAGTATCAGACTTGCGAAAATTGTGTTGGTTTCTCAACCATTCCTTCATTTCAAACTCCCATATCTCGCGAACGGATTGACGAACTCCAGAAATTCCTGTTGCATCTGAAAGCAGAAACTCGCCCGATTACAAAGGTATGTGTATTTTTCCCCTCGGCCTTTGTAGTTACTGGTTTCGAGTATCAGACTTGCGAAAATTTTGATGGTTTCTCAAGCATTCCTTAATTTCTAACTCCCATATCTCACGAACGGATTGACGAACTCGATTATTTCCTGTTGCATCTGAAAGTAGAAACTCGACCGATTAGAATGGTGTGTGAACTTTTCCCCTAGGTCATTCCAGTTATTCGTTATTAGCATCAGAATTGCGAAAATTTTGATGGTTTCGCAACCATTACTTAACTTCAAACTCCCATATCTCGCGAACGGATTGACGAACTCGAGATATTCCTGTTGCATCTGAAAGTAGAAACTCGCCCGATTACAAAGGTATGTGTGTTTTTCCCCTCGGCCATAGTAGTTATTGGTTTCGAGTATCAGACTTGCGAAAATTGTGTTGGTTTCTCAACCATTCCTTAATTTCAAACTCCCATATCTCGCGAACGGATTGACGAACTCGAGAAATTCCTGTTGCATCTGAAAGTAGAAACTCGCCCGATTACAAAGGTATGTGTATTTTACCCCTAAGCCTTTGTAGTTATTGGTTTCGAGTATCAGACTTGCGAAAACATTGATGGTTACTCAACCGTTCCTTAACTTCAAACTCCGATACCTCGCGAACGGATTGACGATCTCGAGAAGTTCCTGTTGCATCTGAAAGTAGAAACTCGCCCGATTACAATGGTTTGTGTATTTTTCCCCTAGGCCATAGTAGTTATTGGTTTCGGGTATCAGACTTGCGAAAATTGTGGTGGTCTCTCAACCATTCCTTAACTTCAAACTCCCATATCTCGCGATCGGATTGACGATCTCGAGAAATTCCTGTTGCATCTGAAAGTAGAGACTCTTCCGATTACAACGGTATGTGTATTTTTCCCCTAGGCCATAGTAGTTATTGGTTTCGAGTATCAGGCTTGCGTATTTGTGATGGTTTCTCAACCATTCCTTAATTTCAAACTCCCATATCTCGCGAACGGATTGACGAACTCCAGAAATTCCTGTTGCATCTGAAAGCAGAAACTCGCCCGATTACAAAGGTATGTGTATTTTTCCCCTCGGCCTTTGTAGTTACTGGTTTCGAGTATCAGACTTGCGAAAATTTTGATGGTTTCTCAACCATTCCTTAATTTCTAACTCCCATATCTCGCGAACGGATTGACGAACTCGATTATTTCCTGTTGCATCTGAAAGTAGAAACTCGACCGATTAGAATGGTGTGTGAACTTTTCCCCTAGGTCATTCCAGTTATTCGTTATTAGCATCAGAATTGCGAAAATTTTGATGGTTTCGCAACCATTACTTAACTTCAAACTCCCATATCTCGCGAACGGATTGACGAACTCGAGAAATTCCTGTTGCATCTGAAAGTAGAAACTCGCCCGATTACAAAGGTATGTGTGTTTTTCCCCTCGGCCATAGTAGTTATTGGTTTCGGGTATCAGACTTGCGAAAATTGTGGTGGTCTCTCAACCATTCCTTAACTTCAAACTCCCATATCTCGCGATCGGATTGACGAACTCAAGAAATTCCTGTTGCATCTGAAAGTAGAAACTCCCCCGATTACAGTGGTGTGTGTACTTATCCCCTAGGCCATTCCAGTTATTGGTTTCGAGTATCAGACTTGCGAAAATTGTGTTGGTTTCTCAACCATTCCTTCATTTCAAACTCCCATATCTCGCGAACGGATTGACGAACTCCAGAAATTCCTGTTGCATCTGAAAGCAGAAACTCGCCCGATTACAAAGGTATGTGTATTTTTCCCCTCGGCCTTTGTAGTTACTGGTTTCGAGTATCAGACTTGCGAAAATTTTGATGGTTTCTCAAGCATTCCTTAATTTCTAACTCCCATATCTCACGAACGGATTGACGAACTCGATTATTTCCTGTTGCATCTGAAAGTAGAAACTCGACCGATTAGAATGGTGTGTGAACTTTTCCCCTAGGTCATTCCAGTTATTCGTTATTAGCATCAGAATTGCGAAAATTTTGATGGTTTCGCAACCATTACTTAACTTCAAACTCCCATATCTCGCGAACGGATTGACGAACTCGAGATATTCCTGTTGCATCTGAAAGTAGAAACTCGCCCGATTACAAAGGTATGTGTGTTTTTCCCCTCGGCCATAGTAGTTATTGGTTTCGAGTATCAGACTTGCGAAAATTGTGTTGGTTTCTCAACCATTCCTTAATTTCAAACTCCCATATCTCGCGAACGGATTGACGAACTCGAGAAATTCCTGTTGCATCTGAAAGTAGAAACTCGCCCGATTACAAAGGTATGTGTATTTTACCCCTAAGCCTTTGTAGTTATTGGTTTCGAGTATCAGACTTGCGAAAACATTGATGGTTACTCAACCGTTCCTTAACTTCAAACTCCGATACCTCGCGAACGGATTGACGATCTCGAGAAGTTCCTGTTGCATCTGAAAGTAGAAACTCGCCCGATTACAATGGTTTGTGTATTTTTCCCCTAGGCCATAGTAGTTATTGGTTTCGGGTATCAGACTTGCGAAAATTGTGGTGGTCTCTCAACCATTCCTTAACTTCAAACTCCCATATCTCGCGATCGGATTGACGATCTCGAGAAATTCCTGTTGCATCTGAAAGTAGAAACTCGCCCGATTACAGAGGTATGTGTATTTTTGCCCTAGGCCTTTGTAGTTATTGGTTTCGAGTATCAGACTTGCGAAAATTTTGATGGTTTCTCAACCATTCCTTAACTTCAAACTCCCATATCTGGCGAACGGATTGACGAGCTCGAGAAATTCCTGTTGCATCTGAAAGTAGAAACTCGACCGATTACAATGGTGTTTGTATATTTCCCCCAGGTCATTCCAGTTATTCGTTTCTAGCATCAGACTCGCGAAAATTGTGATGGTTTCTCAACCATTCCTTAATTTCAAACTCCCATATCTCGCGAACGGATTGACGAGCTCGAGAAATTCCTGTTGCATCTGAAATTAGAAACTCGCCCGATTACAGAGGTATGTGTATTTTTGCCCTAGGCCTTTGTAGTTATTGGTTTCGAGTATCAGACTTGCGAAAATTTTGATGGTTTCTCAAGCATTCCTTAACTTCAAACTCCCATATCTCGCGAACGGATTGACGAACTCGAGAATTTCCTATTGCACCTGAAAGCAGAAACTCGCCCGATTACAAAGGTATGTGTATTTTTGCCTTAGGCCATAGTAGTTATTGGTTTCGTGTATCAGACTTGCGAAAATTTTGATGGTTTCTCGAGCATTCCTTAACTGCAAACTCCCATATCTCGGGAACGGATTGACGAACTCGATTATTTCCTGTTGCATCTGAAAGTAGAAACTCAACCGATTACAATGGTGTGTGTACTTTTCCCCTAGGTCATTCCAGTTATTCGTTTCTAGCATCGGAATTGCCAAAATTTTGATGGTTTCTCAACCATTCCGTAACTTCAAAATCCCATATCTTGCGAACGGATTGACGAACTCGAGAATTTGCTGTTGCATCTGAAACCAGAAACTCGTCCGATTACAACGGTATGTATATTTTTGCCCTAGGCCACAGTAGTTATAGGCTTCTAGTATCAGAATTGCGAGAATTGTGATGGTCTCTCAACCATTCCTTAACTTCAAACTCCCATATCTCGCGAACTTATCGACGAACACGAGTTATTCCGGTTGCATCTGGAAGAAGAAACTCTCCCGATTACAACGGTATGTGTATTTTTCCCCTATGCCTTTGTAGTTATTGGTTTCGAGTATCAGACTTGCGAAAATTTTGATGGTTTCTCAACCACTCCTTAACTTCAAACTCCCATATCTTGCGAACGGATTGACGAACTCGAGAATTTGCTGTTGCATCTGAAACCAGAAACTCGTCCGATTACAACGGTATGTATATTTTTGCCCTAGGCCACAGTAGTTATTGGTTTCTAGTATCACACTTGCGAGAATTGTGATGGTCTCTCAACCATTCCTTAACTTCAAACTCCCATATCTCGCGAACGGATTGACGAACTCGAGAATTTTGTATTGCATCTGAAAGCAGAAACTCGCCCGATTACAACGGTATGTGTATTTTTCCCCTAAGCCTTTGTAGTTGTTGGTTTCGAGTATCAGACTAGCGAAAATTGTGATGGTTTCTCAACCATTCCTTAAATTCAAACTCCCACATCTCGCAAACGGATTGACGAACACGAGATATTCCGGTTGCATCTGGAAGAAGAAACTCTCGTGATTACAACGGTATGTGTATTTTTCCCCGATGCTTTTGTAGTTATTGGTTCCGAGTATCAGACTTGCGAAAATTTTGATGGTTTCCCAACCATTCCTTAACTTCAAACTCCCATATCTCGCGAACGGATTGACGAACTCGAGAAATTTCTGTTGCAACTGAAAGCAGAAACTCGTCCGATTACAACGGTATGTGTATTTTTGCCCTAGGCCAAAGTAGCTATTGGTTTCGAGTATCAGACTTGGAAAATTTTGATGGTTTCTCTACCATTCCTTAACTTCAAACTCACATATCTCTCGAACGGATTGCCGAATCCGAAAAATTTCTGATGCATCTGATAGCAGAAACTCTCCCGATTACAACGGCATGTGTGTTTTTCCCCTAGGCCATTGTAGTTATTGGTATCGAGTATCAGACTTGCGAAAATTTTGATGGTTTCTCAACCATTCCTTAAGTTGATACTCCCATGTCTCGCGAACGGATTGACCAACTCGAGAAATTCCTGTTCCATCTGAAACTAGAAACACGCCCGATTACAATGGTGTGTGTACTTTTCCCCTAGGACATTCCAGTTATTGGTTTCGAGTATCAGACTTGCGAAAACATTGATGGTTACTCAACCGTTCCTTAACTTCAAACTCCGATACCTCGCGAACGGATTGGCGATCTCGAGAAGTTCCTGTTGCATCTGGAAGAAGAAACTCTCGCGATTACAACGGTATGTGTATTTTTCCCCTAGGCCATAGTAGTTATTGGTTTCGGGTATCAGACTTGCGAAAATTGTGGTGGTCTCTCAACCATTCCTTAACTTCAAACTCCCATATCTCGCGAACGGATTGACGAACTCGAGAAATTCCTGTTGCATCTGAAAGTAGAAACTCGCCCGATTACAAAGGTATTTGTATTTTTTCCCTAGGCCTTTGTATTTATTGGTTTCGAGTATCAGACTTGCGAAAATTTTGATGGTTTCTCAACCGTTCCTTATTTTCAAACTCCCATATCTCGCGAACGGATTGACGAACTCGAGAAATTCCTGTTGCATCTGAAACTAGAAACACGCCCGATTACAATGGTGTGTGTACTTTTCCCCTAGGACATTCCAGTTATTGGTTTCGAGTATCAGACTTGCGAAAACATTGATGGTTACTCAACCGTTCCTTAACTTCAAACTCCGATACCTCGCGAACGGATTGGCGATCTCGAGAAGTTCCTGTTGCATCTGGAAGAAGAAACTCTCCCGATTACAACGGTATGTGTATTTTTCCCCTAGGCCATAGTAGTTATTGGTTTCGGGTATCAGGCTTGCGTATTTGTGATGGTTTCTCAACCATTCCTTAATTTCAAACTCCCATATCTCGCGAACGGATTGACGAACTCGAGAAATTCCTGTTGCATCTGAAAGCAGAAACTCGCCCGATTACAAAGGTATGTGTATTTTTCCCCTAGGCCTTTGTTGTTACTGGTTTCGAGTATCAGACTTGCGAAAATTTTGATGGTTTCTCAAGCATTCCTTAACTTCTAACTCCCATATCTCGCGAACGGATTGACGAACTCGATTATTTCCTCTTGCATCTGAAAGTAGAAACTCGACCGATTAGAATGGTTTGTGAACTTTTCCCCTAGGTCATTCCAGTTATTCGTTATTAGCATCAGAATTGCGAAAATTTTGATGGTTTCGCAACCATTACTTAACTTCAAACTCCCATATCTCGCGAACGGATTGACGAATTCGAGAAATTCCTGTTGCATCTGAAAGTAGAAACTCGCCCGATTACAAAGGTATGTGTGTTTTTCCCCTCGGCCATTCCAGTTGTTGGTTTCGAGTATCAGACTTGCGAAAATTTTGATGGTTTCTCGAGCATTCCTTAACTGCAAACTCCCATATCTCGGGAACGGATTGACGAACTCGATTATTTCCTGTTGCATCTGAAAGTAGAAACTCGACCGATTACAATGGATTGTATACTTTTCCCCTAGGTCATTCCAGTTATTCGTTTCTAGCATCGGAATTGCCAAAATTTTGATGGTCTCTCAACCATTCCATAACTTCAAATTCCCATATCTTGCGAACGGATTGACGAACACGAGATATTCCGGTTGCATCTGGAAGAAGAAACTCTCCCGATTACAACGGTATGTGTATTTTTGCCCTAGGCCATAGTGGTTATTGGTTTCGAGTATCAGACTTGCGAAAATTGTGATCGTCTCTCAACTATTCCTTAACTTCAAACTCCCATATCTCGCGAACGGATTTACGAACTCGAGAATTTCGTATTGCATCTGAAAGCAGAAACTGGCCCGATTACAACGGTATGTGTATTTTTCCCCTAAGCCTTTGTAGTTGTTGGTTTCGAGTATCAGACTTGCGAAAATTTTGATGGTTTCTCAACCGTTCCTTAATTTCAAACTCCCATATCTCGCGAACGGATTGACGAACTCGAGAAATTCCTGTTGCATCTGAAAGCAGAGACTCTTCCGATTACAACGGTATGTGTATTTTTCCCCTAGACCATAGTAGTTATTGGTTTCGAGTATCAGGCTTGCGTATTTGTGATGGTTTCTCAACCATTTCTTAATTTCAAACTCCCATATCTCGCGAACGGATTGACGAACTCGATTATTTCCTCTTGCATCTGAAAGTAGAAACTCGACCGATTAGAATGGTTTGTGAACTTTTCCCCTAGGTCATTCCAGTTATTGGTTATTAGCATCAGAATTGCGAAAATTTTGATGGTTTCGCAACCATTACTTAACTTCAAACTCCCATATCTCGCGAACGGATTGACGAACTCGAGAAATTCCTGTTGCATCTGAAAGTAGAAACTCGCCCGATTACAAAGGTATGTGTGTTTTTCCCCTCGGCCATTCCAGTTGTTGGTTTCGAGTATCAGACTTGCGAAAATTTTGATGGTTTCTCGAGCATTCCTTAACTGCAAACTCCCATATCTCGGGAACGGATTGACGAACTCGATTATTTCCTGTTGCATCTGAAAGTAGAAACTCGACCGATTACAATGGATTGTATACTTTTCCCCTAGGTCATTCCAGTTATTCGTTTCTAGCATCGGAATTGCCAAAATTTTGATGGTCTCTCAACCATTCCATAACTTCAAATTCCCATATCTTGCGAACGGATTGACGAACACGAGATATTCCGGTTGCATCTGGAAGAAGAAACTCTCCCGATTACAACGGTATGTGTATTTTTGCCCTAGGCCATAGTGGTTATTGGTTTCGAGTATCAGACTTGCGAAAATTGTGATCGTCTCTCAACTATTCCTTAACTTCAAACTCCCATATCTCGCGAACGGATTTACGAACTCGAGAATTTCGTATTGCATCTGAAAGCAGAAACTGGCCCGATTACAACGGTATGTGTATTTTTCCCCTAAGCCTTTGTAGTTGTTGGTTTCGAGTATCAGACTTGCGAAAATTTTGATGGTTTCTCAAGCATTCCTTAATTTCTAACTCCCATATCTCGCGAACGGATTGACGAACTCGATTATTTCCTCTTGCATCTGAAAGTAGAAACTCGACCGATTAGAATGGTTTGTGAACTTTTCCCCTAGGTCATTCCAGTTATTCGTTATTAGCATCAGAATTGCGAAAATTTTGATGGTTTCGCAACCATTACTTAACTTCAAACTCCCATATCTCGCGAACGGATTGACGAACTCGATTATTTCCTCTTGCATCTGAAAGTAGAAACTCGACCGATTAGAATGGTTTGTGAACTTTTCCCCTAGGTCATTCCAGTTATTCGTTATTAGCATCAGAATTGCGAAAATTTTGATGGTTTCGCAACCATTACTTAACTTCAAACTCCCATATCTCGCGAACGGATTGACGAACTCGAGAAATTCCTGTTGCATCTGAAAGCAGAAACTCGCCCGATTACAAAGGTATGAGTATTTTTCCCCTAGGCCTTTGTTGTTACTGGTTTCGAGTATCAGACTTGCGAAAATTTTGATGGTTTCTCAAGCATTCCTTAATTTCTAACTCCCATATCTCGCGAACGGATTGACGAACTCGAGAAATTCCTGTTGCATCTGAATGCAGAGCCTCTTCCGATTACAACAGTATGTGTAATTTTGCCCTAGGCCATAGTAGTTATTGGTTTCGAGTATCAGACTTGCGACAATTTTGATGGTTTCTCGAGCATTCCTTAACTGCAAACTCCCATATCTCGGGAATGGATTGACGAACTCGATTATTTCCTGTTGCATCTGAAAGTAGAAACTCGACCGATTACAATGGAGTGTATACTTTTCCCCTAGGTCATTCCAGTTATTCGTTTCTAGCATCGGAATTGCCAAAATTTTGATGGTTTCTCAACCATTCCTTAACTACAAATTCCCATATCTTGCGAACGGATTGACGAACATGAGATATTCCGGTTGCATCTGGAAGAAGAAACTCTCCCGATTACAACGGTATGTGTATTTTTCCCCTAGGCCATAGTAGTTATTGGTTCCGAGTATCAGAATTGCGAAAATTTTGATGGTTTCTCAACCATTCCTTAACTTCAAACTCCCATATCTCGCGAACGGATTTACGAACTCGAGAATTTCGTATTGCATCTGAAAGCAGAAACTGGCCCGATTACAACGGTATGTGTATTTTTTCCCTAAGCCTTTGTAGTTGTTGGTTTCGAGTATCAGACTTGCGAAAATTTTGATGGTTTCTCAACCGTTCCTTAATTTCAAACTCCCATATCTCGCGAACGGATTGACGAACTCGAGAAATTCCTGTTGCATCTGAAAGCAGAGACTCTTCCGATTACAACGGTATGTGTATTTTTCCCCTAGACCATAGTAGTTATTGGTTTCGAGTATCAGGCTTGCGTATTTGTGATGGTTTCTCAACCATTCCTTAATTTCAAACTCCCATATCTCGCGAACGGATTGACGAACTGGAGAAATTCCTGTTGCATCTGAAAGCAGAAACTCGCCCGATTACAAAGGTATGTGTATTTTTCCCCTAGGCCTTTGTTGCTACTGGTTTCGAGTATCAGACTTGCGAAAATTTTGATGGTTTCTCAAGCATTCCTTAATTTCTAACTCCCATATCTCGCGAACGGATTGACGAACTCGATTATTTCCTCTTGCATCTGAAAGTAGAAACTCGACCGATTAGAATCGTTTGTGAACTTTTCCCCTAGGTCATTCCAGTTATTCGTTATTAGCATCAGAATTGCGAAAGTTTTGATGGTTTCGCAACCATTCCTTAACTTCAAACTTCCATATCTCGCGAACGGATTGACGAACTCGAGAAATTCCTGTTGCATCTGAAAGTAGAAACTCGCCCGATTACAAAGGTATGTGTGTTTTTCCCCTCGGCCATTCCAGTTGTTGGTTTCGAGTATCAGACTTGCGAAAATTGTGATCGTCTCTCAACTATTCCTTAACTTCAAACTCCCATATCTCGCGAACGGATTTACGAACTCGAGAATTTCGTATTGCATCTGAAAGCAGAAACTGGCCCGATTACAACGGTATGTGTATTTTTCCCCTAAGCCTTTGTAGTTGTTGGTTTCGAGTATCAGACTTGCGAAAATTTTGATGGTTTCTCAACCGTTCCTTAATTTCAAACTCCCATATCTCGCGAACGGATTGACGAACTCGAGAAATTCCTGTTGCATCTGAAAGCAGAGACTCTTCCGATTACAACGGTATGTGTATTTTTCCCCTAGACCATAGTAGTTATTGGTTTCGAGTATCAGGCTTGCGTATTTGTGATGGTTTCTCAACCATTCCTTAATTTCAAACTCCCATATCTCGCGAACGGATTGACGAACTCGAGAAATTCCTGTTGCATCTGAAAGCAGAAACTCGCCCGATTACAAAGGTATGTGTATTTTTCCCCTAGGCCTTTGTTGTTACTGGTTTCGAGTATCAGACTTGCGAAAATTTTGATGGTTTCTCAAGCATTCCTTAATTTCTAACTCCCATATCTCGCGAACGGATTGACGAACTCGAGAAATTCCTGTTGCATCTGAATGCAGAGCCTCTTCCGATTACAACAGTATGTGTAATTTTGCCCTAGGCCATAGTAGTTATTGGTTTCGAGTATCAGACTTGCGAAAATTTTGATGGTTTCTCGAGCATTCCTTAACTGCAAACTTCCATATCTCGGGAACGGATTGACGAACTCGATTATTTCCTGTTGCATCTGAAAGTAGAAACTCGACCGATTACAATGGAGTGTATACTTTTCCCCTAGGTCATTCCAGTTATTCGTTTCTAGCATCGGAATTGCCAAAATTTTGATGGTTTCTCAACCATTCCTTAACTTCAAACTCCCATATCTCGCGAACGGATTGACGAACTCGAGAAATTCCTGTTGCATCTGAAACCAGAAACTCGTCCGATTACAACGGTATGTGTATTTTTGCCCTAGGCCATAGTGGTTATTGGTTTCGAGTATCAGACTTGCGAAAATTGTGATCGTCTCTCAACTATTCCTTAACTTCAAACTCCCATATCTCGCGAACGGATTTACGAACTCGAGAATTTCGTATTGCATCTGAAAGCAGAAACTGGCCCGATTACAACGGTATGTGTATTTTTCCCCTAAGCCTTTGTAGTTGTTGGTTTCGAGTATCAGACTTGCGAAAATTTTGATGGTTTCTCAACCGTTCCTTAATTTCAAACTCCGATATCTCGCGAACGGATTGACGAACTCGAGAAATTCCTGTTGCATCTGAAAGCAGAGACTCTTCCGATTACAACGCTATGTGTATTTTTCCCCTAGACCATAGTAGTTATTGGTTTCGAGTATCAGGCTTGCGTATTTGTGATGGTTTCTCAACCATTCCTTAATTTCAAACTCCCATATCTCGCGAACGGATTGACGAACTGGAGAAATTCCTGTTGCATCTGAAAGCAGAAACTCGCCCGATTACAAAGGTATGTGTATTTTTCCCCTAGGCCTTTGTTGTTACTGGTTTCGAGTATCAGACTTCCGAAAATTTTGATGGTTTCTCAAGCATTCCTTAATTTCTAACTCCCATATCTCGCGAACGGATTGACGAACTCGATTATTTCCTCTTGCATCTGAAAGTAGAAACTCGACCGATTAGAATGGTTTGTGAACTTTTCCCCTAGGTCATTCCAGTTATTCGTTATTAGCATCAGAATTGCGAAAATTTTGATGGTTTCGCAACCATTACTTAACTTCAAACTCCCATATCTCGCGAACGGATTGACGAACTCGAGAAATTCCTGTTGCATCTGAAAGTAGAAACTCGCCCGATTACAAAGGTATGTGTGTTTTTCCCCTCGGCGATTCCAGTTGTTGGTTTCGAGTATCAGACTTGCGAAAATTTTGATGGTTTCTCGAGCATTCCTTAACTGCAAACTCCCATATCTCGGGAACGGATTGACGAACTCGATTATTTCCTGTTGCATCTGAAAGTAGAAACTCGACCGATTACAATGGATTGTATACTTTTCCCCTAGGTCATTCCAGTTATTCGTTTCTAGCATCGGAATTGCCAAAATTTTGATGGTTTCTCAACCATTCCTTAACTTCAAATTCCCATATCTTGCGAACGGATTGACGAACACGAGATATTCCGGTTGCATCTGGAAGAAGAAACTCTCCCGATTACAACGGTATGTGTATTTTTCCCCTAGGCCATAGTAGTTATTGGTTCCGAGTATCAGACTTGCGAAAATTTTGATGGTTTCTCAACCATTCCTTAACTTCAAACTCCCATATCTCGCGAACGGATTGACGAACTCGAGAAATTCCTGTTGCATCTGAAAGCAGAGACTCTACCGATTACAACGGTATGTGTATTTTTCCCCTAGGCCATAGTAGTTATTGGTTTCGAGTATCAGGCTTGCGTATTTGTGATGGTTTCTCAACCATTCCTTAATTTCAAACTCCCATATCTCGCGAACGGATTGACGAACTCGAGAAATTCCTGTTGCTTCTGAAAGCAGAATCTCGCCCGATTACAAAGGTATGTGTATTTTTCCCCTAGGCCTTTGTAGTTACTGGTTTCGAGTATCAGACTTGCGAAAATTTTGATGGTTTCTCAAGCATTTCTTAATTTCTAACTCCCATATCTCGCGAACGGATTGACGAACTCGATTATTTCCTCTTGCATCTGAAAGTAGAAACTCGACCGATTACAGCGGTGTGTGTACTTATCCCCTAGGCCATTCCAGTTATTGGTATCGAGTATCAGGCTTGCGTATTTGTGATGGTTTCTCAACCATTCCTTAATTTCAAACTCCCATATCTCGCGAACGGATTGACGAACTCGAGAAATTCCTGTTGCTTCTGAAAGCAGAATCTCGCCCGATTACAAAGGTATGTGTATTTTTCCCCTAGGCCATAGTAGTTATTGGTTTCGGGTATCAGACTTGCGAAAATTGTGGTGGTCTCTCAACCATTCCTTAACTTCAAACTCCCATATCTCGCGAACGGATTGACGAACCCGAGAAATTCCTGTTGCATCTGAAAGTAGAAACTCCCCCGATTACAGTGGTGTGTGTACTTATCCCCTAGGCCATTCCAGTTATTGGTATCGAGTATCAGACTTGCGAAAATTTTGATGGTTTCTCAACCATTCCTTAACTTCAAACTCCCATATCTCGCGAACGGATTGACGAACTCGAGAATTTCCTATTGCACCTGAAAGCAGAAACTCGCCCGATTACAAAGGTATGTGTATTTTTGCCCTAGGCCATAGTAGCTATTGGTTTCGAGTATCAGACTTGGAAAATTTTGATGGTTTCTCAACCGTTCCTTAATTTCAAACTCCCATATCTCGCTAACGGATTGACGAACTCGAGAAATTCCTGTTGCATCTGAAAGCAGAGACTCTTCCGATTACAACGGTATGTGTATTTTTCCCCTAGGCTATAGTAGTTATTGGTTTCAAGTATCAGACTTGCGAAAATTTTGATGGTTTCTCAACCATTCCTTAACTTCAATCTCCCATATCTCGCAAACGGATTGACGAACACGAGATATTCCGGTTGCATCTGGAAGAAGAAACTCTCGCGATTACATCGGTATGTGTATTTTTCCCCGATGCCTTTGTAGTTATTGGTTTCGAGTATCAGACTTGCAAAAAATTTTGATGGTTTCTCAACCGATCCTTAATTTCAAACTCCCATATCTCGCGAACGGATTGACGAACTCGAGAAATTCCTGTTGCATCTGAAACTAGAAACACGCCCGATTACAATGGTGTGTGTACTTTTCCCCTAGGACATTCCAGTTATTGGTTTCGAGTATCAGACTTGCGAAAACATTGATGGTTACTCAACCGTTCCTTAACTTCAAACTCCCATATCTCGCGAACGGATTGACGAGCTCGAGAAATTCCTGTTGCATCTGAAAGTAGAAACTCGCCCCATTAGAATGGTGTGTGTAATTTTCCCCTAGGCCATTCCGGTTATTGGTTTCGAGTATCAGACCAGCGATAATTTTGATGGTTTCTCAAGCATTGCTTAACTTCAAACTCACATATCTCGCGAACGGATTGCCGAATCCGAAAAATTTCTGTTGCATCTGAAAGTAGAAACTCTCCCGATTACAACGGTATGTGTATTTTTCCCCAAGGCCATTGTAGTTATTGTTTTCGAGTATCAGACTTGCGAAAATTTTTGTGGTTTCTCAACCATTCCTTAACTTCAAACTCCCATATCTCGCGAACGGATTGACGAGCTCGAGAAATTCCTGTTGCATCAGAAAGTATAAACTCGCCCGATTACAAAGGTATGTTTATTTTCCCCCTAGGGCTTTGTAGTTATTGGTTTCGAGTATCAGACTTGCGAAAATTTTGATGGTTTCTCAAGCATTCCTTAACTTCAAACTCCCATATCTCGCGAACGGATTGACGAGCTCGAGAAATTCCTGTTGCATCTGAAAGTAGAAACTCGCCCGATTACAATGGTGTGTGTATTTTTGCCCTAGGCCATAGTAGTTATTGGTTTCGAGTATCAGACTTGCGAAAATTTTGATGGTTTCCCAACCATTCCTTAACTTCAAACTCCCATATCTCGCGAACGGATTGACGAACACGAGATATTCCGGTTGCATACGAAAGCAGAGACTCTTCCGATTACAACGGTATGTGTATTTTTCCCCTAGGTCATTCCAGTTGTTGGTTTCGAGTATCAGACTTGCGAAAATTGTGATGGCTTCTCAACCATTCCTTAACTTCAAACTCCCATATCTCGCGAACGGATTAACGAACACGAGATATTCCGCTTGCATATGAAAGCAGAGACTCTTCCGATTACAACGGTATGTGTATTTTTGCCCTAAGCCATAGTAGTTATTGGTTTCGAGTATCAGTCTTGCGAAAATTTTGATGGTTTCTCAACCATTCCTTAACTTCAAACTCCCAAATCTCGCGAACGGATTGACGAGCTCGAGAAATTCCTGTTGCATCTGAAAGTTGAAACTCAACCGATTACAAAGGTATGTGTATCTTTCTCCTAGGCCTTTGTAGTTATTGGTTTCGAGTATCAGACTTGCGAAAATTTTGATGGTTTCCCAACCATTCCTTAAATTCAAACTCCCATATCTCGCGAACGGATTGACGAACTCGAGAATTTCGTATTGCATCTGAAAGCAGAAACTCGCCCGATTGCAACGGTATGTGTATTTTTCCCCTAAGCCTTTGTAGTTGTTGGTTTCGAGTATCAGACCAGCGAAAATTTTGATGGTTTCTCAAGCATTGCTCAACGTCAAACTCACATATCTCGCGAACGGATTGCCGAATCCGAAAAATTTCAGTTGCATCTGAAAGTAGAAACTCTCCCGATTACAACGCTATGTGTATTTTTCCCCTAGATCACTCCAGTTGTTGGTTTCGAGTATCAGACTTGGGAAAATTTTGATGGTTTCTCAACCGATCCTTAATTTCAAACTCCCATATCTCGCGAACGGATTGACGAACTCGAGAAATTCCAGTTGCATATGAAAGCAGAGACTCTTCCGATTACAACGGTATGTGTATTTTTCCCCTAGGTCATTCCAGTTGTTGGTTTCGAGTATCAGACTTGCGAAAACTTTGATGGTTTCTCAACCGATCCTTAATTTCAAACTCCCATATCTCGCGAACGGATTGACGAACTCGAGAAATTCCTGTTGCATCTGAAAGTAGAAACTCGCCCGATTACAATGGTGTGTGTACTTTTTCCCTAGGTCATTCCAGTTGTTGGTTTCGAGTATCAGACTTGCGAAAATTGTGATGGCTTCTCAACCATTCCTTAACTTCAAACTCCCATATCTCGCGAACGGATTAACGAACACGAGATATTCCGCTTGCATATGAAAGCAGAGACTCTTCCGATTACAACGGTATGTGTATTTTTGCCCTAAGCCATAGTAGTTATTGGTTTCGAGTATCAGTCTTGCGAAAATTTTGATGGTTTCTCAACCATTCCTTAACTTCAAACTCCCAAATCTCGCGAACGGATTGACGAGCTCGAGAAATTCCTGTTGCATCTGAAAGTTGAAACTCAACCGATTACAAAGGTATGTGTATCTTTCTCCTAGGCCTTTGTAGTTATTGGTTTCGAGTATCAGACTTGCGAAAATTTTGATGGTTTCCCAACCATTCCTTAAATTCAAACTCCCATATCTCGCGAACGGATTGACGAACTCGAGAATTTCGTATTGCATCTGAAAGCAGAAACTCGCCCGATTGCAACGGTATGTGTATTTTTCCCCTAAGCCTTTGTAGTTGTTGGTTTCGAGTATCAGACCAGCGAAAATTTTGATGGTTTCTCAAGCATTGCTCAACGTCAAACTCACATATCTCGCGAACGGATTGCCGAATCCGAAAAATTTCAGTTGCATCTGAAAGTAGAAACTCTCCCGATTACAACGCTATGTGTATTTTTCCCCTAGATCACTCCAGTTGTTGGTTTCGAGTATCAGACTTGGGAAAATTTTGATGGTTTCTCAACCGATCCTTAATTTCAAACTCCCATATCTCGCGAACGGATTGACGAACTCGAGAAATTCCAGTTGCATATGAAAGCAGAGACTCTTCCGATTACAACGGTATGTGTATTTTTCCCCTAGGTCATTCCAGTTGTTGGTTTCGAGTATCAGACTTGCGAAAACTTTGATGGTTTCTCAACCGATCCTTAATTTCAAACTCCCATATCTCGCGAACGGATTGACGAACTCGAGAAATTCCTGTTGCATCTGAAAGTAGAAACTCGCCCGATTACAATGGTGTGTGTACTTTTTCCCTAGGTCATTCCTGTTATTCGTTTCTAGCATCAGAATTGCGAAAATTTTGATGGTTTCTCAAGCATTCCTTAACTTCAAACTCCCCTATCTCGCGAACGGATTGACGAACTCGAGAAATTCCTGTTGCATCTGAAAGTAGAAACTCGCCCGATTACAAAGGTATGTGTATTTTTCCCCTAGGCCATTCCAGTTATTGGTTTCGAGTATCACACTTGCCAAAATTTTGATGGTTTCTCAACCATTCCTTAACTTCAAACTCCCATATCTCGCGAACGGATTGACGAGCTCGAGAAATTCCTGTTGCATCTGAAAGTAGAAACTTGCCCCATTAGAATGGAGTGTGTAATTTTCCCCTAGGCCATTCCAGTTATTGGTTTCGAGTATCAGACTTGCGAAAGTTTTTGTGGTTTCTCAACCATTCCTTAACTTCAAACTCCCATATCTCGCGAACGGATTAACGAGCTCGAGAAATTCCTGTTGCATCAGAAAGTATAATCTCGCCCGATTACAAAGGTATGTGTATTTTTCGCCTAGGGCTTTGTAGTTATTGGTTTCGAGTATCAAACTTGCGAAACTTTTGATGGTTTCTCAAGCATTCCTTAAGTTCAAACTCCCATATCTCGCGAACGGATTGACTAGCTCGAGAAATTCCTGTTGCATCTGAAAGTTGAAACTCGCCCGATTACAATGGTGTGTGTATTTTTGCCCTAGGCCATAGTAGTTATTGGTGTCGAGTATCAGACTTGCGAAAATTTTGTTGGTTTCCCAACCATTCCTTAACTTCAAACTCCCATATCTCGCGAACGGATTGACGAACTCGAGAATTTCGTATTGCATCTGAAAGCAGAAACTCGCCCGATTACAACGGTATGTGTATTTTTCCTCTAAGCCTTTGTAGTTGTTGGTTTCGAGTATCAGACCAGCGAAAATTTTGATGGTTTCTCAAGCATTGCTTAACTTCAAACCCACATATCTCGCGAACGGATTGCCGAATCCGAAAAATTTCAGTTGCATCTGAAAGTAGAAACTCTCCCGATTACAAAGCTATGTGTATTTTTCCCCTAGGTCATTCCAGTTGTTGGTTTCGAGTATCAGACTTGCGAAAATTTTGATGGTTTCTCAACCGTTCCTTAATTTCAAACTCCCATATCTCGCGAACGGATTAACAAACTCGAGAAATTCCAGTTGCATATGAAAGCAGAGACTCTTCCGATTACAACGGTATGTGTATTTTTCCCCTAGGTCATTCCAGTTGTTGGTTTCGAGTATCAGACTTGCGAAAGTTGTGATGGCTTCCCAACCATTCCTTAACTTCAAACTCCCATATCTCGCGAACGGATTGACGAACACGAGATATTCCGCTTGCATATGAAAGCAGAGACTCTTCCGATTACAACGGTATGTGAATTTTTGCCCTAGGCCATAGTAGTTATTGGTTTCGAGTATCAGTCTTGCGAAAATTTTGATGGTTTCTCAACCATTCCTTAACTTCAAACTCCCATACCTCGCGAACGGATTGACGAGCTCGAGAAATTCCTGTTGCATCTGAAAGTATAAACTCGCCCGATTACAATGGTGTGTGTACTTTTTCCCTAGGTATTCCTGTTATTCGTTTCTAGCATCAGAATTGCAAAAATTTTAATGGTTTCTCAAGCATTCCTTAACTTCAAACTCCCATATCTCGCGAACGGATTGACGAGCTCGAGAAATTCCTGTTGCATCTGAAAGTAGAAGCTCGCCCCATTAGAATGGAGTGTGTAATTTTCCCCTAGGCCATTCCAGTTATTGGTTTCGAGTATCAGACTTGCGAAAATTTTTGTGGTTTCTCAACCATTCCTTAACTTCAAACTCCCATATCTCGCGAACGGATTGACGAGCTCGAGAAATTCCTGTTGCATCAGAAAGTATAATCTCGCCCGATTACAATGGTATGTGTATTTTTCCCCTAGGGCTTTGTAGTTATTGGTTTCGAGTATCAGACTTGCGAAACTTTTGATGGATTCTCAAGCATTCCTTAACTTCAAACTCCCATATCTCGCGAACGGATTGACTAGCTCGAGAAATTCCTGTTGCATCTGAAAGTAGAAACTCGCCCGATTACAAAGGTATGTGTATTTTTGCCGTAGGCCATAGTAGTTATTGGTTTCGAGTATCAGACTTGCGAAAATTTTGATGGTTTCTCAAGCATTCCTTAACTTCAAACTCCCATATCTCGCGAACGGATTGACGAACTCGTTTATTTCCTGTTGCATCTGAAAGTAGAAACTCGCCCGATTACAAAAGTATGTGAATTTTTCCCCCCAGGCCATAGTAGTTATTGGTTTCGAGTATCAGACTTGCGAAAATTTTGATGGTTTCTCAAGCATTCCTTAACTTCAAACTCGCATATCTCGGGAACGGATAGACGAACCCGATTATTTCCTGTTGCATCTGAAAGCAGAAACTCGCTCGATTACAATGGTTTGTGTATTTTTGCCCTAGGCCACAGTAGTTATTGGTTTCGAGTATCAGACTTGCGAAAATTTTGATGGTTTCTCAACCATTCCTTAAGTTGGAACTCCCATGTCTCGCGAACGGATTGACCAACACGTGAAATTCCTGTTGCATATGTAAGCAGACACTCTTCCGATTACAACGGTATGAGTATTTTTGCCCCAGGCCATAGTAGTTATTGGTTTCGAGTATCAGACTTGCGAAAATTTTGATGGTTTCTCAAGCATTCCTTAACTTCAAACTCCCATATCTCGGGAACGGATTGACGAACTCGATTATTTCCTGTTGCATCAGAAAGTAGAAACTCGACCGATTACAATGGTGTGTGTACTTTTCCCCTAGGTCATTCCAGTTATTCGTTTCTAGCATCGGAATTGCCAAAATTTTGATGGTTTCTCAACCATTCCTTAACTTCAAACTCCCATATCTCGCGAACGGATTGACGTGCTCGAGAAATTCCTGTTGCATATGAAAGCAGAGACTCTTCCGATTACAACGGTATGTGTATTTTTCCCCTAGGTCATTCCAGTTGTTGGTTTCGAGTATCAGACTTGCGAAAACTTTGATGGTTTCTCAACCGATCCTTAATTTCAAACTCCCATATCTCGCGAACGGATTGACGAACTCGAGAAATTCCAGTTGCATATGAAAGCAGAGACTCTTCCGATTACAACGGTATGTGTATTTTTCCCCTAGGTCATACCAGTTGTTGGTTTCGAGTATCAGACTTGCGAAAATTGTGATGGCTTCTCAACCATTCCTTAACTTCAAAGTCCCATATCTCGCGAACGGATTGACGGGCTCGAGAAATTCCTGTTGCATCTGAAAGTAGAAACTCGCCCCATTAGAATGTTGTGTGTAATTTTCCCCTAGGCCATTCCAGTTATTGGTTTCGAGTGTCAGACTTGCGTAAATTTTTGTGGTTTCTCAAACATTCCTTAACTTCAAACTCCCATATCTCGCGAACGGATTGACGAGCTCGAGAAATTACTGTTGCATCAGAAAGTATAATCTCGCCCGATTACAAAGGTATGTGTATTTTTCCCCTAGGGCTTTGTAGTTATTGGTTTCGAGTATCAGTCTTGCGAAAATTTTGATGGTTTCTCAACCATTCCTTAACTTCAAACTCCCATATCTCGCGAACGGATTGACGAACTCGAGAAATTCCTGTTGCATCTGAAAGTAGAAACTCGCCCGATTACAAAGGTATGTGTATTTTTCCCCTAGGCCATTCCAGTTATTGGTTTCGAGTATCACACTTGCCAAAATTTTGATGGTTTCTCAACCATTCCTTAACTTCAAACTCCCATATCTCGCGAACGGATTGACGAGCTCGAGAAATTCCTGTTGCATCTGAAAGCAGAAACCTGCCCCATTAGAATGGAGTGTGTAATTTTCCCCTAGGCCATTCCAGTTATTGGTTTCGAGTATCAGACTTGCGAAAATTTTTGTGGGTTCTCAACCATTCCTTAACTTCAAACTCCCATATCTCGCGAACGGATTAACGAGCTCGAGAAATTCCTGTTGCATCTGAAAGTAGAAACTCGCCCGATTACAAAGGTATGTGTATTTTTCCCCTAGGCCATTCCAGTTATTGGTTTCGAGTGTCAGACTTGCGTAAATTTTTGTGGTTTCTCAAACATTCCTTAACTTCAAACTCCCATATCTCGCGAACGGATTGACGAGCTCGAGAAATTACTGTTGCATCAGAAAGTATAATCTCGCCCGATTACAAAGGTATGTGTATTTTTCCCCTAGGGCTTTGTAGTTATTGGTTTCGAGTATCAGTCTTGCGAAAATTTTGATGGTTTCTCAACCATTCCTTAACTTCAAACTCCCATATCTCGCGAACGGATTGACGAACTCGAGAAATTCCTGTTGCATCTGAAAGTAGAAACTCGCCCGATTACAAAGGTATGTGTATTTTTCCCCTAGGCCATTCCAGTTATTGGTTTCGAGTATCACACTTGCCAAAATTTTGATGGTTTCTCAACCATTCCTTAACTTCAAACTCCCATATCTCGCGAACGGATTGACGAGCTCGAGAAATTCCTGTTACATCTGAAAGCAGAAACCTGCCCCATTAGAATGGAGTGTGTAATTTTCCCCTAGGCCATTCCAGTTATTGGTTTCGAGTATCAGACTTGCGAAAATTTTTGTGGGTTCTCAACCATTCCTTAACTTCAAACTCCCATATCTCGCGAACGGATTAACGAGCTCGAGAAATTCCTGTTGCATCTGAATCCAGAAACTCGTCCGATTACAACGGTATGTGTATTTTTGCCCTAGGCCTTAGTAGTTATTGGTTTCGAGTATCAGACTTGCGAAAATTTTGATGGTTTCTCAACCATTCTTTTACGTCAAACTCCCATATCTCGCGAACGGATTGACGAACTCGAGGAATTCCTGTTGCATCTGAAAGTAGAAACCCGCCCCATTACAATGGTGTGTGTACTTTTCCCCCAGGCTATTCCAGTTATTGGTTGCGAGTATCAGTTTTGCGAAAATTTTGATGGTTTCTCAACCGTTCCTTCATTTCAAACTCCCATATCTCGCGAACGATTGACGAGCTCGAGAAATTCCTGTTGCATCTGAAAGTATAAACTCGTCCGATTACAACGGTATGTGTATTTTTGCCCTAGGCCATAGTAGTTATTGGTTTCGAGTATCAGACTTGCGAAAATTGTGATGGTTTGTCAAGCATTCCTTAACTTCAAACTCCCACATCTCGCGAACGGATTGACGAATTCGAGAAATTGCTGTTGCATCTAAATGCAGAAGCTCGCCCGATTACAACGGTATTTGTATTTTTGCCCTAGGCCATAGTAGTTATTGGTTTCGTGTATCAGACTTGCGAAAATTTTGATGGTTTCTCAACCATTCTTTAACTTCAAACTCCGGCACCTCGCGAACGGATTGGCGAACTCGAGAAATTCCTGTAGCACTTGAAAGTAGAAACTGGCCCGATTACAATGGTGTGTGTACTTTTCCCCTAGGCCATTCCAGTTATTGGTTTCGAGTATCACACTTGCGCAAATTTTGATGGTTTCTCAACCATTCCTTAATTTCAAACCCCCATATCTCGCGAACGGATTGACGAGCTCGAGAAATTCCTGTTGCATCTGAAAGTAGAAGCTCTCCCGATTACAAAGGTATGTGTATTTTTCCCCTAGGGCTTTGTAGTTATTGGTTTCGAGTATCAGACTTGCGAAAATTTAGATGCTTTCGAAAGCATTCCTTAACTTCATACTCCCATATCTCGCGAACGGATTGACGAACTCGAGAAATTCCTGTTGCATCTGAATCCAGCATCTCGTCCGATTACAACGGTATGTGTATTTTTGCCCCAGGCCATAGTAGTTATTGGTTTCGAGTATCAGACTTCCGAAAATTGTGATGGTCTCACAACCATTCCTTAACTTCAAACTCCGATACCTCTCGAACGGATTGGCGAACTCGAGAAATTCCTGTTGCATTTGAAAGTAGAAACTGGCCCGATTACAATGGTGTGTGTACTTTTCCCCTGGGCCGTTCCGTTTATTGGTTTCGAGAATCAGACTTACGAAAATTTTGATGGTTTCTCAACCATTCCTTATCTTCAAACTCCCATATCTCGCGAACGGATTGACGAGCTCGAGAAATTCCTGTTGCACCTGAAAGTAAAAAATCGCCCGATTACAAATGTATGTGTAATTTTCCCCTAGGGCTTTGTAGTTATTGGTTTCGGGTATCAGACTTGCGAAAATTTTGATGGTTTCTCAACCATTCCTTAACTTCAAACTCCCATATCTCGCGAACGGATTGACGAACTCGAGAAATTCCTGTTGCATCTGAAAGTAGAAACTCGCCCCATTACAATGGTGTGTGTACTTTTCCCCTAGGCCATTCCTGTTATTGGTTTCGAGTATCAGACTTGCGAAAATTTTGATGGTTTCTCAACCGTTCCTTAATTTCAAACTCCCATATCTCGCGAACGAATTGACGAACTCGAGAAATTCCTGGTGCATCTGAAAGCAGAAACTCGTCCGATTACAACGGTATGTGTATTTTTGCCCTAGGCCATGGTAGTTATTGGTTTCGAGTATCAGACTTGCGAAAATTTTGATGGTTTCTCAACCATTCCTTAACTTCAAACTCCCATATCTCGCGAACGGGGTGACGAACTCGATTATTTCCTGTTGCATCTGAAAGTAGAATGTCGACCGATTACAATGGTGTGTGTACTTTTCCCCTAGGCCATTCCAGTTATTGGTGTCGAGTATCACACTTGCGCAAATTTTGATGGTTTCTCAACCATTCCTTAATTTCAAACCCCCATATCTCGCGAACGGATTGACGAGCTCGAGAAATTCCTGTTGCATCTGAAAGTAGAAGCTCTCCCGATTACAAAGGTATGTGTATTTTTCCCCTAGGGCTTTGTAGTTATTGGTTTCGAGTATCAGACTTGCGAAAATTTTGATGCTTTCGAAAGCATTCCTTAACTTCATACTCCCATATCTCGCGAACGGATTGACGAACTCGAGAAATTCCTGTTGCATCTGAATCCAGCATCTCGTCCGATTACGACGGTATGTGTATTTTTGCCCTAGGCCATAGTAGTTATTGGTTTCGAGTATCAGACTTCCGAAAATTGTGATGGTCTCACAACCATTCCTTAACTTCAAACTCCGATACCTCTCGAACGGATTGGCGAACTCGAGAAATTCCTGTTGCATTTGAAAGTAGAAACTGGCCCGATTACAATGGTGTGTGTACTTTTCCCCTGGGCCGTTCCGTTTATTGGTTTCGAGAATCAGACTTACGAAAATTTTGATGGTTTCTCAACCATTCCTTATCTTCAAACTCCCATATCTCGCGAACGGATTGACGAGCTCGAGAAATTCCTGTTGCATCTGAAAGTAAAAAATCGCCCGATTACAAATGTATGTGTAATTTTCCCCTAGGGCTTTGTAGTTATTGGTTTCGGGTATCAGACTTGCGAAAATTTTGATGGTTTCTCAACCATTCCTTAACTTCAAAGTCCCATATCTCGCGAACGGATTGACGAGCTCGAGAAATTCCTGTTGCATCTGAAAGTTGAAACTCAACCGATTACAAAGGCATGTGTATCTTTCTCCTAGGCCTTTGTAGTTATTGGTTTCGAGTATCAGACTTGCGAATATTTTGATGGCTTCTCAAGCATTCCTTAACTTCAAACTCCCATATCTCGCGAACGGATTGACGAACTCGATTATTTCCTGTTGCATCTGAAAGTAGAAAGTCGACCGATTACAATGGTGTGTGTACTTTTTCACTAGGTCATTCCAATTATTCGTTTCTAGCATCAGAATTGCGAAAATTTTGATGGTTTCTCTACCATTCCTTAACTTCAAACTCCCATATCTCGCGAACGGATTGACGAACTCGAGAAATTCCTGTTGCATCTGAAAGTAGAAACTCGCCCCATTACAATGGTGTGTGTACTTTTCCCCTAGGCCATTCCTGTTATTGGTTTCGAGTATCAGACTTGCGAAAATTTTGATGTTTTCTCAACCGTTCCTTAATTTCAAACTCCCATATCTCGCGAACGAATTGACGAACTCGAGAAATTCCTGGTGCATCTGAAAGCAGAAACTCGTCCGATTACAACGGTATGTGTATTTTTGCCCTAGGCCATGGTAGTTATTGGTTTCGAGTATCAGACTTGCGAAAATTTTGATGGTTTCTCAACCATTCCTTAACTTCAAACTCCCATATCTCGCGAACGGATTGACGAACTCGATTATTTCCTGTTGCATCTGAAAGTAGAATGTCGACCGATTACAATGGTGTGTGTATTTTTTCCCTAGGTCATTCCAGTTATTCGTTTCTAGCATCAGAATAGCGAAAATTTTGATGGTTTCTCAACCATTCCTTAAATTCAAACTCCCATACCTCGCGAACGGATTGACGAACTCGATTATTTCCTGTTGCATCTGAAAGTAGAATGTCGACCGATTACAATGGTGTGTGTACTTTTTCCCTAGGTCATTCCAGTTATTCGTTTCTAGCATCAGAATAGCGAAAATTTTGATGGTTTCTCAACCATTCCTTAACTTCAAACTCCCATATCTCGCGAACGGATAGACGAACTCGAGAAATTCCTGTTGCATCTGAAAGTAGAAACTCGCCCGATTACAAGGGTATGTGTGTTTTTCCCCTAAGCCTTTGTAGTTATTGGTTTCGAGTATCAGAGTCGCGAAAATTTTGATGGTTTCTCAACCGTTCCTTAATTTCAAACTCCCATGTCTCGCGAACGGATTGATGAACTCGAGAAATTCCTGTTGCATCTAAAAGCAGAAACTCGCCCGATACAACGGTATGTGTATTTTCGCCCTAGGCCATAGTAGTTATTGGTTTCGAGTATGAAACTTACGAAAATTTTGATGGTTTCTCAACCATTCCTTAACTTCAAGCTCCCATATCTCGCGAACGGATTGACGAACTCGAGAAATTCCTGTTGCATCTGAAAGTAAAAAATCGCCCGATTACAAATGTATGTGTAATTTTCTCCTAGGGCTTTGTAGTTATTGGTTTCGGGTATCAGACTAGCGAAAATTTTGATGGCTTCACAACCATTCCTTAACTTCAAAGTCCCATACCTCGCGAACGGATTGACGAGCTCGAGAAATTCCTGTTGCATCTGAAAGTAGAAACTCAACCGATGACAAAGGTATGTGTATCTTTCTCCTAGGCCTTTGTAGTTGTTGGTTTCGAGTATCTGACTTGCGAATATGTTGATGGTTTCTCAAGCATTCCTTAACTTCAAACTCCCATATCTCGCTGAACGGATTGACGAACTCGATGAATTCCTGTTGCATCTGAAAGTAGAAACTCGCCCCATTACAATGGTGTGTGTACTTTTCCCCTAGGCCATTCCAGTTATTGGTTTCGAGTATCAGTTTTGCGAAAATTTTGATGGTTTCTCAACCGTTCCTTAATTTCAAACTCCCATATCTCGCGAACGGATTGACGAGCTCGAGAAATTCCTGTTGCATCTGAAAGTATAATCTCGCCCCATTACAAAGGTATGTGTATTTTTCCCCTAGGCCATTCCAGTTATTGGTTTCGAGTATCACACTTGCGAAATTTTGATGATTTCTCAACCATTCCTTAACTTCAAACTCCCATATCTCGCGAACGGATTGACGAACTCCAGAAATTCCTGTTGCATCTGAAAGTAAAAAATCGCCCGATTACAAAGGTATGTGTAATTTTACCCTAGGCCATTCCTGTTATTGGTTTCGAGTATCACTCTTGCGAAAATTTTGATGGTTTCTCAACCATTCCTTAACTTCAAACTCCCATATCTCGCGAACGGATTGACGAACTCGATTATTTCCTGTTGCATCTGAAAGTAGAATGTCGACCGAATACAATGGTGGGTGTACTTTTTCCCTAGGTCATTCCAGTTATTCGTTTCTAGTATCAGAATTGCGAAAATTTTGATGGTTTCTCAACCATTCCTTAACTTCAAACTGCCATATCTCGCGAACGGATAGACGAACTCGAGAAATTCCTGTTGCATCTGAAAGTAGAAACTCGCACGATTACAATGGTGTGTGTACTTTTCCCCTGGGCCGTTCCATTTATTGGTTTCGAGAATCAGACTTACGGAAATTTTGATGGTTTCTCAACCATTCCTTAACTTCAAACTCCCATATCTCGCGAACGGATTGACGAGCTCGAGAAATTCCTGTTGCATCTGAAAGTGAAAAATCGCCCGATTACAAATGTATGTGTAATTTTCCCCTAGGGCTTTGTAGTTATTGGTTTCGGGTATCAGACTTGCGAAAATTTTGGTGGTTTCTCAACCATTCCTTAACTTCAAAGTCCCATACCTCGCGAACGGATTGACGAGCTCGAGAAATTCCTGTTGCATCTGAAAGTAGAAACTCAACAGATGACAAAGGTATGTGTATCTTTCTCCTAGGCCTTTGTAGTTATTGGTTTCGAGTATCAGACTTGCGAATATTTTGATGGTTTCTCAAGCATTCCTTAACTTCAAACTCCCATATCTCGCGAACGGATTGACGAACTCGAGGAATTCCTGTTGCATCTGAAAGTAGAAACTCGCCCCATTACAATGGTGTGTGTACTTTTCCCCTAGGCCATTCCAGTTATAGGTTTCGAGTATCAGTTTTGCGAATATTTTGATGGTTTCTCAACCGTTCCTTAATTTCAAACTCCCATATCTCGCGAACGGATTGACCAGCTCGAGAAATTCCTGTTGCATCTGAAAGTATAAACTCGCCCGATTACAAAGATACGTGACTTTTTCCCCAAGGCTATTCCAGTTATTGGTTGCGAGTATCAGTTTTGCGAAAATTTTGATGGTTTCTCAACCGTTCCTTAATTTCAAACTCCCATATCTCGCGAACGATTGACGAGCTCCAGAAATTCTTGTTGCATCTGAATGTAGAAACTCGCCCCATTACAACGGTATTTGTATTTTTGCCCTAGGCCATAGTAGTTATTGGTTTCGAGTATCAGACTTGCGAAAATTTTGATGGTTTCTCAACCATTCCTTAACTTCAAATTCCCATATCTCGCGAACGGATTGACGAACTCGAGGAATTCCTGTTGCATCTGAAAGTAGAAACTCGCCCCATTACAATGGTGTGTGCACTTTTCCCCTAGGCCATTCCAGTTATTGGTTTCGAGTATCAGTTTTGCGAAAATTTTGTTAGTTTCTCAACCGTTCCTTAACTTCAAACTCCCATATCTCGCGAATGGATTGACGAGCTCGAGAAATTCCTGTTGCATCTGAAGGTATAAACTCGCCCGATTACAAAGGTATGTGTATTTTTCCCCTAGGCCATTCCAGTTATTGGATTCGAGTATCACACTTGCGAAAATTTTGATTGTTTCTCAACCATTCCTTAACTTCAAACTCCCATATCTCGCGAACGAATTGACGAACTGGAGAAATTCCTGTTGCATCTGAAAGCAGAAACTCGTCCGATTACAACGGTATGTGTATTTTTGCCCTAGGCCATAGTAGTTATTGGTTTCGAGTATCAGACTTGCGAAAATTTTGATGGTGTCTCAACCATTCCTTAACTTCAAACTCCCATATCTCGCGAACGGATTGACGATCTCGAGGAATTCCTGTTGCATCTGAAAGTAGAAACTCGCCCCATTACAACGGTATTTGTATTTTTGCCCTAGGCCATAGTCGTTATTGGTTTCGAGTATCAGACTTGCGAAAATTTTGATGGTTTCTCTACCATTCCTTAACTTCAAACTCCCATATCTCGCGAACGGATTGACGAACTCGAGGAATTCCTGTTGCATCTGAAAGTAGAAACCCGCTCCATTACAATGGTGTGTGTACTTTTCCCCCAGGCTATTCCAGTTATTGGTTGCGAGTATCAGTTTTGCGAAAATTTTGATGGTTTCTCAACCGTTCCTTCATTTCAAACTCCCATATCTCGCGAACGATTGACGAGCTCGAGAAATTCCTGTTGCATCTGAAAGTATAAACTCGTCCGATTACAACGGTATGTGTATTTTTGCCCTAGGCCATAGTAGTTATTGGTTTCGAGTATCAGACTTGCGAAAATTGTGATGGTTTGACAAGCATTCCTTAACTTCAAACTCCGACACCTCGCGAACGGATTGGCGAACTCGAGAAATTCCTGTAGCACTTGAAAGTAGAAACTGGCCCGATTACAATGGTGTGTGTACTTTTCCCCTAGGCCGTTCCAGTTATTGGTTTCGAGTATCAGTTTTGCGAAAATTTTGATGGTTTCTCAACCGATCCTTAATTTCAAACTCCCATATCTCGCGAACGGATTAACGAGCTCGAGAAATTCCTGTTGCATCTGAAAGTATAAACTCGCCCGATTACAAAGGTATGTGTATTTTTCCCCTAGGCCATTCCAGTTATTGGATTCGAGTATCACACTTGCGAAAATTTTGATTGTTTCTCAACCATTCCTTAACTTCAAACTCCCATATCTCGCGAACTGATTGACGAACTCGAGAAATTCCTGTTGCATCTGAAAGTAGAAACTCGCCCCATTACAATGGTGTGTGTACTTTTCCCCTAGGCCATTCCTGTTATTGGTTTCGAGTATCAGACTTGCGAAAATTTTGATGTTTTCTCAACCGTTCCTTAATTTCAAACTCCCATATCTCGCGAACGGATTGACGAACTGGAGAAATTCCTGTTGCATCTGAAAGCAGAAACTCGTCCGATTACAACGGTATGTGTATTTTTGCCCTAGGCCATGGTAGTTATTGGTTTCGAGTATCAGACTTGCGAAATTTTGATGGTTTCTCAACCGTTCCATAATTTCAAACTCCCATGTCTCGCGAACGGATTGATGAACTCGAGAAATTCCTGTTGCATCTAAAAGCAGAAACTCGCCCGATACAACGGTATGTGTATTTTCGCCCTAGGCCATAGTAGTTATTGGTTTCGAGTATCAAACTTACGAAAATTTTGATGGTTTCTCAACCATTCCTTAGCTTCAAACTCCCATATCTCGCGAACGGATTGACGAACTCGAGAAATTCCTGTTGCATCTGAAAGTAAAAAATCGCCCGATTACAAATGTATGTGTAATTTTCCCCTAGGGCTTTGTAGTTATTGGTTTCGGGTATCAGACTAGCGAAAATTTTGATGGATTCTCAACCATTCCTTAACTTCAATGTCCCATACCTCGCGAACGGATTGACGAGCTCGAGAAATTCCTGTTGCATCTGAAAGTAGAAACTCAACCGATGACAAAGGTATGTGTATCTTTCTCCTAGGCCTCTGTAGTTATTGGTTTCGAGTATCTGACTTGAGAATATGTTGATGGTTTCTCAAGCATTCCTTAACTTCAAACTCCCATATCTCGCTGAACGGATTGACGAACTCGAGGAATTCCTGTTGCTTCTGAAAGTAGAAAGTCGACCGATTACAATGGTGTGTGTACTTTTCACGTAGGTCATTCCAGTTATTCGTTTCTAGCATTAGAATTGCGAAAATTTTGATGGTTTCTCAACCATTCCTTAACTTCAAACTCCCATATCTCGCGAACGTATTGACGAGCTCGAGAAATTGCTGTTGCATCTGAAACCAGAAACTCGTCCGCTTACAACGGTATGTGCATTTTTGCCCTAGGCCATAGTAGTTATTAGTTTCGAGTATCAGACTTGCGAAAATTTTTATGGTTTCTCAACCATTCCTTAACTTCAAACTCCGATACCTCGCGAACGGATTGGCGAACTCGAGAAATTCCTGTTGCATTTGAAAGTAGAAACTGGCCCGATTTCAATGGTGTGTGTACTTTTCCCCTTGGCCGTTCCAGTTATTGGATTCGAGTATCAGACTTGCGAAAATTTTGATGGTTTCTCAAGCATTCCTTAAACTCAAACTCCCATATCTCGCGAACGAATTGACAAGCTCGAGAAATTCCTGTTGCATCTGAAAGTATAAACTCGACCGATTACAAAGGTATGTGTATCTTTCTCCTAGGGGTTTGTAGTTATTGGTTTCGAGTATCAGACTTGCGAATATTTTGATGGTTTCTCAAGCATTCCTTAACTTCAAACTACCATATCTCGCGAACGGATTGACGAACTCGAGAAATTCCTTTTGCATCTAAAAGCAGAAACTCGCCCGATTACAACGGTATGTATATTCTTTCCCTAGGCCATAGTAGTTATTGGTTTCGAGTATCAGACTTGCGAAAATTTTGATGGTTTCTCAACCATTCCTTAACTTCAAACTCCGATACCTCTCGAACGGATTGGCGAACTCGATTATATCCTGTTGCATCTGAAAGTAGAAACTCGCCCGATTACAATGGTGTGTGTACTTTTTCCCTAGGTCATTCCAGTTATTCGTTTCTAGCATCAGAATTGCGAAAATTTTGATGGTTTCTCAACCATTCCTTAACTTCACACTCCCATATCTCGGGAACGGATTTACCAACTCGAGGAATTCCTGTTGCATCTGAAAGTAGAAACTCGCCCCATTACAATGGTGTGTGTACTTTTCCCCTAGGCCATTCCAGTTATTGGTTTCGAGTATCAGTTTTGCGAAAATTTGGATGGTTTCTCAACCGTTCCTTAATTTCAAACTCCCATATCTCGCGAACGGATTGACGAACTCGAGAAATTCCGGTCGCATCTGAAAGTAGACACTCGCCCAATTACAAAGGTACATATACTTTTCCGCTACGCCATTCCAGTTATTGGTTTCGAGTATCACACTTGCGAAAATTGTGATGGTTTCTCAACCATTACTTAACTTCAAACTCCCATATCTCGCGATCGGATTGACGAGCTCGAGAAATTCCAGTTGCATCTGAAAGTATAAACTCGCCCGATTACAATGGTATGTGTACTTTTCCCCTAGGCCATTCCAGTTAATGGATTCAAGTATCAGACTTGCGAAAATTTTGATGGTTTCTCAACCATTCCTTAACTTCAAACTCCCATATCTCGCGATCGGATTGACGAGTTCGAGAAATTCCTGTTGCATCTGAAAGTATAAACTCGCTCGATTACAATGGTATATGTACTTTTCCCCTAGGCCATTCCAGTTATTGGTTTCGAGTATCACACTTGCGAAAATTTTGATGGTTTCTCAACCATTCCTTAACTTCAAACTCCCATATCTCGCGATCGGATTGACGAGCTCGAGAAATTCCTGTTGCATCTGAAAGTATAAACTCGCCCGATTACAATGGTATGTGTACTTTTCCCCTAGGCCATTCCAGTTAATGGATTCGAGTATCAGACTTGCGAAAATTTTGATGGTTTCTCAACCATTCCTTAACATCAAACTCCCATATCTCGCGATCGGATTGACGAGTTCGAGAAATTCCTGTTGCATCTGAAAGTATAAACTCGCTCGATTACAATGGTATATGTACTTTTCCCCTAGGCCATTCCAGTTATTGGTTTCGAGTATCACACTTGCGAAAATTTTGATGGTTTCTCAACCATTCCTTAACTTCAAACTCCCATATCTCGCGAACGGATAGACGAAATCGATTATTTCCTGTTGCTTCTGAAAGTAGAAAGTCGACCGATTACAATCGTGTGTGTACTTTTCCCCTAGGTCATTCCAGTTATTCGTTTCCAGCATCAGAATTGCGAAAATTTTGATGGTTTCTCAACCATTCCTTAACTTCAAACTCCCATATCTCGCGAACGAATTGACGAACTCGAGAAATTCCAAATTGCATCTGAAAGTAGAACCTCGCCCGATTACAAAGTGTGTGTATTTTTCCCCTAGGGCTTTGTAGTTATTGGTTTCGAATATCAGACTTGCGAAAATTGTGATGGTTTCTCAACCATTCCTTAACTTCAAACTCCCATATCTCGCGAACGGATTGACGAACTCGAGAAATTCCTGTTGCATCTGAAACCAGAAACTCGTCCGCTTACAACGGTATGTGCATTTTTGCCCTAGGCCATAGTAGTTATTAGTTTCGAGTATCAGACTTGCGAAAATTTTGATGGATTCTCAACCATTCCTTAACTTCAAACTCCGATACCTCGCGAACGGTTTGGCGAACACGAGAAATTCCTGTTGCATTTGAAAGTAGAAACTGGCCCGATTACAATGGTGTGTGTACTTTTCCCCTAGGCCGTTCCAGTTATTGGTTTCGAGTATCAGACTTGCGAAAATTTTGATGGTTTCTCAAGCATCCCTTAAATTCAAACTCCCATATCTCGCGAACGGATTGACGATCTCGATTATTTCCTGTTGCATCTGAAAGTAGAAAGTCTACCGATTACTATGGTGTGTGTACTTTTCACCTAGGTCATTCCAGTTATTCGTTTCTAGCATCAGAATTGCGAAAATTTTGATGGTTTCTCAACCATTCCTTAACTTCAAACTCCCACATCTCGCGAACGAATTGACGAACTCGAGAAATTCCTATTGCATCTGAAAGTAGAAACTCGCCCGATTACAAAGGTATGTGCATTTTTCCCCTAGGCCATGGTAGTTATTGGCTTCGAGTATCAGACTTGCGAAAATTGTGATGGTTTCTCAACCGTTCCTTAACTTCAAACTCCCATATCTCGCGAACGGATTGACGAGCTCGAGAAATTCCTGTTGCATCTGAAACCAGAAACTCGTCCGCTTACAACGGTATGTGCATTTTTGCCCTAGGCCATAGTAGTTATTAGTTTCGAGTTTCAGACTTGCGAAAATTTTGATGGTTTCTCAACCATTCCTTAACTTCAAACTCCGATACCTCGCGAACGGATTGGCGAACTCGAGAAGTTCCTGTCGCCTCTGAAAGTAGAAACGTTCCCGATTACAATGGTGTGTGTACTTTTCCCATAGGCCGTTCCAGTTATTGGTTTCGAGTATCACACTTGCGAATATTTTGATTGTTTCTCAACCATTCCTTAACTTCAAACTCCCATACCTCGCGAACGGATTGGCGAACTCGGGAAATTCCTGTTGCATTTGAAAGTAGAAACTGGCCCGAATACAATGGTGTGTGTACTTTTCCCCTAGGCCGTTCCAGTTATTGGTTTCGAGTATCAGACTTGCGAAAATTTTGATGATTTCTCAACCATTCCTTAACTTCAAACTCCCATATCTCGCGAACGGAGTGACGAACTCGAGAAATTCCTGTTGCATCTGAAAGTAGAAACTCGCCCGATTACAATGGTGTGTGTACTTTTCCCCTAGGCCGTTCCAGTTATTGGTTTCGAGTATCAGACTTGCGAAAATTTTGATGGTTTCTCAAGCATCCCTTAAATTCAAACTCCCATATCTCGCGAACGGATTGACGATCTCGATTATTTCCTGTTGCATCTGAAAGTAGAAAGTCTACCGATTACAATGGTGTTTGTACTTTTCACCTAGGTCATTCCAGTTATTCGTTTCTAGCATCAGAATTGCGAAAATTTTGATGGTTTCTCAACCATTCCTTAACTTCAAACTCCCATATCTCGCGAACGAATTGACGAACTCGAGAAATTCCTATTGCATCTGAAAGTAGAAACTCGCCCGATTACTAAGGTATGTGCATTTTTCCCCTAGGCCATGGTAGTTATTGGCTTCGAGTATCAGACTTGCGAAAATTGTGATGGTTTCTCAACCGTTCCTTAACTTCAAACTCCCATATCTCGCGAACGGATTGACGAGCTCGAGAAATTCCTGTTGCATCTGAAACCAGAAACTCGTCCGCTTACAACGGTATGTGCATTTTTGCCCTAGGCCATAGTAGTTATTAGTTTCGAGTTTCAGACTTGCGAAAATTTTGATGGTTTCTCAACCATTCCTTAACTTCAAACTCCGATACCTCGCGAACGGATTGGCGAACTCGAGATGTTCCTGTCGCCTCTGAAAGTAGAAACTTTCCCGATTACAATGGTGTGTGTACTTTTCCCATAGGCCGTTCCAGTTATTGGTTTCGAGTATCACACTTGCGAATATTTTGATTGTTTCTCAACCATTCCTTAACTTCAAACTCCCATACCTCGCGAACGGATTGGCGAACTCGAGAAATTCCTGTTGCATTTGAAAGTAGAAACTGGCCCGAATACAATGGTGTGTGTACTTTTCCCCTAGGCCGTTCCAGTTATTGGTTTCGAGTATCAGACTTGCGAAAATTTTGATGATTTCTCAACCATTCCTTAACTTCAAACTCCCATATCTCGCGAACGGAGTGACGAACTCGAGAAATTCCTGTTGCATCTGAAAGTAGAAACTCGCCCGATTACAATGGTGTGTGTACTTTTCCCATAGGCCGTTCCAGTTATTGGTTTCGAGTATCAGACTTGCGAAAATTTTGATGGTTTCTCAACCATTCCTTTGCCTCAAACTCCCATATCTCGCGAACGGATTGACGAGCTCGAGACATTCCTGTTGCATCTGAAAGTAGAAACTTGCCCGATTACAAAGATATGTGTGTTTTTCCCCTAGACCTTTGTAGTTATTGGTTTCGAGTACCAGACTTGCGAACATTTTGATGGTTTCTCAACCATTCAATAACTTCAAACTCCCATATCTCGCGAACGGATAGACGAACTCGAGAAATTCCTGTTGCATCTGAGAGTGGAAACTCGCCCGATTACAAAGGTATGTGTATTTATCTCCTAGGCCTTTGTAGTTATTGGTTTCGAGTATCAGACTTGCGAAAATTTTGATGGTTTCTCAACCATTCCTTAACTTCAAACTCCCATATCTCGCGAACGGATTGACGCACTCGAGAAATTCCTGTTGCATCTGAAAGTAGAAATTCGCCCGATTACAATGATATGTGTGTTTTTCCCGTAGGCCTTTGTAGTTATTGGTTTCGAGTATCAGACCAGCGAAAATTTTGATGGTTTCTCAACCATTCCTTAACTTCAAACTCCCATATCTCGCGAACGGATTGACGAACTCGAGAAATTCCTGTTGCATCTGAAAGAAGAAACTCGCCCGATTACAACGGTATGTGCATTTTTGCCCTAGGCCATAGTAGTTATTGGTTTCGAGTATCAGACTTGCGAAAGCTTTGATGGTTTCTCAACCATTCCTTAACTTCGAACCCCCATTTCTCGCGAACGGATTGACGAACTCGAGAAATTCCTGTTGCATCTGAGAGTGGAAACTCGCCCGATTACAAAGGTATGTGTATTTATCTCCTAGGCCTTTGTAGTTATTGGTTTCGAGTATCAGACGTGTGAAAATTTTGATGGTTGCTCAAGCATTCCTTTACTTCAAAGTCCCATATCTCGAGAACGCATTGACGAACTCGAGAAATTCCTGTCGTATCTGAAAGTAGAAACTCGCCCGATTAGAATGGTGTGTGTACTTTTCCCCTAGGCCATTCCAGTTATTGGTTTCGAGTATCAGACCTGCGAAAATTTTGTGGGTTTCTCAACCATTCGTTATCTTCAATCTCCCATATCTCGCGAACGGATAGACGAACTCGAGAAATTCCTGTTGCATCTGAAAGTAGAAACTAGCCCGATTACAATGGTATGTGTACTTTTCCCCTAGGCCATTCCAGTTATTGGTTTTGAGTATCAGACTTGGGATAATTTTGATGGTTTCTCAACCATTCCTTAATTTCACACTTACATATCTCGCGAACGGATTGACGAACTCGAGAATTTCCTATTGCATCTGAAAGCAGAAACTCGCCCGGTTACAACGGTATGTGCATTTTTGCCCTAGGCCATAGTAGTTATTGGTTTCGAGTATCAGACTTGCGAAAATTTTGATGGTTTCTCAACCATTCCTTAACTTCAAACTCCCATTTCTCACGAACGGATTGACGAACTCGAGAAATTCCTGTTGCATCTGAAAGTAGAAACTCGCCCGATTACAATGGTATGTGTACTTTTCCCCTAGGCCATTCCAGTTATTTGTTACGAGTATCAGACTTGCGATAATTTTGATGGTTTCTCAACCATTCCTTAACTTCACACTTACATATCTCGGGAACGGATTGACGAACTCGAGAATTTCCTATTGCATCTGAAAGCAGAAACTCGCCCGGTTACAACGGTATGTGCATTTTTGCCCTCGGCCATAGTAGTTATTAGTTTCGAGTATCAGACTTGCGAAAGCTTTGATGGTTTCTCAACCATTCCTTAACTTCGAACCCCCATTTCTCGCGAACGGATTGACGAACTCGAGAAATTCCTGTTGCATCTGAAAGTGGGCACTCGTCCGATTACAAAGGTATGTGTACTTTTCCCCTAGGCCATTCCAGTTATTGGTTTCGAGTATCAGGCTTGCGATAATTTTGATGGTTTCTCAACCATTCCTTAACTTCACACTAACATATCTCGCGAACGGATTGACGAACTCGAGAATTTCCTACTGCATCTGAAAGCAGAAACTCGCCCGGTTACAACGGTATGTGCATTTTTGCCCTAGGCCATAGTAGTTATTGGTGTCGAGTATCAGACTTGCGAAAATTTTGATGGTTTCTCAACCATTCCTTAACTTCAAACCCCCATTTCTCGCGAACGGATTGACGAACTCGAGAAATTCCTGTTGCATCTGAAAGTAGAAACTCGTCCGATTACAATGGTATGTGTCCTTTTCCCCTAGGCCATTCCAGTTATTGGTTACGTGTATCAGACTTGCGATAATTTTGATGGTTTCTCAACCATTTCTTAACTTCACACTTACATATCTCGGGAACGGATTGACGAACTCGAAATTTCCTATTGCATCTGAAAGCAGAAACCCGCCCGATTACAATGGTATGTGTACTTTTCCCCTAGGCCATTCCAGTTATTGGTTTCGAGTATCAGGCTTGCGATAATTTTGATGGTTTCTCAAGCATTCCTTAACTTCAAACTCCCATATCTCGCGAACGGATTGACGAACTCGAGAATTTCCTATTGCATCTGAAAGCAGAAACTGGCCCGAATACAATCGTGTGAGTACTTTTCCCCTAGGCCATTCCAGTTATTGGTTTCGAGTATCAGACCATTGAAAATTTTGATGGTTTCTCAACCATTCCATAACTTCAAACGCCCATATCTCGCGAACGGATTGACGAACTGGAGAAATTCCTGTTGCATCTGAAAGCAGTAACTCGCCCGATTACAACAGTGTGTGTACTTTTCCCCTAGGCCATTCCAGTTATTGGTTTCGAGTATCAGACTTGCCAAAATTTTGATGGTTTCTCAACCATTACATAACTTCACACTTCCATATCTCGCGAACGGATTGACGAACTCGAGAATTTCCTATTGCATCTGAAAGCAGAAACTCGCCCGATTACAACGGTATGTGTATTTTTACCCTAGGCCACTGTAGTTATTGGTTCCGTGCATCAGACTTGCGAAAATTGTGATGGTTTCTCAACCATTCCTTAACTTCAATCTCCCATATCTCGCGAACGGATTGACGAACTCGAGAATTTCCTGTTGCATCTGAAAGTAGAAACTCGCCCGATTACAATGGTATGTGTACTTTTCCCCTAGGCCATTCCAGTTATTTGTTACGAGTATCAGACTTGCGATAATTTTGATGGTTTCTCAACCATTCCTTAACTTCACACTTACATATCTCGGGAACGGATTGACGAACTCGAGAATTTCCTATTGCATCTGAAAGCAGAAACTCGCCCGGTTACAACGGTATGTGCATTTTTGCCCTCGGCCATAGTAGTTATTGGTTTCGAGTATCAGACTTGCGAAAACTTTGATGGTTTCTCAACCATTCCTTAACTTCGAACCCCCATTTCTCGCGAACGGATTGACGAACTCGAGAAATTCCTGTTGCATCTGAAAGTGGGCACTCGTCCGATTACAAAGGTATGTGTACTTTTCCCCTAGGCCATTCCAGTTATTGGTTTCGAGTATCAGGCTTGCGATAATTTTGATGGTTTCTCAACCATTCCTTAACTTCAAACTCCCATATCTCGCGAACGGATTGACGAACTCGAGAAATTCCTGTTGCATGTGGAAGTAGAAACTCGCCAGATTACAACGGTAAGTGTATTTTTCCCCTAGGCCTTTGTAGTTATTGGTTTCGTGTATCAGACTTGCGAATATTTTGATGGTTTCTCAACTATTCCTTAACTTCAAACTCCCACATCTCCGGAACGGATTGACGAACTCGAGAAATTCCTGTTGTATCGGAAAGCAGAAACTCGCCCGATTACAACGGTGTGTGTACTTTTCCCCTAGGCCATTCCAGTTATTGGTTTCGAGTATCAGACTTGGGAAAATTTTGATGGTTTCTCAACCATTCCTTAACTTCAAACTCCCATATCTCGCGAACGCATTGACGAATTCGAGAAATTCCTGTTGTATCTGAAAGTAGAAACACGCCGGATTACAATGGTGTGTGTACTTTTTCTCTAGGCCATTCCAGTTATTGGTTTCGAGTATCAGACCAGCGAAAATTTTGATGGTTTCTCAACCATTCCTTAACTTCAAACTCCCATATCTCGCGAACGGATTGACGAACTCGAGAAATTCCTGTTGCATCTGAAAGTAGAAACTCGCGCGAATACAATGGTGTGTGTACTTCTCCCCTAGGCCATTCCAGTTATTGGTTTCGAGTATCAAACCAGCGAAAATTTTGATGGTTTCTCAACCATTCCATAACTTCAAACGCCCATATCTCGCGAACGGATTGACGAACTGGAGAAATTCCTGTTGCATCTGAAAGCAGTAACTCGCCCGATTACAACAGTGTGTGTACTTTTCCCCTAGGCCATTCCAGTTATTGGTTTCGAGTAACAGACTTGCCAAAATTTTGATGGTTTCTCAACTATTACATAACTTCACACTTCCATATCTCGCGAACGGATTGACGAACTCGAGAATTTCCTATTGCATCTGAAAGCAGAAACTCGCCCGATTACAACGGTATGTGTATTTTTACCCTAGGCCACTGTAGTTATTGGTTCCGTGCATCAGACTTGCGAAAATTGTGATGGTTTCTCAACCATTCCTTAACTTCAAACTCCCATATCTCGCGAACGGATTGACGAACTCGAGAATTTCCTATTGCATCTGAAAGCAGAAACTGGCCCGAATACAATCGTGTGAGTACTTTTCCCCTAGGCCATTCCAGTTATTGGTTTCGAGTATCAGACCATTGAAAATTTTGATGGTTTCTCAACCATTCCTTAACTTCAAACTCCCATATCTCGCGAACGGATTGACGAACTCGAGAAATTCCAGTTGCATGTGGAAGTAGAAACTCGCCAGATTACAACGGTATGTGTATTTTTCCCCTAGGCCTTTGTAGTTATTGGTTTCGTGTATCAGACTTGCGAATATTTTGATGGTTTCTCAACTATTCCTTAACTTCAAACTCCCACATCTCCGGAACGGATTGACGAACTCGAGAAATTCCTGTTGTATCGGAAAGCAGAAACTCGCCCGATTACAACGGTGTGTGTACTTTTCCCCTAGGCCATTCCAGTTATTGGTTTCGAGTATCAGACTTGGGAAAATTTTGATGGTTTCTCAACCATTCCTTAACTTCAAACTCCCATATCTCGCGAACGCATTGACGAATTCGAGAAATTCCTGTTGTATCTGAAAGTAGAAACACGCCGGATTACAATGGTGTGTGTACTTTTTCTCTAGGCCATTCCAGTTATTGGTTTCGAGTATCAGACCAGCGAAAATTTTGATGGTTTCTCAACCATTCCTTAACTTCAAACTCCCATATCTCGCGAACGGATTGACGAACTCGAGAAATTCCTGTTGCATCTGAAAGTAGAAACTCGCGCGAATACAATGGTGTGTGTACTTCTCCCCTAGGCCATTCCAGTTATTGGTTTCGAGTATCAAACCAGCGAAAATTTTGATGGTTTCTCAACCATTCCATAACTTCAAACGCCCATATCTCGCGAACGGATTGACGAACTGGAGAAATTCCTGTTGCATCTGAAAGCAGTAACTCGCCCGATTACAACAGTGTGTGTACTTTTCCCCTAGGCCATTCCAGTTATTGGTTTCGAGTATCAGACTTGCCAAAATTTTGATGGTTTCTCAACCATTACATAACTTCACACTTCCATATCTCGCGAACGGATTGACGAACTCGAGAATTTCCTATTGCATCTGAAAGCAGAAACTCGCCTGATTACAACGGTATGTGTATTTTTACCCTAGGCCACTGTAGTTATTGGTTCCGTGTATCAGACTTGCGAAAATTGTGATGGTTTCTCAACCATTCCTTAACTTCAAACTCCCATATCTCGCGAACGGATTGACGAACTCGAGAAATTCCTGTTGCATCTGAAAGTAGAAACTCGCCCGATTGCACCGATGTGTGTGTTTTCCCCCTAGGCCTTTGTAGTTATTGGTTTCGAGTATCAGACTTGCGAAAATTTTGATGGCTTCTCAACCATTCCTTAACTTCAAACTCCCATATCTCGCGAACGGATTGACGAACTCGAGAAATTCCTGTTGCATCTGAAAGCAGTAACTCGCCCGATTACAACAGTGTGTGTACTTTTCCCCTAGGCCATTCCAGTTATTGGTTTCGAGTATCAGACTTGCCAAAATTTTGATGGTTTCTCAACCATTACATAACTTCACACTTCCATATCTCGCGAACGGATTGACGAACTCGAGAATTTCCTATTGCATCTGAAAGCAGAAACTCGCCTGATTACAACGGTATGTGTATTTTTACCCTAGGCCACTGTAGTTATTGGTTCCGTGTATCAGACTTGCGAAAATTGTGATGGTTTCTCAACCATTCCTTAACTTCAAACTCCCATATCTCGCGAACGGATTGACGAACTCGAGAAATTCCTGTTGCATCTGAAAGTAGAAACTCGCCCGATTGCACAGATGTGTGTGTTTTCCCCCTAGGCCTTTGTAGTTATTGGTTTCGAGTATCAGACTTGCGAAAATTTTGATGGCTTCTCAACCATTCCTTAACTTCAAACTCCCATATCTCGCGAACGGATTGACGAACTCGAGAAATTCCTGTTGCATCTGAAAGTAGAAACTCGCCCGATTACAACGGTATGTGTATTTTAGCCCTAGGCCATTGTAGTTATTGGATTCGAGTATGAGACTTGCGAAAATTTTGATGATTTCTCAACCATTCCTTAACTTCAAACTCCCATATCTCGCGAACGCATTGACGAATTCGAGAAATTCCTGTTGTATCTGAAAGTAGGAACTCGCCGGATTACAATGGTGTGTGTACTTTTTCTCTAGGCCATTCCAGTTATTGGTTTCGAGTATCAGACCAGCGAAAATTTTGATGGTTTCTCAACCATTCCTTAACTTCAAACTCCCATATCTCGCGGACGGATTGACGAACTCGAGAAATTCCTATTGCATCTGAAAGCCGAAACTCGCCCGATTCAAACGGTATGTGCATCTTTGCCCTAGGCCATAGTAGTTATTGGTTTCGAGTATCAGACTTGCGAAAATTTTGATGGTTTCTCAAGAATTCCTTAACTTGAAACTCCCATATCTCGCGAACGGATTGACGAACTCGAGAATTTCCCATTGCATGTGAAAGTAGAAAGTCGCCCGATTACAACGGTATGTGTATTTTTCTCCTAGGCCTTTGTAGTTATTGGTTTCGATTATCAGACCAGCGAAAATTTTGATGGTTTCTCAACCATTCCTTAACTTCAAACTCCCATATCTCGCGAACGGATTGACGAACTCGAGAAATTCCTGTTGCATCTGAAAGCAGAAACTCGCCCGGTTACAACGGTATGTGTATTTTTGCCCTAGGCCATGGTAGTTATTGGTTTCGAGTATCAGACTTGCGAAAATTGTGATGATTTCTCAACCATTGCTTAACTTCAAACTCCCATATCTCGCGAACGGATTGACGAACTCGAGAAATTCCTGTTGTATCTGGAAGTAGAAACTCGCCTGATTACAATGGTGTGTGTACTTTTTCTCTAGGCCATTCCAGTTATTGGTTTCGAGTATCAGACCAGCGAAAATTTTGATGGTTTCTCAACCATTCCTTAACTTCAAACTCCCATATCTCGCGAACGGATTGACGAACTCGAGAAATTCCTGTTGCATCTGAAAGCAGAAACTCGCCCGGTTACAACGGTATGTGTATTTTTGCCCTAGGCCATGGTAGTTATTGGTTTCGAGTATCAGACTTGCGAAAATTGTGATGGTTTCTCAACCATTCCTTAACTTCAAACTCCCATATCTCGCGAACGGATAGACGAACTCGAGAAATTCCTGTTGCATCTGAAAGTAGAAACTCGCCCGATTGCACAGATGTGTGTGTTTTCCCCCTAGGCCTTTGTAGTTATTGGTTTCGAGTATCAGACCAGCGAAAATTTTGATGGTTTCTCAACCATTCCTTAACTTCAAACTTCGATATCTCTCGAACGGATTGACGAACTCGAGAATTTCCTATTGCATCTGAAAGCGGAAACTTGCCCGATTACAACGGTATGTGTATTTTTCTCCTAGGCCTTTGTAGTTATTGGTTTCGATTATCAGACCAGCGAAAATTTTGATGGTTTCTCAAGCATTCCTTAACTTCAAACTTCGATATCTCGCGAACGGATTGACGAACTCGAGAATTTCCTATTGCATCTGAAAGCGGAAACTTGCCCGATTACAACGGTATGTGTATTTTTGCCCAAGGCCATAGTAGTTATTGGATTCGAGTATCAGACTTGCGAAAATTTGGATGATTTCTCAACCATTGCTTAACTTCAAACTCCCATACCTCGCGAACGGATTGACGAACTCGAGAAATTCCTGTTGTATCTGGAAGTAGAAACTCGCCCGATTAGAATGGTCTTTGTACTTTTCCCCTAGGCCATTCCAGTTATTCGTTTCTAGCATCAGAATTGCGAAAATTTGGATGGTTTCTCAACCATTCCTTAATTTCAAACTCCCATTTCTCGCGAACGGATTGACGAACTCGAGAAATTCCTGTTGCATCTGAAATTAGAAACTCGCCCGATTACAAAGATATGTGTGTTTTTCCCCTAGGCCATTGTAGTTATTGGTTTCGAGTATCAGACTTGCAAATATTTTGAGGGTTTCCCAAACATTCCTTAACTTCGAACTCCCATATCTCGCGAACGGGATGACGAACTCGAGAAATTCCTGTTGCATCTGAAACTGGAAACTCGCCCGATTACAAAGGTATGTGAATTTTTCACCTAGGCCTTTGTAGTTATTGGTTTCGAGTATCAGACCAGCGAAAATTTTGATGGTTTCTCAAGCATTCCTTAACTTCAAACTTCGATATCTCGCGAACGGATTGACGAACTCGAGAATTTCCTATTGCATCTGAAAGCAGAAACTCGCCCGGTTACAACGGTATGTGTATTTTTGCCCTAGGCCATGGTAGTTATTGGTTTCGAGTATCAGACTTGCGAAAATTGTGATGGTTTCTCAACCATTCCTTAACTTCAAACTCCCATATCTCGCGAACGCATTGACGAATTCGAAAAATTCCTGTTGTATCTGAAAGTAGAAACACGCCGGATTACAATGGTGTGTGTACTTTTTCTCTAGGCCATTCCAGTTATTGGTTTCGAGTATCAGACCAGCGAAAATTTTGATGGTTTCTCAACCATTCCTTAACTTCAAACTCCCATATCTCGCGAACGGATTGACGAACTCGAGAATTTCCTATTGCATCTGAATGCAGAAACTCGCCCGATTTCAACGGTATGTGTATCTTTCCCCTAGGCCTTTGTAGTTATTGGTTTCGAGTATCAGACTTGCGAAAATTTTGATGGTTTCTCAACCATTCCTTAACTTCACACTTACATATCTCGGGAACGGATTGACGAACTCGAGAATTTCCTATTGCATCTGAAAGCAGAAACTCGCCCGGTTACAACGGTATGTGCATTTTTGCCCTCGGCCATAGTAGTTATTGGTTTCGAGTATCAGACTTGGGAAAATTTTGATGGTTTCTCAACCATTCCTTAACTTCAAACTCCCATATCTCGCGAACGCATTGACGAATTCGAGAAATTCCTGTTGTATCTGAAAGTAGAAACACGCCGGATTACAATGGTGTGTGTACTTTTTCTCTAGGCCATTCCAGTTATTGGTTTCGAGTATCAGACCAGCGAAAATTTTGATGGTTTCTCAACCATTCCTTAACTTCAAACTCCCATATCTCGCGAACGGATTGACGAACTCGAGAATTTCCTATTGCATCTGAAAGCAGAAACTGGCCCGAATACAATCGTGTGAGTACTTTTCCCCTAGGCCATTCCAGTTATTGGTTTCGAGTATCAGACCATTGAAAATTTTGATGGTTTCTCAACCATTCCTTAACTTCAAACTCCCATATCTCGCGAACGGATTGACGAACTCGAGAAATTCCAGTTGCATGTGGAAGTAGAAACTCGCCAGATTACAACGGTATGTGTATTTTTCCCCTAGGCCTTTGTAGTTATTGGTTTCGTGTATCAGACTTGCGAATATTTTGATGGTTTCTCAACTATTCCTTAACTTCAAACTCCCACATCTCCGGAACGGATTGACGAACTCGAGAAATTCCTGTTGTATCGGAAAGCAGAAACTCGCCCGATTACAACGGTGTGTGTACTTTTCCCCTAGGCCATTCCAGTTATTGGTTTCGAGTATCAGACTTGGGAAAATTTTGATGGTTTCTCAACCATTCCTTAACTTCAAACTCCCATATCTCGCGAACGCATTGACGAATTCGAGAAATTCCTGTTGTATCTGAAAGTAGAAACACGCCGGATTACAATGGTGTGTGTACTTTTTCTCTAGGCCATTCCAGTTATTGGTTTCGAGTATCAGACCAGCGAAAATTTTGATGGTTTCTCAACCATTCCTTAACTTCAAACTCCCATATCTCGCGAACGGATTGACGAACTCGAGAAATTCCTGTTGCATCTGAAAGTAGAAACTCGCGCGAATACAATGGTGTGTGTACTTCTCCCCTAGGCCATTCCAGTTATTGGTTTCGAGTATCAAACCAGCGAAAATTTTGATGGTTTCTCAACCATTCCATAACTTCAAACGCCCATATCTCGCGAACGGATTGACGAACTGGAGAAATTCCTGTTGCATCTGAAAGCAGTAACTCGCCCGATTACAACAGTGTGTGTACTTTTCCCCTAGGCCATTCCAGTTATTGGTTTCGAGTATCAGACTTGCCAAAATTTTGATGGTTTCTCAACCATTACATAACTTCACACTTCCATATCTCGCGAACGGATTGACGAACTCGAGAATTTCCTATTGCATCTGAAAGCAGAAACTCGACCGATTACAACGGTATGTGTATTTTTACCCTAGGCCACTGTAGTTATTGGTTCCGTGTATCAGACTTGCGAAAATTGTGATGGTTTCTCAACCATTCCTTAACTTCAAACTCCCATATCTCGCGAACGGATTGACGAACTCGAGAAATTCCTGTTGCACCTGAAAGTAGAAACTCGCCCGATTGCACAGATGTGTGTGTTTTCCCCCTAGGCCTTTGTAGTTATTGGTTTCGAGTATCAGACTTGCGAAAATTTTGATGGCTTCTCAACCATTCCTTAACTTCAAACTCCCATATCTCGCGAACGGATTGACGAACTCGAGAAATTCCTGTTGCATCTGAAAGTAGAAACTCGCCCGATTACAACGGTATGTGTATTTTAGCCCTAGGCCATTGTAGTTATTGGATTCGAGTATGAGACTTGCGAAAATTTTGATGATTTCTCAACCATTCCTTAACTTCAAACTCCCATATCTCGCGAACGCATTGACGAATTCGAGAAATTCCTGTTGTATCTGAAAGTAGGAACTCGCCGGATTACAATGGTGTGTGTACTTTTTCTCTAGGCCATTCCAGTTATTGGTTTCGAGTATCAGACCAGCGAAAATTTTGATGGTTTCTCAACCATTCCTTAACTTCAAACTCCCATATCTCGCGGACGGATTGACGAACTCGAGAAATTCCTGTTGCATCTGAAAGCCGAAACTCGCCCGATTCAAACGGTATGTGCATCTTTGCCCTAGGCCATAGTAGTTATTGGTTTCGAGTATCAGACTTGCGAAAATTTTGATGGTTTCTCAAGAATTCCTTAACTTGAAACTCCCATATCTCGCGAACGGATTGACGAACTCGAGAATTTCCTATTGCATGTGAAAGTAGAAAGTCGCCCGATTACAACGGTATGTGTATTTTTCTCCTAGGCCTTTGTAGTTATTGGTTTCGATTATCAGACCAGCGAAAATTTTGATGGTTTCTCAACCATTCCTTAACTTCAAACTCCCATATCTCGCGAACGGATTGACGAACTCGAGAAATTCCTGTTGCATCTGAAAGCAGAAACTCGCCCGGTTACAACGGTATGTGTATTTTTGCCCTAGGCCATGGTAGTTATTGGTTTCGAGTATCAGACTTGCGAAAATTGTGATGATTTCTCAACCATTGCTTAACTTCAAACTCCCATATCTCGCGAACGGATTGACGAACTCGAGAAATTCCTGTTGTATCTGGAAGTAGAAACTCGCCTGATTACAATGGTGTGTGTACTTTTTCTCTAGGCCATTCCAGTTATTGGTTTCGAGTATCAGACCAGCGAAAATTTTGATGGTTTCACAACCATTCCTTAACTTCAAACTCCCATATCTCGTGAACGGATTGACGAACTCGAGAAATTCCTGTTGCATCTGAAAGCAGAAACTCGCCCGGTTACAACGGTATGTGTATTTTTGCCCTAGGCCATGGTAGTTATTGGTTTCGAGTATCAGACTTGCGAAAATTGTGATGGTTTCTCAACCATTCCTTAACTTCAAACTCCCATATCTCGCGAACGGATAGACGAACTCGAGAAATTCCTGTTGCATCTGAAAGTAGAAACTCGCCCGATTGCACAGATGTGTGTGTTTTCCCCCTAGGCCTTTGTAGTTATTGGTTTCGAGTATCAGACCAGCGAAAATTTTGATGGTTTCTCAACCATTCCTTAACTTCAAACTTCGATATCTCTCGAACGGATTGACGAACTCGAGAATTTCCTATTGCATCTGAAAGCGGAAACTTGCCCGATTACAACGGTATGTGTATTTTTGCCCTAGGCCATGGTAGTTATTGGTTTCGAGTATCAGACTTGCGAAAATTTTGATGGTTTCTCAAGAATTCCTTAACTTGAAACTCCCATATCTCGCGAACGGATTGACGAACTCGAGAATTTCCTATTGCATGTGAAAGTAGAAAGTCGCCCGATTACAACGGTATGTGTATTTTTCTCCTAGGCCTTTGTAGTTATTGGTTTCGATTATCAGACCAGCGAAAATTTTGATGGTTTCTCAAGCATTCCTTAACTTCAAACTTCGATATCTCGCGAACGGATTGACGAACTCGAGAATTTCCTATTGCATCTGAAAGCGGAAACTTGCCCGATTACAACGGTATGTGTATTTTTGCCCAAGGCCATAGTAGTTATTGGATTCGAGTATCAGACTTGCGAAAATTTGGATGATTTCTCAACCATTGCTTAACTTCAAACTCCCATACCTCGCGAACGGATTGACGAACTCGAGAAATTCCTGTTGTATCTGGAAGTAGAAACTCGCCCGATTAGAATGGTCTTTTTACTTTTCCCCTAGGCCATTCCAGTTATTCGTTTCTAGCATCAGAATTGCGAAAATTTGGATGGTTTCTCAACCATTCCTTAATTTCAAACTCCCATTTCTCGCGAACGGATTGACGAACTCGAGAAATTCCTGTTGCATCTGAAATTAGAAACTCGCCCGATTACAAAGATATGTGTGTTTTTCCCCTAGGCCTTTGTAGTTATTGGTTTCGAGTATCAGACTTGCAAATATTTTGAGGGTTTCCCAAACATTCCTTAACTTCGAACTCCCATATCTCGCGAACGGGATGACGAACTCGAGAAATTCCTGTTGCATCTGAAACTGGAAACTCGCCCGATTACAAAGGTATGTGAATTTTTCACCTAGGCCTTTGTAGTTATTGGTTTCGAGTATCAGACCAGCGAAAATTTTGATGGTTTCTCAAGCATTCCTTAACTTCAAACTTCGATATCTCGCGAACGGATTGACGAACTCGAGAATTTCCTATTGCATCTGAAAGCAGAAACTCGCCCGGTTACAGCGGTATGTGTATTTTTGCCCTAGGCCATGGTAGTTATTGGTTTCGAGTATCAGACTTGCGAAAATTGTGATGGTTTCTCAACCATTCCTTAACTTCAAACTCCCATATCTCGCGAAAGCATTGACGAATTCGAAAAATTCCTGTTGTATCTGAAAGTAGAAACACGCCGGATTACAATGGTGTGTGTACTTTTTCTCTAGGCCATTCCAGTTATTGGTTTCGAGTATCAGACCAGCGAAAATTTTGATGGTTTCTCAAACATTCCTTAACTTCAAACTCCCATATCTCGCGAACGGATTGACGAACTCGAGAAATTCCTGTTGCATCTGAAAGTAGAAACTCGCCCGAATACAATGGTGTGTGTACTTCTCCCCTAGGCCATTCCAGTTATTGGTTTCGAGTATCAAACCAGCGAAAATTTTGATGGTTTCTCAACCATTCCTTAACTTCAAACTCCCATATCTCGCGAACGGATTGACGAACTCGAGAAATTCCTATTGCATCTGAAAGCAGAAACTGGCCCAATTACAACGGTATGTGTATTTGTGCCCTAGGCCATAGTAGTTATTGGTTTCGAGTATCAGACTTGCGAAAATTGTGATGGTTTCTCAACCATTCCTTAACTTCAAACCCCTATATCTCGCGAACCGATTGACGAACTCGAGAATTTCCTCTTGCATCTGAAAGCAGAAACTCGTCCGATTACAACGGTACGTGAATTTTTCCCCAAGGCCTTTGTGGTTATTGGTTTCGAGTATCAGACTTGCGATAATTTTGATGGTTTCTCAACCATTCCTTAACTTCAAACTCCCATATCTCGCGAACGGATTGACGAACTCGAGAATTTCTTATTGCATCTGAAAGCAGAAACACGCCCGATTACAACGGTACGTGTATTTTTGACCTAGGCCATAGTAGTTATTGGATTCGGGTTTCAGGCTTGCGACAATTTTGATGGTTTCTCAACCATTCCTTAACTTCAAACTCCCATTTCTCGCGAACGGATTGACGAACTCGAGAAATTCCTGTTGCATCTGAAAGCAGAAACTCGCCCGATTACAATGGTGTGTGTACTTTTCCCCTAGGACATTCCAGTTATTGGTTTCGAGTATCAGACCAGCGAAAATTTTGATAGTTTCTCAAACATTCCTTAACTTCAAACTCCCATATCTCGCGAACGGAATGACGAACTCGAGAAATTCCTGTTGCATCTGAAAGTAGAAACTCGCCCGATTACAAAGGTATGTGCGTTTTTCACCTAGGCCTGTGTAGTTATTGGTTTCGAGTATCAGACTTGCGAAAATTTTGATAGTTTCTCAACCATCCCTTAACTTCAAACACCCATTTCTCGCGAACGGATTGACGAACTCGAGAAATTCCTGTTGCATCTGAAAGCAGAAACTCGCCCGATTACAGCGGTATGTGCATTTTTGCCCTAGGCAATAGGAGTTATTGGTTTCAAGTATCAGAATTGCGAAAATTTTGATGGTTTCTCAACCATTCCTTAACTTCAAACTCCCATATCTCGCGAACGGATTGACGAACTCGAGAAATTCCTGTTGCATCTGAAAGTGGAAACTCGCCCGATCACAAAGGTATGTGCATTTTTCCCCTAGGCCGTTGTAGTTATAGGTTTCGAGTATCAGACTTTCGAAAATTTTGATTGTTTCTCAAGCATTCCTTAACTTCAAACTCCCATATCTCGCGAACGGATTGACGAACTCGTGAAATTCCTGTTGCATCTGAAAGCAGAAACTCGCCCGATTACAACGGTATGTGTATTTTCCCCTAGGCCATTCCAGTTATTCGTTTCTACCATCAGAATTGCGAAAATCTTGATGGTTTCTCAACCATTCCTTAATTTCAAACTCCCATATCTCGCGAACGGATTGACGAACTCGAGAAATTCCTGTTGCATCTGAAAGCAGAAACTCGCCCGATTACAACGGTATGTGCATTTTTGCCCTAGCCCATAGGAGTTATTGGTTTCAAGTATCAGACTTGCGAAAATTTTGATGGTTTCTCAAGCATTCCTTAACTTCAAACTCCCATATCTCGCGAACGGATTGACGAACTCGAGAAATTCCTGTTGCATCTGAAAGTAGAGACTCGCCCGATTACAAAGATATGTGTGTTTTTCACCTAGGCCTTTGTAGTTATTGGTTTCGAGTATCAGACTTGCGAAAATTTTGATTGTTTCTCAAGCATTCCTTAACTTCAAACTCCCATATCTCGCGAACGGATTGACGAACACGAGAAATTCCTGTTGCATCTGAAAGTAGAAACTCTCCCAATTACAACGGTATGTGCATTTTTGCCCTAGGCCATAGGAGTTATTGGTTTCAAGTATCAGACTTGCGAAAATTTTGATGGTTCCTCAACCATTCCTTAACTTCAAACTCCCATATCTCGCGAACGGATTGACGAACTCGAGAAATTCCTGTTGCATCTGAAAGTAGAAACTCGCCCAATTACAAAGATATGTGTGTTTTTCACCTAGGCCTTTGTAGTTATTGGTTTCGAGTATCAGACTTGCGAAAATTTTGATTGTTTCTCAAGCATTCCTTAACTTCAAACTCCCATATCTCGCGAACGGATTGACGAACTCGAGAAATTCCTGTTGCATCTGAAAGCAGAATCTCGCCCGATTACAACGGTATGTGTATTTTCCCCTAGGCCATTGTAGTTATTGGTTTCTAGCATCAGAATTGCGAAAATTTGGATGGTTTCTCAACCATTCCTTAACTTCGAACTCCCATATCTCGCGAACGGGATGACGACCTCGAGAAATTCCTGTTGCATATGAAACTGGAAACTCGCCCGATTACAAAGGTATGTGCATTTTTCCCCTAGGCCTTTGTAGTTATTGGTTTCGAGTATCAGACCAGTGAAAATTTTGATGGTTTCTCAAGCATTCCTTAACTTCAAACTCCCATATCTCGCGAACGGATTGACGAACACGAGAAATTCCTGTTGCATCTGAAAGTAGAAACTCTCCCAATTACAACGGTATGTGCATTTTTGCCCTAGGCCATAGGAGTTATTGGTTTCAAGTATCAGACTTGCGAAAATTTTGATGGTTCCTCAACCATTCCTTAACTTCAAACTCCCATATCTCGCGAACGGATTGACGAACTCGAGAAATTCCTGTTGCATCTGAAAGTAGAAACTCGCCCAATTACAAAGATATGTGTGTTTTTCACCTAGGCCTTTGTAGTCATTGGTTTCAAGTATCAGACTTGCGAAAATTTTGATGGTTCCTCAACCATTCCTTAACTTCAAACTCCCATATCTCGCGAACGGATTGACGAACTCGAGAAATTCCTGTTGCATCTGAAAGTAGAAACTCGCCCAATTACAAAGATATGTGTGTTTTTCCCCTAGCCCTTTGTAGTTATTGGTTTCGAGTATTAGACTTTCGAAAATTTTGATGGTTTCTCAAGCATTCCTTAACTTCAAACTCCCATATCTCGCGAACGGATTGACGAACACGAGAAATTCCTGTTGCATCTGAAAGTAGAAACTCTCCCAATTACAACGGTATGTGCATTTTTGCCCTAGGCCATAGGAGTTATTGGTTTCAAGTATCAGACTTGCGAAAATTTTGATGGTTCCTCAACCATTCCTTAACTTCAAACTCCCATATCTCGCGAACGGATTGACGAACTCGAGAAATTCCTGTTGCATCTGAAAGTAGAAACTCGCCCAATTACAAAGATATGTGTGTTTTTCACCTAGGCCTTTGTAGTTATTGGTTTCGAGTATCAGACTTGCGAAAATTTTGATTGTTTCTCAAGCATTCCTTAACTTCAAACTCCCATATCTCGCGAACGGATTGACGAACTCGAGAAGTTCCTGTTGCATCTGAAAGCAGAATCTCGCCCGATTACAACGGTATGTGTATTTTCCCCTAGGCCATTGTAGTTATTGGTTTCTAGCATCAGAATTGCGAAAATTTGGATGGTTTCTCAACCATTCCTTAACTTCGAACTCCCATATCTCGCGAACGGGATGACGACCTCGAGAAATTCCTGTTGCATATGAAACTGGAAACTCGCCCGATTACAAAGGTATGTGCATTTTTCCCCTAGGCCTTTGTAGTTATTGGTTTCGAGTATCAGACCAGTGAAAATTTTGATGGTTTCTCAAGCATTCCTTAACTTCAAACTCCCATATCTCGCGAACGGATTGACGAACACGAGAAATTCCTGTTGCATCTGAAAGTAGAAACTCTCCCAATTACAACGGTATGTGCATTTTTGCCCTAGGCCATAGGAGTTATTGGTTTCAAGTATCAGACTTGCGAAAATTTTGATGGTTCCTCAACCATTCCTTAATTTCAAACTCCCATATCTCGCGAACGGATTGACGAACTCGAGAAATTCCTGTTGCATCTGAAAGTAGAAACTCGCCCAATTACAAAGATATGTGTGTTTTTCACCTAGGCCTTTGTAGTCATTGGTTTCAAGTATCAGACTTGCGAAAATTTTGATGGTTCCTCAACCATTCCTTAACTTCAAACTCCCATATCTCGCGAACGGATTGACGAACTCGAGAAATTCCTGTTGCATCTGAAAGTAGAAACTCGCCCAATTACAAAGATATGTGTGTTTTTCCCCTAGCCCTTTGTAGTTATTGGTTTCGAGTATTAGACTTTCGAAAATTTTGATGGTTTCTCAAGCATTCCTTAACATCAAACTCCCATATCTCGCGAATGGGTTGACGAACTCGAGAAATTCCTGTTGCATCTGAAAGCAGAAACTCGCCCGATTACAACGGTATGTGTATTTTCCCCTAGGCCATTGTAGTTATTGGTTTCTAGCATCAGAATTGCGAAAATTTGAATGGTTTCTCAATCATTCCTTAACTTCGAACTCCCATTTCTCGCGAACGGATTGACGAACTCGAGAAATTCCTGTTGCATCTGAAAGTAGAAACTCGCCCGATTACAAAGGTATGTGCGTCTTTCACCTAGGCCTGTGCAGTTATTGGTTTCGAGTATCAGACTTGCGAAAATTTTGATAGTTTCTCAACCATTCCTTAGCTTCAAACTCCCACATCTCGCGAACGGATTGACGAACTCGAGAAATTCCTGTTGCATCTGAAAGTAGAAACTCGCCCGATTACAAAGATATGTGTGTTTTTCACCTAGGCCTTTGTAGTTATTGGTTTCGAGTATCAGACTTGCGAAAATTTTGATTGTTTCTCAAGCATTCCTTAACCTCAAACTCCCATATGTCGCGAACGGATTGCCGAACTCGAGAAATTCCTGTTGCATCTGAAAGCAGAAACTCGCCCGATTACAATGGGGTGTGTACTTTTCCCCTAGGACATTCCAGTTATTGGTTTCGAGCATCAGACCAGTGAAAATTTTGATGGTTTCTCAACCATTCCTTAACTTCAAACTCCCATATCTTGCGAACGGAATGACGAACTCGAGAAATTCCTGTTGCACCTGAAAGTAGAAACTCGCACGATTACAAGGGTGTGTGTACTTTTCCCCTAGGCCATTCCAGTTATTGGTTTCGAGTATCAGAATTGCTAAAATTCTGATCGTTTCTCAACCATTCCTTAACTTCAAACTCCCATATGTCGCGAACGGATTGCCGAACTCGAGAAATTCCTGTTGCATCTGAAAGCAGAAACTCGCCCGATTACAATGGTGTGTGTACTTTTCCCCTAGGACATTCCAGTTATTGGTTTCGAGTATCAGACCAGCGAAAACTTTGATGGTTTCTCAAACATTCCTTAATTTCAAACTCCCATATCTCGCGATCGGAATGACGATCTTGAGAAATTCCTCTTGCATCTGAAAGTAGAAACTCGCCCAATTACAATGGTGTGTGTACTTTTCCCCTAGGCCATTCCAGTTATTCTTTTCTAGCATCAGAATTGCGAAAATCTTGATGGTTCCTCAACCATTCCTTAACTTCAAACTCCCACATCTTGCGAACGGAATGACGAACTCGAGTAATTCCTGTTGCATCTGAAAGTAGAAACTCGCACGATTACAATGGTTTGTGTACTTTTCCCCTAGGCCACTCCAGTTATTGGTTTCGAGTATCAGAATTGCGAAAATTCTGATGGTTTCTCAACCATTCCTTAACTTCAAACTCCCATATCTCGCGAACGGATTGCCAAACTCGAGAAATTCCTGTTGCATGTGAAAATAGAAACTCGCCCGACTACAACGGTATGTGTATGTTTCCCCTAGGCCTTTGTAGTTATTGGTTTCGAGTATTAGACTTTCGAAAATTTTGATGGTTTCTCAAGCATTCCTTAACATCAAACTCCCATATCTCGCGAATGGGTTGACGAACTCGAGAAGTTCCTGTTGCATCTGAAACTGGAAACTCGCCCGATTACAAGGGTTTGTGTACTTTTCCCCTAGGCCACTCCAGTTATTGGTTTCGAGTATCAGAATTGCGAAAATTCTGATGGTTTCTCAAACATTCCTTCACTTCAAACTCCCATATCTCGCGAACGGATTGCCGAACTCGAGAAATTCCTGTTGCATGTGAAAATAGAAACTCGCCCGATTACAACGGTATGTGTATTTTTCCCCTAGGCATTTGTAGTTGTTGGTTACGAGTATTCGACTTTCGAAAATTTTGATGGTTTCTCAAGCATTCCTTAACTTCAAACTCCCATATCTCGCGAACGGATTGACGAACACGAGAAATTCCTGTTGCATCTGAAAGTAGAAACTCTCCCAATTACAACGGTATGTGCATTTTTGCCCTAGGCCATAGGAGTTATTGGTTTCAAGTATCAGACTTGCGAAAATATTGATGGTTCCTCAACCATTCCTTAACTTCAAACTTCCATATCTCGCGAACGGATTGACGAACTCGAGAAATTCCTGTTGCATCTGAAAGTAGAAACTCGCCCAATTACAAAGATATGTGTGTTTTTCACCTAGGCCTTTGTAGTTATTGGTTTCGAGTATCAGACTTGCGAAAATTTTGATTGTTTCTCAAGCATTCCTTAACTTCAAACTCCCATATCTCGCGAACGGATTGACGAACTCGAGAAATTCCTGTTGCATCTGAAAGCAGAATCTCGCCCGATTACAACGGTATGTGTATTTTCCCCTAGGCCATTGTAGTTATTGGTTTCTAGCATCAGAATTGCGAAAATTTGGATGGTTTCTCAGCCATTCCTTAACTTCGAACTCCCATATATCGCGAACGGCATGACGAACTCGAGAAATTCCTGTTGCATCTGAAAGTAGAAACTCGCACGATTACAAGGGTGTGTGTACTTTTCACCTAGGCCATTCCAGTTATTGGTTTCGAGTATCAGAATTGCTAAAATTCAGATGGTTTCTCAACCATTCCTTAACTTCAAACTCCCATATCTCGCGAACGGATTGCCGAACTCGAGAAATTCCTGTTGCATCTGAAAGCAGAAACTCGCCCGATTACAATGGTGTGTGTACTTTTCCCCTAGGACATTCCAGTTATTGGTTTCGAGTATCAGACCAGCGAAAATTTTGATGGTTTCTCAAACATTCCTTAATTTCAAACTCCCATATCTCGCGATCGGAATGACGATCTTGAGAAATTCCTCTTGCATCTGAAAGTAGAAACTCGCCCAATTACAATGGTGTGTGAACTTTTCCCCTAGGCCATTCCAGTTATTCGTTTCTAGCATCAGAATTGCGAAAATCTTGAAGGTTCCTCAACCATTCCTTAACTTCAAACTCCCATATCTCGCGAACGGATTGTCGAACTCGAGAAAATCCTGTTGCATCTGAAAGCAAAACCTCGCCCGATTACAACGGTATGTGTATTTTCCCCTAGGGCATTGTAGTTATTGGTTTCTAGCATCAGAATTGCAAAAATTTGGATGGTTTCTCAACCATTCCTTAACTTCGAACTCCCATATCTCGCGAACGGGATGACGACCTCGGGAAATTCCTGTTGCATATGAAACTGGAAACTCGCCCGATTACAAAGGTATGTGCATTTTTCCCCTAGGCCTTTGTAGTTATTGGTTTCGAGTAACAGACCAGTGAAAATTTTGATGGTTTCTCAACCATTCCTTAACTTCAAACTCCCATATCTTGCGAACGGAATGACGAACTCGAGTAATACCTGTTGCATCTGAAAGTAGAAACTCGCACGATTACAAGGGTTTGTGTACTTTTCCCCTAGGCCACTCCAGTTATTGGTTTCGAGTATCAGAATTGCGAAAATTCTGATGGTTTCTCAACCATTCCTTAACTTCAAACTCCCATATCTCGCGAACGGATTGTCGAACTCGAGAAAATCCTGTTGCATCTGAAAGCAAAACCTCGCCCGATTACAACGGTATGTGTATTTTCCCCTAGGGCATTGTAGTTATTGGTTTCTAGCATCAGAATTGCAAAAATTTGGATGGTTTCTCAACCATTCCTTAACTTCGAACTCCCATATCTCGCGAACGGGATGACGACCTCGGGAAATTCCTGTTGCATATGAAACTGGAAACTCGCCCGATTACAAAGGTATGTGCATTTTTCCCCTAGGCCTTTGTAGTTATTGGTTTCGAGTAACAGACCAGTGAAAATTTTGATGGTTCCTCAACCATTCCTTAACTTCAAACTCCCATATCTCGCGAACGGATTGACGAACTCGAGAAATTCCTGTTGCATCTGAAAGCAGAATCTCGCCCGATTACAACGGTATGTGTATTTTCCCCTAGGCCATTGTAGTTATTGGTTTCTAGCATCAGAATTGCGAAAATTTGGATGGTTTCTCAACCATTCCTTAACTTCGAACTCCCATATCTCGCGAACGGGATGACGACCTCGAGAAATTCCTGTTGCATATGAAACTGGAAACTCGACCGATTACAAAGGTATGTGCATTTTTCCCCTAGGCCTTTGTAGTTATTGGTTTCGAGTATCAGACCAGTGAAAATTTTGATGGTTTCTCAAGCATTCCTTAACTTCAAACTCCCATATCTCGCGAACGGATTGACGAACACGAGAAATTCCTGTTGCATCTGAAAGTAGAAACTCTCCCAATTACAACGGTATGTGCATTTTTGCCCTAGGCCATAGGAGTTATTGGTTTCAAGTATCAGACTTGCGAAAATTTTGATGGTTCCTCAACCATTCCTTAACTTCAAACTCCCATATCTCGCGAACGGATTGACGAACTCGAGAAATTCCTGTTGCATCTGAAAGTAGAAACTCGCCCAATTACAAAGATATGTGTGTTTTTCACCTAGGCCTTTGTAGTTATTGGTTTCAAGTATCAGACTTGCGAAAATTTTGATGGTTCCTCAACCATTCCTTAACTTCAAACTCCCATATCTCGCGAACGGATTGACGAACTCGAGAAATTCCTGTTGCATCTGAAAGTAGAAACTCGCCCAATTACAAAGATATGTGTGTTTTTCCCCTAGCCCTTTGTAGTTATTGGTTTCGAGTATTAGACTTTCGAAAATTTTGATGGTTTCTCAAGCATTCCTTAACATCAAACTCCCATATCTCGCGAATGGGTTGACGAACTCGAGAAATTCCTGTTGCATCTGAAAGCAGAAACTCGCCCGATTACAACGGTATGTGTATTTTCCCCTAGGCCATTGTAGTTATTGGTTTCTAGCATCAGAATTGCGAAAATTTGAATGGTTTCTCAATCATTCCTTAACTTCGAACTGCCATTTCTCGCGAACGGATTGACGAACTCGAGAAATTCCTGTTGCATCTGAAAGTAGAAACTCGCCCGATTACAAAGGTATGTGCGTCTTTCACCTAGGCCTGTGCAGTTATTGGTTTCGAGTATCAGACTTGCGAAAATTTTGATAGTTTCTCAACCATTCCTTAGCTTCAAACTCCCATATCTCGCGAACGGATTGACGAACTCGAGAAATTCCTGTTGCATCTGAAAGTAGAAACTCGCCCGATTACAAAGATATGTGTGTTTTTCACCTAGGCCTTTGTAGTTATTGGTTTCGAGTATCAGACTTGCGAAAATTTTGATTGTTTCTCAAGCATTCCTTAACCTCAAACTCCCATATGTCGCGAACGGATTGCCGAACTCGAGAAATTCCTGTTGCATCTGAAAGCAGAAACTCGCCCGATTACAATGGTGTGTGTACTTTTCCCCTAGGACATTCCAGTTATTGGTTTCGAGCATCAGACCAGTGAAAATTTTGATGGTTTCTCAACCATTCCTTAACTTCAAACTCCCATATCTTGCGAACGGAATGACGAACTCGAGAAATTCCTGTTGCACCTGAAAGTAGAAACTCGCACGATTACAAGGGTGTGTGTACTTTTCCCCTAGGCCATTCCAGTTATTGGTTTCGAGTATTAGAATTGCTAAAATTCTGATCGTTTCTCAACCATTCCTTAACTTCAAACTCCCATATGTCGCGAACGGATTGCCGAACTCGAGAAATTCCTGTTGCATCTGAAAGCAGAAACTCGCCCGATTACAATGGTGTGTGTACTTTTCCCCTAGGACATTCCAGTTATTGGTTTCGAGTATCAGACCAGCGAAAACTTTGATGGTTTCTCAAACATTCCTTAACTTCAAACTCCCACATCTTGCGAACGGAATGACGAACTCGAGTAATTCCTGTTGCATCTGAAAGTAGAAACTCGCACGATTACAAGGGTTTGTGTACTTTTCCCCTAGGCCACTCCAGTTATTGGTTTCGAGTATCAGAATTCCGAAAATTCTGATGGTTTCTCAACCATTCCTTAACTTCAAACTCCCATATCTCGCGAACGGATTGCCAAACTCGAGAAATTCCTGTTGCATGTGAAAATAGAAACTCGCCCGACTACAACGGTATGTGTATGTTTCCCCTAGGCCTTTGTAGTTATTGGTTTCGAGTATTAGACTTTCGAAAATTTTGATGGTTTCTCAAGCATTCCTTAACATCAAACTCCCATATCTCGCGAATGGGTTGACGAACTCGAGAAGTTCCTGTTGCATCTGAAACTGGAAACTCGCCCGATTACAAGGGTTTGTGTACTTTTCCCCTAGGCCACTCCAGTTATTGGTTTCGAGTATCAGAATTGCGAAAATTCTGATGGTTTCTCAAACATTCCTTCACTTCAAACTCCCATATCTCGCGAACGGATTGCCGAACTCGAGAAATTCCTGTTGCATGTGAAAATAGAAACTCGCCCGATTACAACGGTATGTGTATTTTTCCCCTAGGCATTTGTAGTTGTTGGTTACGAGTATTCGACTTTCGAAAATTTTGATGGTTTCTCAAGCATTCGTTAACTTCAAACTCCCATATCTCGCGAACGGATTGACGAACACGAGAAATTCCTGTTGCATCTGAAAGTAGAAACTCTCCCAATTACAACGGTATGTGCATTTTTGCCCTAGGCCATAGGAGTTATTGGTTTCAAGTATCAGACTTGCGAAAATTTTGATGGTTCCTCAACCATTCCTTAACTTCAAACTTCCATATCTCGCGAACGGATTGACGAACTCGAGAAATTCCTGTTGCATCTGAAAGTAGAAACTCGCCCAATTACAAAGATATGTGTGTTTTTCACCTAGGCCTTTGTAGTTATTGGTTTCGAGTATCAGACTTGCGAAAATTTTGATTGTTTCTCAAGCATTCCTTAACTTCAAACTCCCATATCTCGCGAACGGATTGACGAACTCGAGAAATTCCTGTTGCATCTGAAAGCAGAATCTCGCCCGATTACAACGGTATGTGTATTTTCCCCTAGGCCATTCCAGTTATTGGTTTCGAGTATCAGAATTGCTAAAATTCAGATGGTTTCTCAACCATTCCTTAACTTCGAACTCCCATATCTCGCGAACGGGATGACGACCTCGGGAAATTCCTGTTGCATATGAAACTGGAAACTCGCCCGATTACAAAGGTATGTGCATTTTTCCCCTAGGCCTTTGTAGTTATTGGTTTCGAGTAACAGACCAGTGAAAATTTTGATGGTTTCTCAACCATTCCTTAACTTCAAACTCCCATATCTTGCGAACGGAATGACGAACTCGAGTAATACCTGTTTCATCTGAAAGTAGAAACTCGCACGATTACAAGGGTTTGTGTACTTTTCCCCTAGGCCACTCCAGTTATTGGTTTCGAGTATCAGAATTGCGAAAATTCTGATGGTTTCTCAACCATTCCTTAACTTCAAACACCCATATCTCGCGAACGGATTGCCGAACTCGAGAAATTCCTGTTGCATGTGAAAATAGAAACTCGCCCGATTACAACGGTATGTGTATGTTTCCCCTAGGCTTTGTAGTTATTGGTTTCGAGTATTAGACTTTCGAAAATTGTGATGGTTTCTCAAGCATTCCTTAACATCAAACTCCCATATCTCGCGAATGGGTTGACGACCTCGGGAAATTCCTGTTGCATATGAAACTGGAAACTCGCCCGATTACAAAGGTATGTGCATTTTTCCCCTAGGCCTGTGTAGTTATTGGTTTCGAGTATCAGACCAGTGAAAATTTTGATGGTTTCTCAACCATTCCTTAACTTCGAACTCCCATTTCTCCCGAACGGATTGACGAACTTGAGAAATTCCTGTTGCATCTTAAAGTAGAATCCCGCCCGATTACGAAGATATGTGTGTTTTTCACCTAGGCCTTTGTAGTTATTGGTTTCGAGTATCAGACTTGCGAAAATTTTGATTGTTTCTCAAGCATTCCTTAACTTCAAACTCCCATATCTCGCGAACGGATTGACGAACTCGTGAAATTCCTGTTGCATCTGAAAGCAGAAACTCGCTCGATTACAACGGTATGTGTATTTTCCCCTAGGCCATTCCAGTTATTCGTTTCTAGCATCAGAATTGCGAAAATCTTGATGGTTTCTCAACCATTCCTTAATTTCAAACTCCCATACCTCGCGAACGGATTGACGAACTCGAGAAATTCCTGTTGCATCTGAAAGCAGAAACTCGCCCGATTACTATGGTGTGTGTACCTTTCCCCTAGGACATTCCAGTTATTGGTTTCGAGTATCAGACCAGCGAAAATTTTGATGGTTTCTCAAACATTCCTTAACTTCAAACTCCCATATCTCGCGAACGGAATGACGAACTCGAGAAATTCCTGTTGCATCTGAAAGTAGAAACTCGCCCGATTACAAAGGTATGAGCGTCTTTCACCTAGGCCTGTGTAGTTATTGGTTTCGAGTATCAGACTTGCGAAAATTTTGATAGTTTCTCAACCATTCCTTAACTTCAAACACCCATTTCTCGCGAACGGATTGACGAACTCGAGAAATTCCTGTTGCATCTGAAAGCAGAAACTCGCCCGATTACAACGGCATGTGCATTTTTGCCCTAGGCCATAGGAGTTATTGGTTTCAAGTATCAGACTTGCGAAAATTTTGATGGTTTCTCAACCATTACTTAACTTCAAACTCCCATATCTCGCGAACGGATTGACGAACTCGAGAAATTCCTGTTGCATCTGAAAGTAGAAACTCGCCCGATTACAAAGATATGTGTGTTTTTCACCTAGGCCTTTGTAGTTATAGGTTTCGAGTATCAGACTTGCGAAAATTTTGTTTGTTTCTCAAGCATTCCTTAACTTCAAACTCCCATATCTCGCGAACGGATTGACGAACTCGAGAAATTCCTGTTGCATCTGAAACTGGAAACTCGCCCGATTACAAAGGTATGTGCATTTTTCCCCTAGGCCTTTGTAGTTATTAGTTTCGAGCATCAGACCAGTGAAAATTTCGATGGTTTCTCAACCATTCCTTAACTTCAAACTCCCATATCTTGCGAACGGAATGACGAACTCGAGAAATTCCTGTTGAATATGAAAATAGAAACTCGCCCGATTACAACGGTATGCGTATTTTTCCCCTAGGCCTTTGTAGTTGTTGGTTTCGAGTATTCGACTTTCGAAAATTTTGATGGTTTCTCAAGCATTCCTTAACTTCAAACTCCCATATCTCGCGAACGGATTGACGAACACGAGAAATTCCTGTTGCATCTGAAAGTAGAAACTCTCCCAATTACAACGGTATGTGCATTTTTGCCCTAGGCCATAGGAGTAATTGGTTTCAAGTATCAGACTTGCGAAAATTTTGATGGTTCCTCAACCATTCCTTAACTTCAAACTCCCATATCTCGCGAACGGATTGACGAACTCGAGAAATTCCTGTTGCATCTGAAAGTAGAAACTCGCCCAATTACAAAGATATGTGTGTTTTTCACCTAGGCCTTTGTAGTTATTGGTTTCGAGTATCAGACTTGGGAAAATTTTGATTGTTTCTCAAGCATTCCTTAACTTCAAACTCCCATATCTCGCGAACGGATTGACGAACTCGAGAAATTCCTGTTGCATCTGAAAGCAGAATCTCGCCCGATTACAACGGTATGTGTATTTTCCCATAGGCCATTGTAGTTATTGGTTTCTAGCATCAGAATTGCGAAAATTTGTATGGTTTCTCAGCCATTCCTTAACTTCGAACTCCCATATATCGCGAACGGCATGACGAACTCGAGAAATTCCTGTTGCATCTGAAACTGGAATCTCGCCCGATTACAAAGGTATGTGCATTTTTCCCCTAGGCCTTTGTAGTTATTGGTTTCGAGTATCAGACCAGCGAAAATTTTGATGGTTTCTCAACCATTCCTTAACTTCAAACTCCCATATCTTGCGAACGGAATGACGAACTCGAGAAATTCCTGTTGCATCTGAAAGTAGAAACTCGCACGATTACAAGGATGTGTGTACTTTTCCCCTAGGCCATTCCAGTTATTGGTTTCGAGTATCAGAATTGCTAAAATTCTGATGGTTTCTCAACCATTCCTTAACTTCAAACTCCCATATCTCGCGAACGGATTGCCGAACTCGAGAAATTCCTGTTGCATGTGAAAATAGAAACTCGCCCGATTACAACGGTATGTATATGTTTCCCCTAGGCCTTTGTAGTTATTGGTTTCGAGTATTAGACTTTCGAAAATTTTGATGGTTTCTCAAGCATTCCTTAACTTCAAACTCCCATATCTCGCGAACGTATTGACGATCTCGAGAAATTCCTGTTGCATCTGAAAGCAGAAACTCGCCCGATTACAACGGTATGTGTATTTTCCCCTAGGCCATTGTAGTTATTGGTTTCTAGCATCAGAATTTCTAAAATTTGGATGGTTTCTCAACCATTCCTTAACTTCGAACTCCCATATCTCGCGAACCGGATGACGAACTCGAGAAATTCCTGTTGCATCTGAAACTGGAAACTCGCCCGATTACAAAGGTATGTGCATTTTTCCCTTCGGCCTTTGTAGTTATTGGTTTCGAGTATCAGACCAGCGAAAATTTTGATGGTTTCTCAAGCATTCCTTAGCTTCGAACTCCCATTTCTCGCGAACGGATTGACGAACTCGAGAAATTCCTGTTGCATCTAAAAGTAGAAACTCTCCCGATTACAAAGGTATGTGCATTTTTCCCCTAGGCCTTTGTAGTTATTGGTTTCGAGTATCAGACTTGCGAAAATTTTGATGGTTTCTCAAGCATTCCTTAACTTCAAACTCCCAAATCTCGCGAACGGAATGACGATCTCGAGAAATTCCTCTTGCATCTGAAAGTAGAAGCTCGCCCAATTACAATGGTGTGTGTACTTTTCCCCTAGGCCATTCCAGTTATTCGTTTCTAGCAACAGAATTGCGAAAATCTTGATGGTTTCTCAACCATTCCTTAATTTCAAAGTCCCATATCTCGCGAACGGAATGACGATCTCGAGAAATTCCACTTGCATCTGAAAGTAGAAACTCGCCCAATTACAATGGTGTGTGTACTTTTCCCCTAGGCCTTTCCAGTTATTCGTTTCTAGCATCAGAATTGCGAAAATCTTGATGGTTTCTCAACCATTCCTTAACTTCAAACTCCCATATCTCGCGAACGGATTGCCGAACTCGAGAAATCCCTGTTGCATGTGAAAATATAAACTCGCCCGATTACAACGGTATGTGTATTTTTCCCCTAGGCCTTTGTAGTTATTGGTTTCGAGTATTAGACTTTCGAAAATTTTGTTGGTTTCTCAAGCATTCCTTAACTTCAAACTCCCATATCTCGCGAACGGATTGACGCACTCGAGAAATTCCTGTTGCATCTGAAAGTAGAAACTCGCCCGATTACAAAGATATGTGTGTTTTTCACCTAGTCTTTTGTAGTTATTGGATTCGAGTATCAGACTTGCGAAAATTTTGAGGGATTCTCAACCATTCCTTAACTTCAAACTCCCATTTCTCGCGAACGGATTGACGAACTCTAGAAATTCCTGTAGCATCTGAAAGTAGAGACTCGCCCGATTAGAATGGTGTGTGTACTTTGCCCCTAGGCCATTCCAGTTATTCGTTTCTAGCATCAGAATTGCGAAAATTTCGATGGTTTCTCAACCATTCCTTAACTTCAAACTCCCATATCTCGTGAACGGATTGACGAACTCGAGAAATTCCTGTTGCATCTGAAAATGGGAACTCGTCCGATTACAAAGGTATGTGTATTTTTCCCCTAGGCCTTTGTAGTTATTGGTTTCGAGTATCAGACTTTCGAAAATTTTGATGGTTTCTCAAGCATTCCTTAACTTCAAACTGCCATTTCTCGCGAACGGATTAACTCACTCCAGAAATTCTAGTTGCATCTGAAAGTAGAAACTCGCCCGATTACAAAGATATGTGTGTTTTTCAGCTAGACTTTTGTAGTTATTGGTTTCGAGTATCAGACTTACGAATATTTTGACGGTTTCTCAACCATTCCTTAACTTCAAACTCCCATATCTCGCGAGCGGATTGACGAACTCCATTAATTCCTGTTGCACCTGAAAGTAGAATCTCGCCCGATTACAATGGTTTGTGTACTTTTCCCCTAGGCCATTCCAGTTATTGGTTTCGAGTATCAGACTTGCGAAAATTTTGATTGTTTCTCAAGCATTCCTTAACTTCAAACTCCCATATCTCGCGAACGGATTGACTATCTCGAGAAATTCCTGTTGCATCTGAAAGCAGAAACTCGCCCGATTACAACGGTATGTGTATTTTCCCCTAGGCCATTGTAGTAATTGGTTTCTAGCATCAGAATTGCGAAAATTTGGATGGTTTCTCAACCATTCCTTAACTTCAAACTCCCATTTCTCGCGAACGGATTGACGAACTCGAGAAATTCCTGTTGCATCTGAAAGTAGAAACTCGCACGATTACAAGGGTGTGTGTACTTTTCCCCTAGGCCATTCCAGTTATTGGTTTCGAGTATCAGAATTGCGAAAATTCTGATGGTTCCTCAAGCATTCCTTAACTTCAAACTCCCATGTCTCGCGAACGGAATGACGCACTCGAGAAATTCCTGTTCCATCTGAAAGTGGAAACTCGCCCGATTACAAAGGTATGTGCATTTTTCCCTTAGGCCTCTGTAGTTATTGGTTTCGAGTATCAGACTTGCGAAAATTTTGGTGGTTTCTCAAGCATTCCTTAACTTCAAACTCCCATATCTCGCGAACGGATTGACGAACTCGAGAAATTCCTGTTGCATCTGAAAGTAGAATCTCGCCCGATTACAAAGATATGTGTGTTTTTTCCCCTAGGCCTTTGTAGTTATTGGAGTCGAGTATCAGACTTGCGAAAATTTTGAGGGATTCTCAACCATTCCTTAACTTCAAACTCTCATATCTCGCGAACGGATTGACGAAATCGAGAAATTCCAGTTGCATCTGAAAGTGGAAACTCGCCCGATTACAAAGGTATGTGCATTTTTCCCCTAGGCCTCTGTAGTTATTGGTTTCGAGTATCAGACTTGCGAAAATTTTGATGGTTTCTCAAGCATTCCTTAACTTCAAACTCCCATTTCTCGCGAACGGATTGACGCACTCGAGAAATTCCAGTTGCATCTGAAAGTAGAAACTCGCCCGATTACAAAGATATGTGTGTTTTTCACCTAGACTTTTGTAGTTATTGGTTTCGAGTATCAGACTTGCGAAAATTTTGATGGTTTCTCAACCATTCCTTATCTTTAAACTCGCATATCTCGCGAGCGGATTGACGAACTCCATTAATTCCTGTTGCATCTGAAAGTAGAATCTCAGCCGATTTCAATGGTGTGTGTACTTTTCCCCTAGGCCATTCCAGTTATTGGTTTCGAGTATCAGACTTGCGAAAATTTTGATTGTTTCTCAAGCATTCCTTAACTTCAAACTCCCATATCTCGCGAACGGATTGACGATCTCGAGAAATTCCTGTTGCATCTGAAAACAGAAACTCGCCCGATTACAACGGTATGAGTATTTTCTCCAAGGCCATTGTAGTTATTGGTTTCTAGCATCAGAATTGCGAAAATTTGGATGGTTTCACAACCATTCCTTAACTTCGAACTCCCATATCTCGCGAACGGATTGACGAACTCGAGAAATTCCTGTTGCATCTGAAACTGGAATCTCGCCCGATTACAAAGGTATGTGCATTTTTCCACTAGGCCTTTGTAGTTATTGGTTTCGAGTATCAGACCAGCGAAAATTTTGTTGGTTTCTCAACCATTCCTTAACTTCAAACTCCCATATCTTGCGAACGGAATGACGAACTCGAGAAATTCCTGTTGCATCTGAAAGTAGAAACTCGCACGATTACAAGGGTGTGTGTACTTTTCCCTTAGGCCATTCCAGTTATTGGTTTCGAGTATCAGAATTGCTAAAGTTCTGATGGTTTCTCAACCATTCCTTAACTTCAAACTTCCATATCTCGCGAACGGATTGCCGAACTCGAGAAATTCCTGTTGCATGTGAAAGTAGAAACTCGCCCGATTACAACGGTATGTATATGTTTCCCCTAGGCCTTTGTAGTTATTGGTTTCGAGTATTAGACTTTCGAAAGTTTTGATGGCTTCTCAAGCATTCCTTAACTTCAAACTCCCATATCTCGCGAACGTATTGACGATCTCGAGAAATTCCTGTTGCATCTGAAAGCAGAAACTCGCCCGATTACAACGGTATGTGTATTTTCCCCTAGGCCATTGTAGTTATTGGTTTCTAGCATCAGAATTTCTAAAATTTGGATGGTTTCTCAACCATTCCTTAACTTCGAACTCCCATATCTCGCGAACCGGATGACGAACTCGAGAAATTCCTGTTGCATCTGAAACTGGAAACTCGCCCGATTACAAAGGTATGTGCATTTTTCCCTTCGGCCTTTGTAGTTATTGGTTTCGAGTATCAGACCAGCGAAAATTTTGATGGTTTCTCAACCATTCCTTAACTTCAAACTCCCATATTTCGCGAACGGAATGACGAACTCGAGAAATTCCTGTTGCATCTAAAAGTAGAAACTCTCCCGATTACAAAGGTAAGTGCATTTTTCCCCTAGGCCTCTGTAGTTATTGGTTTCGAGTATCAGACTTGCGAAAATTTTGATGGTTTCTCAAGCATTCCTTAGCTTCGAACTCCCATTTCTAGCGAACGGATTGACGAACTCGAGAAATTCCTGTTGCATCTAAAAGTAGAAACTCTCCCGATTACAAAGGTATGTGCATTTTTCCCCTAGGCCTTTGTAGTTATTGGTTTCGAGTATCAGACTTTCGAAAATTTTGATGGTTTCTCAAGCATTCCTTAACTTCAAACTCCCATATCTCGCGAACGGAATGACGATCTCGAGAAATTCCTCTTGCATCTGAAAGTAGAAGCTCGCCCAATTACAATGGTGTGTGTACTTTTCCCCTAGGCCTTTCCAGTTATTGGTTTCTAGCATCAGAATTGCGAAAATCTTGATGGTTTCTCAACCATTCCTTAACTTCAAACTCCCATATCTCGCGAACGGATTGCCGAACTCGAGAAATCCCTGTTGCATGTGAAAATATAAACTCGCCCGATTACAACGGTATGTGTATTTTTCCCCTAGGCCTTTGTAGTTATTGGTTTCGAGTATTAGACTTTCGAAAATTTTGTTGGTTTCTCAAGCATTCCTTAACTTCAAACTCCCATATCTCGCGAACGGATTGACGCACTCGAGAAATTCCTGTTGCATCTGAAAGTAGAAACTCGCCCGATTACAAAGATATGTGTGTTTTTCACCTAGACTTTTGTAGTTATTGGTTTCGAGTTTCAGACTTGCGAAAATTTTGATGGTTTCTCAACCATTCCTTAACTTCAAACTCCCATATCTCGCGAGCGGATTGACGAACTCCATTAATTCCTGTTGCATCTGAAAGTAGAATCTCGCCCGATTACAATGGTGTGTGTACTTTTCCCCTAGGCCATTCCAGTTATTGGTTTCGAGTATCAGACTTGCGAAAATTTTGATTGTTTCTCAAGCATTCCTTAACTTCAAACTCCCATATCTCGCGAACGTATTGACGATCTCGAGAAATTCCTGTTGCATCTGAAAGCAGAAACCCGCCCGATTACAACGGTATGTGTATTTTCCTCTAGGTCATTGTAGTTATTGGTTACTAGCATCAGAATTTCTAAAATTTGGATGGTTTCTCAACCATTCCTTAACTTCGAACTCCCATATCTCGCGAACCGGATGACGAACTCGAGAAATTCCTGTTGCATCTGAAAGTGGAAACTCGCCCGATTACAAAGGTATGTGCATTTTTCCCCTAGGCCTCTGTAGTTATTGGTTTCGAGTATCAGACTTGCGAAAATTTTGATGGTTTCTCAAGCATTCCTTAACTTCAAACTCCCATTTTTCGCGAACGGATTGACGCACTCGAGAAATTCCAGTTGCATCTGAAAGTAGAACTTCGCCCGATTACAAAGATATGTCTGTTTTTCACCTAGACTTTTGCAGTTATTGGTTTCGAGTATCAGACTTGCGAAAATTTTGAGGGATTCTCAATCATTCCTTAACTTCAAACTCCCATATCTCGCGAGCGGATTGACGAACTCCATTAATTCCTGTTGCATCTGAAAGTAGAATCTCGCCCGATTACAATGGTTTGTGTACTTTTCCCCTAGGCCATTCCAGTTATTGGTTTCGAGTATCAGACTTGCGAAAATTTTGATTGTTTCTCAAGCATTCCTTAACTTCAAACTCCCATATCTCGCGAACGGATTGACGATCTCGAGAAATTCCTGTTGCATCTGAAAGCAGAAACTCGCCCGATTACAACGGTATGTGTGTTTTCCCCTAGGCCATTGTAGTAATTGGTTTCTAGCATCAGAATTGCGAAAATTCTGATGGTTCCTCAAGCATTCCTTAACTTCAAACTCCCATGTCTCGCGAACGGAATGACGCACTCGAGAAATTCCTGTTGCATCTGAAAGTAGAATCTCGCCCGATTACAAAGATATGTGTGCTTTTCCCCTAGGCCTTTGTAGTTATTGGATTCGAGTATCAGACTTGCGAAAATTTTGACGGATTCTCAACCATTCCTTAACTTCAAACTCCCATATCTCGCGAAAGGATTGACGAACTCGAGAAATTCCTGTTGCATCTGAAAGCAGAAACTCGCCCGATTACCTTGGTATGTGTATTTTTGCCCTAGGCCACAGTAGTTGTTGGTTTTCGAGTATCAGACATGCGAAAATTTTGATGGTTCCTCAACCAATCCTTAACTTCAAGCTCCCATATCTCGCGAACGGATTCACGAACTCGAGAAATTCCTGTTGCATCTGAAAGTAGAAACTCGCCCCATTACAATGGTATGTGTACTTTTCCCGTAGGCCATTCCAGTTATTAGTTTCGAGTATCACACTTGCGAAAATTTTGATGGTTTCTCAACCATTCCTTAACTTCAAGCTGCCATATTTCGCGAACGGATTGCTGAATCCGAAAAATTTCTGTTGCATCTGAAAGTAGAAACTCTCCCGATTACAACGCTATGTGTATTTTTCCCCTAGACCATTGTAGTTATTGGTTTCGAGTATCAGAATTGCGAAAATTGTAATGGTTTCTCAACCATTCCTTAACTTCAAACTCTCATATCTCGCGAACGGATTGACGAACTCGAGAAATTCCTGTTGCATCTGAAAGTAGAAACTCGCCCGATTACAAGGGTATGTGTATCTTTCCCCTAGTCCTTTGTAGTTATTGGTTTCGCGTATCAGACTTGCGAAAATTTTGATGGTTTCTCAAGCATTCCTTAACTTCAAACTCCCATATCTCGCGAACGGTTTGACAAATCCGAAAAATTTCTGTTGCATCTGAAAGTAGAAACTCTCGCGATAACAACGGTGTGTGTATTTTTCCCCTAGGTCATTGTAGTTATTGGTTTCGAGTATCAGACTTGCGAAAAGTTAGATGGATTCTCAACCATTCCTTAACTTCAAACTCTCATATCTCGCGAACGGATTGACGAACTCGAGAAATTCCAGTTGCATCTGAAAGTAGAAACTCGCCCTATTACAATGCTGTGTGTACTTTTCCCCTAGGCCTTTCCAGTTATTGGTTTCGAGTATCAGACTTGCGAAAATTTTGATGGTTTCTCAACAATTCCTTAACTTCAAACTCCCATATCTCTCGTACGGATTGACGAACACGAAAAATTCCTGTTGCATCTGAAAGAAGAAACTCGCCCGATTACAAAGGTATGTGTATTTTTCCCCTAGGCCTTTGTAGTTATTGGTTTCGAGTATCAGACTTGCGAAAATTTTGATGGTTTCTCAACCATTCCTTAACTTCAAACTCGGATACCTCGCGAACGGAGTGGCGAACTCGAGAAATTCCTGTTGCATCTGAAAGTAGAAACTCGCCCAATTACAATGCTGTGTGTACCTTTCCCCTAGGCCATTCCAGTTATTGGTTTCGAGTATCAGACCAGCGAAAATTTTGATGGTTTCTCAACCATTCCTTAACTTCAAACACCCATATCTCGCGAGCGGAATGACGAACTCGAGAAATTCCTGTTGCATCTGAAAGTGGAAACTCGCCGGATTACAATGGCGTGTGTACTTTTCCCCTTGGCCATTCCAGTTATTGGTTTCGAGTATCAGACCAGCGAAAATTTTGATGGTTTCTCTACCATTCCTTAACTTCAAACTCCCATATGTCGCGAACGGATTGCCGAACTCGAGAAATTCCTGTTGCATCTGAAAGCAGAAACTCGCCCGATTACAATGGTGTGTGTACTTTTCCCCTAGGACATTCCAGTTATTGGTTTCGAGTATCACACCAGCGAAAATTTTGATGGTTTCTCAAACATTCCTTAAATTCAAACTCCCATATCTCGCGAACGGATTGACCAACTCGAGAAATTCCTGTTGCGTCTGAAAGTAGAATCTCGCCCGATTACTATGGTATGCGTACTTTTCCCCCAGGCCATTCCAGTTTTTCGTTTCTAGCATCAGAATTGCGAAAATTTCGATGGTTTCTTAACCATTCCTTAACTTCTAACTCCCATACCTCGCGAACGGATTGGCGAACACGAGAAATTCCTGTTGCATCTGAACGTGGAAACTCGCCGGATTACAATGGCGTTTGTACTTTTCCCGTTGGCCATTCCAGTTATTGGTTTCGAGTATCAGACCAGCGAAAATTTTGTTGGTTTCTCAACCATTCCTTAACTTCAAACACCCATATCTCGCGAACGGAATGATGAACTCGAGAAATTCCTGTTGCATCTGAAAGTAGAAACTCGCCCGATTACAAAGGTATGTGTATTTTTCCCCCAGGCCTTTGTAGTTATTGGTTTCGAGTATCAGACTTGCGAAAATTTTTATGGTTTCTCAACCATTCCTTAACTTCAAACTCCCATACCTCGCGAACGGATTTTCGAACTCGAGAAATTCCTGGTGCATCTGATAGTAGAAACTTGCCCGATTACAATGGTGTGTGTACTTTTCCCCTAAGCCATTCCAGTTATTGGTTTCGAGTATCAGGCTTGCGAAAATTTTGATAGGTTCTCAACCATTCCTTAACTTCATACTCCCATATCTCGCGAACGGATTGACGAACGCGAGAATTTCCTATTGCATCTGAAAGCAGAAACTCGCCCAATTACTACGGTATGTGTATTTTTGCCCTAGGCCATAGTTGTTATTGGTTTCGAGTATCAGACTTGCGAAAATTTTGATGGTTTCTCAACCATTCCTTATCTTCAAACTCCGATACCTCGCGAACGGATTTTCGAACTCGAGAAATTCCTGGTGCATCTGAAAGTAGAAACTTGCCCGATTACAATGGTGTGTGTGCTTTTCCCCTAAGCCATTCCAGTTATTTGTGTCGAGTATCAGACCAGCGAAAATTTTGATGGTTTCTCAACCATTCCTTTACTTCAAACACCCATATCTCGCGAACGGAATGACGAACTCGAGAAGTTCCAGTTGCATCTGAAAGTGGAAACTCGCCGGATTACAATGGTGTGTGTACTTTTCCCCTTGGCCATTCCAGTTTTTCGTTTCTAGCATCAGAATTGCGAAAATTTTGATGGTTTCTGAACCATTCCTTAACTTCAAACTCCCATATCTCGCGAACGGATTGACGAACTCGTGAAATTCCTGTTGCGTCTGAGAGTAGAAACTCGCCCGATTACTATGGTGTGTGTTCTTTTCCCCTAGGCCATTCCAGTTTTTCGTTTCTAGCATCAGAATTGCGAAAATTTTGATGGTTTCGCAACCATTCCTTAACTTCAAACTCCCATATCTCGCGAACGGATTGACGAACGCGAGAATTTCCTATTGCATCTGAAAGCAGAGACTCGCCCGATTACAACGGTATGTGTATTTTTGGCCTAGGCCGTAGTAGTTATTGGTTTCGAGTGTCAGACCTGCGAAAATTTTGAAGGTTTCTCAACCATTCCTTAACTTCAAACTCGGATACCTCGCGAACGGAGTGGCGAACTCGAGAAATTCCTGCTGCATCTGAAAGTAGAAACTCGCCCAATTACAATGCTGTGTGTACTTTTCCCCTAGGCCATTCCAGTTATTGGTTTCGAGTATCAGACCAGCGAAAATTTTGATGGTTTGTCAACCATTCCTTAGCTTCAAACTCCCATATCTCGCGAACGGATTGACGAACTCGAGAAAGTCCTGTTGCATCTGAAAGTAGAAACTCGCCCGATTACAAAGGTATGTGTATTTTTGCCCTAGGCCGCAGTAGTTATTGGTTTCGAATATCAGACATGCAAAAATTTTGATGGTTTCTCAAGCATTCCTTAACTTCAAACTCCCATATCTCTCGAACGGATTGACGAAATCGAGAAATTCCTGTTGCATCTGAAAGCAGAAACTCGCCCGATTACAAAGGTTTGTGTATTTTTCCCCTAGCCCATTATAGTTACTGGTTTCGAGTATCAGACTTGCGAAAATTTTGATGGTTTCTCAACCATTCCTTAACTTCAAACTCCCATATCTCGCGAACGGGTTGACGAACTCGAGAAATTCCTGTTGCATCTGAAAGCAGAAACTCGCCCGATTACAAAGGTTTGTGTATTTTTCCCCTAGGCCATTATAGTTATTGGTTTCGAGTATCAGACTTGCGAAAATTTTGATGGTTTCTCAAACGTTCCTTAACTTCAAACTCCCATATCTCGCGAACGGAATGACGAACTCGAGAAATTCCTGTTGCATCTGAAAGTGGAAACTCGCCCGATTACAAAGGTGTGTGCATTTTTCCCCTATGCCTTTGTAGTTATTGGTTTCGAGTATCAGACTTGCGAAAATTTTGATAGGTTCTCAACCATTCCTTAACTTCATACTCCCATATCTCGCGAACGGATTGACGAACGCGAGAATTTCCTATTGCATCTGAAAGCAGAAACTCGCCCAATTACTACGGTATGTGTATTTTTGCCCTAGGCCATAGTTGTTATTGGTTTCGAGTATCAGACTTGCGAAAATTTTGATGGTTTCTCAACCATTCCTTATCTTCAAACTCCGATACCTCGCGAACGGATTTTCGAACTCGAGAAATTCCTGGTGCATCTGAAAGTAGAAACTTGCCCGATTACAATGGTGTGTGTGCTTTTCCCCTAAGCCATTCCAGTTATTGGCGTCGAGTATCAGACCAGCGAAAATTTTGATGGTTTCTCAACCATTCCTTTACTTCAAACACCCATATCTCGCGAACGGAATGACGAACTCGAGAAATTCCAGTTGCATCTGAAAGTGGAAACTCGCCGGATTACAATGGTGCGTGTACTTCTCCCCTTGGCCATTCCAGTTTTTCGTTTCTAGAATCAGAATTGCGAAAATTTTGATGGTTTCTGTACCATTCCTTAACTTCAAACTCCCATATCTCGCGAACGGATTGACGAACTCGAGAATTTCCTATTGCATCTGAAAGCAGAGACTCGCCCGATTACAACGGTATGTGTATTTTTGCCCTAGGCCGTAGTAGTTATTGGTTTCGAGTGTCAGACCTGCGAAAATTTTGAAGGTTTCTCAACCATTCCTTAACTTCAAACCCGGATACCTCGCGAACGGAGTGGCGAACTCGAGAAATTCCTGCTGCATCTGAAAGTAGAAACTCGCCCAATTACAATGCTGTGTGTACTTTTCCCCTAGGCCATTCCAGTTATTGGTTTCGAGTATCGGACCAGCGAAAATTTTGATGGTTTGTCAACCATTCCTTAGCTTCAAACTCCCATATCTCGCGAACGGATTGACGAACTCGAGAAAGTCCTGTTGCATCTGAAAGTAGAAACTCGCCCGATTACAAAGGTATGTGTATTTTTGCCCTAGGCCGCAGTAGTTATTGGTTTCGAATATCAGACATGCAAAAATTTTGATGGTTTCTCAACCATTCCTTAACTTCAAAATCCCATATCTCGCGAACGGATTGACGAACTCGAGAAATTACTGTTGCACCTGAAAGAAAGAAACTCGCCCGATTACAATGGTGTGTGTACTTTTCCCGTAGGCCATTCCAATTATTGGTTTCGAGTATCAGACCAGCGAAAATTTTGATGGTTTCTCAACTATTCCTTAACTTCAAACACCAATATCTCGCGAACGGAATGACGAACTCGAGAAATTCCTGTTGCATCTGAAAGTGGAAAGTCGCCGGATTACAATGGCGTGTGTACCTTTCCCCTTGGACATTCCAGTTATGGGTTTCGAGTATCAGACCAGCGAAAATTTTGATGGTTTCTCAACCATTCCGTAACTTCAAACACCTATATCTCGCGAACGGAATGATGAACTCGAGAAATTCCTGTTGCTTCTGAAAGTGGAAACTCGCCCGATTACAATGGCGTGTGTACTTTTCCCCTTGGCCATTCCAGTTATTGGTTTCGAGTATCAGACCAGCGAAAATTTTGATGGTTTCTCAACCATTCCTTAACTTCAAACTCCCATATCTCGCGAACGGATTGACGAACACGAGAAATTCCTGTTGCATCTGAAAGTAGAAACTCGCCCGATTACAAAGGTATGTGTATTTTTGCCCTAGGCCGCAGTAGTTATTGGTTTCGAGTATCAGACTTGCGAAAATTTTGATGGTTCCTCAACCATTCCTTAACTTGAAACTCCCATATCTCGCGAAAGGATTGACGAACTCGAGAAATTCCTGTTGCACCTGAAAGAAGAAACTCACCCGATTACAATGGTGTGTGTACTTTTCCCGTAGGCCATTCCAGTTATTGGTTTCGAGTATCAAACTTGCGAAAATTTTGATGGTTTTTCAACCATTCCTTAACTTCAAACTCCCATATCTCGTGAACGGATTGACGAACCCGAGAAATTCCCGTTGCGTCTGAAAGTAGAAACTCGCCCGATTACTACGGTGTGTTTTCTTTTCCCCTAGTCCATTCCAGTTTTTCGTTTCTAGCATCAGAATTGCGAAGATTTTGATGGTTTCTCAACCATTCCTTAACTTCAAACTCCGATACCTCGCGAACGGATTGGCGAACACGAGAAATTCCTGTTGCATCTGAAAGTAGAAACTCGCCCAATTACAATGGTGTGTGTACTTTCCCCTAGGCCATTCCAGTTATTGGTGTGGAGTATCAGACCAGCGAAAATTTTGATGGTTTCTCAACCATTCCTTAACTTCAAACGCCCATATCTCGCGAACGGAATGACGAACTCGAGAAATTCCAGTTGCATCTGAAAGTGGAAACTCGTCGGATTACAATGGCGTGTGTACTTTTCCCCTTGGCCATTCCAGTTTTTCGTTTCTAGCATCAGAATTGCGAAAATTTTGATGGTTTCTGAACCATTCCTTAAATTCAAACTCCCATATCTCGCGAACGGATTGACGAACTCGAGAAATTCCTGATGCATCTGAAAGTGGAAACCCTCCTGATGACAGGGTCGTGTGTACTTTTCCCAATGGCCATTCCAGTTATTGGTTTCGAGTATCAGACCAGCGAAAATTTTGATGGTTTCTCACCCATTCCTTAACTTCAAACTCCCATATCTCGCGAACGGATTGACGAACACGAGAAATTCCTGCTGCATCTGAAAATAGAAACTCGCCCAATTACAATGATGTGTGTACTTTTCCCCTAGGCCATTCCAGTTATTGGTTTCGAGTAAACCACCAGCGAAAATTTTTATGTTTTCTCAAACATTCCTTAACTTCAAACACCCATATCTCGCGAACGGAATGACGAACTCGAAAAATTCCTGTTGCATCTGAAAGTGGAAACTCGCCGGATTGCAATGGCGTGTGTACTTTTCCCCTTGGCCATTCCAGTTATTGGTTTCGAGAATCAGACCAGCGAAAATTTTGATGGATTCTCAACCATTCCTTAACTTCAAACTACCATATCTCGCGAACGGATTGACAAACTCGAGAAATTCCTGTTGCATCTGAAAGTAGAAACTCGCCCGATTACAAAGGTATGTGTATTTTTCCCCTAGGCCTTTGTAGTTATTGGTTTCGAGTATCAGACTTGCGAAAATTTTGATGGTTCCTCAACCATTCCTTAACTTCAAACTCCCATATCTCGCGAACGGATTGACCAACTCGAGAAATTCCTGTTGCGTCTGAAAGTAGAAACTCGCCCGATTACTATGGCGTGTGTTCTTTTCCCCTAGTCCATTCCAGTTTTTCGTTTCTAGCATCAGAATTGCGAAAATTTTGATGGTTTCTCAACCATTCCTTAACTTCAAACTCCCATATCTCGCGAACGGATTGACGAACGCGAGAATTTCCTATTGCAACTGAAAGCAGAAACACGACCGATTACAAAGGTACGTGTATTTTTGCCCTAGGCCGTAGTAGTTATTGGTTTCAAGTATCAGACCAGCGAAAATTTTCATGGTTTCTCAACCATTCCTTAACTTCAAACACCCATATCTCGCGAACGGAATGATGAACTCGAGAAATTCCTGTTGCATCTGAAAGTGGAAACTCGCCGGATTACAATGGCGTGTGTACCTTTCCCCTTGGCCATTCCAGTTATTGGTTTCGAGTATCAGACCAGCGAAAATTTTGATGGTTTCTCTACCATTCCTTAACTTCAAACACCCATATCTCGCGAACGGAATGACGAACTCGAAAAATTCCTGTTGCATCTGAAAGTGGAAACTCGCCGGATTACATCGGTATGTGTATTTTTGCCCTAGGCCATAGTAGTTATAGGTTTCGAGTATCAGACCAGCGAAAATTTTGATGGTTTCTCAACCATTCCTTAACTTCAAACACCCATATCTCGCGAACGGATTGACGAACTCGAAAAATTCCGGTTGCATCTGAAAGCAGAAACTCGCCCGATTACAAAGGTATGTGTATTTTCCCCTAGGCCTTTGTTGTTATTGGTTTCGAGTATCAGACTTGCGAAAATTTTGATGGTTCCTCAACCATTCCTTAACTTCAAACTCCCATATCTCGCGAAAGGATTGACGAACTCAAGAAATTCCTGTTGCATTTGAAAGTAGAAACTCGCCCGATTACAATGATGTGTGTACTTTTCCCCTAGGCCATTCCAGTTATTGGTTTCGAGTTTCAGGCTTGCGAAACATTTTGAAGGTTTCTCAACCATTACTTAACTTCAAACTCCCATATCCTTCGAACGGATTGACGAACTCGAGATTTTCCTATTGCATCTGAAAGTAGAAACTCGCGCGACTTCAAAGGTATGTGTATTTTTCCCCTAGGCCATTCGAGTTATTGGTTTCGAGTATCAGACTTGCAAAAATTTTGATGGTTTCTCAACCATTGCTCCACTTCAAGCTGCCATATTTTGCGAACGGATTGCCGAATCCGAAAAATTTCTGTTGCATCTGAAAGTAGAAACTCTCCCGATTACAACGGTATGTGTATTTTTCCCCTAGGTCATTGTAGTTATTGGTTTCGAGTATCAGACTTGCGAAAATTTAGATGGATTCTCAACCATTCCTTAACTTCAAACTCTCATACCTCGCGAACGGATTGACGAACTCGAGAAATTCCAGTTGCACATGAAAGTAGAAACTCGCCGCATTACAATGCTGTGTGTACTTTTCCCCTAGGCCATTCCAGTTATTGGTTTCGAGTATCAGACTTCCGAAAATTTTGATGATTCCTCAACCATTCCTTAACTTCAAGCTCCCATATATCGCGAACGGATTCACGAGCTGGAGAAATTCCTGTTGCATCTGAAAGAAGAAACTCGCCCGATTACAATGGTGTGTGTACTTTTCCCGTACGCCATTCCAGTTATTGGTTTCGAGTATCACACCTGCGAAAATTTTGATAGTTTCTCAACCATTCCTTAACTTCAACCTCCCATATCTCGCGAACGGATTGACGAATTCGAGAAATTCCTGTTGCATCTGAAAGTGGAAAGTCGCCGGATTACAATGGCGTGTGTACTTTTCCCCTTGGCCATTCCAGTTTTTCGTTTCTAGCATCAGAATTGCGAAAATTTTGATGGTTTCTGAACCATTCCTTAACTTCAAACTCCCATATCTCGCGAACGGATTGACGAACTCGAGAAATTCCTGATGCATCTGAAAGTGGAAACTCGCCGGATTACAATGGCGTGTGTACTTTTCCCCTTGGCCATTCCAGTTATTGGTTTCGAGTATCAGACCAGCGAAAATTTTGATGGTTTCTCACCCATTCCTTAACTTCAAACTCCCATATCTCGCGAACGGAATGACGAACTCGAGAAATTCCTGTTGCATCTGAAAGTGGAAAGTCGCCGGATTACAATGGCGTGTGTACTTTTCCCCTTGGCCATTCCAGTTATTGGTTTCGAGAATCAGATCAGGGAAAATTTTGACGGTTTCTCAACCATTCCTTAACTTCAAACTCCGATACCTCGCGAACGGATTGGCGAACACGAGAAATTCCTGTTGCATCTGAAAGTAGAAACTCGCCCAATTACAATGGTGTGTGTACTTTCCCCTAGGCCATTCCAGTTATTGGTGTCGAGTATCAGACCAGCGAAAATTTTGATGGTTTCTCAACCATTCCTTAACTTCAAACACCCATATCTCGCGAACGGAATGACGAACTCGAGAAATTCCTGATGCATCTGAAAGTGGAAACTCTCCTGATGACAGGGTCGTGTGTACTTTTCCCAATGGCCATTCCAGTTATTGGTTTCGAGTATCAGACCAGCGAAAATTTTGATGGTTTCTCACCCATTCCTTAACTTCAAACTCCCATATCTCGCGAACGGATTGACGAACACGAGAAATTCCTGCTGCATCTGAAAATAGAAACTCGCCCAATTACAATGATGTGTGTACTTTTCCCATAGGCCATTGCAGTTATTGGTTTCGAGTAAACCACCAGCGAAAATTTTTATGTTTTCTCAAACATTCCTTAACTTCAAACACCCATATCTCGCGAACGGAATGACGAACTCGAAAAATTCCTGTTGCATCTGAAAGTGGAAACTCGCCGGATTGCAATGGCGTGTGTACTTTTCCCCTTGGCCATTCCAGTTATTGGTTTCGAGAATCAGACCAGCGAAAATTTTGATGGATTCTCAACCATTCCTTAACTTCAAACTACCATATCTCGCGAACGGATTGACAAACTCGAGAAATTCCTGTTGCATCTGAAAGTAGAAACTCGCCCGATTACAAAGGTATGTGTATTTTTCCCCTAGGCCTTTGTAGTTATTGGTTTCGAGTATCAGACTTGCGAAAATTTTGATGGTTCCTCAACCATTCCTTAACTTCAAACTCCCATATCTCGCGAACGGATTGACCAACTCGAGAAATTCCTGTTGCACCTGAAAGAAGAAACTCGCCCGATTACAATGGTGTGTGTACTTTTCCCGCAGGCCATTCCAGTTATTGGTTTCGAGTATCACACTTGCGAAAATTTTGATGGTTTTTCAACCATTCCTTAACTTCAAACTCCAATATCTCGCGAACGGATTGACGAACTCGAGAAATTCCTGTTGCGTCTGAAAGTAGAAACTCGCCCGATTACTATGGCGTGTGTTCTTTTCCCTTAGTCCATTCCAGTTTTTCGTTTCTAGCATCAGAATTGCGAAAATTTTGATGGTTTCTCAACAATTCCTTAACTTCAAACTCCCATATCTCGCGAACGGATTGACGAACGCGAGAATTTCCTATTGCAACTGAAAGCAGAAACACGACCGATTACAAAGGTATGTGTATTTTTGCCCTAGGCCGTAGTAGTTATTGGTTTCAAGTATCAGACCTGCGAAAATTTTCATGGTTTCTCAACCATTCCTTAACTTCAAACACCCATATCTCGCGAACGGAATGATGAACTCGAGAAATTCCTGTTGCATCTGAAAGTGGAAACTCGCCGGATTACAATGGCGTGTGTACCTTTCCCCTTGGCCATTCCAGTTATTGGTTTCGAGTATCAGACCAGCGAAAATTTTGATGGTTTCTCTACCATTCCTTAACTTCAAACACCCATATCTCGCGAACGGAATGACGAACTCGAGAAATTCCTGTCGCATCTGAAAGTGGAAACTCGCCGGATTACAATGGCGTGTGTACTTTTCCCCTTGGCCATTCCAGTTATTGGTTTCGAGTATCAGACCAGCGAAAATTTTGATGGTTTCTCAACCATTCCTTAACTTCAAACACCCATATCTCGCGAACGGAATGACGAACTCGAGAAATTCCTGTTGCATCTGAAAGTGGAAACTCGCCGGATTACAATGGCGTGTGTACTTTTCCCCTTGGCCATTCCAGTTATTGGTTTCGAGTATCAGACCAGCGAAAATTTTGATGGTTTCTCAACCATTCCTTAACATCAAACTCCGATATCTCGCGAACAGATGGGCGAACACAAGAAATTCCTGTCGCATCTGAAAGTAGAAACTCGCCCAATTACCATGGTCTGTGTACTTTTCTCCTAGGCCATTCCAGTTATTGGTTTCGAGTATGAGACCAGCGAAAATTTTGATGGTTTCTCAACCATTCCTTAACTTCAAACTCCCATATCTCGCGAACGGAATGACGAACACGAGAAATTCCTGTTGCGTCTGAAAGTAGAAACACGCCCGATTACAAAGGTATGTGCATTTTTGCCCTAGGCCGCAGTAGTTATTGGTTTCGAGTATCAGACATGCAAAAATTTTGATGGTTTCTCAACCATTCCTTAACTTCAAACTACCATATCTCGCGAACGGATTGACAAACTCGAGAAATTCCTGTTGCATCTGAAGTGGAAACTCGCCCGATTACAATGGCGTGTGTACTTTTCCCCTTGGCCATTCCAGTTATTGGTTTCGAGTATCAGACTTGCGAAAATTTTGATGGTTTCTCAACCATTCCTTAACTTCAAGCTCCCATATCTCTCGAACGGATTGACGACCTCGAGAATTTTCTATTGCATCTGAAAGTAGAAACTCGCCCGATTACAAAGGTGTATGTACTTTTCCCGTAGGCCATTCCAGTTATTGGTTTCGTGTATCAGACTTGCGAAAGTTTTGATGGTTTCTCAACCATTCCTTAGCTTCAAATTCCCATATCTGGCGAACGGATTGACGAACTCGAGAAATTCCTGTTGCGTCTGAAAGTAGAAACTCGCCCGATTACAATGGTGTCTGTACTTTTCCCCTAGGCCATTCCAGTTATTCGTTTCTAGCATCAGACTTGCGAAAATGTTGATGGTTTCTCAACCATTCCTTAATTTCATACTCGCATATCTCGCGAACGGAATGACGAACTCGAGTAATTCCTGTTGAATCGGAAAGCAGAGACTCGCCCGATTACAACGGCATGTGTATTTTTGCCCTAGACCATAGTAATTAATGGCTTCGAGTATCAGATTCCGAAAATTTTGATGGTATCTCAACCATTCCTTAACTTCAAACTCCCATATCTCGCGAACGGATTGACGAACTCGAGAAATTCCTGTTGCATCTGAAAGCAGAAACTCTCCCGATTACAACGGTATGTGTATTTTTCCACTAGGACGTTATAGTTATTTGTTTCGTGTATCAGACTTGCGAAAATTTTGATGGTTTCTCAACCATTCCTTAACTTCAAACTCCCATATCTCGTGAACGGATTGACGAACTCGAGAAATTCCTGTTGCATCTGAAAGCAGAAACTCTCCCGAATACAACGGTATGTGTATTTTTCCCCTAGGCATTTATAGTTATTTGTTTCGAGTATAAGAATTGCGAAAATTTTGATGGCTTCTCAACCATCTCTTAACTCCAAACTCCGATATTTCGCGAACGGATTGGCGAATTCAAAAAATTTCTGTTGCGTCTGAAAGCAGAAACTCTCCCGATTAGAACGGTATATGCATTTTTCCCCTAGGCCATTCCAGTTATTGGTTTCGAGTACCAGAATTGCGACAATGTTGATGGTTTCTCAACCATTCCTTAACTTCAAACTTCCATATCTCGCGAACGGATTGACGAACTCGAGAAATTCCTATTGCATCTGAAAGTAGAAACTCGCCTGATTACAATGGTGTGTGTACTTTTCCCTTAGGCCATTCCAGTTATTGGTTTCGAGTACCAGAATTGCGACAATTTTGATGGTTTCTCAACCATTCCTTAACTTCAAACTCCCATATCTCGCGAATGGATTGACGAACACGAGAAATTCCTGTTGCATCTGAAAGCAGAAACTCTCCCGATTACAACGGTATGTGTATTTTTCCCCGAGGACGTTATAGTTATTTGTTTCGTGTATCAGACTTGCGAAAATTTTGATGGTTTCTCAACCATTCCTTAACTTCAAACTCCCATATCACGCGAACGGATTGACGAACTCGAGTAACTCCTGTTGCGTCTGAAAGTATAATAGAAACTCGCTCGATTACTATGGTGTGTGTACTTTACCACTATGCCACTCCAGTTATTGGTTTCGAGTATCAGAATTGCGTAAATTTTGATGGTTTCTCAACCATCTCTTAAATCCAAACTCCGATATTTCGCGAACGGATTGCGGAATTCGAAAAATTTCTCTTGCGTCTGAAAGCAGAAACTCTCCCGATTACAACGGTATGTGCATTTTTTCCCTAGGCCATAGTAGTTATTGGTATCGAGTATAAGACATTGGAAAATTTTGATGGTTTCTCAACCATTCCTTAACTTCAAACTCCCATATCTCGCGAACGGATTGACGAACTCGAGAAATTCCTGTTGCATCTGAAAGTTGAAACTCGCCCGATTACAACGGTATGTGTATTTTTGCTCTAGACCATAGTAGTTATTGCTTAAGAGTATCAGACTTGCGAAATCTTTGATGGTTTCTCAACCATTCCTTAACTTCAAACTCGCATATCTCGCGAACGGAATGACGAACTCGAGAAAGTCGTATTGCATCTGAAAGTAGAAACTCGCCCGATTGCAACGGTATGCGAATTTTTCCCCTAGGCCATTGTAGTTATTGGTTTCGAGTATCAGACTTGCGAAAATTTTGATGGTTTCTCAACCACTCCTCAATTTCAAACTCGCATATCTCGCGATCGGATTGACGAACTCGAGAAATTCCTGTTGCATCTGAAAGCAGAAACTCGCCCGATTACAATGGTATGTGTATTTTTGACCTAGACCATAGTAGTTATTGGTTTCGAGTATCAGATTCCGAAAATTTTGATGGTTTCTCAACCATTCCTTAACTTCAAACTCCCATATCTCGCGAACGGATTGACGAACTCGAGAAATTCCTGTTGCATCTGAAAGTAGAAACTTGCCCGATTACAATGGTGTGTGTACTTTTCCCCTAGGCCATTCCAGTTATTGGTTTCGAGTATCAGAGTTGCGAAAATTTTGATGGTTTCTCAAACATTCCTTGATTTCAAACTCCCATATCTCGCGAACGGATTGACGACCTCGAGAAATTGCTGTTGCTTCTGAAAGTAGAAACTCGTCCAATTACAATGGTGTGTGTACTTTTCCCCTGGGCCATTCCAGTTATTGTTTTCGAGTATCAGAGTTGCGAAAATTATGATGGTTTCTCAAACATTCCTTAAATTCAAACTCCCATATCTCGCGAACGGATTGACGAACTCGAGAAATTCCTGTTGCATCTGAAAGCAGAAAGACGCCCGATTACAACGGTATGTGTATTTTTGCTCTAGGCAATAGTAGTTATTGGTTTCGAGTATCAGACTTGCGAAAATTTTGATGGTTCCACAACCATTCCTTAACTTCAAACTCCCATATCTCGCGAACGGATTGACGAACTCGAGAAATTCCTGTTGCATCTTAAAGTAGAAACTTGCCCGATTACATTGGTGTGTGTACTTTTCCCCTAGGCCATTCCAGTTATTGGTTTCGAGTATCAGAGTTGCGAAAATTATGATGGTTTCTCACACATTCCTTAACTTCAAACTCCCATATCTCTCGAACGGATTGACGCACTCGAGAAATTCCTGTTGCATCTGAAAGTAGAAACTCGCCCGATTATAATGGTTTGTGTGCTCTTCCCCTAGACCATTCCAGTTATAGGTTTCGAGTATCAGACCAGCGAAAATTTTGATGGTTTCTCAACCATTCCTTAACTTCAAACTACCATATCTCGCGACCGTATTGACGAACTCGAGAAATTCCTGTTGCATCTGAAAGCAGAAACTCGCCCGATTACAATGGTATGTGTATTTTTGCCCTAGGCAATAGTAATTATTGGTTTCGAGTATCAGACTTGCGAAAACTTTGATGGTTCCTCAACCATACCTTAACTTCAAACTCCCACATCTCGCGAACGGATTGACGAACTCGAGAAATCCCTGTTTCATCTGAAAGCAGAAACTCGCCCGATTACAACGGTATGTGTATTTTTGCCCTAGGCAATAGCAGTTATTGGTTTCGAGTATCAGACTTGCGGATATTTTGATGGTTCCTTAACCATTCCTTAACTTCAAACTCCCATATCTCGCGAACGGATTGACGAACACGAGAAATTCCTGTTGCATCTGAAAGTAGAAACTCGCCCGATTTCAATGGTTTGTGTGCTTTTCCCCTAGGCCATTCCAGTTATTCGTTTCTAGCATCAGAATTGCGTAAATTTTGATGGTTTCTCAACCATTCCTTAACTTCAAACTCCCGTATCTCGCGAACGGAATGACGAACTCGAGAAATTCCTGTTGCATCTGAAAGTGGAAACTCGCCCGATTACAAAGGTATGTGCATTTTTCCCCTATGCCTTTGTAGTTATTGGTTTCGAGTATCAGACTTGCGAAAATTTTGATGGTTTCTCAACCATTCCTTGACTTCTAACTCCCATATCTCGCGAACGGATTGACGAACTCGAGAAATTCCTGTTGCATCTGAAAGTGGAAACTCGCCCGATTACAATGGTGTGTGTGCTTTTCCCTAGGCCATTCCAGTTATTGGTTTCGAGTATCAGAGTTGCGAAAATTTTGATGGTTTCTCAAACATTCCTTAATTTCCAGCTCCCATATCTCGCGAACGGATTGACGACCTCGAGAAATTCCTGTTGCTTCTGAAAGTAGAAACTCGTCCAATTACAATGGTGTGTGTACTTTTCCCCTGGGCCATTCCAGTTATTGATTTCGAGTATCAGACTTGCGAAAATTTTGATGGTTTCTCAACCATCTCATAACTCCAAACTCCGATATTTCGCGAACGGATTGACGAACTCGAGAAATTCCTCTTGCATCTGAAAGTAGAAGCTTGCCCAATTACAACGGTATGCGCATTTTTGCCCTAGACCATAGTAGTTATTGGTTTCGAGTATCAGACTTGCGGAAATTTTGATGGTTCCTTAACCATTCCTTAACTTCAAACTCCCATATCTCGCGAACGGATTGACGAACTCGAGAAATTCCTGTTGCATCTGAAAGCAGAAGTTCGCCCGATTACAACGGTATGTGTATTTTTCACCTAGGCCATTGTAGTTATTGGTTTCGAGTATCAGACTTGCGAAAATTTTGATGGATTCTCAACCATTCCTTGACTTCTAACTCCCATATCTCGCGAACGGATTGACGAACTCGAGAAATTCCTGTTGCATCTGAAAGTAGAAACTCGCCCGATTACAATGGTGTGTGTACTTTTCCCTAGGCCATTCCAGTTATTGGTTTCGAGTACCAGAATTGCGAAAATTTTGATGTTTTCTCAACCATCTCTTAACTCCAAACTCCGATATTTCGCGAACGGATTGACGAATTCGAAAAATTTGTGTTGAGTCTGAAAGCAGAAACTCTCCCGATTCGAACGGTATGTGCATTTTTCCCCTTGGCCATTGTAGTTATTGGTTTCGCGTAACAGACTTGCGAAAATTTTGATGGTTTCTCAAGCATTCCTTTACTTCAAACTCCCATATCTCGGGAACGGATTGACAAATCCGAAAAATTTCTGTTGCATCTGAAAGTAGAAACTCTCCCGATTACATCGGTATGTGTATTTTTCCCCTAGGCCGTTGTAGTTATTGGGTTCGAGTATCAGACTTAGTAAATTTTGATGGTTTCTCAACCATTCCATCACTTCAAACTCCTATATCTCGCGAACGGACTGAGGAAGTCGAGAAATTCCTGTTGCATCTGAAAGTAGAAACTCTCCCGATTACTACGGTATGTGTTTTTTTCCCCTAGGTCGTTGTAGTTATTGGTTTCGAGTATCAGACTTGCGAAAATTTTTATGGTTTCTCAACCATTCCTTAACTTCAAACTCCCATATCTGGCGAACGGATTGACCAACTTGAGAAATTCCTGACGCATCTGAAAGCAGAAACTCGCCCGATTAGAACGGTATGTGTATTTTTCCCCTAGGCCATTGTAGTTATTGGTTTCGGGTATCAGACTTGCGGAAATTTTGATGGTTTCTCAACTATTCCTTAACTTCAAACTCCCATATCTCGCGAACGGATTGACGAACTTGAGAAATGCCTGTTGCATCTAAAAGCAGAAACTCGCCCGATTACAACGGTATGCGTATTCTTGCCCTAGGCCATAGTAGTTATTGGTTTCGAGTATCAGACTTGCGAAAATTTTTATGGTTTCTCAACCATTCCTTAACTTCAAACTCCCATATCTCACGAACGGATTGACGAACTTGAGAAATTCCTGACGCATCTGAAAGCAGAAACTCGACCGATTAGAACGGTATATGTATTTTTCCCCTAGGCCATTGTAGTTATTGGTTTCGAGTATCAGACTTGCGAAACTATGATGGATTCTCAAGCATGTCTTTACTTGAAACTCCTATATCTCGCGAACGGACTGAGGAAATCGAGAAATTCCTGTTGCATCTGAAACTAGAAGCTCGCCTGATTACAATGGTGTGCGTACTTTTCCCCTAGACCATTCCAGTTATTGGTTTCGAGTATCAGACTTGCGAAATTTTGATGGTTTCTCAACCATTCCTTCACTTCAAACTCCTATATCTCGCGAACGGACTGAGGAAATCGAGAAATTCCTGTTGCATCTGAAACTAGAAACTCGCCCGATTACAACGGTGTATGCACTTTTCCACTAGGCCATTCCAGTTATTGGTTTCGAGTATCAGACTTGCGAAATTTTGATGGTTTCTCAACCATTCCTTCACTTCCACCTCCTATATCTCGCGAACGGACTGAGGAAATCGAGAAATTCCTGTTGCATCTGAAACCAGAAGCTCGCCCGATTACAATGGTGTTGGTACTTTTCCCCTAGGCCATTCCTGTTATTGGTTTCGAGTATCAGACTTGCGAAATTATTATGGTTTCTCAACCATTCCTTCACTTCAAACTCCTATATCTCGCGAACGGACTGAGGAAATCGAGAAATTCCTGTTGCATCTGAAACTAGAAACTCGCCCGATTACAACGGTGTATGCGCTTTTCCACTAGGCCATTCCAGTTATTGGTTTCGAGTATCAGACTTGCGAAATTTTGATGGTTTCTCAACCATTCCTTCACTTCCACCTCCTATATCTCGGGAACGGACTGAGGAAGTCGAGAAATTCCTGTTGCATCTGAAAGTAGAAACTCTCCCGATTACTACGGTATGTGTTTTTTTCCCCTAGGTCGTTGTAGTTATTGGTTTCGAGTATCAGACTTGCGAAAATTTTGATGGTTGCTCAACCGTCTCTTAACTCCAATCTCCGATATGTCGCGAACGGATTGACGAATCCGAAAAATTTCCCTTGCATCTGAAAGTAGAAGCTCTCCCGATTACAAAGGTATGTGTATTTTTCCCCTAGGCCATTGTAGTTATTGGTTTCGAGTATCAGACTTGCGAAAATTTTGATGGATTCTCAACCATTCCTTAACTTCAAACTCCCATATTTCGCGAACGGATTGATGATCTCGAGAAATTCCTGTTGCATCTGAAAGTAGAAACTCGCCCCATTACAATGGTGTGTGTACTTTTCCCCTAGGCTGTCCAGTTATTGGTTTCGTGTACCAGAATTGCGAAACTCGCCCGATTACAATGGTGTGTGTACTTTTCCCTTAGGCCATTTCAGTTATTGGTTTCGAGTATCAGACCAGCGAAAATTTTGATGGTTGCTCAACCGTCTCTTAACTCCAATCTCCGATATTTCGCGAACGGATTGACGAATCCGAAAAATTTCTGTTGCATCTAAAAGTAGAAGCACTCCCGATTACAACGGTATGTGTATTTTTCCCCTAGGCCATGGTAGTTATTTGTTTCGAGTATCAGAATTGCGAAAATTTTGATGGTTTCTCAACCATTCCTTAACTTCAAACTCCCATTTCTCGCGAACGGATTGACGAACTGGAGAAATTCCTGTTGCGTCGGAAAGTAGAAACTCGCCCGATTACTATGGTGTGTTTACTTTTCCCCTCGGCCATTCCAGTTTTTCGTTTCTAGCATCAGAATTGCGAAAATTTTGATGGTTTCTCAACCATTCCTTAACTTCAAACTCCCATACCTCGCGAACGGATTGACGAACTCGAGAAATTCCTGTTGCATCTGAAAGTAGAAGCTCGCCCCATTACAATGGTGTGTGTACTTTTCCCCTAGGCCATTCCAGTTATTGGATTCGAGTATCACACTTGCGAAAATTTTGACGGTTTCTCAACCATTCCTTAACTTCAAACTCCCATATCTCGCGAACGGATTGACGAACGCGAGAATTTCCTATTGCATCTGAAAGCAGAAACTCGCCCGGTTACAACGGTATGTGTATTTTTGCACTCGGCCATAGTAGTTATTGGTTTCGAGTATCAGACTTGCGAAAATTTTAATGGTTTCTCAACCATTCCTTAACTTCAAACTCCGATACCTCGCGAACGGATTGGCGAACTCGAGAAATTCCTGTTGCATCTGAAACTGGAAACTCGCCCGATTACAATGGCGTGTGTACTTTTTCCCTTGGCCATTCCAGTTATTGGTTTCGAGTATCAGACCAGCGAAAATTTTGATGGTTTCTCAACCATTCCTTAACTTCAAACACCCATATCTCGCGAACGGATTGACGAACTCGAAAAATTCCGGTTGCATCTGAAAGTAGAAACTCGCCCGATTACAAAGGTATGTGTATTTTTCCCCTAGGCCTTTGTAGTTATTGGTTTCGAGTATCAGACTTGCGAAAATTTTGATGGTACCTCAACCATTCCTTAACTTCAAACTCCCATATCTCGCGAAAGGATCGACGAACTTGAGAAATTCTTGTTGCATCTGAAAGTAGAAACTCGCCCGATTACAAAGGTATGTGTATTTTTCCCCTAGTCCTTTGTAGTTATTGGTTTCGCGTATCATACATCCGAAAATTTTGATGGTTTCTCAACCATTCCTTAACTTCAAACACCCATATCTCGCGAACGGATTGACAAATCGCAAAAATTTCTGTTGCATCTGAAAGCAGAAACTCGCCCGATTACAACGGTATGTGTATTTTTCCCCTAGGCCACAGTAGTTATTGGTTTCGAGTATCAGACTTTCGAAAATTTTGATGGTTCCTCAACCATTCCTTAACTTCAAGCTGCCATATTTCGCGAACGGATTGCCGAATCCGAAAAATTTCTGTTGTATCTGAAAGTAGAATCTCTCCCGATTACAACGCTATGTGTATTTTTCCCCTAGGCCATTCCAGTTATTGGTTTCGAGTATCAGACTTGCGAAATTTTGATGGTTTCTCAACCATTCCTTCACTTCCAACTCCTATATCTCGCGAACGGACTGAGGAAATCGAGAAATTCCTGTTGCATCTGAAACTAGAAACTCGCCCGATTACAACGGTGTGTGCACTTTTCCCCTAGGCCATTCCAGTTATTGGTTTCGAGTATCAGACCAGCGAAAATTTTGATGGTTCCTCAGCCATTCCTATACTTCAAACTCCCATATCTCGCGAACAGATTGACGATCTCGAGATATTCCTGTTGCACCTGAAAGTAGAAACTCGCCGATTACAAAGGTATGTGTATTTTTCGCCTAGGCCGTTGTAGTTATTGGTTTCGAGTATCAGACTTGCGAAAATTTTGATGGTTCCTCAACCATTCCTTAACTTCAAACTCCCACATCTCGCGAAAGGATTGACGAACTCGAGAAATTCCTGTTGCATCTGAAAGCAGAAACTCGCCCGATTACAAAGTTATGTGTACTTTTCCCCTTGGCCATTCCAGTTATTGGTTTCGAGTATCAGACCAGCGAAAATTTTGATGGTTTCTCAACCATTCCTTATCTTCAAACTCCGATACCTCGCGAACGGATTGGCGAACTCGAGAAATTCCTGTTGCATCTGAAAGTGGAAACTCGCCCGATTACAATGGCGTGTGTACTTTTTCCCTTGGCCATTCCAGTTATTGGTTTCGAGTATCAGACCAGCGAAAATTTTGATGGTTTCTCAACCATTCCTTAACTTCAAACACCCATATCTCGCGAACGGATTGACGAACTCGAAAAATTCCGGTTGCATCTGAAAGTAGAAACTCGCCGATTACAAAGGTATGTGTATTTTTCCCCTAGTCCTTTGTAGTTATTGGTTTCGCGTATCAGACTTGCGAAAATTTTGATGGTTTCTCAACCATTCCTTAACTTCAAACTCCCATATCTCGCGAAAGGATTGACGAACTCGAGAAATTCCTGTTGCATCTGAAAGCAGAAACTCGCCCGATTACCATGGTATGTGTATTTTTGCCCTAGGCCACAGTAGTTATTGGTTTCGAGTATCAGACTTGCGAAAATTTTGATGGTTCCTCAACCATTCCTTAACTTCAAGCTCCCATATCTCGCGAAAGGATTCACAAACACGAGAAATTCCTGTTGCACCTGAAAGTAGAAACTCGTCCCATTACAATGGTGTGTGTACTTTTCCCGTAGGCCATTCCATTTATTAGTTTCGAGTATCACACTTGCGAAAATTTTGATGGTTTCTGAACCATTCCTTAACTTCAAGCTGCCATATTTCGCGAACGGATTGCCGAATCCGAAAATTCCTGTTGCATCTGAAAGTAGAAACTCTCCCGATTACAACGCTATGTGTATTTTTCCCCTAGACCATTGTAGTTAATGGATTCGAGTATCAGACTTGCAAAAATTTTGATTGTTTCTCAACCATTCCTCAACTGCAAACTCCCATATCTCGCGAACGGATTGACGAACTCGAGAAATTCCTGTTGCATCTGAAAGTAGAAACTCGCCCGATTACAAAGGTATGTGTATTTTTCCCCTAGTCCTTTGTAGTTATTGGTTTCGCGTATCAGACTTGCGAAAATATTAATGGTTTCTCAACCATTCCTTCACTTCAAACTCCCATATCCCCGCGAACGGATTAACAAATCCGAAAAATTTCTGTTGCATCTGAAAGTAGAAACTCTCCCGATTACAACGGTATGTGTATTTTTCACCTAGGTCATTGTAGTTATTGGTTTCGAGAATCAGACTTGCGAAAATTTAGATGGATTCTCAACCATTCCTTAACTTCAAACTCTCATACCTCGCGAACGGATTGACGAACTCGAGAAATTCCTGTTGCATCTGAAAGTGTAAACTCGCCCGATTACAATGGCGTGTGTACTTTTCCCCTTGGCCATTCCAGTTATTGGATTCGAGTATCACACTTGCGAAAATTTTGATGGTTTCTCAACCATTCCTTAACTTCAAACTCCCATATCTCGCGAACGGATTGACGAACGCGAGAATTTCCTATTGCATCTGAAAGCAGAAACTCGCCCGATTACAACGGTATGTGTATTTTTGCACTAGGCCATAGTAGTTATTGGTTTCGAGTATCAGACTTGCGAAAATTTTGATGGTTCCTCAACCATTCCTTAACTTCCAACTCCCATATCTCGCGAAAGGATTCACGAACACGAGAAATTCCTGTTGCACCTGAAAGTAGAAACTCGTCCCATTACAATGGTGTGTGTACTTTTCCCGTAGGCCATTCCAGTTATTAGTTTCGAGTATCACACTTGCGAAAATTTTGATGGTTTCTGAACCATTCCTTAACTTCAAGCTGCCATATTTCGCGAACGGATTGCCGAATCCGAAAAATTTCTGTTGCATCTGAAAGTAGAAACTCTCCCGATTACAACGCTATATGTATTTTTCCCCTAGTCCTTTATAGTTATTGGTTTCGCGTATCAGACTTGCGAAAATATTGATGGTTTCTCAAGCATTCCTTCACTTCAAACTCCCATATCTCGGGAACGGATTAACAAATCCGAAAAATTTCTGTTGCATCTGAAAGTAGAAACTCTCCCGATTACAACGGTATGTGTATTTTTCCCCTAGGCCATTGTAGTTATTGGTTTCGAGAATCAGACTTGCGAAAATTTAGATGGATTCTCAACCATTCCTTAACTTCAAACTCTCATACCTCGCGAACGGATTGACGAACTCGAGAAATTCCTGTTGCATCTGAAAGTGTAAACTCGCCCGATTACAATGGCGTGTGTACTTTTCCCCTTGGCCATTCCAGTTATTGGATTCGAGTATCACACTTGCGAAAATTTTGATGGTTTCTCAACCATTCCTTAACTTCAAACTCCCATATCTCGCGAACGGATTGACGAACGCGAGAATTTCCTATTGCATCTGAAAGCAGAAACTCGCCCGATTACAACGGTATGTGTATTTTTGCACTAGGCCATAGTAGTTATTGGTTTCGAGTATCAGACTTGCGAAAATTTTGATGGTTCCTCAACCATTCCTTAACTTCAAGCTCCCATATCTCGCGAAAGGATTCACGAACACGAGAAATTCCTGTTGCACCTGAAAGTAGAAACTCGTCCCATTACAATGGTGTGTGTACTTTTCCCGTAGGCCATTCCAGTTATTAGTTTCGAGTATCACACTTGCGAAAATTTTGATGGTTTCTGAACCATTCCTTAACTTCAAGCTGCCATATTTCGCGAACGGATTGCCGAATCCGAAAAATTTCTGTTGCATCTGAAAGTAGAAACTCTCCCGATTACAACGCTATATGTATTTTTCCCCTAGTCCTTTATAGTTATTGGTTTCGCGTATCAGACTTGCGAAAATATTGATGGTTTCTCAAGCATTCCTTCACTTCAAACTCCCATATCTCGCGAACGGATTAACAAATCCGAAAAATTTCTGTTGCATCTGAAAGTAGAAACTCTCCCGATTACAACGGTATGTGTATTTTTCCCCTAGGTCATTGTAGTTATTGGTTTCGAGAATCAGACTTGCGAAAATTTAGATGGATTCTCAACCATTCCTTAACTTCAAACTCTCATACCTCGCGAACGGATTGACGAACTCGAGAAATTCCTGTTGCATCTGAAAGCAGAAACTCGCCCCATTACAATGGTGTGTGTACTTTTCCCCAAGGCCATTCCAGTTATTGGATTCGAGTATCACACTTGCGAAAATTTTGATGGTTTCTCAACCATTCCTTAACTTCAAACTCCCATATCTCGCGAACGGTTTGACGAACGCGAGAATTTCCTATTGCATCTGAAAGCAGAAACTCGCCCGATTACAACGGTATGTGTATTTTTGCACTAGGCCATAGTAGTTATTGGTTTCGAGTATCAGACTTCCGAAAATTTTGATGGTTTCTCAACCATTCCTTAACTTCAAACTCCGATACCACGCGAACGGATTGGCGAACTCGAGAAATTCCTGTTGCATCTGAAAGTGGAAACTCGCCCGATTACAATGGCGTGTGTACTTTTTCCCTTGTCCATTCCAGTTATTGGTTTCGAGTATCAGACCAGCGAAAATTTTGATGGTTCCTCAGCCATTCCTATACTTCAAACTCCCATATCTCGCGAACAGATTGACGATCTCGAGATATTCCTGTTGCATCTGAAAGTAGAAACTCGCCCGATTACAAAGGTATGTGTATTTTTCCCCTAGGCCGTTGTAGTTATTGGTTTCGAGTATCAGACTTGCGAAAATTTTGATGGTTCCTCAACCATTCCTTAACTTCAAACTCCCACATCTCGCGAAAGGATTGACGAACTCGAGAAATTCCTGTTGCATCTGAAAGCAGAAACTCGCCCGATTACAAAGTTATGTGTACTTTTCCCCTTGGCCATTCCAGTTATTGGTTTCGAGTATCAGACCAGCGAAAATTTTGATGGTTTCTCAACCATTCCTTATCTTCAAACTCCGATACCTCGCGAACGGATTGGCGAACTCGAGAAATTCCTGTTGCATCTGAAAGTGGAAACTCGCCCGATTACAATGGCGTGTGTACTTTTTCCCTTGGCCATTCCAGTTATTGGTTTCGAGTATCAGACCAGCGAAAATTTTGATGGTTTCTCAACCATTCCTTAACTTCAAACACCCATATCTCGCGAACGGATTGACGAACTCGAAAAATTCCGGTTGCATCTGAAAGTAGAAACTCGCCCGATTACAAAGGTATGTGTATTTTTCCCCTAGTCCTTTGTAGTTATTGGTTTCGCGTATCAGACTTGCGAAAATTTTGATGGTTTCTCAACCATTCCTTAACTTCAAACTCCCATATCTCTCAAACGGATTGACGAACTCGAAAAATTCCTGTTGCATCTGAAAGTAGAAACTCGCCCGATTACAAAGGTATGTGTATTTTTCTCCTAGGACTTTGTAGTTATTGGTTTCGAGTATCAGACTTGCGAAAATTTTGATGGTTCCTCAACCATTCCTTAACTTCAAACTCCCATATCTCGCGAAAGGATTGACGAACTCGAGAAATTCCTGTTGCATCTGAAAGCAGAAACTCGCCCGATTACCATGGTATGTGTATTTTTGCCCTAGGCCACAGTAGTTATTGGTTTCGAGTATCAGACTTGCGAAAATTTTGATGGTTCCTCAACCATTCCTTAACTTCAAGCTCCCATATCTCGCGAAAGGATTCACGAACACGAGAAATTCCTGTTGCACCTGAAAGTAGAAACTCGTCCCATTACAATGGTGTGTGTACTTTTCCCGTAGGCCATTCCATTTATTAGTTTCGAGTATCACACTTGCGAAAATTTTGATGGTTTCTGAACCATTCCTTAACTTCAAGCTGCCATATTTCGCGAACGGATTGCCGAATCCGAAAAATTTCTGTTGCATCTGAAAGTAGAAACTCTCCCGATTACAACGCTATGTGTATTTTTCCCCTAGACCATTGTAGTTATTGGATTCGAGTATCAGACTTGCAAAAATTTTGATTGTTTCTCAACCATTCCTCAACTGCAAATTCCCATATCTCGCGAACGGATTGACGAACTCGAGAAATTCCTGTTGCATCTGAAAGTAGAAACTCGCCCGATTACAAAGGTATGTGTATTTTTCCCCTAGTCCTTTTTAGTTATTGGTTTCGCGTATCAGACTTGCGAAAATATTGATGGTTTCTCAAGCATTCCTTCACTTCAAACTCCCATATCCCCGCGAACGGATTAACAAATCCGAAAAATTTCTGTTGCATCTGAAAGTAGAAACTCTCCCGATTACAACGGTATGTGTATTTTTCACCTAGGTCATTGTAGTTATTGGTTTCGAGAATCAGACTTGCGAAAATTTAGATGGATTCTCAACCATTCCTTAACTTCAAACTCTCATACCTCGCGAACGGATTGACGAACTCGAGAAATTCCTGTTGCATCTGAAAGTGTAAACTCGCCCGATTACAATGGCGTGTGTACTTTTCCCCTTGGCCATTCCAGTTATTGGATTCGAGTATCACACTTGCGAAAATTTTGATGGTTTCTCAACCATTCCTTAACTTCAAACTCCCATATCTCGCGAACGGATTGACGAACGCGAGAATTTCCTATTGCATCTGAAAGCAGAAACTCGCCCGATTACAACGGTATGTGTATTTTTGCACTAGGCCATAGTAGTTATTGGTTTCGAGTATCAGACTTGCGAAAATTTTGATGGTTCCTCAACCATTCCTTAACTTCAAGCTCCCATATCTCGCGAAAGGATTCACGAACACGAGAAATTCCTGTTGCACCTGAAAGTAGAAACTCGTCCCATTACAATGGTGTGTGTACTTTTCCCGTAGGCCATTCCAGTTATTAGTTTCGAGTATCACACTTGCGAAAATTTTGATGGTTTCTGAACCATTCCTTAACTTCAAGCTGCCATATTTCGCGAACGGATTGCCGAATCCGAAAAATTTCTGTTGCATCTGAAAGTAGAAACTCTCCCGATTACAACGCTATTAGTATTTTTCCCCTAGTCCTTTATAGTTATTGGTTTCGCGTATCAGACTTGCGAAAATATTGATGGTTTCTCAAGCATTCCTTCACTTCAAACTCCCATATCTCGCGAACGGATTAACAAATCCGAAAAATTTCTGTTGCATCTGAAAGTAGAAACTCTCCCGATTACAACGGTATGTGTATTTTTCCCCTAGGTCATTGTAGTTATTGGTTTCGAGAATCAGACTTGCGAAAATTTAGATGGATTCTCAACCATTCCTTAACTTCAAACTCTCATACCTCGCGAACGGATTGACGAACTCGAGAAATTCCTGTTGCATCTGAAAGCAGAAACTCGCCCCATTACAATGGTGTGTGTACTTTTCCCCAAGGCCATTCCAGTTATTGGATTCGAGTATCACACTTGCGAAAATTTTGATGGTTTCTCAACCATTCCTTAACTTCAAACTCCCATATCTCGCGAACGGATTGACGAACGCGAGAATTTCCTATTGCATCTGAAAGCAGAAACTCGCCCGATTACAACGGTATGTGTATTTTTGCACTAGGCCATAGTAGTTATTGGTTTCGAGTATCAGACTTCCGAAAATTTTGATGGTTTCTCAACCATTCCTTAACTTCAAACTCCGATACCACGCGAACGGATTGGCGAACTCGAGAAATTCCTGTTGCATCTGAAAGTGGAAACTCGCCCGATTACAATGGCGTGTGTACTTTTTCCCTTGTCCATTCCAGTTATTGGTTTCGAGTATCAGACTTGCGAAAATTTTGATGGTTCCTCAACCATTCCTTAACTTCAAACTCCCATATCTCGCGAAAGGATCGACGAACTTGAGAAATTCTTGTTGCATCTGAAAGTAGAAACTCGCCCGATTACAAAGGTATGTGTATTTTTCCCCTAGTCCTTTGTAGTTATTGGTTTCGCGTATCATACGTCCGAAAATTTTGATGGTTTCTCAAGCATTCCTTATCTTCAAACTCCCATATCTCGCGAACGGATTGACAAATCCGAAAAATTTCTGTTGCATCTGAAAGCAGAAACTCGCCCGATTACAACGGTATGTGTATTTTTCCCCTAGGCCACAGTAGTTATTGGTTTCGAGTATCAGACTTTCGAAAATTTTGATGGTCCCTCAACCATTCCTTAACTTCAAGCTGCCATATTTCGCGAAAGGATTCACGAACACGAGAAATTCCTGTTGCACCTGAAAGTAGAAACTCGTCCCATTACAACGGTGTGTGTACTTTTCCCGTAGGCCATTCCAGTTATTAGTTTCGAGTATCACACTTGCGAAAATTTTGATGGTTTCTGAACCATTCCTTAATTTCAAGCTGCCATATTTCGCGAACGGATTGCCGAATCCGAAAAATTTGTGTTGCATCTGAAAGTAGAAACTCTCCCGATTACAACGCTATGTGTATTTTTCCCCCAGACCATTGTAGTTATTGGTTTCGAGTATCAGACTTGCAAAAATTTTGATTGTTTCTCAACCATTCCTTAACTTCAAACTCCCATATCTCGCGAACGGATTGACGAACTCGAGAAATTCCTGTTGCATCTGAAAGTAGAAACTCGCCCGATTACAAAGGTATGTGCATTTTTCCCCTAGTCCTTTGTAGTTATTGGTTTCGCGTATCAGACTTGCGAAAATATTGATGGTTTCTCAAGCATTCCTTAACTTCAAACTCCCATATCTCGCGGACGGATTAACAAATCCGAAAAATTTCTGTTGCATCTGAAAGTAGAAACTCTCCCGATTACAACGGTATGTGTATTTTTCCCCTAGGTCATTGTAGTTATTGGTTTCGAGAATCAGACTTGCGAAAATTTAGATGGATTCTCAACCATTCCTTAATTTCAAACTCTCATACCTCTCGAACGGATTGACGAACTCGAGAAATTCCAGTTGCATCTGAAAGTAGAAACTCGCCCGATTACTATGGTGTGTGTACTTTTCCCCTCGGCCATTCCAGTTTTTCGTTTCTAGCATCAGAATTGCGTAAAAAATAATGGTTTCTCAACCATTCCTTAACTTCAAACTCCCATATCTCGCGAACGGATTGACGAACGCGAGAATTTCCTATTGCATCTGAAAGCAGAAACTCGCCCGGTTACAACGGTATGTGTATTTTTGCACTCGGCCATAGTAGTTATTGGTTTCGAGTATCAGACTTGCGAAAATTTTGATGGTTTCTCAACCATTCCTTAACTTCAAACTCCGATACCTCGCGAACGGATTGGCGAACTCGAGAAATTCCTGTTGCATCTGAAAGAAGAAACTCGCCAGATTACAATGGTGTGTGTACTTTTTCCGTAGGCCATTCCAGTTATTGGTTTCGAGTATCACACTTGCGAAAATTTTGATGGTTTTTCAACCATTCCTTAACTTCAAACTCCCATATCTCGCGAACGGATTGACGAACTCGAAAAATTCCGGTTGCATCTGAAAGCAGAAACTCGCCCGATTACAAAGGTACGTGTATTTTTGCCCTAGGCCACAGTAGTTATTGGTTTCGAGTATCAGACTTTCGAAAATTTTGATGGTTCCTCAACCATTCCTTGACTTCAAGCTCCCACATCTCGCGAACGGATTCACGAACTCGAGAAATTCCTGTAGCATCTGAAATTAGAAACTCGCCCCATTACAATGGTGTGTGTACTTTTTCCGTGGGCCATTCCAGTTATTAGTTTCGAGTATCACACTTGCGAAAATTTTAGTGGTTTCTCATCCATTCCTTAACTTCAAGCTGGCATATTTCGCGAACGGATTGCCGAATCCGAAAAATTTCTGTTGCATCTGAAAGTAGAAACTCTCCCGATTACAACGCTATGTGTATTTTTCCCCTAGACCATTGTAGTTATTGGTTTCGATTATCAGAATTGCGAAAATTGTGACGGTTTCTCAACCATTCCTTAAATTCAAACTCTCATATCTCGCGAACGGATTGACGAACTCGAGAAATTCTTGTTGCATCTGAAAGTAGAAACTCGCCCGATTACAACGCTATGTGTATTTTTCCCCTAGACCATTGTAGTTATTGGTTTCGAGTATCAGACTTGCAAAAATTTTGATGGTTTCTCAACCATTCCTTAACTTCAAACTCCCATATCTCGCGAACGGATTGACGAACGCGAGAATTTCCTATTGCATCTGAAAGCAGAAACTCGCCCGATTACAACGGTATGTGTATTTTTGCCCTAGGCCTTAGTAGTTATTGGTTTCGAGTATCAGGCCAGCGAAAATTTTGACGGTTTCTCAACCATTCCTTAACTTCAAACACCCATATCTCGCGAACGGATTGACGAACTCGAAAAGTTCCGGTTTCATCTGAAAGCAGAAACTCGCCCGATTACAAAGGTATGTGTATTTTTCCCCTAGGCCTTTGTAGTTATTGGTTTCGAGTATCAGACTTGCGAAAATTTGTATGGTTCCTCAAACATTCCTTAACTTCAAACTCCCATATCTCGCGAAAGGATTGAGGAACTCGAGAAATTCCTGTTGCATCTGAAAGCAGAAACTCGCCCGATTACCATGGTATGTGTATTTTTGCCCTAGGCCACAGTAGTTGTTGGTTTCGAGTATCAGACTTTCGAAAATTTTGATGGTTCCTCAACCATTCCCTAACTTCAAACTCTCATACCTCGCGAACGGATTGACGAACTCGAGAAATTCCAGTTGCATCTGAAAGTAGAAACTCGCCCGATTACTATGGTGTGTGTACTTTTCCCCTCGGCCATTCCAGTTTTTCGTTTCTAGCATCAGAATTGCGAAAATTTTGATGGTTCCTCAACCATTCTTTAACTTCAAGCTCCCATATCTCGCGAACGGATTCACGAACTCGAGAAATTCCTGTAGCATCTGAAATTAGAAACTCGCCCCATTACAATGGTGTGTGTACTTTTCCCGTGGGCCATTCCAGTTATTAGTTTCGAGTATCACACTTGCGAAAATTTTAGTGGTTTCTCATCCATTCCTTAACTTCAAGCTGCCATATTTCGCGAACGGATTGCCGAATCCGAAAAATTTCTGTTGCATCTGAAAGTAGAAACTCTCCCGATTACAACACTATGAGTATTTTTCCCCTAGACCATTGTAGTTATTGGTTTCGATTATCAGAATTGCGAAAATTGTGATGGTTTCTCAACCATTCCTTAACTTCAAACTCTCATATCTCGCGAACGGATTGACGAACTCGAGAAATTCTTGTTGCATCTGAAAGTAGAAACTCGCCCGATTACAACGCTATGTGTATTTCTCCCCTAGACCATTGTAGTTATTGGTTTCGAGTATCAGACTTGCAAAAATATTGATGGTTTCTCAAGCATTCCTTAACTTCAAACTCCCATATCTCGGGAACGGATTGACAAATCCGAAAAATTTCTGTCGCATCTGAAAGTAGAAACTCTCCCGATTACAACGCTATGTGTATTTTTCCCCTAGACCATTGTAGTTATTGGTTTCGAGTATCAGACTTGCAAAAATTTTGATGGTTTCTCACCCATTCCTTCACTTCAAGCTGCCATATTTTGCGAACGGATTGCCGAATCCGAAAAATTTCTGTTGCATCTGAAAGTAGAAACTCTCCCGATTACAACGGTATGTGTATTTTTCCCCTAGGTCATTGTAGTTATTGGTCTCGAGTATCAGACTTGCGAAAATTTAGATGGATTCTCAACCATTCCTTAACTTCAAACTCTCATACCTCGCGAAAGGATTGACGAACTCGAGAAATTCCTGTTGCATCTGAAAGCAGAAACTCGCCCGATTACCATAGTATGTGTATTTTTGCCCTAGGCCACAGTAGTTGTTGGTTTCGAGTATCAGACTTTCGAAAATTTTGATGGTTCCTCAACCAGTCCTTAACTTCAAGCTCCCATATCTCGCGAACGGATTCACGAACTCGAGAAATTCCTGTAGCATCTGAAATTAGAAACTCGCCCCATTACAATGGTGTGTGTACTTTTCCCGTGGGCCATTCCAGTTATTAGTTTCGAGTATCACACTTGCGAAAATTTTAGTGGTTTCTCATCCATTCCTTAACTTCAAGCTGCCATATTTCGCGAACGGATTGCCGAATCCGAAAAATTTCTATTGCATCTGAAAGTAGAAACTCTCCCGATTACAACGGTATGTGTATTTTTCCCCTAGGTCATTGTAGTTATTGGTTTCGAGTATCAGACTTGCGAAAATTTAGATGGATTCTCAACCATTCCTTAAATTCAAACTCCCATATCTCGCGAACGGATTGACGAACTCGAGAAATTCCTGATGCATCGGAAAGTAGAAACTCGCCCGATTACTATGGTGTGTGCACTTTTCCCCTTGGCCATTCCAGTTTTTCGTTTCTAGCATCAGAATTGCGAAAATTTTGATGGTTTCTCAACCATTCCTTAACTTCAAACTCCCATATCTCGCGAACGGATTGACGAATTCGAGAATTTCCTATTGCATCTGAAAGCTGAAACTCGCCCGATTACATCGGTATGTGTATTTTTGCCCTAGGCCATAGTAGTTATAGGTTTCGAGTATCAGACCAGCGAAAATTTTGATGGTTTCTCAACCATTCCTTAACTTCAAACACCCATATCTCGCGAACGGATTGACGAACTCGAAAAATTCCGGTTGCATCTGAAAGCAGAAACTCGCCCGATTACAAAGGTATGTGTATTTTCCCCTAGGCCTTTGTTGTTATTGGTTTCGAGTATCAGACTTGCGAAAATTTTGATGGTTCCTCAACCATTCCTTAACTTCAAACTCCCATATCTCGCGAAAGGATTGACGAACTCAAGAAATTCCTGTTGCATTTGAAAGTAGAAACTCGCCCGATTACAATGATGTGTGTACTTTTCCCCTAGGCCATTCCAGTTATTGGTTTCGAGTTTCAGGCTTGCGAAACATTTTGAAGGTTTCTCAACCATTACTTAACTTCAAACTCCCATATCCTTCGAACGGATTGACGAACTCGAGATTTTCCTATTGCATCTGAAAGTAGAAACTCGCGCGATTTCAAAGGTATGTGTATTTTTCCCCTAGGCCATTCGAGTTATTGGTTTCGAGTATCAGACTTGCAAAAATTTTGATGGTTTCTCAACCATTGCTCCACTTCAAGCTGCCATATTTTGCGAACGGATTGCCGAATCCGAAAAATTTCTGTTGCATCTGAAAGTAGAAACTCTCCCGATTACAACGGTATGTGTATTTTTCCCCTAGGTCATTGTAGTTATTGGTTTCGAGTATCAGTCTTGCGAAAATTTAGATGGATTCTCAACCATTCCTTAACTTCAAACTCTCATACCTCGCGAACGGATTGACGAACTCGAGAAATTCCAGTTGCACATGAAAGTAGAAACTCGCCGCATTACAATGCTGTGTGTACTTTTCCCCTAGGCCATTCCAGTTATTGGTTTCGAGTATCAGACTTCCGAAAATTTTGATGATTCCTCAACCATTCCTTAACTTCAAGCTCCCATATATCGCGAACGGATTCACGAGCTGGAGAAATTCCTGTTGCATCTGAAAGAAGAAACTCGCCCGATTACAATGGTGTGTGTACTTTTCCCGTACGCCATTCCAGTTATTGGTTTCGAGTATCACACCTGCGAAAATTTTGATAGTTTCTCAACCATTCCTTAACTTCAACCTCCCATATCTCGCGAACGGATTGACGAAGTCGAGAAATTGCTGTTGCATCTGAAAGTGGAAACTCGCCCGATTACAATGGCGTGTGTACTTTTCTCCTTGGCCATTCCAGTTGTTGGTTTCGAGTATCAGACCAGCGTAAATTTTGATGGTTTCTCAACCATTCCTTATCTTCAAACTCCCATACCTCGCGAACGGATTGGCGAACTCGAGGAATTCGTGTTGCATCTGAAAGTAGAAACTCGCCCGATTACAATGGTCTGTGTACTTTTCCCCTAGGCCATTCCAGTTATTGGTTTCGAGTTTCAGGCTTGCGAAAATTTTGTAGGTTTCTCAACCATTACTTAACTTCAAACTCCCATATCTCTCGAACGGATTGACGAACTCGAGATTTTCCTATTGCACCTGAAAGTAGAAACTCGCGCGATTACAAAGGTATGTGTATTTTTCCCCTAGGCCGTTGTATTTATTGGTTTCGAGTATCAGAATTGCGAAAATTTTGATGGTTCCTCAACCATTCCATAACTTCAAGCTCCCATATCTGGCGAACGGATTCACGAACTCGAGAAATTCCTGTTGCATCTGAAAGAAGAAACTCGCCCGATTACAATGGTGTGTGTACTTTTCCCGTAGGCCATTCCAGTTATTGGTTTCGAGTATCACACTTGCGAAAATTTTGATGGTTTTTCAACCATTCCTTAACATCAAACTCCCATATCTCGCGAACGGATTGACGAACTCGAGAAATTCCTGTTGCACTTGAAAGTAGAAACAGACCCGATTACAATGGTGTGTGTACTTTTCCCGTAGGCCGTTCGAGTTATTGGTTTCGAGTATCAGACTTGCGAAAATTGTGATGGTTACTCAACCATTCCTTAACTTCAAACTCCCATATCTCGCGAACGGATTCACGCACTCGAGAAACTCCTGTTGCATCTGAAAGTAGAAACTCGCCCGAGTACAAAGATATGTGTGTTTTTCCCCTAGGCCTTTGTAGTTATTGGTTTCGAGTATCAGACTTGCGAACATTTTGATGGTTTCTCAACCATTCCTTAACTTCAAACTCCCATATCTCGCGAACGGATTGACGAACTCGAGAATTTCCTCTTGCATCTGAAAGCAGAAACTCGCCCGGTTACAACGGTATGTGCATTTTTGCCCTAGGCCATAGTAGTTATTGGTTTCGAGTATCAGACTTGCGGAACTTTTGATTGTTTCTCAACCATTCCTTAACTTCAAACTCCCATTTCTCGCGAACGGATTGACGAACTCGAGAAATTCCTGTTGCATCTAAAAGTAGAAACTCGCCCGATTACAATGGTGTCTGTACTTTTCCCCTAGGCCATTCCAGTTATTCGCTTCTAGCATCACAATTGCGACAATTTTGATGGTTTCTCAACCATTCAATAACTTCAAACTCCCATATCTCGCGAAAGGATAGACGAACTCGAGAAATTCCTGTTGCATCTGAAAGTGGAAACTCGTCCGATTACAATGGTGTGTGCACTTTTTCCCTAGGCCATTCCAGTTGTTGGTTTCGAGTATCAGACCAGCGAAAATTTTGATGGTTTCTCTACCATTCCTTAATTTCAAACTCCCATATCTCGCGAACGGATTGACGAACTCGAGAAATTCCTGTTGTGTCTGAAAGTAGAAGCTCGCCCGATTAAAATGGTGTGTGTACTTTTCCCCTAGGCCATTCCAGTTATTGGTTTCGAGTATCAGACCTGCGAAAATTTTGATGGTTTCTCAAGCATTCCTTAACTTCAAACTCCCATATCTCGCGAACGGATTGACGAACTGGAGAAATTTCTGTTGCATCTGAAAGTAGAAACTCGCCCGATTACAATGGTTTGTGTACTTTTCCCCTAGGCCATTCCAGTTATTCGTTTCTAGCATCACAATTGCGACAATTTTGATGGTTTCTCAACCATTCAATAACTTCAGACTCCCATATCTCGCGAACGGATGGACGAACTCGAGAAATTCCAGTTGCATCTGAAAGTGGAAACTCGTCCGATTACAAAGGTATGTGTATTTTTCCCATAGTCCTTTGTAGTTATTGGTTTCCAGTATCAGACTTGCGAAAATTTTGATGGCTTCTCAACCATTCCTTAACTTCAAACTCCAATATCTCGCGAACGGATTGACGAACTCGAGAAATTCCTGTTGCATCTGAAAGTAGAAACTAGCCCGATTACAATGGTGTGTGTACTTTTTCCCTAGGCCATTCCAGTTGTTGGTTTCGAGTGTCAGACCAGCGAAAATTTTGATGTTTTCTCAACCATTCCTTAACTTCAAACTCCCATATCTCGCGAACGGATTGATGAACTCGAGAAATTCCTGTTGCATCTGAAAGCAGAAACTCGCCCGATTACAACGGTGTGTGCATTTTTGCCCTAGGCCATAGTAGTTATTGGTTTCGAGTATCAGAGTTGGGAAAATTTCGATGGTTTCTCAACCACTCCTTAACTTCAAACTCCCATATCTCGCGAACGGATTGACACGCTCGAGAAATTCCTTTGTATCTGAAAGTAGAAACTCGCCCGTGTACAAAGATATGTGTGTTTTTCCCCTAGGCCGTTGTAGTTATTGGTTTCGAGTATCAGACTTGCGAACATTTTGATGGTTTCTCAAGCATTCCTTAACTTCAAACTCCCATATCTCGCGAACGGATTGACGAACTGGAGAAATTTCTGTTGCATCTGAAAGTAGAAACTCGCCCGATTACAATGGTTTGTGTACTTTTCCCCTAGGCCATTCCAGTTATTCGTTTCTAGCATCACAATTGCGACAATTTTGATGGTTTCTCAACCATTCAATAACTTCAGACTCCCATATCTCGCGAACGGATAGACGAACTCGAGAAATTCCTGTTGCATCCGAAAGTAGAAACTCGCCCGATTACAATGGTGTGCGTACTTTTCCCCTAGGCCATTCCAGTTATTCGTTTCTAGCATCACAATTGCGACAAATTTGATGGTTTCTCAACCATTCAATAACTTCAAACTCCCATATCTCGCGAACGGATAGACGAACTCGAGAAATTCCTGTTGCATCTGAAAGTAGAAACTAGCCCGATTACAATGGTCTGTGTACTTTCGCCCTAGGCCTATCCAGTTATTGGCTTCGAGTATCAGACCAGCGAAAATTTTGATGGTTTCTCAACCATTCCTTAACTTCAAACTCCCATATCTCGCGAACGGATTGACGCACTCGAGAAATTCCAGTTGCATCTGAAAGTAGAAACTCGCCCGAGTACAAAGATATGTGTGTTTTTCCCCTAGGCCTTTGCAGTTATTGGTTTCGAGTATCAGACTTGCGAACATTTTGATGTTTTCTCAGCCATTCCTTAACTTCAAACTCCAATATCTCGCGAACGGATTGACGAACTCGAGAAATTCCTGTTGCATCTGAAAGTAGAAACTAGCCCGATTACAATGGTGTGTGTACTTTTTCCCTAGGCCATTCCAGTTGTTGGTTTCGAGTGTCAGACCAGCGAAAATTTTGATGTTTTCTCAACCATTCCTTAACTTCAAACTCCCATATCTCGCGAACGGATTGACGAACTCGAGAAATTCCTGTTCCATCTGAAAGCAGAAACTCGCCCGATTACAGCGGTGTGTGCATTTTTGCCCTAGGCCATAGTAGTTATTGGTTTCGAGTATCAGACGTGCGAAAATTTTGATGGTTTCTCAAGCATTCGTTAACTTCAAACTCCCATATCTCGCGAACGGATTGACGAACTGGAGAAATTTCTGTTGCATCTGAAAGTAGAAACTCGCCCGATTACAATGGTTTGTGTACTTTTCCCCTAGGCCATTCCAGTTATTCGTTTCTAGCATCACAATTGCGACAATTTTGATGGTTTCTCAACCATTCAATAACTTCAGACTCCCATATCTCGCGAACGGATGGACGAACTCGAGAAATTCCAGTTGCATCTGAAAGTGGAAACTCGTCCGATTACAAAGGTATGTGTATTTTTCCCATAGTCCTTTGTAGTTATTGGTTTCCAGTATCAGACTTGCGAAAATTTTGATGGTTTCTCAACCATTCCTTAACTTCAAACTCCAATATCTCGCGAACGGATTGACGAACTCGAGAAATTCCTGTTGCATCTGAAAATAGAGACTAGCCGGATTACAATGGTGTGTGTACTTTTTCCCTAGGCCATAGTAGTTATTGGTTTCGAGTATCAGAGTTGCGAAAATTTCGATGGTTTCTCAACCACTCCTTAACTTCTAACTCCCATATCTCGCGAACGGATTGACGCGCTCGAGAAATTCCTGTTGTATCTGAAAGTAGAAACTCGCCCGTGTACAAAGATATGTGTGTTTTTCCCCTAGGCCTTTGTAGTTATTGGTTTCGAGTATCAGACTTGCGGAACTTTTGATTGTTTCTCAACCATTCCTTAACTTCAAACTCCCATTTCTCGCGAACGGATTGACGAACTCGAGAAATTCCTGTTGCATCTAAAAGTAGAAACTCGCCCGATTACAATGGTGTCTGTACTTTTCCCCTAGGCCATTCCAGTTATTCGCTTCTAGCATCACAATTGCGACAATTTTGATGGTTTCTCAACCATTCAATAACTTCAAACTCCCATATCTCGCGAAAGGATAGACGAACTCGAGAAATTCCTGTTGCATCTGAAAGTGGAAACTCGTCCGATTACAATGGTGTGTGCACTTTTTCCCTAGGCCATTCCAGTTGTTGGTTTCGAGTATCAGACCAGCGAAAATTTTGATGGTTTCTCTACCATTCCTTAATTTCAAACTCCCATATCTCGCGAACGGATTGACGAACTCGAGAAATTCCTGTTGTGTCTGAAAGTAGAAGCTCGCCCGATTAAAATGGTGTGTGTACTTTTCCCCTAGGCCATTCCAGTTATTGGTTTCGAGTATCAGACCTGCGAAAATTTTGATGGTTTCTCAAGCATTCCTTAACTTCAAACTCCCATATCTCGCGAACGGATTGACGAACTGGAGAAATTTCTGTTGCATCTGAAAGTAGAAACTCGCCCGATTACAATGGTTTGTGTACTTTTCCCCTAGGCCATTCCAGTTATTCGTTTCTAGCATCACAATTGCGACAATTTTGATGGTTTCTCAACCATTCAATAACTTCAGACTCCCATATCTCGCGAACGGATGGACGAACTCGAGAAATTCCAGTTGCATCTGAAAGTGGAAACTCGTCCGATTACAAAGGTATGTGTATTTTTCCCATAGTCCTTTGTAGTTATTGGTTTCCAGTATCAGACTTGCGAAAATTTTGATGGTTTCTCAACCATTCCTTAACTTCAAACTCCAATATCTCGCGAACGGATTGACGAACTCGAGAAATTCCTGTTGCATCTGAAAGTAGAAACTAGCCCGATTACAATGGTGTGTGTACTTTTTCCCTAGGCCATTCCAGTTGTTGGTTTCGAGTGTCAGACCAGCGAAAATTTTGATGTTTTCTCAACCATTCCTTAACTTCAAACTCCCATATCTCGCGAACGGATTGATGAACTCGAGAAATTCCTGTTGCATCTGAAAGCAGAAACTCGCCCGATTACAACGGTGTGTGCATTTTTGCCCTAGGCCATAGTAGTTATTGGTTTCGAGTATCAGAGTTGCGAAAATTTCGATGGTTTCTCAACCACTCCTTAACTTCAAACTCCCATATCTCGCGAACGGATTGACACGCTCGAGAAATTCCTTTGTATCTGAAAGTAGAAACTCGCCCGTGTACAAAGATATGTGTGTTTTTCCCCTAGGCCGTTGTAGTTATTGGTTTCGAGTATCAGACTTGCGAACATTTTGATGGTTTCTCAAGCATTCCTTAACTTCAAACTCCCATATCTCGCGAACGGATTGACGAACTGGAGAAATTTCTGTTGCATCTGAAAGTAGAAACTCGCCCGATTACAATGGTTTGTGTACTTTTCCCCTAGGCCATTCCAGTTATTCGTTTCTAGCATCACAATTGCGACAATTTTGATGGTTTCTCAACCATTCAATAACTTCAGACTCCCATATCTCGCGAACGGATGGACGAACTCGAGAAATTCCTGTTGCATCCGAAAGTAGAAACTCGCCCGATTACAATGGTGTGCGTACTTTTCCCCTAGGCCATTCCAGTTATTCGTTTCTAGCATCACAATTGCGACAAATTTGATGGTTTCTCAACCATTCAATAACTTCAAACTCCCATATCTCGCGAACGGATAGACGAACTCGAGAAATTCCTGTTGCATCTGAAAGTAGAAACTAGCCCGATTACAATGGTCTGTGTACTTTCGCCCTAGGCCTATCCAGTTATTGGCTTCGAGTATCAGACCAGCGAAAATTTTGATGGTTTCTCAACCATTCCTTAACTTCAAACTCCCATATCTCGCGAACGGATTGACGCACTCGAGAAATTCCAGTTGCATCTGAAAGTAGAAACTCGCCCGAGTACAAAGATATGTGTGTTTTTCCCCTAGGCCTTTGCAGTTATTGGTTTCGAGTATCAGACTTGCGAACATTTTGATGTTTTCTCAGCCATTCCTTAACTTCAAACTCCAATATCTCGCGAACGGATTGACGAACTCGAGAAATTCCTGTTGCATCTGAAAGTAGAAACTAGCCCGATTACAATGGTGTGTGTACTTTTTCCCTAGGCCATTCCAGTTGTTGGTTTCGAGTGTCAGACCAGCGAAAATTTTGATGTTTTCTCAACCATTCCTTAACTTCAAACTCCCATATCTCGCGAACGGATTGACGAACTCGAGAAATTCCTGTTCCATCTGAAAGCAGAAACTCGCCCGATTACAGCGGTGTGTGCATTTTTGCCCTAGGCCATAGTAGTTATTGGTTTCGAGTATCAGACGTGCGAAAATTTTGATGGTTTCTCAAGCATTCGTTAACTTCAAACTCCCATATCTCGCGAACGGATTGACGAACTGGAGAAATTTCTGTTGCATCTGAAAGTAGAAACTCGCCCGATTACAATGGTTTGTGTACTTTTCCCCTAGGCCATTCCAGTTATTCGTTTCTAGCATCACAATTGCGACAATTTTGATGGTTTCTCAACCATTCAATAACTTCAGACTCCCATATCTCGCGAACGGATGGACGAACTCGAGAAATTCCAGTTGCATCTGAAAGTGGAAACTCGTCCGATTACAAAGGTATGTGTATTTTTCCCATAGTCCTTTGTAGTTATTGGTTTCCAGTATCAGACTTGCGAAAATTTTGATGGTTTCTCAACCATTCCTTAACTTCAAACTCCAATATCTCGCGAACGGATTGACGAACTCGAGAAATTCCTGTTGCATCTGAAAATAGAGACTAGCCGGATTACAATGGTGTGTGTACTTTTTCCCTAGGCCATAGTAGTTATTGGTTTCGAGTATCAGAGTTGCGAAAATTTCGATGGTTTCTCAACCACTCCTTAACTTCAAACTCCCATATCTCGCGAACGGATTGACGCGCTCGGAAATTCCTGTTGTATCTGAAAGTAGAAACTCGCCCGTGTACAAAGATATGTGTGTTTTTCCCCTAGGCCTTTGTAGTTATTGGTTTCGAGTATCAGACTTGCGAACATTTTGATGGTTTCTCAACCATTCGTTATCTTCAAACTCCCGTATCTCGCGAACGGATTGACGAACTCGAGAAATTCCTGTTGCATCTGAAAGTAGAAACTAGCCCGATTACAATGGTGTGTGTACTTTTCCCCTAGGCCTATCCAGTTATTGGCTTCGAGTATCAGACCAGCGAAAATTTTGATGGTTTCTCAACCATTCCTTAACTTCAAAGTCCCATATCTCGCGAACGGATTGACGAACTTGAGAAATTCCTGTTGCATCTGAAAGCAGAATCTCGCCCGATTACAACGATATGTGCATTTTAGCCCTAGGCCATAGTAGTTACTGGTTTCTAGTATCAGACGTGCGAAAATTTTGATGGTTTCTCAAGCATTCGTTAACTTCAAACTCCCATACCTCGCGAACGCTTTGACGAACTCGAGAAATTCCTGTTGTATCTGAAAGTAGAAGCTCGCCCGATTAGAATGGTGTGTGTACTTTTCCCCTAGGCCTTTGTAGTTATTGGTTTCGAGTATCAGACTTGCGAAAATTTTGATGGTTTCTCAACCATTCCTTAACTTCAAACTCCAATATCTCGCGAACGGATTGATGAACTCGAGAAATTCCTGTTGCATCTGAAAGCAGAAACTCGCCCGATTATAACGGTGTGTGCATTTTTGCCCTAGGCCATAGTAGTTATTGGTTTCGAGTATCAGAGTTGCGAAAATTTCGATGGTTTCTCAACCACTCCTTAACTTCAAACTCCCATATCTCGCGAACGGATTGACGCACTCGAGAAATTCCTGTTGCATCTGAAAGTAGAAACTCGCCCGAGTACAAAGATATGTGTGTTTATCCCCTAGGCCTTTGTAGTTATTGGTTTCGAGTATCAGACTTGCGAACATTATGATGGTATTTCAACCATTCCTTAACTTCAAACACCCATATCTCGCGAACGGATTGACGAACTCGAGAAATTCCTGTTGCATCTGAAAGCAGAAACTCGCCAGATTACAACGGTATGTGCATTTTTGCCCTAGGCCATAGTAGTCACTGGTTTCGAGTTTCAGCCTTGCGAAAATTTTGAAGGTTTCTCAACCATTCCTTAACTTCAAACTCCAATATCTCGCGAACGGATTTACGAACTCGAGAAATTCCTTTTGTATCTGAAAGTAGAAGCTCGCCCGATTAGAATGGTGTGTGTACTTTCCCCCTAGGCCATTGTAGTTATTGGTTTCGAGTACCAGACCAGCGAAAATTTTGATGGTTTCTCAACCATTCCTTAACTTCAAACTCCAATATCTCGCGAACGGATTGACGAACTAGAGAAATTCCTTTTGTATCTGAAAGTAGAAGCTCGCCCGATTAGAATGGTGTGTGTACTTTTCCCCTAGGCCATTCCAGTTATTGGTTTCGAGTATCAGACCAGCGAAAATTTTGATGGTTTCTCAACCATTCCTTAACTTCAAACTCCCATATCTCGCGAACGGATTGACGAACTCGAGAAATTCCTGTTGCATCTGAAAGTAGAAACTCGCCCGTTTACAATGGTATGTGTACTTTTCCCCTAGGCCATTCGAGTTATTGGTTTCGAGTATCAGACTTGCCAAAGTTTTGATGGTTTCTCAACCATTCCTTAACTTCACACTTACATATCTCGCGAACGGATTGACGAACTCGAGAATTTCCTACTGCATCTGAAAGCAGAAACTCGCCCGATTACAACGGTTTGTGCATTTTTCCCCTAGGCCTTTGTAGTTATTTGTTTCGAGTATCAGACTTGCGAACATTTTGATGGTTTCTCAACCATTCCTTAACGTCAAACTCGCATATCTCGCGAAAGGATTGACGAACTCGAGAAATTCCTGTTGCATCCGAAAGTAGAAACTCGCCCGATTACAATTGTGTGCGTACTTTTCCCCAAGGCCATTCCAGTTATTCGTAGCTAGCATCACAATTGCGACAATTTGATGGTATCTCAACCATTCAATAACTTCAAACTCCCATATCTCGCGAACGGATAGACGAACTCGAGAAATTCCTGTTGCATGTGAAAGTGGAAACTCGCCCGATTACAAAGGTATGTGTATTTTTCCCCTAGGCCTTTGTAGTTATTGGTTTCGAGTATCAGACTTGCGAAAATTTGATGGTTTCTCAACCATTCCTTAACTTCAAACTCCAATATCTCGCGAACGGATTGACGAACTCGAGAAATTCCTGTTGCATGTGAAAGTAGAAACTAGCCCGATTACAATGTTGTGTGTACTTTTTCCCTAGGCCATTCCAGTTGTTGGTTTCGAGTATCAGACCTGCGAAAATTTTGATGGTTTCTCAACCATTCGTTATCTTCAAACTCCCATATCTCGCGAACGGATTGACGAACTCGAGAAATTCCTGTTGCATCTGAAAGTAGAAACCAGCCCGATTACAATGGTCTGTGTACTTTCCCCATAGGCCATTCCAGTTAATGGTTTCGAGTATCAGAGCAGCGAAAATTTTGATGGTTTCTCAACCATTCCTTAACTTCAAAGTCCCATATCTCGCGAACGGATTGACGAACTCGAGAAATTCCTGTTGCATCTGAAAGCAGAATCTCGCCCGATTACAACGGTATGTGCATTTTAGCCCTAGGCCATAGTAGTTACTGGTTTCTAGTATCAGACGTGCGAAAATGTTGATGGTTTCTCAAGCATTCCTTAACTTCAAACTCCCATATCTCGCGAGCGCATTGACGAACTCGAGTTATTCCTGTTGTATCTGAAAGTAGAAGCTCGCCCGATTAGAATGGTGTGTGTACTTTCCCCCTAGGCCATTCCAGTTATTGGTTTCGAGTATCAGACCTGTGAAAATTTTGATAGTTTCTCAACCATTCCTTAACTTCACACTTACATATCTCGCGAACGGATTGACGAACTCGAGAATTTCCTATTGCATCTGAAAGCAGAAACACGCCCGGTTACAACGGTATGTGCATTTTCCCCCAAGGCAATTGTAGTTATTGGTTTCGAGTATCAGACCAGCGAAAATTTTGATGGTTTCTTAACCATTCCTTAACTTCAAACTCCCATATCTCGCGAACGGATTGACGAACTCGAGAAATTCCTGTTGCATCTGAAATTAGAAACTCGCCCGATTACAATGGTATGTGCATTTTTGCCCTAAGCCATAGTAGTTATTGGTTTCGAGTATCAGACTTGCGAAAATTTTGATGGTTTCTCAACCATTCCTTAACTTCAAACTCCAATCTCTCGCGAACGGATTGACGAACTCGAGAAATTCCTGTTGCATCTGAAAGTAGAAACTAGCTCGATTACAATGGTGTGTGTACTTTTCCCCTAGGCCATTCCAGTTATTGGTTTCGAATATCAGACCAGCGAAAATTTTGATGGTTTCTCAACCATTCCTTAACTTGAAACTCCCACATCTCGCGAACGGATTGACCAACTCGAGAAATTCCTGTTGCACCTGATAGTAGAAACTAGCCCGATTACAATGGTCTGTGTACTTTTCCCCTAGGCCATTCCAGTTATTGGTTTCGAGTATCAGAACAGTGAAAATTTTGATGGTTTCTCAACCATTCCTTAACTTCAAACTCCCATGTCTCGCGAACGTATTGACGAACTCGAGAAATTCCTGTTGCATCTGAAAGCAGAAACTCGTCCGATTACAACGGTATGTTCATCTTTGCCCTAGGCCATAGTAGTCACTGTTTTCGAGTTTCAGACTTGCGAAAATTTTGATGGTTTCTCAAGCATTCCTTAACTTCAAACTCCCATATCTCGCGAACGGATTGACGAACTCGAGAAACTCCTGTTGCCCCTGAAATTAGAAACTCGCCCGATTACAATGGTATGTGCATTTTTGCCCTAAGCCATAGTAGCTATTGATTTCGAGTATCGGACTTGCGAAAATTTTGATGGTTTCTCAACCATTCCTTAACTTCAAACTCCAATATCTCGCGAACGGATTGACGAACTCGAGAAATTCCTGTTGCATCTGAAAGCAGAAACTCGCCCGATTACAACGGTATGTGCATTTTTGCCCTAGGCCATAGTAGTCACTGGTTTCGAGTTTCAGACTTGCGAAAATTTTGAAGGTTTCTCAACCATTCCTTAACTTCAAACTCCAATATCTCGCGAACAGATTTACGAACTCGAGAAATTCCTTTTGTATCTGAAAGTAGAAGCTCGCCCGATTAGAATGGTGTGTGTACTTTTCCCCTAGGCCATTCCAGTTATTGGTTTCGAGTATCAGACCAGCGAAAATTTTGATGGTTTCTCAACCATTCCTTAACTTCACACTTACATATCTCGCGAACGGATTGACGAACTCGAGAATTTCCTACTGCATCTGAAAGCAGAAACTCGCCCGGTTACAACGGTTTGTGCATTTTTCCCCTAGGCCTTTGTAGTTATTTGTTTCGAGTATCAGACTTGCGAACATTTCGATGGTTTCTCAACCATTCCTTAACGTCAATCTCGCATATCTCGCGAAAGGATTGACGAACTCGAGAAATTCCTGTTGCATCCGAAAGTAGAAACTCGCCCGATTACAATTGTGTGCGTACTTTTCCCCTAGGCCATTCCAGTTATTCGTATCTAGCATCACAATTGCGACAATTTTGATGGTTTCTCAACCATTCAATAACTTCAATCTCCCATGTCTCGCGAACGGATTGACGAACTCGAGAAATTCCAGTTGCATCTGAAAGTAGAAACTCGCCCGAGTACAAGGATATGTGTGCTTTTCCCCTAGGCCTTTGCAGTTATTGGTTTCGAGTATCAGACTTGCGAACATTTTGATGGTTTCTCAGCCATTCCTTAACTTCAAACTCCAATATCTAGCGAACGGATTGACGAACTCGAGAATTTCCTGTTGCATCTGAAAGTAGAAACTAGCCCGATTACAATGGTGTGTGTACTTTTTCCCTAGGCCATAGTAGTTATTGGTTTCGAGTATCAGAGTTGCGAAAATTTCGATGGTTTCTCAACCACTCCTTAACTTCAAACTCCCATATCTCGCGAACGGATTGACGCACTCGAGAAATTCCTGTTGCATCTGAAAGTAGAAACTCGCCCGAGTACAAAGATATGTGTGTTTTTCCCCTAGGCCTTTGTAGTTATTGGTTTCGAGTATCAGACTTGCGAACATTTTGATGGTATCTCAACCATTCCTTAACTTCAAACTCGCATTTCTCGCGAAAGGATAGACGAACTCGAGAATTTCCTGTTGCATCCGAAAGTAGAAACTCGCCCGATTACAATGGTGTGCGTACTTTTCCCCTAGGCCATTCCAGTTATTCGTTTCTAGCATCACAATTGCGACAAATTTGATGGTTTCTCAACCATTCAACAACTTCAAACTCCCATATCTCGCGAACGGATTGACGACCTCGAGAAATTCCTGTTGCATGTGAAAGTAGAAACTAGCCCGATTACAATGTTGTGTGTACTTTTTCCCTAGGCCATTCCAGTTGTTGGTTTCGAGTATCAGACCTGCGAAAATTTTGATGGTTTCTCAACCATTCGTTATCTTCAAACTCCCATATCTCGCGAACGGATTCACGAACTCGAGAAATTCCTGTTGCATCTGAAAGTAGAAACTAGCCCGATTACAATGGTCTGTGTACTTTCCCCCTAGGGCATTCCAGTTATTGGTTTCGAGTATCAGACCAGCTAAAATTTTGATGGTTTCTCAACCATTCCTTAACCTCAAAGTCCCATATCTCTCGAACGGATTGACGAACTCGAGAAATTCCTGTTGCATCTGAAAGCAGAATCTCGCCCGATTACAACGGTATGTGCATTTTAGCCCTAGGCCATAGTAGTTACTGGTTTCTAGTATCAGACGTGCGAAAATTTTGATGGTTTCTCAAGCATTCCTTAACTTCAAACTCCCATATCTCGCGAACGCATTGACGAACTCGAGTAATTCCTGTTGTATCTGAAAGTAGAAGCTCGCCCGATTAGAATGGTGTGTGTACTTTTCCCCTAGGCCATTCCAGTTATTGGTTTCGAGTATCAGACCTGTGAAAACTTTGATGGCTTCTCAACCATTCCTTAACTTCACACTTACATATCTCGCGAACGGATTGACGAACTCGAGAATTTCCTCTTGCATCTGAAAGCAGAAACACGCCCGGTTACAACGGTATGTGCATTTTCCCCCTAGGCCATTGTGGTTATTGGTTTCGAGTATCAGTCCAGCGAAAATTTTGATGGTTTCTCAACCATTCGTTATCTTCAAACTCCCATATCTCGCGAACGGATTGACGAACTCGAGAAATTCCTGTTGCATCTGAAAGCAGAAACTAGCCCGATTACAATGTTGTGTGTACTTTTTCCCTAGGCTATTCCAGTTGTTGGTTTCGAGTATCTGACCTGCGAAAATTTTGATGATTTCTCAACCATTCCTTAACTTCAAACTCCAATATCTCGCGAACGGATTGACGAACTCGAGAAATTCCTGTTGCATCTGAAAGTAGAAGCTCGCCCGATTAGAATGGTGTGTCTACTTTTCCCGTAGGTCATTCCAGTTATTGGTTTCGAGTATCAGACCTGCGAAAATTTTGATGGTTTCTCAACCATTCGTTATCTTCAAACTCCCATATCTCGCGAACGGATTGACGAACTCGAGAAATTCCTGTTGCATCTGAAAGCAGAAACTAGCCCGATTACAATGGTGTGTGTACTTTTCCCCTTGGCCATTCCAGTTATTGGTTTCGAGTATCAGACCAGCGAAAATTTTGATGGCTTCTCAACCATTCCTTAACTTCAAACTTCCATACCTTGCGAACGGATTGACGAACTCGAGAAATTCCTGTTGCATCTGAAAGTAGAAACTCGCCCGATTACAATGGTATGTGTACTTTTCCCCTAGGTCATTCGAGTTATTGGTTTCGAGTATCAGACTTGCCAAAGTTTTGATGGTTCCTCAACCATTCCTTAACTTCACACTTACTCATCTCGCGAACGGATTGACGAACTCGAGAATTTCCTACTGCATCTGAAAGCAGAAACTCGCCCGGTTACAACGGTATGTGCATTTTTCCCCTAGGCCTTTGTAGTTATTTGTGTCGAGTATCAGACCTGCGAAAATTTTGATGGTTTCTCAACCATTCGTTATCTTCAAACTACCATATCTCGCGAACGGATGGAAGAACTCGAGAAATTCCTGTTGCATCTGAAAGTAGAAACTCGCCCGATTACAAAGGTATGTGTATTTTTCCCCTAAGCCTTTGTTGTTATTGGTTTCGAGTATCAGACTTGCGAAAATTTTGATGGTTTCTCAACCATTCGTTATCTTCAAACTCCCATATCTCGCGAACGGATTGACGAACTCGAGAAATTCCTGTTGCATCTGAAAGCAGAAACTAGCCCGACTACAATGGTGTGTGTACTTTTCCCCTTGGCCATTCCAGTTATTGGTTTCTAGTATCTGACCTGCGAAAATTTTGATGGTTTCTCAACCATTCCTTAACTTCAAACTCCCATTTCTCGCGAACGGATTGACGAAATCGAGAAATTCCTGTTGCATCTGAAAGTAGAAACTCGCCCGATTACAACGGTATGTGTATTTTTCCCCTAGGCCATTGTAGTTATTGGTTTGGAGTATCAGACCAGCGAAAATTTTGATGGCTTCTCAACCATTCCTTAACTTCAAACTCCCATATCTCGCGAACGGATTGACGAACTCGAGAAATTCCTGTTGCATCTGAAATTAGAAACTCGCCCGATTACAGTGGTATGTGCATTTTTGCCCTAAGCCATAGTCGTTATTGGTTTCGAGTATCAGACTTGCGAAAATTTTGATGGTTTCTCAACCATTCCTTAACTTCAAACTCCAATATCTCGCGAACGGATTGACGAACTCGAGAAATTCCTGTTGCACCTGAAAGTAGAAGATCGCCCTATTAGAATGGTGAGTGTACTTTTCCCCTAGGCCATTCCAGTTATTGGTTTCGAGTATCAGACCAGCGTAAATTTTGATGGCTTCTCAACCATTCCTTAACTTCAAACTCCCATATCTCGCGAACGGATTGACGAACTCGAGAAATTCCTGTTGCATCTGAAAGTAGAAACTCGCCCGATTACAATGGTATGTGTACTTTTCCCCTAGGTCATTCGAGTTATTGGTTTCGAGTATCAGAATTGCCAAAGTTTTGATGGTTCCTCAACCATTCCTTAACTTCACACTGACTCATCTCGCGAACGGATTGACGAACTCGAGAATTTCCAGTTGCATCTGAAAGCAGAAACTCGCCCGATTACAATGGTATGTGTACTTTTCCCCTAGGCCATTCCAGTTATTGGTTTCGAGTATCAGACTTGCGATAACTTTGATGGTTTCTCAACCATTCCTTAACTTCACACTTACATACCTCGCGAACGGATTGACGAACTCGAGAATTTCCTATTGCATCTGAAAGCAGAAACTCGCCCGGTTACAACGGTATGTGCATTATTGCCCTAGGCCATAGTAGTTATTGGTTTCGAGTATCAGACTTGCGAAAATTTTGATGGTTTCTCAACCATTCCTTAACTTCAAACTCCCATATCTCGCGAACGGATTGACGAACTCGAGAAATTCCTGTTGCATCTGAAAGTAGAAACTCGCCCGATTACAACGGTATGTGTATTTTTCCCCTAGGCCATCGTAGTTATTGGTTTCGAGTATCAGACTTGCGAACATTTTGATGGTTCCTCAACCATTCCTTAACTTCAAACTCGCATATCTCGCGAAAGGATTGACGAACTCGAGAAATTCCTGTTGCATCCGAAGGTAGAAACTCGCCCGATTACAATGGTGTGCGTACTTTTCCCCTAGGCCATTCCAGTTATTCGTTTCTAGCATCACAATTGCGACAATTTTGATGGTTTCTCAACCATTCAATAACTTCAAACTCCCATATCTCGCGAACGGATGGACGATCTCGAGAAATTCCTGTTGCATCTGAATGTGGAAACTCGCCCGATTACAAAGGTATGTGTATTTTCCCCTAGGCCTTTGTAGTTATTGGTTTCGAGTATCAGACTTGCGAAAATTTTGATGGTTTCTCAACCATTCCTTAACTTCAAACTCCAATATCTCGCGAACGGGTTGACGAACTCGAGAAATTCCTGTTGCATCTGAAAGTAGAAACTAACCCGATTACAAGGTTGTGGGTACTTTTTCCCTAGGCCATTCCAGTTGTTGGTTTCGAGTATCTGACCTGCGAAAATTTTGATGGTTTCTCAACCATTCCTTAACTTCAAACTCCCATTTCTCGCGAACGGATTGACGAACTCGAGAAATTCCTGTTGCATCTGAAAGTAAAAACTCGCCCGATTAAAACGGTATGTGTATTTTTCCCTTAGGCCATTGCAGTTATTGGTTTCGAGTATCAGGTTTGCGATAACTTTGATGGTTTCGCAACCATTCCTTAACTTCACACTTACATACCTCGCGAACGGATTGACGAACTCGAGAATTTCTTATTGCATCTGAAGGTAGAAACTCGGCCGATTACAACGGTATGTGTATTTTTCCCCTAGGCCATCGTAGTTATTGGTTTCGAGTATCAGACTTGCGAAAATTTTGATGGTTTCTCAACCATTCCTTAACTTCAAACACCCATTTCTCGCGAACGGATTGACGAACTCGAGAAATTCCAGTTGCATTTGAGAGCAGAAACTCGCCCGATTACAATGGTATGTGTACTTTTCCCCTAGGCCATACCAGTTATTGGTTTCGAGTATCAGACTTGCGATAGCTATGATGGTTTCTCAACCATTCATTAACTTCACACTTACATACCTCGCGAACGGATTGACGAACTCGAGAAATTCCTGTTGCATCTGGAAGTAGAAACTCGCCCGATTACAACGGTATGTGTATTTTTCCCCTAGGCCTTTGTAGTTATTGGTTTCGAGCATCAGACTTGCGAAAATTTTGATGGTTTCTCAAGCATTCCTTAACTTCAAACTCCCATTTCTCGCGTACGGATTGACGAACTCGAGAAATTCCTGTTGCATCTGAAAGCAGAAACTCGCCCGATAACAACGGTATGTGCATTTTTGCCCTAGGCCATAGTAGTCACTGGTTTCGGGTATCAGACTTGCGAAAATTGTGATGGTTACTCAACCATTCCTTAACTCCACACTTACATATCTCGCGAACGGATTGACGAACTCCAGAATTTCCTATTTCATCAGAAAGCAGAAACTCGCCCGGTTACAACGGTATGTGCATTTTTGCCCTAGGCCATAGTAGTTATTGGTTTCGAGTATCAGACTTGCGAAAATTTTGATGGTTTCTCAACCATTCCTTAACTTCAAACTCCCATTCCTCGCGAACGGATTGACGAACTCGAGAAATTCCTGTTGCATCTGAAAGTAGAAACTCGCCCGAATACAATGGTGTGTGTGCTTTTCTCATAGGCCATTCCAGTTATTGGTTACGAGTATCAGACCAGTGAAAATTTTGATGGTTTCTCAACCATTCCTTAACTTCAAACTCCCACATCTCGCGAACGGATTGACCAACTCGAGAAATTCCTGTTGCATCTGAAAGTAGAAACTGGCCAGAATACAATGGTGTGTGTACTTTTCCCCTAGGCCATTCCAGATATTGGTTTCGAGTATCAGACTTGCAAAAATTTCGATGATTTCTCAACCATTCCTTAAATTCAAACTCCCATTTCTCGCGAACGGATTGACGCACTCGAGAAATTCCTGTTGCATCTGAAAGCAGAAACTCGCCTGAATACAATGGTGTGTGTACTTTTCCCCTAGGCCATTCCAGGTATTGGTTTCGAGTATCAGACTTGCGATAATTTTGATGGTTCCTCAACCATTCCTTAACTTCACACTTACATATCTCGCGAACGGATTGACGAACTCGAGAATTTCCTACAGCATCTGAAAGCAGAAACTCGCCCGGTTACAACGGTATGTGCATTTTTGCCCTAGGCCATGGTAGTTATTGGTTTCCAGTAACAGACTTGCGAAAATTTTGATGGTTTCTCAACCATTCCTTAACTTCAAACTCCCATTTCTCGCGAACGGATTGACGAACTCGAGAAATTCTTTTTGCATCTGAAAGTAGAAACTCGCCCGATTACAATGGTATGTGTACTTTTCCCCTAGGCCATTCCAGTTATTGGTTTCGAGTATCAGACTTGCGATAACCATGATGGTTTCTCAACCATTCCTTAACTTCACACTTACATAACTCGCGAAAGGATTGACGAACTCGAGAAATTTCTGTTGCATCTGAAAGTAGAAACTCCCCCGATTCCAACGGTATGTGTACTTTTCCCCTAGGCAATTCCACTTATTGGTTTCGAGTATCAGACTTGCGAAAATTTTGATGGTTTCTCAACCAATCCTTAACTTCACACTTCCATATCTCGCGAACGGATTGACGAACTCGAGAAGTTCCTATTGCATCTGAAAGCAGAAACTCGCCCGGTTACAACGGTATGTGCATTTTTGCCCTAGGCCATAGTAGTTATTGGTTTCGAGTATCAGACTTGCGAAGATTTTGATGGTCTCTCAACCATTCCTTAACATCAAACTCTCATATCTCGCGAACGGATTGACGAACTCGAGAATTTCTTGTTGCATCTAAAAGCAGAAACTCGCGCGGTTACAACGGTATGTGCATTTTTGCCATAGGCCATAGAAGTTATTGGTTTCGAGTAACAGACTTGCGATAATTTTGATGGTTTCCCAACCAATCCTTAACTTCACACTTCCATATCTCGCGAACGGATTGACGAACTCGAGAAGTTCCTATTGCATATGAAAGCAGAAACTCGCCCGGTTACAACGGTATGTGCATTTTTGCCCTAGGCCATAGTAGTTATTGGTTTCGAGTATCAGACTTGCGAAGATTTTGATGGTTTCTTAACCATTCCTTAAATTCAAACTCCCATATCTCGCGAACGGATTGACGAACTCGAGAAATTCCTGTTGCATCTGAAAGTAGAAACTCGCCCGATTACAATGGTATGTGTACTTTCCCCTAGGCCATTCCAGTTATTGGTTTCGAGTATCAGACTTGCGATAATTTTGATGGTTTCTCAACCATTCCTTTACTTCAAACTCCCATATCTCGCGAACGGATTGACGAACTCGATTATTTCCTGTTGCATCTGAAAGCAGAAACTCGCCCGATTACAATGGTATGTGTACTTTTCCCGTAGGCCATTCCAGTTATTGGTTTCGAGTATCAGACTTGCGTTAATTTTGATGGTTTCTCAACCATTCCTTAACTTTACACTTACATATCGCGCGAACGGATTGACGAACTTGAGAATTTCCTATTGCATCTGAAAGCAGAAACTCGCCCGGTTACAACGGTATGTGCATTATTGCACTAGGCCATAGTAGTTATTGGTTTCGAGTATCAGACTTGCGAAAATTTTGATGGTTTCTCAACCATTCCTTAACTTCAAACTCCCATATCTCGCGAACGGATTGACGAACTCGAGAAATTCCTGTTGCATCTGAAAGTAGAAACTCGCCCGGTTACAACGGTATGTGCATTATTGCCCTAGGCCATAGTAGTAATTGGTTTCGAGTATCAGACTTGTGAAAATTTTGATTGTTTCTCAACCATTCCTTAACTTCACACTTACATATCTCGCGTACGGATTGACGAACTCGAGAATTTCCTATTGCATCTGAAAGCAGAAACTCGCCCGGTTACAACGGTATGTGCATTTTTGCCCTAGGCCATAGTAGTTATTGGTTTCGAGTATCAGACTTGCGAAGATTTTGATGGTCTCTCAACCATTCCTTAACTTCAAACTCCCATATCTCCCGAACGGATTGACGAACTCGAGAAATTCCTGTTGCATCTGAAAGTAGAAACTCGCCCGAATACAATGGTGTGTGTGCTTTTCTCATAGGCCATTCCAGTTATTGGTTTCGAGTATCAGACCAGTGAAAATTTTGATGGTTTCTCAACCATTCCTTAACTTCAAACTCCCACATCTCGCGAACGGATTACCCAACTCGAGAAATTCCTGTTGCATCTGAAAGTAGAAACTCGCCAGAATACAGTGGTGTGTGTACTTTTCCCCTAGGCCATTCCAGTTATTGGTTTCGAGTAACAGACCAGCGAAAATTTTGATGGTTTCTCAACCATTCCTTAACTTCAAACTCCCATATCTCGCGAACGGATAGACGCACTCGAGAAATTCCTGTTGCATCTGAAAGCAGAAACTCGCCTGAATACAATGGTGTGTGTACTTTTCCCCTAGGCCATTCCAGTTATTGGTTTCGAGTATCAGATTTGCGATAATTTTGATGGTTCCACAACCATTCCTTAACTTCAAACTCCCATATCTCGCGAACGGATCGACGAACTCGAGAAATTCCTGTTGCATGTAAAAGTAGAATGTCGCCCGATTACAACGGTATGCGTACTTTTCCCCTAGGCCTTTGTAGTTATTGGTTTCGAGTATCAGACTTGCGAAAATTTTGATGATTTCTCAACCATTCCTTAACATCAAACTCCCATTTCTCGCGAACGGATTGACGAACTCGCGAAATTCCTGTTGCATCTGAAAGTAGAAACTCGCCCGATTACAACGGTATGTGTATTTTTCCCCAAGGCCATTGTAGTTATTGGTTTCGAGTATCAGACTTGCGAAAATTTTGATGGTTTCTCTACCATTCCTTAACTTCAAACTCCCATTTCTCGCGAACGGATTGACGAACTCGAGAAATTCCTGTTGCATCTGAAAGTAGAAACTAGCCCGATTACAATGGTGTGTGTACTTTTACCCTAGGCCATTCCAGTTATTGGTTTCGAGTATCAAGCCAGCGAAAATTTTGATGGTTTCTCAACCAATCCTTAACTTCACACTTCCATATCTCGCGAACGGATTGACGAACTCGAGAATTTCCTATTGCATCTGAAAGCAGAAACTCGCCCGGTTACAACGGTATGTGCATTTTTGCCCTAGGCCATAGTAGTTATTGGTTTCGAGTATCAGACTTGCGAAGATTTTGATGGTCTCTCAACCATTCCTTAACATCAAACTCCCATATCTCGCGAACGGATTGACGAACTCGAGAATTTCTTGTTGCATCTGAAAGCAGAAACTTGCGCGGTTGCAACGGTATGTGAATTTTTGCCATAGGCCATAGTAGTTATTGGTTTCGAGTAACAGACTTGCGAAAATTTTGATGGTTTCTTAACCATTCCTTAAATTCAAACTCCCATATCTCGCGAACGGATTGACGAACTCGAGAAATTCCTGTTGCATCTGAAAGTAGAAACTCGCCCGATTACAATGGTATGTGTACTTTCCCCTAGGCCATTCCAGTTATTGGTTTCGAGTATCAGACTTGCGATAATTTTGATGGTTTCTCAACCATTCCTTTACTTCAAACTCCCATATCTCGCGAACGGATTGACGAACTCGATTATTTCCTGTTGCATCTGAAAGCAGAAACTCGCCCGATTACAATGGTATGTGTACTTTTCCCGTAGGCCATTCCAGTTATTGGTTTCGAGTATCAGACTTGCGTTAATTTTGATGGTTTCTCAACCATTCCTTAACTTTACACTTACATATCTCGCGTACGGATTGACGAACTCGAGAATTTCATATTGCATCTGAAAGCAGAAACTCGCCCGGTTACAACGGTATGTGCATTATTGCCCTAGGCCATAGTAGTTATCGGTTTCGAGTATCAGACTTGCGAAAATTTTGATGGTATCTCAACCATTCCTTAACATCAAACTCCCATATCTCGCGAACGGATTGACGAACTCGAGAAATTCCTGTTGCATCTGAAAGCAGAAACTCGCCCGGTTACAACGGTATGTGCATTATTGCCCTAGGCCATAGTAGTTATCGGTTTCGAGTATCAGACTTGCGAAGATTTTGATGGTCTCTCAACCATTCCTTAAATTCAAACTCCCATTTCTCGCAAACGGATTTACGAACTCTAGAAATTCCTGTTGCATCTGAAAGTAGAAACTCGCCCGAATACAATGGTGTGTGTACTTTTCTCCTAGGCCATTCCAGTTATTGATTTCGAGTATCAGACCAGCGAAAATTTTGATGGTTTCTCAACCATTCCTTAACTTCAAACTCCCACATCTCGCGAACGGATTGACGAACTGGAGAAATTCCTGTTGCATCTGAAAGTAGAAACTCGCCCGAATACAATGGTGTGTGTACTTTTCCCCTAGGCCATTCCAGTTATTGGTTTCGAGTATCAGACCAGCGAAAATTTTGATGGTTTCTCAACCATTCCTTAACTTCAAACTCCCATATCTCGCGAACGGATTGACGAACTCGAGAAATTCCTGTTGCATCTGAAGGTAGAAACTCGCCCGAATACAATGGTGTGTGTACTTTTACCCTGGGACATTCCAGTTATTGGTTTCGAGTATCAAGGCAGCTAAAATTTTGATTGTTTCTCAACCATTCCTTAACATCAAACTCCCATTTCTCGCGAACGGATTGACGAACTCGAGAAATTCTTGCTGCATCTGAAAGTACAAACTCGCCCGATTACAACGGTATGTGTATTTTTCCCCTAGGCAATTGTAGTTATTGGTTTCGATTATCAGACTTGTGAAAATTTTGATTGTTTCTCAACCATTCCTTAACTTCACACTTACATATCTCGCGTACGGATTGACGAACTCGAGAATTTCCTATTGCATCTGAAAGCAGAAACTCGCCCGGTTACAACGGTATGTGCATTTTTGCCCTAGGCCATAGTAGTTATTTGTTTCGAGTATCAGACTTGCGAAGACTTTGATGGTCTCTCAACCATTCCTTAACTTCAAACTCCCATATCTCCCGAACGGTTTGACGAACTCGAGAAATTCCCGTTGCATCTGAAAGTAGAAACTCGCCCGAATACAATGGTGAGTGTACTTTTCTCATAGGCCATTCCAGTTATTGGTTTCGAGTATCAGACCAGTGAAAATTTTGATGGTTTCTCAACCATTCCTTAACTTCAAACTCCCACATCTCGCGAACGGATTGACCAACTCGAGAAATTCCTGTTGCATCTGAAAGTAGAAACTCGCCAGAATACAATGGTGTGTGTACTTTTCCCCTAGGCCATTCCAGTTATTGGTTTCGAGTATCAGACCAGCGAAAATTTTCATGGTTTCTCAACCATTCCTTAACTTCAAACTCCCATATCTCGCGAACGGATTGACGAACTCGAGAAATTCTTGCTGCATCTGAAAGTACAAACTCGCCCGATTACAACGGTATGTGTATTTTTCCCCTAGGCCATTGTAGTTATTGGTTTCGATTATCAGACTTGTGAAAATTTTGATTGTTTCTCAACCATTCCTTAACTTCACACTTACATATCTCGCGTACGGATTGACGAACTCGAGAAATTCCTGTTGCATCTGAAAGTAGAAACTCATCCGATTACAATGGTATGTGTACTTTCCCCTAGGCCATTCCAGTTATTGGTTTCGAGTATCAGACTTGCGATAATTTTGATGGTTTCTCAACCATTCCTTTACTTCAAACTCCCATATCTCGCGAACGGATTGACGAACTCGATTATTTCCTGTTGCATCTGAAAGCAGAAACTCGCCCGATTACAATGGTATGTGTACTTTTCCCGTAGGCCATTCCAGTTATTGGTTTCGAGTATCAGACTTGCGTTAATTTTGATGGTTTCTCAACCATTCCTTAACTTTACACTTACATATCTCGCGTACGGATTGACGAACTCGAGAATTTCCTATTGCATCTGAAAGCAGAAACTCGCCCGGTTACAACGGTATGTGCATTATTGCCCTAGGCCATAGTAGTTATCGGTTACGAGTATCAGACTTGCGAAAATTTTGATGGTATCTCAACCATTCCTTAACATCAAACTCCCATATCTCGCGAACGGATTGACGAACTCGAGAAATTCCTGTTGCATCTGAAAGTAGAAACTCGCCCGGTTACAACGGTATGTACATTTTTGCCCTAGGCCATAGTAGTTATCGGTTTCGAGTATCAGACTTGCGAAGATTTTGATGGTTTCTCAACCATTCCTTAACTTCAAACTCCCATATCTCGCGAACGGATTGACGAACTCGAGAAATTCCTGTTGTATCTGAAAGTAGAAACTCGCCCGATTACAAAGGTGTGTGTACTTTTACCCTGGGACATTCCAGTTATTGGTTTCGAGTATCAAGGCAGCTAAAATTTTGATTGTTTCTCAACCATTCCTTAACATCAAACTCCCATTTCTCGCGAACGGATTGACGAACTCGAGAAATTCTTGCTGCATCTGAAAGTACAAACTCGCCCCATTACAACGGTATGTGTATTTTTCCCCTAGGCCATTGTAGTTATTGGTTTCGATTATCAGACTTGTGAAAATTTTGATTGTTTCTCAACCATTCCTTAACTTCACACTTACATATCTCGCGTACGGATTGACGAACTCGAGAATTTCCTATTGCATCTGAAAGCAGAAACTCGCCCGGTTACAACGGTATGTGCATTTTTGCCCGAGGCCATAGTAGTTATTGGTTTCGAGTATCAGACTTGCGAAGACTTTGATGGTCTCTCAACCATTCCTTAACTTCAAACTCCCATATCTCCCGAACGGATTGACGAACTCGAGAAATTCCCGTTGCATCTGAAAGTAGAAACTCGCCCGAATACAATGGTGAGTGTACTTTTCTCATAGGCCATTCCAGTTATTGGTTTCGAGTATCAGACCAGTGAAAATTTTGATGGTTTCTCAACCATTCCTTAACTTCAAACTCCCACATCTCGCGAACGGATTGACCAACTCGAGAAATTCCTGTTGCATCTGAAAGTAGAAACTCGCCAGAATACAATGGTGTGTGTACTTTTCCCCTAGGCCATTCCAGTTATTGGTTTCGAGTATCAGACCAGCGAAAATTTTCATGGTTTCTCAACCATTCCTTAACTTCAAACTCCCATATCTCGCGAACGGATTGACGAACTCGAGAAATTCCTGTTGTATCTGAAAGTAGAAACTCGCCCGATTACAATGGTGTGTGTACTTTTACCCTAGGCCACTCCAGTTATTGGTTTCGAGTATCAAGCCAGCGAAAATTTTGATGGTTTCTCAACCATTCCTTAACTTCAAACTCCCATATCTCGCGGACGGATTGACGAACTCGAGAAATTCCTGTTGTATCTGAAAGTAGAAACTCGCCCGATTACAATGGTGTGTGTACTTTTACCCTAGGCCATTCCAGTTATTGGTTTCGAGTATCAAGCCAGCGAAAATTTTGATGGTTTCTCAACCATTCCTTAACTTCAAACTCCCATATCTCGCGAACGGATCGACGAACTCGAGAAATTCCTGTTGCATGTGAAAGTAGAATGTCGCCCGATGATAACGGTATGTGTACTATTCCCCTAGGCCTTTGTAGTTATTGGTTTCGAGTATCAGACTTGCAAAAATTTCGATGATTTCTCAACCATTCCTTAAATTCAAACTCCCATTTCTCGCGAACGGATTGACGCACTCGAGAAATTCCTGTTGCATCTGAAAGCAGAAACTCGCCTGAATACAATGGTATGTGTACTTTTCCCCTAGGCCATTCCAGTTATTGGTTTCGAGTATCAGACTTGCGATAACCATGATGGTTTCTCAACCATTCCTTAACTTCACACTTCCATATCTCGCGAACGGATTGACGAACTCGAGAATTTCCTATTGCATCTGAAACCAGAAACTCGCCCGGTTACAACGGTATGTGCATTTTTGCCCTAGGCCATAGTAGTTATTGGTTTCGAGTATCAGACTTGCGAAAATTTTGATGGTTTCTCAACCATTCTTTAACTTCAAACTCCCATTTCTCGCGAACGGATTGACGAACTCGAGAAATTCCTATTGCATCTGAAAGCAGAAACTCGCCCGGTTACAAAGGTGTGTGTACTTTTACCCTAGGCCATTCCAGTTATTGGTTTCGAGTATCAAGCCAGCGAAAATTTTGATGGTTTCTCAACCATTCCTTAACTTCAAACTCACATTTCTCGCGAACGGATTGACGAACTCGAGAAATTCCTGTTGCATCTGAAAATAGAAACTCCCCCGATTACAACGGCATGTGTACTTTTCCCCTAGGCAATTCCAGTAATTGGTTTCGAGTATCAGACATGCGAAAATTTTGATGGTTTCTCAACCAATCCTTAACTTCACACTTCCATATCTCGCGAACGGATTGACGAACTCGAGAATTTCCTATTGCATCTGAAAGCAGAAACTCGCCCGGTTACAACGGTGAGTGTACTTTTCTCATAGGCCATTCCAGTTATTGGTTTCGAGTATCAGACCAGTGAAAATTTTGATGGTTTCTCAACCATTCCTTAACTTCAAACTCCCACATCTCGCGAACGGATTGACCAACTCGAGAAATTCCTGTTGCATCTGAAAGTAGAAACTCGCCAGAATACAATGGTGTGTGTACTTTTCCCCTAGGCCATTCCAGTTATTGGTTTCGAGTATCAGACCAGCGAAAATTTTCATGGTTTCTCAACCATTCCTTAACTTCAAACTCCCATGTCTCGCGAACGGATTGACGAACTCGAGAAATTCCTGTTGTATCTGAAAGTAGAAACTCGCCCGATTACAATGGTGTGTGTACTTTTACCCTAGGCCACTCCAGTTATTGGTTTCGAGTATCAAGCCAGCGAAAATTTTGATGGTTTCTCAACCATTCCTTAACTTCTAACTCCCATATCTCGCGAACGGATCGACGAACTCGAGAAATTCCTGTTGCATGTGAAAGTAGAATGTCGCCCGATGATAACGGTATGTGTACTATTCCCCTAGGCCTTTGTAGTTATTGGTTTCGAGTATCAGACTTGCAAAAATTTCGATGATTTCTCAACCATTCCTTAAATTCAAACTCCCATTTCTCGCGAACGGATTGACGCACTCGAGAAATTCCTGTTGCATCTGAAAGCAGAAACTCGCCTGAATACAATGGTATGTGTACTTTTCCCCTAGGCCATTCCAGTTATTGGTTTCGAGTATCAGACTTGCGATAACCATGATGGTTTCTCATCCATTCCTTAACTTCACACTTCCATATCTCGCGAACGGATTGACGAACTCGAGAATTTCCTATTGCATCTGAAACCAGAAACTCGCCCGGTTACAACGGTATGTGCATTTTTGCCCTAGGCCATAGTAGTTATTGGTTTCGAGTATCAGACTTGCGAAAATTTTGATGGTTTCTCAACCATTCTTTAACTTCAAACTCCCATTTCTCGCGAACGGATTGACGAACTCGAGAATTTCCTATTGCATCTGAAAGCAGAAACTCGCCCGGTTACAACGGTATGTGCATTTTTGCCCTAGGCCATAGTAGTTATCGGTTTCGAGTATCAGACTTGCGAAGATTTTGATGGTCTCTCAACCATTCCTTAACTTCAAACTACCATTTCTCGCGAACGGATTGACGAACTCGAGAATTTCCTATTGCATCTGAAAGCAGAAACTCGCCCGGTTACAAAGGTGTGTGTACTTTTACCCTAGGCCATTCCAGTTATTGGTTTCGAGTATCAAGCCAGCGAAAATTTTGATGGTTTCTCAACCATTCCTTAACTTCAAACTCCCATTTCTCGCGAACGGATTGACGAACTCGAGAAATTCCTGTTGCATCTGAAAGTAGAAACTCGCCCGATTACAATGGTGTGTGTACTTTTCCCCTAGGCCATTCCAGTTATTGGTTTCGAGTATCAGACCAGCGAAAATTTTGATGGTTTCTCAACCATTCCTTAACTTCACACTTCCATATCTCGCGAACGGATTGACGAACTCGAGAATTTCCTATTGCATCTGAAAGCAGAAACTCGCCCGATTACAACGGTATGTGTATTTTTCCACTAGGCCATTGTAGTTAATTGTTTCGTGTATCAGACTTGCGAAAATTATGATTGTTTCTCAACCATTCCTTAACATCAAACTCCCATTTCTCGCGAACGGATTGACGAACTCGAGAAATTCTTACTGCATCTGAAAGTAGAAACTCGCCCGATTACAACGGTATGTGTATTTTTCCCCTAGGCCATTGTAGTGATTGGTTTCGATTATCAGACTTGTGAAAATTTTGATTGTTTCTCAACCATTCCTTAACTTCACACTTACATATCTCGCGTACGGATTGACGAACTCGAGAATTTCCTATTGCATCTGAAAGCAGAAACTCGCCCGGTTACAACGGTATGTGCATTTTTGCCCTAGGCCATAGTAGTTATCGGTTTCGAGTATCAGACTTGCGAAGATTTTGATGGTCTCTCAACCATTCCTTAACTTCAAACTACCATTTCTCGCGAACGGATTGACGAACTCGAGAATTTCCTATTGCATCTGAAAGCAGAAACTCGCCCGGTTACAACGGTATGTGCATTTTTGCCCTAGGCCATAGTAGTTATTGGTTTCGAGTATCAGACTTGCGAAAATTTTGATGGTTTCTCAACCATTCCTTAACTTCAAACTCCCATTTCTCGCGAACGGATTGACGAACTCGAGAAATTCCTATTGCATCTGAAAGCAGAAACTCGCCCGGTTACAAAGGTGTGTGTACTTTTACCCTAGGCCATTCCAGTTATTGGTTTCGAGTATCAAGCCAGCGAAAATTTTGATGGTTTCTCAACCATTCCTTAACTTCAAACTCCCATTTCTCGCGAACGGATTGACGAACTCGAGAAATTCCTGTTGCATCTGAAAGTAGAAACTCCCCCGATTACAACGGTATGTGTACTTTTCCCCTAGGCAATTCCAGTTATTGGTTTCGAGTATCAGACTTGCGAAGATTTTGATGGTCTCTCAACCATTCCTTAAATTCAAACTCCCATTTCTCGCAAACGGATTTACGAACTCGAGAAATTCCTGTTGCATCTGAAAGTAGAAACTCGCCCGAATACAATGGTGTGTGTACTTTTCTCCTAGGCCATTCCAGTTATTGGTTTCGAGTATCAGACCAGCGAAAATTTTGATGGTTTCTCAACCATTCCTTAACTTCAAACTCCCACATCTCGCGAACGGATTGACGAACTGGAGAAATTCCTGTTGCATCTGAAAGTAGAAACTCGCCCGAATACAATGGTGTGTGTACTTTTCCCCTAGGCCATTCCAGTTATTGGTTTCGAGTATCAGACCAGCGAAAATTTTGATGGTTTCTCAACCATTCCTTAACTTCAAACTCCCACATCTCGCGAACGGATTGACGAACTGGAGAAATTCCTGTTGCATCTGAAAGTAGAATCTCGCCCGAATACAATGGTGTGTGTACTTTTCCCCTAGGCCATTCCAGTTATTGGTTTCGAGTATCAGACCAGCGAAAATTTTGATGGTTTCTCAACCATTCCTTAACTTCAAACTCCCATATCTCGCGAACGGATTGACGAACTCGAGAAATTCCTGTTGCATCTGAAAGTAGAAACTCGCCCGAATACAATGGTGTGTGTACTTTTCCCCTAGGCCATTCCAGTTATTGGTTTCGAGTATCAGACCAGCGAAAATTTTGATGGTTTCTCAACCATTCCTTAACTTCAAACTCCCATATCTCGCGAACGGATTGACGAACTCGAGAAATTCCTGTTGTATCTGAAAGTAGAAACTCGCCCGATTACAAAGGTGTGTGTACTTTTACCCTGGGACATTCCAGTTATTGGTTTCGAGTATCAAGGCAGCTAAAATTTTGATTGTTTCTCAACCATTCCTTAACATCAAACTCCCATTTCTCGCGAACGGATTGACGAACTCGAGAAATTCTTGCTGCATCTGAAAGTACAAACTCGCCCGATTACAACGGTATGTGTATTTTTCCCCTAGGCCATTGTAGTTATTGGTTTCGATTATGAGACTTGTGAAAATTTTGATTGTTTCTCAACCATTCCTTAACTTCACACTTACATATCTCGCGTACGGATTGACGAACCCGAGAATTTCCTATTGCATCTGAAAGCAGAAACTCGCCCGGTTACAACGGTATGTGCATTTTTGCCCTAGGCCATAGTAGTTATTGGTTTCGAGTATCAGACTTGCGAAGACTTTGATGGTCTCTCAACCATTCCTTAACTTCAAACTCCCATATCTCCCGAACGGATTGACGAACTCGAGAAATTCCCGTTGCATCTGAAAGTAGAAACTCGCCCGAATACAATGGTGAGTGTACTTTTCTCATAGGCCATTCCAGTTATTGGTTTCGAGTATCAGACCAGTGAAAATTTTGATGGTTTCTCAACCATTCCTTAACTTCAAACTCCCACATCTCGCGAACGGATTGACCAACTCGAGAAATTCCTGTTGCATCTGAAAGTAGAAACTCGCCAGAATACAATGGTGTGTGTACTTTTCCCCTAGGCCATTCCAGTTATTGGTTTCGAGTATCAGACCAGCGAAAATTTTCATGGTTTCTCAACCATTCCTTAACTTCAAACTCCCATATCTCGCGAACGGATTGACGAAATCGAGAAATTCCTGTTGTATCTGAAAGTAGAAACTCGCCCGATTACAATGGTGTGTGTACTTTTACCCTAGGCCATTCCAGTTATTGGTTTCGAGTATCAAGCCAGCGAAAATTTTGATGGTTTCTCAACCATTCCTTAACTTCAAACTCACATTTCTCGCGAACGGATTGACGAACTCGAGAAATTCCTGTTGCATCTGAAAGTAGAAACTCCCCCGATTACAACGGCATGCGTACTTTTCCCCTAGGCAATTCCAGTAACTGGTTTCGAGTATCAGACATGCGAAAATTTTGATGGTTTCTCAACCAATCCTTAACTTCACACTTCCATATCTCGCGAACGGATTGACGAACTCGAGAATTTCCTATTGCATCTGAAAGCAGAAACTCGCCCGATTACAACGGTATGTGTATTTTTCCACTAGGCCATTGTAGTTAATTGTTTCGTGTATCAGACTTGCGAAAATTATGATTGTTTCTCAACCATTCCTTAACATCAAACTCCCATTTCTCGCGAACGGATTGACGAACTCGAGAAATTCTTACCGCATCTGAAAGTAGAAACTCGCCCGATTACAACGGTATGTGTATTTTTCCCCTAGGCCATTGTAGTTATTGGTTTCGATTATCAGACTTGTGAAAATTTTGATTGTTTCTCAACCATTCCTTAACTTCACACTTACATATCTCGCGTACGGATTGACGAACTCGAGAATTTCCTATTGCATCTGAAAGCAGAAACTCGCCCGGTTACAACGGTATGTGCATTTTTGCCCTAGGCCATAGTAGTTATCGGTTTCGAGTATCAGACTTGCGAAGATTTTGATGGTCTCTCAACCATTCCTTAACTTCAAACTACCATTTCTCGCGAACGGATTGACGAACTCGAGAATTTCCTATTGCATCTGAAAGCAGAAACTCGCCCGGTTACAACGGTATGTGCATTTTTGCTCTAGGCCATAGTAGTTATTGGTTTCGAGTATCAGACTTGCGAAAATTTTGATGGTTTCTCAACCATTCCTTAACTTCAAACTCCCATTTCTCGCGAACGGATTGACGAACTCGAGAAATTCCTATTGCATCTGAAAGCAGAAACTCGCCCGGTTACAAAGGTGTGTGTACTTTTACCCTAGGCCATTCCAGTTATTGGTTTCGAGTATCAAGCCAGCGAAAATTTTGATGGTTTCTCAACCATTCCTTAACTTCAAACTCCCATTTCTCGCGAACGGATTGACGAACTCGAGAAATTCCTGTTGCATCTGAAAGTAGAAACTCCCCCGATTACAACGGTATGTGTACTTTTCCCCTAGGCAATTCCAGTTATTGGTTTCGAGTATCAGACTTGCGAAGATTTTGATGGTCTCTCAACCATTCCTTAAATTCAATCTCCCATTTCTCGCAAACGGATTTACGAACTCGAGAAATTCCTGTTGCATCTGAAAGTAGAAACTCGCCCGAATACAATGGTGTGTGTACTTTTCTCCTAGGCCATTCCAGTTATTGGTTTCGAGTATCAGACCAGCGAAAATTTTGATGGTTTCTCAACCATTCCTTAACTTCTAACTCCCACATCTCGCGAACGGATTGACGAACTGGAGAAATTCCTGTTGCACCTGAAAGTAGAAACTCGCCCGAATACAATGGTGTGTGTACTTTTCCCCTAGGCCATTCCAGTTATTGGTTTCGAGTATCAGACCAGCGAAAATTTTGATGGTTTCTCAACCATTCCTTAACTTCAAACTCCCACATCACGCGAACGGATTGACGAACTGGAGAAATTCCTGTTGCATCTGAAAGTAGAAACTCGCCCGAATACAATGGTGTGTGTACTTTTCCCCTAGGCCATTCCAGTTATTGGTTTCGAGTATCAGACCAGCGAAAATTTTGATGGTTTCTCAACCATTCCTTAACTTCAAACTCCCATATCTCGCGAACGGATTGACGAACTCGAGAAATTCCTGTTGCACCTGAAAGTAGAAACTCGCCCGAATACAATGGTGTGTGTACTTTTACCCTGGGCCATTCCAGTTATTGGTTTCGAGTATCAAGGCAGCTAAAATTTTGATTGTTTCTCAACCATTCCTTAACATCAAACTCCCATTTCTCGCGAACGGATTGACGAACTCGAGAAATTCTTGCTGCATCTGAAAGTAGAAACTCGCCCGATTACAACGGTATGTGTATTTTTCCCCTAGGCCATTGTAGTTATTGGTTTCGATTATCAGACTTGTGAAAATTTTGATTGTTTCTCAACCATTCCTTAACTTCACACTTACATATCTCGCGTACGGATTGACGAACTCGAGAATGTCCTATTGCATCTGAAAGCAGAAACTCGCCCGGTTACAACGGTATGTGCATTTTTGCCCTAGGCCATAGTAGTTATTGGTTTCGAGTATCAGACTTGCGAAGACTTTGATGGTCTCTCAACCATTCCTTAACTTCAAACTCCCACATCTCGCGAACGGATTGACCAACTCGAGAAATTCCTGTTGCATCTGAAAGTAGAAACTCGCCAGAATACAATGGTGTGTGTACTTTTCCCCTAGGCCATTCCAGTTATTGGTTTCGAGTATCAGACCAGCGAAAATTTTGATGGTTTCTCAACCATTCCATAACTTCAAACTCCCATATCTCGCGAACGGATTGACGAACTCGAGAAATTCCTGTTGTATCTGAAAGTAGAAACTCGCCCGATTACAATGGTGTGTGTACTTTTACCCTAGGCCACTCCAGTTATTGGTTTCGAGTATCAAGCCAGCGAAAATTTTGATGGTTTCTCAACCATTCCTTAACATCAAACTCCCATATCTCGCGAACGGATTGACGAACTCGAGAAATTCCTGTTGTATCTGAAAGTAGAAACTCGCCCGATTACAATGGTGTGTGTACTTTTACCCTAGGCCATTCCAGTTATTGGTTTCGAGTATCAAGCCAGCGAAAATTTTGATGGTTTTTCAACCATTCCTTAACTTCAAACTCCCATATCTCGCGAACGGATCGACGAACTCGAGAAATTCCTGCTGCATGTGAAAGTAGAATGTCGCCCGATGATAACGGTATGTGTACTTTTCCCCTAGGCCTTTGTAGTTATTGGTTTCGAGTATCAGACTTGCAAAAATTTCGATGATATCTCAACCATTCCTTAAATTCAAACTCCCATTTCTAGCGAACGGATTGACGCACTCGAGAAATTCCTGTTGCATCTGAAAGCAGAAACTCGCCTGAATACAATGGTGTGTGTACTTTTCCCCTAGGCCATTCCAGTTATTGGTTTCGAGGATCAGACTTGCGATAATTTTGATGGTTCCTCAACCATTCCTTAACTTCACACTTACATATCTCGCGAACGGATTGACGAACTCGAGAATTTCCTACAGCATCTGAAAGCAGAAACTCGCCCGGTTACAACGGTATGTGCATTTTTGCCCTAGGCCATGGTAGTTATTGGTTTCAAGTAACAGACTTGCGAAAATTTTGATGGTTTCTCAACAATTCCTTAACTTCAAGCTCCCATTTCTCGCGAACGGATTGACGAACTCGAGAAATTCTTGTTGCATCTGAAAGTAGAAACTCGCCCGATTACAACGGTATGTGTATTTTTCCCCTAGGCCATTGTAGTTATTGGTTTCGATTATCAGACTTGTGAAAATTTTGATTGTTTCTCAACCATTCCTTAACTTCAAACTCCCATTTCTCGCGAACGGATTGACGAACTCGAGAAATTCCTATTGCATCTGAAAGCAGAAACTCGCCCGGTTACAACGGTATGTGCATTTTTGCCCTAGGCCATAGTAGTTATTGGTTTCGAGTATCAGACTTGCGAAAATTTTGATGGTTTCTCAACCATTCCTTAACTTCAAACTCCCATTTCTCGCGAACGGATTGACGAACTCGAGAAATTCCTATTGCATCTGAAAGCAGAAACTCGCCCGGTTACAAAGGTGTGTGTACTTTTACCCTAGGCCATTCCAGTTATTGGTTTCGAGTATCAAGCCAGCGAAAATTTTGATGGTTTCTCAACCATTCCTTAACTTCAAACTCCCATTTCTCGCGAACGGATTGACGAACTCGAGAAATTCCTGTTGCATCTGAAAGTAGAAACTCCCCCGATTACAACGGTATGTGTACTTTTCCCCTAGGCAATTCCTGTAATTGGTTTCGAGTATCAGACATGCGAAAATTTTGATGGTTTCTCAACCAATCCTTAACTTCACACTTCCATATCTCGCGAACGGATTGACGAACTCGAGAAATTCCTATTGCATCTGAAAGCAGAAACTCGCCCGGTTACAACGGTATGTGCATTTTTGCCCTAGGCCATAGTAGTTATTGGTTTCGAGTATCAGACTTGCGAAAATTTTGATGGTTTCTCAACCATTCCTTAACTTCAAACTCCCATTTCCCGCGAACGGATTGACGAACTCGAGAAATTCTTGTTGCATCTGAAAGTAGAAACTCGCCCGATTACAACGGTATGTGCATTTTTGCCCTAGGCCATGGTAGTTATTGGTTTCAAGTAACAGGCTTGCGAAAATTTTGATGGTTTCTCAACCATTCCTTAACTTCAAGCTCCCATTTCTCGCGAACGGATTGACGAACTCGAGAAATTCTTGTTGCATCTGAAAGTAGAAACTCGCCCGATTACAACGGTATGTGTATTTTTCCCCTAGGCCATTGTAGTTATTGGTTTCGATTATCAGACTTGTGAAAATTTTGATTGTTTCTCAACCATTCCTTAACTTCAAACTCCCATTTCTCGCGAACGGATTGACGAACTCGAGAAATTCCTATTGCATCTGAAAGCAGAAACTCGCCCGGTTACAACGGTATGTGCATTTTTGCCCTAGGCCATAGTAGTTATTGGTTTCGAGTATCAGACTTGCGAAAATTTTGATGGTTTCTCAACCATTCCTTAACTTCAAACTCCCATTTCTCGCGAACGGATTGACGAACTCGAGAAATTCCTATTGCATCTGAAAGCAGAAACTCGCCCGGTTACAAAGGTGTGTGTACTTTTACCCTAGGCCATTCCAGTTATTGGTTTCGAGTATCAAGCCAGCGAAAATTTTGATGGTTTCTCAACCATTCCTTAACTTCAAACTCCCATTTCTCGCGAACGGATTGACGAACTCGAGAAATTCCTGTTGCATCTGAAAGTAGAAACTCCCCCGATTACAACGGTATGTGTACTTTTCCCCTAGGCAATTCCAGTAATTGGTTTCGAGTATCAGACATGCGAAAATTTTGATGGTTTCTCAACCAATCCTTAACTTCACACTTCCATATCTCGCGAACGGATTGACGAACTCGAGAATTTCCTATTGCATCTGAAAGCAGAAACTCGCCCGATTACAACGGTATGTGTATTTTTCCCCTAGGCCATTGTAGTTAATTGTTTCGTGTATCAGACTTGCGAAAATTTTGATTGTTTCTCAACCATTCCTTAACATCAAACTCCCATTTCTCGCGAACGGATTGACGAACTCGAGAAATTCTTGCTGCATCTGAAAGTAGAAACTCGCCCGATTACAGCGGTATGTGTATTTTTCCCCTAGGCCATTGTAGTTATTGGTTTCGATTATCAGACTTGTGAAAATTTTGATTGTTTCTCAACCATTCCTTAACTTCACACTTACATATCTCGCGTACGGTTTGACGAACTCGAGAATTTCCTATTGCATCTGAAAGCAGAAACTCGCCCGGTTACAACGGTATGTGCATTTTTGCCCTAGGCCATAGTAGTTATCGGTTTCGAGTATCAGACTTGCGAAGATTTTGATGGTCTCTCAACCATTCCTTAACTTCAAACTACCATTTCCCGCGAACGGATTGACGAACTCGAGAATTTCCTATTGCATCTGAAAGCAGAAACTCGCCCGGTTACAACGGTATGTGCATTTTTGCCCTAGGCCATAGTAGTTATTGGTTTCGAGTATCAGACTTGCGAAAATTTTGATGGTTTCTCAACCATTCCTTAACTTCAAACTCCCATTTCTCGCGAACGGATTGACGAACTCGAGAAATTCCTGTTGCATCTGAAAGTAGAAACTCCCCCGATTACAACGGTATGTGTACTTTTCCCCTAGGCAATTCCAGTTATTGGTTTCGAGTATCAGACATGCGAAAATTTTGATGGTTTCTCAACCAATCCTTAAATTCAAACTCCCATTTCTCGCGAACGGATTGACGCACTCGAGAAATTCCTGTTGCATCTGAAAGCAGAAACTCGCCTGAATACAATGGTGTGTGTACTTTTCCCCTAGGCCATTCCAGTTATTGGTTTCGAGTATCAGACCAGCGAAAATTTTGATGGTTTCTCAACCATTCCTTAACTTCAAACTCCCACATCTCGCGAACGGATTGACGAACTCGAGAAATTCCTGTTGCATCTGAAAGTAGAAACTCGCCCGAATACAATGGTGTGTGTACTTTTCCCCTAGGCCACTCCAGTTATTGGTTTCGAGTATCAGACCAGCGAAAATTTTGATGGTTTCTCAACCATTCCTTAACTTCAAACTCCCATATCTCGCGAACGGATTGAGGAACTCGAGAAATTCCTGTTGTATCTGAAAGTAGAAACTCGCCCGATTACAATGGTGTGTGTACTTTTACCCTAGGCCATTCCAGTTATTGGTTTCGAGTATCAAGCCAGCGAAAATTTTGATGGTTTCTCAACCATTCCTTAACTTCAAACTCCCATATCTCGCGAACGGATCGACGAACTCGAGAAATTCCTGTTGCATGTGAAAGTAGAATGTCGCCCGATGATAACGGTATGTGTACTTTTCCCCTAGGCCTTTGTAGTTATTGGTTTCGAGTATCAGACTTGCAAAAATTTCGATGATTTCTCAACCATTCCTTAAATTCAAACTCCCATTTCTCGCGAACGGATTGACGCACTCGAGAAATTCCTGTTGCATCTGAAAGCAGAAACTCGCCTGAATACAATGGTGTGTGTACTTTTCCCCTAGGCCATTCCAGTTATTGGTTTCGAGTATCAGACTTGCTATAATTTTGATGGTTCCTCAACCATTCCTTAACTTCAAACTCCCATTTCTCGCGAACGGATTGACGAACTCGAGAATTTCCTACAGCATCTGAAAGCAGAAACTCGCCCGGTTACAACGGTATGTGCATTTTTGCCCTAGGCCATGGTAGTTATTGGTTTCAAGTAACAGACTTGCGAAAATTTTGATGGTTTCTCAACCAATCCTTAACTTCACACTTCCATATCTCGCGAACGGATTGACGAACTCGAGAATTTCCTATTGCATCTGAAAGCAGAAACTCGCCCGATTACAACGGTATGTGTATTTTTCCCCTAGGCCATTGTAGTTAATTGTTTCGTGTATCAGACTTGCGAAAATTTTGATTGTTTCTCAACCATTCCTTAACATCAAACTCCCATTTCTCGCGAACGGATTGACGAACTCGAGAAATTCTTGCTGCATCTGAAAGTAGAAACTCGCCCGATTACAGCGGTATGTGTATTTTTCCCCTAGGCCATTGTAGTTATTGGTTTCGATTATCAGACTTGTGAAAATTTTGATTGTTTCTCAACCATTCCTTAACTTCACACTTACATATCTCGCGTACGGTTTGACGAACTCGAGAATTTCCTATTGCATCTGAAAGCAGAAACTCGCCCGGTTACAACGGTATGTGCATTTTTGCCCTAGGCCATAGTAGTTATCGGTTTCGAGTATCAGACTTGCGAAGATTTTGATGGTCTCTCAACCATTCCTTAACTTCAAACTACCATTTCCCGCGAACGGATTGACGAACTCGAGAATTTCCTATTGCATCTGAAAGCAGAAACTCGCCCGGTTACAACGGTATGTGCATTTTTGCCCTAGGCCATAGTAGTTATTGGTTTCGAGTATCAGACTTGCGAAAATTTTGATGGTTTCTCAACCATTCCTTAACTTCAAACTCCCATTTCTCGCGAACGGATTGACGAACTCGAGAAATCCTGTTGCATCTGAAAGTAGAAACTCCCCCGATTACAACGGTATGTGTACTTTTCCCCTAGGCAATTCCAGTTATTGGTTTCGAGTATCAGACATGCGAAATTTTGATGGTTTCTCAACCAATCCTTAAATTCAAACTCCCATTTCTCGCGAACGGATTGACGCACTCGAGAAATTCCTGTTGCATCTGAAAGCAGAAACTCGCCTGAATACAATGGTGTGTGTACTTTTCCCCTAGGCCATTCCAGTTATTGGTTTCGAGTATCAGACCAGCGAAAATTTTGATGGTTTCTCAACCATTCCTTAACTTCAAACTCCCACATCTCGCGAACGGATTGACGAACTCGAGAAATTCCTGTTGCATCTGAAAGTAGAAACTCGCCCGAATACAATGGTGTGTGTACTTTTCCCCTAGGCCACTCCAGTTATTGGTTTCGAGTATCAGACCAGCGAAAATTTTGATGGTTTCTCAACCATTCCTTAACTTCAAACTCCCATATCTCGCGAACGGATTGAGGAACTCGAGAAATTCCTGTTGTATCTGAAAGTAGAAACTCGCCCGATTACAATGGTGTGTGTATTTTTCCCCTAGGCCATTGTAGTTATTGGTTTCGAGTATTAGACTTTCGATAATTTTGATGGTTTCTCAAGCATTCCTTTACTTCAAACGCCATATCTCGCGAAAGGATTGACGAAATCGAGAAACTCCTGTTGCATCTGAAAGTAGAAACTCGCCCGATTACAACGGTATGTGTATTTTTCCCCTAGGCCATTGTAGTTATTGGTTTCTGGCATCAGAATTGCGAAAATTTTGATGGTTTCTCAACCATTCCTTAACTTCAAACTCCCATATCTCGCGAACGGAATGACGAACTCGAGAAACTCCTGTTGCATGTGAAAGTAGAAACTCGCCCGATTACAACGGTATGTGTATTTTTGACCTAGGCCATTGTAGTTATTGGTTTCGAGTATTAGACTTTCGAAAATTTTGATGGTTTCTCAAGCATTCCTTTACTTCAAACGCCCATATCTCGCGAAAGGATTGACGAAATCGAGAAACTCCTGTTGCATCTGAAAGCAGAAACTCGCCCGATTACAACGGTATGTGTATTTTTCCCCTAGGCCATTGTAGTTATTGGTTTCTGGCATCAGAATTGCGAAAATTTTGATGGTTTCTCAACCATTCCTTAACTTCAAACTCCCATATCTCGCGAACGGATTGACGAGCTCGAGAAATTCCTGTAGCATCTGAAAGTAGCAACTCGCCCGATTACAAAGGTATGTGCATTTTTCCCCTAGGCCATGGTAGTTATTGGTTTCGAGTTTCAGACTTGCGAAAATTGTGATGGTATCTCAACCATTCCTTAACTTCAAACTCCCATATCTCGCGAACGGATTGACGAACTCGATTATTTCCTGTTGCATCTGAAAGTAGAAAGTCTACCGATTACAATGGTGCGTGTACTTTTCCCCTAGGCCGTTCCAGTTATTGGTTTCGAGTATCAGACTTGCGAAAATTTTGATGGTTTCTCAAGCATTCCTTAATTTCAAACTCCCATATCTCGCGAACGGATTGACGAACTCGAGAAATTCCTGTTGCATCTGAATGTAGAAACTCGCCCGATTACAATGGTATGTGTATTTTTCCCCTAGGCCATTCCAGTAATTGGTTTCGAGTATCAGACTTGCGAAAATTTTGATGTTTTCTCAACTGTTCCTTAATTTCAAACTCCCATATCTCGCGAACGAATTGACGAACTCGAGAAATTCCTGTTGCATTTGAAAGTATAAACTCGCCCGATTACAAAGTTATGTGTATTTTTCCCCTAGGGCTTTGTAGTTATTGGTTTCGAGTATCAGACTTGCGAAAAATTTGATGGTTTCTCAACCATTCTTTAACTTGAAACTCCGATACCTCGCGAACGGATTGGCGAAGTCGAGAAGTTCCTGTCCCTCTGAAAGTAGATACTTGCCCGATTACAATGGTTTGTGTACTTTTCCCCCAGGTCATTCCAGTTATTCGTTTCGAGCATCAGACTTGCGAAAATTTTGATGGTTTCTCAACCATTCTTTAACTTCAAACTCTGATACCTCGCGAACGAATTGGCGAACTGGAGAAGTTCCTGTCCCTCTGAAAGTAGATACTTGCCCGATTACAATGGTTTGTGTACTTTTCCCCTAGGTCATTCCAGTTATTCGTTTCTAGCATCAGACTTGCGAAAATTTTGATGGTTTCTCAAGCATTCCTTAACTTCAAACTCCCATATCTCGCGAACGGATTGACGAGCTCGAGAAATTCCTGTTGCATCTGAAAGTATAAACTCGCCCGATTACAATGGTATGTGTATTTTTCCCCTAGGCCATTCCAGTAATTGGTTTCGAGTATCAGACTTGCGAAAATTTTGATGTTTTCTCAACTGTTCCTTAATTTCAAACTCCCATATCTCGCGAACGAATTGACGAACTCGAGAAATTCCTGTTGCATTTGAAAGCAGAAACTCGTCCGATTACAACGGTATCTGTATTTTTGCCCTAGGCCATAGTTGTTATTGGTTTCGAATATCAGACTTGCGAAAATTGTGATGGTCTCTCAACCATTCCTTAACTTCAAACTCCCATATCTCGCGAACGGATTGACGAAATCGAGGAATTCCTGTTGCATCTGAAAGTAAAAACTCGCCCCATTACAATGGTGTGTGTAATTTTCCCCTAGGCCATTCCTGTTATTGGTTTCGAGTATCAGTTTTGCGAAAATTTTGATGGTTTCTCAACCGTTCCTTAATTTCAAACTCCGATACCACGCGAACGGATTGGCGAACTCGAGAAGTTCCTGTTGCATCTGAAAGTAGAAACTTGCCCGATTACAAAGGTATGTGTACTTTTCCCCTAGGCCATTCCAGTTATTGGTTTCGGGTATCAGACTTGCGAAAATTTTGATGGCTTCTCAACCATTCCTTAACTTCAAACGCCCATATCTCGCGAACGGATTGACGAACTCGAGAAATTCCTGTTGCATTTGAAAGTATAAACTCGCCCGATTACAAAGTTATGTGTATTTTTCCCCTAGGGCTTTGTAGTTATTGGTTTCGAGTATCAGACTTGCGAAAAATTTGATGGTTTCTCAACCATTCTTTAACTTGAAACTCCGATACCTCGCGAACGGATTGGCGAAGTCGAGAAGTTCCTGTCCCTCTGAAAGTAGATACTTGCCCGATTACAATGGTTTGTGTACTTTTCCCCCAGGTCATTCCAGTTATTCGTTTCGAGCATCAGACTTGCGAAAATTTTGATGGTTTCTCAACCATTCTTTAACTTCAAACTCTGATACCTCGGGAACGAATTGGCGAACTGGAGAAGTTCCTGTCCCTCTGAAAGTAGATACTTGCCCGATTACAATGGTTTGTGTACTTTTCCCCTAGGTCATTCCAGTTATTCGTTTCTAGCATCAGACTTGCGAAAATTTAGATGTTTTCTCAACTGTTCCTTAATTTCAAACTCCCATATCTCGCGAACGAATTGACGAACTCGAGAAATTCCTGTTGCATTTGAAAGCAGAAACTCGTCCGATTACAACGGTATCTGTATTTTTGCCCTAGGCCATAGTTGTTATTGGTTTCGAGTATCAGACTTGCGAAAATTGTGATGGTCTCTCAACCATTCCTTAACTTCAAACTCCCATATCTCGCGAACGGATTGACGAAATCGAGGAATTCCTGTTGCATCTGAAAGTAAAAACTCGCCCCATTACAATGGTGTGTGTACTTTTCCCCTAGGCCATTCCTGTTATTGGTTTCGAGTATCAGTTTTGCGAAAATTTTGATGGTTTCTCAACCGTTCCTTAATTTCAAACTCCGATACCACGCGAACGGATTGGCGAACTCGAGAAGTTCCTGTTGCATCTGAAAGTAGAAACTTGCCCGATTACAAAGGTATGTGTACTTTTCCCCTAGGCCATTCCAGTTATTGGTTTCGGGTATCAGACTTGCGAAAATTTTGATGGCTTCTCAACCATTCCTTAACTTCAAACCCCCATATCTCGCGAACGGATTGACGAACTCGAGAAATTCCTGTTGCATTTGAAAGTATAAACTCGCCCGATTACAAAGGTATGTGTATTTTTCCCCTAGGGCTTTGTAGTTATTGGTTTCGAGTATCAGACTTGCGAAAAATTTGATGGTTTCTCAACCATTCTTTAACTTGAAACTCCGATACCTCGCGAACGGATTGGCGAAGTCGAGAAATTCCTGTCCCTCTGAAAGTAGATACTTGCCCGATTACAATGGTTTGTGTACTTTTCCCCCAGGTCATTCCAGTTATTCGTTTCGAGCATCAGACTTGCGAAAATTTTGATGGTTTCTCAACCATTCTTTAACTTCAAACTCCCATATCTCGCGAACGGAATGACGAACTCGAGAAACTCCTGTTGCATGTGAAAGTAGAAACTCGCCCGATTACAACGGTATGTGTATTTTTGACCTAGGCCATTCCAGTTATTGGTTTCGAGTATCAGACCAGCGAAAATTTTGAAGGTTTCTCAAGCATTCCTTAACTTCAAACTCCCATATCTCGCGAACGGATTGACGAACTCGAGAAATTCCTGTTGCATCTCAAAGTAGAAACTCGCACGATTACAATGGTGTGTGTACTTTTCCCCTAGGCCATTCCAGTATTTGTTTTCGTGTATCAGACTTGCGAAAATTGTGATGGTTTCTCAACCATTCCTTAGCTTCATACACCCATATCTCGCGAACGGATTGACGAACTCGAGAATTTCCTATTGCATCTGAAAGCAGAAACTCGCCCGACTACAACGGTACGTGTATTTTTGCCCTAGGCCATTGTAGTTTTTGGTTTCTAGCATCAGAATTGCGAAAATTTTGATGGTTTCTCAACCATTCCTTAACTTCAAACTCCCACATCTCGCGAACGGATTGACGAACTCGAGAAATTCCTGTTGCATCTGAAAGTAGAAACTCGCCCGAATACAATGGTGTGTGTACTTTTCCCCTAGGCCATTTCAGTTATTGGTTTCGAGTATCAGACCAGCGAAAATTTTGATGGTTTCTCAACCATTCCTTAACTTCAAACTCCCACATCTCGCGAACGGATTGACGAACTCGAGAAATTCCTGTTGCATCTGAAAGCAGAAACTCGCCTGAATACAATGGTGTGTGTACTTTTCCCCTAGGCCATTCCAGTTATTGGTTTCGAGTATCAGACTTGCTATAATTTTGATGGTTCCTCAACCATTCCTTAACTTCAAACCCCCATATCTCGCGAACGGATTGACGAACTCGAGAAATTCCTGTTGCATTTGAAAGTAGAAACTCGCCCGATTACAATGGTGTGTGTACTTTTACCCTAGGCCATTCCAGTTATTGGTTTCGAGTATCAAGCCAGCGAAAATTTTGATGGTTTCTCAACCATTCCTTAACTTCAAACTCCCATATCTCGCGAACGGATCGACGAACTCGAGAAATTCCTGTTGCATGTGAAAGTAGAATGTCGCCCGATGATAACGGTATGTGTACTTTTCCCCTAGGCCTTTGTAGTTATTGGTTTCGAGTATCAGACTTGCAAAAATTTCGATGATTTCTCAACCATTCCTTAAATTCAAACTCCCATTTCTCGCGAACGGATTGACGCACTCGAGAAATTCCTGTTGCATCTGAAAGCAGAAACTCGCCTGAATACAATGGTGTCTGTACTTTTCGCCTAGGCCATTCCAGTTATTGGTTTCGAGTATCAGACTTGCTATAATTTTGATGGTTCCTCAACCATTCCTTAACTTCACACTTACATATCTCGCGAACGGATTGACGAACTCGAGAATTTCCTACAGCATCTGAAAGCAGAAACTCGCCCGGTTACAACGGTATGTGCATTTTTGCCCTAGGCCATGGTAGTTATTGGTTTCAAGTAACAGACTTGCGAAAATTTTGATGGTTTCTCAACCATTCCTTAACTTCAAACTCCCATTTCTCGCGAACGGATTGACGAACTCGAGAATTTCCTATTGCATCTGAAAGCAGAAACTCGCCCGATTACAACGGTATGTGTATTTTTCCCCTAGGCCATTGTAGTTAATTGTTTCGAGTATCAGACTTGCGATAATTTTGATGGTTTCTCAACCATTCCTTAACTTCAAACTCCCATTTGTCGCGAACGGATTGACGAACTCGAGAAATTCCTATTGCATCTGAAAGCAGAAACTCGCCCGATTACAACGGTATGTGTATTTTTCCCCTAGGCCATTGTAGTTAATTGTTTCGAGTATCAGACTTGCGATAATTTTGATGGTTTCTCAACCATTCCTTAACTTCAAACTCCCATTTCTCGCGAACGGATTGACGAACTCGAGAATTTCCTATTGCATCTGAAAGCAGAAACTCGCCCGATTACAACGGTATGTGTATTTTTCCCCTAGGCCATTGTAGTTATTGGTTTCGATTATCAGACTTGTGAAAATTTTGATGGTTTCTCAACCAATCCTTAACTTCACACTTCCATATCTCGCGAACGGATTGACGAACTCGAGAATTTCCTATTGCATCTGAAAGCAGAAACTCGCCCGATTACAACGGTATGTGTATTTTTCCCCTAGGCCATTGTAGTTAATTGTTTCGAGTATCAGACTTGCGATAATTTTGATGGTTTCTCAACCATTCCTTAACTTCAAACTCCCATTTGTCGCGAACGGATTGACGAACTCGAGAAATTCCTGTTGCATCTGAAAGTACAAACTAGCCCGATTACAATGGTGTGTATACTTTTTCCCTAGGCCACTCCAGTTGTTGGTTTCGTGTATCAGACCAGCGAAAATTTTGATGGTTTCTCAACCATTCCTTAACTTCACACTTACATATCTCGCGAACGGATTGACGAACTCGAGAATTTCCTATATCATCTGAAAGCAGAAACTCGCCCGGTTACAACGGCATTTGCATATTTGCCCTAGGCCATAGTAGTTATTGGTTTCGAGTAACAGACTCACGAAAATTTTGATGGTTTCTCAACCATTCCTTAACTTCAAACTCCCATTTCTCGCGAACGGATTGACGAACTCGAGAAATTCCTGTTGCATCTGAAAGTAGAAACTCGCCCGATTACTATGGTATGTGTACTTTTCCCCTGGGCCATTCCAGTTATTTGTTTCGAGTATCAGACTTGCGAAAATTTTGATGGCTTCTCAACCATTCCTTAACTTCAAACCCCCATATCTCGCGAACGGATTGACGAACTCGAGAAATTCCTGTTGCATTTGAAAGTATAAACTCGCCCGATTACAAAGGTATGTGTATTTTTCCCCTAGGGCTTTGTAGTTATTGGTTTCGAGTATCAGACTTACGAAAAATTTGATGGTTTCTCAACCATTCTTTAACTTGAAACTCCGATACCTCGCGAACGGATTGGCGAAGTCGAGATCTTCCTGTCCCTCTGAAAGTAGATACTTGCCCGATTACAATGGTTTGTGTACTTTTCCCCCAGGTCATTCCAGTTATTCGTTTCGAGCATCAGACTTGCGAAAATTTTGATGGTTTCTCAACCATTCTTTAACTTCAAACTCTGATACCTCGCGAACGAATTGGAGAACTGGAGAAGTTCCTGTCCCTCTGAAAGTAGATACTTGCCCGATTACAATGGTTTGTGTACTTTTCCCCTAGGTCATTCCAGTTATTCGTTTCTAGCATCAGACTTGCGAAAATTTTGATGGTTTCTCAAGCATTCCTTAACTTCAAACTCCCATATCTCGCGAACGGATTGACGAGCTCGAGAAATTCCTGTTGCATCTGAAAGTATAAACTCGCCCGATTACAATGGTATGTGTATTTTTCCCCTAGGCCATTCCAGTAATTGGTTTCGAGTATCAGACTTGCGAAAATTTTGTAGTTTTCTCAACTGTTCCTTAATTTCAAACTCCCATATCTCGCGAACGAATTGACGAACTCGAGAAATTCCTGTTGCATTTGAAAGCAGAAACTCGTCCGATTACAACGGTATCTGTATTTTTGCCCTAGGCCATAGTTGTTATTGGTTTCGAGTATCAGACTTGCGAAAATTGTGATGGTCTCTCAACCATTCCTTAACTTCAAACTCCCATATCTCGCGAACGGATTGACGAAATCGAGGAATTCCTGTTGCATCTGAAAGTAAAAACTCGCCCCATTACAATGGTGTGTGTACTTTTCCCCTAGGCCATTCCTGTTATTGGTTTCGAGTATCAGTTTTGCGAAAATTTTGATGGTTTCTCAACCGTTCCTTAATTTCAAACTCCGATACCACGCGAACGGATTGGCGAACTCGAGAAGTTCCTGTTGCATCTGAAAGTAGAAACTTGCCCGATTACAAAGGTATGTGTACTTTTCCCCTAGGCCATTCCAGTTATTGGTTTCGGGTATCAGACTTGCGAAAATTTTGATGGCTTCTCAACCATTCCTTAACTTCAAACCCCCATATCTCGCGAACGGATTGACGAACTCGAGAAATTCCTGTTGCATTTGAAAGTATAAACTCGCCCGATTACAAAGGTATGTGTATTTTTCCCCTAGGGCTTTGTAGTTATTGGTTTCGAGTATCAGACTTGCGAAAAATTTGATGGTTTCTCAACCATTCTTTAACTTGAAACTCCGATACCTCGCGAACGGATTGGCGAAGTCGAGAAGTTCCTGTCCCTCTGAAAGTAGATACTTGCCCGATTACAATGGTTTGTGTACTTTTCCCCTAGGTCATTCCAGTTATTCGTTTCTAGCATCAGACTTGCGAAAATTTTGATGGTTTCTCAACCATTCCTTAACTTCAAGCTCCCACATCTCGCGAACGGATTGACGAGCTCGAGAAATTCCTGTTGCATGTAAAAGTAGAAACTCGCCCGATTACAAAGATATGTGTGTTTTCCCCCTAGGCCTTTGTAGTTATTGGTTTCGAGTATCAGACTTGCGAAAATTTTGATGGTTTCTCAAGCATTCAATAACTTCTAACTCCCATATCTCGCGAACGGATTGACGAACTCGAGAAATTCCTGTTGCATCTGAAAGCAGAAACTCGCCCGATTTCAACGGTATGTGTATTTTTCCCCTAGGCCATTGTAGTTATTGGTTTCGAGTATTAGACTTTCGATAATTTTGATGGTTTCTCAAGCATTCCTTTACTTCAAACGCCCATATCTCGCGAAAGGATTGACGAAATCGAGAAACTCCTGTTGCATCTGAAAGTAGAAACTCGCCCGATTACAACGGTATGTGTATTTTTCCCCTAGGCCATTGTAGTTATTGGTTTCTGGCATCAGAATTGCGAAAATTTTGATGGTTTCTCAACCATTCCTTAACTTCAAACTCCCATATCTCGCGAACGGAATGACGAACTCGAGAAACTCCTGTTGCATGTGAAAGTAGAAACTCGCCCGATTACAACGGTATGTGTATTTTTGACCTAGGCCATTGTAGTTATTGGTTTCGAGTATTAGACTTTCGAAAATTTTGATGGTTTCTCAAGCATTCCTTTACTTCAAACGCCCATATCTCGCGAAAGGATTGACGAAATCGAGAAACTCCTGTTGCATCTGAAAGCAGAAACTCGCCCGATTACAACGGTATGTGTATTTTTCCCCTAGGCCATTGTAGTTATTGGTTTCTGGCATCAGAATTGCGAAAATTTTGATGGTTTCTCAACCATTCCTTAACTTCAAACTCCCATATCTCGCGAACGGATTGACGAGCTCGAGAAATTCCTGTAGCATCTGAAAGTAGCAACTCGCCCGATTACAAAGGTATGTGCATTTTTCCCCTAGGCCATGGTAGTTATTGGTTTCGAGTTTCAGACTTGCGAAAATTGTGATGGTATCTCAACCATTCCTTAACTTCAAACTCCCATATCTCGCGAACGGATTGACGAACTCGATTATTTCCTGTTGCATCTGAAAGTAGAAAGTCTACCGATTACAATGGTGCGTGTACTTTTCCCCTAGGCCGTTCCAGTTATTGGTTTCGAGTATCAGACTTGCGAAAATTTTGATGGTTTCTCAAGCATTCCTTAATTTCAAACTCCCATATCTCGCGAACGGATTGACGAACTCGAGAAATTCCTGTTGCATCTGAATGTAGAAACTCGCCCGATTACAATGGTATGTGTATTTTTCCCCTAGGCCATTCCAGTAATTGGTTTCGAGTATCAGACTTGCGAAAATTTTGATGTTTTCTCAACTGTTCCTTAATTTCAAACTCCCATATCTCGCGAACGAATTGACGAACTCGAGAAATTCCTGTTGCATTTGAAAGTATAAACTCGCCCGATTACAAAGTTATGTGTATTTTTCCCCTAGGGCTTTGTAGTTATTGGTTTCGAGTATCAGACTTGCGAAAAATTTGATGGTTTCTCAACCATTCTTTAACTTGAAACTCCGATACCTCGCGAACGGATTGGCGAAGTCGAGAAGTTCCTGTCCCTCTGAAAGTAGATACTTGCCCGATTACAATGGTTTGTGTACTTTTCCCCCAGGTCATTCCAGTTATTCGTTTCGAGCATCAGACTTGCGAAAATTTTGATGGTTTCTCAACCATTCTTTAACTTCAAACTCTGATACCTCGCGAACGAATTGGCGAACTGGAGAAGTTCCTGTCCCTCTGAAAGTAGATACTTGCCCGATTACAATGGTTTGTGTACTTTTCCCCTAGGTCATTCCAGTTATTCGTTTCTAGCATCAGACTTGCGAAAATTTTGATGGTTTCTCAAGCATTCCTTAACTTCAAACTCCCATATCTCGCGAACGGATTGACGAGCTCGAGAAATTCCTGTTGCATCTGAAAGTATAAACTCGCCCGATTACAATGGTATGTGTATTTTTCCCCTAGGCCATTCCAGTAATTGGTTTCGAGTATCAGACTTGCGAAAATTTTGATGTTTTCTCAACTGTTCCTTAATTTCAAACTCCCATATCTCGCGAACGAATTGACGAACTCGAGAAATTCCTGTTGCATTTGAAAGCAGAAACTCGTCCGATTACAACGGTATCTGTATTTTTGCCCTAGGCCATAGTTGTTATTGGTTTCGAATATCAGACTTGCGAAAATTGTGATGGTCTCTCAACCATTCCTTAACTTCAAACTCCCATATCTCGCGAACGGATTGACGAAATCGAGGAATTCCTGTTGCATCTGAAAGTAAAAACTCGCCCCATTACAATGGTGTGTGTAATTTTCCCCTAGGCCATTCCTGTTATTGGTTTCGAGTATCAGTTTTGCGAAAATTTTGATGGTTTCTCAACCGTTCCTTAATTTCAAACTCCGATACCACGCGAACGGATTGGCGAACTCGAGAAGTTCCTGTTGCATCTGAAAGTAGAAACTTGCCCGATTACAAAGGTATGTGTACTTTTCCCCTAGGCCATTCCAGTTATTGGTTTCGGGTATCAGACTTGCGAAAATTTTGATGGCTTCTCAACCATTCCTTAACTTCAAACGCCCATATCTCGCGAACGGATTGACGAACTCGAGAAATTCCTGTTGCATTTGAAAGTATAAACTCGCCCGATTACAAAGTTATGTGTATTTTTCCCCTAGGGCTTTGTAGTTATTGGTTTCGAGTATCAGACTTGCGAAAAATTTGATGGTTTCTCAACCATTCTTTAACTTGAAACTCCGATACCTCGCGAACGGATTGGCGAAGTCGAGAAGTTCCTGTCCCTCTGAAAGTAGATACTTGCCCGATTACAATGGTTTGTGTACTTTTCCCCCAGGTCATTCCAGTTATTCGTTTCGAGCATCAGACTTGCGAAAATTTTGATGGTTTCTCAACCATTCTTTAACTTCAAACTCTGATACCTCGGGAACGAATTGGCGAACTGGAGAAGTTCCTGTCCCTCTGAAAGTAGATACTTGCCCGATTACAATGGTTTGTGTACTTTTCCCCTAGGTCATTCCAGTTATTCGTTTCTAGCATCAGACTTGCGAAAATTTAGATGTTTTCTCAACTGTTCCTTAATTTCAAACTCCCATATCTCGCGAACGAATTGACGAACTCGAGAAATTCCTGTTGCATTTGAAAGCAGAAACTCGTCCGATTACAACGGTATCTGTATTTTTGCCCTAGGCCATAGTTGTTATTGGTTTCGAGTATCAGACTTGCGAAAATTGTGATGGTCTCTCAACCATTCCTTAACTTCAAACTCCCATATCTCGCGAACGGATTGACGAAATCGAGGAATTCCTGTTGCATCTGAAAGTAAAAACTCGCCCCATTACAATGGTGTGTGTACTTTTCCCCTAGGCCATTCCTGTTATTGGTTTCGAGTATCAGTTTTGCGAAAATTTTGATGGTTTCTCAACCGTTCCTTAATTTCAAACTCCGATACCACGCGAACGGATTGGCGAACTCGAGAAGTTCCTGTTGCATCTGAAAGTAGAAACTTGCCCGATTACAAAGGTATGTGTACTTTTCCCCTAGGCCATTCCAGTTATTGGTTTCGGGTATCAGACTTGCGAAAATTTTGATGGCTTCTCAACCATTCCTTAACTTCAAACCCCCATATCTCGCGAACGGATTGACGAACTCGAGAAATTCCTGTTGCATTTGAAAGTATAAACTCGCCCGATTACAAAGGTATGTGTATTTTTCCCCTAGGGCTTTGTAGTTATTGGTTTCGAGTATCAGACTTGCGAAAAATTTGATGGTTTCTCAACCATTCTTTAACTTGAAACTCCGATACCTCGCGAACGGATTGGCGAAGTCGAGAAATTCCTGTCCCTCTGAAAGTAGATACTTGCCCGATTACAATGGTTTGTGTACTTTTCCCCCAGGTCATTCCAGTTATTCGTTTCGAGCATCAGACTTGCGAAAATTTTGATGGTTTCTCAACCATTCTTTAACTTCAAACTCCCATATCTCGCGAACGGAATGACGAACTCGAGAAACTCCTGTTGCATGTGAAAGTAGAAACTCGCCCGATTACAACGGTATGTGTATTTTTGACCTAGGCCATTCCAGTTATTGGTTTCGAGTATCAGACCAGCGAAAATTTTGAAGGTTTCTCAAGCATTCCTTAACTTCAAACTCCCATATCTCGCGAACGGATTGACGAACTCGAGAAATTCCTGTTGCATCTCAAAGTAGAAACTCGCACGATTACAATGGTGTGTGTACTTTTCCCCTAGGCCATTCCAGTATTTGTTTTCGTGTATCAGACTTGCGAAAATTGTGATGGTTTCTCAACCATTCCTTAGCTTCATACACCCATATCTCGCGAACGGATTGACGAACTCGAGAATTTCCTATTGCATCTGAAAGCAGAAACTCGCCCGACTACAACGGTACGTGTATTTTTGCCCTAGGCCATTGTAGTTTTTGGTTTCTAGCATCAGAATTGCGAAAATTTTGATGGTTTCTCAACCATTCCTTAACTTCAAACTCCCACATCTCGCGAACGGATTGACGAACTCGAGAAATTCCTGTTGCATCTGAAAGTAGAAACTCGCCCGAATACAATGGTGTGTGTACTTTTCCCCTAGGCCATTTCAGTTATTGGTTTCGAGTATCAGACCAGCGAAAATTTTGATGGTTTCTCAACCATTCCTTAACTTCAAACTCCCACATCTCGCGAACGGATTGACGAACTCGAGAAATTCCTGTTGCATCTGAAAGCAGAAACTCGCCTGAATACAATGGTGTGTGTACTTTTCCCCTAGGCCATTCCAGTTATTGGTTTCGAGTATCAGACTTGCTATAATTTTGATGGTTCCTCAACCATTCCTTAACTTCAAACCCCCATATCTCGCGAACGGATTGACGAACTCGAGAAATTCCTGTTGCATTTGAAAGTAGAAACTCGCCCGATTACAATGGTGTGTGTACTTTTACCCTAGGCCATTCCAGTTATTGGTTTCGAGTATCAAGCCAGCGAAAATTTTGATGGTTTCTCAACCATTCCTTAACTTCAAACTCCCATATCTCGCGAACGGATCGACGAACTCGAGAAATTCCTGTTGCATGTGAAAGTAGAATGTCGCCCGATGATAACGGTATGTGTACTTTTCCCCTAGGCCTTTGTAGTTATTGGTTTCGAGTATCAGACTTGCAAAAATTTCGATGATTTCTCAACCATTCCTTAAATTCAAACTCCCATTTCTCGCGAACGGATTGACGCACTCGAGAAATTCCTGTTGCATCTGAAAGCAGAAACTCGCCTGAATACAATGGTGTCTGTACTTTTCGCCTAGGCCATTCCAGTTATTGGTTTCGAGTATCAGACTTGCTATAATTTTGATGGTTCCTCAACCATTCCTTAACTTCACACTTACATATCTCGCGAACGGATTGACGAACTCGAGAATTTCCTACAGCATCTGAAAGCAGAAACTCGCCCGGTTACAACGGTATGTGCATTTTTGCCCTAGGCCATGGTAGTTATTGGTTTCAAGTAACAGACTTGCGAAAATTTTGATGGTTTCTCAACCATTCCTTAACTTCAAACTCCCATTTCTCGCGAACGGATTGACGAACTCGAGAAATTCTTGTTGCATCTGAAAGCAGAAACTCGCCCGATTACAACGGTATGTGTATTTTTCCCCTAGGCCATTGTAGTTATTGGTTTCGATTATCAGACTTGTGAAAATTTTGATGGTTTCTCAACCAATCCTTAACTTCACACTTCCATATCTCGCGAACGGATTGACGAACTCGAGAATTTCCTATTGCATCTGAAAGCAGAAACTCGCCCGATTACAACGGTATGTGTATTTTTCCCCTAGGCCATTGTAGTTAATTGTTTCGAGTATCAGACTTGCGATAATTTTGATGGTTTCTCAACCATTCCTTAACTTCAAACTCCCATTTGTCGCGAACGGATTGACGAACTCGAGAAATTCCTGTTGCATCTGAAAGTAGAAACTAGCCCGATTACAATGGTGTGTATACTTTTTCCCTAGGCCACTCCAGTTGTTGGTTTCGTGTATCAGACCAGCGAAAATTTTGATGGTTTCTCAACCATTCCTTAACTTCACACTTACATATCTCGCGAACGGATTGACGAACTCGAGAATTTCCTATATCATCTGAAAGCAGAAACTCGCCCGGTTACAACGGCATTTGCATATTTGCCCTAGGCCATAGTAGTTATTGGTTTCGAGTAACAGACTCACGAAAATTTTGATGGTTTATCAACCATTCCTTAACTTCAAACTCCCATTTCTCGCGAACGGATTGACGAACTCGAGAAATTCCTGTTGCATCTGAAAGTAGAAACTCGCCCGATTACTATGGTATGTGTACTTTTCCCCTGGGCCATTCCAGTTATTTGTTTCGAGTATCAGACTTGCGAAAATTTTGATGGCTTCTCAACCATTCCTTAACTTCAAACCCCCATATCTCGCGAACGGATTGACGAACTCGAGAAATTCCTGTTGCATTTGAAAGTATAAACTCGCCCGATTACAAAGGTATGTGTATTTTTCCCCTAGGGCTTTGTAGTTATTGGTTTCGAGTATCAGACTTACGAAAAATTTGATGGTTTCTCAACCATTCTTTAACTTGAAACTCCGATACCTCGCGAACGGATTGGCGAAGTCGAGATCTTCCTGTCCCTCTGAAAGTAGATACTTGCCCGATTACAATGGTTTGTGTACTTTTCCCCCAGGTCATTCCAGTTATTCGTTTCGAGCATCAGACTTGCGAAAATTTTGATGGTTTCTCAACCATTCTTTAACTTCAAACTCTGATACCTCGCGAACGAATTGGAGAACTGGAGAAGTTCCTGTCCCTCTGAAAGTAGATACTTGCCCGATTACAATGGTTTGTGTACTTTTCCCCTAGGTCATTCCAGTTATTCGTTTCTAGCATCAGACTTGCGAAAATTTTGATGGTTTCTCAAGCATTCCTTAACTTCAAACTCCCATATCTCGCGAACTGATTGACGAGCTCGAGAAATTCCTGTTGCATCTGAAAGTATAAACTCGCCCGATTACAATGGTATGTGTATTTTTCCCCTAGGCCATTCCAGTAATTGGTTTCGAGTATCAGACTTGCGAAAATTTTGTAGTTTTCTCAACTGTTCCTTAATTTCAAACTCCCATATCTCGCGAACGAATTGACGAACTCGAGAAATTCCTGTTGCATTTGAAAGCAGAAACTCGTCCGATTACAACGGTATCTGTATTTTTGCCCTAGGCCATAGTTGTTATTGGTTTCGAGTATCAGACTTGCGAAAATTGTGATGGTCTCTCAACCATTCCTTAACTTCAAACTCCCATATCTCGCGAACGGATTGACGAAATCGAGGAATTCCTGTTGCATCTGAAAGTAAAAACTCGCCCCATTACAATGGTGTGTGTACTTTTCCCCTAGGCCATTCCTGTTATTGGTTTCGAGTATCAGTTTTGCGAAAATTTTGATGGTTTCTCAACCGTTCCTTAATTTCAAACTCCGATACCACGCGAACGGATTGGCGAACTCGAGAAGTTCCTGTTGCATCTGAAAGTAGAAACTTGCCCGATTACAAAGGTATGTGTACTTTTCCCCTAGGCCATTCCAGTTATTGGTTTCGGGTATCAGACTTGCGAAAATTTTGATGGCTTCTCAACCATTCCTTAACTTCAAACCCCCATATCTCGCGAACGGATTGACGAACTCGAGAAATTCCTGTTGCATTTGAAAGTATAAACTCGCCCGATTACAAAGGTATGTGTATTTTTCCCCTAGGGCTTTGTAGTTATTGGTTTCGAGTATCAGACTTGCGAAAAATTTGATGGTTTCTCAACCATTCTTTAACTTGAAACTCCGATACCTCGCGAACGGATTGGCGAAGTCGAGAAGTTCCTGTCCCTCTGAAAGTAGATACTTGCCCGATTACAATGGTTTGTGTACTTTTCCCCTAGGTCATTCCAGTTATTCGTTTCTAGCATCAGACTTGCGAAAATTTTGATGGTTTCTCAACCATTCCTTAACTTCAAGCTCCCACATCTCGCGAACGGATTGACGAGCTCGAGAAATTCCTGTTGCATGTAAAAGTAGAAACTCGCCCGATTACAAAGATATGTGTGTTTTCCCCCTAGGCCTTTGTAGTTATTGGTTTCGAGTATCAGACTTGCGAAAATTTTGATGGTTTCTCAAGCATTCAATAACTTCTAACTCCCATATCTCGCGAACGGATTGACGAACTCGAGAAATTCCTGTTGCATCTGAAAGCAGAAACTCGCCCGATTTCAACGGTATGTGTATTTTTCCCCTAGGCCATTGTAGTTATTGGTTTCGAGTATTAGACTTTCGATAATTTTGATGGTTTCTCAAGCATTCCTTTACTTCAAACGCCCATATCTCGCGAAAGGATTGACGAAATCGAGAAACTCCTGTTGCATCTGAAAGTAGAAACTCGCCCGATTACAACGGTATGTGTATTTTTCCCCTAGGCCATTGTAGTTATTGGTTTCTGGCATCAGAATTGCGAAAATTTTGATGGTTTCTCAACCATTCCTTAACTTCAAACTCCCATATCTCGCGAACGGAATGACGAACTCGAGAAACTCCTGTTGCATGTGAAAGTAGAAACTCGCCCGATTACAACGGTATGTGTATTTTTGACCTAGGCCATTGTAGTTATTGGTTTCGAGTATTAGACTTTCGAAAATTTTGATGGTTTCTCAAGCATTCCTTTACTTCAAACGCCCATATCTCGCGAAAGGATTGACGAAATCGAGAAACTCCTGTTGCATCTGAAAGCAGAAACTCGCCCGATTACAACGGTATGTGTATTTTTCCCCTAGGCCATTGTAGTTATTGGTTTCTGGCATCAGAATTGCGAAAATTTTGATGGTTTCTCAACCATTCCTTAACTTCAAACTCCCATATCTCGCGAACGGATTGACGAGCTCGAGAAATTCCTGTAGCATCTGAAAGTAGCAACTCGCCCGATTACAAAGGTATGTGCATTTTTCCCCTAGGCCATAGTAGTTATTGGTTTCGAGTTTCAGACTTGCGAAAATTGTGATGGTATCTCAACCATTCCTTAACTTCAAACTCCCATATCTCGCGAACGGATTGACGAACTCGATTATTTCCTGTTGCATCTGAAAGTAGAAAGTCTACCGATTACAATGGTGCGTGTACTTTTCCCCTAGGCCGTTCCAGTTATTGGTTTCGAGTATCAGACTTGCGAAAATTTTGATGGTTTCTCAAGCATTCCTTAATTTCAAACTCCCATATCTCGCGAACGGAATGACGAACTCGAGAAACTCCTGTTGCATGTGAAAGTAGAAACTCGCCCGATTACAACGGTATGTGTATTTTTGACCTAGGCCATTGTAGTTATTGGTTTCGAGTATTAGACTTTCGAAAATTTTGATGGTTTCTCAAGCATTCCTTTACTTCAAACGCCCATATCTCGCGAAAGGATTGACGAAATCGAGAAACTCCTGTTGCATCTGAAAGCAGAAACTCGCCCGATTACAACGGTATGTGTATTTTTCCCCTAGGCCATTGTAGTTATTGGTTTCTGGCATCAGAATTGCGAAAATTTTGATGGTTTCTCAACCATTCCTTAACTTCAAGCTCCCACATCTCGCGAACGGATTGACGAGCTCGAGAAACTCCTGTTGCATCTGAAAGTAGAAACTCGCCCGATTACAAAGTTATGTGTATTTTTCCCCTAGGGCTTTGTAGTTATTGGTTTCGAGTATCAGACTTGCGAAAAATTTGATGGTTTCTCAACCATTCTTTAACTTGAAACTCCGATACCTCGCGAACGGATTGGCGAAGTCGAGAAGTTCCTGTCCCTCTGAAAGTAGATACTTGCCCGATTACAATGGTTTGTGTACTTTTCCCCCAGGTCATTCCAGTTATTCGTTTCGAGCATCAGACTTGCGAAAATTTTGATGGTTTCTCAACCATTCTTTAACTTCAAACTCTGATACCTCGCGAACGAATTGGCGAACTGGAGAAGTTCCTGTCCCTCTGAAAGTAGATACTTGCCCGATTACAATGGTTTGTGTACTTTTACCCTAGGTCATTCCAGTTATTCGTTTCTAGCATCAGACTTGCGAAAATTTTGATGGTTTCTCAAGCATTCCTTAACTTCAAACTCCCATATCTCGCGAACGGATTGACGAGCTCGAGAAATTCCTGTTGCATTTGAAAGCAGAAACTCGTCCGATTACAACGGTATCTGTATTTTTGCCCTAGGCCATAGTTGTTATTGGTTTCGAGTATCAGACTTGCGAAAATTGTGATGGTCTCTCAACCATTCCTTAACTTCAAACTCCCATATCTCGCGAACGGATTGACGAAATCGAGGAATTCCTGTTGCATCTGAAAGTAAAAACTCGCCCCATTACAATGGTGTGTGTACTTTTCCCCTAGGCCATTCCTGTTATTGGTTTCGAGTATCAGTTTTGCGAAAATTTTGATGGTTTCTCAACCGTTCCTTAATTTCAAACTCCGATACCACGCGAACGGATTGGCGAACTCGAGAAGTTCCTGTTGCATCTGAAAGTAGAAACTTGCCCGATTACAAAGGTATGTGTACTTTTCCCCTAGGCCATTCCAGTTATTGGTTTCGGGTATCAGACTTGCGAAAATTTTGATGGCTTCTCAACCATTCCTTAACTTCAAACCCCCATATCTCGCGAACGGATTGACGAACTCGAGAAATTCCTGTTGCATTTGAAAGTATAAACTCGCCCGATTACAAAGGTATGTGTATTTTTCCCCTAGGGCTTTGTAGTTATTGGTTTCGAGTATCAGACTTGCGAAAAATTTGATGGTTTCTCAACCATTCTTTAACTTGAAACTCCGATACCTCGCGAACGGATTGGCGAAGTCGAGAAATTCCTGTCCCTCTGAAAGTAGATACTTGCCCGATTACAATGGTTTGTGTACTTTTCCCCCAGGTCATTCCAGTTATTCGTTTCGAGCATCAGACTTGCGAAAATTTTGATGGTTTCTCAACCATTCTTTAACTTCAAACTCTGATACCTCGCGAACGAATTGGAGAACTGGAGAAGTTCCTGTCCCTCTGAAAGTAGATACTTGCCCGATTACAATGGTTTGTGTACTTTTCCCCTAGGTCATTCCAGTTATTCGTTTCTAGCATCAGACTTGCGAAAATTTTGATGGTTTCTCAACCATTCCTTAACTTCAAGCTCCCATATCTCGCGAACGGATTGACGAGCTCGAGAAATTCCTGTTGCATGTAAAAGTAGAAACTCGCCCGATTACAAAGATATGTGTGTTTTCCCCCTAGGCCTTTGTAGTTATTGGTTTCGAGTATTAGACTTTCGATAATTTTGATGGTTTCTCAAGCATTCCTTTACTTCAAACGCCCATATCTCGCGAAAGGATTGACGAAATCGAGAAACTCCTGTTGCATCTGAAAACAGAAACTCGCCCGATTACAACGGTATGTGTATTTTTCCCCTAGGCCATTGTAGTTATTGGTTTCGAGTATTAGACTTTCGATAATTTTGATGGTTTCTCAAGCATTCCTTTACTTCAAACGCCCATATCTCGCGAAAGGATTGACGAAATCGAGAAACTCCTGTTGCATCTGAAAGCAGAAACTCGCCCGATTACAACGGTATGTGTATTTTTCCCCTAGGCCATTGTAGTTATTGGTTTCTGGCATCAGAATTGCGAAAATTTTGATGGTTTCTCAACCATTCCTTAACTTCAAACTCCCATATCTCGCGAACGGAATGACGAACTCGAGAAACTCCTGTTGCATGTGAAAGTAGAAACTCGCCCGATTACAACGGTATGTGTATTTTTGACCTAGGCCATTCCAGTTATTGGTTTCGAGTATCAGACCAGCGAAAATTTTGAAGGTTTCTCAAGCATTCCTTAACTTCAAACTCCATATCTCGCGAACGGATTGACGAAATCGAGGAATTCCTGTTGCATCTGAAAGTAAAAAACTCGCACGATTACAATGGTGTGTGTACTTTTCCCCTAGGCCATTCCTGTTATTGGTTTCGAGTATCAGTTTTGCGAAAATTTTGATGGTTTCTCAACCGTTCCTTAATTTCAAACTCCGATATCTCGCGAACGGATTGACGAACTCGAGAATTTCCTATTGCATCTGAAAGCAGAAACTCGCCCGACTACAACGGTACGTGTATTTTTGCCCTAGGCCATTGTAGTTTTTGGTTTCTAGCATCAGAATTGCGAAAATTCTGATGGTTTCTCAACTGTTCCTTAATTTCAAACTCCCATATCTCGCGAACGAATTGACGAACTCGAGAAATTCCTGTTGCATTTGAAAGCAGAAACTCGTCCGATTACAACGGTATCTGTATTTTTGCCCTAGGCCATAGTTGTTATTGGTTTCGAGTATCAGACTTGCGAAAATTGTGATGGTCTCGTAACCATTCCTTAACTTCAAACTCCCATATCTCGCGAACGGAATGACGAACTCGAGAAACTCCTGTTGCATGTGAAAGTAGAAACTCGCCCGATTACAACGGTATGTGTATTTTTGACCTAGGCCATTCCAGTTATTGGTTTCGAGTATCAGACCAGCGAAAATTTTGAAGGTTTCTCAAGCATTCCTTAACTTCAAACTCCCATATCTCGCGAACGGATTGACGAACTCGAGAAATTCCTGTTGCATCTGAAAGCAGAAACTCGCCCGATTACAACGGTATGTGTATTTTTCCCCTAGGCCATTGTAGTTATTGGTTTCGAGTATCAGACTTGCGAAAATTTTGATGGTTTCGCCACCATTCCTTAAGTTCAAACTCCCATATCTCGGGAACGGATTGACGAACTCGAGAATTTCCTATTGCACCTGAAAGCAGAAACTCGCCCGATTACAAGGGTACGTGTATTTTTCCCCAAGGCCTTTGTAGTTATTGGTTTCGAGTATCAGACTTGCGATAATTTTGATGGTTTCTCAAGCATTCCTTAACTTCAAACTCCCATATCTCGCGAACGGATTGACGAACTCGAGAAATTCCTGTTGCATCTGACAGCAGAAACTCGCCCGATTACAACGGTATGTGTATTTTTCCCCTAGGCCATTGTAGTTATTGGTTTCGAGTATCAGACTTGCGAAAATTTTGATGGTTTCTCAAGCATTCCTTAACTTCAAACTCCCATATCTCGCGAACGGATTGACGAACTCGAGAATTTCCTATTGCATCTGAAAGCTGAAACTCGCCCGACTACAACGGTACGTGTATTTTTGCCCTAGGCCATTGTAGTTATTGGTTTCTAGCATCAGAATTGCGAAAATTCTGATGGTTTCTCAACCATTCCTTAACTTCAAACTCCCATATCTCGCGAACGGAATGACGAACTCGAGAAATTCCTGTTGCATCTGAAAGTGGAAACTCGCCCGATTACAAAGGTATGTGCATTTTTCCCCTATGCCTTTGTAGTTATTGGTTTCGAGTATCAGACTTGCGAAAATTTTGATGGTTTCTCAAGCATTCAATAACTTCTAACTCACATATCTCGCCAACGGATTGACGAACTCGAGAAATTCCTGTTGCATCTGAAAGCAGAAACTCGCCCGATTACAACGGTATGTGTATTTTTCCCCTAGGCCATTGTAGTTATTGGTTTCGAGTATCAGACTTGCGAAAATTTTGATGGTTTCTCAAGCATTCCTTAACTTCAAACTCCCATATCTCGCGAACGGATTGACGAACTCGAGAATTTCCTATTGCATCTGAAAGCAGAAACTCGCCCGACTACAACGGTACGTGTATTTTTGCCCTAGGCCATTGTAGTTTTTGGTTTCTAGCATCAGAATTGCGAAAATTCTGATGGTTTCTCAACTGTTCCTTAATTTCAAACTCCCATATCTCGCGAACGAATTGACGAACTCGAGAAATTCCTGTTGCATTTGAAAGCAGAAACTCGTCCGATTACAACGGTATCTGTATTTTTGCCCTAGGCCATAGTTGTTATTGGTTTCGAGTATCAGACTTGCGAAAATTGTGATGGTCTCGTAACCATTCCTTAACTTCAAACTCCCATATCTCGCGAACGGATTGACGAAATCGAGGAATTCCTGTTGCATTTGAAAGTAAAAACTCGCCCCATTACAATGGTGTGTGTACTTTTCCCCTAGGCCATTCCTGTTATTGGTTTCGAGTATCAGTTATGCGAAAATTTTGATGGTTTCTCAACCGTTCCTTAATTTCAAACTCCGATACCACGCGAACGGATTGGCGAACTCGAGAAGTTCCTGTTGCATCTGAAAGTAGAAACTTGCCCGATTACAATGGTATGTGTACTTTTCCCCTAGGCCATTCCAGTTATTGGTTTCGGGTATCAGACTTGCGAAAATTTTGATGGCTTCTCAACCATTCCTTAACTTCAAACCCCCATATCTCGCGAACGGATTGACGAACTCGGGAAATTCCTGTTGCATTTGAAAGTATAAACTCGCCCGATTACAAAGGTATGTGTATTTTTCCCCTAGGGCTCTGTAGTTATTGGTTTCGAGTATCAGACTTGCGAAAAATTTGATGGTTTCTCAACCATTCTTTAACTTGAAACTCCGATACCTCGCGAACGGATTGGCGAAGTCGAGAAGTTCCTGTCCCTCTGAAAGTAGATACTTGCCCGATTACAATGGTTTGTGTACTTTTCCCCCAGGTCATTCCAGTTATTCGTTTCGAGCATCAGACTTGCGAAAATTTTGATGGTTTCTCAAGCATTCCTTAACTTCAAACTCCCATATCTCGCGAACGGATTGACGAACTCGAGAATTTCCTATTGCATCTGAAAGCAGAAACTCGCCCGACTACAACGGTACGTGTATTTTTGCCCTAGGCCATTGTAGTTATTGGTTTCTAGCATCAGAATTGCGAAAATTCTGATGGTTTCTCAACCATTCCTTAACTTCAAACTCCCATATCTCGCGAACGGAATGACGAACTCGAGAAATTCCTGTTGCATCTGAAAGTGGAAACTCGCCCGATTACAAAGGTATGTGCATTTTTCCCCTATGCCTTTGTAGTTATTGGTTTCGAGTATCAGACTTGCGAAAATTTTGATGGTTTCTCAAGCATTCAATAACTTCTAACTCACATATCTCGCGAACGGATCGACGAACTCGAGAAATTCCTGTTGCATCTGAAAGCAGAAACACGCCCGATTACAACGGTATGTGTATTTTTCCCCTATGCCTTTGTAGTTATTGGTTTCCAGTATCAGACTGGCGATAATTTTGATGGTTTCTCAACCATTCCTTAACTTCAAACTCCCATATCTCCCGAACGGAATGACGAACTCGAGAAATTCATGTTGCATCTGAAAGTAGAAACTCGCACGAATACAATGGTGTGTGTACTTTTCCCCTAGGCCATTGTAGTTATTGGTTTCGAGTATCAGACTTGCGAAAATTTTGATGGTTTCTCAAGCATTCCTTAACTTCAAAGTCCCATATCTCGCGAACGGATTGACGAACTCGAGAATTTCCTATTGCCTCTGAAAGCAGAAACTCGCCCGATTACAACGGTACGTGTATTTTTGCCCTAGGCCATAGTAGTTATTGGTTTCGAGTATCAGACTTGCGAAAATTGTGATGGTTTCTCAACCATTCCTTAACTTCAAACTCCCATATCTCGGGAACGGATTGACGAACTCGAGAATTTCCTATTGCATCTGAAAGCAGAAACTCGCCCGATTACAACGGTACGTGTATTTTTCCCCACGGCCTTTGTAGTTATTGGTTTCGAGTATCAGACTTGCGATAATTTTGATGGTTTCTCAAGCATTCCTTAACTTCAAACTCCCATATCTCGCGAACGGATTGACGAACTCGAGAAATTCATATTGCATCTGAAAGCAGAAACTCGCCCGACTACAACGGTACGTGTATTTTTGCCCTAGGCCATTGTAGTTATTGGTTTCTGGCATCAGAATTGCGAAAATTCTGATGGTTTCTCAACCATTCCTTAACTTCAATCTCCCATATCTCGGGAACGGATTGACGAACTCGAGAATTTCCTATTGCATCTGAAAGCAGAAACTCGCCCGATTACAACGGTACGTGTATTTTTGCCCTAGGCCATTGTAGTTATTGGTTTCTAGCATCAGAATTGCGAAAATTCTGATGGTTTCTCAACCATTCCTTAACTTCAAACTCCCATATCTCGCGAACGGAATGACGAACACGAGAAATTCCTGTTGCATCTGAAAGTGGAAACTCGCCCGATTACAAAGGTATGTGCATTTTTCCCCTATGCCTTTGTAGTTATTGGTTTCGAGTATCAGACTTGCGAAAATTTTGATGGTTTCTCAAGCATTCAATAACTTCTAACTCACATATCTCGCGAACGGATTGTCGAACTCGAGAAATTCCTGTTGCATCTGAAAGCAGAAACTCGCCCGATTACAACGGTATGTGTATTTTTCCCCTAGGCCATTGTAGTTATTGGTTTCGAGTATCAGACTTGCGAAAATTTTGATGGTTTCTCAAGCATTCCTTAACTTCAAACTCCCATATCTCGCGAACGGAATGACGAACTCGGGAAATTCCTGTTGCATGAGAAAGTAGAAACTCGCCCGATTACAACGGTATGTGCATTTTTGCCCTAGGCCATAGTAGTTATTGGTTTCGAGTATCAGACTTGAGAAAATTTTGATGGTTTCTCAAGCATTCCATAACTTCTAACTCCAACATCTCGCGAACGGATTGACGAACTCGAGAAATTCCTGTTGCATCTGAAAGTAGAAACTCGCCCGATTACAATGGTGTGTGTACTTTTCCCCTAGGCCATTCCAGTTATTGGTTTCGAGTATCAGAATTGCGAAAATTTTGATGGATTCTCAACCATTCCTTAACTTCAAACTACCATATCTCGCGAATGGATTGACGAACTCGAGAAATTCCTGTTGCATCTGAAAGTAGAAACTCGCCCGATTACAATGGTGTGTGTACTTTTCCCCTAGGCCATTCTAGTTATTGGTTTTGAGAATCAGACCCGCGAAAATTTTGATGGTTTCTCAACCATTCCTTAACTTCAAACTTCCATATCTCTCGAACGGATTGACGAGCTCGAGAAATTCCTGTTGCATCTGAAAGTAGACACTCGCCCGATTACAAAGCTATGTGTATTTTTCCCCTAGGCCTTTGTAGTTATTGGTTTCGAGTATCAGACCAGCGAAAATTTTGATGGTTTCTCAAACATTCCGTAACTTCAAACTCCCATATCTCGCAAACGGAATGACGAATTCGAGAAATTCCTGTTGCATCTGAAAGTAGAAACTCGCCCGATTACAACGGTATGTGTATTTTTCCCCTAGGCCATTGTTGTTATGGGTTTCGAGTATCAGACTTGCGAAAATTTTGATGGTTTCTCAACCGTTCCTGAATTTCAAACTCCCATTTCTTGCGAACGGATTGACGAGCTCGAGAAATTCCTGTTGCATCTGAAAGTAGAAACGCGCCCGATTACAAAGGTATGTGTACTTTTCCCCTAGGCCTTCGTAGTTATTGGTTTCGAGTATCAGACTTGCGAAAATTTTGATGGTTTCTCAAGCATTCCTTAACTTCAAACTCCCATATCTCGCGAAAGGATTGACGAACTCGATTATTTCCTGTTGCATCTGAAAGTAGAAAGTCGACCGATTACAATGGTGTGTGAACTTTTCCCCCGGGTCATTCCAGTTATTCGTTTCTAGCATCCGAATTGCGAAAATTTTGATGGTTTCTCAACCATTCCTTAACTTCATACTCCCATATCTCGCGAACGGATTGACGAACTCGAGAAATTCCTGTTGCATCTGAAAGTAGAAACTCGCCCGATTACAAAGGTATGTGTATTTGTCCCCTAGGCCATAGTAGTTATTGTTTTCGAGTATCAGACTTGCGAAAATTGTGATGGCCTCTCAACCATTCCTTAATTTCAAACTCCCGTATGTCGCGAACGGATTGACGAACTCGAGGAATTCCTGTTGCATCTGAAAGTAGAAACTCGCCCCATTACAATGGTGTGTGTACTTTTCCCCCAGGCCATTCCAGTTATTGGTTTCGAGTATCACACTAGCGAAAATTTTGATGGTTTGTCAACCATTCCTTAACTTCAAACTCCCTTATCTCGCGAACGGATTGACGAACTCGAGAAATTCCTGTTGCATCTGAAAGTAGAAAGTCGCTCGATTACAACGGTATGTGTATTTTTCCCCTAGGCCATTGTAGTTATTGGTTTCGTGTATCAGACTTGCGAAAATTTTGATGGTTTCTCAACCACTCCTTAACTCCAAACTCCCATATCTCGCGAACGGAATGACGAACTCTAGAAATTCCTGTTGCATCTGAAAGTAGAAACTCGCCCGATCACAAAGGTGCGTGTACTTTTCCCCTAGGCCATTCCAGTTATAGTTTTCGAGTATCAGACCAGCGAAAATTGTGATGGTCTCTCAACAATTCCTTAACTCCAAACTCCCATATCTCGCGAACGGATTGACGAACTCGAGAAATTCCTGTTGCATCTGAAAGTAGAAACCAACCCGATTACAAAGCTATGTGAATTTTTCCCCTAGGCCTTTGTAGTTATTGGTTTCGAGTATCAGACTTGCGAAAATTTTGATGGTTTCTCAACGATTCCTTAACTTCAAACTCCCATACCTCGCGAACGGATTGGCGAACTCGAGAAATTCCTGTTGCATCTGAAAGTGCAAACTTGCCCGATTACAATGGTGTGTGTACTTTTCCCCTAGGCCATTCCAGTTATTGGTTTCGAGTATCAGACTTGCGAAAATTTTGATGGTTTGTCAACAACTCCTTAACTCCAAACTCCCATATCTCGCGAACGGATTGACGAACTCGAGAAATTCCTGTTGCATCGGAAAGCAGAAACTCGACCGATTACAATGGTGTGTGTACTTTTCCCCTAGGTCATTCCAGTTATTCGTTTCTAGCATCAGAATTGCGAAAATTTTGATGGTTCCTCAACCGTTCCTTAAATTCAAACTCCCATATCTCGCGAACGGATTGACGAACTCAATTATTTCCTGTTGCATCTGAAAGTAGAAACTCGACCGATTATAATGGTGTGTGTACTTTTACCCTAGGTCATTCCAGTTATTCGTTTCGAGAATCAGAATTGCGAAAATTTTGATGGTTTCTCAACTTTCCTTAACTTCAAACTCCCATATCTCGCGAACGGATTTACGAACTCGAGAAATTCCTGTTGAATCTGAAAGTAGAAACACGCCCAAATACAAAGGTATGTGTATTTTTACCCTAGGCCATAGTTGTTATTGGTTTCGAGTATCAGACTTGCGAAAATTTTGATGGTTTCTCAAGCATTCCTTACCTTCAAACTCCCATATCTCGCGAAAGGATTGACGAACTCGATTATTTCCTGTTGCATCTGAAAGTAGAAAGTCGACCGTTTACAATGGTGTGTGAACTTTTCCCCCGGGTCATTCCAGTTATTCGTTTCTAGCATCCGAATTGCGAAAATTTTGATGGTTTCTCAACCATTCCTTAACTACAAATTCCCTTATCTCGCGAACGGATTGACGAACTCGAGAAATTCCTGTTGCATCTGAAAGTAGAAAGTCGCCCGATTACAACGGTATGTGTATTTTTCCCCTAGGCCACTGTAGTTATTGGTTTCGTGTATCAGACCAGCGAAAATTTTGATGGTTTCTCAACAATTCCTTAACTCCAAACTCCCATATCTCGCGAACGGATTGACGAACTCGAGAAATTCCTGTTGCATCTGAAAGTAGAAACTCACCCGATTACAAAGCTATGTGAATTTTTCCCCTAGGCCTTTGTAGTTATTGGTTTCGAGTATCAGACTTGCGAAACTTTTGATGGTTTCTCCACAACTCCTAATCTCCAAACTCCCTAATCTCGCGAACGAATTGACGAACTCGATTATTTCCTGTTGCATCTGAAGGTAGAAGGTCGACCGATTACAATGGTGTGTGTACTTTTCCCCCAGGTCATACCAGTTATTCGTTTCTAGCATCAGAATTGCGAAAATTTTGATGGTCTCTCAACCATTCCTTAACTTCAAACTCCCATATCTCGCGAACGGGTTGACGAACTCGAGAAATTCCTCTTGCATCTGAAAGTAGAAACTCGCCCCATTACAATGGTGTGTGTACTTTTCCCCTAGGCCATTCCAGTTATTGGTTTCGAGTATCAGACCTGCGAAAATTTTGATGGTTTCTCAACCGTTCCTTAATTTCAAACTCCCATATCTCGCGAACGTATTTACGAACTCGATAAATTCCTGTTGCATCTGAAACCAGAAACTCGTCCGATTACAACGGTATGTGTATTTTTGCCCTAGGCCATTCCAGTTATTGGTTTCGAGTATCAGACCAGCGAAAGTTTTGATGGTTTCTCAAACATTCCTTACTTTCAAACACCCATATCTCGCGAACGGAATGACGAACTCGAGAAATTCCAGTTGTATCTGAAAGTAGAAACTTGCCCGATTACAAAGGTATGTGTATTTTTCCCCTAGGCCATAGTAGTTATTGTTTTCGAGTATCAGACTTGCGAAAATAGTGATGATCTCTCAACCATTCCTTAACTTCAAACACCCATATATCACGAACGGATTGACGAACTCGAGGAATTCCTGTTGCATCTGAAAGTAGAAACGCGCCCCATTACAATGGTGTGTGTACTTTTCCCCTAGGCCATTCCAGTTATTTGTTTCGAGTATCAGACTTGCGAAAATTTTGATGGTTTCTCAAGCATTCCTTAATTTCAAACTCCCATATCTCGCGAACGGATTGACGAATTCGAGAAATTCCTGTTGCATCTGAAAGTAGAAACTCGCCCGAATGCAAAGGTATGTGTATTTTCCCCTAAGCCTTTGTAGTTATTGGTTTCGAGTATCAGACTTGCGACAATTTTGATGGTTTCTCAAGCATTCCTTAACTTCAAACTCCCATATCTCGCGAACGGATTGACGAAATCGAATATTTCCTGTTGCTTCTGAAAGTAGAAAGTCGACAGATTACAATCGTGTGTGTACTTTTTCCCAAGGTCATTCCAGTTATTCGTTTCTAGCTTCAGAATTGCGAAAATTTTGATGGTTTCTCAACCATCCCTTAACTTCAAACTTCCATATCTCGCGAACGGATTGACGAACTCGAGAAATTCCTGTTGCATCTGACAGGAGAAACTCGCCCGACTACAACGGTACGTGTATTTTTGCCCTAGGCCACTGCAGTTATTGGTTTCGAGTATCACACTTGCGAAAATTTTGATGGTTTCTCAAGCTTTCCTTAACTTCAATCTCCCATATCTCGCGAACGGATTGACGAGCTCGAGCAATTCCTGTTGCATCTGAAAGTGGAAACTCGCCCGGTTACAAAGGTATGTGCATTTTTCCCCTATGCCTTTGTAGTTATTGGTTTCGAGTATCAGACTTGCGAAAATTTTGATGGTTTCTCAACCATTCCTTAACTTCAAACTTCCATATCTCGCGAACGGATTGACGAACTCGAGAATTTCCTATTGCATCTGACAGCAGAAACTCGCCCGATTACAACGGTACGTGTATTTTTGCCCTAGGTCTTTGTAGTTATTGGTTTCGAGTATCAGACTTGCGATAATTTTGATGGTTTCTCAAGCATTCCTTAACTTCAAACTCCCATATCTCGCGAACGGATTGCCGAACTCGAGAAATTCCTGTTGCATCTGACAGGAGAAACTCGCCCGACTACAACGGTACGTGTATTTTTGCCCTAGGCCATTGCAGTTATTGGTTTCGAGTATCACACTTGCGAAAATTTTGATGGTATCTCAAGCATTTAATAACCTCTAACTGCCATATATCGCGAATGGATTGACGAACTCGAGAAATTCCTGTTGCATCTGAAAGTAGAAACTCGACCGATTACAAGGGTGTGTGTACTTTTCCCCTAGGTCATTCCAGTTATTCGTTTCTAGCATCAGAATCGCGAATATTTTGATGGTTTCTCAACCATTCCTTAACTTCAAACTCCCATATCTCGCGAACGGATTTACGAACTCGAGAAATTCCTGTTGCATCTGAAAGTAGAAACTCGCCCCATTACAATGGTGTGTCTACTTTTCCCCTAGGCCATTCCAGTTATTGGTTTCGAGTATCAGACTTGCGAAAATTTTGATGGTTTCTCAAGCATTCCTTAACTTCAAACTCCCATATCTCGCGAAAGGATTGACGAACTCGATTATTTCCTGTTGCATCTGAAAGTAGAAGGTCGACCGATTACAATGGTGTGTGTACTTTTCCCCCAGGTCATACCAGTTATTCGTTTCTAGCATCAGAATTGCGAAAATTTTGATGGTCTCTCAACCATTCCTTAACTTCAAACTCCCATATGTCGGGAACGGATTGACGAACTCGAGGAATTCCTGTTGCATCTGAAAGTAGAAACTCGCCCCATTACAATGGTGTGTGTACTTTTCCCCCAGGCTATTCCAGTTATTGGTTTCGAGTATCACACATGCGAAAATTTTTATGGTTTGTCAACCATTCCTTAACTTCAAACACCCATATCTCGCGAACGGGTTGACGAACTCGAGAAATTCCTCTTGCATCTGAAAGTAGAAACTCGCCCCATTACAATGGTGTGTGTACTTTTCCCCTAGGCCATTCCAGTTATTGGTTTCGAGTATCAGACCTGCGAAAATTTTGATGGTTTCTCAACCGTTCCTTACCTTCAAACACCCATATCTCGCGAACGGAATGACGAACTCGAGAAATTCCAGTTGTATCTGAAAGTAGAAACTTGCCCGATTACAAAGGTATGTGTATTTTCCCCTAGGCCATAGTAGTTATTGTTTTCGAGTATCAGACTTGCGAAAATAGTGATGATCTCTCAAACATTCCTTAACTTCAAACACCCATATATCACGAACGGATTGACGAACTCGAGGAATTCCTGTTGCATCTGAAAGTAGAAACTCGCCCCACTACAATGGTGTGTGTACTTTTCCCCTAGGCCATTCCAGTTATTGGTTTCGAGTATCAGACTTGCGAAAATTTTGATGGTTTCTCAAGCATTCCCTAACTTCAAACTCCCATATCTCGCGAACGGATTGACGAACTCGATTATTTCCTGTTGCATCTGAAAGTAGAAACTTGACCGATTACAATGGTGTGTGTACTTTTCCCCTAGGCCATTCCAGTTATTGGTTTCGAGTATCAGACTTGCGAAAATTTTGATGGTTTCTCAAGCATTCCTTAACTTCAAACTCCCATATCTCGCGAACGGATTGACGAACTCGATTATTTCCTGTTGCATCTGAAAGTAGAGACTCGACCGATTAGAATGGTGTGTGTACTTTTCCTCCAGGTCATTCCAGTTATTTGTTTCTAGCATCAGACTTGCGAAAATTTTGATGGTTTCTCAAGCATTCCTTAATTTCAAACTCCCATATCTCGCGAACGGATTGACGAACTCCAGAAATTCCTGTTGCATCTGAAAGTAGAAACTCGCCCGATTGCAAAGGTATGTGTATTTTTCCCCTAAGACTTTGTAGTTATTGGTTTCGAGTATCAGACTTGCGACAATTTTGATTGTTTCTCAAGCATTCCTTAACTTCAAACTCCCATATCTCGCGAACGGATTGACGAACTCGATTATTTCCTGTTGCTTCTGAAAGTAGAAACTCGCCCGATTACAACGGTATGTGTATTTTTGCCCTAGGCCATAGTAGTTATTGGTTTCGAGTATCAGACTTGCGAAAATTTTGATGGTTCTCAACCATTCCTTGACTTCAAACTCCCATATCTCGCGAACGGATTGACGAGCTCGAGAAATTCCTGTTGCATCTGAAAGTATAAACTCGCCCGATTACAACGGTATGTGCATTTTTCCCCTAGGCCATGGTAGTTATTGGCTTCGAGTATCAGACTTGCGAAAATTGTGATGGTTTCTCAACCATTCCTTAACTTCAAACTCCGATACTTCGCGAACGGATTGACGAACTCGAGAAATTCCTGTTGCATTTGAAAGTAGAAATTGGCCCGATTACAATGGTGTCTGTACTTTTCCCCTAGGCCATTCCAGTTATTGGTTTCGAGTATCAGACTTGCGAAAATTTTGATGGTTCTCAACCATTCCTTAACTTCAAACTCCCATATCTCGCGAACGGATTGACGAACTCGATTATTTCCTGTTGCTTCTGAAAGTAGAAACTCGCCCGATTACAACGGTATGTGTATTTTTGCCCTAGGCCATAGTAGTTATTGGTTTCGAGTATCAGACTTGCGAAAATTTTGATGGTTCTCAACCATTCCTTGACTTCAAACTCCCATATCTCGCGAACGGATTGACGAGCTCGAGAAATTCCTGTTGCATCTGAAAGTATAAACTCGCCCGATTACAACGGTATGTGCATTTTTCCCCTAGGCCATGGTAGTCATTGGCTTCGAGTATCAGACTTGCGAAAATTGTGATGGTTTCTCAACCATTCCTTAACTTCAAACTCCGATACTTCGCGAACGGATTGACGAACTCGAGAAATTCCTGTTGCATTTGAAAGTAGAAATTGGCCCGATTACAATGGTGTCTGTACTTTTCCCCTAGGCCATTCCAGTTATTGGTTTCGAGTATCAGACTTGCGAAAATTTTGATGGTTCTCAACCATTCCTTAACTTCAAACTCCCATATCTCGCGAACGGATTGACGAGCTCGAGAAATTCCTGTCGCATCTGAAACCAGAAACTCGTCCGATTACAACGGTATGTGTATTTTTGCCATAGGCCATAGTAGTTATTGGTTTCGAGTATCAGACTTGCGAAAATTTTGATGGTTTCTCAACCATTCCTTAACTTCAAACTCCCATATCTCGCGAACGGATTGACGTACACGAGAAATTCCTATTGCTTCTGAAAGAAGAAACTCGCCCGATTACAAAGGTATGTGCTTTATTCCCCTAGGCCACGGTAGTTTTTGGTTTCGAGTATCAGACTTGCGAAATTTGTGATGGTTTCTCAGCCATTTCTTAACTTCACACTCCCATATCTAGCGAACGGATTGACGAACTCGATTATTTCCTGTTGCATCTGAAAGTAGAAACTCGACCGATTAGAATGGTGTGTGTACTTTTCCTCCAGGTCATTCCAGTTATTTGTTTCTAGCATCAGACTTGCGAAAATTTTGATGGTTTCTCAAGCATTCCTTAACTTCAAACTCCCATATCTCGCGAACGGATTGATGAACTCGAGAAATTCCTGTTGCATCTGAAACCAGAAACTCGTCCGATTACAACGGTATGTGCATTTTTCCCCTAGGCCATGGTAGTTATTGGTTTCGAGTATCAGACTTGCGACAATTTTGATGGTTTCTCAAGCATTCCTTAACTTCAAACTCCCATATCTCGCGAACGGATTGACGAACTCGATTATTTCCTGTTGCATCTGAAAGTAGAAACTCGACCGATTAGAATGGTGTGTGTACTTTTCCTCCAGGTCATTCCAGTTATTTGTTTCTAGCATCAGACTTGCGAAAATTTTGATGGTTTCTCAAGCATTCCTTAACTTCAAACTCCCATATCTCGCGAACGGATTGACGAGCTCGTGCAATTCCTGTTGCTTCTGAAAGTAGAAACTCGCCCCATTACAAAGGTATGTGTGTTTTTCTCCTAGGCCTTGTAGTTATTGGTTTCGAGTAGCAGACTTGCGAAAATTTTGATGGTTTCTCAAGCATTCCTTAATTTCAAACTCCCATATCTCGCGAACGGATTGACGAATTCGAGAAATTCCTGTTGCATCTGAAAGTAGAAACTCGCCCGAATGCAAAGGTATGTGTATTTTCCCCCTAAGCCTTTGTAGTTATTGGTTTCGAGTATCAGACTTGCGACAATTTTGATGGTTTCTCAAGCATTCCTTAACTTCAAACTCCCATATCTCGCGAACGGATTGACGAAATCGAATATTTCCTGTTGCTTCTGAAAGTAGAAAGTCGACCGATTAGAATGGTGTGTGTACTTTTTCCCAAGGTCATTCCAGTTATTCGTTTCTAGCATCAGAATTGCGAAAATTTTGATGGTTTCTCAACCATCCCTTAACTTCAAACTTCCATATCTCGCGAACGGATTGACGAGCTTGAGCAATTCCTGTTGCTTCTGAAAGTAGAAACTCGCCCGATTACAAAGGTATGTGTATTTTTCTCCTAGGCCTTGTAGTTATTGGTTTCGAGTATCAGACTTGCGAAAATTTTGATGGCTTCTCAAGCATTCCTTAATTTCAAACTCCCATATCTCGCGAACGGATTGACGAATTCGAGAAATTCCTGTTGCATCTGAAAGTAGAAACTCGCCGGAATGCAAAGGTATGTGTATTTTTCCCCTAAGCCTTTGTAGTTATTGGTTTCGAGTATCAGACTTGCGACAATTTTGATGGTTTCTCAAGCATTCCTTAACTTCAAACTCCCATATCTCGCGAACGGATTGACGAAATCGAATATTTCCTGTTGCTTCTGAAAGTAGAAAGTCGACCGATTACAATCGTGTGTGTATTTTTCTCCTAGGCCTTGTAGTTATTGGTTTCGAGTATCAGACTTGCGAAAATTTTGATGGTTTCTCAAGCATTCCTTAACTTCAAACTTCCATATCTCGCGAACGGATTGACGAGCTTGAGCAATTCCTGTTACTTCTGAAAGTAGAAACTCGCCCGATTACAAAGGTATGTGTATTTTTCTCCTAGGCCTTGTAGTTATTGGTTTCGAGTATCAGACTTGCGACAATTTTGATGGTTTCTCAAGCATTCCTTAACTTCAAACTCCCATATCTCGCGAACGGATTGACGAGCTCGAGCAATTCCTGTTGCTTCTGAAAGTAGAAACTCGCCCGATTACAAAGGTATGTGTATTTTTCTCCTAGGCCTTGTAGTTATTGGTTTCGAGTATCAGACTTGCGAAAATTTTGATGGTTTCTCAAGCATTCCTTAATTTCAAACTCCCATATCTCGCGAACGGATTGACGAATTCGAGAAATTCCTGTTGCATCTGACAGCAGAAACTCGCCCGATTACAACGGTACGTGTATTTTTGCCCTAGGTCTTTGTAGTTATTGGTTTCGAGTATCAGACTTGCGATAATTTTGATGGTTTCTCAAGCATTCCTCAACTTCAAACTCCCATATCTCGCGAACGGATTGACGAACTCGAGAAATTCCTGTTGCATCTGACAGGAGAAACTCGCCCGACTACAACGGTACGTGTATTTTTGCCCTAGGCCATTCCAGTTATTGGTTTCGAGTATCAGAATTGCGAAAATTTTGATGGTTTCTCAACCATTCCTTAACTTCAAACTACCATATCTCGCGAATGGATTGACGAACTCGAGAAATTCCTGTTGCATCTGAAAGTAGAAACTCGCCCGATTACAAAGCTATGTGTATTTTTCCCCTAGGCCTTTGTAGTTATTGGTTTCGAGTATCAGACTTGCGACAATTTTGATGGTTTCTCAAGCATTCCTTAACTTCAAACTCCCATATCTCGCGCACGGATTGACGAAATCGAATATTTCCTGTTGCTTCTGAAAGTAGAAAGTCGACCGATTACAATCGTGTGTGTATTTTTCTCCTAGGCCTTGTAGTTATTGGTTTCGAGTATCAGACTTGCGAAAATTTTGATGGTTTCTCAAGCATTCCTTAACTTCAAACTTCCATATCTCGCGAACGGATTGACGAGCTTGAGCAATTCCTGTTACTTCTGAAAGTAGAAACTCGCCCGATTACAAAGGTATGTGTATTTTTCTCCTAGGCCTTGTAGTTATTGGTTTCGAGTATCACACTTGCGAAAATTTTGATGGTATCTCAAGCATTTAATAACCTCTAACTGCCATATCTCGCGAATGGATTGACGAACTCGAGAAATTCCTGTTGCATCTGAAAGTAGAAACTCGCCCGATTACAATGGTGTGTGTACTTTTCCCCTAGGCCATTCTAGTTATTGGTTTTGAGAATCAGTCCCGCGAAAATTTTGATGGTTTCTCAACCATTCCTTAACTTCAAACTTCCATATCTCGCGAACGGATTGACGAGCTCGAGAAATTCCTGTTGCATCTGAAAGTAGAAACTCGCCCGATTACAAAGCTATGTGTATTTTTCCCCTAGGCCTCTGTAGTTATTGGTTTCGAGTATCAGACTTGCGAAAATTTTGATGGTTTCTCAACCATTCCTTAACTTCAAACTCCCACATCTCGCGAACGGATTGACGATCTCGAGAAATTCCTGTTGCATCTGAAAGTAGAAACTCGCCCGATTACAATGGTGTGTGTACTTTTCCCCTTGGCCATTCCAGTTATTGGTTTCGAGTATCAGAATTGCGAAAATTTTGATGGTTTCTCAACCATTCCTTAACTTCAAACTACCATATCTCGCGAATGGATTGACGAACTCGAGAAATTCCTGTTGCATCTGAAAGTAGAAACTCGCCCGATTACAAAGCTATGTGTATTTTTCCCCTAGGCCTTTGTAGTTATTGGTTTCGAGTATCAGACTTGCGAAAATTTTGATGGTTTCTCAACCATTCCTTAACTTCAAACTCCAATATCTCGCGAACGGATTGACAAACGCGAGAAATTCCTGTTGCATCTGAATGCAGAAACTCGCCCTATTACAACGGTATATGTATTTTTGCCCTAGGTAATAGTAGTTATTGGTTTCGAGTATCAGACTTGCGAAAATTTTGATTTTTTCTCAACCATTCCTTAACTTCAAACTCCCATATCTCGCGAACGGAATGACGAACTCGAGAAATTCCTGTTGCATGTGAAAGTAGAAACTCGCCCGATTACAACGGTATGTGCATTTTTGCCCTAGGCCATAGTAGTTATTGGTTTCGAGTATCAGACTTGAGAAAATTTTGATAGTTTCTCAAGCATTCCATAACTTCTAACTCCAACATCTCGCGAACGGATTGACGAACTCGAGAAATTCCTGTTGCATCTGAAAGTAGAAACTCGCCCGATTACAATGGTGTGTGTACTTTTCCCCTAGGCCATTCTAGTTATTGGTTTTGAGAATCAGACCCGCGAAAATTTTGATGGTTTCTCAACCATTCCTTAACTTCAAACTTCCATACCTCGCGAACGGATTGACGAGCTCGAGAAATTCCTGTTGCATCTGAAAGTAGAAACTCGCCAGATTACAAAGCTATGTGTATTTTTCCCCTAGGCCTTTGTAGTTATTGGTTTCGTGTATCAGACTTGCGAAAATTTTGATGGTTTCTCAACCATTCCTTAACTTCAAACTCCAATATCTCGCGAACGGATTGACAAACTCGAGAAATTCCTGTTGCATCTGAATGCAGAAACTCGCCCTATTACAACGGTATGTGTATTTTTGCCCTAGGTAATAGTAGTTATTGGTTTCGAGTATCAGACTTGCGTAAATTTTGATGGTTTCTCAAGCATTTCTTAACTTCAAACTACCATATCTCGCGAATGGATTGACGAACTCGAGAAATTCCTGTTGCATCTGAAAGGAGAAACTCGCCCGATTACAATGGTGTGTGTATTTTTCCCCTAGGCCCATCTAGTTATTGGTTTTGAGAATCAGACCCGCGAAAATTTTGATGGTTTCTCAACCATTCCTTAACTTCAAACTTCGATATCTCGCGAACGGATTGACGAGTTCGAGAAATTCCTGTTGCATCTGAAAGTAGAAACTCGCCCGATTACAAAGCTATGTGTATTTTTCCCCTAGGCCTTTGTAGTTATTGGTTTCTAGCATCAGAATTGCGAAAATTCTGATGGTTTCTCAACCATTCCTTAACTTCAAACTCCCATATCTCGCGAACGGATTGACGAACTCGAGAAATTCCTGTTGCATCTGAAAGTAGAAACTCGCCCGATTACAATGGTGTGTGTACTTTTCCCCTAGGCCATTCCAGTTATTGGTTTCGAGTATCAGACTTGCGAAAATTGTAATTGTTTCTCAACCATTCCTTAACTTCAAACTCCCACATCTCGCGAACGGATTGAGGAACACGAGAAATTCCGGTTGCATCTGGAAGAAGAAACTCTCCCGATTACAACGGTATGTGTATTTTTCCCCTAAGCCTTTGTAGTTATTGGTTTCGAGTATCAGACTTGCGTAAATTTTGATGGTTTCTCAACCGTTCCTGAATTTCAAACTCCCATATCTTGCGAACGGATTGACGAGCTCGAGAAATTCCTGTTGCATCTGAAAGTAGAAACGCGCCCGATTACAAAGGTATGTGTACTTTTCCCCTAGGCCTTCGTAGTTATTGGTTTCGAGTATCAGACTTGCGAAAATTGTGATGGCCTCTCAACCATTCCTTAATTTCAAACTCCCATATGTCGCGAACGGATTGACGAACTCGAGGAATTCCTGTTGCATCTGAAAGTAGAAACTCGCCCCATTACAATGGTGTGTGTACTTTACCCCTAGGCCATTCCAGTTATTGGTTTCGAGTATTACACTTGCGAAAATTTTGCTGGTTTGTCAACCGTTCCTTAACTTCAAACTCCCATATCTCGCGAAAGGATTGACGAACTCGATTATTTCCTGTTGCATCTGAAAGTAGAAAGTCGACCGATTACAATGGTGTGTGTTCTTTTCCCCCAGGTCATTCCAGTTATTCCTTTCTAGCATCAAAATTGCGAAAATTGTGATGGCCTCTCAACCATTCCTTAATTTCAAACTCCCATATGTCGCGAACGGATTGACGAACTCGAGGAATTCCTGTTGCATCTGAAAGTAGAAACTCGCCCCATTACAATGGTGTGTGTACTTTTCCCCCAGGCCATTCCAGTTATTGGTTTCGAGTATCACACTAGTGAAAATTTTGATGGTTTGTCAACCATTTCTTAACTTCAAACTCCCTTATCACGCGAACGGATTGACGAACTCGAGAAATTCCTGTTGCATCTGCAAGTAGAAAGTCGCCCGATTACAACGGTATGTGTATTTTTCCCCTAGGCCATTGTAGTTATTGGTTTCGTGTATCAGACTTGCGAAAATTTTGATGGTTTCTCAACCACTCCTTAACTCCAAACTCCCATATCTCGCGAACGGAATGACGAACTCGAGAAATTCCTGTTGCATCTGAAAGTAGAAACTCGCCCGATTACAAAGGTCTGTGTACATTTCCCCTAGGCCATTCCAGTTATAGTTTTCGAGTATCAGACCAGCGAAAATTTTGATGGTTTGTCAACAACTCCTTAACTCCAAACTCCCATATCTCGCGAACGGAATGACGAACTCGAGAAATTCCTGTTGCATCTGAAAGTAGAAACTCGCCCGATTACAAAGGTAAGTGTATCTTTCCCCAAGGCCATGGTAGTTATTAGTTTCGAGTATCAGACTTGCGAAAATTGTGATGGTTTCTCAACCATTCCTTAACATCAAACTCCCATACCTCGCGAACGGATTGACGAACTCAATTATTTCCTGTTGCATCTGAAAGTAGAAACTCGACCGATTATAATGGTGTGTGTACTTTTACCCTAGGTCATTCCAGTTATTCGTTTCGAGCATCAGAATTGCGAAAATTTTGATGGTTTCTCAACCTTTCCTTAACTTCAAACTCCCATATCTCGCGAACGGATTTACGAACTCGAGAAATTCCTGTTGCATCTGAAAGTAGAAACACGCCCAATTACAAAGGTATGTGTATTTTTACACTAGGCCATAGTAGTTATTGGTTTCGAGTATCAGACTTGCGAAAATTGTAATTGTTTCTCAACCATTCCTTAACTTCAAACTCCCATATCTCGCGAACGGATTGAGGAACACGAGCAATTCCGGTTGCATCTGGAAGAAGAAACTCTCCCGATTACAAGGGTATGTGTATTTTTCCCCTAAGCCTTTGTAGTTATTGGTTTCGAGTATCAGACTTGCGAAAATTTTGATGGTTTCTCAACCGTTCCTGAATTTCAAACTCCCATATCTCGCGAACGGATTGACGAGCTCGAGAAATTCCTGTTGCATCTGAAAGTAGAAACGCGCCCGATTACAAAGGTATGTGTACTTTTCCCCTAGGCCTTCGTAGTTATTGGTTTCGAGTATCAGACTTGCGAAAATTTTGATGGTTTCTCAAGCATTCCTTAACTTCAAACTCCCATATCTCGCGAAAGGATTGACGAACTTGATTATTTCCTGTTGCATCTGAAAGCAGAAACTCGACCGATTACAATGGTGTGTGTACTTTTCCCCTAGGTCATTCCAGTTATTCGTTTCTAGCATCAGAATTGCGAAAATTTTGATGGTTTCTCAACCATTCCTTAACTTCAAACTCCCATATCTCGCGAACGGATTTACGAACTCGAGAAATTCCTGTTGCATCTGGAAGTAGAAACTCGCCCCATTACAATGGTGTGTCTACTTTTCCCCTAGGCCATTCCAGTTATTGGTTTCGAGTATCAGACTTGCGAAAATTTTGATGGTTTCTCAAGTATTCCTTAACTTCAAACTCCCATATCTCGCGAAAGGATTGACGAACTCGATTATTTCTTGTTGCATCTGAAAGTAGAAGGTCCACCGATTACAATGGTGTGTGTACTTTTCCCCCAGGTCATACCAGTTATTCGTTTCTAGCATCAGAATTGCGAAAATTTTGATGGTCTCTCAACCATTCCTTAAATTCAAACTCCCATATGTCGCGAACGGATTGACGAACTCGAGGAATTCCTGTTGCATCTGAAAGTAGAAACTCGCCCCATTACAATGGTGTGTGTACTTTTCCCGCAGGCTATTCCAGTTATTGGTTTCGAGTATCACACATGCGAAAATTTTGATGGTTTGTCAACCATTCCTTAACTTCAAACTCCCATATCTCGCGAACGGATTGACGAACTCGAGGAATTCCTGTTGCATCTGAAAGTAGAAACTCGCCCCATTACAATGGTGTGTGTACTTTTCCTCCAGGTCATTCCAGTTATTTGTTTCTAGCATCAGACTTGCGAAAATTTTGATGGTTTCTCAAGCATTCCTTAACTTCAAACTCCCATATCTCGCGAACGGATTGACGAGTTCGAGCAATTCCTGTTGCATCTGAAAGTAGAAACTCGCCCGATTACAAAGGTATGTGTATTTTCCCCCTAAGCCTTTGTAGTTATTGGTTTCGAGTATCAGAATTGCGACAATTTTGATGGCTTCTCAACCGTTCCTTAATTTCAAACTCCCATATCTCGCGAACGGATTACACGATCTCGAGAAATTCCTCTTGCATCTAAAAGCAGAAGCTCGCCCGATTACAAAGGTATGTGCACTATTCCCCTAGGCCACGGTAGTTTTTGGTTTCGAGTATCAGACTTGCGAAATTTGTGATGGTTTCTCAACCATTCCTTAACTTCACACTCCCATATCTCGCGAACGGATTGACGAACAGGAGAAATTCCTGTTGCATCTGAAAGCAGAAACTCGCCCGATTAAAACGGTATGCGTATTTTTCCCCTAGGCCATTGTACTTATTGGTTTCTAGTTTCAGACTTGCGAAAATTTTGATGGTTTCTCAACCATTCCTTAACTTCAAACTCCCATATCTCGCGAACGGATTGACGAGCTCGATTATTTCCTGTTGCATCTGAAAGTAGAAAGTCTACCGATTACAATGGTGTGTGTACTTTTCCCTTAGGTCATTCCAGTTATTCGTTTCTAGCATCAGAATAGCGAAAATTATGATGGTTTCTCAACCATTCCTTAACTTCAAACTCCCATATCTCGTGAACGGATTGACGAACACGAGAAATTCCTATTGCATCTGAAAGTAGATACTCGCCCGATTACAAAGGTAGGTGCATTATTCCCCTAGGCCACGGTAGTTTTTGGTTTCGAGTATCAGACTTGCGGAATTTGTGATGGTTTCTCAACCATTCCTTAACTTCACACTCCCATATCTCGCGAACGGATTGACGAACTCGAGAAATTCCTGTTGCATCTGAAAGTAGAAACTCGCCCGATTACAAAGGCATGTGTATTTTTCCCCTAGGCCATAGTAGCTATTGGTTTCTAGTATCAGACTTCCGAAGATTGTGATGGTCTCACAACCATTCTTTAATTTCAAACTCCCATATCTCGCGAACGGATTGACGAACTCGAGAAATTCCTGTTGCATCTGAAAGTAGAAACTCGCCCGATTACAAAGGTATGTGTATTTTTCCCCTAGGCCATAGTAGTTATTGGTTTCGAGTTTCAGACTTCCGAAAATTTTTATGGTTTCTCACCCATTCCTTAACTTCAAACTCCGATACCTCGCCAACGGATTGACGAACTCGAGAAATTCCTGTTGCATTTGAAAGTAGAAACTGGCCCGATTACAATGGTGTCTGTACTTTTCCCCTAGGCCATTCCAGTTATTGGTTTCGAGTATCAGACTTGCGAAAATTTTGATATTTCTCAACCATTCCTTAACTTCAAACTCCCATATCTCGCGAACGGATTGACGTGCTCGATTATTTCCTGTTGCATCTGAAAGTAGAAAGTCTACCGATTACAATGATGTGTGTACTTCTCCCTTAGGTCATTCCAGTTATTCGTTTCTAGCATCAGAATAGCGAAAATTATGATGGTTTCTCAACCATTCCTTAACTTCACACTCCCATATCTCGCGAACGGATTGACGAACTCGAGAAATTCCTGTTGCATCTGAAAGTAGAAACTCGCCCGATTAAAACGGTATGCGTATTTTTCCCCTAGGCCATTGTACTTATTGGTTTCGAGTATCAGACTTGCGAAAATTTTGATGGTTTCTCAACCATTCCTTAACTTCAAACTCCCATATCTCGCGAACGGATTGACGAACTCGATTATTTCCTGTTGCTTCTGAAAGTAGAATGTCGACCGATTACAATCGTGTGTGTACTTTTCCCCTAGGACATTCCAGTTATTGGTTTCGAGTATCAGTTTTGCGAAAATTTTGATGGTTTCTCAACCATTCCTTAACTTCAAACTCCCATATCTCGCGAACGGATTGACGAACTCGAGAAATTCCAGTTGCACCTGAAAGTAGAAACTCGCCCCATTACAATGGTGTGTGTACTTTTCCCCTAGGCCATTCCAGTTATTGGTTTCGTGTATCAGACTTGCGAAAATTTTGATGTTTTCTCAACCGTTCCTTAATTTCAAACTCCCATATCTCGCGAACGAATTGACGAACTCGAGAAATTCCTGTTGCATCTGAAAGCAGAAACTCGTCCGATTACAACGGAATGTGTATTTTTCCCCTAGGCCACGGTAGTTATTGGTTTCGTGTATCAGACTTGCGAAAATTGTGATGGTCTCTCAACCATTCCTTAACTTCAAACTCCCATATCTCGCGAACGGATTGACGAACACGAGGAATTCCTGTTGCATCTGAAAGTAGAAAGTCTACCGATTACAATCGTGTGTGTACTTCTCCCCTAGGTCTTTCCAGTTATTCGTTTCTAGCATCAGAATTGCGAAAATTTTGATGGTTTCTCAACCATTCCTTAACTTCAAACTCCCATATCTGGCGAACGGATTGACGAACTCGAGAAATTCCTGTTGCATGTGAAAGTAGAAACTCGCCGGATTACAAAGGTATGTGTATTTTTCCCCCAGTCCATAGTAATTATTGGTTTCGAGTATCAGACTTGCGAAAATTGTGATGGTCTCTCAACCATTCCTTAACTTCAAACGCCCATATCTCGCGAACGCATTGACGAACTCGAGGAATTCCTGTTGCATCTGAAAGTAGAAACTCGCCCCATTACTATGGTGTGTGTACTTTTCCCCTAGGCCATTCCAGCTACTGGTTTCGAGTATCAAACATGCGAAAATTTTGATGGTTTCTCAACCGTTCCTTAATTTCAAACTCCCATATCTCGCGAACGGATTGACGAGCTCGAGAAATTCCTGTTGCATCTGAAAGTATAAACTCGCCCGATTACAATGGTATGTGTTTTTTTCCCCTAGGCCATAGTAGTTATTGGTTTCTAGTATCAGACCTCCGAAAATTGTGATGGTCTCACAACCATTCTTTAATTTCAAACTCCCATATCTCGCGAACGAATTGTCGAATGCGACAAATTCCTGTTGCACCTGAAAGTAGAAACTCGCCCGATTAGAAAGGTATGTGCATTTTTCCCCTAGGCCATGGTAGTTATTGGCTTCGAGTACCAGAATTGCGAAAATTTTGATGGTTTCTCAACCATTCCTTAACTTCAAACTCCGAAACCTCGCGAACAGATTGGCGTACTCGAGAAGTTCCTGTCGCCTCTGAAAGTAGAAACTGGCCCCATTACAATGGTGTATGTACTTTTCCCCAAGGCCGTTCGAGCTTTTGGTTTCGAGTATCACACTTTCGGAAATTTTGATGGTTTCTCAACCATTCCTTAACTTCAAACTCCCATATCTCGCGAACGGATTGACGAACTCGAGAAATTCCTGTTGCATCTGAAAGTAGAAACTCGCCCCATCACAATGGTGCGTGTACTTTTCCCCTAGGCCATTCCAGTTATTGGTTTCGAGTATCAGTTTTGCGAAAACTTAGATGGTTTCTCGTGCATTCCTTAACTTCAAACTCCCATATCTTGCGAACGGATTGACGAACTCGATTATTTCTTGTTGCTTCTGAAAGTAGAAAGTCGATCGATTACAATCGTGTGTGTACTTTTTCCCAAGGTCATTCCAGTTATTCGTTTCTAGCATCAGAATTGCGAAAATTTTGATGGTTTCTCAAACATTCCTTAACTTCAAACTCCCATATCTCGCGAACGGATTGACGAACTCGAGAAATTCCTGTTGCATCTGAAAGCAGAAACTCGTCCCATTACAACGGAATGTGTATTTTTCCCCTAGGCCATAGTTGTTATTGGTTTCGTGTATCAGACTTGCGAAAATTGTGATGGTCTCTCAACCATTCCTTAACTTCGAACTCCCATATCTCGCGAACGGATTGACGAACTCGAGAAATTCCTATTGCATCTGAAAGTAGAAACTCGCCCAATTACAATGGTATGTGTATTTTTCCCCTAGGCCATTGTAGTTATTGGTTTCGAGTATCAGACTTGCAAAAATTTTGATGGTTTCTCAACCATTCCTTACCTTCAAACTCCCATATCTCGCGAACGGAGTGTCGAACTCGAGGATTCCTGTTGCATCTGAAAGTAGAAACTCGCCCAATTACAATGGTATGTGTATTTTTCCCCTAGGCCATTGTAGTTATTGGTTTCGAGTATCAGACTTGCAAAAATTTAGATGGTTTCTCAACCATTCCTTACCTTCAAACTCCCATATCTCGCGAACGGAGTGTCGAACTCGAGGATTCCTGTTGCATCTGAATGTAGAAACTCGCCCCATTACAATGGTGTGTGTACTCTTCCCCTAGGCCATTCCAGTTATTGGTTTCGGTTATGAGACTTGCGAAAATTTTGATGGTTTCTCAACCATTCCTTAACTTCAAACTCCCATATTTCGCGAACGGATTGACCAACTCGAGAAGCTCCTGTTGCATCTGAAAGTAGAAACTTGCCCGATTACAAAGGTATGCGTATTTTTTCCCTTGGCCTTTGTAGTTATTGGTTTCGAGTATCAGAATTGCGAAAATTTTGATGGTTTCTCAAGCATTCCTTGACTTCAAACTCCCATATCTCGCGAACGGATTGACGAACTCGATTATTTCCTGTTGCATCTGAAAGTAGAAAGTCGACCGATTACAATGGTTTGTGCACTTTTCCCGTAGGTCATTCCAGTTATTCGTTTCGAGCATCAGAACTGCGAAAATTTAGATGGTTTCTCAACCATTCCTTAACTTCAAACTCCCATATCTCGCGAACGGAGTGTCGAACTCGAGGATTCCTGTAGCATCTGAATGTAGAAACTCGCCCCATTACAATGGTGTGTGTACTCTTCCCCTAGGCCATTCCAGTTATTGGTTTCGAGTATCACACTTGCGAAAATTTTGATGGTTTCTCAACCATTCCTTAAATTCAAACTCCCATATCTCGCGAACGGATTGACGAACTCGAGAAATTCCTGTTGCGTCTGAAAGTAGAAACTCGCCCGATTACAATGGTGTGTGTACTTTTCACCTAGGCCATTCCAGTTAGTCCTTTCTAGCATCACAATTGCGACAGTTTTGATGGTTTCTCAACCATTCAATAACTTCAAACTCCCATATCTCGCGATCGGATAGACCAACTCGAGAAATTCCTGTGGCATCTGAAAGAGGAAACTAGCCCGATTACAATGGTGTGTGTACTTTTCACCTAGGCCATTCCAGTTACTCGTTTCTAGCATCACAATTGCGACAATTTTGATGGTTTCTCAACCATTCAATAACTTCAAACTCCCATATCTCGCGAACGGATAGACGATCTCGAGAAATTCCTGTGACATCTGAAGTGGAAGCTAGCCCGATTACAATGGTGTGTGTACTTTCTCCCTAGGCCATTCCAGTTGTTGATTTCGACTATCAGACCAGCGAAAATTTTGTTGGTTTCTCAACCATTCCTTAACTTCAAACTCCCATATCTCGCGAACGGATTGACGAACTCGAGAAATTCCTGTTGCATCTGAAAGCAGAAAGTCGCCCGATTACAACGGTATGTGCATTTTTGCCCTAGGCCATAGTAGTCATTGGTTTCGAGGATCAGACTTACGAAAATTTCCATGGTTTTTCAACCATTCCTTGACTTCAAACTCCCATATCTCGCGAACGGATTGACGAACTCGAGAAATTCCTGTTGCATCTGAAAGCAGAAACTCGTCCCATTACAACGGAATGTGTATTTTTCCCCTAGGCCATAGTAGTTATTGGTTTCGTGTATCAGACTTGCGAAAATTGTGATGGTCTCTCAACCATTCCTTAACTTCGAACTCCCATATCTCGCGAACGGATTGACGAACTCGAGAAATTCCTATTGCATCTGAAAGTAGAAACTCGCCCAATTACAATGGTATGTGTATTTTTCCCCTAGGCCATTGTAGTTATTGGTTTCGAGTATCAGACTTGCAAAAATTTTGATGGTTTCTCAACCATTCCTTACCTTCAAACTCCCATATCTCGCGAACGGAGTGTCGAACTCGAAGATTCCTGTTGCATCTGAAAGTAGAAACTCGCCCAATTACAATGGTATGTGTATTTTTCCCCTAGGCCATTGTAGTTATTGGTTTCGAGTATCAGACTTGCAAAAATTTAGATGGTTTCTCAACCATTCCTTACCTTCAAACTCCCATATCTCGCGAACGGAGTGTCGAACTCGAGGATTCCTGTTGCATCTGAATGTAGAAACTCGCCCCATTACAATGGTGTGTGTACTCTTCCCCTAGGCCATTCCAGTTATTGGTTTCGGTTATGAGACTTGCGAAAATTTTGATGGTTTCTCAACCATTCCTTAACTTCAAACTCCCATATCTCGCGAACGGATTGACGAGCTCGAGAAATTCCTGTTGCATCTGAAAGTAGAAACTCGCCCGATTACAAAGGCATGTGTATTTTTCCCCTAGGCCATTCCAGTTATTGGTTTCGTGTATCAGACTGGCGAAAAAATTTTGATGGTTTCTCAACCGTTCCTTAATTTCAGACTCCCATATCTCGCGAACGGATTGACGAACTCTAGAAATTCCTGTTGCATCTGAAAGCAGAAACTCGTCCAATTACAACGGTAAGTGTATTTTTGCCCTAGGCCATAGTAGTTATTGGTTTCGAGAATCAGACTTGCGAAAATTTTGATGGTTTCTCAAGCATTCCTTAACTTCAAACTCCCATATTTCGCGAACGGATTGACCAACTCGAGAAGCTCCTGTTGCATCTGAAAGTAGAAACTTGCCCGATTACAAAGGTATGCGTATTTTTCCCCTTGGCCTTTGTAGTTATTGGTTTCGAGTATCAGAATTGCGAAAATTTTGATGGTTTCTCAAGCATTCCTTGACTTCAAACTCCCATATCTCGCGAACGGATTGACGAACTCGATTATTTCCTGTTGCATCTGAAAGTAGAAAGTCGACCGATTACAATGGTTTGTGCACTTTTCCCGTAGGTCATTCCAGTTATTCGTTTCGAGCATCAGAACTGCGAAAATTTAGATGGTTTCTCAACCATTCCTTAACTTCAAACTCCCATATCTCGCGAACGGAGTGTCGAACTCGAGGATTCCTGTAGCATCTGAATGTAGAAACTCGCCCCATTACAATGGTGTGTGTACTCTTCCCCTAGGCCATTCCAGTTATTGGTTTCGAGTATCACACTTGCGAAAATTTTGATGGTTTCTCAACCATTCCTTAAATTCAAACTCCCATATCTCGCGAACGGATTGACGAACTCGAGAAATTCCTGTTGCGTCTGAAAGTAGAAACTCGCCCGATTACAATGGTGTGTGTACTTTTCACCTAGGCCATTCCAGTTAGTCCTTTCTAGCATCACAATTGCGACAGTTTTGATGGTTTCTCAACCATTCAATAACTTCAAACTCCCATATCTCGCGATCGGATAGACCAACTCGAGAAATTCCTGTGGCATCTGAAAGAGGAAACTAGCCCGATTACAATGGTGTGTGTACTTTTCACCTAGGCCATTCCAGTTACTCGTTTCTAGCATCACAATTGCGACAATTTTGATGGTTTCTCAACCATTCAATAACTTCAAACTCCCATATCTCGCGAACGGATAGACGATCTCGAGAAATTCCTGTGACATCTGAAGTGGAAGCTAGCCCGATTACAATGGTGTGTGTACTTTCTCCCTAGGCCATTCCAGTTGTTGATTTCGACTATCAGACCAGCGAAAATTTTGTTGGTTTCTCAACCATTCCTTAACTTCAAACTCCCATATCTCGCGAACGGATTGACGAACTCGAGAAATTCCTGTTGCATCTGAAAGCAGAAAGTCGCCCGATTACAACGGTATGTGCATTTTTGCCCTAGGCCATAGTAGTCATTGGTTTCGAGGATCAGACTTACGAAAATTTCCATGGTTTTTCAACCATTCCTTAACTTCAAACTCCCATATCTCGCGAACGGATTGACGAACTCGAGAAATTTCTGTTGCATCTGAAAGTAGAAACTAGCGCGATTACAATGGTGTGTGTACTTTTCCCCTAGGCCATTCCAGTTATTGGTTTCGAGTATCAGACCAGCGAAAATTTTGATGGTTTCTCAACCATTCCTTAACTTCAAACTCCCATATCTCGCGAACGGATTGACGAACACGAGAATTTCCTATTGCATCTGAAAGCAGAAACTCGCCCGATTACAACGGTATGTGTATTTTTCCCCTAGGCCTTTGTAGTTATTGGTTTCGAGTATCAGACTTGCGAAAATTTTGAAGGTTTCTCAACCATTCCTTATTTTCACACTTCCTTATCTCGCGAACGGATTGACGAACTCGAGAATTTCCTATTGCATCTGAAAGCAGAAACTCGCCCGATTACAACGGTTTGTGTATTTTTGCCCTAGGCCATAGTAGTTATTGGATTCGAGTATCAGACTTGCGAAAATTTTGATGGTTTCTCAACCATTCCTTAAATTCCAACTCCCATATCTCGCGAACGAATTGACGAACTCGAGAATTTCCTATTGCATCTGAAAGCAGAAACTCGCCCGATTACAACGGAATGTGTATTTTTGCCCTAGGCCATGGTAGTTATTGGTTTCGAGTATAAGACTTGCGAAAATTGTGATGGTTTCTCAACCATTCCTTAACTTCAAACTCTTATATCTCGCGAATGGATTGACGAACTCGAGAATTTCCTATTGCATCTGAAAGTAGAAACTCGCACGATTACAACGGTATATGCATTTTTGCCCTAGGCCATAGTAGTTACAGGTTTCGAGTATCAGACGTGCGAAAATTTTGATGGTTTCACAAGCATTCCTTATTTTCACACTTCCTTATCTCGCGAACGGATTGACGAACTCGAGAATTTCCTATTGCATCTGAAAGCAGAAACTCGCTCGATTACAACGGTGTGTGTACTTTTTCCCCAGGCCATTCCAGTTGTTGGTTTCGAGTATCAGACCAGCGAAAATTTTGATGGTTTCTCAACCATTCCTTAACTTCAAACTCCCATATCTCGCGAAAGGATTGACGAACTCGAGAAATTCCTCTTGCATCTGAAAGTGGAAACTCGCCCGAATACAATGGTGTGTGTACTTTTTCTCCTAGGCCTTTGTAGTTATTGGTTTCGAGTATCAGACTCGCGAAAATTTTGATGGTATCTCAAGAATTCCTTAACTTGAAACTCCCATATCTCGCGAACGGAATGACGAACTCGAGAAATTCCTGTTGCATCTGAAAGTGGAAACTCGCCCGAATACAATGGTGTGTGTACTTTTTCTCCTAGGCCTTTGTAGTTATTGGTTTCGAGTATCAGACTCGCGAAAATTTTGATGGTATCTCAAGAATTCCTTAACTTGAAACTCCCATATCTCGCGAACGGAATGACGAACTCGAGAAATTCCTGTTGCATCTGAAAGTGGAAACTAGCCCGACTACAATGGTGTCTGTACTTTTTCCCTAGGCCATTCCAGTTGTTGGTTTCGAGTATCAGACCAGCAAAAATTTTGATGGTTTCTCAACCATTCCTTAAATTCAAACTCCCATATCTCGCGAACGGATTGACGAACTCGAGACATTCCTGTTGCATCTGAAAGTAGAAACTCGCCCGATTACAATGGTGTGTGTGTACTTTTCCCCTAGGCCATTCCAGTTATTGGATCCGAGTATCAGACCAGAGAAAATTTTTGTGGTTTCTCAACCATTTCTTCACTTCAAACTCCCATATCTCGCGAACGGATTGACGAATTCGAGAAATTCCTGTTGCGTCTGAAAGTAGAAACTCGCCCGATTACAATGGTGTGTGTACTTTTCACCTAGGCCATTCCAGTTATTCGTTTCTAGCATCACAATTGCGACAATTTTGATGGTTTCTCAACCATTCAATAACTTCTAACTCCCATATCTCGCGAACGGATAGACGAACTCGAGAAATTCCTGTTGCGTCTGAAAGTAGAAACTCGCCCGATTACAATGGTGTGTGTACTTTTCACCTAGGCCATTCCAGTTCTATGGGGGCCGTGGGCGGTCGCGAGTGTGGGACTCGCGGCCGCCCTGGGGCGGCCCCCGGGAGTGGGACGTCGGAGCAGTGTGGCCCTGCTCCGACGTCGGGCGCCAGAGCGCCGAGGAGAAAACAGGGAAGGGAGGGTGAAGTATCCCCTCCCTTCCCTGGAACGGGAGGACACGGGCGCGAGAGCCCTGCACGGGGGAGCACCTGATGTTATGATGTCTTCGGTCCCAGGTGCTCCCCCTGCATAGTGCGAGGATGGCCACCGTGGTGGGTTTTAGTGGGTAGGTCCCGCGCCCGATGGGTTTCCTTCCGGGCGCGGGGAATCCCACACTCCCCCCGCCCCTCCCCAGGCGACGGGGGGGTCTTTCGAAGATTTCCCCCACGTTAAAAAAAAAAAAAAAAAAAAAAAGGCCATTCCAGTTATTCGTTTCTAGCATCACAATTGCGACAATTTTGATGGTTTCTCAACCATTCAATAACTTCAAACACCTATATCTCGCGAACGGATAGACGAACTCGAGAAATTCCTGTGGCATCTGAAAGTGGAAACTAGCCCGACTACAATGGTGTGTGTACTTTTTCCCTAGGCCATTCCAGTTGTTGGTTTCGAGTATCAGACCAGCAAAAATTTTGATGGTTTCTCAACCATTCCTTAAATTCAAACTCCCATATCTCGCGAACGGATTGACGAACTCGAGAAATTCCTGTTGCATCTGAAAGCAGAAACTCGCCCGATTACAACGGTATGTGCATTTTTGCCCTAGGCCATAGTAGTTATTGGTTTCGAGTATCAGACTTGCGAAAATTTCGACGGTTCCTCAACCATTCCTTAACTTCAAACTCCCAAATCTCGCGAACGGATTGACGAACTCGAGGAATTCCTTTTGTATCTGAAAGTAGAAACTCGCCCGATTAGAATGGTGTGTGTACTTTTCCCCTAGGCCATTCCAGTTATTGGTTTCTAGTATCAGACCTGCGAAAATTTTGATGGTTTCTCAACCATTCCTTAACTTCAAACTCCCATATCTCGCGAACGGATTGACGAACTCGAGAAATTCCTGTTGCATCTGAAAGCAGAAACTAGCCCGATTACAACGGTATGTGCATTTTTGCCCTAGGCCACAGTATTTATTGGTTTCGAGTATCAGACTTGCGAAAATTTTGAAGGTTTCTCAACCATTCCTTAACTTCAAACTCCCATATCTCGCGAACGGATTGACGACCTCGAGAAATTCCTGTTGCATCGGAAAGTAGAAACTCGCCCGATTACAATGGTGTGTGTGTACTTTTCCCCTAGGCCATTCCAGTTATTGGTTTCGAGTATCAGACCAGCGAAAATTTTGGTGGTTTCTCAACCATTCCTTAACTTCAAACTCCCATATCTCGCGAACGGAATGACGCACTCGAGAAATTCCTGTTGCATCTGAAAGTAGAAACTCGCCCGATTACAAAGATATGTGTGTTTTTCCCCTAGGCTTTTGTAGTTATTGGTTTCGAGTATCAGACTTGCGAACATTTTGATGGTTTCTCATCCATTCCTTAAATTCAAACTCCCATATCTCGCGAACGGATTGACGAACTCGAGAAATTCCTGTTGCGTCTGAAAGTAGAAACTCGCCCGATTACAATGGTGTGTGTACTTTTCACCTAGGCCATTCCAGTTAGTCCTTTCTAGCATCACAATTGCGACAGTTTTGATGGTTTCTCAACCATTCAATAACTTCAAACTCCCATATCTCGCGAACGGATAGACCAACTCGAGAAATTCCTGTGGCATCTGAAAGAGGAAACTAGCCCGATTACAATGGTGTGTGTACTTTTCACCTAGGCCATTCCAGTTACTCGTTTCTAGCATCACAATTGCGACAATTTTGATGGTTTCTCAACCATTCAATAACTTCAAACTCCCATATCTCGCGAACGGATAGACGATCTCGAGAAATTCCTGTGACATCTGAAGTGGAAGCTAGCCCGATTACAATGGTGTGTGTACTTTCTCCCTAGGCCATTCCAGTTGTTGATTTCGAGTATCAGACCAGCGAAAATTTTGATGGTTTCTCAACCATTCCTTAACTTCAAACTCCCATATCTCGCGAACGGATTGACGAACTCGAGAAATTCCTGTTGCATCTGAAAGCAGAAAGTCGCCCGATTACAACGGTATGTGCATTTTTGCCCTAGGCCATAGTAGTCATTGGTTTCGAGGATCAGACTTACGAAAATTTCCATTGTTTTTCAACCATTCCTTAACTTCAAACTCCCATATCTCGCGAACGGATTGACGAACTCGAGAAATTTTTGTTGCATCTGAAAGAAGAAACTAGCGCGATTACAATGGTGTGTGTACTTTTCCCCTAGGCCATTCCAGTTATTGGTTTCGAGTATCAGACCAGCGAAAATTTTGATGGTTTCTCAACCATTCCTTAACTTCAAACTCCCATATCTCGCGAACGGATTGACGAACACGAGAATTTCCTATTGCATCTGAAAGCAGAAACTCGCCCGATTACAACGGTATGTGTATTTTTCCCCTAGGCCTTTGTAGTTATTGGTTTCGAGTATCAGACTTGCGAAAATTTTGAAGGTTTCTCAACCATTCCTTATTTTCACACTTCCTTATCTCGCGAACGGATTGACGAACTCGAGAATTTCCTATTGCATCTGAAAGCAGAAACTCGCCCGATTACAACGGTTTGTGTATTTTTGCCCTAGGCCATAGTAGTTATTGGATTCGAGTATCAGACTTGGGAAAATTTTGATGGTTTCTCAACCATTCCTTAAATTCCAACTCCCATATCTCGCGAACGAATTGACGAACTCGAGAATTTCCTATTGCATCTGAAAGCAGAAACTCGCCCGATTACAACGGAATGTGTATTTTTGCCCTAGGCCATGGTAGTTATTGGTTCGAGTATCAGACTTGCGAAAATTGTGATGGTTTCTCAACCATTCCTTAACTTCAAACTCCTATATCTCGCGAATGTATTGACGAACTCGAGAATTTCCTATTGCATCTGAAAGTAGAAACTCGCACGATTACAACGGTATATGCATTTTTGCCCTAGGCCATAGTAGTTACAGGTTTCGAGTATCAGACGTGCGAAAATTTTGATGGTTTCACAAGCATTCCTTATTTTCACACTTCCTTATCTCGCGAACGGATTGACGAACTCGAGAATTTCCTATTGCATCTGAAAGCAGAAACTCGCTCGATTACAACGGTGTGTGTACTTTTTCCCCAGGCCATTCCAGTTGTTGGTTTCGAGTATCAGACCAGCGAAAATTTTGATGGTTTCTCAACCATTCCTTAACTTCAAACTCCCATATCTCGCGAAAGGATTGACGAACTCGAGAAATTCCTCTTGCATCTGAAAGTGGAAACTCGCCCGAATACAATGGTGTGTGTACTTTTTCTCCTAGGCCTTTGTAGTTATTGGTTTCGAGTATCAGACTCGCGAAAATTTTGATGGTATCTCAAGAATTCCTTAACTTGAAACTCCCATATCTCGCGAACGGAATGACGAACTCGAGAAATTCCTGTTGCATCTGAAAGTGGAAACTCGCCCGAATACAATGGTGTGTGTACTTTTTCTCCTAGGCCTTTGTAGTTATTGGTTTCGAGTATCAGACTCGCGAAAATTTTGATGGTATCTCAAGAATTCCTTAACTTGAAACTCCCATATCTCGCGAACGGAATGACGAACTCGAGAAATTCCTGTTGCATCTGAAAGTGGAAACTAGCCCGACTACAATGGTGTCTGTACTTTTTCCCTAGGCCATTCCAGTTGTTGGTTTCGAGTATCAGACCAGCAAAAATTTTGATGGTTTCTCAACCATTCCTTAAATTCAAACTCCCATATCTCGCGAACGGATTGACGAACTCGAGACATTCCTGTTGCATCTGAAAGTAGAAACTCGCCCGATTACAATGGTGTGTGTGTACTTTTCCCCTAGGCCATTCCAGTTATTGGATCCGAGTATCAGACCAGAGAAAATTTTTGTGGTTTCTCAACCATTTCTTCACTTCAAACTCCCATATCTCGCGAACGGATTGACGAATTCGAGAAATTCCTGTTGCGTCTGAAAGTAGAAACTCGCCCGATTACAATGGTGTGTGTACTTTTCACCTAGGCCATTCCAGTTATTCGTTTCTAGCATCACAATTGCGACAATTTTGATGGTTTCTCAACCATTCAATAACTTCTAACTCCCATATCTCGCGAACGGATAGACGAACTCGAGAAATTCCTGTTGCGTCTGAAAGTAGAAACTCGCCCGATTACAATGGTGTGTGTACTTTTCACCTAGGCCATTCCAGTTCTATGGGGGCCGTGGGCGGTCGCGAGTGTGGGACTCGCGGCCGCCCTGGGGCGGCCCCCGGGAGTGGGACGTCGGAGCAGTGTGGCCCTGCTCCGACGTCGGGCGCCAGAGCGCCGAGGAGAAAACAGGGAAGGGAGGGTGAAGTATCCCCTCCCTTCCCTGGAACGGGAGGACACGGGCGCGAGAGCCCTGCACGGGGGAGCACCTGATGTTATGATGTCTTCGGTCCCAGGTGCTCCCCCTGCATAGTGCGAGGATGGCCACCGTGGTGGGTTTTAGTGGGTAGGTCCCGCGCCCGATGGGTTTCCTTCCGGGCGCGGGGAATCCCACACTCCCCCCGCCCCTCCCCAGGCGACGGGGGGGTCTTTCGAAGATTTCCCCCACGTTAAAAAAAAAAAAAAAAAAAAAAAGGCCATTCCAGTTATTCGTTTCTAGCATCACAATTGCGACAATTTTGATGGTTTCTCAACCATTCAATAACTTCAAACACCTATATCTCGCGAACGGATAGACGAACTCGAGAAATTCCTGTGGCACCTGAAAGTGGAAACTAGCCCGACTACAATGGTGTGTGTACTTTTTCCCTAGGCCATTCCAGTTGTTGGTTTCGAGTATCAGACCAGCAAAAATTTTGATGGTTTCTCAACCATTCCTTAACTTCAAACTCCCATATCTCGCGAACGGATTGACGAACTCGAGAAATTCCTGTTGCATCTGAAAGCAGAAACTCGCCCGATTACAACGGTATGTGCATTTTTGCCCTAGGCCATAGTAGTTATTGGTTTCGAGTATCAGACTTGCGAAAATTTCGACGGTTCCTCAACCATTCCTTAACTTCAAACTCCCAAATCTCGCGAACGGATTGACGAACTCGAGGAATTCCTTTTGTATCTGAAAGTAGAAACTCGCCCGATTAGAATGGTGTGTGTACTTTTCCCCTAGGCCATTCCAGTTATTGGTTTCTAGTATCAGACCTGCGAAAATTTTGATGGTTTCTCAACCATTCCTTAACTTCAAACTCCCATATCTCGCGAACGGATTGACGAACTCGAGAAATTCCTGTTGCATCTGAAAGCAGAAACTAGCCCGATTACAACGGTATGTGCATTTTTGCCCTAGGCCACAGTATTTATTGGTTTCGAGTATCAGACTTGCGAAAATTTTGAAGGTTTCTCAACCATTCCTTAACTTCAAACTCCCATATCTCGCGAACGGATTGACGACCTCGAGAAATTCCTGTTGCATCGGAAAGTAGAAACTCGCCCGATTACAATGGTGTGTGTGTACTTTTCCCCTAGGCCATTCCAGTTATTGGTTTCGAGTATCAGACCAGCGAAAATTTTGGTGGTTTCTCAACCATTCCTTAACTTCAAACTCCCATATCTCGCGAACGGAATGACGCACTCGAGAAATTCCTGTTGCATCTGAAAGTAGAAACTCGCCCGATTACAAAGATATGTGTGTTTTTCCCCTAGGCTTTTGTAGTTATTGGTTTCGAGTATCAGACTTGCGAACATTTTGATGGTTTCTCATCCATTCCTTAAATTCAAACTCCCATATCTCGCGAACGGATTGACGAACTCGAGAAATTCCTGTTGCGTCTGAAAGTAGAAACTCGCCCGATTACAATGGTGTGTGTACTTTTCACCTAGGCCATTCCAGTTAGTCCTTTCTAGCATCACAATTGCGACAGTTTTGATGGTTTCTCAACCATTCAATAACTTCAAACTCCCATATCTCGCGAACGGATAGGCCAACTCGAGAAATTCCTGTGGCATCTGAAAGAGGAAACTAGCCCGATTACAATGGTGTGTGTACTTTTCACCTAGGCCATTCCAGTTACTCGTTTCTAGCATCACAATTGCGACAATTTTGATGGTTTCTCAACCATTCAATAACTTCAAACTCCCATATCTCGCGAACGGATAGACGATCTCGAGAAATTCCTGTGACATCTGAAGTGGAAGCTAGCCCGATTACAATGGTGTGTGTACTTTCTCCCTAGGCCATTCCAGTTGTTGATTTCGAGTATCAGACCAGCGAAAATTTTGATGGTTTCTCAACCATTCCTTAACTTCAAACTCCCATATCTCGCGAACGGATTGACGAACTCGAGAAATTCCTGTTGCATCTGAAAGCAGAAAGTCGCCCGATTACAACGGTATGTGCATTTTTGCCCTAGGCCATAGTAGTCATTGGTTTCGAGGATCAGACTTACGAAAATTTCCATGGTTTTTCAACCATTCCTTAACTTCAAACTCCCATATCTCGCGAACGGATTGACGAACTCGAGAAATTTTTGTTGCATCTGAAAGAAGAAACTAGCGCGATTACAATGGTGTGTGTACTTTTCCCCTAGGCCATTCCAGTTATTGGTTTCGAGTATCAGACCAGCGAAAATTTTGATGGTTTCTCAACCATTCCTTAACTTCAAACTCCCATATCTCGCGAACGGATTGACGAACACGAGAATTTCCTATTGCATCTGAAAGCAGAAACTCGCCCGATTACAACGGTATGTGTATTTTTCCCCTAGGCCTTTGTAGTTATTGGTTTCGAGTATCAGACTTGCGAAAATTTTGAAGGTTTCTCAACCATTCCTTATTTTCACACTTCCTTATCTCGCGAACGGATTGACGAACTCGAGAATTTCCTATTGCATCTGAAAGCAGAAACTCGCCCGATTACAACGGTTTGTGTATTTTTGCCCTAGGCCATAGTAGTTATTGGATTCGAGTATCAGACTTGCGAAAATTTTGATGGTTTCTCAACCATTCCTTAAATTCCAACTCCCATATCTCGCGAACGAATTGACGAACTCGAGAATTTCCTATTGCATCTGAAAGCAGAAACTCGCCCGATTACAACGGAATGTGTATTTTTGCCCTAGGCCATGGTAGTTATTGGTTCGAGTATCAGACTTGCGAAAATTGTGATGGTTTCTCAACTATTCCTTAACTTCAAACTCCTATATCTCGCGAATGGATTGACGAACTCGAGAATTTCCTATTGCATCTGAAAGTAGAAACTCGCCCGATTACAACGGTATATGCATTTTTGCCCTAGGCCATAGTAGTTACAGGTTTCGAGTATCAGACGTGCGAAAATTTTGATGGTTTCACAAGCATTCCTTAACTTCAAACTCCCATATCTCGCGAACGGATTGACGAACACGAGAATTTCCTATTGCATCTGAAAGCAGAAACTCGCCCGATTACAACGGTATGTGTATTTTTCCCCTAGGCCTTTGTAGTTATTGGTTTCGAGTATCAGACTTGCGAAAATTTTGAAGGTTTCTCAACCATTCCTTATTTTCACACTTCCTTATCTCGCGAACGGATTGACGAACTCGAGAATTTCCTATTGCATCTGAAAGCAGAAACTCGCCCGATTACAACGGTTTGTGTATTTTTGCCCTAGGCCATAGTAGTTATTGGATTCGAGTATCAGACTTGCGAAAATTTTGATGGTTTCTCAACCATTCCTTAAATTCCAACTCCCATATCTCGCGAACGAATTGACGAACTCGAGAATTTCCTATTGCATCTGAAAGCAGAAACTCGCCCGATTACAACGGAATGTGTATTTTTGCCCTAGGCCATGGTAGTTATTGGTTCGAGTATCAGACTTGCGAAAATTGTGATGGTTTCTCAACCATTCCTTAACTTCAAACTCCTATATCTCGCGAATGGATTGACGAACTCGAGAATTTCCTATTGCATCTGAAAGTAGAAACTCGCCCGATTACAACGGTATATGCATTTTTGCCCTAGGCCATAGTAGTTACAGGTTTCGAGTATCAGACGTGCGAAAATTTTGATGGTTTCACAAGCATTCCTTAACTTCAAACTCCCATATCTCGCTAACAGATTGACGGACTCGAGATATTCCTGTTGCGTCTGAAAGTAGAAACTCGCCCGATTACAATGGTGTGTGTACTTTTCACCTAGGCCATTCCAGTTATTCGTTTCTAGCATCAAAATTGCGACAATTTTGATGGTTTCTCAACCATTCAATAACTTCAAACTCCCATATCTCGCGAACGGATAGACGAACTCGAGAAATTCCTCTTGCATCTGAAAGTAGAAACTCGCCCGAATACAATGGTGTGTGTACTTTTTCTCCTAGGCCTTTGTAGTTATTGGTTTCGAGTATCAGACTCGCGAAAACTTTGATGGTATCTCAAGAATTCCTTAACTTGAAACTCCCATATCTCGCGAACGGAATGACGAACTCGAGAAATTCCTGTTGCATCTGAAAGTAGAAACTCGCCCGATTACAAAGATATGTGTGTTTTTCCCCTAGGCTTTTGTAGTTATTGGTTTCGAGTATCAGACTTGCGAACATTTTGATGGTTTCTCATCCATTCCTTAAATTCAAACTCCCATATCTCGCGAACGGATTGACGAACTCGAGAAATTCCTGTTGCATCTGAAAGTAGAAACTCGCCCGATTACAACGGTATGTGTATTTTTCCCCTAGGCCATTCCAGTTATTGGTTTCGAGTATCAGACTTGCGAAAATTTTGATGGCTTCTCAACCATTCCTTAACTTCAAACTCCCATATCCCACGAACGGACTGACGAACTCGTGAAATTCCTGTTGCATCTCAATGTAGAAACTCGCCCGATTACAACGGTGTGTGTACTTTTCCCGTAGGCCATTCCAGTTATTGGTTTCGAGTATCAGACTTGCGAAAATTTTGGTGGTTTCTCAGCCATGCCTTATTTTCACACTTCCCTATCTCGCGAACGGATTGACGAACTCGAGAATTTCCTATTGCATCTGAAAGCAGAAACTCGCCCGATTACAACGGTGTGTGTACTTTTCCCCTAGGCCATTCCAGTTGCTGGTTTCGAGTATCAGACCAGCGAAAATTTTGATGGTTTCTCAAGCATTCCTAAACTTCAAACTCCCATATTTCGCGAACGGATTGACGAACTCGAGAATTTCCTATTGCATCTGAAAGAAGAAACTCGCCCGATTAAAACGGTATGTGTATTTTTCCCCTAGGCGACAGTAGTTATTGATTTCGAGTATCAGACTTGCTAAAATTGTGATGGTTTCTCAGCCATTCCTCAACCTAAACTCCCATATCTCGCGAACGGATTAACGAACTCGAGAAATTCCTGTTGCATCTGAAAGTAGACACTCGCCCGATTACAAAGATATGTGTGGTTTCCCCCTAGGCCTTTGTAGTTAATGGTTTCGAGTATCAGACTTGCGAAAATTTTGATGGTTTCTCAACCATTCCTTAACTTCAAACTCCCATATCTCGTGAACGGATTGACGAACTCGAGAAATTCCTGTTGCATGTGAAAGTAGAAACTCGCCCGATTACAACGGTATGTGTATATTTGCCCTATGCCATTGTAGTTATTGGATTCGAGAATCAGACTTGCGAAAATTTTGATGAATTCTCAACCATTCCTTAACTTCAAACTCCCATATCTCGCGAACGGATTGACGAACTCGAGAAATTCCTGTTGCATGTGAAAGTAGAAAGTCGCCCGATTACAACGCTATGTGTATTTTTCCCCTAGGCCTTTGAAGTTATTGGTTTCGAGTATCAGACTTGCGAAAATTTTGATGATTTCTCAAACATTCCTTAACTTCAAACTTCCATATCTCGCGAACGGATTGACGAACTCGAGAAATTCCTGTTGCATGTGAAAGTAGAAACTCGCCCGATTACAACGGTATGTGTATTTTTGCCCTATGGCATTGTAGTTATTGGATTCGAGAATCAGACTAGCGAAAATTTTGATGGTTTCTCAACCATTCCTTAACTTCAAACTCCCATATCTCGCGAACGGAATGACGAACTCGAGAAATTCCTGTTGCATCTGAAAGTAGAAACTCGCCCGATTACAATGGTGTGTGTACTTTTCCCCTAGGCCATTCCAGTTATTGGTTTCGCGTATCAGACCAGCGAAAATTTTGATGGTTCCTCAACCATTCCTTAATTTCAAACTCCCATATCTCGCGAACGGAATGACGAACTCGAGAAATTCCTGTTGCATCTGAAAGTAGAAACTCGCCCGATTACAATGGTTTGTGTACTTTTCCCCTAGGCCATTCCAGTTATTGGTTTCGCGTATCAGACCAGCGAAAATTTTGATGGTTTCTCAACCATTCCTTAATTTCAAACTCCCATATCTCGCGAACGGAATGACGAACTCGAGAAATTCCTGTTGCATCTGAAAGTAGAAACTCGCACGATTACAATGGTGTGTGTACTTTTCCCCTAGGCCATTCCAGTTATTGGTTTCCAGTATCTGACTTCCGAAAATTTTGATGGCTTCTCAATCATTCCTTAACTTCAAACTTCCATATCTCGCGAACGGATTGACGAACTCGAGAATTTCCTATTTCATCTGGAAGCAGAAACTCGCCCGATTTGAACGGTATGTGTATTTTTCCCCTAAGCCATTGTAGTTACTGGTTCCGAGTATCACACATGCAAAAATTTTCATGGTTTCTCAAACATTCCTTAACTTCAAACTCCCATATCTCGCGAACGGATTGACGAACTCGAGAAATTCCCATTGCATCTGAAAGCAGAAACTCGCCCGATTACAATGGTGTGTGTACTTTATCCCTAGGCCATTCCAGTTATTGGTTTCGAGTATCAGACCAGCGAAAATTTTGATGGTTTCTCAACGATTCCTTAGCTTCAAACTCCCATGTCTCCCGAACGCATTGACGAGCTTGAGAAATTCCTGTTGCAGCTGAAGGTTGAAACTCGCCCGATTACAACGGTATGTGTATTTTTCCCCTAAACCATTGTAGTCATTGGTTTCGAGTATCAGACTTGCGAAAATTTTGAAGGTTTCTCAACCATTCCTTAACTTCAAACTCGCATATCTCGCGAACGGATTGACGAACTCGTGAAATTCCTGTTGCATCGGATAGTAGTAACTCGCCGCATTACAATGTTGTGTGTACTTTTCCCCTAGGCCATTCCAGTTATTTGTTTCTAGCATTAGAATTGCGAGAATTTTGATGGTTTCTCAACCATTCCTTAACTTCAAACTCCCATATCTCGCGAACGGAATGACGAACTCGCGAAATTCCTGTTGCATCTGAAAGTGGAAACTCGCGCGATAACAGGGATATGTGCATTTTTCCCCTAGGCCTTTGTTGTTATTGGTTTCGAGTATCAGACTTGCGAAAATTTTGATGGTTTCACAAGCATTCCTTAATTTCAAACTCCCCATATCTCGCGAACGGATTGACGAACTCGAGAAATTCCTGTTGCATCTGAAAGTAGAAACTCGCCCGATTACAAGGATATGTGTGTTTTTCCCCTAGGCCTTTGTAGTTATTGGTTCCGGGTATCAGACTTGCGAAAATTTTGATGGTTTCTCAACCATTCCTTATCTTCAAACTCCCATATCTCGCGAACGGAATGACGAACTCGAGAAATTCCTGTTGCATCTGAAAGTAGAAACTCGCCCGATTACAATGGTGTGTGTACTTTTCCCCTAGGCCATTCCAGTTATTGGTTTCGCGTATCAGACCAGCGAAAATTTTGATGGTTTCTCAACCATTCCTTAATTTCAAACTCCCATATCTCGCGAACGGAATGACGAACTCGAGAAATTCCTGTTGCATCTGAAAGTAGAAACTCGCCCGATTACAATGGTGTGTGTACTTTTCCCCTAGGCCATTCCAGTTATTGGTTTCGCGTATCAGACCAGCGAAAATTTTGATGGTTTCTCAACCATTCCTTAATTTCAAACTCCCATATCTCGCGAACGGAATGACGAACTCGAGAAATTCCTGTTGCATCTGAAAGCAGAAACTCGCACGATTACAATGGTGTGTGTACTTTTCCCCTAGGCCATTCCAGTTATTGGTTTCCAGTATCTGACTTGCGAAAATTTTGATGGTTTCTCAATCATTCCTTAACTTCAAACTTCCATATCTCGCGAACGGATTGACGAACTCGAGAATTTCCTATTTCATCTGAAAGCAGAAACTCGCCCGATTACAACGGTATGTGTAGTTTTGCCCTAGGCCATGGTAGTTATTGGATTCGAGTATCAGACATGCGAAAATTTTGATGATTTCTCAAGCATTCCTTAACTTCAAACTCCAATATCTCGCGAACGCATTGACGAACTAGAGAAATTCCTGTTGCATCTGGAAGCAGAAACTCGCCCGATTAGAACGGTATGTGTATTTTTCCCCTAAGCCATTGTAGTTACTGGTTTCGAGTATCACACATGCAAAAATTTTGATGGTTTCTCAAACATTCCTTAACTTCAAACTCCCATATCTCGCGAACGGAATGACGAACTCGAGAAATTCCTGTTGCATCTGAAAGTAGAATCTCGCACGATTACAACGGTATGTGTATTTTTCCCCTAGGCCATTGTAGTTATTGGTTTCGAGTATCAGACTTGCGAAAATTTTGATGGTTTCTCAACCATTCCTTAACTTCAAACTCCCATATCTCGCGCACGGACTGACGAACTCGAGAAATTCCTGTTGCAGCTGAAAGTAGAAACTCGCCCGATTACAACGGTATGTGTATTTTTGCCCTAGGCCATAGTAGTTATTGGTTTCGAGTATCAGACTTGCGAAAATTGTGATGGTTTCTCAACGATTCCTTAGCTTCAAACTCCCATATCTCCCGAACGCATTGACGAGCTTGAGAAATTCCTGTTGCAGCTGAAGGTTGAAACTCGCCCGATTACAACGGTATGTGTATTTTTCCCCTAAGCCATTGTAGTTATTGGTTTCGAGTATCAGACTTGCGAAAATTTTGACGGTTTCTCAACCATTCCTTAACTTCAAACTCCCATATCTCGCGCACGGATTGACGAACTCGAGAAATTCCTGTTGCAGCTGAAAGTAGAAACTCGCCCGATTACAACGGTATGTGTATTTTTGCCCTAGGCCATAGTGGTTATTGGTTTCGAGTATCAGACTTGCGAAAATTTTGATGGTTTCTCAAGCATTCCTTAACTTCAAACTCCCATATCTCGCGAACGGAATGACGAACTCGAGAAATTCCCGTTGCATCTGAAAGCAGAAACTCGCCCGATTACAATGGTGTGTGTACTTTATCCCTAGGCCATTCCAGTTATTGGTTTCGAGTATCAGACCAGCGAAAATTTTGATGGTTTCTCAACCATTCCTTAACTTCAAACTCCCATATCTCGCGAACTGATCGAAGAACTCGAGAAATTGCTGTTGCATCTGAAAGTAGAAACTCGCCCGATTACAATGGTGTGTGTACTTTTCCCCTAGGCCATTCCTGTTATTGGTTTCGCGTATCAGACCAGCGGAAATTTTGATGGTTTCTCAACCATTCCTTAACTTCAAACTCACCTATCTCGCGAACGGAATGACGAACTCGAGAAATTCCTGTTGCAGCTGAAAGTAGAAACTCGCCCGATTACAACGGTATGTGTATTTTTGCCCTAGGCCATAGTAGTTATTGGTTTCGAGTATCAGACTTGCGAAAATTGTGATGGTTTCTCAACGATTCCTTAGCTTCAAACTCCCATATCTCCCGAACGCATTGACGAGCTTGAGAAATTCCTGTTGCAGCTGAAGGTTGAAACTCGCCCGATTACAACGGTATGTGTATTTTTCCCCTAAGCCATTGTAGTTATTGGTTTCGAGTATCAGACTTGCGAAAATTTTGATGGTTTCTCAAGCATTCCATAACTTCAAACTCCCATATCTCGCGAACGGATTGGCGAACTCGAGAAATTCCTGTTGCATCTGAAAGCAGAAACTCGCCCGATTACAACGGTACGTGCATTTTTCCCCTATGCCTTTGTAGTTATTGGTTTCGAGTATCAGACTTGCGAAAATTTTGATGGTTTCTCAACTATTCCTTAACTTCAAACTCCCATATCTCGCGAACGGAATGACGAACTCGAGAAATTCCTGTTGCATGTGAAAGTAGAAACTCCCACAATTACAATGGTGTGTGTACTTTTCCCCTAGGCCATTGTAGTTATTGGTTTCGAGTATCAGACTTGCGAAAATTTTGATGATTTCTCAACCATTCCTTAACATCAAACTCCCATATCTCGCGTACGGATTGACGAACTCGAGAAAATCCTATTGCAGCTGAAAGTAGAAACTCGCCCGATTACAACGGTATGTGTATTTTTGCCCTAGGCCATAGTAGTTATTGGTTTCGAGTATCAGACTTGCGAAAATTGTGATGGTTTCTCAATCATTCCTTAACTTCAAACTTCCATATCTCGCGAACGGATTGACGAACTCGAGAATTTCCTATTTCATCTGAAAGCAGAAACTCGCCCGATTACAACGGTATGTGTATTTTTGCCCTAGGCCATAGTAGTTATTGGATTCGAGTATCAGACATGCGAAAATTTTGATGATTTCTCAACCATTCCTTAACTTCAAACTGCAATATCTCGCGAACGCATTGACGAACTCGAGAAATTCCTGTTGCATCTGGAAGCAGAAACTCGCCCGATTAGAACGGTATGTGTATTATTCCCCTAAGCCATTGTAGTTACTGGTTTCGAGTATCACACATGCAAAAATTTTGATTGTTTCTCAAACATTCCTTAACTTCAAACTCCCATATCTCGCGAACTGATTGACGAACTCGAGAAATTGCTGTTGCATCTGAAAGTAGAAACTCGCCCGATTACAATGGTGTGTGTACTTTTCCCCTAGGCCATTCCTGTTATTGGTTTCGCGTATCAGACCAGCGAAAATTTTGATGGTTTCTCAACCATTCCTTAACTTCAAACTCACCTATCTCGCGAACGGAATGACGAACTCGAGAAATTCCTGTTGCATCTGAAAGTAGAAACTCGCCCGATTACAAGGATATGTGTGTTTTTCCCCTAGGCCATTGTAGTTATTGGTTCCGGGTATCAGACTTGCGAAAATTTTGATGGTTTCTCAACCATTCCTTAACTTCAAACTCCCATATCTCGCGCACGGATTGACGAACTCGAGAAATTCCTGTTGCAGCTGAAAGTAGAAACTCGCCCGATTACAACGGTATGTGTATTTTTGCCCTAGGCCATAGTAGTTATTGGTTTCGAGTATCAGACTTGCGAAAATTGTGATGGTTTCTCAACGATTCCTTAGTTTCAAACTCCCATATCTCCCGAACGCATTGACGAGCTTGAGAAATTCCTGTTGCAGCTGAAGGTTCAAACTCGCCCGATTACAACGGTATGTGTATTTTTCCCCTAAGCCATTGTAGTTATTGGTTTCGAGTATCAGACTTGCGAAAATTTTGATGGTTTCTCAACCATTCCTTAACTTCAAACTCCCATATCTCGCGCACGGATTGACGAACTCGAGAAATTCCTGTTGCAGCTGAAAGTAGAAACTCGCCCGATTACAACGGTATGTGTATTTTTGCCCTAGGCCATAGTAGTTATTGGTTTCGAGTATCAGACTTGCGAAAATTTTGATGGTTTCTCAAGCATTCCATAACTTCAAACTCCCATATCTGGCGAACGGATTGACGAGCTCGAGCAATTCCTGTTGCTTCTGAAAGTAGAAACTCGCCCGATTACAAAGGTATGTGTATTTTTCTCCTAGGCCTTGTAGTTATTGGTTTCGAGTATCAGACTTGCGAAAATTTTGATGGTTTCTCAAGCATTCCTTAATTTCAAACGCCCATATCTCCCGAACGCATTGACGAGCTTGAGAAATTCCTGTTGCAGCTGAAGGTTGAAACTCGCCCGATTACAACGGCATGTGTATTTTTCCCCTAAGCCATTGTAGTTATTGGTTTCGAGTATCAGACTTGCGAAAATTTTGATGGTTTCTCAGCCATTCCTTAACTTCAAACTCTCATATCTCGCGAACGGATTGACGAACTCGAGAAATTCCTGTTGCAGCTGAAAGTAGAAACTCGCCCGATTACAACGGTATGTGTATTTTTGCCCTAGGCCATAGTAGTTATTGGTTTCGAGTATCAGACTTGCGAAAATTTTGATGGTTTCTCAAGCATTCCATAACTTCAAACTCCCATATCTGGCGAACGGATTGACGAGCTCGAGCAATTCCTGTTGCTTCTGAAAGTAGAAACTCGCCCGATTACAAAGGTATGTGTATTTTTCTCCTAGGCCTTGTAGTTATTGGTTTCGAGTATCAGACTTGCGAAAATTTTGATGGTTTCTCAAGCATTCCTTAATTTCAAACTCCCATATCTCCCGAACGCATTGACGAGCTTGAGAAATTCCTGTTGCAGCTGAAGGTTGAAACTCGCCCGATTACAACGGCATGTGTATTTTTCCCCTAAGCCATTGTAGTTATTGGTTTCGAGTATCAGACTTGCGAAAATTTTGATGGTTTCTCAGCCATTCCTTAACTTCAAACTCTCATATCTCGCGAACGGATTGACGAACTCGTGAAATTCCTGTTGCATCGGATAGTAGTAACTCGCCGCATTACAATGTTGTGTGTACTTTTCCCCTAGGCCATTCCAGTTATTTGTTTCTAGAATTAGAATTGCGAGAATTTTGTTGGTTTCTCAACCATTCCTTAACTTCAAACTCCCATATCTCGCGAACGGAATGACGAACTCGCGAAATTCCTGTTGCATCTGAAAGTGGAAACTCGCGCGATTACAAGGATATGTGCATTTTTCCCCTAGGCCTTTGTTGTTATTGGTTTCGAGTATCAGACTTGCGAAAATTTTGATGGTTTCACAAGCATTCCTTAACTTCAAACTCCCATATCTCGCGAACGGATTGACGAACTCGAGAAATTCCTGTTGCATCTGAAAGTAGAAACTCGCCCGATTACAAGGATATGTGTGTTTTTCCCCTAGGCCTTTGTAGTTATTGGTTCCGGGTATCAGACTTGCGAAAATTTTGATGGTTTCTCAACCATTCCTTAACTTCAAACTCCCATATCTCGCGAACGGAATGACGAACTCGAGAAATTCCTGTTGCATCTGAAAGTAGAAACTCGCCCGATTACAATGGTGTGTGTACTTTTCCCCTAGGCCATTCCAGTTATTGGTTTCGCGTATCAGACCAGCGAAAATTTTGATGGTTTCTCAACCATTCCTTAATTTCAAACTCCCATATCTCGCGAACGGAATGACGAACTCGAGAAATTCCTGTTGCATCTGAAAGTAGAAACTCGCCCGATTACAATGGTGTGCGTACTTTTCCCCTAGGCCATTCCAGTTATTGGTTTCGCGTATCAGACCAGCGAAAATTTTGATGGTTTCTCAACCATTCCTTAATTTCAAACTCCCATATCTCGCGAACGGAATGACGAACTCGAGAAATTCCTGTTGCATCTGAAAGTAGAAACTCGCACGATTACAATGGTGTGTGTACTTTTCCCCTAGGCCATTCCAGTTATTGGTTTCCAGTATCTGACTTGCGAAAATTTTGATGGTTTCTCAATCATTCCTTAACTTCAAACTTCCATATCTCGCGAACGGATTGACGAACTCGAGAATTTCCTATTTCATCTGAAAGCAGAAACTCGCCCGATTACAACGGTATGTGTATTTTTGCCCTAGGCCAAAGTAGTTATTGGATTCGAGTATCAGACATGCGAAAATTTTGATGATTTCTCAACCATTCCTTAACTTCAAACTCCAATATCTCGCGAACGCATTGACGAACTCGAGAAATTCCTGTTGCATCTGGAAGCAGAAACTCGCCCGATTAGAACGGTATGTGTATTTTTCCCCTAAGCCATTGTAGTTACTGGTTTCGAGTATCACACATGCAAAAATTTTGATGGTTTCTCAAACATTCCTTAACTTCAAACTCCCATATCTCGCGAGCTGATTGACGAACTCGAGAAATTGCTGTTGCATCTGAAAGTAGAAACTCGCCCGATTACAATGGTGTGTGTACTTTTCCCCTAGGCCATTCCTGTTATTGGTTTCGCGTATCAGACCAGCGAAAATTTTGATGGTTTCTCAACCATTCCTTAACTTCAAACTCACCTATCTCGCGAACGGAATGACGAACTCGAGAAATTCCAGTTGCATCTGAAAGTAGAATCTCGCACGATTACAACGGTATGTGTATTTTTCCCCTAGGCCATTGTAGTTATTGGTTTCGAGTATCAGACTTGCGAAAATTTTGATGGTTTCTCAACCATTCCTTAACTTCAAACTCCCATATCTCGCGCACGGATTGACGAACTCGAGAAATTCCTGTTGCAGCTGAAAGTACAAACTCGCCCGATTACAACGGTATGTGTATTTTTGCCCTAGGCCATAGTAGTTATTGGTTTCGAGTATCAGACTTGCGAAAATTGTGATGGTTTCTCAACGATTCCTTAGCTTCAAACTCCCATATCTCCCGAACGCATTGACGAGCTTGAGAAATTCCTGTTGCAGCTGAAGGTTGAAACTCGCCCGATTACAACGGTATGTGTATTTTTCCCCTAAGCCATTGTAGTTATTGGTTTCGAGTATCAGACTTGCGAAAATTTTGATGGTTTCTCAACCATTCCTTAACTTCAAACTCCCATATCTCGCGTACGGATTGACGAACTCGAGAAAATCCTATTGCAGCTGAAAGTAGAAACTCGCCCGATTACAACGGTATGTGTATTTTTGCCCTAGGCCATAGTAGTTATTGGTTTCGAGTATCAGACTTGCGAAAATTGTGATGGTTTCTCACTGATTCCTGAGCTTCAAACTCCCATATCTCCCGAACGCATTGACGAGCTCGAGAAATTCCTGTTGCAGCTGAAGGTTGAAACTCGCCCGATTACAACGGTATGTGTATTTTTCCCCTAGGCCATTGTAGTTATTGGTTTCCAGTATCAGACTTGCGAAAATTTTGATGGTTTCTCAACCATTCCTTAACTTCAAACACCCATATCTCGCGCACGGATTGACGAACTCGAGAAATTCCTGTTGCAGCTGAAAGTAGAAACTCGCCCGATTACAACGGTATGTGTATTTTTGCCCTAGGCCATAGTAGTTATTGGTTTCGAGTATCTGACTTGCGAAAATTTTGATGGTTTCTCAATCATTCCTTAACTTCAAACTTCCATATCTCGCGAACGGATTGACGAACTCGAGAATTTCCTATTTCATCTGAAAGCAGAAACTCGCCCGATTACAACGGTATGTGTATTTTTCCCCTAAGCCACTGTAGTTACTGGTTTCGAGTATCACACATGCAAAAATTTTGATGGTTTCTCAAACATTCCTTAACTTCAAACTCCCATATCTCGCGAACGGAATGACGAACTCGAGAAATTGCTGTTGCATCTGAAAGTGGAAACTCGCCCGATTACAATGGTGTGTGTACTTTTCCCCTAGGCCATTCCAGTTATTGGTTTCGCGTATCAGACCAGCGAAAATTTTGATTGTTTCTCAACCATTCCTTAATTTCAAACTCCCATATCTCGCGAACGGAATGACGAACTCGAGAAATTCCTGTTGCATCTGAAAGTAGAAACTCGCCCGATCACAATGGTGTGTGTATTTTTCCCCTAAGCCATTGTAGTTATTGGTTTCGAGTATCAGACTTGCGAAAATTTTGATGGTTTCTCAACCATTCCTTAACTTCAAACTCGCATATCTCGCGAACGGATTGACGAACTCGTGAAATTCCTGTTGCATCGGATAGTAATAACTCGCCGCATTACAATGTTGTGTGTACTTTTCCCCTAGGCCATTCCAGTTATTTGTTTCTAGCATTAGAATTGCGAGAATTTTGATGGTTTCTCAACCATTCCTTAACTTCAAACTCCCATATCTCGCGAACGGAATGACGAACTCGCGAAATTCCTGTTGCATCTGAAAGTGGAAACTCGCGCGATTACAAGGATATGTGCATTTTTCCCCTAGGCCTTTGTTGTTATTGGCTTCGAGTATCAGACTTTCGAAAATTTTGATGGTTTCACAAGCATTCCTTAACTTCAAACTCCCATATCTCGCGAACGGATTGACGAACTCGAGAAATTCCTGTTGCATCTGAAAGTAGAAACTCGCCCGATTACAATGGTGTGTGTACTTTTCCCCTAGGCCATTCCAGTTATTGGTTTCCGGTATCTGACTTGCGATAATTTTGATGATTTCTCAACCATTCCTTAACTTCAAACACCCATATCTCGCGAACGGATTGACGAACTCGAGAAATTCCTGTTGCATCTGAAAGAAGAAACTCGCCCGATTACAATGGTGTGTGTACTTTATCCCTAGGCCATTCCAGTTATTGGTTTCGAGTATCAGACCAGCGAAAATTTTGATGGTTTCTCAACCATTCCTTAACTTCAAACTCCCATATCACGCGAACGGATTCACGAACTCGAGAAATTCCTGTTGCATCTGAAAGTAGAAACTCGCCCGATTACAAAGATATGTGTGTTTTTCCCCTAGGCCTTTGTAGTTATTGGTTTCGGGTATCAGACTTGCGAAAATTTTGATGGTTTCTCAACCATTCCTTAACTTCAAACTCCAATATCTCGCGAACGCATTGATCAACTCGAGAAATTCGTGTTGCATCTGAAAGCAGAAATTCGCCCGATTAGAACGGTATGTGCATTTTTCCCCTAAGACATTGTAGTTATTGTTTTCGAGTATCACACATGCAAAAATTTTGATGGTTTCTCAACCATTCCTTAACTTCAAACTCCCATATAGTATCTCGCGAACGGATTGACGAACTCGAGAAATTCCTGTTGCATCTGAAAGTAGAAACTCGCCCGATTACAATGGTGTATGTACTTTTCCACTAGGCCATTCCAGTTATTGGTTTCGAGTATCAGACCAACGAAAATTTTGAAGGTTTCTCAACCATTCCTTATCTTCAACCTCCCATATCTCGCGAACGGATAGACGAACTCGAGAAATTCCTGTTGCATCTGAATGTGGAATCTCGCCCGATTACAAAGGTACGTGTACTTTCGCCTATGCTATTGTAGTTATTGGTTTCGAGTATCAGACTTGCGAAAATTTTGATAGATTCTCAACCATTCCTTAACTTCAAACTCCCATATCTCGCGAACGGACTCACGAACTCGAGAAATTCCTGTTGCATCTGAACGTGGAAACTCGCCCGATTACAAAGGTATGTGCATTTTTCCCCTAGGCCTTTGTAGTTATTGGTCCCGAGTATCAGACTTGCGAAAATTTTGATGGTTTCTCAACCATTCCTTAACTTCAAACTCCCATATCTCGCGAACGGATTCACGAACTCGAGAAATTCCTGTTGCATCTGAAAGTAGAAACTCGCCCGATTACAATGGTGTGTGTACTTTTCCCCTATGCCATTCCAGTTATTGGTTTCCGGTATCTGACTTGCGATAATTTTGATGATTTCTCAACCATTCCTTAACTTCAAACTCCCATATCTCGCGAACGGATTGACGAACTCGAGAAATTCCTGTTGCATCTGAAAGAAGAAACTCGCCCGATTACAATGGTGTGTGTACTTTATCCCTAGGCCATTCCAGTTATTGGTTTCGAGTATCAGACCAGCGAAAATTTTGATGGTTTCTCAACCATTCCTTAACTTCAAACTCCCATCTCTCGTGAACGGAATGACGAACTCGAGAAATTCCTGTTGCATCTGAAAGTGGAGGCTCGCCCGATTACAAAGGTATGTGCATTTTTCCCCTAGGCCTTTGTAGTTATTGGTTTCGAGTATCAGGCTTGCGAAAATTTTGATGGTTTCTCAAGCATTCCATAATTTCAAACTCACATATCTCGCGCACAGATTGACGAACTCGAGAAATTCCTGTTGCATGTGAAAGTAGAAACTCGCCCGATTACCACGGTATGTGAATTTTTCCCCTAGGCCTTTGTAGTTATTGTTTTCGAGTATGAGACTTGCGAAAATTTTGATGGTTTCTCAACCATTCCTTAACTTCAAACTCCCATATCACGCGATCGGATTCACGAACTCGAGAAATTCCTGTTGCATCTGAAAGCAGAAACTCGCCCGATTACAAAGATATGTATGTTTTTCCCCTAGGCCTTTGTAGTTATTGCTTTCGGGTATCAGTCTTGCGAAAATTTTGATGGTTTCTCAACCATTCCATAACTTCAAACTCCCATATCTCGCGGACAGAATGACGAACTCGAGAAATTCCTGTTGCATCTGAAATCAGAAACTCGCCCGATTACAACGGTACGTGTATTTCTTCCCTAGGCCTTTGTAGTTATTGGTTTCGAGTATGAGACTTGCGAAAATTTTGATGGTTTCTCAACCATTCCTTAACTTCAAACTCCCATATCACGCGAACGGATTCACGAACTCGAGAAATTCCTGTTGTATCTGAAAGTAGAAACTAGCCCGATTACAATGGTGTGTGTACTTTAGTCCTAGGCCATTCCATTTATTGGTTTCGAGTATCAGACCAGCGAAGATTTTGATGGTTTCTCAACCATTCCTTAACTTCAAACTCCCATATCTCGCGAACGGATTGACGAACTCGAGAAATTCCTGTTGCATCTGAAAGTAAAAACTCGCCCGATTACAATGGTATGTGTACTTTTCCCCTAGACCATTCGGGTTATTGGTTTGGAGTATCAGACCAGCGAATATTTTGATGGTTCCTCAACCATTCCCTAACTTCAAACTCTCATATCTCGCGAACGGATTGACGAATTCGAGAAATTCCTGTTGCATCTGAAAGTAGAAACTCTCCCAATTACAACGGTATGTGTGTTTCTCCCCTGGGCCATTGTAGTTATTGGTTTCGAGTATCGGACTTTCGAAAATTTTGATTGTTTCTCAAGTATTCCTTAACTTCAAACTCCCATATCTTGCGAACGGATTGACGAACTCGAGAAATTTCTGTTGCATCTGAAAGCAGAAACACGCGCGATTACAAAGATATGTGTATTTTTGACCTAGGCCATTCCAGTTATTGGTTTCGAGTATCAGACTTGCGAAAATTTGGATGGTTGCTCAAGCATTCCTTAACTTCAAACTCCCATATCTCGCGAACGGAATGAAGAACTCGAGAATTCGTGTTGCATCTGAAAGTGAAAACTCGCCCGATTACAAAGGTATGCGCATTTTTGCCCTAGACCATAGTAGTTATTGGTTTCGAGTAACAGACTTGCGAAAATTTTGATGGTTTCTCAACCATTCCTTAACTTCAAACTCCCATTTCTCGCGAACGAATTGACGAACTCGAGAAATTCCTGTTGCATCTGAAAGTAGAAACTCGTCCGATTACAACGGTATGTGTATCTTTCCCCTTGGCCTTTGCCGTTATTGATTTCGAGGATCAGACTTGCGAAAATGTGGTGGTTTCTCAACCATTCCTTAACTTCAAACTCCCATTTCTCGCGAACGGATTGACGAACTCGAGAAATTCCTGTTGCATCTGAAAGCAGAAACTCGCCCGATTACAACGGTATGTGTATTTTTCCCCTAGGCCACTGTAGTTGTTGGTTTCTAGCATCAGAATTGCGAAAATTTTGATGGTTTCTCAACCATTCCTTAAATTCAAACTTCCATATCTCCCGAACGGAATGTCGAACTCGAGATATTCCTGTTGCATCTGAAAGTGGAAACTCGCCCGATTACAAAGGTATGTGCATTTTTCCGCTATGACTTTGTAGTTATTGGTTTCGAGTATCAGACTTGCGAAAATTTTGATGGTTTCTCAACCATTCCTTAACTTCAAACTCCCTAATCTCGCGAACGGATTGACGAACTCGAGAAATTCCTGTTGCATCTGAAAGTAGAAACTCGCCCGATTACAATGGTGGATGTACCTTTCCCCTAGGCCATTCCAGTTATTGGTTTCGAGTATCAGACCAGCGAAGATTCTGATGGTTTCTCAACCATTCCTTAACTTCAAACTCCCATATCTCGCGAACGGATTGACGAACTCGAGAAATTCCTGTTGCATCTGAAAGTAAAAACTCGCCCGATTACAATGGTATGTGTACTTTTCCCCTAGGCCATTCGTGTTATTGGTTTGGAGTATCAGACCAGCGAATATTTTGATGGTTCCTCAACCATTCCCTAACTTCAAACTCCCATATCTTGCGAACGGATTGACGAACTCGAGAAATTTCCGTTGCATCTGAAAGCAGAAACACGCCCGATTACAAAGATACGTGTATTTTTTACCTAGGCCATTCCAGTTATTGGTTTCGAGTATCAGACTTGCGAAAATTTGGATGGTTTCTCAAGCATTCCTTAACTTCAAACTCCCATATCTCGCGAACGGATTGACGAACCCGAGAATTTCCTATTGCATCTGAAAGCAGAAACTCGCCCTATTACAACGGTACGTGCATTTTTCCCCGAGGCCTTTGTAGTTATTGGTTTCGAGTATCAGACTTGCGAAAATTTTGATGGTTTCTCAACCATTCCTTAACTTCAAACTACTATATCTCGCGAATGGATTGACGAACTCGTGAATTTCCGATTGCATCTGAAAGCAGAAAGACGCCCGATTACAACGGTATGTGTATTTTTGATCTAGGCCATTCCAGTTATTGGTTTCGAGTATCAGACCAGCGAAAATTTTGAAGGTTTCTCAACCATTCCTTAACTTCAAACTCCCATATCTCGCGAACGGATTGACGAACTCGAGAAATTCCTGTTGCATCTGAAAGCAGAAACAAGCCCGATTAGAACGGTACGTGTATTTTTGCCCTAGGCCATTCCAGTTATTGGTTTCGAGTATCAGACCAGCGAAAATTTTGAAGGTTTCTCAACCATTCCCTAACTTCAAACTCCCATATCTCGCGAACGGATTGACCAACTCGAGAAATTCCTGTTGCATCTGAAAGCAGAAACTCGCCCGATATCAACGGTATGTGCATTTTTGCCCTAGGCCATAGTAATTATTGGTTTCGAGTATCAGACTTGCGAAAATTTTGATGGTTTCTCAAGCATTCCATAACTTCAAACTCCCATATCTCGCGAACGGAACGATGAACTCGAGAAATTCCTGTTGCATCTGAAAGTGGAAACTCGCCCGATTACAAAGGTATGTACATTTTTCCCCTATGCCTTTGTAGTTATTGGTTTCGAGTATCAGACTTGCAAAAATTTTGATGGTTTCTCAACCATTCCTTAACTTCAAACTCCCATATCTCGCGAACGGAATGACGAACTCGAGAAATTCCTGTTGCATCTGAAAGTAGAAACTCCCACAATTACAATGGTGTGTGTACTTTTCCCCTAGGCCATTGTAGTTATTGGTTTCGAGTATCAGACTTGCGAAAATTTTGATGGTTTCTCAACCATTCCTTAATATCAAACTACCATATCTCGCGAACGGATTGACGAACTCGAGAAATTCCTGTTGCATCTGAAAGCAGAAACTCGCCCGATTTCAACGGTATGTGCATTTTTGCCCTAGGCCATAGTAGTTATTGGTTTCGAGTATCAGACTTATGAAAATTTTGATGGTTTCTCAACCATTCCTTAACTTCAAACTACCATATCTCGCGAATGGATTGACGAACTCGTGAATTTCCTATTGTATCTGAAAGCAGAAACACGCCCGATTACAACGGTACATGTATTTTTGACCTAGGCCATTCCAGTTATTGGTTTCGAGTATCAGACCAGCGAAAATTTTGAAGGTTTCTCAACCATTCCTTAACTTCAAACTCCCATATCTCGCGAACGGAATGACGAACTCGAGAAATTCCTGTTGCATCTGAAAGTAGAAATTCCCACAATTACAATGGTGTGTGTAGTATCCCCGTAGGCCTTTGTAGTTATTGGTTTCGAGTATCAGACTTGCGAAAATTTTGATGGTTTCTCAACCATTCCTTAACTTCAAGCTCCTATATCTCGCGAACGGATTGACGAACTCGAGAAATTCCTGTTGCACCTGAAATTAGAAACTCGCCCGATTACAAAGATATGTGTGTTTTTCCCCTAGGCCTTTGTAGTTATTGGTTTCGAGTAGCAGACTTGCGAAAGTTTTGAGGTTTTCCCAACCATTCCTTAATTTCCAACTCCCATATCTCGCGAACGGATTGACGAACCCGAGAAATTCCTGTTGCATCTGAAAGTAGAAAGTCGACCGATTAGAATGGGATGTGTACTTTTCCCCTTGGCCATTCCAGTTATTCGTTTCTAGCATCAGAAATGCGAAAATTTCGATGGTTTCTCAACCATTCCTAAACTTCAAACTCCCATATCTCGCGAACGGATTGACGAACTCGAGAAATTCCTGTTGCATCTGAAAGTAGAAACTCCCACAATTACAATGGTGTGTGTACTTTTTCCCTAGGCCTTTGTAGTTATTGGTTTCGAGTAGCAGACTTGCGAAAATTTTGATAGATTCTCAACCATTCCTTAACTTCAAACTCCCATTTCTCGCGAACGGATTGACGAACTCGAGAAATTCCTGTTGCATCTGAAAGTAGAAACTCGCCCGATTACAATGGTGTGTGTACTTTTCCCCTAGGCCATTCCAGTTATTGATTTCGAGTATCAGACTTACGAAAATTTTGATGGTTTCTCAAGCATTTCTTAACATCAAACTCCCATATGTCGCGAACGGAATGACGAACTCGAGAATTTCCTGTTGCATCTGAAAGTAGAAACTCCCACAATTACAATGGTGTGTGTACTTTTCCCCTAGGCCATTGTAGTTATTGGTTTCGAGTATCAGACTTGCGAAAATTTTGATGGTTTCTCAACCATTCCTTAACTTCAAACTACCATATCTCGCGAATGGATTGACGATCTCGTGAATTTCCTATTGCATCTGAAAGCAGAAACTCGCCCGATTACAACGGTGTGTGTATTTTTCCCCTAGGCCATTCCAGTTATTGGTTTCGAGTATCAGACCAGCGAAAATTTTGAGGGTTTCTCAACCATTCCTTAAATTCAAACTCCCACATCTCGCGAACGGATTGACGAACTCGAGAAATTCCTGTTGCATCTGAAAGTAGAAACTCGCCCGATTACAAAGGTATGTGCATTTTTCCCCTATGCCTTTGTAGTGATTGGTTTCGAGTATCAGACTTGCGAAAATTTTGATGGTTTCTCAACCATTCCTTAACTTCAAACTCCCATATCTCGCGAACTGAATGACGAACTCGAGAATTTCCTATTGCATCTGAAAGCAGAAACTCGCCGTATTACAACGGTACGTGTATTTTTCCCCGAGGCCTTTGTAGTTATTGGTTTGGAGTATCAGACTTGCGAAAATTTTGATGGTTTCTCAACCATTCCTTAACTTCAAACTACCATATCTCGCGAATGGATTGACGAACTCGAGAAATTCCTGTTGCATCTGAAAGTAGAAACTCCCACAATTACAATGGTGTGTGTACTTTTCCCCTAGGCCATTGTAGTTATTGGTTTCGAGTATCAGACTTGCGAAAATTTTGATGGTTTCTCAACCATTCCTTAACTTCAAACTCCCGTATCTCGCGAACGGATTGGCGAACTCGAGAAATTCCTGTTGCATCTGAAAGCAGAAACTCGCCCGATTACAACGGTTGGTGTATTTTTGACCTAGGCCATTCCAGTTATTGGTTTCGAGTATCAGACCTGCGAAAATTTTGAAGGTTTCTCAACCATTCCTTAACTTCAAACTCCCATATCTCGCGAACGGATTGACGAACTCGAGAAATTCCTGTTGCACCTGAAAGCAGAAACTCGCCCGATTTCAACGGTATGTGCATTTTTGCCCTAGGCCATAGTAGTTAATGGTTTCGAGTATCAGACTTGCGAAAATTTTGATGGTTTCTCAAGCATTCCATAACTTCAAACTCCCATATCTCGCGAACGGATTGGCGAACTCGAGAAATTCCTGTTGCATCTGAAAGCAGAAACTCGCCCGATTACAACGGTACGTGCATTTTTCCCCTATGCCTTTGTAGTTATTGGTTTCGAGTATCAGACTTGCGAAAATTTTGATGGTTTCTCAACTATTCCTTAACTTCAAACTCCCATATCTCGCGAACGGAATGACGAACTCGAGAAATTCCTGTTGCATGTGAAAGTAGAAACTCCCACAATTACAATGGTGTGTGTACTTTTCCCCTAGGCCATTGTAGTTATTGGTTTCGAGTATCAGACTTGCGAAAATTTTGATGGTTTCTCAACCATTCCTTAACTTCAAACTACCATATCTCGCGAATTGATTGACGAACTCGTGAATTTTCTATTGTATCTGAAAGCAGAAACACGCCCGATTACAACGGTACATGTATTTTTGACCTAGGCCATTCCAGTTATTGGTTTCGAGTATCAGACCAGCGAAAATTTTGAAGGTTTCTCAACCATTCCTTAACTTCAAACTCCCATATCTCGCGAACGGAATGACGAACTCGAGAAATTCCTGTTGCATCTCTAAGTAGAAACTCCCACAATTACAATGGTGTGTGTTGTTTCCCCGTAGGCCATTGTAGTTATTGGTTTCGAGTATCAGACTTGCGAAAATTTTGATGGTTTCTCAACCATTCCTTAACTTCAAGCTGCTATATCTCGCGAACGGATTGACGAACTCGAGAAATTCGTGTTGCATCTGAAATTAGAAACTCGCCCGATTACAAAGATATGTGTGTTTTTCCCCGAGGCCTTTGTAGTTATTGGTTTCGAGTAGCAGACTTGCGAAAGTTTTGAGGGTTTCCCAACCATTCCTTAACTTCAAACTCCCATATCTCGCGAACGGATTGACGAACCCGAGAAATTCCTGTTGCATCTGAAAGAAGAAAGTCGACCGATTAGAATGGGGTGTGTACTTTTCCCCTTGGCCATTCCAGTTATTCGTTTGTAGCATCAGAAATGCGAAAATTTCGATGGTTTCTCAACCATTCCTAAACTTCAAACTCCCATATCTCGCGAACGGATTGACGAACTCGAGAAATTCCTGTTGCATCTGAAAGCGGAAACTCGCCCGATTACAAAGGTATGTGTATTTTTCCCCTTGGCCATTCCAGTTATTCGTTTGTAGCATCAGAAATGCGAAAATTTCGATGGTTTCTCAACCATTCCTAAACTTCAAACTCCCATATCTCGCGAACGGATTGACGAACTCGAGAAATTCCTGTTGCATCTGAAAGCGGAAACTCGCCCGATTACAAAGGTATGTGTATTTTTCCCGTATGCCTTTGTAGTTATTGGTTTCGAGTATCAGACTTGCGAAAATTTTGATGGTTACTCAACCATTCCGTAACTTCAAACTCCCATATCTCGCGAACGGTTTGACGAACTCGAGAAATTCCTGTTGCACCTGAAAGTAGAAACTCGCCCGATTTCAATGGTGTGTGTACTTTTCCCCTAGGCCATTGTAGTTATTGTTTTCGAGTATCAGACCAGCGAAAATTTTGAAGGTTTCTCAACCATTCCCTAACTTCAAACTCCCATATCTCGCGAACGGATTGACCAACTCGAGAAATTCCTGTTGCATCTGAAAGCAGAAACTCGCCCGATTTCAACGGTATGTGCATTTTTGCCCTAGGCCATAGTAGTTATTGGTTTCGAGTATCAGACTTGCGAAAATTTTGATGGTTTCTCAAGCATTCCATAACTTCAAACTCCCATATCTCGCGAACGGATTGACGAACTCGAGAAATTCCTGTTGCATCTGAAAGCAGAAACTCGCCCGATTACATCGGTACGTGTATTTTTGCCCTAGGCCATAGTAGATATTGGTTTCGAGTATCAGACTTGGGAAAATTGTGATGGTTTCTCAACCATTCCCTAACTTCAAACTCCCATATATCGCGAACGGTTTGACGAACTCGAGAATTTCCTACTGCATCTGAAAGCAGAAACACGCCCGATTACAACGGTACGTGTATTTTTGACCTAGGCCATTCCAGTTATTGGTTTCGAGTATCAGACCTGCGAAAATTTTGAAGGTTTCTCAACCATTCCCTAACTTCAAACTCCCATATCTCGCGAACGGATTGACCAACTCGAGAAATTCCTGTTGCATCTGAAAGCAGAAACTCGCCCGATTTCAACGGTATGTGCATTTTTGCCCTAGGCCATAGTAGTTATTGGTTTCGAGTATCAGACTTGCGAAAATTTTGATGGTTTCTCAAGCATTCCATAACTTCAAACTCCCATATCTCGCGAACGGATTGACGAACTCGAGAAATTCCTGTTGCATCTGAAAGCAGAAACTCGCCCGATTACATCGGTACGTGTATTTTTGCCCTAGGCCATAGTAGATATTGGTTTCGAGTATCAGACTTGCGAAAATTGTGAGGGTTTCTCAACCATTCCTTAACTTCAAACTACCATATCTCGCGAATGGATTGACGAACTCGAGAATTTCCTTCTGCATCTGAAAGCAGAAACACATCCGATTACAACGGTGCGTGTATTTTTGACCTAGGCCATTCCAGTTATTGGTTTCGAGTATGAGACCTGCGAAAATTTTGAAGGTTTCTCAACCATTCCTTAACTTCAAACTCCCATATCTCGCGAACGGAATGTCGAACTCGAGAAATTCCTGTTGCATCTGAAAGTGGAAATTCGCCCGATTACAAAGGTACGTGCATTTTCCCCCTATGCCTTTGTAGTTATTGGTTTCGAGTATCAGACCTGCGAAAATTTTGAAGGTTTCTCAACCATTCCCTAACTTCAAACTCCCATATCTCGCGAACGGTTTGACGAACTCGAGAAATTCCTGTTGCACCTGAAAGTAGAAACTCGCCCGATTACAATGGCGTGTGTACTTTTCCCCTAGGCCGTTGTAGTTATTGTTTTCGAGTATCAGACCAGCGAAAATTTTGAAGGTTTCTCAACCATTCCCTAACTTCAAACTCCCATATCTCGCGAACGGATTGACCAACTCGAGAAATTCCTGTTGCATCTGAAAGCAGAAACTCGCCCGATTACAACGGTACGTGTATTTTTGCCCTAGGCCATAGTAGATATTGGTTTCGAGTATCAGACTTGCGAAAATTTTGATGGTTTCTCAAGCATTCCCTAACTTCAAACTCCCATATCTCGCGAACGGAGCGATGAACTCGAGAAATTCCTGTTGCATCTGAAAGTGGAAACTCGCCCGATTACAAAGGTATGTGCATTTTTCCCCTATGCCTTTGTAGTTATTGATTTCGAGTATCAGACATGCGAAAATTTTGATGGTTTCTCAACCATTCCTTAACTTCAAACTCCCATATCTCGCGAACTGAATGACGAACTCGAGAATTTCCTATTGCATCTGAAAGCAGAAACTCGCCCGATTACAACGGTATGTGTATTTTTCCCCTATGCTATTGTAGTTATTGGTTTCGAGTATCAGACTTGCGAAAATTTTGATAGATTCTCAACCATTCCTTAACTTCAAACTCCCATTTCTCGCGAACGGATTGACGAAAGCGAGAAATTCCTGTTGCATCTGAAAGTAGAAACTCGCCCGATTACAATGGTGTGTGTATTTTTCCCCTAGGCCTTTGTAGTTATTAGTTTCGAGTATCAGACTTGCGAAAATTTTGATCGTTTCTCAACCATTCCTTAACTTCAAACTCCCACATCTCGCGAACGGATCGACGAACTCGAGAAATTCCTGTTGCATCTGAAAGTAGAAACTCGCCCGATTACAACGGTATGTGTATTTTTCCCCTATGATATTGTAGTTATTGGTTTCGAGTATCAGACCAGCGAAAATTTTGAAGGTTTCTCAACCATTCCCTAACTTCAAACTCCCATATCTCGCGAACGGATTGACCAACTCGAGAAATTCCTGTTGCATCTGAAAGCAGAAACTCGCCCGATTTCAACGGTATGTGCATTTTTGCCCTAGGCCATAGTAGTTATTGGTTTCGAGTATCAGACGTGCGAAAATTTTGATCGTTTCTCAAGCATTCCATAACTTCAAACTCCCATATCTCGCGAACGGATTGACGAACTCGAGAAATTCCTGTTGCATCTGAAAGCAGAAACTCGCCCGATTACATCGGTACGTGTATTTTTGCCCTAGGCCATAGTAGATATTGGTTTTGAGTATCAGACTTGGGAAAATTGTGATGGTTTCTCAACCATTCCCTAACTTCAAACTCCCATATCTCGCGAACGGTTTGACGAACTCGAGAAATTCCTGTTGCACCTGAAAGTAGAAACTCGCCCGATTACAATGGCGTGTGTACTTTTCCCCTAGGCCGTTGTAGTTATTGTTTTCGAGTATCAGACCAGCGAAAATTTTGAAGGTTTCTCAAACATTCCCTAACTTCAAACTCCCATATCTCGCGAACGGATTGACCAACTCGAGAAATTCCTGTTGCATCTGAAAGTGGAATCTCGCCCGATTACAAAGGTATGTGCATTTTTCCCCTATGCCTTTGTAGTTATTGGTTTCGAGTATCAGACTTGCAAAAATTTTGATGGTTTCTCAACCATTCCTTAACTTCAAACTCCCATATCTCGCGAACGGAATGACGAACTCGAGAAATTCCTGTTGCATCTGAAAGTAGAAACTCGCCCGATTACAAAGGTATGTGCATTTTTCCCCTATGCCTTTGTAGTTATTGGTTTCGAGTATCAGACATGCGAAAATTTTGATGGTTTCTCAACCATTCCTTAACTTCAAACTCCCATATCTCGCGAACTGAATGACGAACTCGAGAATTTCCTATTGCATCTGAAAGCAGAAACTCGCCCGATTACAACGGTACTTGTATTTTTGCCCTAGGCCATAGTAGATATTGGTTTCGAGTATCAGACTTGGGAAAATTGTGATGGTTTCTCAACCATTCCCTAACTTCAAACTCCCATATCTCGCGAACGGATTGACCAACTCGAGAAATTCCTGTTGCATCTGAAAGTAGAAACTCGCCCGATTACAAGGGTGTGCGTACTTTTCCCCTAGCCCATTCCAGTTATTGGTTTCGAGTATCAGACTTGCGAAAATTGTGATGGTTTCTCAAACCTTCCTTAATTTCAAGCTCCCGTATCTCACGAACGGATTGACGAACTCGAGAAATTCCTGTTGCAGCTGAAAGCAGAAACTCGCCCGATTACAACGGTATGTGTATTTTCCCCTAGGCCATTGTAGTTATTGGTTTCTAGCTTCAGACTTGCGAAAATTTTGATGGTTCCTCAACCATTCCTTAACTTCAAACTCCCATATCTCGCGAACGGAATGACGAACTCGAGAAATTCCTGTTGCATCTGAAAGTAGAAACTCGCCGTATTACAACGGTACGTGTATTTTTCCCCGAGGCCTTTGTAGTTATTGGTTTGTAGTATCAGACTTGCGAAAATTTTGATGGTTTCTCAACCATTCCTTAACTTCAAACTACCATATCTCGCGAATGGATTGACGAACTCGAGAATTTCCTACTGCATCTGAAAGCAGAAACACGCCCGATTACAACGGTACGTGTATTTTTGACCTAGGCCATTCCAGTTATTGGTTTCGAGTATCAGACCTGCGAAAATTTTGAAGGTTTCTCAACCATTCCTTAACTTCAAACTCCCATATCTCGCGAACGGATTGACGAACTCGAGAAATTCCTGTTGCATCTGAAAGCAGAAACTCGCCCGATTTCAACGGTATGTGCATTTTTGCCCTAGGCCATAGTAGTTAATGGTTTCGAGTATCAGACTTGCGAAAATTTTGATGGTTTCTCAAGCATTCCATAACTTCAAACTCCCATATCTCGCGAACGGATTGGCGAACTCGAGAAATTCCCGTTGCATCTGAAAGCAGAAACTCGCCCGATTACAACGGTACGTGTATTTTTGCCCTAGGCCATAGTAGATATTGGTTTCGAGTATCAGACTTGCGAAAATTGTGAGGGTTTCTCAACCATTCCTTAACTTCAAACCACCATATCTCGCGAATGGATTGACGAACTCGAGAATTTCCTTCTGCATCTGAAAGCAGAAACACATCCGATTACAACGGTGCGTGTATTTTTGACCTAGGCCATTCCAGTTATTGGTTTCGAGTATCAGACCTGCGAAAATTTTGAAGGTTTCTCAACCATTCCTTAACTTCAAACTCCCATATCTCGCGAACGGAATGACGAACTCGAGAAACTCCTGTTGCATCTGAAAGTAGAAACTCCCACAATTACAATGGTGTGTGTACTTTTCCCCTAGGCCATTGTAGTTATTGGTTTCGAGTATCAGACTTGCGAAAATTTGGATGGTTTCTCAACCATTCCTTAACTTCAAACTCCCACATCTCGCGAACGGATTGACGAACTCGAGAAATTCCTGTTGCATCTGAAAGTAGAAACTCGCCCGATTACAACGGTATGTGTATTTTTCCCCTATGCTATTGTAGTTATTGGTTTCGAGTATCAGACTTGCGAAAATTTTGATAGATTCTCAACCATTCCTTAACTTCAAACTCCCATATCTCGCGAACGGAATGACGAACTCGAGAAATTCCTGTTGCATCTGAAAGTAGAAACTCGCCGTATTACAACGGTACGTGTATTTTTCCCCGAGGCCTTTGTAGTTATTGGTTTGTAGTATCAGACTTGCGAAAATTTTGATGGTTTCTCAACCATTCCTTAACTTCAAACTACCATATCTCGCGAATGGATTGACGAACTCGAGAATTTCCTACTGCATCTGAAAGCAGAAACACGCCCGATTACAACGGTACGTGTATTTTTGACCTAGGCCATTCCAGTTATTGGTTTCGAGTATCAGACCTGCGAAAATTTTGAAGGTTTCTCAACCATTCCTTAACTTCAAACTCCCATATCTCGCGAACGGATTGACGAACTCGAGAAATTCCTGTTGCATCTGAAAGCAGAAACTCGCCCGATTTCAACGGTATGTGCATTTTTGCCCTAGGCCATAGTAGTTAATGGTTTCGAGTATCAGACTTGCGAAAATTTTGATGGTTTCTCAAGCATTCCATAACTTCAAACTCCCATATCTCGCGAACGGATTGGCGAACTCGAGAAATTCCCGTTGCATCTGAAAGCAGAAACTCGCCCGATTACAACGGTACGTGTATTTTTGCCCTAGGCCATAGTAGATATTGGTTTCGAGTATCAGACTTGCGAAAATTGTGAGGGTTTCTCAACCATTCCTTAACTTCAAACCACCATATCTCGCGAATGGATTGACGAACTCGAGAATTTCCTTCTGCATCTGAAAGCAGAAACACATCCGATTACAACGGTGCGTGTATTTTTGACCTAGGCCATTCCAGTTATTGGTTTCGAGTATCAGACCTGCGAAAATTTTGAAGGTTTCTCAACCATTCCTTAACTTCAAACTCCCATATCTCGCGAACGGAATGACGAACTCGAGAAACTCCTGTTGCATCTGAAAGTAGAAACTCCCACAATTACAATGGTGTGTGTACTTTTCCCCTAGGCCATTGTAGTTATTGGTTTCGAGTATCAGACTTGCGAAAATTTGGATGGTTTCTCAACCATTCCTTAACTTCAAACTCCCACATCTCGCGAACGGATTGACGAACTCGAGAAATTCCTGTTGCATCTGAAAGTAGAAACTCGCCCGATTACAACGGTATGTGTATTTTTCCCCTATGCTATTGTAGTTATTGGTTTCGAGTATCAGACTTGCGAAAATTTTGATAGATTCTCAACCATTCCTTAACTTCAAACTCCCATTTCTCGCGAACGGATTGACGAAAGCGAGAAATTCCTGTTGCATCTGAAAGTAGAAACTCGCCCGATTACAATGGTGTGTGTATTTTTCCCCTAGGCCTTTGTAGTTATTAGTTTCGAGTATCAGACTTGCGAAAATTTTGATCGTTTCTCAACCATTCCTTAACTTCAAACTCCCACATCTCGCGAACGGATCGACGAACTCGAGAAATTCCTGTTGCATCTGAAAGTAGAAACTCGCCCGATTACAACGGTATGTGAATTTTTCCCCTATGATATTGTAGTTATTGGTTTCGAGTATCAGACCAGCGAAAATTTTGAAGGTTTCTCAAGCATTCCCTAACTTCAAACTCCCATATCTCGCGAACGGAGCGATGAACTCGAGAAATTCCTGTTGCATCTGAAAGTGGAAACTCGCCCGATTACAAAGGTATGTGCATTTTTCCCCTATGCCTTTGTAGTTATTGGTTTCGAGTATCAGACTTGCAAAAATTTTGATGGTTTCTCAACCATTCCTTAACTTCAAACTCCCATATCTCGCGAACGGAATGACGAACTCGAGAAATTCCTGTTGCATCTGAAAGTAGAAACTCGCCCGATTACAAAGGTATGTGCATTTTTCCCCTATGCCTTTGTAGTTATTGGTTTCGAGTATCAGACATGCGAAAATTTTGATGGTTTCTCAACCATTCCTTAACTTCAAACTCCCATATCTCGCGAACTGAATGACGAACTCGAGAATTTCCTATTGCATCTGAAAGCAGAAACTCGCCCGATTACAACGGTGCTTGTATTTTTGCCCTAGGCCATAGTAGATATTGGTTTCGAGTATCAGACTTGGGAAAATTGTGATGGTTTCTCAACCATTCCCTAACTTCAAACTCCCATATCTCGCGAACGGATTGACCAACTCGAGAAATTCCTGTTGCATCTGAAAGTAGAAACTCGCCCGATTACAAGGGTGTGCGTACTTTTCCCCTAGCCCATTCCAGTTATTGGTTTCGAGTATCAGACTTGCGAAAATTGTGATGGTTTCTCAAACCTTCCTTAATTTCAAGCTCCCGTATCTCACGAACGGATTGACGAACTCGAGAAATTCCTGTTGCAGCTGAAAGCAGAAACTCGCCCGATTACAACGGTATGTGTATTTTCCCCTAGGCCATTGTAGTTATTGGTTTCTAGCTTCAGACTTGTGAAACTTTGATGGTTCCTCAACCATTCCTTAACTTCAAACTCCCATATCTCGCGAACGGAGCGATGAACTCGAGAAATTCCTGTTGCATCTGAAAGTGGAAACTCGCCCGATTACAAAGGTATGTGCATTTTTCCCCTATGTCTCTGTAGTTATTGGTTTCGAGTATCAGACTTGCGAAAATTTTGATGGTTTCTCAACCATTCCTTAACTTCAAGCTCCTATATCTCGCGAACGGATTGACGAACTCGAGAAATTCCTGTTGCATCTGAAATTAGAAACTCGCCCGATTACAAAGATATGTGTGTTTTTCCCCTAGGCCATAATACATATTGGTTTCGAGTATCAGACTTGCGAAAATTTTGATGGTTTCTCAAGCATTCCCTAACTTCAAACTCCCATATCTCGCGAACGGAGCGATGAACTCGAGAAATTCCTGTTGCATCTGAAAGTGGAAACTCGCCCGATTACAAAGGTATGTGCATTTTTCCCCTATGCCTTTGTCGTTATTGGTTTCGAGTATCAGACTTGCGAAAATTTTGATGGTTTCTCAACCATTCCTTAACTTCAAGCTCCTATATCTCGCGAACGGATTGACGAACTCGAGAAATTCCTGTTGCATCTGAAATTAGAAACTCGCCCGATTACAAAGATATGTTTGTTTTTCCCCTAGGCCTTTGTAGTTATTGGTTTCGAGTAGCAGACTTGCGAATGTTTTGAGGGTTTCCCAACCATTCCTTAACTTCAAACTCCCATATCTCGCGAACGGATTGACGAACCCGAGAAATTCCTGTTGCATCTGAAAGAAGAAAGTCGACCGATTAGAATGGGGTGTGTACTTTTCCCCTTGGCCATTCCAGTTATTCGTTTCTAGCATCAGAAATGCGAAAATTTCGATGGTTTCTCAACCATTCCTAAACTTCAAACTCCCATATCTCGCGAACGGATTGACGAACTCGAGAAATTCCTGTTGCATCTGAAAGCAGAAACTCGCCCGATTACATCGGTACGTGTATTTTTGCCCTAGGCCATAGTAGATATTGGTTTCGAGTATCAGACTTGGGAAAATTGTGATGGTTTCTCAACCATTCCCTAACTTCAAACTCCCATATCTCGCGAACGGTTTGACGAACTCGAGAAATTCCTGTTGCACCTGAAAGTAGAAACTCGCCCGATTACAATGGTGTGTGTACTTTTCCCCTAGGCCGTTGTAGTTATTGTTTTCGAGTATCAGACCAGCGAAAATTTTGAAGGTTTCTCAACCATTCCCTAACTTCAAACTCCCATATCTCGCGAACGGATTGACCAACTCGAGAAATTCCTGTTGCATCTGAAAGCAGAAACTCTCCCGATTACAACGGTACTTGTATTTTTGCCCTAGGCCATAGTAGATATTGGTTTCGAGTATCAGACTTGCGAAATTTGTGATGGTTTCTCAACCATTCCTTAACTTCAAACTCCCATATCTCGCGAACGGATTGACGAACCCGAGAATTTCCTATTGCATCTGAAAGCAGAAACTCGCCGTATTACAACGGTACGTGTATTTTTCCCCGAGGCCTTTGTAGTTATTGGTTTGGAGTATCAGACTTGCGAAAATTTTGATGGTTTCTCAACCATTCCTTAACTTCAAACTACCATATCTCGCGAATGGATTGACGAACTCGAGAATTTCCTACTGCATCTGAAAGCAGAAACACGCCCGATTACAACGGTACGTGTATTTTTGACCTAGGCCATTCCAGTTATTGGTTTCGAGTATCAGACCTGCGAAAATTTTGAAGGTTTCTCAACCATTCCTTAACTTCAAACTCCCATATCTCGCGAACGGATTGACGAACTCGAGAAATTCCTGTTGCATCTGAAAGCAGAAACTCGCCCGATTTCAACGGTATGTGCATTTTTCCCCTATGCCTTTGTAGTTATTGGTTTCGAGTATCAGACTTGCGAAAATTTTGATGGTTTCTCAACCATTCCTTAACTTCAAACTCCCATATCTCGCGAACGGAATGACGAACTCGAGAAATTCCTGTTGCATCTGAAAGTAGAAACTCCCACAATTACAATGGTGTGTGTACTTTTCCCCTAGGCCATTGTAGTTATTGGTTTCGAGTATCAGACTTGCGAAAATTTTGATGATTTCTCAACCATTCCTTATCATCAAACTACCATATCTCGCGAATGGATTGACGAACTCGTGAATTTCCTATTGCATCTGAAAGCAGAAACACGCCCGATTACAATGCTACGTGTATTTTTGACCTAGGCCATTCCAGTTATTGGTTTCGAGTATCAGACCAGCGAAAATTTTGAAGGTTTCTCAACCATTCCCTAACTTCAAACTCCCATATCTCGCGAACGGAATGACGAACTCGAGAAATTCCTGTTGCATCTGAAAGTAGAAACTCGCCCGATTACAACGGTACGTGTATTTTTGCCCTAGGCCATAGTAGATATTGGTTTCGAGTATCAGACTTGCGAAAATATTGATGGTTTCTCAAGCATTCCCTAACTTCAAACTCCCATATCTCGCGAACGGAACGATGAACTCGAGAAATTCCTGTTGCATCTGAAAGTGGAAACTCGCCCGATTACAAAGGTATGTGCATTTTTCCCCTATGCCTTTGTAGTTATTGGTTTCGAGTATCAGACTTGCAAAAATTGTGATGGTTTCTCAACCATTCCCTAACTTCAAACTCCCATATCTCGCGAACGGATTGACCAACTCGAGAAATTCCTGTTGCACCTGAAAGTAGAAACTCGCCCGATTACAATGGTGTGTGTACTTTTCCCCTGGGCCATTGTAGTGATTGGTTTCGAGTATCAGACTTGCGAAAATTTTGATGGTTACTCAACCATTCCTTAACTTCAAACTACCATATCTCGCGAACGGATTGACGAACCCGAGAATTTCCTATTGCATCTGAAAGCAGAAACTCGCCGTATTACAACGGTACGTGTATTTTTCCCCGAGGCCTTTGTAGTTATTGGTTTGGAGTATCAGACTTGCGAAAATTTTGATGGTTTCTCAACCATTCCTTAACTTCAAACTACCATATCTCGCGAATGGATTGACGTACTCGAGAATTTCCTACTGCATCTGAAAGCAGAAACACGCCCGATTACAACGGTACGTGTATTTTTGACCTAGGCCATTCCAGTTATTGGTTTCGAGTATCAGACCTGCGAAAATTTTGAAGGTTTCTCAACCATTCCTTAACTTCAAACTCCCATATCTCGCGAACGGATTGACGAACTCGAGAAATTCCTGTTGCATCTGAAAGCAGAAACTCGCCCGATTTCAACGGTATGTGCATTTTTCCCCTATGCCTTTGTAGTTATTGGTTTCGAGTATCAGACTTGCGAAAATTTTGATGGTTTCTCAACCATTCCTTAACTTCAAACTCCCATATCTCGCGAACGGAATGACGAACTCGAGAAATTCCTGTTGCATCTGAAAGTAGAGACTCCCACAATTACAATGGTGTGTGTACTTTTCCCCTAGGCCATTGTAGTTATTGGTTTCGAGTATCAGACTTGCGAAAATTTTGATGATTTCTCAACCATTCCTTATCATCAAACTACCATATCTCGCGAATGGATTGACGAACTCGTGAATTTCCTATTGCATCTGAAAGCAGAAACACGCCCGATTACAATGCTACGTGTATTTTTGACCTAGGCCATTCCAGTTATTGGTTTCGAGTATCAGACCAGCGAAAATTTTGAAGGTTTCTCAACCATTCCCTAACTTCAAACTCCCATATCTCGCGAACGGAATGACGAACTCGAGAAATTCCTGTTGCATCTGAAAGTAGAAACTCGCCCGATTACAACGGTACGTGTATTTTTGCCCTAGGCCATAGTAGATATTGGTTTCGAGTATCAGACTTGCGAAAATTTTGATGGTTTCTCAAGCATTCCCTAACTTCAAACTCCCATATATCGCGAACGGAACGATGAACTCGAGAAATTCCTGTTGCATCTGAAAGTGGAAACTCGCCCGATTACAAAGGTTTGTGCATTTTTCCCCTATGCCTTTGTAGTTATTGGTTTCGAGTATCAGACTTGCAAAAATTTTGATGGTTTCTCAACCATTCCTTAACTTCAAACTCCCATATCTCGCGAACGGAATGACGAACTCGAGAAATTCCTGTTGCATCTGAAAGTAGAAACTCGCCCGATTACAATGGTATGTGCATTTTTCCCCTATGCCTTTGTAGTTATTGGTTTCGAGTATCAGACTTGCGAAAATTTTGATGGTTTCTCAACCATTCCTTAACTTCAAACTCCCATATCTCGCGAACTGAATGACGAACTCGAGAATTTCCTATTGCATCTGAAAGCAGAAACTCGCCCGATTACAACGGTACATGTATTTTTGCCCTAGGCCATAGTAGATATTGGTTTCGAGTATCAGACTTGCGAAAATTGTGATGGTTTCTCAACCATTCCTTAACTTCAAACTCCCATATCTCGCGAACGGATTGACGAACCCGAGAATTTGCTATTGCATCTGAAAGCAGAAACTCGCCGTATTACAACGGTACGTGTATTTTTCCCCGAGGCCTTTGTAGTTATTGGTTTGGAGTATCAGACTTGCGAAAATTTTGATGGTTTCTCAACCATTCCTTAACTTCAAACTACCATATCGCGCGAATGGATTGACGAACTCGAGAATTTCCTACTGCATCTGAAAGCAGAAACACGCCCGATTACAACTGTACGTGTATTTTTGACCTAGGCCATTCCAGTTATTGGTTTCGAGTATCAGACTTGCGAAAATTGTGATGGTTTCTCAACCATTCCTTAACTTCAAACTACCATATCTCGCGAATGGATTGACGAACTCGAGAATTTCCTTCTCCATCTGAAAGCAGAAACACATCCGATTACAACGGTGCGTGTATTTTTGACCTAGGGCATTCCAGTTATTGGTTTCGAGTATCAGACCTGCGAAAATTTTGAAGGTTTCTGAACCATTCCTTATCTTCAAACTCCAATATCTCGCGAACGGAATGTCGAACTCGAGAAATTCCTGTTGCATCTGAAAGTGGAAATTCGCCCGATTACAAAGGTACGTGCATTTTTCCCCTATGCCTTTGTAGTTATTGGTTTCGAGTATCAGACTTGCGAAAATTTTGATGGTTTCTCAACCATTCCTTAACTTCAAACTCCCATATCTCGCGAACGGAATGACGAACTCGAGAAATTCCTGTTGCATCTGAAAGTAGAAACTCCCACAATTACAATGGTGTGTGTACTTTTCCCCTAGGCCATTGTAGTTATTGGTTTCGAGTATCAGACTTGCGAAAATTTTGATGATTTCTCAACCATTCCTTAACATCAAACTACCATATCTCGCGAAAGGATTGACGAACTCGAGAAATTCCTGTTGCATCTGAAAGTAGAAACTCGCCCGATTACAATGGTATGTGCATTTTTCCCCTATGCCTTTGTAGTTATTGGTTTCGAGTATCAGACTTGCAAAAATTGTGATGGTTTCTCAACCATTCCCTAACTTCAAACTCCCATATCTCGCGAACGGATTGACCAACTCGAGAAATTCCTGTTGCACCTGAAAGTAGAAACTCGCCCGATTACAATGGTGTGTGTACTTTTCCCCTGGGCCATTGTAGTGATTGGTTTCGAGTATCAGACTTGCGAAAATTTTGATGGTTACTCAACCATTCCTTAACTTCAAACTACCATATCTCGCGAACGGATTGACGAACCCGAGAATTTCCTATTGCATCTGAAAGCAGAAACTCGCCGTATTACAACGGTACGTGTATTTTTCCCCGAGGCCTTTGTAGTTATTGGTTTGGAGTATCAGACTTGCGAAAATTTTGATGGTTTCTCAACCATTCCTTAACTTCAAACTACCATATCTCGCGAATGGATTGACGTACTCGAGAATTTCCTACTGCATCTGAAAGCAGAAACACGCCCGATTACAACGGTACGTGTATTTTTGACCTAGGCCATTCCAGTTATTGGTTTCGAGTATCAGACCTGCGAAAATTTTGAAGGTTTCTCAACCATTCCTTAACTTCAAACTCCCATATCTCGCGAACGGATTGACGAACTCGAGAAATTCCTGTTGCATCTGAAAGCAGAAACTCGCCCGATTTCAACGGTATGTGCATTTTTCCCCTATGCCTTTGTAGTTATTGGTTTCGAGTATCAGACTTGCGAAAATTTTGATGGTTTCTCAACCATTCCTTAACTTCAAACTCCCATATCTCGCGAACGGAATGACGAACTCGAGAAATTCCTGTTGCATCTGAAAGTAGAAACTCCCACAATTACAATGGTGTGTGTACTTTTCCCCTAGGCCATTGTAGTTATTGGTTTCGAGTATCAGACTTGCGAAAATTTTGATGATTTCTCAACCATTCCTTATCATCAAACTACCATATCTCGCGAATGGATTGACGAACTCGTGAATTTCCTATTGCATCTGAAAGCAGAAACACGCCCGATTACAATGCTACGTGTATTTTTGACCTAGGCCATTCCAGTTATTGGTTTCGAGTATCAGACCAGCGAAAATTTTGAAGGTTTCTCAACCATTCCCTAACTTCAAACTCCCATATCTCGCGAACGGAATGACGAACTCGAGAAATTCCTGTTGCATCTGAAAGTAGAAACTCGCACGATTACAACGGTACGTGTATTTTTGCCCTAGGCCATAGTAGATATTGGTTTCGAGTATCAGACTTGCGAAAATTTTGATGGTTTCTCAAGCATTCCCTAACTTCAAACTCCCATATATCGCGAACGGAACGATGAACTCGAGAAATTCCTGTTGCATCTGAAAGTGGAAACTCGCCCGATTACAAAGGTATGTGCATTTTTCCCCTATGCCTTTGTAGTTATTGGTTTCGAGTATCAGACTTGCAAAAATTTTGATGGTTTCTCAACCATTCCTTAACTTCAAACTCCCATATCTCGCGAACGGAATGACGAACTCGAGAAATTCCTGTTGCATCTGAAAGTAGAAACTCGCCCGATTACAATGGTATGTGCATTTTTCCCCTATGCCTTTGTAGTTATTGGTTTCGAGTATCAGACTTGCGAAAATTTTGATGGTTTCTCAACCATTCCTTAACTTCAAACTCCCATATCTCGCGAACTGAATGACGAACTCGAGAATTTCCTATTGCATCTGAAAGCAGAAACTCGCCCGATTACAACGGTACATGTATTTTTGCCCTAGGCCATAGTAGATATTGGTTTCGAGTATCAGACTTGCGAAAATTGTGATGGTTTCTCAACCATTCCTTAACTTCAAACTCCCATATCTCGCGAACGGATTGACGAACCCGAGAATTTGCTATTGCATCTGAAAGCAGAAACTCGCCGTATTACAACGGTACGTGTATTTTTCCCCGAGGCCTTTGTAGTTATTGGTTTGGAGTATCAGACTTGCGAAAATTTTGATGATTTCTCAACCATTCCTTAACATCAAACTACCATATCTCGCGAAAGGATTGACGAACTCGTGAATTTCCTATTGCATCTGAAAGCAGAAACACGCCCGATTACAATGGTACGTGTAATTTTGACCTAGGCCTTTCCAGTTATTGGTTTCGAGTATCAGACCAGCGAAAATTTTGAAGGTTTCTCTACCATTCCTTAAATTCAAACTACAATATCTCGCGAACGGAATGTCGAACTCGAGAAATTCCTGTTGCATCTGAAAGTGGAAATTCGCCCGATTACAAAGGTACGTGCATTTTTCCCCTATGCCTTTGTAGTTATTGGTTTCGAGTATCAGACTTGCGAAAATTTTGATGGTTTCTCAACCATTCCTTAACTTCAAACTCCCATATCTCGCGAACGGAATGACGAACTCGAGAAATTCCTGTTGCATCTGAAAGTAGAAACTCCCACAATTACAATGGTGTGTGTACTTTTCCCCTAGGCCATTGTAGTTATTGGTTTCGAGTATCAGACTTGCGAAAATTTTGATGATTTCTCAACCATTCCTTAACATCAAACTACCATATCTCGCGAAAGGATTGACGAACTCGTGAATTTCCTATTGCATCTGAAAGCAGAAACACGCCCGATTACAATGGTACGTGTAATTTTGACCTAGGCCTTTCCAGTTATTGGTTTCGAGTATCAGACCAGCGAAAATTTTGAAGGTTTCTCTACCATTCCTTAAATTCAAACTCCCATATCTCGCGAACGGATTGACGAACTCGAGAAATTCCTGTTGCAACTGAAAGCAGAAACTCGCCTGATTTCCACGGTATGTGCATTTTTGCCCTAGGCCACAGTAGTTATTGGTTTCGAATATCAGACATGCGAAAATTTTGATGGTTTCTCAACCATTCCTTAACTTCAAACTCCCATATCTCGCGAACGGAATGACGAACTCGAGAAATTCCTGTTGCATCTTAAAGTGGAAACTCGCCCGATTACAAACGTATGTGCATTTTTCCCCTATGCCTTTGCAGTTATTGGTTTCGAGTATCAGACTTGCGAAAATTGTGATGGTTTCTCAACCATTCCTTAACTTCAAACTCCCATATCTCGCGAACGGATTGACGAACTCGAGAAATTCCTGTTGCATCTGAAAGCAGAAACTCGCCCGATTTCAACGGTATGTGCATTTTTGCCCTAGGTCATAGTAGTTATTGGTTTCGAGTATCAGACTTATGAAAATTGTGATGGTTTCTCAACCATTCCTTAACCTCAAACTCCCATATCTCGCGAACGGAATGACGAACTCGAGAAATTCCTGTTGCATCTGAAAGTAGAAACTCCCACAATTACAATGGTGTGTGTACTTTTCCCCTAGGCCATTGTGGTTATTGGTTTCGAGTATCAGACTTGCGAAAATTTTGATGGTTTCTCAACCATTCCTTAACTTCAAACTCCCATATCTCGCGAACGGAATGACGAACTCGAGAAATTCCTGTTGCATCTGAAAGTAGAAACTCCCACAATTACAATGGTGTGTGTACTTTTCCCCTAGGCCATTGTTGTTATTGGTTTCGAGTATCAGACTTGCGAAAATTTTGATGATTTCTCAACCATTCCTTAACATCAAACTACCATATCTCGCGAATGGATTGACGAACTCGTGAATTTCCTATTGCATCTGAAAGCAGAAACACGCCCGATTACAATGGTACGTGTAATTTTGACCTAGGCCTTTCCAGTTATTGGTTTCGAGTATCAGACCAGCGAAAATTTTGAAGGTTTCTCTACCATTCCTTAAATTCAAACTCCCATATCTCGCGAACGGATTGACGAACTCGAGAAATTCCTGTTGCAACTGAAAGCAGAAACTCGCCTGATTTCCACGGTATGTGCATTTTTGCCCTAGGCCACAGTAGTTATTGGTTTCCAATATCAGACATGCGAAAATTTTGATGGTTTCTCAACCATTCCTTAACTTCAAACTCCCATATCTCGCGAACGGAATGACGAACTCGAGAAATTCCTGTTGCATCTTAAAGTGGAAACTCGCCCGATTACAAAGGTATGTGCATTTTTCCCCTTTGCCTTTGCAGTTATTGGTTTCGAGTATCAGACTTGCGAAAATTGTGATGGTTTCTCAACCATTCCTTAACTTCAAACTCCCATATCTCGCGAACGGATTGACGAACTCGAGAAATTCCTGTTGCATCTGACAGCAGAAACTCGCCCGATTTCAACGGTATGTGCATTTTTGCCCTAGGTCATAGTAGTTATTGGTTTCGAGTATCAGACTTATGAAAATTTTGATGGTTTCTCAACCATTCCTTAACCTCAAACTCCCATATCTCGCGAACGGAATGACGAACTCGAGAAATTCCTGTTGCATCTGAAAGTAGAAACTCCCACAATTACAATGGTGTGTGTACTTTTCCCCTAGGCCATTGTGGTTATTGGTTTCGAGTATCAGACTTGCGAAAATTTTGATTGTTTCTCAACCATTCCTTAACTTCAAACTACCATATCTCGCGAATGGATTGACGAACTCGTGAATTTCCTATTGTATCTGAAAGCAGAAACACGCCCGATTACAACGGTACATGTATTTTTGAACTAGGCCATTCCAGTTATTGGTTTCGAGTATCAGACCAGCGAAAATTTTGAAGGTTTCTCAACCATTCCTTAACTTCAAACTCCCATATCTCGCGAACGGAATGACGAACTCGAGAAATTCCTGTTGCATCTGAAAGTAGAAACTCCCACAATTACAATGGTGTGTGTAGTTTCCCCGTAGGCCATTGTATTTATTGGTTTCGAGTATCAGACTTGCGAAAATTTTGATGGTTTCTCAACCATTCCTTAACTTCAAGCTCCTATATCTCGCGAACGGATTGACGAACTCGAGAAATTCCTGTTGCATCTGAAATTAGAAACTCGCCCGATTATAAAGATGTGTGTGTTTTTCCCCTAGGCCATTGTAGTTATTGGTTTCGAGTAGCAGACTTGCGAAAGTTTTGAAGGTTTCCCAACCATTCCTTAACTTCAAAATCCCATATCTCGCGAACGGATTGACGGACCCGAGAAATTCCTGTTGCATCTGAAAGTAGAAAGTCGACCGATTAGAATAGGGTGTGTACTTTTCCCCTTAGCCATTCCAGTTATTCGTTTCTAGCATCAGAAATGCGAAAATTTCGATGGTTTCTCAACCATTCCTTAACTTCAAACTCCCATATCTCGCGAACGGATTGACGAACTCGAGAAATTCCTGTTGCATCTGAAAGTGGAAACTCGCCCGATTACAAAGGTATGTGCATTTTTGACCTAGGCCATTCCAGTTATTGGTTTCGAGTATCAGACCAGCGAAAATTTTGAAGGTTTCTCAACCATTCCTTAAATTCAAACTCCCATATCTCGCGAACGGATTGACGAACTCGAGAAATTCCTGTTGCAACTGAAAGCAGAAACTCGCCTGATTTCAACGGTATGTGCATTTTTGCCCTAGGCCATAGTAGTTATTGGTTTGGAATATCAGACATGCGAAAATATTAATGGTTTCTCAACCATTCCTTAACTTCAAACTCCCATTTCTCGCGAACGGAATGACGATCTCGAGAAATTCCTGTTGCATCTGAAAGTGGAAACTCGCCCGATTACAAAGGTATGTGCATTTTTCCCCTATGCCTTTGCAGTTATTGGTTTCGAGTATCAGACTTGCGAAAATTGTGATGGTTTCTCAACCATTCCTTAACTTCAAACTTCCATATCTCGCGAACGGATTGACGAACTCGAGAAATTCCTGTTGCAACTGAAAGCAGAAACTCGCCTGATTTCAACGGTATGTGCATTTTTGCCCTAGGCCATAGTAGTTATTGGTTTGGAATATCAGACATGCGAAAATATTAATGGTTTCTCAACCATTCCTTAATTTCAAACTCCCATATCTCGCGAACGGAATGACGAACTCGAGAAATTCCTGTTGCATCTGATAGTAGAAACTCCCACAATTACAATGGTGTGTGTAGTTTCCCCGTAGGCCATTGTAGTTATTGGTTTCGAGTATCAGACTTGCGAATATTTTGATAGATTCTCAACCATTCCTTAACTTCAAACTCCCATTTCTCGCGAACGGATTGACGAACTCGAGAAATTCCTGTTGCATCTTAAAGTAGAAACTCGCCCGATTACAATGGTGTGTGTACTTTTCCCCTAGGCCATTCCAGTTATTGATTTCGAGTATCAGACTTACGAAAATTTTGATGGTTTCTCAAGCATTTCTTAACATCAAACTCCCATATTTCGCGAACGGATTGACGAACTCGAGAAATTCTTGTTGCATCTGAAAGCAGAAACTCGCCCGATTACAACGGTGTGTGTATTTTTCCCCTAGGCCATTGTAGTTATTGGTTTCTAGCATCAGAATTGCGAAAATTTTGATGGTTTCTCAACCATTCCTTAACTTCAAACTCCCATATCTCGCGAACGGAATGTCGAACTCGAGAAATTCCTGTTGCATCTGAAATTAGAAACTCGCCCGATTACAAAGATATGTGTGTTTTTCCCCTAGGCCTTTGTAGTTATTGGTTTCGTGTAGCAGACTTGCGAAAGTTTTGAAGGTTTCCCAACCATTCCTTAACTTCAAACTCCCATATCTCGCGAACGGAATGACGAACTCGAGAAATTCCTGTTGCATCTGAAAGTAGAAACTCCCACAATTACAATGGTGTGTGTACTTTTCCCCTAGGCCATTGTAGTTATTGGTTCCGAGTATCAGACTTGCGAAAATTTTGACGGTTTCTCATCCATTCCTTAACTTCAAACTACCATATCTCGCGAATGGATTGACGATCTCGTGAATTTCCCATTGCATCTGAAAGCAGAAACTCGCCCGATTACAACTGTGTGTGTCTTTTTCCCCTAGGCCATTCCAGTTATTGGTTTCGAGTATCAGACCAGCGAAAATTTTGAAGGTTTCTCAACCATTCCTTAAATTCAAACTCCCACATCTCGCAAACGGATTGACGAACTCGAGAAATTCCTGTTGCATCTGAAAGTAGAAACTCGCCCGATTACAATGGTGTGTGTACTTTTCCCCTAGGCCATTCCAGTTATTGGTTTCGAGTATCAGACTTGCAAAAATTTTGATGGTTTCTCTACCATTCCTTAACTTCAAACTCCCATATCTCGCGAACGGTTTGACGAACTCGAGAAATTCCTGTTGCATCTGAAATTAGAAACTCGCCCGATTACAAAGATGTGTGTGTTTTTCCTCTAGGCCTCTGTAGTTATTGGTTTCGAGTATCAGACTTGCGAAAATTTTGAGGGTTTCTCAACCATTCCTTAACTTCAAAACTCCCATATCTCGCGAACGGTTTGACGAACTCGAGAAACTCCTGTTGCATCTGAAAGTGGAAACTCGCCCGATTACAGGGGTATGTGTATTTTTCCCCTAGGCCTTTGGAGTTATTGGTTTCGAGTGTCAGACTTGCGAAAATTGTGATGGTTTCTCAACCATTCCTTAAATTCAAACTCCCATATCTCGCGAACGGATTGACGAACTCGAGAAATTCCTGTTGCAACTGAAAGCAGAAACTCGCCTGATTTCAACGGTATGTGCATTTTTGCCCTAGGCCATAGTAGTTATTGGTTTGGAATATCAGACATGCGAAAATATTAATGGTTTCTCAACCATTCCTTAACTTCAAACTCCCATTTCTCGCGAACGGAATGACGATCTCGAGAAATTCCTGTTGCATCTGAAAGTGGAAACTCGCCCGATTACAAAGGTATGTGCATTTTTCCCCTATGCCTTTGCAGTTATTGGTTTCGAGTATCAGACTTGCGAAAATTGTGATGGTTTCTCAACCATTCCTTAACTTCAAACTTCCATATCTCGCGAACGGATTGACGAACTCGAGAAATTCCTGTTGCAACTGAAAGCAGAAACTCGCCTGATTTCAACGGTATGTGCATTTTTGCCCTAGGCCATAGTAGTTATTGGTTTGGAATATCAGACATGCGAAAATATTAATGGTTTCTCAACCATTCCTTAACTTCAAACTCCCATATCTCGCGAACGGAATGACGAACTCGAGAAATTCCTGTTGCATCTGATAGTAGAAACTCCCACAATTACAATGGTGTGTGTAGTTTCCCCGTAGGCCATTGTAGTTATTGGTTTCGAGTATCAGACTTGCGAATATTTTGATAGATTCTCAACCATTCCTTAACTTCAAACTCCCATTTCTCGCGAACGGATTGACGAACTCGAGAAATTCCTGTTGCATCTTAAAGTAGAAACTCGCCCGATTACAATGGTGTGTGTACTTTTCCCATAGGCCATTCCAGTTATTGATTTCGAGTATCAGACTTACGAAAATTTTGATGGTTTCTCAAGCATTTCTTAACATCAAACTCCCATATTTCGCGAACGGATTGACGAACTCGAGAAATTCTTGTTGCATCTGAAAGCAGAAACTCGCCCGATTACAACGGTGTGTGTATTTTTCCCCTAGGCCATTGTAGTTATTGGTTTCTAGCATCAGAATTGCGAAAATTTTGATGGTTTCTCAACCATTCCTTAACTTCAAACTCCCATATCTCGCGAACGGAATGTCGAACTCGAGAAATTCCTGTTGCATCTGAAATTAGAAACTCGCCCGATTACAAAGATATGTGTGTTTTTCCCCTAGGCCTTTGTAGTTATTGGTTTCGTGTAGCAGACTTGCGAAAGTTTTGAAGGTTTCCCAACCATTCCTTAACTTCAAACTCCCATATCTCGCGAACGGAATGACGAACTCGAGAAATTCCTGTTGCATCTGAAAGTAGAAACTCCCACAATTACAATGGTGTGTGTACTTTTCCCCTAGGCCATTGTAGTTATTGGTTCCGAGTATCAGACTTGCGAAAATTTTGACGGTTTCTCATCCATTCCTTAACTTCAAACTACCATATCTCGCGAATGGATTGACGATCTCGTGAATTTCCCATTGCATCTGAAAGCAGAAACTCGCCCGATTACAACTGTGTGTGTCTTTTTCCCCTAGGCCATTCCAGTTATTGGTTTCGAGTATCAGACCAGCGAAAATTTTGAAGGTTTCTCAACCATTCCTTAAATTCAAACTCCCACATCTCGCAAACGGATTGACGAACTCGAGAAATTCCTGTTGCATCTGAAAGTAGAAACTCGCCCGATTACAATGGTGTGTGTACTTTTCCCCTAGGCCATTCCAGTTATTGATTTCGAGGATCAGACTTACGAAAATTTTGATGGTTTCTCAACCATTCCTTAACATCAAACTCCCATATCTCGCGAACGGATTGACGAACTCGAGAAATTCCTGTTGCATGTGAGAGTCGAAACTCGCCCGATTACAACGGTATGTGTATTTTTCCCCTAGGCCTTTGTAGTTATTGGTTTCGAGTATCAGACTTGCAAAAATTTTGATGGTTTCTCTACCATTCCTTAACTTCAAACTCCCATATCTCGCGAACGGATTGACGAACTCGAGAAATTCCTGTTGCATCTGAAATTAGAAACTCGCCCGATTACAAAGATGTGTGTGTTTTTCCTCTAGGCCTCTGTAGTTATTGGTTTCGAGTATCAGACTTGCGAAAATTTTGAGGGTTTCTCAACCATTCCTTAACTTCAAAACTCCCATATCTCGCGAACGGTTTGACGAACTCGAGAAACTCCTGTTGCATCTGAAAGTGGAAACTCGCCCGATTACAGGGGTATGTGTATTTTTCCCCTAGGCCTTTGGAGTTATTGGTTTCGAGTGTCAGACTTGCGAAAATTGTGATGGTTTCTCAACCCTGCCTTAATTTCAAACTCCCATATCTCACGAACGGATTGACGAACTCGAGAAATTCCTGTTGCCGCTGAAAGCAGAAACTCGCCCGTTTACAATGGTGTGTGTACTTTTCCCCTAGGCCATTCCAGTTATTCGTTTCTAGCATCAGAATTGCGAAAATTTTGATGGTTTCTCAAGCATTCCTTAATTTCAAGCTTCCATATCTCGCGAACGGAATGACGAACTCGAGAAATTGCTGTTGCATCTGAAAGTAGAAACTCGCCCGATTACAAGGGTGTGCGTACTTTTCCCCTAGCCCATTCCAGTTATTGGTTTCGAGTATCAGACTTGCGAAAATTGTGATGGTTTCTCAAACCTTCCTTAATTTCAAGCTCCCGTATCTCACGAACGGATTGACGAACTCGAGAAATTCCTGTTGCAGCTGAAAGCAGAAACTCGCCCGATTACAACGGTATGTGTATTTTCCCCTAAGCCATTGTAGTTATTGGTTTCTAGCTTCAGACTTGCGAAAATTTTGATGGTTCCTCAACCATTCCTTAACTTCAAACTCCCATATCTCGCGAACGGAATGACGAACTCGAGAAATTCCTGTTGCATCTGAAAGTGGAAACTCGCCCGATTACAAAGGTATGTGCATTTTTCCCCTATGCCTTTGCAGTTATTGGTTTCGAGTATCAGACTTGCGAAAATTGTGATGGTTTCTCAACCATACCTTAACTTCAAACTCCCATATCTCGCGAACGGATTGACGAACTTGAGAAATTCCTTTTGCATCTGAAAGCAGAAAATCGCCCGATTACAACGGTATGTGTATTTTCCCCTAAGCCATTGTAGTTATTGGTTTCTAGCTTCAGACTTGCGAAAATTTTGATGGTTCCTCAACCATTCCTTAACTTCAAACTCCCATATCTCGCGAACGGATTGACGAACTTGAGAAATTCCTTTTGCATCTGAAAGCAGAAAATCGCCCGATTACAACGGTATGTGTATTTTTGCCCTAGGCAATAGAAGTTATTGGTTCCGAGTATCAGACTTACTAAAATTTTGATGGCTTCTCAACCATTCCGTAACTTCAAACTCCTATATCTCGCGAACGGATTGACGATCTCGAGAAATTCCTGCTGCATCTGAAAGCAGAAACTCGCCCGATTACAACGGTATGTGTATTTTTGCCCTGGGACAAAGTAGTTATTGGTTTCGAGTATCAGACTTACTAAAATTTTGATGGTTTCTCAACCATTCCGTAACTTCAAACTCCCATATCTCGCGAAGGGATTGACGAACTCGAGAAATTCCAGTTGCATCTAAAAGCATAATCTCGCCCGATTGCATTGGTATGTGTATTTTTGCCCTGGGCCATAGTAGTTATTGGTTTCGAGTATCAGATTTGCGAAAATTTTGATGGCTTCTCAACCATACCTTAACTTCAAACTCCCACATCTCGCGAACGGATCGACGAACTAGAGAAATTCCAGTTGCATCTGAAAGCAGAAACTCGCCCGATTACAGTGGTGTGTGTACTTTTCCCCTAGGCCATTCCAGTTATAGGTTTCGAGTATCAGACTTGCGAAAATTTTGATGGCTTCTCAACCATTCCATAACTTCAAACTCCCATATCTCGCGAACGGATAGACGAACTCGAGAAATTCCTGTTGCATCTGAAAGTAGAAACTAGCCCGATTACAACGGCATGTGTATTTTTGCTCTAGGCATTGGTAGTTAATGGTTTCGAGTATCAGACGTGCGAAAATTTTGTTGGCTTGTCAACCATTCCTTAAATTCAAACTCCCATATCTCGCGAACGGATTGACGATCTCGAGAAATTTCTGTCGCATCTGAAGGTAGAAGATCGCCCGATTACAACGGTATGTGTATTTTTGCCCTAGGCAATAGTAGTTATTAGTTTCGAGTATCAGACTTGCGAAAATTTTGATGATTTCTCAACCACTCCTTAACTTCAAACTCCCATATCTCGCGAACGGATTACCAACTCGAGAAATTCCAGTTGCATCTGAAAGCAGAAACTCGTCCGATTACAATGGTATGTGTACTTTTCCCCTAGGCCATTCCAGTTATTGGTTTCGGGTATCAGACCAGCGAAAAGTTGGATGGCTTCTCAACCATTCCTTAACTTCAAACTCCCACATCTCCCGAACGGATTGACGAACTAGAGAAATTCCAGTTGCATCTGAAAGCAGAAACTCGCCCGATTACAGTGGTATGTGTACTTTTCCCCTAGGCCATTTCAGTAATTGGTTTCAAGTATCAGACCAGCGAAAATTTTGATGGTTTCTCAACCATTCCTTAACTTCAAACTCCCATATCTCGCGAACGGATTGACGAACTCGAGAAATTCCTGTTGCATCTGAAACCAGAAACTCGTCCGATTACAACGGTATGTGTATCTTTGCCGTAGGCCATAGTAGTTATTGGTTTCGAGTATCAGGCTTGCGAAAATTGTGATGGTCTCTCAACCATTCCTTAACTTCAAACTCCCATATCTCCCGAACGGATTGACGAACTCGAGAAATTCCTGTTGCATCTGAAAGTAGAAACTCGCTCTATTACAAAGGTATTTGTATTTTTGCCCTGGGCCATAGTAGCTATTGGTTTCGAGTATCAGGCTTGGAAAATTTTGATGGTTTCTCAACCGTTCCTTAATTTCAAACTCCCATATCTCGCGAACGGATTGACGAACTCGAGAAATTCCTGTTGCATCTGAAAGCAGAGACTCTTCCGATTACAACGGTATGTGTATTTTTGCCTTAGGCCATAGTAGTTATTGGTTTCGTGTATCAGACTTGCGAAAATTTTGTTGGTTTCTCGAGCATTCCTTAACTGCATACTCCCATATCTCGGGAACGGATTGACGAACTCGATTATTTCCTGTTGCATCTGAAAGTAGAAACTCAACCGATTACAATGGTGTGTGTACTTTTCCCCTAGGTCATTCCAGTTATTCGTTTCTGCATCGGAATTGCCAAAATTTTGATGGTTTCTCAACCATTCCTTAACTTCAAACTCCCATATCTCGCGAACGGATTGACGAACTCGAGAATTTGCTGTTGCATCTGAAAGCAGAGACTCTTCCGATTACAACGGTATGTGTATTTTTGCCCTAGGCCATAGTAGTTATTGGTTTCGACTATCAGACTTGCGATAATTTTGATGGTTTCTCAAGCATTCCTTAACTTCAAACTCCCATATCTCCCGAACAGATTGACGAACTCGATTATTTCCTGTTGCATCTGAAAGTAGAAACTCGACCGATTACAATGGAGTGTATACTTTTCCCCTAGGTCATTCCAGTTATTCGTTTCTAGCATCGGAATTGCCAAAATTTTGATGGTTTCTCAACCATTCCTTAATTTCAAACTCCCATATCTCGCGAACGGATTGACGAACTCCAGAAATTCCTGTTGCATCTGAAAGCAGAAACTCGCCCGATTACAAAGGTATGTGTATTTTTCCCCTCGGCCTTTGTAGTTACTGGTTTCGAGTATCAGACTTGCGAAAATTTTGATGGTTTCTCAAGCATTCCTTAATTTCTAACTCCCATATCTCGCGAACGGATTGACGAACTCGATTATTTCCTGTTGCATCTGAAAGTAGAAACTCGACCGATTAGAATGGTGTGTGAACTTTTCCCCTAGGTCATTCCAGTTATTCGTTATTAGCATCAGAATTGCGAAAATTTTGATGGTTTCGCAACCATTACTTAACTTCAAACTCCCATATCTCGCGAACGGATTGACGAACTCGAGAAATTCCTGTTGCATCTGAAAGTAGAAACTCGCCCGATTACAAAGGTATGTGTGTTTTTCCCCTCGGCCATAGTAGTTATTGGTTTCGGGTATCAGACTTGCGAAAATTGTGGTGGTCTCTCAACCATTCCTTAACTTCAAACTCCCATATCTCGCGATCGGCTTGACGAACTCGAGAAATTCCTGTTGCATCTGAAAGTAGAAACTCGACCGATTAGAATGGTGTGTGAACTTTTCCCCTAGGTCATTCCAGTTATTCGTTATTAGCATCAGAATTGCGAAAATTTTGATGGTTTCGCAACCATTACTTAACTTCAAACTCCCATATCTCGCGAACGGATTGACGAACTCGAGATATTCCTGTTGCATCTGAAAGTAGAAACTCGCCCGATTACAAAGGTATGTGTGTTTTTCCCCTCGGCCATAGTAGTTATTGGTTTCGAGTATCAGACTTGCGAAAATTGTGTTGGTTTCTCAACCATTCCTTAATTTCAAACTCCCATATCTCGCGAACGGATTGACGAACTCGAGAAATTCCTGTTGCATCTGAAAGTAGAAACTCGCCCGATTACAAAGGTATGTGTATTTTACCCCTAAGCCTTTGTAGTTATTGGTTTCGAGTATCAGACTTGCGAAAACATTGATGGTTACTCAACCGTTCCTTAACTTCAAACTCCGATACCTCGCGAACGGATTGACGATCTCGAGAAGTTCCTGTTGCATCTGAAAGTAGAAACTCGCCCGATTACAATGGTTTGTGTATTTTTCCCCTAGGCCATAGTAGTTATTGGTTTCGGGTATCAGACTTGCGAAAATTGTGGTGGTCTCTCAACCATTCCTTAACTTCAAACTCCCATATCTCGCGATCGGATTGACGAACTCGAGAAATTCCTGTTGCATCTGAAAGTAGAAACTCCCCCGATTACAGTGGTGTGTGTACTTATCCCCTAGGCCATTCCAGTTATTGGTTTCGAGTATCAGACTTGCGAAAATTGTGTTGGTTTCTCAACCATTCCTTAATTTCAAACTCCCATATCTCGCGAACGGATCGACGAACTCGAGAAATTCCTGTTGCAACTGAAAGCAGAAACTCGTCCGATTACAACGGTATGTGTATTTTTGCCCTAGGCCAAAGTAGCTATTGGTTTCGAGTATCAGACTTGCGAAAATTTTGATGGTTTCTCAACCATTCCTTAACTTCAAACTCCCATATCTGGCGAACGGATTGACGAGCTCGAGAAATTCCTGTTGCATCTGAAAGTAGAAGGTCGACCGATTACAATGGTGTGTGTATATTTCCCCCAGGTCATTCCAGTTATTCGTTTCTAGCATCAGACTCGCGAAAATTGTGATGGTTTCTCAACCATTCCTTAATTTCAAACTCCCATATCTCGCGAACGGATTGACGAGCTCGAGAAATTCCTGTTGCATCTGAAATTAGAAACTCGCCCGATTACAGAGGTATGTGTATTTTTGCCCTAGGCCTTTGTAGTTATTGGTTTCGAGTATCAGACTTGCGAAAATTTTGATGGTTTCTCAAGCATTCCTTAACTTCAAACTCCCATATCTCGCGAACGGATTGACGAACTCGAGAATTTCCTATTGCACCTGAAAGCAGAAACTCGCCCGATTACAAAGGTATGTGTATTTTTGCCCTAGGCCAAAGTAGCTATTGGTTTCGAGTATCAGACTTGGAAAATTTTGATGGTTTCTCAACCGTTCCTTAATTTCAAACTCCCATATCTCGCGAACGGATTGACGAACTCGAGAAATTCCTGTTGCATCTGAAAGCAGAGACTCTTCCGATTACAACGGTATGTGTATTTTTCCCCTAGACCATAGTAGTTATTGGTTTCGAGTATCAGGCTTGCGTATTTGTGATGGTTTCTCAACCATTTCTTAATTTCAAACTCCCATATCTCGCGAACGGATTGACGAACTCGGGAAATTCCTGTTGCATCTGAAAGCAGAAACTCGCCCGAATACAAAGGTATGTGTATTTTTCCTCTAGGCCTTTGTTGTTACTGGTTTCGAGTATCAGACTTGCGAAAATTTTGATGGTTTCTCAAGCATTCCTTAATTTCTAACTCCCATATCTCGCGAACGGATTGACGAACTCGATTATTTCCTCTTGCATCTGAAAGTAGAAACTCGACCGATTAGAATGGTTTGTGAACTTTTCCCCTAGGTCATTCCAGTTATTGGTTATTAGCATCAGAATTGCGAAAATTTTGATGGTTTCGCAACCATTACTTAACTTCAAACTCCCATATCTCGCGAACGGATTGACGAACTCGAGAAATTCCTGTTGCATCTGAAAGTAGAAACTCGCCCGATTACAAAGGTATGTGTGTTTTTCCCCTCGGCCATTCCAGTTGTTGGTTTCGAGTATCAGACTTGCGAAAATTTTGATGGTTTCTCGAGCATTCCTTAACTGCAAACTCCCATATCTCGGGAACGGATTGACGAACTCGATTATTTCCTGTTGCATCTGAAAGTAGAAACTCGACCGATTACAATGGATTGTATACTTTTCCCCTAGGTCATTCCAGTTATTCGTTTCTAGCATCGGAATTGCCAAAATTTTGATGGTCTCTCAACCATTCCAAAACTTCAAATTCCCATATCTTGCGAACGGATTGACGAACACGAGATATTCCGGTTGCATCTGGAAGAAGAAACTCTCCCGATTACAACGGTATGTGTATTTTTGCCCTAGGCCATAGTGGTTATTGGTTTCGAGTATCAGACTTGCGAAAATTGTGATCGTCTCTCAACTATTCCTTAACTTCAAACTCCCATATCTCGCGAACGGATTTACGAACTCGAGAATTTCGTATTGCATCTGAAAGCAGAAACTGGCCCGATTACAACGGTATGTGTATTTTTCCCCTAAGCCTTTGTAGTTGTTGGTTTCGAGTATCAGACTTGCGAAAATTTTGATGGTTTCTCAACCGTTCCTTAATTTCAAACTCCCATATCTCGCGAACGGATTGACGAACTCGAGAAATTCCTGTTGCATCTGAAAGCAGAGACTCTTCCGATTACAACGGTATGTGTATTTTTCCCCTAGACCATAGTAGTTATTGGTTTCGAGTATCAGGCTTGCGTATTTGTGATGGTTTCTCAACCATTCCTTAATTTCAAACTCCCATATCTCGCGAACGGATTGACGAACTCGAGAAATTCCTGTTGCATCTGAAAGCAGAAACTCGCCCGAATACAAAGGTATGTGTATTTTTCCTCTAGGCCTTTGTTGTTACTGGTTTCGAGTATCAGACTTGCGAAAATTTTGATGGTTTCTCAAGCATTCCTTAATTTCTAACTCCCATATCTCGCGAACGGATTGACGAACTCGATTATTTCCTCTTGCATCTGAAAGTAGAAACTCGACCGATTAGAATGGTTTGTGAACTTTTCCCCTAGGTCATTCCAGTTATTCGTTATTAGCATCAGAATTGCGAAAATTTTGATGGTTTCGCAACCATTACTTAACTTCAAACTCCCATATCTCGCGAACGGATTGACGAACTCGATTATTTCCTCTTGCATCTGAAAGTAGAAACTCGACCGATTAGAATGGTTTGTGAACTTTTCCCCTAGGTCATTCCAGTTATTCGTTATTAGCATCAGAATTGCGAAAATTTTGATGGTTTCGCAACCATTACTTAACTTCAAACTCCCATATCTCGCGAACGGATTGACGAACTCGAGAAATTCCTGTTGCATCTGAAAGCAGAAACTCGCCCGATTACAAAGGTATGTGTATTTTTCCCCTAGGCCTTTGTTGTTACTGGTTTCGAGTATCAGACTTGCGAAAATTTTGATGGTTTCTCAAGCATTCCTTAATTTCTAACTCCCATATCTCGCGAACGGATTGACGAACTCGAGAAATTCCTGTTGCATCTGAATGCAGAGCCTCTTCCGATTACAACAGTATGTGTAATTTTGCCCTAGGCCATAGTAGTTATTGGTTTCGAGTATCAGACTTGCGACAATTTTGATGGTTTCTCGAGCATTCCTTAACTGCAAACTCCCATATCTCGGGAATGGATTGACGAACTCGATTATTTCCTGTTGCATCTGAAAGTAGAAACTCGACCGATTACAATGGATTGTATACTTTTCCCCTAGGTCAATTCCAGTTATTCGTTTCTAGCATCGGAATTGCCAAAATTTTGATGGTTTCTCAACCATTCCTTAACTACAAATTCCCATATCTTGCGAACGGATTGACGAACATGAGATATTCCGGTTGCATCTGGAAGAAGAAACTCTCCCGATTACAACGGTATGTGTATTTTTCCCCTAGGCCATAGTAGTTATTGGTTCCGAGTATCAGAATTGCGAAAATTTTGATGGTTTCTCAACCATTCCTTAACTTCAAACTCCCATATCTCGCGAACGGATTGACGAACTCGAGAAATTCCTGTTGCATCTGAAACCAGAAACTCGTCCGATTACAACTGTATGTGTATTTTTGCCCTAGGCCATAGTGGTTATTGGTTTCGAGTATCAGACTTGCGAAAATTGTGATCGTCTCTCAACTATTCCTTAACTTCAAACTCCCATATCTCGCGAACGGATTTACGAACTCGAGAATTTCGTATTGCATCTGAAAGCAGAAACTGGCCCGATTACAACGGTATGTGTATTTTTCCCCTAAGCCTTTGTAGTTGTTGGTTTCGAGTATCAGACTTGCGAAAATTTTGATGGTTTCTCAACCGTTCCTTAATTTCAAACTCCCATATCTCGCGAACGGATTGACGAACTCGAGAAATTCCTGTTGCATCTGAAAGCAGAGACTCTTCCGATTACAACGGTATGTGTATTTTTCCCCTAGACCATAGTAGTTATTGGTTTCGAGTATCAGGCTTGCGTATTTGTGATGGTTTCTCAACCATTCCTTAATTTCAAACTCCCATATCTCGCGAACGGATTGACGAACTGGAGAAATTCCTGTTGCATCTGAAAGCAGAAACTCGCCCGATTACAAAGGTATGTGTATTTTTCCCCTAGGCCTTTGTTGCTACTGGTTTCGAGTATCAGACTTGCGAAAATTTTGATGGTTTCTCAAGCATTCCTTAATTTCTAACTCCCATATCTCGCGAACGGATTGACGAACTCGATTATTTCCTCTTGCATCTGAAAGTAGAAACTCGACCGATTAGAATCGTTTGTGAACTTTTCCCCTAGGTCATTCCAGTTATTCGTTATTAGCATCAGAATTGCGAAAATTTTGATGGTTTCGCAACCATTCCTTAACTTCAAACTTCCGTATCTCGCGAACGGATTGACGAACTCGAGAAATTCCTGTTGCATCTGAAAGTAGAAACTCGCCCGATTACAAAGGTATGTGTGTTTTTCCCCTCGGCCATTCCAGTTGTTGGTTTCGAGTATCAGACTTGCGAAAATTGTGATCGTCTCTCAACTATTCCTTAACTTCAAACTCCCATATCTCGCGAACGGATTTACGAACTCGAGAATTTCGTATTGCATCTGAAAGCAGAAACTGGCCCGATTACAACGGTATGTGTATTTTTCCCCTAAGCCTTTGTAGTTGTTGGTTTCGAGTATCAGACTTGCGAAAATTTTGATGGTTTCTCAACCGTTCCTTAATTTCAAACTCCCATATCTCGCGAACGGATTGACGAACTCGAGAAATTCCTGTTGCATCTGAAAGCAGAGACTCTTCCGATTACAACGGTATGTGTATTTTTACCCTAGACCATAGTAGTTATTGGTTTCGAGTATCAGGCTTGCGTATTTGTGATGGTTTCTCAACCATTCCTTAATTTCAAACTCCCATATCTCGCGAACGGATTGACGAACTCGAGAAATTCCTGTTGCATCTGAAAGCAGAAACTCGCCCGATTACAAAGGTATGTGTGTTTTTCCCCTAGGCCATTGTAGTTATTGGTATCGAGTATCAGACTTGCGAAAATTTTGATGGTTTCTCAACCATTCCTTAAGTTGAAACTCCCATGTCTCGCGAACGGATTGACCAACTCGAGAAATTCCTGTTCCATCTGAAACTAGAAACACGCCCGATTACAATGGTGTGTGTACTTTTCCCCTAGGACATTCCAGTTATTGGTTTCGAGTATCAGACTTGCGAAAACATTGATGGTTACTCAACCGTTCCTTAACTTCAAACTCCGATACCTCGCGAACGGATTGGCGATCTCGAGAAGTTCCTGTTGCATCTGGAAGAAGAAACTCTCCCGATTACAACGGTATGTGTATTTTTCCCCTAGGCCATAGTAGTTATTGGTTTCGGGTATCAGGCTTGCGTATTTGTGATGGTTTCTCAACCATTCCTTAATTTCAAACTCCCATATCTCGCGAACGGATTGACGAACTCGAGAAATTCCTGTTGCATCTGAAAGCAGAAACTCGCCCGATTACAAAGGTATGTGTATTTTTCCCCTAGGCCTTTGTAGTTACTGGTTTCGAGTATCAGACTTGCGAAAATTTTGATGGTTTCTCAAGCATTCCTTAATTTCTAACTCCCATATCTCGCGAACGGATTGACGAACTCGAGAAATTCCTGTTGCATCTGAATGCAGAGCCTCTTCCGATTACAACAGTATGTGTAATTTTGCCCTAGGCCATAGTAGTTATTGGTTTCGTGTATCAGACTTGCGAAAATTTTGATGGTTTCTCGAGCATTCCTTAACTGCAAACTCCCATATCTCGGGAACGGATTGACGAACTCGATTATTTCCTGTTGCATCTGAAAGTAGAAACTCGCCCGATTACAAAGGTATGTGTGTTTTTCCCCTCGGCCATTCCAGTTGTTGGTTTCGAGTATCAGACTTGCGAAAATTTTGATGGTTTCTCAACCGTTCCTTATTTTCAAACTCCCATATCTCGCGAACGGATTGACGAACTCGAGAAATTCCTGTTGCATCTGAATGCAGAGCCTCTTCCGATTACAACAGTATGTGTAATTTTGCCCTAGGCCATAGTAGTTATTGGTTTCGAGTATCAGACTTGCGAAAATTTTCATGGTTTCTCGAGCATTCCTTAACTGCAAACTCCCATATCTCGGGAACGGATTGACGAACTCGATTATTTCCTGTTGCATCTGAAAGTAGAAACTCGACCGATTACAATGGAGTGTATACTTTTCCCCTAGGTCATTCCAGTTATTCGTTTCTAGCATCGGAATTGCCAAAATTTTGATGGTTTCTCAACCATTCCTTAACTACAAATTCCCATATCTTGCGAACGGATTGACGAACATGAGATATTCCGGTTGCATCTGGAAGAAGAAACTCTCCCGATTACAACGGTATGTGTATTTTTCCCCTAGGCCATAGTAGTTATTGGTTCCGAGTATCAGACTTGCGAAAATTTTGATGGTTTCTCAACCATTCCTTAACTTCAAACTCCCATATCTCGCGAACGGATTGACGAACTCGAGAAATTCCTGTTGCATCTGAAACCAGAAACTCGTCCGATTACAACGGTATGTGTATTTTTGCCCTAGGCCATAGTGGTTATTGGTTTCGAGTATCAGACTTGCGAAAATTGTGATCGTCTCTCAACTATTCCTTAACTTCAAACTCCCATATCTCGCGAACGGATTTACGAACTCGAGAATTTCGTATTGCATCTGAAAGCAGAAACTGGCCCGATTACAACGGTATGTGTATTTTTCCCCTAAGCCTTTGTAGTTGTTGGTTTCGAGTATCAGACTTGCGAAAATTTTGATGGTTTCTCAACCGTTCCTTAATTTCAAACTCCGATATCTCGCGAACGGATTGACGAACTCGAGAAATTCCTGTTGCATCTGAAAGCAGAGACTCTTCCGATTACAACGCTATGTGTATTTTTCCCCTAGACCATAGTAGTTATTGGTTTCGAGTATCAGGCTTGCGTATTTGTGATGGTTTCTCAACCATTCCTTAATTTCAAACTCCCATATCTCGCGAACGGATTGACGAACTGGAGAAATTCCTGTTGCATCTGAAAGCAGAAACTCGCCCGATTACAAAGGTATGTGTATTTTTCCCCTAGGCCTTTGTTGTTACTGGTTTCGAGTATCAGACTTCCGAAAATTTTGATGGTTTCTCAAGCATTCCTTAATTTCTAACTCCCATATCTCGCGAACGGATTGACGAACTCGATTATTTCCTCTTGCATCTGAAAGTAGAAACTCGACCGATTAGAATGGTTTGTGAACTTTTCCCCTAGGTCATTCCAGTTATTCGTTATTAGCATCAGAATTGCGAAAATTTTGATGGTTTCGCAACCATTACTTAACTTCAAACTCCCATATCTCGCGAACGGATTGACGAACTCGAGAAATTCCTGTTGCATCTGAAAGTAGAAACTCGCCCGATTACAAAGGTATGTGTGTTTTTCCCCTCGGCCATTCCAGTTGTTGGTTTCGAGTATCAGACTTGCGAAAATTTTGATGGTTTCTCGAGCATTCCTTAACTGCAAACTCCCATATCTCGGGAACGGATTGACGAACTCGATTATTTCCTGTTGCATCTGAAAGTAGAAACTCGACCGATTACAATGGATTGTATACTTTTCCCCTAGGTCATTCCAGTTATTCGTTTCTAGCATCGGAATTGCCAAAATTTTGATGGTTTCTCAACCATTCCTTAACTTCAAATTCCCATATCTTGCGAACGGATTGACGAACACGAGATATTCCGGTTGCATCTGGAAGAAGAAACTCTCCCGATTACAACGGTATGTGTATTTTTCCCCTAGGCCATAGTAGTTATTGGTTCCGAGTATCAGACTTGCGAAAATTTTGATGGTTTCTCAACCATTCCTTAACTTCAAACTCCCATATCTCGCGAACGGATTGACGAACTGGAGAAATTCCTGTTGCATCTGAAAGCAGAAACTCGCCCGATTACAAAGGTATGTGTATTTTTCCCCTAGGCCTTTGTTGCTACTGGTTTCGAGTATCAGACTTGCGAAAATTTTGATGGTTTCTCAAGCATTCCTTAATTTCTAACTCCCATATCTCGCGAACGGATTGACGAACTCGATTATTTCCTCTTGCATCTGAAAGTAGAAACTCGACCGATTAGAATCGTTTGTGAACTTTTCCCCTAGGTCATTCCAGTTATTCGTTATTAGCATCAGAATTGCGAAAATTTTGATGGTTTCGCAACCATTCCTTAACTTCAAACTTCCATATCTCGCGAACGGATTGACGAACTCGAGAAATTCCTGTTGCATCTGAAAGTAGAAACTCGCCCGATTACAAAGGTATGTGTGTTTTTCCCCTCGGCCATTCCAGTTGTTGGTTTCGAGTATCAGACTTGCGAAAATTGTGATCGTCTCTCAACTATTCCTTAACTTCAAACTCCCATATCTCGCGAACGGATTTACGAACTCGAGAATTTCGTATTGCATCTGAAAGCAGAAACTGGCCCGATTACAACGGTATGTGTATTTTTCCCCTAAGCCTTTGTAGTTGTTGGTTTCGAGTATCAGACTTGCGAAAATTTTGATGGTTTCTCAACCGTTCCTTAATTTCAAACTCCCATATCTCGCGAACGGATTGACGAACTCGAGAAATTCCTGTTGCATCTGAAAGCAGAGACTCTTCCGATTACAACGGTATGTGTATTTTTCCCCTAGACCATAGTAGTTATTGGTTTCGAGTATCAGGCTTGCGTATTTGTGATGGTTTCTCAACCATTCCTTAATTTCAAACTCCCATATCTCGCGAACGGATTGACGAACTCGAGAAATTCCTGTTGCATCTGAAAGCAGAAACTCGCCCGATTACAAAGGTATGTGTATTTTTCCCCTAGGCCTTTGTTGTTACTGGTTTCGAGTATCAGACTTGCGAAAATTTTGATGGTTTTTCAAGCATTCCTTAATTTCTAACTCCCATATCTCGCGAACGGATTGACGAACTCGAGAAATTCCTGTTGCATCTGAATGCAGAGCCTCTTCCGATTACAACAGTATGTGTAATTTTGCCCTAGGCCATAGTAGTTATTGGTTTCGAGTATCAGACTTGCGAAAATTTTGATGGTTTCTCGAGCATTCCTTAACTGCAAACTCCCATATCTCGGGAACGGATTGACGAACTCGATTATTTCCTGTTGCATCTGAAAGTAGAAACTCGACCGATTACAATGGAGTGTATACTTTTCCCCTAGGTCATTCCAGTTATTCGTTTCTAGCATCGGAATTGCCAAAATTTTGATGGTTTCTCAACCATTCCTTAACTACAAATTCCCATATCTTGCGAACGGATTGACGAACATGAGGTATTCCGGTTGCATCTGGAAGAAGAAACTCTCCCGATTACAACGGTATGTGTATTTTTCCCCTAGGCCATAGTAGTTATTGGTTCCGAGTATCAGACTTGCGAAAATTTTGATGGTTTCTCAACCATTCCTTAACTTCAAACTCCCATATCTCGCGAACGGATTGACGAACTCGAGAAATTCCTGTTGCATCTGAAACCAGAAACTCGTCCGATTACAACGGTATGTGTATTTTTGCCCTAGGCCATAGTGGTTATTGGTTTCGAGTATCAGACTTGCGAAAATTGTGATCGTCTCTCAACTATTCCTTAACTTCAAACTCCCATATCTCGCGAACGGATTTACGAACTCGAGAATTTCGTATTGCATCTGAAAGCAGAAACTGGCCCGATTACAACGGTATGTGTATTTTTCCCCTAAGCCTTTGTACTTGTTGGTTTCGAGTATCAGACTTGCGAAAATTTTGATGGTTTCTCAACCGTTCCTTAATTTCAAACTCCGATATCTCGCGAACGGATTGACGAACTCGAGAAATTCCTGTTGCATCTGAAAGCAGAGACTCTTCCGATTACAACGCTATGTGTATTTTTCCCCTAGACCATAGTAGTTATTGGTTTCGAGTATCAGGCTTGCGTATTTGTGATGGTTTCTCAACCATTCCTTAATTTCAAACTCCCATATCTCGCGAACGGATTGACGAACTGGAGAAATTCCTGTTGCATCTGAAAGCAGAAACTCGCCCGATTACAAAGGTATGTGTATTTTTCCCCTAGGCCTTTGTTGTTACTGGTTTCGAGTATCAGACTTCCGAAAATTTTGATGGTTTCTCAAGCATTCCTTAATTTCTAACTCCCATATCTCGCGAACGGATTGACGAACTCGATTATTTCCTCTTGCATCTGAAAGTAGAAACTCGACCGATTAGAATGGTTTGTGAACTTTTCCCCTAGGTCATTCCAGTTATTCGTTATTAGCATCAGAATTGCGAAAATTTTGATGGTTTCGCAACCATTACTTAACTTCAAACTCCCATATCTCGCGAACGGATTGACGAACTCGAGAAATTCCTGTTGCATCTGAAAGTAGAAACTCGCCCGATTACAAAGGTATGTGTGTTTTTCCCCTCGGCCATTCCAGTTGTTGGTTTCGAGTATCAGACTTGCGAAAATTTTGATGGTTTCTCGAGCATTCCTTAACTGCAAACTCCCATATCTCGGGAACGGATTGACGAACTCGATTATTTCCTGTTGCATCTGAAAGTAGAAACTCGACCGATTACAATGGATTGTATACTTTTCCCCTAGGTCATTCCAGTTATTCGTTTCTAGCATCGGAATTGCCAAAATTTTGATGGTTTCTCAACCATTCCTTAACTTCAAATTCCCATATCTTGCGAACGGATTGACGAACACGAGATATTCCGGTTGCATCTGGAAGAAGAAACTCTCCCGATTACAACGGTATGTGTATTTTTCCCCTAGGCCATAGTAGTTATTGGTTCCGAGTATCAGACTTGCGAAAATTTTGATGGTTTCTCAACCATTCCTTAACTTCAAACTCCCATATCTCGCGAACGGATTGACGAACTCGAGAAATTCCTGTTGCATCTGAAAGCAGAGACTCTTCCGATTACAGCGGTATGTGTATTTTTCCCCTAGGCCATAGTAGTTATTGGTTTCGAGTATCAGGCTTGCGTATTTGTGATGGTTTCTCAACCATTCCTTAATTTCAAACTCCCATATCTCGCGAACGGATTGACGAACTCGAGAAATTCCTGTTGCTTCTGAAAGCAGAATCTCGCCCGATTACAAAGGTATGTGTATTTTTCCCCTAGGCCTTTGTAGTTACTGGTTTCGAGTATCAGACTTGCGAAAATTTTGATGGTTTCTCAAGCATTTCTTAATTTCTAACTCCCATATCTCGCGAACGGATTGACGAACTCGATTATTTCCTCTTGCATCTGAAAGTAGAAACTCGACCGATTACAGTGGTGTGTGTACTTATCCCCTAGGCCATTCCAGTTATTGGTATCGAGTATCAGGCTTGCGTATTTGTGATGGTTTCTCAACCATTCCTTAATTTCAAACTCCCATATCTCGCGAACGGATTGACGAACTCGAGAAATTCCTGTTGCTTCTGAAAGCAGAATCTCGCCCGATTACAAAGGTATGTGTATTTTTCCCCTAGGCCATAGTAGTTATTGGTTTCGGGTATCAGACTTGCGAAAATTGTGGTGGTCTCTCAACCATTCCTTAACTTCAAACTCCCATATCTCGCGAACGGATTGACGAACCCGAGAAATTCCTGTTGCATCTGAAAGTAGAAACTCCCCTGATTACAGTGGTGTGTGTACTTATCCCCTAGGCCATTCCAGTTATTGGTATCGAGTATCAGACTTGCGAAAATTTTGATGGTTTCTCAACCATTCCTTAACTTCAAACTCCCATATCTCGCGAACGGATTGACGAACTCGAGAATTTCCTATTGCACCTGAAAGCAGAAACTCGCCCGATTACAAAGGTATGTGTATTTTTCCCCTAGGCCTTTGTTGTTACTGGTTTCGAGTATCAGACTTGCGAAAATTTTGATGGTTTTTCAAGCATTCCTTAATTTCTAACTCCCATATCTCGCGAACGGATTGACGAACTCGAGAAATTCCTGTTGCATCTGAATGCAGAGCCTCTTCCGATTACAACAGTATGTGTAATTTTGCCCTAGGCCATAGTAGTTATTGGTTTCGAGTATCAGACTTGCGAAAATTTTGATGGTTTCTCGAGCATTCCTTAACTGCAAACTCCCATATCTCGGGAACGGATTGACGAACTCGATTATTTCCTGTTGCATCTGAAAGTAGAAACTCGACCGATTACAATGGAGTGTATACTTTTCCCCTAGGTCATTCCAGTTATTCGTTTCTAGCATCGGAATTGCCAAAATTTTGATGGTTTCTCAACCATTCCTTAACTACAAATTCCCATATCTTGCGAACGGATTGACGAACATGAGATATTCCGGTTGCATCTGGAAGAAGAAACTCTCCCGATTACAACGGTATGTGTATTTTTCCCCTAGGCCATAGTAGTTATTGGTTCCGAGTATCAGACTTGCGAAAATTTTGATGGTTTCTCAACCATTCCTTAACTTCAAACTCCCATATCTCGCGAACGGATTGACGAACTCGAGAAATTCCTGTTGCATCTGAAACCAGAAACTCGTCCGATTACAACGGTATGTGTATTTTTGCCCTAGGCCATAGTGGTTATTGGTTTCGAGTATCAGACTTGCGAAAATTGTGATCGTCTCTCAACTATTCCTTAACTTCAAACTCCCATATCTCGCGAACGGATTTACGAACTCGAGAATTTCGTATTGCATCTGAAAGCAGAAACTGGCCCGATTACAACGGTATGTGTATTTTTCCCCTAAGCCTTTGTACTTGTTGGTTTCGAGTATCAGACTTGCGAAAATTTTGATGGTTTCTCAACCGTTCCTTAATTTCAAACTCCGATATCTCGCGAACGGATTGACGAACTCGAGAAATTCCTGTTGCATCTGAAAGCAGAGACTCTTCCGATTACAACGCTATGTGTATTTTTCCCCTAGACCATAGTAGTTATTGGTTTCGAGTATCAGGCTTGCGTATTTGTGATGGTTTCTCAACCATTCCTTAATTTCAAACTCCCATATCTCGCGAACGGATTGACGAACTGGAGAAATTCCTGTTGCATCTGAAAGCAGAAACTCGCCCGATTACAAAGGTATGTGTATTTTTCCCCTAGGCCTTTGTTGTTACTGGTTTCGAGTATCAGACTTCCGAAAATTTTGATGGTTTCTCAAGCATTCCTTAATTTCTAACTCCCATATCTCGCGAACGGATTGACGAACTCGATTATTTCCTCTTGCATCTGAAAGTAGAAACTCGACCGATTAGAATGGTTTGTGAACTTTTCCCCTAGGTCATTCCAGTTATTCGTTATTAGCATCAGAATTGCGAAAATTTTGATGGTTTCGCAACCATTACTTAACTTCAAACTCCCATATCTCGCGAACGGATTGACGAACTCGAGAAATTCCTGTTGCATCTGAAAGTAGAAACTCGCCCGATTACAAAGGTATGTGTGTTTTTCCCCTCGGCCATTCCAGTTGTTGGTTTCGAGTATCAGACTTGCGAAAATTTTGATGGTTTCTCGAGCATTCCTTAACTGCAAACTCCCATATCTCGGGAACGGATTGACGAACTCGATTATTTCCTGTTGCATCTGAAAGTAGAAACTCGACCGATTACAATGGATTGTATACTTTTCCCCTAGGTCATTCCAGTTATTCGTTTCTAGCATCGGAATTGCCAAAATTTTGATGGTTTCTCAACCATTCCTTAACTTCAAATTCCCATATCTTGCGAACGGATTGACGAACACGAGATATTCCGGTTGCATCTGGAAGAAGAAACTCTCCCGATTACAACGGTATGTGTATTTTTCCCCTAGGCCATAGTAGTTATTGGTTCCGAGTATCAGACTTGCGAAAATTTTGATGGTTTCTCAACCATTCCTTAACTTCAAACTCCCATATCTCGCGAACGGATTGACGAACTCGAGAAATTCCTGTTGCATCTGAAAGCAGAGACTCTTCCGATTACAACGGTATGTGTATTTTTCCCCTAGGCCATAGTAGTTATTGGTTTCGAGTATCAGGCTTGCGTATTTGTGATGGTTTCTCAACCATTCCTTAATTTCAAACTCCCATATCTCGCGAACGGATTGACGAACTCGAGAAATTCCTGTTGCTTCTGAAAGCAGAATCTCGCCCGATTACAAAGGTATGTGTATTTTTCCCCTAGGCCTTTGTAGTTACTGGTTTCGAGTATCAGACTTGCGAAAATTTTGATGGTTTCTCAAGCATTTCTTAATTTCTAACTCCCATATCTCGCGAACGGATTGACGAACTCGATTATTTCCTCTTGCATCTGAAAGTAGAAACTCGACCGATTACAGTGGTGTGTGTACTTATCCCCTAGGCCATTCCAGTTATTGGTATCGAGTATCAGGCTTGCGTATTTGTGATGGTTTCTCAACCATTCCTTAATTTCAAACTCCCATATCTCGCGAACGGATTGACGAACTCGAGAAATTCCTGTTGCTTCTGAAAGCAGAATCTCGCCCGATTACAAAGGTATGTGTATTTTTCCCCTAGGCCATAGTAGTTATTGGTTTCGGGTATCAGACTTGCGAAAATTGTGGTGGTCTCTCAACCATTCCTTAACTTCAAACTCCCATATCTCGCGAACGGATTGACGAACCCGAGAAATTCCTGTTGCATCTGAAAGTAGAAACTCCCCTGATTACAGTGGTGTGTGTACTTATCCCCTAGGCCATTCCAGTTATTGGTATCGAGTATCAGACTTGCGAAAATTTTGATGGTTTCTCAACCATTCCTTAACTTCAAACTCCCATATCTCGCGAACGGATTGACGAACTCGAGAATTTCCTATTGCACCTGAAAGCAGAAACTCGCCCGATTACAAAGGTATGTGTATTTTTGCCCTAGGCCATAGTAGCTATTGGTTTCGAGTATCAGACTTGGAAAATTTTGATGGTTTCTCAACCGTTCCTTAATTTCAAACTCCCATATCTCGCTAACGGATTGACGAACTCGAGAAATTCCTGTTGCATCTGAAAGCAGAGACTCTTCCGATTACAACGGTATGTGTATTTTTCCCCTAGGCTATAGTAGTTATTGGTTTCAAGTATCAGACTTGCGAAAATTTTGATGGTTTCTCAACCATTCCTTAACTTCAAACTCCCATATCTCGCAAACGGATTGACGAACACGAGATATTCCGGTTGCATCTGGAAGAAGAAACTCTCGCGATTACATCGGTATGTGTATTTTTCCCCGATGCCTTTGTAGTTATTGGTTTCGAGTATCAGACTTGCAAAAAATTTTGATGGTTTCTCAACCGATCCTTAATTTCAAACTCCCATATCTCGCGAACGGATTGACGAACTCGAGAAATTCCTGTTGCATCTGAAACTAGAAACACGCCCGATTACAATGGTGTGTGTACTTTTCCCCTAGGACATTCCAGTTATTGGTTTCGAGTATCAGACTTGCGAAAACATTGATGGTTACTCAACCGTTCCTTAACTTCAAACTCCCATATCTCGCGAACGGATTGACGAGCTCGAGAAATTCCTGTTGCATCTGAAAGCAGAGACTCTTCCGATTACAACGGTATGTGTATTTTTCCCCTAGGCCATAGTAGTTATTGGTTTCGAGTATCAGGCTTGCGTATTTGTGATGGTTTCTCAACCATTCCTTAATTTCAAACTCCCATATCTCGCGAACGGATTGACGAACTCGAGAAATTCCTGTTGCTTCTGAAAGCAGAATCTCGCCCGATTACAAAGGTATGTGTATTTTTCCCCTAGGCCTTTGTAGTTACTGGTTTCGAGTATCAGACTTGCGAAAATTTTGATGGTTTCTCAAGCATTTCTTAATTTCTAACTCCCATATCTCGCGAACGGATTGACGAACTCGATTATTTCCTCTTGCATCTGAAAGTAGAAACTCGACCGATTACAGTGGTGTGTGTACTTATCCCCTAGGCCATTCCAGTTATTGGTATCGAGTATCAGGCTTGCGTATTTGTGATGGTTTCTCAACCATTCCTTAATTTCAAACTCCCATATCTCGCGAACGGATTGACGAACTCGAGAAATTCCTTTTGCTTCTGAAAGCAGAATCTCGCCCGATTACAAAGGTATGTGTATTTTTCCCCTAGGCCATAGTAGTTATTGGTTTCGGGTATCAGACTTGCGAAAATTGTGGTGGTCTCTCAACCATTCCTTAACTTCAAACTCCCATATCTCGCGAACGGATTGACGAACCCGAGAAATTCCTGTTGCATCTGAAAGTAGAAACTCCCCTGATTACAGTGGTGTGTGTACTTATCCCCTAGGCCATTCCAGTTATTGGTATCGAGTATCAGACTTGCGAAAATTTTGATGGTTTCTCAACCATTCCTTAACTTCAAACTCCCATATCTCGCGAACGGATTGACGAACTCGAGAATTTCCTATTGCACCTGAAAGCAGAAACTCGCCCGATTACAAAGGTATGTGTATTTTTGCCCTAGGCCATAGTAGCTATTGGTTTCGAGTATCAGACTTGGAAAATTTTGATGGTTTCTCAACCGTTCCTTAATTTCAAACTCCCATATCTCGCTAACGGATTGACGAACTCGAGAAATTCCTGTTGCATCTGAAAGCAGAGACTCTTCCGATTACAACGGTATGTGTATTTTTCCCCTAGGCTATAGTAGTTATTGGTTTCAAGTATCAGACTTGCGAAAATTTTGATGGTTTCTCAACCATTCCTTAACTTCAAACTCCCATATCTCGCAAACGGATTGACGAACACGAGATATTCCGGTTGCATCTGGAAGAAGAAACTCTCGCGATTACATCGGTATGTGTATTTTTCCCCGATGCCTTTGTAGTTATTGGTTTCGAGTATCAGACTTGCAAAAAATTTTGATGGTTTCTCAACCGATCCTTAATTTCAAACTCCCATATCTCGCGAACGGATTGACGAACTCGACAAATTCCTGTTGCATCTGAAACTAGAAACACGCCCGATTACAATGGTGTGTGTACTTTTCCCCTAGGACATTCCAGTTATTGGTTTCGAGTATCAGACTTGCGAAAACATTGATGGTTACTCAACCGTTCCTTAACTTCAAACTCCCATATCTCGCGAACGGATTGACGAGCTCGAGAAATTCCTGTTGCATCTGAAAGTAGAAACTCGCCCCATTAGAATGGTGTGTGTAATTTTCCCCTAGGCCATTCCGGTTATTGGTTTCGAGTATCAGACCAGCGATAATTTTGATGGTTTCTCAAGCATTGCTTAACTTCAAACTCACATATCTCGCGAACGGATTGCCGAATCCGAAAAATTTCTGTTGCATCTGAAAGTAGAAACTCTCCCGATTACAACGGTATGTGTATTTTTCCCCAAGGCCATTGTAGTTATTGTTTTCGAGTATCAGACTTGCGAAAATTTTTGTGGTTTCTCAACCATTCCTTAACTTCAAACTCCCATATCTCGCGAACGGATTGACGAGCTCGAGAAATTCCTGTTGCATCAGAAAGTATAAACTCGCCCGATTACAAAGGTATGTTTATTTTCCCCCTAGGGCTTTGTAGTTATTGGTTTCGAGTATCAGACTTGCGAAAATTTTGATGGTTTCTCAAGCATTCCTTAACTTCAAACTCCCATATCTCGCGAACGGATTGACGAGCTCGAGAAATTCCTGTTGCATCTGAAAGTAGAAACTCGCCCGATTACAATGGTGTGTGTATTTTTGCCCTAGGCCATAGTAGTTATTGGTTTCGAGTATCAGACTTGCGAAAATTTTGATGGTTTCCCACCCATTCCTTAACTTCAAACTCCCATATCTCGCGAACGGATTGACGAACACGAGATATTCCGGTTGCATACGAAAGCAGAGACTCTTCCGATTACAACGGTATGTGTATTTTTCCCCTAGGTCATTCCAGTTGTTGGTTTCGAGTATCAGACTTGCGAAAATTGTGATGGCTTCTCAACCATTCCTTAACTTCAAACTCCCATATCTCGCGAACGGATTAACGAACACGAGATATTCCGCTTGCATATGAAAGCAGAGACTCTTCCGATTACAACGGTATGTGTATTTTTGCCCTAAGCCATAGTAGTTATTGGTTTCGAGTATCAGTCTTGCGAAAATTTTGATGGTTTCTCAACCATTCCTTAACTTCAAACTCCCAAATCTCGCGAACGGATTGACGAGCTCGAGAAATTCCTGTTGCATCTGAAAGTTGAAACTCAACCGATTACAAAGGTATGTGTATCTTTCTCCTAGGCCTTTGTAGTTATTGGTTTCGAGTATCAGACTTGCGAAAATTTTGATGGTTTCCCAACCATTCCTTAAATTCAAACTCCCATATCTCGCGAACGGATTGACGAACTCGAGAATTTCGTATTGCATCTGAAAGCAGAAACTCGCCCGATTGCAACGGTATGTGTATTTTTGCCCTAAGCCTTTGTAGTTGTTGGTTTCGAGTATCAGACCAGCGAAAATTTTGATGGTTTCTCAAGCATTGCTCAACGTCAAACTCACATATCTCGCGAACGGATTGCCGAATCCGAAAAATTTCAGTTGCATCTGAAAGTAGAAACTCTCCCGATTACAACGCTATGTGTATTTTTCCCCTAGATCACTCCAGTTGTTGGTTTCGAGTATCAGACTTGGGAAAATTTTGATGGTTTCTCAACCGATCCTTAATTTCAAACTCCCATATCTCGCGAACGGATTGACGAACTCGAGAAATTCCAGTTGCATATGAAAGCAGAGACTCTTCCGATTACAACGGTATGTGTATTTTTCCCCTAGGTCATTCCAGTTGTTGGTTTCGAGTATCAGACTTGCGAAAACTTTGATGGTTTCTCAACCGATCCTTAATTTCAAACTCCCATATCTCGCGAACGGATTGACGAACTCGAGAAATTCCTGTTGCATCTGAAAGTAGAAACTCGCCCGATTACAATGGTGTGTGTACTTTTTCCCTAGGTCATTCCTGTTATTCGTTTCTAGCATCAGAATTGCGAAAATTTTGATGGTTTCTCAAGCATTCCTTAACTTCAAACTCCCCTATCTCGCGAACGGATTGACGAACTCGAGAAATTCCTGTTGCATCTGAAAGTAGAAACTCGCCCGATTACAAAGGTATGTGTATTTTTCCCCTAGGCCATTCCAGTTATTGGTTTCGAGTATCACACTTGCCAAAATTTTGATGGTTTCTCAACCATTCCTTAACTTCAAACTCCCATATCTCGCGAACGGATTGACGAGCTCGAGAAATTCCTGTTGCATCTGAAAGTAGAAACTTGCCCCATTAGAATGGAGTGTGTAATTTTCCCCTAGGCCATTCCAGTTATTGGTTTCGAGTATCAGACTTGCGAAAGTTTTTGTGGTTTCTCAACCATTCCTTAACTTCAAACTCCCATATCTCGCGAACGGATTAACGAGCTCGAGAAATTCCTGTTGCATCAGAAAGTATAATCTCGCCCGATTACAAAGGTATGTGTATTTTTCGCCTAGGGCTTTGTAGTTATTGGTTTCGAGTATCAAACTTGCGAAACTTTTGATGGTTTCTCAAGCATTCCTTAAGTTCAAACTCCCATATCTCGCGAACGGATTGACTAGCTCGAGAAATTCCTGTTGCATCTGAAAGTTGAAACTCGCCCGATTACAATGGTGTGTGTATTTTTGCCCTAGGCCATAGTAGTTATTGGTGTCGAGTATCAGACTTGCGAAAATTTTGTTGGTTTCCCAACCATTCCTTAACTTCAAACTCCCATATCTCGCGAACGGATTGACGAACTCGAGAATTTCGTATTGCATCTGAAAGCAGAAACTCGCCCGATTACAACGGTATGTGTATTTTTCCTCTAAGCCTTTGTAGTTGTTGGTTTCGAGTATCAGACCAGCGAAAATTTTGATGGTTTCTCAAGCATTGCTTAACTTCAAACCCACATATCTCGCGAACGGATTGCCGAATCCGAAAAATTTCAGTTGCATCTGAAAGTAGAAACTCTCCCGATTACAAAGCTATGTGTATTTTTCCCCTAGGTCATTCCAGTTGTTGGTTTCGAGTATCAGACTTGCGAAAATTTTGATGGTTTCTCAACCGTTCCTTAATTTCAAACTCCCATATCTCGCGAACGGATTGACAAACTCGAGAAATTCCAGTTGCATATGAAAGCAGAGACTCTTCCGATTACAACGGTATGTGTATTTTTCCCCTAGGTCATTCCAGTTGTTGGTTTCGAGTATCAGACTTGCGAAAGTTGTGATGGCTTCCCAACCATTCCTTAACTTCAAACTCCCATATCTCGCGAACGGATTGACGAACACGAGATATTCCGCTTGCATATGAAAGCAGAGACTCTTCCGATTACAACGGTATGTCAATTTTTGCCCTAGGCCATAGTAGTTATTGGTTTCGAGTATCAGTCTTGCGAAAATTTTGATGGTTTCTCAACCATTCCTTAACTTCAAACTCCCATACCTCGCGAACGGATTGACAAGCTCGAGAAATTCCTGTTGCATCTGAAAGTATAAACTCGCCCGATTACAATGGTGTGTGTACTTTTTCCCTAGGTCATTCCTGTTATTCGTTTCTAGCATCAGAATTGCAAAAATTTTAATGGTTTCTCAAGCATTCCTTAACTTCAAACTCCCATATCTCGCGAACGGATTGACGAGCTCGAGAAATTCCTGTTGCATCTGAAAGTAGAAGCTCGCCCCATTAGAATGGAGTGTGTAATTTTCCCCTAGGCCATTCCAGTTATTGGTTTCGAGTATCAGACTTGCGAAAATTTTTGTGGTTTCTGAACCATTCCTTAACTTCAAACTCCCATATCTCGCGAACGGATTGACGAGCTCGAGAAATTCCTGTTGCATCAGAAAGTATAATCTCGCCCGATTACAATGGTATGTGTATTTTTCCCCTAGGGCTTTGTAGTTATTGGTTTCGAGTATCAGACTTGCGAAACTTTTGATGGATTCTCAAGCATTCCTTAACTTCAAACTCCCATATCTCGCGAACGGATTGACAAGCTCGAGAAATTCCTGTTGCATCTGAAAGTAGAAACTCGCCCGATTACAAAGGTATGTGTATTTTTGCCGTAGGCCATAGTAGTTATTGGTTTCGAGTATCAGACTTGCGAAAATTTTGATGGTTTCTCAAGCATTCCTTAACTTCAAACTCCCATATCTCGCGAACGGATTGACGAACTCGTTTATTTCCTGTTGCATCTGAAAGTAGAAACTCGCCCGATTACAAAAGTATGTGAATTTTTCCCCCCAGGCCATAGTAGTTATTGGTTTCGAGTATCAGACTTGCGAAAATTTTGATGGTTTCTCAAGCATTCCTTAACTTCAAACTCGCATATCTCGGGAACGGATAGACGAACCCGATTATTTCCTGTTGCATCTGAAAGCAGAAACTCGCTCGATTACAATGGTTTGTGTATTTTTGCCCTAGGCCACAGTAGTTATTGGTTTCGAGTATCAGACTTGCGAAAATTTTGATGGTTTCTCAACCATTCCTTAAGTTGGAACTCCCATGTCTCGCGAACGGATTGACCAACACGTGAAATTCCTGTTGCATATGTAAGCAGACACTCTTCCGATTACAACGGTATGAGTATTTTTGCCCCAGGCCATAGTAGTTATTGGTTTCGAGTATCAGACTTGCGAAAATTTTGATGGTTTCTCAAGCATTCCTTAACTTCAAACTCCCATATCTCGGGAACGGATTGACGAACTCGATTATTTCCTGTTGCATCAGAAAGTAGAAACTCGACCGATTACAATGGTGTGTGTACTTTTCCCCTAGGTCATTCCAGTTATTCGTTTCTAGCATCGGAATTGCCAAAATTTTGATGGTTTCTCAACCATTCCTTAACTTCAAACTCCCATATCTCGCGAACGGATTGACGAGCTCGAGAAATTCCTGTTGCATATGAAAGCAGAGACTCTTCCGATTACAACGGTATGTGTATTTTTCCCCTAGGTCATTCCAGTTGTTGGTTTCGAGTATCAGACTTGCGAAAACTTTGATGGTTTCTCAACCGATCCTTAATTTCAAACTCCCATATCTCGCGAACGGATTGACGAACTCGAGAAATTCCAGTTGCATATGAAAGCAGAGACTCTTCCGATTACAACGGTATGTGTATTTTTCCCCTAGGTCATACCAGTTGTTGGTTTCGAGTATCAGACTTGCGAAAATTGTGATGGCTTCTCAACCATTCCTTAACTTCAAAGTCCCATATCTCGCGAACGGATTGACGGGCTCGAGAAATTCCTGTTGCATCTGAAAGTAGAAACTCGCCCCATTAGAATGTTGTGTGTAATTTTCCCCTAGGCCATTCCAGTTATTGGTTTCGAGTGTCAGACTTGCGTAAATTTTTGTGGTTTCTCAAACATTCCTTAACTTCAAACTCCCATATCTCGCGAACGGATTGACGAGCTCGAGAAATTCCTGTTGCATCAGAAAGTATAATCTCGCCCGATTACAAAGGTATGTGTATTTTTCCCCTAGGGCTTTGTAGTTATTGGTTTCGAGTATCAGTCTTGCGAAAATTTTGATGGTTTCTCAACCATTCCTTAACTTCAAACTCCCATATCTCGCGAACGGATTGACGAACTCGAGAAATTCCTGTTGCATCTGAAAGTAGAAACTCGCCCGATTACAAAGGTATGTGTATTTTTCCCCTAGGCCATTCCAGTTATTGGTTTCGAGTATCACACTTGCCAAAATTTTGATGGTTTCTCAACCATTCCTTAACTTCAAACACCCATATCTCGCGAACGGATTGACGAGCTCGAGAAATTCCTGTTGCATCTGAAAGCAGAAACCTGCCCCATTAGAATGGAGTGTGTAATTTTCCCCTAGGCCATTCCAGTTATTGGTTTCGAGTATCAGACTTGCGAAAATTTTTGTGGGTTCTCAACCATTCCTTAACTTCAAACTCCCATATCTCGCGAACGATTGACGAGCTCGAGAAATTCCTGTTGCATCTGAAAGTATAAACTCGTCCGATTACAACGGTATGTGTATTTTTGCCCCAGGCCATAGTAGTTATTGGTTTCGAGTATCAGACTTCCGAAAATTGTGATGGTCTCACAACCATTCCTTAACTTCAAACTCCGATACCTCTCGAACGGATTGGCGAACTCGAGAAATTCCTGTTGCATTTGAAAGTAGAAACTGGCCCGATTACAATGGTGTGTGTACTTTTCCCCTGGGCCGTTCCGTTTATTGGTTTCGAGAATCAGACTTACGAAAATTTTGATGGTTTCTCAACCATTCCTTATCTTCAAACTCCCATATCTCGCGAACGGATTGACGAGCTCGAGAAATTCCTGTTGCATCTGAAAGTAAAAAATCGCCCGATTACAAATGTATGTGTAATTTTCCCCTAGGGCTTTGTAGTTATTGGTTTCGGGTATCAGACTTGCGAAAATTTTGATGGTTTCTCAACCATTCCTTAACTTCAAACTCCCATATCTCGCGAACGGATTGACGAACTCGAGAAATTCCTGTTGCATCTGAAAGTAGAAACTCGCCCCATTACAATGGTGTGTGCACTTTTCCCCTAGGCCATTCCTGTTATTGGTTTCGAGTATCAGACTTGCGAAAATTTTGATGGTTTCTCAACCGTTCCTTAATTTCAAACTCCCATATCTCGCGAACGAATTGACGAACTCGAGAAATTCCTGGTGCATCTGAAAGCAGAAACTCGTCCGATTACAACGGTATGTGTATTTTTGCCCTAGGCCATGGTAGTTATTGGTTTCGAGTATCAGACTTGCGAAAATTTTGATGGTTTCTCAACCATTCCTTAACTTCAAACTCCCATATCTCGCGAACGGATTGACGAACTCGATTATTTCCTGTTGCATCTGAAAGTAGAATGTCGACCGATTACAATGGTGTGTGTACTTTTTCCCTAGGTCATTCCAGTTATTCGTTTCTAGCATCAGAATAGCGAAAATTTTGATGGTTTCTCAACCATTCCTTAACTTCAAACTCCCATATCTCGCGAACGGATAGACGAACTCGAGAAATTCCTGTTGCATCTGAAAGTAGAAACTCGCCCGATTACAAGGGTATGTGTGTTTTTCCCCTAAGCCTTTGTAGTTATTGGTTTCGAGTATCAGAGTCGCGAAAATTTTGATGGTTTCTCAACCGTTCCTTAATTTCAAACTCCCATGTCTCGCGAACGGATTGATGAACTCGAGAAATTCCTGTTGCATCTAAAAGCAGAAACTCGCCCGATACAACGGTATGTGTATTTTCGCCCTAGGCCATAGTAGTTATTGGTTTCGAGTATGAAACTTACGAAAATTTTGATGGTTTCTCAACCATTCCTTAACTTCAAGCTCCCATATCTCGCGAACGGATTGACGAACTCGAGAAATTCCTGTTGCATCTGAAAGTAAAAAATCGCCCGATTACAAATGTATGTGTAATTTTCTCCTAGGGCTTTGTAGTTATTGGTTTCGGGTATCAGACTAGCGAAAATTTTGATGGCTTCACAACCATTCCTTAACTTCAAAGTCCCATACCTCGCGAACGGATTGACGAGCTCGAGAAATTCCTGTTGCATCTGAAAGTAGAAACTCAACCGATGACAAAGGTATGTGTATCTTTCTCCTAGGCCTTTGTAGTTATTGGTTTCGAGTATCTGACTTGCGAATATGTTGATGGTTTCTCAAGCATTCCTTAACTTCAAACTCCCATATCTCGCTGAACGGATTGACGAACTCGATGAATTCCTGTTGCATCTGAAAGTAGAAACTCGCCCCATTACAATGGTGTGTGTACTTTTCCCCTAGGCCATTCCAGTTATTGGTTCCGAGTATCAGTTTTGCGAAAATTTTGATGGTTTCTCAACCGTTCCTTAATTTCAAACTCCCATATCTCGCGAACGGATTGACGAGCTCGAGAAATTCCTGTTGCATCTAAAAGTATAATCTCGCCCCATTACAAAGGTATGTGTAATTTTACCCTAGGCCATTCCTGTTATTGGTTTCGAGTATCACTCTTGCGAAAATTTTGATGGATTCTCAACCATTCCTTAACTTCAAGCTCCCATATCTCGCGAACGGATTCACGAACTCGAGGAATTCCTGTTGCATCTGAAAGTAGAAACCCGCCCCATTACAACGGTATTTGTATTTTTGACCTAGGCCATAGTAGTTATTAGTTTCGAGTATCAGACTTGCGAAAATTTTGATGGTTTCTCAACCATTCCTTAACTTCAAACTCCCATATCTCGCGAACGGATTGACGAACTCGATTATTTCCTGTTGCATCTGAAAGTAGAATGTCGACCGAATACAATGGTGGGTGTACTTTTTCCCTAGGTCATTCCAGTTATTCGTTTCTAGTATCAGAATTGCGAAAATTTTGATGGTTTCTCAACCATTCCTTAACTTCAAACTGCCATATCTCGCGAACGGATAGACGAACTCGAGAAATTCCTGTTGCATCTGAAAGTAGAAACTCGCACGATTACAATGGTGTGTGTACTTTTCCCCTGGGCCGTTCCATTTATTGGTTTCGAGAATCAGACTTACGGAAATTTTGATGGTTTCTCAACCATTCCTTAACTTCAAACTCCCATATCTCGCGAACGGATTGACGAGCTCGAGAAATTCCTGTTGCATCTGAAAGTGAAAAATCGCCCGATTACAAATGTATGTGTAATTTTCCCCTAGGGCTTTGTAGTTATTGGTTTCGGGTATCAGACTTGCGAAAATTTTGGTGGTTTCTCAACCATTCCTTAACTTCAAAGTCCCATACCTCGCGAACGGATTGACGAGCTCGAGAAATTCCTGTTGCATCTGAAAGTAGAAACTCAACAGATGACAAAGGTATGTGTATCTTTCTCCTAGGCCTTTGTAGTTATTGGTTTCGAGTATCAGACTTGCGAATATTTTGATGGTTTCTCAAGCATTCCTTAACTTCAAACTCCCATATCTCGCGAACGGATTGACGAACTCGAGGAATTCCTGTTGCATCTGAAAGTAGAAACTCGCCCCATTACAGTGGTGTGTGTACTTTTCCCCTAGGCCATTCCAGTTATAGGTTTCGAGTATCAGTTTTGCGAATATTTTGATGGTTTCTCAACCGTTCCTTAATTTCAAACTCCCATATCTCGCGAACGGATTGACCAGCTCGAGAAATTCCTGTTGCATCTGAAAGTATAAACTCGCCCGATTACAAAGATACGTGACTTTTTCCCCAAGGCTATTCCAGTTATTGGTTGCGAGTATCAGTTTTGCGAAAATTTTGATGGTTTCTCAACCGTTCCTTAATTTCAAACTCCCATATCTCGCGAACGGATTGACGAACTCGAGGAATTCCTGTTGCATCTGAAAGTAGAAACTAGCCCGATTACAATGGTATGTGTACTTTTCCCCTAGGCCATTCCAGTTATTGGTTTTGAGTATCAGACTTGGGATAATTTTGATGGTTTCTCAACCATTCCTTAATTTCACACTTACATATCTCGCGAACGGATTGACGAACTCGAGAATTTCCTATTGCATCTGAAAGCAGAAACTCGCCCGGTTACAACGGTATGTGCATTTTTGCCCTAGGCCATAGTAGTTATTGGTTTCGAGTATCAGACTTGCGAAAATTTTGATGGTTTCTCAACCATTCCTTAACTTCAAACTCCCATTTCTCACGAACGGATTGACGAACTCGAGAAATTCCTGTTGCATCTGAAAGTAGAAACTCGCCCGATTACAATGGTATGTGTACTTTTCCCCTAGGCCATTCCAGTTATTTGTTACGAGTATCAGACTTGCGATAATTTTGATGGTTTCTCAACCATTCCTTAACTTCACACTTACATATCTCGGGAACGGATTGACGAACTCGAGAATTTCCTATTGCATCTGAAAGCAGAAACTCGCCCGGTTACAACGGTATGTGCATTTTTGCCCTCGGCCATAGTAGTTATTGGTTTCGAGTATCAGACTTGCGAAAACTTTGATGGTTTCTCAACCATTCCTTAACTTCGAACCCCCATTTCTCGCGAACGGATTGACGAACTCGAGAAATTCCTGTTGCATCTGAAAGTGGGCACTCGTCCGACTACAAAGGTATGTGTACTTTTCCCCTAGGCCATTCCAGTTATTGGTTTCGAGTATCAGGCTTGCGATAATTTTGATGGTTTCTCAACCATTCCTTAACTTCACACTAACATATCTCGCGAACGGATTGACGAACTCGAGAATTTCCTACTGCATCTGAAAGCAGAAACTCGCCCGGTTACAACGGTATGTGCATTTTTGCCCTAGGCCATAGTAGTTATTGGTGTCGAGTATCAGACTTGCGAAAATTTTGATGGTTTCTCAACCATTCCTTAACTTCAAACCCCCATTTCTCGCGAACGGATTGACGAACTCGAGAAATTCCTGTTGCATCTGAAAGTAGAAACTCGTCCGATTACAATGGTATGTGTACTTTTCCCCTAGGCCATTCCAGTTATTGGTTTCGAGTATCAGGCTTGCGATAATTTTGATGGTTTCTCAAGCATTCCTTAACTTCAAACTCCCATATCTCGCGAACGGATTGACGAACTCGAGAATTTCCTATTGCATCTGAAAGCAGAAACTGGCCCGAATACAATCGTGTGAGTACTTTTCCCCTAGGCCATTCCAGTTATTGGTTTCGAGTATCAGACCATTGAAAATTTTGATGGTTTCTCAACCATTCCATAACTTCAAACGCCCATATCTCGCGAACGGATTGACGAACTGGAGAAATTCCTGTTGCATCTGAAAGCAGTAACTCGCCCGATTACAACAGTGTGTGTACTTTTCCCCTAGGCCATTCCAGTTATTGGTTTCGAGTATCAGACTTGCCAAAATTTTGATGGTTTCTCAACCATTACATAACTTCACACTTCCATATCTCGCGAACGGATTGACGAACTCGAGAATTTCCTATTGCATCTGAAAGCAGAAACTCGCCCGATTACAACGGTATGTGTATTTTTACCCTAGGCCACTGTAGTTATTGGTTCCGTGCATCAGACTTGCGAAAATTGTGATGGTTTCTCAACCATTCCTTAACTTCAATCTCCCATATCTCGCGAACGGATTGACGAACTCGAGAATTTCCTGTTGCATCTGAAAGTAGAAACTCGCCCGATTACAATGGTATGTGTACTTTTCCCCTAGGCCATTCCAGTTATTTGTTACGAGTATCAGACTTGCGATAATTTTGATGGTTTCTCAACCATTCCTTAACTTCACACTTACATATCTCGGGAACGGATTGACGAACTCGAGAATTTCCTATTGCATCTGAAAGCAGAAACTCGCCCGGTTACAACGGTATGTGCATTTTTGCCCTCGGCCATAGTAGTTATTGGTTTCGAGTATCAGACTTGCGAAAACTTTGATGGTTTCTCAACCATTCCTTAACTTCGAACCCCCATTTCTCGCGAACGGATTGACGAACTCGAGAAATTCCTGTTGCATCTGAAAGTGGGCACTCGTCCGATTACAAAGGTATGTTTACTTTTCCCCTAGGCCATTCCAGTTATTGGTTTCGAGTATCAGGCTTGCGATAATTTTGATGGTTTCTCAACCATTCCTTAACTTCAAACTCCCATATCTCGCGAACGGATTGACGAACTCGAGAAATTCCTGTTGCATGTGGAAGTAGAAACTCGCCAGATTACAACGGTATGTGTATTTTTCCCCTAGGCTTTTGTAGTTATTGGTTTCGTGTATCAGACTTGCGAATATTTTGATGGTTTCTCAACTATTCCTTAACTTCAAACTCCCACATCTCCGGAACGGATTGACGAACTCGAGAAATTCCTGTTGTATCGGAAAGCAGAAACTCGCCCGATTACAACAGTGTGTGTACTTTTCCCCTAGGCCATTCCAGTTATTGGTTTCGAGTATCAGACTTGGGAAAATTTTGATGGTTTCTCAACCATTCCTTAACTTCAAACTCCCATATCTCGCGAACGCATTGACGAATTCGAGAATTTCCTGTTGTATCTGAAAGTAGAAACACGCCGGATTACAATGGTGTGTGTACTTTTTCTCTAGGCCATTCCAGTTATTGGTTTCGAGTATCAGACCAGCGAAAATTTTGATGGTTTCTCAACCATTCCTTAACTTCAAACTCCCATATCTCGCGAACGGATTGACGAACTCGAGAAATTCCTGTTGCATCTGAAAGTAGAAACTCGCGCGAATACAATGGTGTGTGTACTTCTCCCCTAGGCCATTCCAGTTATTGGTTTCGAGTATCAAACCAGCGAAAATTTTGATGGTTTCTCAACCATTCCATAACTTCAAACGCCCATATCTCGCGAACGGATTGACGAACTGGAGAAATTCCTGTTGCATCTGAAAGCAGTAACTCGCCCGATTACAACAGTGTGTGTACTTTTCCCCTAGGCCATTCCAGTTATTGGTTTCGAGTATCAGACTTGCCAAAATTTTGATGGTTTCTCAACCATTACATAACTTCACACTTCCATATCTCGCGAACGGATTGACGAACTCGAGAATTTCCTATTGCATCTGAAAGCAGAAACTCGCCCGATTACAACGGTATGTGTATTTTTACCCTAGGCCACTGTAGTTATTGGTTCCGTGCATCAGACTTGCGAAAATTGTGATGGTTTCTCAACCATTCCTTAACTTCAAACTCCCATATCTCGCGAACGGATTGACGAACTCGAGAATTTCCTATTGCATCTGAAAGCAGAAACTGGCCCGAATACAATCGTGTGAGTACTTTTCCCCTAGGCCATTCCAGTTATTGGTTTCGAGTATCAGACCATTGAAAATTTTGATGGTTTCTCAACCATTCCTTAACTTCAAACTCCCATATCTCGCGAACGGATTGACGAACTCGAGAAATTCCTGTTGTATCTGAAAGTAGAAACACGCCGGATTACAATGGTGTGTGTACTTTTTCTCTAGGCCATTCCAGTTATTGGTTTCGAGTATCAGACCAGCGAAAATTTTGATGGTTTCTCAACCATTACATAACTTCACACTTCCATATCTCGCGAACGGATTGACGAACTCGAGAATTTCCTATTGCATCTGAGAGCAGAAACTCGCCTGATTACAACGGTATGTGTATTTTTACCCTAGGCCACTGTAGTTATTGGTTCCGTGTATCAGACTTGCGAAAATTGTGATGGTTTCTCAACCATTCCTTAACTTCAAACTCCCATATCTCGCGAACGGATTGACGAACTCGAGAAATTCCTGTTGCATCTGAAAGTAGAAACTCGCCCGATTGGACAGATGTGTGTGTTTTCCCCCTAGGCCTTTGTAGTTATTGGTTTCGAGTATCAGACTTGCGAAAATTTTGATGGCTTCTCAACCATTCCTTAACTTCAAACTCCCATATCTCGCGAACGGATTGACGAACTCGAGAAATTCCTGTTGCATCTGAAAGTAGAAACTCGCCCGATTACAACGGTATGTGTATTTTAGCCCTAGGCCATTGTAGTTATTGGATTCGAGTATGAGACTTGCGAAAATTTTGATGATTTCTCAACCATTCCTTAACTTCAAACTCCCATATCTCGCGAACGCATTGACGAATTCGAGAAATTCCTGTTGTATCTGAAAGTAGGAACTCGCCGGATTACAATGGTGTGTGTACTTTTTCTCTAGGCCATTCCAGTTATTGGTTTCGAGTATCAGACCAGCGAAAATTTTGATGGTTTCTCAACCATTCCTTAACTTCAAACTCCCATATCTCGCGGACGGATTGACGAACTCGAGAAATTCCTGTTGCATCTGAAAGCCGAAACTCGCCCGATTCAAACGGTATGTGCATCTTTGCCCTAGGCCATAGTAGTTATTGGTTTCGAGTATCCGACTTGCGAAAATTTTGATGGTTTCTCAAGAATTCCTTAACTTGAAACTCCCATATCTCGCGAACGGATTGACGAACTCGAGAATTTCCTATTGCATGTGAAAGTAGAAAGTCGCCCGATTACAACGGTATGTGTATTTTTCTCCTAGGCCTTTGTAGTTATTGGTTTCGATTATCAGACCAGCGAAAATTTTGATGGTTTCTCAACCATTCCTTAACTTCAAACTCCCATATCTCGCGAACGGATTGACGAACTCGAGAAATTCCTGTTGCATCTGAAAGCAGAAATTCGCCCGGTTACAACGGTATGTGTATTTTTGCCCTAGGCCATGGTAGTTATTGGTGTCGAGTATCAGCCTTGCGAAAATTGTGATGATTTCTCAACCATTGCTTAACTTCAAACTCCCATATCTCGCGAACGGATTGACGAACTCGAGAAATTCCTGTTGTATCTGGAAGTAGAAACTCGCCTGATTACAATGGTGTGTGTACTTTTTCTCTAGGCCATTCCAGTTATTGGTTTCGAGTATCAGACCAGCGAAAATTTTGATGGTTTCTCAACCATTCCTTAACTTCAAACTCCCATATCTCGCGAACGGATTGACGAACTCGAGAAATTCCTGTTGCATCTGAAAGCAGAAACTCGCCCGGTTACAACGGTATGTGTATTTTTGCCCTAGGCCATGGTAGTTATTTGTTTCGAGTATCAGACTTGCGAAAATTGTGATGGTTTCTCAACCATTCCTTAACTTCAAACTCCCATATCTCGCGAACGGATAGACGAACTCGAGAAATTCCTGTTGCATCTGAAAGTAGAAACTCGCCCGATTGCACAGATGTGTGTGTTTTCCCCCTAGGCCTTTGTAGTTATTGGTTTCGAGTATCAGACCAGCGAAAATTTTGATGGTTTCTCAACCATTCCTTAACTTCAAACTTCGATATCTCTCGAACGGATTGACGAACTCGAGAATTTCCTATTGCATCTGAAAGCGGAAACTTGCCCGATTACAACGGTATGTGTATTTTTGCCCTAGGCCATGGTAGTTATTGGTTTCGAGTATCAGACTTGCGAAAATTTTGATGGTTTCTCAAGAATTCCTTAACTTGAAACTCCCATATCTCGCGAACGGATTGACGAACTCGAGAATTTCCTATTGCATGTGAAAGTAGAAAGTCGCCCGATTACAACGGTATGTGTATTTTTCTCCTAGGCCTTTGTAGTTATTGGTTTCGATTATCAGACCAGCGAAAATTTTGATGGTTTCTCAAGCATTCCTTAACTTCAAACTTCGATATCTCGCGAACGGATTGACGAACTCGAGAATTTCCTATTGCATCTGAAAGCGGAAACTTGCCCGATTACAACGGTATGTGTATTTTTGCCCAAGGCCATAGTAGTTATTGGATTCGAGTATCAGACTTGCGAAAATTTGGATGATTTCTCAACCATTGCTTAACTTCAAACTCCCATACCTCGCGAACGGATTGACGAACTCGAGGAATTCCTGTTGTATCTGGAAGTAGAAACTCGCCCGATTAGAATGGTCTTTGTACTTTTCCCCTAGGCCATTCCAGTTATTCGTTTCTAGCATCAGAATTGCGAAAATTTGGATGGTTTCTCAACCATTCCTTAATTTCAAACTCCCATTTCTCGCGAACGGATTGACGAACTCGAGAAATTCCTGTTGCATCTGAAATTAGAAACTCGCCCGATTACAAAGATATGTGTGTTTTTCCCCTAGGCCTTTGTAGTTATTGGTTTCGAGTATCAGACTTGCAAATATTTTGAGGGTTTCCCAAACATTCCTTAACTTCGAACTCCCATATCTCGCGAACGGGATGACGAACTCGAGAAATTCCTGTTGCATCTGAAACTGGAAACTCGCCCGATTACAAAGGTATGTGAATTTTTCACCTAGGCCTTTGTAGTTATTGGTTTCGAGTATCAGACCAGCGAAAATTTTGATGGTTTCTCAAGCATTCCTTAACTTCAAACTTCGATATCTCGCGAACGGATTGACGAACTCGAGAATTTCCTATTGCATCTGAAAGCAGAAACTCGCCCGGTTACAACGGTATGTGTATTTTTGCCCTAGGCCATGGTAGTTATTGGTTTCGAGTATCAGACTTGCGAAAATTGTGATGGTTTCTCAACCATTCCTTAACTTCAAACTCCCATATCTCGCGAACGCATTGACGAATTCGAAAAATTCCTGTTGTATCTGAAAGTAGAAACACGCCGGATTACAATGGTGTGTGTACTTTTTCTCTAGGCCATTCCAGTTATTGGTTTCGAGTATCAGACCAGCGAAAATTTTGATGGTTTCTCAACCATTCCTTAACTTCAAACTCCCATATCTCGCGAACGGATTGACGAACTCCAGAATTTCCTATTGCATCTGAATGCAGAAACTCGCCCGATTTCAACGGTATGTGTATCTTTCCCCTAGGCCTTTGTAGTTATTGGTTTCGAGTATCAGACTTGCGAAAATTTTGATGGTTTCTCAACCATTCCTTAACTTCACACTTACATATCTCGGGAACGGATTGACGAACTCGAGAATTTCCTATTGCATCTGAAAGCAGAAACTCGCCCGGTTACAACGGTATGTGCATTTTTGCCCTCGGCCATAGTAGTTATTGGTTTCGAGTATCAGACTTGCGAAAACTTTGATGGTTTCTCAACCATTCCTTAACTTCGAACCCCCATTTCTCGCGAACGGATTGACGAACTCGAGAAATTCCTGTTGCATCTGAAAGTGGGCACTCGTCCGATTACAAAGGTATGTGTACTTTTCCCCTAGGCCATTCCAGTTATTGGTTTCGAGTATCAGGCTTGCGATAATTTTGATGGTTTCTCAACCATTCCTTAACTTCAAACTCCCATATCTCGCGAACGGATTGACGAACTCGAGAAATTCCTGTTGCATGTGGAAGTAGAAACTCGCCAGATTACAACGGTATGTGTATTTTTCCCCTAGGCCTTTGTAGTTATTGGTTTCGTGTATCAGACTTGCGAATATTTTGATGGTTTCTCAACTATTCCTTAACTTCAAACTCCCACATCTCCGGAACGGATTGACGAACTCGAGAAATTCCTGTTGTATCGGAAAGCAGAAACTCGCCCGATTACAACGGTGTGTGTACTTTTCCCCTAGGCCATTCCAGTTATTGGTTTCGAGTATCAGACTTGGGAAAATTTTGATGGTTTCTCAACCATTCCTTAACTTCAAACTCCCATATCTCGCGAACGCATTGACGAATTCGAGAAATTCCTGTTGTATCTGAAAGTAGAAACACGCCGGATTACAATGGTGTGTGTACTTTTTCTCTAGGCCATTCCAGTTATTGGTTTCGAGTATCAGACCAGCGAAAATTTTGATGGTTTCTCAACCATTCCTTAACTTCAAACTCCCATATCTCGCGAACGGATTGACGAACTCGAGAAATTCCTGTTGCATCTGAAAGTAGAAACTCGCGCGAATACAATGGTGTGTGTACTTCTCCCCTAGGCCATTCCAGTTATTGGTTTCGAGTATCAAACCAGCGAAAATTTTGATGGTTTCTCAACCATTCCATAACTTCAAACGCCCATATCTCGCGAACGGATTGACGAACTGGAGAAATTCCTGTTGCATCTGAAAGCAGTAACTCGCCCGATTACAACAGTGTGTGTACTTTTCCCCTAGGCCATTCCAGTTATTGGTTTCGAGTATCAGACTTGGGAAAATTTTGATGGTTTCTCAACCATTCCTTAACTTCAAACTCCCATATCTCGCGAACGCATTGACGAATTCGAGAAATTCCTGTTGTATCTGAAAGTAGAAACACGCCGGATTACAATGGTGTGTGTACTTTTTCTCTAGGCCATTCCAGTTATTGGTTTCGAGTATCAGACCAGCGAAAATTTTGATGGTTTCTCAACCATTCCTTAACTTCAAACTCCCATATCTCGCGAACGGATTGACGAACTCGAGAAATTCCTGTTGCATCTGAAAGTAGAAACTCGCGCGAATACAATGGTGTGTGTACTTCTCCCCTAGGCCATTCCAGTTATTGGTTTCGAGTATCAAACCAGCGAAAATTTTGATGGTTTCTCAACCATTCCATAACTTCAAACGCCCATATCTCGCGAACGGATTGACGAACTGGAGAAATTCCTGTTGCATCTGAAAGCAGTAACTCGCCCGATTACAACAGTGTGTGTACTTTTCCCCTAGGCCATTCCAGTTATTGGTTTCGAGTATCAGACTTGCCAAAATTTTGATGGTTTCTCAACCGTTACATAACTTCGCACTTCCATATCTCGCGAACGGATTGACGAACTCGAGAATTTCCTATTGCATCTGAAAGCAGAAACTCGCCCGATTACAACGGTATGTGTATTTTTACCCTAGGCCACTGTAGTTATTGGTTCCGTGTATCAGACTTGCGAAAATTGTGATGGTTTCTCAACCATTCCTTAACTTCAAACTCCCATATCTCGCGAACGGATTGACGAACTCGAGAAATTCCTGTTGCATCTGAAAGTAGAAACTCGCCCGATTGCACAGATGTGTGTGTTTTCCCCCTAGGCCTTTGTAGTTATTGGTTTCGAGTATCAGACTTGCGAAAATTTTGATGGCTTCTCAACCATTCCTTAACTTCAAACTCCCATATCTCGCGAACGGATTGACGAACTCGAGAAATTCCTGTTGCATCTGAAAGTAGAAACTCGCCCGATTACAACGGTATGTGTATTTTAGCCCTAGGCCATTGTAGTTATTGGATTCGAGTATGAGACTTGCGAAAATTTTGATGATTTCTCAACCACTCCTTAACTTCAAACTCCCATATCTCGCGAACGCATTGACGAATTCGAGAAATTCCTGTTGTATCTGAATGTAGGAACTCGCCGGATTACAATGGTGTGTGTACTTTTTCTCTAGGCCATTCCAGTTATTGGTTTCGAGTATCAGACCAGCGAAAATTTTGATGGTTTCTCAACCATTCCTTAACTTCAAACTCCCATATCTCGCGGACGGATTGACGAACTCGAGAAATTCCTGTTGCATCTGAAAGCCGAAACTCGCCCGGTTACAACGGTATGTGTATTTTTGCCCTAGGCCATGGTAGTTATTGGTTTCGAGTATCAGACTTGCGAAAATTGTGATGATTTCTCAACCATTGCTTAACTTCAAACTCCCATATCTCGCGAACGGATTGACGAACTCGAGAAATTCCTGTTGTATCTGGAAGTAGAAACTCGCCTGATTACAATGGTGTGTGTACTTTTTCTCTAGGCCATTCCAGTTATTGGTTTCGAGTATCAGACCAGCGAAAATTTTGATGGTTTCACAACCATTCCTTAACTTCAAACTCCCATATCTCGCGAACGGATTGACGAACTCGAGAAATTCCTGTTGCATCTGAAAGCAGAAACTCGCCCGGTTACAACGGTATGTGTATTTTTGCCCTAGGCCATGGTAGTTATTGGTTTCGAGTATCAGACTTGCGAAAATTGTGATGATTTCTCAACCATTGCTTAACTTCAAACTCCCATATCTCGCGAACGGATTGACGAACTCGAGAAATTCCTGTTGTATCTGGAAGTAGAAACTCGCCCGGTTACAACGGTATGTGTATTTTTGCCCTAGGCCATGGTAGTTATTGGTTTCGAGTATCAGACTTGCGAAAATTGTGATGATTTCTCAACCATTGCTTAACTTCAAACTCCCATATCTCGCGAACGGATTGACGAACTCGAGAAATTCCTGTTGTATCTGGAAGTAGAAACTCGCCTGATTACAATGGTGTGTGTACTTTTTCTCTAGGCCATTCCAGTTATTGGTTTCGAGTATCAGACCAGCGAAAATTTTGATGGTTTCACAACCATTCCTTAACTTCAAACTCCCATATCTCGCGAACGGATTGACGAACTCGAGAAATTCCTGTTGCATCTGAAAGCAGAAACTCGCCCGGTTACAACGGTATGTGTATTTTTGCCCTAGGCCATGGTAGTTATTGGTTTCGAGTATCAGACTTGCGAAAATTGTGATGGTTTCTCAACCATTCCTTAACTTCAAACTCCCATATCTCGCGAACGGATAGACGAACTCGAGAAATTCCTGTTGCATCTGAAAGTAGAAACTCGCCCGATTGCACAGATGTGTGTGTTTTCCCCCTAGGCCTTTGTAGTTATTGGTTTCGAGTATCAGACCAGCGAAAATTTTGATGGTTTCTCAACCATTCCTTAACTTCAAACTTCGATATCTCTCGAACGGATTGACGAACTCGAGAATTTCCTATTGCATCTGAAAGCGGAAACTTGCCCGACTACAACGGTATGTGTATTTTTGCCCTAGGCCATGGTAGTTATTGGTTTCGAGTATCAGACCAGCGAAAATTTTGATGGTTTCTCAACCATTCCTTAACTTCAAACTCCCATATCTCGCGGACGGATTGACGAACTCGAGAAATTCCTGTTGCATCTGAAAGCCGAAACTCGCCCGGTTACAACGGTATGTGTATTTTTGCCCTAGGCCATGGTAGTTATTGGTTTCGAGTATCAGACTTGCCAAAATTGTGATGATTTCTCAACCATTGCTTAACTTCAAACTCCCATATCTCGCGAACGGATTGACGAACTCGAGAAATTCCTGTTGTATCTGGAAGTAGAAACTCGCCCGGTTACAACGGTATGTGTATTTTTGCCCTAGGCCATGGTAGTTATTGGTTTCGAGTATCAGACTTGCGAAAATTGTGATGATTTCTCAACCATTGCTTAACTTCAAACTCCCATATCTCGCGAACGGATTGACGAACTCGAGAAATTCCTGTTGTATCTGGAAGTAGAAACTCGCCTGATTACAATGGTGTGTGTACTTTTTCTCTAGGCCATTCCAGTTATTGGTTTCGAGTATCAGACCAGCGAAAATTTTGATGGTTTCACAACCATTCCTTAACTTCAAACTCCCATATCTCGCGAACGGATTGACGAACTCGAGAAATTCCTGTTGCATCTGAAAGCAGAAACTCGCCCGGTTACAACGGTATGTGTATTTTTGCCCTAGGCCATGGTAGTTATTGGTTTCGAGTATCAGACTTGCGAAAATTGTGATGGTTTCTCAACCATTCCTTAACTTCAAACTCCCATATCTCGCGAACGGATAGACGAACTCGAGAAATTCCTGTTGCATCTGAAAGTAGAAACTCGCCCGATTGCACAGATGTGTGTGTTTTCCCCCTAGGCCTTTGTAGTTATTGGTTTCGAGTATCAGACCAGCGAAAATTTTGATGGTTTCTCAACCATTCCTTAACTTCAAACTTCGATATCTCTCGAACGGATTGACGAACTCGAGAATTTCCTATTGCATCTGAAAGCGGAAACTTGCCCGACTACAACGGTATGTGTATTTTTGCCCTAGGCCATGGTAGTTATTGGTTTCGAGTATCAGACTTGCGAAAATTTTGATGGTTTCTCAAGAATTCCTTAACTTGAAACTCCCATATCTCGCGAACGGATTGACGAACTCGAGAATTTCCTATTGCATGTGAAAGTAGAAAGTCGCCCGATTACAACGGTATGTGTATTTTTCTCCTAGGCCTTTGTAGTTATTGGTTTCGATTATCAGACCAGCGAAAATTTTGATGGTTTCTCAAGCATTCCTTAACTTCAAACTTCGATATCTCGCGAACGGATTGACGAACTCGAGAATTTCCTATTGCATCTGAAAGCGGAAACTTGCCCGATTACAACGGTATGTCTATTTTTGCCCAAGGCCATAGTAGTTATTGGATTCGAGTATCAGACTTGCGAAAATTTGGATGATTTCTCAACCATTGCTTAACTTCAAACTCCCATACCTCGCGAACGGATTGACGAACTCGAGAAATTCCTGTTGTATCTAGAAGTAGAAACTCGCCCGATTAGAATGGTCTTTGTACTTTTCCCCTAGGCCATTCCAGTTATTCGTTTCTAGCATCAGAATTGCGAAAATTTGGATGGTTTCTCAACCATTCCTTAATTTCAAACTCCCATTTCTCGCGAACGGATTGACGAACTCGAGAAATTCCTGTTGCATCTGAAATTAGAAACTCGCCCGATTACAAAGATATGTGTGTTTTTCCCCTAGGCCTTTGTAGTTATTGGTTTCGAGTATCAGACTTGCAAATATTTTGAGGGTTTCCCAAACATTCCTTAACTTCGAACTCCCATATCTCGCGAACGGGATGACGAACTCGAGAAATTCCTGTTGCATCTGAAACTGGAAACTCGCCCGATTACAAAGGTATGTGAATTTTTCACCTAGGCCTTTGTAGTTATTGGTTTCGAGTATCAGACCAGCGAAAATTTTGATGGTTTCTCAAGCATTCCTTAACTTCAAACTTCGATATCTCGCGAACGGATTGACGAACTCGAGAATTTCCTATTGCATCTGAAAGCAGAAACTCGCCCGGTTACAACGGTATGTGTATTTTTGCCCTAGGCCATGGTAGTTATTGGTTTCGAGTATCAGACTTGCGAAAATTGTGATGGTTTCTCAACCATTCCTTAACTTCAAACTCCCATATCTCGCGAACGCATTGACGAATTCGAAAAATTCCTGTTGTATCTGAAAGTAGAAACACGCCGGATTACAATGGTGTGTGTACTTTTTCTCTAGGCCATTCCAGTTATTGGTTTCGAGTATCAGACCAGCGAAAATTTTGATGGTTTCTCAACCATTCCTTAACTTCAAACTCCCATATCTCGCGAACGGATTGACGAACTCGAGAAATTCCTGTTGCATCTGAAAGTAGAAACTCGCCCGAATACAATGGTGTGTGTACTTCTCCCCTAGGCCATTCCAGTTATTGGTTTCGAGTATCAAACCAGCGAAAATTTTGATGGTTTCTCAACCATTCCTTAACTTCAAACTCCCATATCTCGCGAACGGATTGACGAACTCGAGAAATTCCTATTGCATCTGAAAGCAGAAACTGGCCCAATTACAACGGTATGTGTATTTGTGCCCTAGGCCATAGTAGTTATTGGTTTCGAGTATCAGACTTGCGAAAATTGTGATGGTTTCTCAACCATTCCTTAACTTCAAACCCCCATATCTCGCGAACCGATTGACGAACTCGAGAATTTCCTCTTGCATCTGAAAGCAGAAACTCGTCCGATTACAACGGTACGTGAATTTTTCCCCAAGGCCTTTGTGGTTATTGGTTTCGAGTATCAGACTTGCGATAATTTTGATGGTTTCTCAACCATTCCTTAACTTCAAACTCCCATATCTCGCGAACGGATTGACGGACTCGAGAATTTCTTATTGCATCTGAAAGCAGAAACACGCCCGATTACAACGGTACGTGTATTTTTGACCTAGGCCATAGTAGTTATTGGATTCGGGTTTCAGGCTTGCGACAATTTTGATGGTTTCTCAACCATTCCTTAACTTCAAACTCCCATTTCTCGCGAACGGATTGACGAACTCGAGAAATTCCTGTTGCATCTGAAAGCAGAAACTCGCCCGATTACAATGGTGTGTGTACTTTTCCCCTAGGACATTCCAGTTATTGGTTTCGAGTATCAGACCAGCGAAAATTTTGATAGTTTCTCAAACATTCCTTAACTTCAAACTCCCATATCTCGCGAACGGAATGACGAACTCGAGAAATTCCTGTTGCATCTGAAAGTAGAAACTCGCCCGATTACAAAGGTATGTGCGTTTTTCACCTAGGCCTGTGTAGTTATTGGTTTCGAGTATCAGACTTGCGAAAATTTTGATAGTTTCTCAACCATCCCTTAACTTCAAACACCCATTTCTCGCGAACGGATTGACGAACTCGAGAAATTCCTGTTGCATCTGAAAGCAGAAACTCGCCCGATTACAGCGGTATGTGCATTTTTGCCCTAGGCAATAGGAGTTATTGGTTTCAAGTATCAGAATTGCGAAAATTTTGATGGTTTCTCAACCATTCCTTAACTTCAAACTCCCATATCTCGCGAACGGATTGACGAACTCGAGAAATTCCTGTTGCATCTGAAAGTGGAAACTCGCCCGATCACAAAGGTATGTGCATTTTTCCCCTAGGCCTTTGTAGTTATAGGTTTCGAGTATCAGACTTTCGAAAATTTTGATTGTTTCTCAAGCATTCCTTAACTTCAAACTCCCATATCTCGCGAACGGATTGACGAACTCGAGAAATTCCTGTTGCATCTGAAACTGGAAACTCGCCCGATTACAAAGGTATGTGCATTTTTCCCCTAGGCCTTTGTAGTTATTGGTTTCGAGCATCAGACCAGTGAAAATTTTGATGGTTTCTCAACCATTCCTTAACTTCAAACTCCCATATCTTGCGAACGGAATGACGAACTCGAGGAATTCCTGTTGCATCTGAAAGTAGAAACTCGCACGATTACAAGGGTTTGTGTACTTTTCCCCTAGGCCACTCCAGTTATTGGTTTCGAGTATCAGAATTGCGAAAATTCTGATGGTTTCTCAACCATTCCTTAACTTCAAACTCCCATATCTCGCGAACGGATTGCCGAACTCGAGAAATTCCTGTTGCATGTGAAAATAGAAACTCGCCCGATTACAACGGTGTGTGTATTTTTCCCCTAGGCCTTTGTAGTTGTTGGTTTCGAGTATTCGACTTTCGAAAATTTTGATGGTTTCTCAAGCATTCCTTAACTTCAAACTCCCATATCTCGCGAACGGATTGACGAACACGAGAAATTCCTGTTGCATCTGAAAGTAGAAACTCTCCCAATTACAACGGTATGTGCATTTTTGCCCTAGGCCATAGGTGTTATTGGTTTCAAGTATCAGACTTGCGAAAATTTTGATGGTTCCTCAACCACTCCTTAACTTCAAACTCCCATATCTCGCGAACGGATTGACGAACTCGAGAAATTCCTGTTGCATCTGAAAGTAGAAACTCGCCCAATTACAAAGATATGTGTGTTTTTCACCTAGGCCTTTGTAGTTATTGGTTTCGAGTATCAGACTTGCGAAAATTTTGATTGTTTCTCAAGCATTCCTTAACTTCAAACTCCCATATCTCGCGAACGGATTGACGAACTCGAGAAATTCCTGTTGCATCTGAAAGCAGAATCTCGCCCGATTACAACGGTATGTGTATTTTCCCCTAGGCCATTGTAGTTATTGGTTTCTAGCATCAGAATTGCGAAAATTTGGATGGTTTCTCAACCATTCCTTAACTTCGAACTCCCATGTATCGCGAACGGCATGACGAACTCGAGAAATTCCTGTTGCATCTGAAACTGGAAACTCGCCCGATTACAAAGGTATGTGCATTTTTCCCCTAGGCCTTTGTAGTTATTGGTTTCGAGTATCAGACCAGCGAAAATTTTGACGGTTTCTCAACCATTCCTTAACTTCAAACTCCCATATCTTGCGAACGGAATGACGAACTCGAGAAATTCCTGTTGCATCTGAAAGTAGAAACTCGCACGATTACAAGGGTGTGTGTACTTTTCCCCTAGGCCATTCCAGTTACTGGTTTCGAGTATCAGAATTGCTAAAATTCTGATGGTTTCTCAACCATTCCTTAACTTCAAACTCCCATATCTCGCGAACGGATTGCCGAACTCGAGAAATTCCTGTTGCATCTGAAAGCAGAAACTCGCCCGATTACAATGGTGTGTGTACTTTTCCCCTAGGACATTCCAGTTATTGGTTTCGAGTATCAAACCAGCGAAAATTTTGATGGTTTCTCAACCATTCCTTAACTCCAAACCCCCATATCTCGCGAACGGATTGACGAACTCGAGAAATTCCTGTTGCATCTGAAAGCAGAAACTCGCCCGATTACAACGGTATGTGTATTTTTCTCCTAGGCCACTGTAGTTATTGGTTTCGAGTAACAGACTTGCGAAAATTTTGATGGTTTCTCAACCATTACTTAACTTCCAACTCCCATATCTCGCGAACGGATTGACGAACTCGAGAATTTCCTATTGCATCTGAAAGCAGAAACTCGCCCGATTACAACGGTATGTGTATTTTTGCCCTAGGCCATGGTAGTTATAGGTTTCGAGTATCAGACTTCCGAAAATTTTGATGGTTTCTCCACCATTCCTTAACTTCACACTTCCATATCTCGCGAACGGATTCACGAAATCGAGAATTTCCTATTACATCTGAAAGCAGAAACTCGCCCGATTACAACAGTATGTGTATTTTTCCCCTAGGCCACTGTAGTTATTGGTTTCGAGTATCAGACTTGCGAAAATTTTGATGGCTTCTCAACCATTACTTAACTTCCAACTCCCATATCTCGCGAACGGATTGACGAACTCGAGAATTTCCTATTGCATCTGAAAGCAGAAACTCGCCCGATTACAACGGCATGTGTATTTTTCTCCTAGGCCACTGTAGTTATTGGTTTCGAGTATCAGACTTGCGAAAATTGTGATGGTTTCTCAACCATTCCTTAACTTCAAACTCCCATATCCCGCGAACGGATTGACGAACTCGAGAATTTCCTGTTGCATCTGAAAGTAGAAACTCGCCCGATTACAAAGATGTGTGTGTTTTCCCCCTAGGCCTTTGTAGTTATTGGTTTCGAGTATCAGACTTGCGAAAATTTTGATGGCTTCTCAACCATTCCTTAACTTCAAACTCCCATATCTCGCGAACGGATTGACGAACTCGAGAAATTCGTGTTGCATCTGAAAGTAGAAACTCGCCCGATTACTATGGTATGTGTATTTTTGCCCTAGGCCATGGTAGTTATTGGTTTCGAGTATCAGACTTGCGAAAATTTTGATGGTTTCTTAACCATTCCTTAACTTCAAACACCCATATCTCGCGATCGGATTGACGAACTCGAGAAATTCCTGTTGTATCGGAAAGTAGAAACACGCCCGATTACAATGGTGTGTGTACTTTTCCCCTAGGCCATTCCAGTTATTGGTTTCGAGTATCAAACCAGCGAAAATTTTGATGGTTTCTCAACCATTCCTTAACTTCAAACCCCCATATCTCATGAACGGAATGACGAACTCGAGAAATTCCTGTTGCATCTGAAAGTAGAAACTCGCACGATTACAATTGTGTGTGTACTTTTCCCCTAGGCCATTCCAGTTATTGGTTTCGAGTATCAGACTTGCGAAAATTTTGATGGTTTCTCAATCATTCCTTAACTTCAAACTCCCATATCTCGCGGACGGATTGACGAACTCGAGAATTTCCTATTGCATCTGAAAGCAGAAACTCGCCCGATTACAACGGTATGTGTATTTTTGCCCTAGGCCATAGTTGTTATTGGATTCGAGTATCAGACTTGCGAAAATTTTGATGGTTTCTCATGCATTCCTTAACTTCAAACTCCCATATCTCGCGAACGGATTGACGAACTCGAGAATTTCCTATTGCATCTGAAAGCAGAAACTGGCCCAATTACAACGGTATGTGTATTTGTGCCCTAGGCCATAGTAGTTATTGGTTTCGAGTATCAGACTTGCGAAAATTGTGATGGTTTCTCAACCATTCCTTAACTTCAAACTCCCATATCTCGCGAACCGATTGACGAACTCGAGAATTTCCTCTTGCATCTGAAAGCAGAAACTCGTCCGATTACAACGGTACGTGAATTTTTCCCCAAGGCCTTTGTAGTTATTGGTTTCGAGTATCAGACTTGCGATAATTTTGATGGTTTCTCAACCATTCCTTAACTTCAAACTCCCATATCTCGCGAACGGATTGACGAACTCGAGAATTTCTTATTGCATCTGAAAGCAGAAACACGCCCGATTACAACGGTACGTGTATTTTTGACCTAGGCCATAGTAGTTATTGGATTCGGGTTTCAGACTTGCGACAATTTTGATGGTTTCTCATTCCTTAACTTCAAACTCCCATTTCTCGCGAACGGGTTGACGAACTCGAGAAATTCCTGTTGCATCTGATAGCAGAAACTCGCCCGATTACAATGGTGTGTGTACTTTTCCCCTAGGACATTCCAGTTATTGGTTTCGAGTATCAGACCAGCGAAAATTTTGATAGTTTCTCAAACATTCCATAACTTCAAACTCCCATATCTCGCGAACGGAATGACGAACTCGAGAAATTCCTGTTGCATCTGAAAGTAGAAACTCGCCCGATTACAAAGGTATGTGCGTTTTTCACCTAGGCCTGTGTAGTTATTGGTTTCGAGTATCAGACTTGCGAAAATTTTGATAGTTTCTCAACCATTCCTTAACTTCAAACACCCATTTCTCGCGAACGGATTGACGAACTCGAGAAATTCCTGTTGCATCTGAAAGCAGAAACTCGCCCGATTACAGCGGTATGTGCATTTTTGCCCTAGGCAATAGGAGTTATTGGTTTCAAGTATCAGAATTGCGAAAATTTTGATGGTTTCTCAACCATTCCTTAACTTCAAACTCCCATATCTCGCGAACGGATTGACGAACTCGAGAAATTCCTGTTGCATCTGAAAGTGGAAACTCGCCCGATCACAAAGGTATGTGCATTTTTCCCCTAGGCCTTTGTAGTTATAGGTTTCTAGTATCAGACTTTCGAAAATTTTGATTGTTTCTCAAGCATTCCTTAACTTCAAACTCCCATATGTCGCGAACGGATTGACGAACTCGTGAAATTCCTGTTGCATCTGAAAGCAGAAACTCGCCCGATTACAACGGTATGTGTATTTTCCCCTAGGCCATTCCAGTTATTCGTTTCTACCATCAGAATTGCGAAAATCTTGATGGTTTCTCAACCATTCCTTAATTTCAAACTCCCATATCTCGCGAACGGATTGACGAACTCGAGAAATTCCTGTTGCATCTGAAAGCAGAAACTCGCCCGATTACAACGGTATGTGCATTTTTGCCCTAGCCCATAGGAGTTATTGGTTTCAAGTATCAGACTTGCGAAAATTTTGATGGTTTCTCAAGCATTCCTTAACTTCAAACTCCCATATCTCGCGAACGGATTGACGAACTCGAGAAATTCCTGTTGCATCTGAAAGTAGAGACTCGCCCGATTACAAAGATATGTGTGTTTTTCACCTAGGCCTTTGTAGTTATTGGTTTCGAGTATCAGACTTGCGAAAATTTTGATTGTTTCTCAAGCATTCCTTAACTTCAAACTCCCATATCTCGCGAACGGATTGACGAACACGAGAAATTCCTGTTGCATCTGAAAGTAGAAACTCTCCCAATTACAACGGTATGTGCATTTTTGCCCTAGGCCATAGGAGTTATTGGTTTCAAGTATCAGACTTGCGAAAATTTTGATGGTTCCTCAACCATTCCTTAACTTCAAACTCCCATATCTCGCGAACGGATTGACGAACTCGAGAAATTCCTGTTGCATCTGAAAGTAGAAACTCGCCCGATTACAAAGATGTGTGTGTTTTCCCCCTAGGCCTTTGTAGTTATTGGTTTCGAGTATCAGACTTGCGAAAATTTTGATGGCTTCTCAACCATTCCTTAACTTCAAACTCCCATATCTCGCGAACGGATTGACGAACTCGAGAAATTCGTGTTGCATCTGAAAGTAGAAACTCGCCCGATTACTATGGTATGTGTATTTTTGCCCTAGGCCATGGTAGTTATTGGTTTCGAGTATCAGACTTGCGAAAATTTTGATGGTTTCTTAACCATTCCTTAACTTCAAACACCCATATCTCGCGATCGGATTGACGAACTCGAGAAATTCCTGTTGTATCGGAAAGTAGAAACACGCCCGATTACAATGGTGTGTGTACTTTTCCCCTAGGCCATTCCAGTTATTGGTTTCGAGTATCAAACCAGCGAAAATTTTGATGGTTTCTCAACCATTCCTTAACTTCAAACCCCCATATCTCATGAACGGAATGACGAACTCGAGAAATTCCTGTTGCATCTGAAAGTAGAAACTCGCACGATTACAATTGTGTGTGTACTTTTCCCCTAGGCCATTCCAGTTATTGGTTTCGAGTATCAGACTTGCGAAAATTTTGATGGTTTCTCAATCATTCCTTAACTTCAAACTCCCATATCTCGCGGACGGATTGACGAACTCGAGAATTTCCTATTGCATCTGAAAGCAGAAACTCGCCCGATTACAACGGTATGTGTATTTTTGCCCTAGGCCATAGTTGTTATTGGATTCGAGTATCAGACTTGCGAAAATTTTGATTGTTTCTCATGCATTCCTTAACTTCAAACTCCCATATCTCGCGAACGGATTGACGAACTCGAGAATTTCCTATTGCATCTGAAAGCAGAAATTGGCCCAATTACAACGGTATGTGTATTTGTGCCCTAGGCCATAGTAGTTATTGGTTTCGAGTATCAGACTTGCGAAAATTGTGATGGTTTCTCAACCATTCCTTAACTTCAAACTCCCATATCTCGCGAACCGATTGACGAACTCGAGAATTTCCTCTTGCATCTGAAAGCAGAAACTCGTCCGATTACAACGGTACGTGAATTTTTCCCCAAGGCCTTTGTAGTTATTGGTTTCGAGTATCAGACTTGCGATAATTTTGATGGTTTCTCAACCATTCCTTAACTTCAAACTCCCATATCTCGCGAACGGATTGACGAACTCGAGAATTTCTTATTGCATCTGAAAGCAGAAACACGCCCGATTACAACGGTACGTGTATTTTTGACCTAGGCCATAGTAGTTATTGGATTCGGGTTTCAGACTTGCGACAATTTTGATGGTTTCTCATTCCTTAACTTCAAACTCCCATTTCTCGCGAACGGGTTGACGAACTCGAGAAATTCCTGTTGCATCTGATAGCAGAAACTCGCCCGATTACAATGGTGTGTGTACTTTTCCCCTAGGACATTCCAGTTATTGGTTTCGAGTATCAGACCAGCGAAAATTTTGATAGTTTCTCAAACATTCCATAACTTCAAACTCCCATATCTCGCGAACGGAATGACGAACTCGAGAAATTCCTGTTGCATCTGAAAGTAGAAACTCGCCCGATTACAAAGGTATGTGCGTTTTTCACCTAGGCCTGTGTAGTTATTGGTTTCGAGTATCAGACTTGCGAAAATTTTGATAGTTTCTCAACCATTCCTTAACTTCAAACACCAATTTCTCGCGAACGGATTGACGAACTCGAGAAATTCCTGTTGCATCTGAAAGCAGAAACTCGCCCGATTACAGCGGTATGTGCATTTTTGCCCTAGGCAATAGGAGTTATTGGTTTCAAGTATCAGAATTGCGAAAATTTTGATGGTTTCTCAACCATTCCTTAACTTCAAACTCCCATATCTCGCGAACGGATTGACGAACTCGAGAAATTCCTGTTGCATCTGAAAGTGGAAACTCGCCCGATCACAAAGGTATGTGCATTTTTCCCCTAGGCCTTTGTAGTTATAGGTTTCTAGTATCAGACTTTCGAAAATTTTGATTGTTTCTCAAGCATTCCTTAACTTCAAACTCCCATATGTCGCGAACGGATTGACGAACTCGTGAAATTCCTGTTGCATCTGAAAGCAGAAACTCGCCCGATTACAACGGTATGTGTATTTTCCCCTAGGCCATTCCAGTTATTCGTTTCTACCATCAGAATTGCGAAAATCTTGATGGTTTCTCAACCATTCCTTAATTTCAAACTCCCATATCTCGCGAACGGATTGACGAACTCGAGAAATTCCTGTTGCATCTGAAAGCAGAAACTCGCCCGATTACAACGGTATGTGCATTTTTGCCCTAGCCCATAGGAGTTATTGGTTTCAAGTATCAGACTTGCGAAAATTTTGATGGTTTCTCAAGCATTCCTTAACTTCAAACTCCCATATCTCGCGAACGGATTGACGAACTCGAGAAATTCCTGTTGCATCTGAAAGTAGAGACTCGCCCGATTACAAAGATATGTGTGTTTTTCACCTAGGCCTTTGTAGTTATTGGTTTCGAGTATCAGACTTGCGAAAATTTTGATTGTTTCTCAAGCATTCCTTAACTTCAAACTCCCATATCTCGCGAACGGATTGACGAACACGAGAAATTCCTGTTGCATCTGAAAGTAGAAACTCTCCCAATTACAACGGTATGTGCATTTTTGCCCTAGGCCATAGGAGTTATTGGTTTCAAGTATCAGACTTGCGAAAATTTTGATGGTTCCTCAACCATTCCTTAACTTCAAACTCCCATATCTCGCGAACGGATTGACGAACTCGAGAAATTCCTGTTGCATCTGAAAGTAGAAACTCGCCCAATTACAAAGATATGTGTGTTTTTCACCTAGGCCTTTGTAGTTATTGGTTTCGAGTATCAGACTTGCGAAAATTTTGATTGTTTCTCAAGCATTTATTAACTTCAAACTCCCATATCTCGCGAACGGATTGACGAACTCGAGAAATTCCTGTTGCATCTGAAAGCAGAATCTCGCCCGATTACAACGGTATGTGTATTTTCCCCTAGGCCATTGTAGTTATTGGTTTCTAGCATCAGAATTGCGAAAATTTGGATGGTTTCTCAACCATTCCTTAACTTCGAACTCCCATATCTCGCGAACGGGATGACGACCTCGAGAAATTCCTGTTGCATATGAAACTGGAAACTCGCCCGATTACAAAGGTATGTGCATTTTTCCCCTAGGCCTTTGTAGTTATTGGTTTCGAGTATCAGACCAGTGAAAATTTTGATGGTTTCTCAAGCATTCCTTAACTTCAAACTCCCATATCTCGCGAACGGATTGACGAACACGAGAAATTCCTGTTGCATCTGAAAGTAGAAACTCTCCCAATTACAACGGTATGTGCATTTTTGCACTAGGCCATAGGAGTTATTGGTTTCAAGTATCAGACTTGCGAAAATTTTGATGGTTCCTCAACCATTCCTTAACTTCAAACTCCCATATCTCGCGAACGGATTGACGAACTCGAGAAATTCCTGTTGCATCTGAAAGTAGAAACTCGCCCAATTACAAAGATATGTGTGTTTTTCACCTAGGCCTTTGTAGTCATTGGTTTCAAGTATCAGACTTGCGAAAATTTTGATGGTTCCTCAACCATTCCTTAACTTCAAACTCCCATATCTCGCGAACGGATTGACGAACTCGAGAAATTCCTGTTGCATCTGAAAGTAGAAACTCGCCCAATTACAAAGATATGTGTGTTTTTCCCCTAGCCCTTTGTAGTTATTGGTTTCGAGTATTAGACTTTCGAAAATTTTGATGGTTTCTCAAGCATTCCTTAACATCAAACTCCCATATCTCGCGAATGGGTTGACGAACTCGAGAAATTCCTGTTGCATCTGAAAGCAGAAACTCGCCCGATTACAACGGTATGTGTATTTTCCCCTAGGCCATTGTAGTTATTGGTTTCTAGCATCAGAATTGCGAAAATTTGAATGGTTTCTCAATCATTCCTTAACTTCGAACTCCCATTTCTCGCGAACGGATTGACGAACTCGAGAAATTCCTGTTGCATCTGAAAGTAGAAACTCGCCCGATTACAAAGGTATGTGCGTCTTTCACCTAGGCCTGTGCAGTTATTGGTTTCGAGTATCAGACTTGCGAAAATTTTGATAGTTTCTCAACCATTCCTTAGCTTCAAACTCCCATATCTCGCGAACGGATTGACGAACTCGAGAAATTCCTGTTGCATCTGAAAGTAGAAACTCGCCCGATTACAAAGATATGTGTGTTTTTCACCTAGGCCTTTGTAGTTATTGGTTTCTAGTATCAGACTTTCGAAAATTTTGATTGTTTCTCAAGCATTCCTTAACTTCAAACTCCCATATGTCGCGAACGGATTGACGAACTCGTGAAATTCCTGTTGCATCTGAAAGCAGAAACTCGCCCGATTACAACGGTATGTGTATTTTCCCCTAGGCCATTCCAGTTATTCGTTTCTACCATCAGAATTGCGAAAATCTTGATGGTTTCTCAACCATTCCTTAATTTCAAACTCCCATATCTCGCGAACGGATTGACGAACTCGAGAAATTCCTGTTGCATCTGAAAGCAGAAACTCGCCCGATTACAACGGTATGTGCATTTTTGCCCTAGCCCATAGGAGTTATTGGTTTCAAGTATCAGACTTGCGAAAATTTTGATGGTTTCTCAAGCATTCCTTAACTTCAAACTCCCATATCTCGCGAACGGATTGACGAACTCGAGAAATTCCTGTTGCATCTGAAAGTAGAGACTCGCCCGATTACAAAGATATGTGTGTTTTTCACCTAGGCCTTTGTAGTTATTGGTTTCGAGTATCAGACTTGCGAAAATTTTGATTGTTTCTCAAGCATTCCTTAACTTCAAACTCCCATATCTCGCGAACGGATTGACGAACACGAGAAATTCCTGTTGCATCTGAAAGTAGAAACTCTCCCAATTACAACGGTATGTGCATTTTTGCCCTAGGCCATAGGAGTTATTGGTTTCAAGTATCAGACTTGCGAAAATTTTGATGGTTCCTCAACCATTCCTTAACTTCAAACTCCCATATCTCGCGAACGGATTGACGAACTCGAGAAATTCCTGTTGCATCTGAAAGTAGAAACTCGCCCAATTACAAAGATATGTGTGTTTTTCACCTAGGCCTTTGTAGTTATTGGTTTCGAGTATCAGACTTGCGAAAATTTTGATTGTTTCTCAAGCATTTATTAACTTCAAACTCCCATATCTCGCGAACGGATTGACGAACTCGAGAAATTCCTGTTGCATCTGAAAGCAGAATCTCGCCCGATTACAACGGTATGTGTATTTTCCCCTAGGCCATTGTAGTTATTGGTTTCTAGCATCAGAATTGCGAAAATTTGGATGGTTTCTCAACCATTCCTTAACTTCGAACTCCCATATCTCGCGAACGGGATGACGACCTCGAGAAATTCCTGTTGCATATGAAACTGGAAACTCGCCCGATTACAAAGGTATGTGCATTTTTCCCCTAGGCCTTTGTAGTTATTGGTTTCGAGTATCAGACCAGTGAAAATTTTGATGGTTTCTCAAGCATTCCTTAACTTCAAACTCCCATATCTCGCGAACGGATTGACGAACACGAGAAATTCCTGTTGCATCTGAAAGTAGAAACTCTCCCAATTACAACGGTATGTGCATTTTTGCACTAGGCCATAGGAGTTATTGGTTTCAAGTATCAGACTTGCGAAAATTTTGATGGTTCCTCAACCATTCCTTAACTTCAAACTCCCATATCTCGCGAACGGATTGACGAACTCGAGAAATTCCTGTTGCATCTGAAAGTAGAAACTCGCCCAATTACAAAGATATGTGTGTTTTTCACCTAGGCCTTTGTAGTCATTGGTTTCAAGTATCAGACTTGCGAAAATTTTGATGGTTCCTCAACCATTCCTTAACTTCAAACTCCCATATCTCGCGAACGGATTGACGAACTCGAGAAATTCCTGTTGCATCTGAAAGTAGAAACTCGCCCAATTACAAAGATATGTGTGTTTTTCCCCTAGCCCTTTGTAGTTATTGGTTTCGAGTATTAGACTTTCGAAAATTTTGATGGTTTCTCAAGCATTCCTTAACATCAAACTCCCATATCTCGCGAATGGGTTGACGAACTCGAGAAATTCCTGTTGCATCTGAAAGCAGAAACTCGCCCGATTACAACGGTATGTGTATTTTCCCCTAGGCCATTGTAGTTATTGGTTTCTAGCATCAGAATTGCGAAAATTTGAATGGTTTCTCAATCATTCCTTAACTTCGAACTCCCATTTCTCGCGAACGGATTGACGAACTCGAGAAATTCCTGTTGCATCTGAAAGTAGAAACTCGCCCGATTACAAAGGTATGTGCGTCTTTCACCTAGGCCTGTGCAGTTATTGGTTTCGAGTATCAGACTTGCGAAAATTTTGATAGTTTCTCAACCATTCCTTAGCTTCAAACTCCCATATCTCGCGAACGGATTGACGAACTCGAGAAATTCCTGTTGCATCTGAAAGTAGAAACTCGCCCGATTACAAAGATATGTGTGTTTTTCACCTAGGCCTTTGTAGTTATTGGTTTCGAGTATCAGACTTGCGAAAATTTTGATTGTTTCTCAAGCATTCCTTAACCTCAAACTCCCATATGTCGCGAACGGATTGCCGAACTCGAGAAATTCCTGTTGCATCTGAAAGCAGAAACTCGCCCGATTACAATGGTGTGTGTACTTTTCCCCTAGGACATTCCAGTTATTGGTTTCGAGCATCAGACCAGTGAAAATTTTGATGGTTTCTCAACCATTCCTTAACTTCAAACTCCCATATCTTGCGAACGGAATGACGAACTCGAGAAATTCCTGTTGCACCTGAAAGTAGAAACTCGCACGATTACAAGGGTGTGTGTACTTTTCCCCTAGGCCATTCCAGTTATTGGTTTCGAGTATCAGAATTGCTAAAATTCTGATCGTTTCTCAACCATTCCTTAACTTCAAACTCCCATATGTCGCGAACGGATTGCCGAACTCGAGAAATTCCTGTTGCATCTGAAAGCAGAAACTCGCCCGATTACAATGGTGTGTGTACTTTTCCCCTAGGACTATCCAGTTATTGGTTTCGAGTATCAGACCAGCGAAAACTTTGATGGTTTCTCAAACATTCCTTAACTTCAAACTCCCACATCTTGCGAACGGAATGACGAACTCGAGTAATTCCTGTTGCATCTGAAAGTAGAAACTCGCACGATTACAAGGGTTTGTGTACTTTTCCCCTAGGCCACTCCAGTTATTGGTTTCGAGTATCAGAATTCCGAAAATTCTGATGGTTTCTCAACCATTCCTTAACTTCAAGCTCCCATATCTCGCGAACGGATTGCCAAACTCGAGAAATTCCTGTTGCATGTGAAAATAGAAACTCGCCCGACTACAACGGTATGTGTATGTTTCCCCTAGGCCTTTGTAGTTATTGGTTTCGAGTATTAGACTTTCGAAAATTTTGATGGTTTCTCAAGCATTCCTTAACATCAAACTCCCATATCTCGCGAATGGGTTGACGAACTCGAGAAGTTCCTGTTGCATCTGAAACTGGAAACTCGCCCGATTACAAGGGTTTGTGTACTTTTCCCCTAGGCCACTCCAGTTATTGGTTTCGAGTATCAGAATTGCGAAAATTCTGATGGTTTCTCAAACATTCCTTCACTTCAAACTCCCATATCTCGCGAACGGATTGCCGAACTCGAGAAATTCCTGTTGCATGTGAAAATAGAAACTCGCCCGATTACAACGGTATGTGTATTTTTCCCCTAGGCATTTGTAGTTGTTGGTTACGAGTATTCGACTTTCGAAAATTTTGATGGTTTCTCAAGCATTCGTTAACTTCAAACTCCCATATCTCGCGAACGGATTGACGAACACGAGAAATTCCTGTTGCATCTGAAAGTAGAAACTCTCCCAATTACAACGGTATGTGCATTTTTGCCCTAGGCCATAGGAGTTATTGGTTTCAAGTATCAGACTTGCGAAAATTTTGATGGTTCCTCAACCATTCCTTAACTTCAAACTTCCATATCTCGCGAACGGATTGACGAACTCGAGAAATTCCTGTTGCATCTGAAAGTAGAAACTCGCCCAATTACAAAGATATGTGTGTTTTTCACCTAGGCCTTTGTAGTTATTGGTTTCGAGTATCAGACTTGCGAAAATTTTGATTGTTTCTCAAGCATTCCTTAACTTCAAACTCCCATATCTCGCGAACGGATTGACGAACTCGAGAAATTCCTGTTGCATCTGAAAGCAGAATCTCGCCCGATTACAACGGTATGTGTATTTTCCCCTAGGCCATTCCAGTTATTGGTTTCGAGTATCAGAATTGCTAAAATTCAGATGGTTTCTCAACCATTCCTTAACTTCGAACTCCCATATCTCGCGAACGGGATGACGACCTCGGGAAATTCCTGTTGCATATGAAACTGGAAACTCGCCCGATTACAAAGGTATGTGCATTTTTCCCCTAGGCCTTTGTAGTTATTGGTTTCGAGTAACAGACCAGTGAAAATTTTGATGGTTTCTCAACCATTCCTTAACTTCAAACTCCCATATCTTGCGAACGGAATGACGAACTCGAGTAATACCTGTTTCATCTGAAAGTAGAAACTCGCACGATTACAAGGGTTTGTGTACTTTTCCCCTAGGCCACTCCAGTTATTGGTTTCGAGTATCAGAATTGCGAAAATTCTGATGGTTTCTCAACCATTCCTTAACTTCAAACTCCCATATCTCGCGAACGGATTGCCGAACTCGAGAAATTCCTGTTGCATGTGAAAATAGAAACTCGCCCGATTACAACGGTATGTGTATGTTTCCCCTAGGCTTTGTAGTTATTGGTTTCGAGTATTAGACTTTCGAAAATTGTGATGGTTTCTCAAGCATTCCTTAACATCAAACTCCCATATCTCGCGAATGGGTTGACGACCTCGGGAAATTCCTGTTGCATATGAAACTGGAAACTCGCCCGATTACAAAGGTATGTGCATTTTTCCCCTAGGCCTGTGTAGTTATTGGTTTCGAGTATCAGACCAGTGAAAATTTTGATGGTTTCTCAACCATTCCTTAACTTCGAACTCCCATTTCTCCCGAACGGATTGACGAACTCGAGAAATTCCTGTTGCATCTTAAAGTAGAATCCCGCCCGATTACGAAGATATGTGTGTTTTTCACCTAGGCCTTTGTAGTTATTGGTTTCGAGTATCAGACTTGCGAAAATTTTGATTGTTTCTCAAGCATTCCTTAACTTCAAACTCCCATATCTCGCGAACGGATTGACGAACTCGTGAAATTCCTGTTGCATCTGAAAGCAGAAACTCGCTCGATTACAACGGTATGTGTATTTTCCCCTAGGCCATTCCAGTTATTCGTTTCTAGCATCAGAATTGCGAAAATCTTGATGGTTTCTCAACCATTCCTTAATTTCAAACTCCCATACCTCGCGAACGGATTGACGAACTCGAGAAATTCCTGTTGCATCTGAAAGCAGAAACTCGCCCGATTACAATGGTGTGTGTACTTTTCCCCTAGGACATTCCAGTTATTGGTTTCGAGTATCAGACCAGCGAAAATTTTGATGGTTTCTCAAACATTCCTTAACTTCAAACTCCCATATCTCGCGAACGGAATGACGAACTCGAGAAATTCCTGTTGCATCTGAAAGTAGAAACTCGCCCGATTACAAAGGTATGTGCATTTTTCCCCTAGGCCTTTGTAGTTATTAGTTTCGAGCATCAGACCAGTGAAAATTTCGATGGTTTCTCAACCATTCCTTAACTTCAAACTCCCATATCTTGCGAACGGAATGACGAACTCGAGAAATTCCTGTTGCATATGAAAATAGAAACTCGCCCGATTACAACGGTATGCGTATTTTTCCCCTAGGCCTTTGTAGTTGTTGGTTTCGAGTATTCGACTTTCGAAAATTTTGATGGTTTCTCAAGCATTCCTTAACTTCAAACTCCCATATCTCGCGAACGGATTGACGAACACGAGAAATTCCTGTTGCATCTGAAAGTAGAAACTCTCCCAATTACAACGGTATGTGCATTTTTGCCCTAGGCCATAGGAGTTATTGGTTTCAAGTATCAGACTTGCGAAAATTTTGATGGTTCCTCAACCATTCCTTAACTTCAAACTCCCATATCTCGCGAACGGATTGACGAACTCGAGAAATTCCTGTTGCATCTGAAAGTAGAAACTCGCCCAATTACAAAGATATGTGTGTTTTTCACCTAGGCCTTTGTAGTCATTGGTTTCAAGTATCAGACTTGCGAAAATTTTGATGGTTCCTCAACCATTCCTTAACTTCAAACTCCCATATCTCGCGAACGGATTGACGAACTCGAGAAATTCCTGTTGCATCTGAAAGTAGAAACTCGCCCAATTACAAAGATATGTGTGTTTTTCCCCTAGCCCTTTGTAGTTATTGGTTTCGAGTATTAGACTTTCGAAAATTTTGATGGTTTCTCAAGCATTCCTTAACATCAAACTCCCATATCTCGCGAATGGGTTGACGAACTCGAGAAATTCCTGTTGCATCTGAAAGCAGAAACTCGCCCGATTACAACGGTATGTGTATTTTCCCGTAGGCCATTGTAGTTATTGGTTTCTAGCATCAGAATTGCGAAAATTTCGATGGTTTCTCAGCCATTCCTTAACTTCGAACTCCCATATATCGCGAACGGCATGACGAACTCGAGAAATTCCTGTTGCATCTGAAACTGGAATCTCGCCCGATTACAAAGGTATGTGCATTTTTCCCCTAGGCCTTTGTAGTTATTGGTTTCGAGTATCAGACCAGCGAAAATTTTGATGGTTTCTCAACCATTCCTTAACTTCAAACTCCCATATCTTGCGAACGGAATGACGAACTCGAGAAATTCCTGTTGCATCTGAAAGTAGAAACTCGCACGATTACAAGGATGTGTGTACTTTTCCCCTAGGCCATTCCAGTTATTGGTTTCGAGTATCAGAATTGCTAAAATTCTGATGGTTTCTCAACCATTCCTTAACTTCAAACTCCCATATCTCGCGAACGGATTGCCGAACTCGAGAAATTCCTGTTGCATGTGAAAATAGAAACTCGCCCGATTACAACGGTATGTATATGTTTCCCCTAGGCCTTTGTAGTTATTGGTTTCGAGTATTAGACTTTCGAAAATTTTGATGGTTTCTCAAGCATTCCTTAACTTCAAACTCCCATATCTCGCGAACGTATTGACGATCTCGAGAAATTCCTGTTGCATCTGAAAGCAGAAACTCGCCCGATTACAACGGTATGTGTATTTTCCCCTAGGCCATTGTAGTTATTGGTTTCTAGCATCAGAATTTCTAAAATTTGGATGGTTTCTCAACCATTCCTTAACTTCGAACTCCCATATCTCGCGAACCGGATGACGAACTCGAGAAATTCCTGTTGCATCTGAAACTGGAAACTCGCCCGATTACAAAGGTATGTGCATTTTTCCCTTCGGCCTTTGTAGTTATTGGTTTCGAGTATCAGACCAGCGAAAATTTTGATGGTTTCTCAACCATTCCTTAACTTCAAACTCCCATATTTCGCGAACGGAATGACGCACTCGAGAAATTCCTGTTGCATCTAAAAGTAGAAACTCTCCCGATTACAAAGGTATGTGCATTTTTCCCTAGGCCTCTGTAGTTATTGGTTTCGAGTATCAGACTTGCGAAAATTTTGATGGTTTCTCAAGCATTCCTTAGCTTCGAACTCCCATTTCTCGCGAACGGATTGACGAACTCGAGAAATTCCTGTTGCATCTAAAAGTAGAAACTCTCCCGATTACAATGGTGTGTGTACTTTTCCCCTAGGCCATTCCAGTTATTCGTTTCTAGCAACAGAATTGCGAAAATCTTGATGGTTTCTCAACCATTCCTTAATTTCAAAGTCCCATATCTCGCGAACGGAATGACGATCTCGAGAAATTCCACTTGCATCTGAAAGTAGAAACTCGCCCAATTACAATGGTGTGTGTACTTTTCCCCTAGGCCTTTCCAGTTATTCGTTTCTAGCATCAGAATTGCGAAAATCTTGATGGTTTCTCAACCATTCCTTAACTTCAAACTCCCATATCTCGCGAACGGATTGCCGAACTCGAGAAATCCCTGTTGCATGTGAAAATATAAACTCGCCCGATTACAACGGTATGTGTATTTTTCCCCTAGGCCTTTGTAGTTATTGGTTTCGAGTATTAGACTTTCGAAAATTTTGTTGGTTTCTCAAGCATTCCTTAACTTCAAACTCCCATATCTCGCGAACGGATTGACGCACTCGAGAAATTCCTGTTGCATCTGAAAGTAGAAACTCGCCCGATTACAAAGATATGTGTGTTTTTCACCTAGTCTTTTGTAGTTATTGGATTCGAGTATCAGACTTGCGAAAATTTTGAGGGATTCTCAACCATTCCTTAACTTCAAACTCCCATTTCTCGCGAACGGATTGACGAACTCTAGAAATTCCTGTTGCATCTGAAAGTAGAGACTCGCCCGATTAGAATGGTGTGTGTACTTTGCCCCTAGGCCATTCCAGTTATTCGTTTCTAGCATCAGAATTGCGAAAATTTCGATGGTTTCTCAACCATTCCTTAACTTCAAACTCCCATATCTCGTGAACGGATTGACGAACTCGAGAAATTCCTGTTGCATCTGAAAATGGGAACTCGTCCGATTACAAAGGTATGTGTATTTTTCCCCTAGGCCTTTGTAGTTATTGGTTTCGAGTATCAGACTTTCGAAAATTTTGATGGTTTCTCAAGCATTCCTTAACTTCAAACTCCCATTTCTCGCGAACGGATTAACGCACTCCAGAAATTCTAGTTGCATCTGAAAGTAGAAACTCGCCCGATTACAAAGATATGTGTGTTTTTCAGCTAGACTTTTGTAGTTATTGGTTTCGAGTATCAGACTTACGAATATTTTGACGGTTTCTCAACCATTCCTTAACTTCAAACTCCCATATCTCGCGAGCGGATTGACGAACTCCATTAATTCCTGTTGCACCTGAAAGTAGAATCTCGCCCGATTACAATGGTTTGTGTACTTTTCCCCTAGGCCATTCCAGTTATTGGTTTCGAGTATCAGACTTGCGAAAATTTTGATTGTTTCTCAAGCATTCCTTAACTTCAAACTCCCATATCTCGCGAACGGATTGACTATCTCGAGAAATTCCTGTTGCATCTGAAAGCAGAAACTCGCCCGATTACAACGGTATGTGTATTTTCCCCTAGGCCATTGTAGTAATTGGTTTCTAGCATCAGAATTGCGAAAATTTGGATGGTTTCTCAACCATTCCTTAACTTCAAACTCCCATTTCTCGCGAACGGATTGACGAACTCGAGAAATTCCTGTTGCATCTGAAAGTAGAAACTCGCACGATTACAAGGGTGTGTGTACTTTTCCCCTAGGCCATTCCAGTTATTGGTTTCTAGCATCAGAATTTCTAAAATTTGGATGGTTTCTCAACCATTCCTTAACTTCGAACTCCCATATCTCGCGAACCGGATGACGAACTCGAGAAATTCCTGTTGCATCTGAAACTGGAAACTCGCCCGATTACAAAGGTATGTGCATTTTTCCCTTCGGCCTTTGTAGTTATTGGTTTCGAGTATCAGACCAGCGAAAATTTTGATGGTTTCTCAACCATTCCTTAACTTCAAACTCCCATATTTCGCGAACGGAATGACGCACTCGAGAAATTCCTGTTGCATCTAAAAGTAGAAACTCTCCCGATTACAAAGGTATGTGCATTTTTCCCCTAGGCCTCTGTAGTTATTGGTTTCGAGTATCAGACTTGCGAAAATTTTGATGGTTTCTCAAGCATTCCTTAGCTTCGAACTCCCATTTCTCGCGAACGGATTGACGAACTCGAGAAATTCCTGTTGCATCTAAAAGTAGAAACTCTCCCGATTACAAAGGTATGTGCATTTTTCCCCTAGGCCTTTGTAGTTATTGGTTTCGAGTATCAGACTTGCGAAAATTTTGATGGTTTCTCAAGCATTCCTTAACTTCAAACTCCCATATCTCGCGAACGGAATGACGATCTCGAGAAATTCCTCTTGCATCTGAAAGTAGAAGCTCGCCCAATTACAATGGTGTGTGTACTTTTCCCCTAGGCCATTCCAGTTATTCGTTTCTAGCAACAGAATTGCGAAAATCTTGATGGTTTCTCAACCATTCCTTAATTTCAAAGTCCCATATCTCGCGAACGGAATGACGATCTCGAGAAATTCCACTTGCATCTGAAAGTAGAAACTCGCCCAATTACAATGGTGTGTGTACTTTTCCCCTAGGCCTTTCCAGTTATTCGTTTCTAGCATCAGAATTGCGAAAATCTTGATGGTTTCTCAACCATTCCTTAACTTCAAACTCCCATATCTCGCGAACGGATTGCCGAACTCGAGAAATCCCTGTTGCATGTGAAAATATAAACTCGCCCGATTACAACGGTATGTGTATTTTTCCCCTAGGCCTTTGTAGTTATTGGTTTCGAGTATTAGACTTTCGAAAATTTTGTTGGTTTCTCAAGCATTCCTTAACTTCAAACTCCCATATCTCGCGAACGGATTGACGCACTCGAGAAATTCCTGTTGCATCTGAAAGTAGAAACTCGCCCGATTACAAAGATATGTGTGTTTTTCACCTAGTCTTTTGTAGTTATTGGATTCGAGTATCAGACTTGCGAAAATTTTGAGGGATTCTCAACCATTCCTTAACTTCAAACTCCCATTTCTCGCGAACGGATTGACGAACTCTAGAAATTCCTGTAGCATCTGAAAGTAGAGACTCGCCCGATTAGAATGGTGTGTGTACTTTGCCCCTAGGCCATTCCAGTTATTCGTTTCTAGCATCAGAATTGCGAAAATTTCGATGGTTTCTCAACCATTCCTTAACTTCAAACTCCCATATCTCGTGAACGGATTGACGAACTCGAGAAATTCCTGTTGCATCTGAAAATGGGAACTCGTCCGATTACAAAGGTATGTGTATTTTTCCCCTAGGCCTTTGTAGTTATTGGTTTCGAGTATCAGACTTTCGAAAATTTTGATGGTTTCTCAAGCATTCCTTAACTTCAAACTCCCATTTCTCGCGAACGGATTAACGCACTCCAGAAATTCTAGTTGCATCTGAAAGTAGAAACTCGCCCGATTACAAAGATATGTGTGTTTTTCAGCTAGACTTTTGTAGTTATTGGTTTCGAGTATCAGACTTACGAATATTTTGACGGTTTCTCAACCATTCCTTAACTTCAAACTCCCATATCTCGCGAGCGGATTGACGAACTCCATTAATTCCTGTTGCACCTGAAAGTAGAATCTCGCCCGATTACAATGGTTTGTGTACTTTTCCCCTAGGCCATTCCAGTTATTGGTTTCGAGTATCAGACTTGCGAAAATTTTGATTGTTTCTCAAGCATTCCTTAACTTCAAACTCCCATATCTCGCGAACGGATTGACTATCTCGAGAAATTCCTGTTGCATCTGAAAGCAGAAACTCGCCCGATTACAACGGTATGTGTATTTTCCCCTAGGCCATTGTAGTAATTGGTTTCTAGCATCAGAATTGCGAAAATTTGGATGGTTTCTCAACCATTCCTTAACTTCAAACTCCCATTTCTCGCGAACGGATTGACGAACTCGAGAAATTCCTGTTGCATCTGAAAGTAGAAACTCGCACGATTACAAGGGTGTGTGTACTTTTCCCCTAGGCCATTCCAGTTATTGGTTTCGAGTATCAGAATTGCGAAAATTCTGATGGTTCCTCAAGCATTCCTTAACTTCAAACTCCCATGTCTCGCGAACGGAATGACGCACTCGAGAAATTCCTGTTCCATCTGAAAGTGGAAACTCGCCCGATTACAAAGGTATGTGCATTTTTCCCTTAGGCCTCTGTAGTTATTGGTTTCGAGTATCAGACTTGCGAAAATTTTGGTGGTTTCTCAAGCATTCCTTAACTTCAAACTCCCATATCTCGCGAACGGATTGACGAGCTCGAGAAATTCCTGTTGCATCTGAAAGTAGAATCTCGCCCGATTACAAAGATATGTGTGTTTTTTCCCCTAGGCCTTTGTAGTTATTGGAGTCGAGTATCAGACTTGCGAAAATTTTGAGGGATTCTCAACCATTCCTTAACTTCAAACTCTCATATCTCGCGAACGGATTGACGAAATCGAGAAATTCCAGTTGCATCTGAAAGTGGAAACTCGCCCGATTACAAAGGTATGTGCATTTTTCCCCTAGGCCTCTGTAGTTATTGGTTTCGAGTATCAGACTTGCGAAAATTTTGATGGTTTCTCAAGCATTCCTTAACTTCAAACTCCCATTTCTCGCGAACGGATTGACGCACTCGAGAAATTCCAGTTGCATCTGAAAGTAGAAACTCGCCCGATTACAAAGATATGTGTGTTCTTCACCTAGACTTTTGTAGTTATTGGTTTGGAGTATCAGACTTGCGAAAATTTTGATGGTTTCTCAACCATTCCTTATCTTTAAACTCGCATATCTCGCGAGCGGATTGACCAACTCCATTAATTCCTGTTGCATCTGAAAGTAGAATCTCGGCCGATTTCAATGGTGTGTGTACTTTTCCCCTAGGCCATTCCAGTTATTGGTTTCGAGTATCAGACTTGCGAAAATTTTGTTTGTTTCTCAAGCATTCCTTAACTTCAAACTCCCATATCTCGCGAACGGATTGACGATCTCGAGAAATTCCTGTTGCATCTGAAAACAGAAACTCGCCCGATTACAACGGTATGAGTATTTTCTCCAAGGCCATTGTAGTTATTGGTTTCTAGCATCAGAATTGCGAAAATTTGGATGGTTTCACAACCATTCCTTAACTTCGAACTCCCATATCTCGCGAACGGATTGACGAACTCGAGAAATTCCTGTTGCATCTGAAACTGGAATCTCGCCCGATTACAAAGGTATGTGCATTTTTCCACTAGGCCTTTGTAGTTATTGGTTTCGAGTATCAGACCAGCGAAAATTTTGATGGTTTCTCAACCATTCCTTAACTTCAAACTCCCATATCTTGCGAACGGAATGACGAACTCGAGAAATTCCTGTTGCATCTGAAAGTAGAAACTCGCACGATTACAAGGGTGTGTGTACTTTTCCCCTAGGCCATTCCAGTTATTGGTTTCGAGTATCAGAATTGCTAAAGTTCTGATGGTTTCTCAACCATTCCTTAACTTCAAACTCCCATATCTCGCGAACGGATTGCCGAACTCGAGAAATTCCTGTTGCATGTGAAAGTAGAAACTCGCCCGATTACAACGGTATGTATATGTTTCCCCTAGGCCTTTGTAGTTATTGGTTTCGAGTATTAGACTTTCGAAAATTTTGATGGCTTCTCAAGCATTCCTTAACTTCAAACTCCCATATCTCGCGAACGTATTGACGATCTCGAGAAATTCCTGTTGCATCTGAAAGCAGAAACTCGCCCGATTACAACGGTATGTGTATTTTCCACTAGGCCATTGTAGTTATTGGTTTCTAGCATCAGAATTTCTAAAATTTGGATGGTTTCTCAACCATTCCTTAACTTCGAACTCCCATATCTCGCGAACCGGATGACGAACTCGAGAAATTCCTGTTGCATCTGAAACTGGAAACTCGCCCGATTACAAAGGTATGTGCATTTTTCCCTTCGGCCTTTGTAGTTATTGGTTTCGAGTATCAGACCAGCGAAAATTTTGATGGTTTCTCAACCATTCCTTAACTTCAAACTCCCATATTTCGCGAACGGAATGACGAACTCGAGAAATTCCTGTTGCATCTAAAAGTAGAAACTCTCCCGATTACAAAGGTATGTGCATTTTTCCCCTAGGCCTCTGTAGTTATTGGTTTCGAGTATCAGACTTGCGAAAATTTTGATGGTTTCTCAAGCATTCCTTAGCTTCGAACTCCCATTTCTAGCGAACGGATTGACGAACTCGAGAAATTCCTGTTGCATCTAAAAGTAGAAACTCTCCCGATTACAAAGGTATGTGCATTTTTCCCCTAGGCCTTTGTAGTTATTGGTTTCGAGTATCAGACTTTCGAAAATTTTGATGGTTTCTCAAGCATTCCTTAACTTCAAACTCCCATATCTCGCGAACGGAATGACGATCTCGAGAAATTCCTCTTGCATCTGAAAGTAGAAGCTCGCCCAATTACAATGGTGTGTGTACTTTTCCCCTAGGCCTTTCCAGTTATTCGTTTCTAGCATCAGAATTGCGAAAATCTTGATGGTTTCTCAACCATTCCTTAACTTCAAACTCCCATATCTCGCGAACGGATTGCCGAACTCGAGAAATCCCTGTTGCATGTGAAAATATAAACTCGCCCGATTACAACGGTATGTGTATTTTTCCCCTAGGCCTTTGTAGTTATTGGTTTCGAGTATTAGACTTTCGAAAATTTTGTTGGTTTCTCAAGCATTCCTTAACTTCAAACTCCCATATCTCGCGAACGGATTGACGCACTCGAGAAATTCCTGTTGCATCTGAAAGTAGAAACTCGCCCGATTACAAAGATATGTGTGTTTTTCACCTAGACTTTTGTAGTTATTGGTTTCGAGTTTCAGACTTGCGAAAATTTTGATGGTTTCTCAACCATTCCTTAACTTCAAACTCCCATATCTCGCGAGCGGATTGACGAACTCCATTAATTCCCGTTGCATCTGAAAGTAGAATCTCGCCCGATTACAATGGTGTGTGTACTTTTCCCCTAGGCCATTCCAGTTATTGGTTTCGAGTATCAGACTTGCGAAAATTTTGATTGTTTCTCAAGCATTCCTTAACTTCAAACTCCCATATCTCGCGAACGTATTGACGATCTCGAGAAATTCCTGTTGCATCTGAAAGCAGAAACCCGCCCGATTACAACGGTATGTGTATTTTCCTCTAGGTCATTGTAGTTATTGGTTACTAGCATCAGAATTTCTAAAATTTGGATGGTTTCTCAACCATTCCTTAACTTCGAACTCCCATATCTCGCGAACCGGATGACGAACTCGAGAAATTCCTGTTGCATCTGAAAGTGGAAACTCGCCCGATTACAAAGGTATGTGCATTTTTCCCCTAGGCCTCTGTAGTTATTGGTTTCGAGTATCAGACTTGCGAAAATTTTGATGGTTTCTCAAGCATTCCTTAACTTCAAACTCCCATTTTTCGCGAACGGATTGACGCACTCGAGAAATTCCAGTTGCATCTGAAAGTAGAACTTCGCCCGATTACAAAGATATGTCTGTTTTTCACCTAGACATTTGCAGTTATTGGTTTCGAGTATCAGACTTGCGAAAATTTTGAGGGATTCTCAATCATTCCTTAACTTCAAACTCCCATATCTCGCGAGCGGATTGACGAACTCCATTAATTCCTGTTGCATCTGAAAGTAGAATCTCGCCCGATTACAATGGTTTGTGTACTTTTCCCCTAGGCCATTCCAGTTATTGGTTTCGAGTATCAGACTTGCGAAAATTTTGATTGTTTCTCAAGCATTCCTTAACTTCAAACTCCCATATCTCGCGAACGGATTGACGATCTCGAGAAATTCCTGTTGCATCTGAAAGCAGAAACTCGCCCGATTACAACGGTATGTGTGTTTTCCCCTAGGCCATTGTAGTAATTGGTTTCTAGCATCAGAATTGCGAAAATTCTGATGGTTCCTCAAGCATTCCTTAACTTCAAACTCCCATGTCTCGCGAACGGAATGACGCACTCGAGAAATTCCTGTTGCATCTGAAAGTAGAATCTCGCCCGATTACAAAGATATGTGTGCTTTTCCCCTAGGCCTTTGTAGTTATTGGATTCGAGTATCAGACTTGCGAAAATTTTGAGGGATTCTCAACCATTCCTTAACTTCAAACTCCCATATCTCGCGAAAGGATTGACGAACTCGAGAAATTCCTGTTGCATCTGAAAGCAGAAACTCGCCCGATTACCTTGGTATGTGTATTTTTGCCCTAGGCCACAGTAGTTGTTGGTTTTCGAGTATCAGACATGCGAAAATTTTGATGGTTCCTCAACCAATCCTTAACTTCAAGCTCCCATATCTCGCGAACGGATTCACGAACTCGAGAAATTCCTGTTGCATCTGAAAGTAGAAACTCGCCCCATTACAATGGTGTGTGTACTTTTCCCCTAGGCCTTTCCAGTTATTGGTTTCGAGTATCAGACTTGCGAAAATTTTGATGGTTTCTCAACAATTCCTTAACTTCAAACTCCCATATCTCTCGTACGGATTGACGAACACGAAAAATTCCTGTTGCATCTGAAAGAAGAAACTCGCCCGATTACAAAGGTATGTGTATTTTTCCCCTAGACCATTGTAGTTATTGGTTTCGAGTATCAGAATTGCGAAAATTGTAATGGTTTCTCAACCATTCCTTAACTTCAAACTCTCATATCTCGCGAACGGATTGACGAACTCGAGAAATTCCTGTTGCATCTGAAAGTAGAAACTCGCCCGATTACAAGGGTATGTGTATCTTTCCCCTAGTCCTTTGTAGTTATTGGTTTCGCGTATCAGACTTGCGAAAATTTTGATGGTTTCTCAAGCATTCCTTAACTTCAAACTCCCATATCTCGCGAACGGTTTGACAAATCCGAAAAATTTCTGTTGCATCTGAAAGTAGAAACTCTCCCGATAACAACGGTGTGTGTATTTTTCCCCTAGGTCATTGTAGTTATTGGTTTCGAGTATCAGACTTGCGAAAAGTTAGATGGATTCTCAACCATTCCTTAACTTCAAACTCTCATATCTCGCGAACGGATTGACGAACTCGAGAAATTCCAGTTGCATCTGAAAGTAGAAACTCGCCCCATTACAATGCTGTGTGTACTTTTCCCCTAGGCCTTTCCAGTTATTGGTTTCGAGTATCAGACTTGCGAAAATTTTGATGGTTTCTCAACAATTCCTTAACTTCAAACTCCCATATCTCTCGTACGGATTGACGAACACGAAAAATTCCTGTTGCATCTGAAAGAAGAAACTCGCCCGATTACAAAGGTATGTGTATTTTTCCCCTAGGCCTTTGTAGTTATTGGTTTCGAGTATCAGACTTGCGAAAATTTTGATGGTTTCTCAACCATTCCTTAACTTCAAACTCGGATACCTCGCGAACGGAGTGGCGAACTCGAGAAATTCCTGTTGCATCTGAAAGTAGAAACTCGCCCAATTACAATGCTTTGTGTACCTTTCCCCTAGGCCATTCCAGTTATTGGTTTCGAGTATCAGACCAGCGAAAATTTTGATGGTTTCTCAACCATTCCTTAACTTCAAACACCCATATCTCGCGAGCGGAATGACGAACTCGAGAAATTCCTGTTGCATCTGAAAGTGGAAACTCGCCGGATTACAATGGCGTGTGTACTTTTCCCCTTGGCCATTCCAGTTATTGGTTTCGAGTATCAGACCAGCGAAAATTTTGATGGTTTCTCTACCATTCCTTAACTTCAAACTCCCATATCTCGCGAACGGAATGACGAACTCGAGAAATTCCAGTTGCATCTGAAAGTGGAAACTCGCCGGATTACAATGGTGTGTGTACTTTTCCCCTTGGCCATTCCAGTTTTTCGTTTCTAGCATCAGAATTGCGAAAATTTTGATGGTTTCTGAACCATTCCTTAACTTCAAACTCCCATATCTCGCGAACGGATTGACGAACTCGTGAAATTCCTGTTGCGTCTGAGAGTAGAAACTCGCCCGATTACTATGGTGTGTGTTCTTTTCCCCTAGGCCATTCCAGTTTTTCGTTTCTAGCATCAGAATTGCGAAAATTTTGATGGTTTCGCAACCATTCCTTAACTTCAAACTCCCATATCTCGCGAACGGATTGACGAACGCGAGAATTTCCTATTGCATCTGAAAGCAGAGACTCGCCCGATTACAACGGTATGTGTATTTTTGCCCTAGGCCGTAGTAGTTATTGGTTTCGAGTGTCAGACCTGCGAAAATTTTGAAGGTTTCTCAACCATTCCTTAACTTCAAACTCGGATACCTCGCGAACGGAGTGGCGAACTCGAGAAATTCCTGCTGCATCTGAAAGTAGAAACTCGCCCAATTACAATGCTGTGTGTACTTTTCCCCTAGGCCATTCCAGTTATTGGTTTCGAGTATCAGACCAGCGAAAATTTTGATGGTTTGTCAACCATTCCTTAGCTTCAAACTCCCATATCTCGCGAACGGATTGACGAACTCGAGAAAGTCCTGTTGCATCTGAAAGTAGAAACTCGCCCGATTACAAAGGTATGTGTATTTTTGCCCTAGGCCGCAGTAGTTATTGGTTTCGAATATCAGACATGCAAAAATTTTGATGGTTTCTCAACCATTCCTTAACTTCAAACTCCCATATCTCGCGAACGGATTGACGAACTCGAGAAATTCCTGGTGCATCTGAAAGTAGAAACTTGCCCGATTACAATGGTGTGTGTACTTTTCCCCTAAGCCATTCCAGTTATTGGTTTCGAGTATCAGACTTGCGAAAATTTTGATGGTTTCTCAAGCATTCCTTAACTTCAAACTCCCATATCTCTCGAACGGATTGACGAAATCGAGAAATTCCTGTTGCATCTGAAAGCAGAAACTCGCCCGATTACAAAGGTTTGTGTATTTTTCCCCTAGCCCATTATAGTTACTGGTTTCGAGTATCAGACTTGCGAAAATTTTGATGGTTTCTCAACCATTCCTTAACTTCAAACTCCCATATCTCGCGAACGGGTTGACGAACTCGAAAAATTCCTGTTGCATCTGAAAGCAGAAACTCGCCCGATTACAAAGGTTTGTGTATTTTTCCCCTAGGCCATTATAGTTATTGGTTTCGAGTATCAGACTTGCGAAAATTTTGATGGTTTCTCAAACGTTCCTTAACTTCAAACTCCCATATCTCGCGAACGGAATGACGAACTCGAGAAATTCCTGTTGCATCTGAAAGTGGAAACTCGCCCGATTACAAAGGTGTGTGCATTTTTCCCCTATGCCTTTGTAGTTATTGGTTTCGAGTATCAGACTTGCGAAAATTTTGATAGGTTCTCAACCATTCCTTAACTTCATACTCCCATATCTCGCGAACGGATTGACGAACGCGAGAATTTCCTATTGCATCTGAAAGCAGAAACTCGCCCAATTACTACGGTATGTGTATTTTTGCCCTAGGCCATAGTTGTTATTGGTTTCGAGTATCAGACTTGCGAAAATTTTGATGGTTTCTCAACCATTCCTTATCTTCAAACTCCGATACCTCGCGAACGGATTTTCGAACTCGAGAAATTCCTGGTGCATCTGAAAGTAGAAACTTGCCCGATTACAATGGTGTGTGTGCTTTTCCCCTAAGCCATTCCAGTTATTGGCGTCGAGTATCAGACCAGCGAAAATTTTGATGGTTTCTCAACCATTCCTTTACTTCAAACACCCATATCTCGCGAACGGAATGACGAACTCGAGAAATTCCAGTTGCATCTGAAAGTGGAAACTCGCCGGATTACAATGGTGCGTGTACTTCTCCCCTTGGCCATTCCAGTTTTTCGTTTCAAGAATCAGAATTGCGAAAATTTTGATGGTTTCTGTACCATTCCTTAACTTCAAACTCCCATATCTCGCGAACGGATTGACGAACTCGTGAAATTCCTGTTGCGTCTGAAAGTAGAAACTCGCCCGATTACTATGGTGTGTGTTCTTTTCCCCTAGGCCATTCCAGTTTTTCGTTTCTAGCATCAGAATTGCGAAAATTTTGATGGTTTCGCAACCATTCCTTAACTTCAAACTCCCATATCTCGCGAACGGATTGACGAACGCGAGAATTTCCTATTGCATCTGAAAGCAGAGACTCGCCCGATTACAACGGTATGTGTATTTTTGCCCTAGGCCGTAGTAGTTATTGGTTTCGAGTGTCAGACCTGCGAAAATTTTGAAGGTTTCTCAACCATTCCTTAACTTCAAACCCGGATACCTCGCGAACGGAGTGGCGAACTCGAGAAATTCCTGCTGCATCTGAAAGTAGAAACTCGCCCAATTACAATGCTGTGTGTACTTTTCCCCTAGGCCATTCCAGTTATTGGTTTCGAGTATCGGACCAGCGAAAATTTTGATGGTTTGTCAACCATTCCTTAGCTTCAAACTCCCATATCTCGCGAACGGATTGACGAACTCGAGAAAGTCCTGTTGCATCTGAAAGTAGAAACTCGCCCGATTACAAAGGTATGTGTATTTTTGCCCTAGGCCGCAGTAGTTATTGGTTTCGAATATCAGACATGCAAAAATTTTGATGGTTTCTCAACCATTCCTTAACTTCAAAATCCCATATCTCGCGAACGGATTGACGAACTCGAGAAATTACTGTTGCACCTGAAAGAAAGAAACTCGCCCGATTACAATGGTGTGTGTACTTTTCCCGTAGGCCATTCCAATTATTGGTTTCGAGTATCAGACCAGCGAAAATTTTGATGGTTTCTCAACTATTCCTTAACTTCAAACACCAATATCTCGCGAACGGAATGACGAACTCGAGAAATTCCTGTTGCATCTGAAAGTGGAAAGTCGCCGGATTACAATGGCGTGTGTACCTTTCCCCTTGGACATTCCAGTTATGGGTTTCGAGTATCAGACCAGCGAAAATTTTGATGGTTTCTCAACCATTCCGTAACTTCAAACACCTATATCTCGCGAACGGAATGATGAACTCGAGAAATTCCTGTTGCTTCTGAAAGTGGAAACTCGCCCGATTACAATGGCGTGTGTACTTTTCCCCTTGGCCATTCCAGTTATTGGTTTCGAGTATCAGACCAGCGAAAATTTTGATGGTTTCTCAACCATTCCTTAACTTCAAACTCCCATATCTCGCGAACGGATTGACGAACACGAGAAATTCCTGTTGCATCTGAAAGTAGAAACTCGCCCGATTACAAAGGTATGTGTATTTTTGCCCTAGGCCGCAGTAGTTATTGGTTTCGAGTATCAGACTTGCGAAAATTTTGATGGTTCCTCAACCATTCCTTAACTTGAAACTCCCATATCTCGCGAAAGGATTGACGAACTCGAGAAATTCCTGTTGCACCTGAAAGAAGAAACTCGCCCGATTACAATGGTGTGTGTACTTTTCCCGTAGGCCATTCCAGTTATTGGTTTCGAGTATCAAACTTGCGAAAATTTTGATGGTTTTTCAACCATTCCTTAACTTCAAACTCCCATATCTCGTGAACGGATTGACGAACCCGAGAAATTCCCGTTGCGTCTGAAAGTAGAAACTTGCCCGATTACTATGGTGTGTTTTCTTTTCCCCTAGTCCATTCCAGTTTTTCGTTTCTAGCATCAGAATTGCGAAGATTTTGATGGTTTCTCAACCATTCCTTAACTTCAAACTCCGATACCTCGCGAACGGATTGGCGAACACGAGAAATTCCTGTTGCATCTGAAAGTAGAAACTCGCCCAATTACAATGGTGTGTGTACTTTCCCCTAGGCCATTCCAGTTATTGGTGTGGAGTATCAGACCAGCGAAAATTTTGATGGTTTCTCAACCATTCCTTAACTTCAAACGCCCATATCTCGCGAACGGAATGACGAACTCGAGAAATTCCAGTTGCATCTGAAAGTGGAAACTCGTCGGATTACAATGGCGTGTGTACTTTTCCCCTTGGCCATTCCAGTTTTTCGTTTCTAGCATCAGAATTGCGAAAATTTTGATGGTTTCTGAACCATTCCTTAACTTCAAACTCCCATATCTCGCGAACGGATTGACGAACTCGAGAAATTCCTGATGCATCTGAAAGTGGAAACCCTCCTGATGACAGGGTCGTGTGTACTTTTCCCAATGGCCATTCCAGTTATTGGTTTCGAGTATCAGACCAGCGAAAATTTTGATGGTTTCTCACCCATTCCTTAACTTCAAACTCCCATATCTCGCGAACGGATTGACGAACACGAGAAATTCCTGCTGCATCTGAAAATAGAAACTCGCCCAATTACAATGATGTGTGTACTTTTCCCCTAGGCCATTCCAGTTATTGGTTTCGAGTAAACCACCAGCGAAAATTTTTATGTTTTCTCAAACATTCCTTAACTTCAAACACCCATATCTCGCGAACGGAATGACGAACTCGAAAAATTCCTGTTGCATCTGAAAGTGGAAACTCGCCGGATTGCAATGGCGTGTGTACTTTTCCCCTTGGCCATTCCAGTTATTGGTTTCGAGAATCAGACCAGCGAAAATTTTGATGGATTCTCAACCATTCCTTAACTTCAAACTACCATATCTCGCGAACGGATTGACAAACTCGAGAAATTCCTGTTGCATCTGAAAGTAGAAACTCGCCCGATTACAAAGGTATGTGTATTTTTCCCCTAGGCCTTTGTAGTTATTGGTTTCGAGTATCAGACTTGCGAAAATTTTGATGGTTCCTCAACCATTCCTTAACTTCAAACTCCCATATCTCGCGAACGGATTGACCAACTCGAGAAATTCCTGTTGCACCTGAAAGAAGAAACTCGCCCGATTACAATGGTGTGTGTACTTTTCCCGTAGGCCATTCCAGTTATTGGTTTCGAGTATCACACTTGCGAAAATTTTGATGGTTTTTCAACCATTCCTTAACTTCAAACTCCCATATCTCGCGAACGGATTGACGAACTCGAGAAATTCCTGTTGCGTCTGAAAGTAGAAACTCGCCCGATTACTATGGCGTGTGTTCTTTTCCCCTAGTCCATTCCAGTTTTTCGTTTCTAGCATCAGAATTGCGAAAATTTTGATGGTTTCTCAACCATTCCTTAACTTCAAACTCCCATATCTCGCGAACGGATTGACGAACGCGAGAATTTCCTATTGCAACTGAAAGCAGAAACACGACCGATTACAAAGGTACGTGTATTTTTGCCCTAGGCCGTAGTAGTTATTGGTTTCAAGTATCAGACCAGCGAAAATTTTCATGGTTTCTCAACCATTCCTTAACTTCAAACACCCATATCTCGCGAACGGAATGATGAACTCGAGAAATTCCTGTTGCATCTGAAAGTGGAAACTCGCCGGATTACAATGGCGTGTGTACCTTTCCCCTTGGCCATTCCAGTTATTGGTTTCGAGTATCAGACCAGCGAAAATTTTGATGGTTTCTCTACCATTCCTTAACTTCAAACACCCATATCTCGCGAACGGAATGACGAACTCGAAAAATTCCTGTTGCATCTGAAAGTGGAAACTCGCCGGATTACAATGGCGTGTGTACTTTTCCCCTTGGCCATTCCAGTTATTGGTTTCGAGTATCAGACCACCGAAAATTTTGATGGTTTCTCAACCATTCCTTAACTTCAAACACCCATATCTCGCGAACGGAATGACGAATTCGAGAAATTCCTGTTGCATCTGAAAGTGGAAAGTCGCCGGATTACAATGGCGTGTGTACTTTTCCCCTTGGCCATTCCAGTTATTGGTTTCGAGAATCAGATCAGGGAAAATTTTGATGGTTTCTCAACCATTCCTTAACTTCAAACTCCGATACCTCGCGAACGGATTGGCGAACACGAGAAATTCCTGTTGCATCTGAAAGTAGAAACTCGCCCAATTACAATGGTGTGTGTACTTTCCCCTAGGCCATTCCAGTTATTGGTGTCGAGTATCAGACCAGCGAAAATTTTGATGGTTTCTCAACCATTCCTTAACTTCAAACACCCATATCTCGTGAACGGAATGACGAACTCGAGAAATTCCAGTTGCATCTGAAAGTGGAAACTCGTCGGATTACAATGGCGTGTGTACTTTTCCCCTTGGCCATTCCAGTTTTTCGTTTCTAGCATCAGAATTGCGAAAATTTTGATGGTTTCTGAACCATTCCTTAACTTCAAACTCCCATATCTCGCGAACGGATTGACGAACTCGAGAAATTCCTGATGCATCTGAAAGTGGAAACTCTCCTGATGACAGGGTCGTGTGTACTTTTCCCAATGGCCATTCCAGTTATTGGTTTCGAGTATCAGACCAGCGAAAATTTTGATGGTTTCTCACCCATTCCTTAACTTCAAACTCCCATATCTCGCGAACGGAATGACGAACTCGAGAAATTCCTGTTGCATCTGAAAGTGGAAAGTCGCCGGATTACAATGGCGTGTGTACTTTTCCCCTTGGCCATTCCAGTTATTGGTTTCGAGAATCAGATCAGGGAAAATTTTGATGGTTTCTCAACCATTCCTTAACTTCAAACTCCGATACCTCGCGAACGGATTGGCGAACACGAGAAATTCCTGTTGCATCTGAAAGTAGAAACTCGCCCAATTACAATGGTGTGTGTACTTTCCCCTAGGCCATTCCAGTTATTGGTGTCGAGTATCAGACCAGCGAAAATTTTGATGGTTTCTCAACCATTCCTTAACTTCAAACACCCATATCTCGCGAACGGAATGACGAACTCGAGAAATTCCAGTTGCATCTGAAAGTGGAAACTCGTCGGATTACAATGGCGTGTGTACTTTTCCCCTTGGCCATTCCAGTTTTTCGTTTCTAGCATCAGAATTGCGAAAATTTTGATGGTTTCTGAACCATTCCTTAACTTCAAACTCCCATATCTCGCGAACGGATTGACGAACTCGAGAAATTCCTGATGCATCTGAAAGTGGAAACTCTCCTGATGACAGGGTCGTGTGTACTTTTCCCAATGGCCATTCCAGTTATTGGTTTCGAGTATCAGACCAGCGAAAATTTTGATGGTTTCTCACCCATTCCTTAACTTCAAACTCCCATATCTCGCGAACGGATTGACGAACACGAGAAATTCCTGCTGCATCTGAAAATAGAAACTCGCCCAATTACAATGATGTGTGTACTTTTCCCCTAGGCCATTGCAGTTATTGGTTTCGAGTAAACCACCAGCGAAAATTTTTATGTTTTCTCAAACATTCCTTAACTTCAAACACCCATATCTCGCGAACGGATTGACGAACTCGAGAAATTCCTGTTGCGTCTGAAAGTAGAAACTCGCCCGATTACTATGGCGTGTGTTCTTTTCCCTTAGTCCATTCCAGTTTTTCGTTTCTAGCATCAGAATTGCGAAAATTTTGATGGTTTCTCAACAATTCCTTAACTTCAAACTCCCATATCTCGCGAACGGATTGACGAACGCGAGAATTTCCTATTGCAACTGAAAGCAGAAACACGACCGATTACAAAGGTATGTGTATTTTTGCCCTAGGCCGTAGTAGTTATTGGTTTCAAGTATCAGACCTGCGAAAATTTTCATGGTTTCTCAACCATTCCTTAACTTCAAACACCCATATCTCGCGAACGGAATGATGAACTCGAGAAATTCCTGTTGCATCTGAAAGTGGAAACTCGCCGGATTACAATGGCGTGTGTACCTTTCCCCTTGGCCATTCCAGTTATTGGTTTCGAGTATCAGACCAGCGAAAATTTTGATGGTTTCTCTACCATTCCTTAACTTCAAACACCCATATCTCGCGAACGGAATGACGAACTCGAGAAATTCCTGTCGCATCTGAAAGTGGAAACTCGCCGGATTACAATGGCGTGTGTACTTTTCTCCTTGGCCATTCCAGTTATTGGTTTCGAGTATCAGACCAGCGAAAATTTTGATGGTTTCTCAACCATTCCTTAACTTCAAACACCCATATCTCGCGAACGGAATGACGAACTCGAGAAATTCCTGTTGCATCTGAAAGTGGAAACTCGCCGGATTACAATGGCGTGTGTACTTTTCCCCTTGGCCATTCCAGTTATTGGTTTCGAGTATCAGACCAGCGAAAATTTTGATGGTTTCTCAACCATTCCTTAACATCAAACTCCGATATCTCGCGAACAGATGGGCGAACACAAGAAATTCCTGTCGCATCTGAAAGTAGAAACTCGCCCAATTACCATGGTCTGTGTACTTTTCTCCTAGGCCATTCCAGTTATTGGTTTCGAGTATGAGACCAGCGAAAATTTTGATGGTTTCTCAACCATTCCTTAACTTCAAACTCCCATATCTCGCGAACGGAATGACGAACACGAGAAATTCCTGTTGCGTCTGAAAGTAGAAACACGCCCGATTACAAAGGTATGTGCATTTTTGCGCTAGGCCGCAGTAGTTATTGGTTTCGAGTATCAGACATGCAAAAATTTTGATGGTTTCTCAACCATTCCTTAACTTCAAACTACCATATCTCGCGAACGGATTGACAAACTCGAGAAATTCCTGTTGCATCTGAAGTGGTAACTCGCCCGATTACAATGGCGTGTGTACTTTTCCCCTTGGCCATTCCAGTTATTGGTTTCGAGTATCAGACTTGCGAAAATTTTGATGGTTTCTCAACCATTCCTTAACTTCAAGCTCCCATATCTCTCGAACGGATTGACGACCTCGAGAATTTTCTATTGCATCTGAAAGTAGAAACTCGCCCGATTACAAAGGTGTATGTACTTTTCCCGTAGGCCATTCCAGTTATTGGTTTCGTGTATCAGACTTGCGAAAGTTTTGATGGTTTCTCAACCATTCCTTAGCTTCAAATTCCCATATCTGGCGAACGGATTGACGAACTCGAGAAATTCCTGTTGCGTCTGAAAGTAGAAACTCGCCCGATTACAATGGTGTCTGTACTTTTCCCCTAGGCCATTCCAGTTATTCGTTTCTAGCATCAGACTTGCGAAAATGTTGATGGTTTCTCAACCATTCCTTAATTTCATACTCGCATATCTCGCGAACGGATTGACGAACTCGAGTAATTCCTGTTGAATCGGAAAGCAGAGACTCGCCCGATTACAACGGCATGTGTATTTTTGCCCTAGACCATAGTAATTAATGGCTTCGAGTATCAGATTCCGAAAATTTTGATGGTATCTCAACCATTCCTTAACTTCAAACTCCCATATCTCGCTAACGGATTGACGAACTCGAGAAATTCCTGTTGCATCTGAAAGCAGAAACTCTCCCGATTACAACGGTATGTGTATTTTTCCACTAGGACGTTATAGTTATTTGTTTCGTGTATCAGACTTGCGAAAATTTTGATGGTTTCTCAACCATTCCTTAACTTCAAACACCCATATCTCGCGAACGGAATGACGAATTCGAGAAATTCCTGTTGCATCTGAAAGTGGAAAGTCGCCGGATTACAATGGCGTGTGTACTTTTCCCCTTGGCCATTCCAGTTATTGGTTTCGAGTATCAGATCAGCGAAAATTTTGATGGTTTCTCAACCATTCCTTAACATCAAACTCCGATATCTCGCGAACAGATGGGCGAACACAAGAAATTCCTGTCGCATCTGAAAGTAGAAACTCGCCCAATTACCATGGTCTGTGTACTTTTCTCCTAGGCCATTCCAGTTATTGGTTTCGAGTATGAGACCAGCGAAAATTTTGATGGTTTCTCAACCATTCCTTAACTTCAAACTCCCATATCTCGCGAACGGAATGACGAACACGAGAAATTCCTGTTGCGTCTGAAAGTAGAAACTCGCCCGATTACAAAGGTATGTGCATTTTTGCCCTAGGCCGCAGTAGTTATTGGTTTCGAGTATCAGACATGCAAAAATTTTGATGGTTTCTCAACCATTCCTTAACTTCAAACTACCATATCTCGCGAACGGATTGACAAACTCGAGAAATTCCTGTTGCATCTGAAGTGGAAACTCGCCCGATTACAATGGCGTGTGTACTTTTCCCCTTGGCCATTCCAGTTATTGGTTTCGAGTATCAGACTTGCGAAAATTTTGATGGTTTCTCAACCATTCCTTAACTTCAAGCTCCCATATCTCTCGAACGGATTGACGACCTCGAGAATTTTCTATTGCATCTGAAAGTAGAAACTCGCCCGATTACAAAGGTGTATGTACTTTTCCCGTAGGCCATTCCAGTTATTGGTTTCGTGTATCAGACTTGCGAAAGTTTTGATGGTTTCTCAACCATTCCTTAGCTTCAAATTCCCATATCTGGCGAACGGATTGACGAACTCGAGAAATTCCTGTTGCGTCTGAAAGTAGAAACTCGCCCGATTACAATGGTGTCTGTACTTTTCCCCTAGGCCATTCCAGTTATTCGTTTCTAGCATCAGACTTGCGAAAATGTTGATGGTTTCTCAACCATTCCTTAATTTCATACTCGCATATCTCGCGAACGGAATGACGAACTCGAGTAATTCCTGTTGAATCGGAAAGCAGAGACTCGCCCGATTACAACGGCATGTGTATTTTTGCCCTAGACCATAGTAATTAATGGCTTCGAGTATCAGATTCCGAAAATTTTGATGGTATCTCAACCATTCCTTAACTTCAAACTCCCATATCTCGCGAACGGATTGACGAACTCGAGAAATTCCTGTTGCATCTGAAAGCAGAAACTCTCCCGATTACAACGGTATGTGTATTTTTCCACTAGGACGTTATAGTTATTTGTTTCGTGTATCAGACTTGCGAAAATTTTGATGGTTTCTCAACCATTCCTTAACTTCAAACTCCCATATCTCGTGAACGGATTGACGAACTCGAGAAATTCCTGTTGCATCTGAAAGCAGAAACTCTCCCGAATACAACGGTATGTGTATTTTTCCCCTAGGCATTTATAGTTATTTGTTTCGAGTATAAGAATTGCGAAAATTTTGATGGCTTCTCAACCATCTCTTAACTCCAAACTCCGATATTTCGCGAACGGATTGGCGAATTCAAAAAATTTCTGTTGCGTCTGAAAGCAGAAACTCTCCCGATTAGAACGGTATATGCATTTTTTCCCTAGGCCATAGTAGTTATTGGTATCGAGTATAAGACATTGGAAAATTTTGATGGTTTCTCAACCATTCCTTAACTTCAAACTCCCATATCTCGCGAACGGATTGACGAACTCGAGAAATTCCTGTTGCATCTGAAAGTTGAAACTCGCCCGATTACAACGGTATGTGTATTTTTGCTCTAGACCATAGTAGTTATTGCTTAAGAGTATCAGACTTGCGAAATCTTTGATGGTTTCTCAACCATTCCTTAACTTCAAACTCGCATATCTCGCGAACGGAATGACGAACTCGAGAAAGTCGTATTGCATCTGAAAGTAGAAACTCGCCCGATTGCAACGGTATGCGAATTTTTCCCCTAGGCCATTGTAGTTATTGGTTTCGAGTATCAGACTTGCGAAAATTTTGATGGTTTCTCAACCACTCCTCAATTTCAAACTCGCATATCTCGCGATCGGATTGACGAACTCGAGAAATTCCTGTTGCGTCTGAAAGTAGAAACTCGCCCGATTACAATGGTGTCTGTACTTTTCCCCTAGGCCATTCCAGTTATTCGTTTCTAGCATCAGACTTGCGAAAATGTTGATGGTTTCTCAACCATTCCTTAATTTCATACTCGCATATCTCGCGAACGGATTGACGAACTCGAGTAATTCCTGTTGAATCGGAAAGCAGAGACTCGCCCGATTACAACGGCATGTGTATTTTTGCCCTAGACCATAGTAATTAATGGCTTCGAGTATCAGATTCCGAAAATTTTGATGGTATCTCAACCATTCCTTAACTTCAAACTCCCATATCTCGCTAACGGATTGACGAACTCGAGAAATTCCTGTTGCATCTGAAAGCAGAAACTCGCCCGATTACAATGGTATGTGTATTTTTGACCTAGACCATAGTAGTTATTGGTTTCGAGTATCAGATTCCGAAAATTTTGATGGTTTCTCAACCATTCCTTAACTTCAAACTCCCATATCTCGCGAACGGATTGACGAACTCGAGAAATTCCTGTTGCATCTGAAAGTAGAAACTTGCCCGATTACAATGGTGTGTGTACTTTTCCCCTAGGCCATTCCAGTTATTGGTTTCGAGTATCAGAGTTGCGAAAATTTTGATGGTTTCTCAAACATTCCTTGATTTCAAACTCCCATATCTCGCGAACGGATTGACGACCTCGAGAAATTGCTGTTGCTTCTGAAAGTAGAAACTCGTCCAATTACAATGGTGTGTGTACTTTTCCCCTGGGCCATTCCAGTTATTGTTTTCGAGTATCAGAGTTGCGAAAATTATGATGGTTTCTCAAACATTCCTTAAATTCAAACTCCCATATCTCGCGAACGGATTGACGAACTCGAGAAATTCCTGTTGCATCTGAAAGCAGAAAGTCGCCCGATTACAACGGTATGTGTATTTTTGCTCTAGGCAATAGTAGTTATTGGTTTCGAGTATCAGACTTGCGAAAATTTTGATGGTTCCACAACCATTCCTTAACTTCAAACTCCCATATCTCGCGAACGGATTGACGAACTCGAGAAATTCCTGTTGCATCTTAAAGTAGAAACTTGCCCGATTACATTGGTGTGTGTACTTTTCCCTAGGCCATTCCAGTTATTGGTTTCGAGTATCAGAGTTGCGAAAATTATGATGGTTTCTCACACATTCCTTAACTTCAAACTCCCATATCTCTCGAACGGATTGACGCACTCGACATATTCCTGTTGCATCTGAAAGTAGAAACTCGCCCGATTATAATGGTTTGTGTGCTCTTCCCCTAGGCCATTCCAGTTATAGGTTTCGAGTATCAGACCAGCGAAAATTTTGATGGTTTCTCAACCATTCCTTAACTTCAAACTACCATATCTCGCGACCGTATTGACGAACTCGAGAAATTCCTGTTGCATCTGAAAGCAGAAACTCGCCCGATTACAATGGTATGTGTATTTTTGCCCTAGGCAATAGTAATTATTGGTTTCGAGTATCAGACTTGCGAAAACTTTGATGGTTCCTCAACCATACCTTAACTTCAAACTCCCACATCTCGCGAACGGATTGACGAACTCGAGAAATCCCTGTTTCATCTGAAAGCAGAAACTCGCCCGATTACAACGGTATGTGTATTTTTGCCCTAGGCAATAGCAGTTATTGGTTTCGAGTATCAGACTTGCGGATATTTTGATGGTTCCTTAACCATTCCTTAACTTCAAACTCCCACATCTCGCGAACGGATTGACGAACACGAGAAATTCCTGTTGCATCTGAAAGTAGAAACTCGCCCGATTTCAATGGTTTGTGTGCTTTTCCCCTAGGCCATTCCAGTTATTCGTTTCTAGCATCAGAATTGCGTAAATTTTGATGGTTTCTCAACCATTCCTTAACTTCAAACTCCCGTATCTCGCGAACGGAATGACGAACTCGAGAAATTCCTGTTGCATCTGAAAGTGGAAACTCGCCCGATTACAAAGGTATGTGCATTTTTCCCCTATGCCTTTGTAGTTATTGGTTTCGAGTATCAGACTTGCGAAAATTTTGATGGTTTCTCAACCATTCCTTGACTTCTAACTCCCATATCTCGCGAACGGATTGACGAACTCGAGAAATTCCTGTTGCATCTGAAAGTGGAAACTCGCCCGATTACAATGGTGTGTGTGCTTTTCCCTAGGCCATTCCAGTTATTGGTTTCGAGTATCAGAGTTGCGAAAATTTTGATGGTTTCTCAAACATTCCTTAATTTCCAGCTCCCATATCTCGCGAACGGATTGACGACCTCGAGAAATTCCTGTTGCTTCTGAAAGTAGAAACTCGTCCAATTACAATGGTGTGTGTACTTTTCCCCTGGGCCATTCCAGTTATTGATTTCGAGTATCAGACTTGCGAAAATTTTGATGGTTTCTCAACCATCTCATAACTCCAAACTCCGATATTTCGCGAACGGATTGACGAACTCGAGAAATTCCTCTTGCATCTGAAAGTAGAAGCTTGCCCAATTACAACGGTATGCGCATTTTTGCCCTAGACCATAGTAGTTATTGGTTTCGAGTATCAGACTTGCGGAAATTTTGATGGTTCCTTAACCATTCCTTAACTTCAAACTCCCATATCTCGCGAACGGATTGACGAACTCGAGAAATTCCTGTTGCATCTGAAAGCAGAAGTTCGCCCGATTACAACGGTATGTGTATTTTTCACCTAGGCCATTGTAGTTATTGGTTTCGAGTATCAGACTTGCGAAAATTTTGATGGATTCTCAACCATTCCTTGACTTCTAACTCCCATATCTCGCGAACGGATTGACGAACTCGAGAAATTCCTGTTGCATCTGAAAGTGGAAACTCGCCCGATTACAATGGTGTGTGTGCTTTTCCCTAGGCCATTCCAGTTATTGGTTTCGAGTATCAGAGTTGCGAAAATTTTGATGGTTTCTCAAACATTCCTTAATTTCAAGCTCCCATATCTCGCGAACGGATTGACGACCTCGAGAAATTCCTGTTGCTTCTGAAAGTAGAAACTCGTCCAATTACAATGGTGTGTGTACTTTTCCCCTGGGCCATTCCAGTTATTGATTTCGAGTATCAGACTTGCGAAAATTTTGATGGTTTCTCAACCATCTCATAACTCCAAACTCCGATATTTCGCGAACGGATTGACGGACTCGAGAAATTCCTCTTGCATCTGAAAGTATAAGCTTGCCCAATTACAACGATATGCGCATTTTTGCCCTAGACCATAGTAGTTATTGGTTTCGAGTATCAGACTTGCGAAAATTTTGATGGTTTCTCAAACATTCCTAAACTTCAAACTCCCATATCTCGCGAACGGATTGACGAACTCGAGAAATTCCTGTTGCATCTGAAAGCAGAAAGTCGCCCGATTACAACGGTATGTGTATTTTTGCTCTAGGCTATAGTAGTTATTGGTTTCGAGTATCAGACTTGCGAAAATTGTGATGGTTTCTCAACCATTCCTTAACTTCAAACTCCCAAATCTCGCGAACGGATTGACGAACACGAGAAATTCCGGTTGCATCTGGAAGAAGAAACTCTCCCGATTACAACGCTATGTGTATTTTTCCCCTAGGCCATTGTAGTTATTGGTTTCGAGTATCAGAATTGCGAAAATTTTGTTGGTTTCTCAACCATTCCTTAACTTCAAACTCCCATTTCTCGCGAACGTTTGACGAACTCGAGAAATTCCTGTTGCATCTGAAACTAGAAACTCGCACGATTACAATGGTGTGTGTACTTTTCCCCTAGGCCATTCCAGTTATCGGTTTCGAGTATCAGATCAGCGAAAATTTTGATGGTTTCTCAACCATTCCTTAACTTCAAACTCCCATATCTCGCGAACGGATTGACGAACTCGAGAAATTCCTGTTGCATCTGAAAGTATAAACTCGCCCCATTACAACGGTGTGTGTACTTTTCCCCTAGGCCATTCCAGTTTTGGTTTCGAGTAACAGTCTTGCGAAAATTTTGATGGTTTCTCAACCATTCCTTAACTTCAAACTCCCATATCTCGCGAAAGGATTGACGAACTCGAGAAATTCCTATTGCATCTGAAAGCAGTAGCTCGCCCGATAACAAAGGTATGTGTATATTTGCCCTAGGCCATTCCAGTTATTGGTTTCGAGTGTCAGACCAGCGAAAATTTGTTGGATTCTCAACCATTCCTTACCTTCAAACACCCATATCTCGCGAACGGAATGACGAATCCGAAAAATTTCTGTTGCATCTGAAAACAGAAACTCTCCCGATTACAACGCTATGTGTACTTTTTCCCTAGGTCATTTCAGTTATTCGTTTCTAGCATCAGAATTGCGAAAATTTTGATGGTTTCTCAACATTTCCTTAACTTCAAACTCCCATATCTCGCGAACGGATTGACGAAATTGAGAATTTCCTATTGCATCTGAAAGCAGAAACTCGCTCGATTACAACGGTACGTGTATTTTTGCCCTAGGCCATAGTAGTTATTGGTTTCGAGTATCAGACTTGCGAAAATTGTGATGGTTTCTCAACCATTCCTTAACTTCAAACTCCCATATCTCGCGAACGGATTGACGAACACGAGAAATTCCTGTTGCATCTGAAAGTAGAAACTCGCCCGATTTCAATGGTTTGTGTGCTTTTCCCCTAGGCCATTCCAGTTATTCGTTTCTAGCATCAGAATTGCGTAAATTTTGATGGTTTCTCAACCATTCCTTAACTTCAAACTCCCGTATCTCGCGAACGGAATGACGAACTCGTGAAATTCCTGTTGCATCTGAAAGTGGAAACTCGCCCGATTACAAAGGTATGTGCATTTTTCCCCTATGCCTTTGTAGTTATTGGTTTCGAGTATCAGACTAGCGAAAATATTGATGGTTTCTCAACCATTCCTTAACTTCAAACTCCCATATCTCGCGAACGGAATGACCAACTCGAGAAATTCCTGTTGCATCTGAAAGTAGAAACTCGCACGATTACAATGGTGTGTGTACCTTTCCCCTAGGCCATACCAGTTATTGGTTTCGAGTATCAGACTTGCGAAAATTTTGATGGTTTCTCAATCATTCCTTAATTTCAAACTTCCATATCTCGCGAACGGATTGACGAACTCGAGAATTTCCTATTGCATCTGAAAGCAGAGACTCGCCCGATTACAAATGTATGTGCATTTTTCCCCTATGCCTTTGTAGTTATTGGTTTCTAGTATCAGACTTGCGAATGTTTTGATGGTTTCTCAACCATTCCTTAACTTCAAGCTGCCATATCTCGAGAACGTGTTGACGAACTCGAGAAATTGCTGTTGCATGTGAAAGTAGATACTCGCCCGATTATAACGGTATGTGTATTTTTCCCCTAGGCCTTTGTAGTTATTGGTTTCGAGTATCAGACTTGCGAAAACTTTGATGGTTTCTCAACCATTCCTTAACTTCAAACTCCCATATCTCGCGAACGGATTGACGAACTTGAGAATTTCCTATTGCATCTGAAAGCAGAAACTCGCCCGATTACAACGGTACGTGTATTTTTGCCCTAGGCCATAGTAGTTATTGGTGTCGAGTATCAGACTTGCGAAAATTGTGATGGTTTCTCAACCATTCCTTAACTTCAAACTCCCATATCTCGCGAACGGATTGACGAACTCGAGAAATTCCTGTTGCATCTGAAAGCAGAAACTCGCCCGATTTCAATGGTTCGTGTACTTTTCCCCTAGGCCATTCCAGTTATTCGTTTCTAGCATCAGAATTGCGTAAATTTTGATGGTTTCTCTACCATTCCTTAAATTCAAACTCCCATATCTCGCGAACGGAATGACGAACTCGAGAAATTCCTGTTGCATCTGAAAGTAGAAACTCGCCCGATTACAAAGGTATGTGCATTTTTCCCCTATGCCTTTGTAGTTATTGGTTTCGAGTATCAGACTTGCGAAAATTTTGATGGTTTCTCAACCATTCCTTAACTTCGAACTCCCATATCTCGCGAACGGAATGACGAACTCGAGAAATTCCTGTTGCATCTGAAAGTAGAAACTCGCACGATTACAATGGTGTGTGTACCTTTCCCCTAGGCCATACCAGTTATTGGTTTCGAGTATCAGACTTGCGAAAATTTTGATGGTTTCTCAATCATTCCTTAATTTCAAACTTCCATATCTCGCGAACGGATTGACGAACTCGAGAATTTCCTATTGCATCTCAAAGCAGAGACTCGCCCGTTTACAGAGGTATGTGCATTTTTCCCCTATGCCTTTGTAGTTATTGGTTTCTAGTATCAGACTTGCGAATGTTTTGTTGGTTTCTCAACCATTCCTTAACTTCAAGCTGCCATATCTCGAGAACGTGTTGACGAACTCGAGAAATTGCTGTTGCATGTGAAAGTAGATACTCGCCCGATTACAACGGTATGTGCATTTTTCCCCTATGCCTTTGTAGTTATTGGTTTCTAGTATCAGACTTGCGAATGTTTTGTTGGTTTCTCAACCATTCCTTAACTTCAAGCTGCCATATCTCGAGAACGTGTTGACGAACTCGAGAAATTCCTGTTGCATGTGAAAGTAGATACTCGCCCGATTACAACGGTATGTGTATTTTTCCCCTAGGACTTTGTAGTTATTGGTTTCGAGTATCAGACTTGCGAAAACTTTGATGGTTTCTCAACCATTCCTTAACTTCATACTCCCATATCTCGCGAACGGATTGACGAACTTGAGAATTTCCTATTGCATCTGAAAGCAGAAACTCGCCCGATTACAACGGTACGTGTATTTTTGCCCTAGGCCATAGTAGTTATTGGTGTCGAGTATCAGACTTGCGAAAATTGTGATGGTTTCTCAACCATTCCTTAACTTCAAACTCCCATATCTCGCGAACGGATTGACGAACTCGAGAAATTCCTGTTGCATCTGAAATCAGAAACTCGCCCGATTTCAAGGGTATGTGCATTTTTGCCCTAGGCCATAGTAGTTATTCGTTTCGAGTATCAGACTTGCGAAAATTTTGATGGTTTCTCAACCATTCCTTAACTTCAAACTCCCATATCTCGCGCACGGATCGACGAACTCGAGAAATTCCTGTTGCATCTGAAAGCGGAAACTCGCCCGATTACAAAGGTATGTGTATTTTTCCCCTAAGCCATTGTAGTTATTGGTTTCTAGTATCAGACTTGCGAAAATTTTGAGGGTTTCTCAACCATTCCATAACTTCAAACTCCCATATCTCGCGAACGGATTGACGAACTCGAGAAATTCCTGTTGCATCTGAAAGTAGAGACTCGCCCGATTAGAATGGTGTGTGTACTTTTCCCCTAGGCCATTCCAGTTATTCGTTTCTAGCATCAGAATTGCGAAAATTTCGATGGTTTCTCAACCATTCCTTAACTTCAAGCTCCCATATCTCGCGAACGGATTGACGAACTCGAGAAATTCCAGTGGCATCTGAAAGTGGAAACTCGCCCGATTGCAAAGGTATGTGTATTTTTCCCCTAGGCCTTTGTAGTTATTGGTTTCTAGTATCAGACTTGCGAATGTTTTGATGGTTTCTCAACCATACCTTAACTTCAAACTCCCATATCTCGCGAACGGATTGACGAACTCGAGAAATTCCTGTTGCATCTGAAATCAGAAACTCGCCCGATTTCAAGGGTATGTGCATTTTTGCCCTAGGCCATAGTAGTTATTCGTTTCGAGTATCAGACTTGCGAAAATTTTGATGGTTTCTCAAGCATTCCTTAACTTCAAACTCCCATATCTCTCGAACGGATTGACGAAATCGAGAAATTCCTGTTGCATCTGAAAGCAGAAACTCGCCCGATTACAAAGGTTTGTGTATTTTTCCCCTAGCCCATTATAGTTACTGGTTTCGAGTATCAGACTTGCGAAAATTTTGATGGTTTCTCAACCGTTCTTTAACTTCAAACTCCCATATCTCGCGAACGGAATGACGAACTCGAGAAATTCCTGTTGCATCTGAAAGTGGAAACTCGCCCGATTACAAAGGTATGTGCATTTTTCCCCTATACCTTTGTAGTTATTGGTTTCGAGTATCAGACTTGCGATAATTTTGATTGTTTCTCAAGCATTCCTTGACTTCAAACTACCATATCTCGCGAACAGATTGACGAACTCGAGAATTTCCTATTGCGTCTGAAAGCAGAAACACGCCCGATTACAACGATACGTGTATTTTTGACCTAGGCCATTCGGTTATTGGTTTCGAGTATCAGACCAGCGAAAATTTTGAAGGTTTCCCAACCATTCCTTAACTTCAAACTCCCATATCTCGCGAACGGATTGACGAACTCGAGAAATTCCTGTTGCATGTGAAAGTGGAAACTCGCCCGATTACAAAGGTATGTGCATTTTTCCCCTATGCCTTTGTAGTAATTGGTTTCGAGTATCAGACGTGCGAAAATTTTGATGATTTCTCAACCATTCCTTAACTTCAAACTCCCATATCTCGCGAACGCATTGACGAACTCGAGAAATTCCTGTTGCATCTGAAAGTAGAAACTCGCCCGATTACAGCGGTATGTGTATTTTTCCCCTAGGCCGTTGTAGTTATTGGTTTCTAGCATCAGAATTGCGAAAATTTCGATGGTTTCTCAACCATTCCTTAACTTCAATCTCCCATACCTCGCGCACGGATTGACGAACACGATAAATTCCTGTTGCATCTGAAAGTAGAAACTCACCCGATTACAACGGCATGTGTATCTTTCCCCTAAGCCATTGTAGTTATTGGTTTCGAGTAACAGACTTGCGAAAATTTTGATGGTTTCTCAACCATTCCTTAACTTCAAACCCCCATATCTCGCGCACGAATTTACGAGCACGATAAATTCCTGTTGCATCTGAAAGTAGAAACTCACCCGATTACAACGGTATGTGTATTTTTGCCCAAGGCCATTCTAGTTATTGTTTTCGAGTATCAGACTTGCGAAAATTTTGATGATTTCTCAACAATTCCTTAACTTCAATCTCCCATATCTCGCGACCGCATTGACGAGCTCGAGATATTCCTATTGTGACTGAAATTAGAAACCCGCCCGATTACAATGGTGTGTGTACTTTTCGCCTAGGCCATTGTAGTTATTGGTTTCGAGTATCACACTTGCGAAAATTTTGATGGTTTCTCAACCATTCCTTAACTTCAAACTCCCATATCTCGCGAATGGATTGACAAACTCGAGAAATTCCTGTTGCATCTGAAAGTAGAAACTCGCCCGATTACAGTGGTGTGTGTACTTTATCCCAGGCCATTCCAGTTATTGGTTTCGAGTATCAGACCAGCGAAAATTTTGATGGTTTCTCAACCATTCCTTAACTTCAAACTCCCATATCTCGCGCACGGATTGACGAACTCGAGAAATTCCTGTTGCATCTGAAAGCGGAAACTCGCCCGATTACAGAGGTATGTGTATTTTTCCCCTAAGCCCTTGTAGTTATTGGTTTCTAGTATCAGACTTGCGAAAATTTTGAGGGTTTCTCAACCATTCCATAACTTCAAACTCCCATATCTCGCGAACGGATTGACGAACTCGAGAAATTCCTGTTGCATCAGAAAGTAGAGACTCGCCCGATTAGAATGGTGTGTGTACTTTTCCCCTAGGCCATTCCAGTTATTCGTTTCTAGCATCAGAATTGCGAAAATTTCGATGGTTTCTCAACCATTCCTTATCTTCAAACTCCCATATCTCGCGAACGGATTGACGAACTCGAGAAATTCCCGTTGCATCTGAAAGTGGAAACTCGCCCGATTGCAAAGGTATGTGTATTTTTCCCCTAGGCCTTTGTAGTTATTGGTTTCGAGTATCAGACTTGCGAAAACTTTGATGGTTTCTCAACCATTCCTTAACTTCAAACTCCCATATCTCGCGAACGGATTGACGAACTTGAGCATTTCCTATTGCATCTGAAAGCAGAAACTCGCCCGATTACAACGGTAGGAGTATTTTTGCCCTAGGCCATAGTAGTTATTGGTGTCGAGTATCAGACTTGCGAAAATTGTGATGGTTTCTCAACCATTCCTTAACTTCAAACTCCCATATCTCGCGAACGGATTGACGAACTCGAGAAATTCCTGTTGCATCTGAAATCAGAAACTCGCCCGATTTCAAGGGTATGTGCATTTTTGCCCTAGGCTATAGTAGTTATTGGTTTCGAGTATCAGAATTGCGAAAATTTTGATGGTTTCTCAATCATTCCTTAACTTCAAACCCCCATATCTCGCGCACGAATTTACGAGCACGATAAATTCCTGTTGCATCTGAATGTAGAAACTCAACCGATTACAACGGTATGTGTATTTTTGCCCAAGGCCATTCTAGTTATTGTGTTCGATTATCAGACTTGCGAAAATTTTGATGATTTCTCAACCATTCCTTAACTTCAATCTCCCATATCTCGCGCACGGATTGACGAACACGATAAATTCCTGTTGCATCTGAAAGTAGAAACTCACCCGATTACAACGGCATGTGTATCTTTCCCCTAAGCCATTGTAGTTATTGGTTTCGCGTAACAGACTTGCGAAAATTTTGATGGTTTCTCAACCATTCCTCAACTTCAAACTCCCATATCTCGCGCACGAATTTACGAGCACGATAAATTCCTGTTGCATCTGAAAGCAGAAACTCACCCGATTACAACGGTATGTGTATTTTTACCCAACGACATTCTAGTTATTGTTTTCGAGTATCAGACTTGCGAAAATTTTGATGTTTTCTCAACCATTCCTTAACTTCAATCTCCCATATCTCGCGAACGCATTGACGAGCTCGAGAGATTCCTATTGTGACTGAAAGTAGAAACTCGCCCGATTACAATGGTGTGTGTACTTTTCCCCTAGGCCATTGTAGTTATTGGTTCGAGTATCACACTTGCGAAAATTTTGATGGTTTCTCAACCATTCCTTAACTTCAAACTCCCATATCTCGCGAATGGATTGACGAACTCGAGAAATTCCTGTTGCATCTGAAAGCAGAAACTCGCCCGATTACAGTGGTGTGTGTACTTTACCCCCAGGATATTCCAGTTATTGGTTTCGAGTATCAGACCAGCGAAAATTTTGATGGTTTCTCAACCATTCCTTAACTTCAAACTCCCATATCTCGCGCACGGATTGACAAACTCGAGAAATTCCTGTTGCATCTGAAAGCGGAAACTCGCCCGATTAAAAAGGTATGTGTATTTTTCCCCTAATCCATTGTAGTTATTGGTTTCGAGTATCAGAATTGCGAAAATTTTGAGGGTTTCTCAACCATTCCTTAACTTCAAACTCCCATATCTCGCGAACGGATTGACGAACTCGAGAAATTCCTGTTGCATCTGAAAGTGGAAACTCGCCCGATTACAAAGGAATGTGTATTTTTCCCCTAGGCCTTTGTAGTTATTGGTTTCGAGTATCAGAATTGCGAGAATTTTGATGGTTTCTCAACCATTCCTTAACTTCAAACTCCCATATCTCGCGAACGGAATGACGAACTCGAGAAATTCCTGTTGCTTCTGAAAGTAGAAACTCGCACGATTACAAGGGTGTGTGTACTTTTCCCGTTGCCATTCCAGTTATTGGTTTCGAGTATCAGAATTGCGAAAATTTCGAGGGTTTCTCAACCATTCCTTAACTTCAAACTCCCATATCTCGCGAACGGATTGACGAACTCGAGAAATCCCTGTTGCATCTGAAAGTAGAGACTCGCCCGATTAGAATAGTGTGTGTACTTTTCCCCTAGGCTATTCCAGTTATTCGTTTCTAGCATCAGAATTGCGAAAATTTCGATGGTTTCTCACCCATTCCTTAACTTCAGACTCCCATATCTCGCGAACAGAATGACGAACCCGAGAAATTCCTGTTGCATCTGAAAGTAGAAACTCGCACGTTTACAAGGGTGTGTGTACTTTTCCCTAGGCCATTCCAGTTATTGGTTTCGAGTATCAGAATTGCGAAAATTTTGATGGTTTCTCAACCATTCCTTAACTTCAAACTCCCATATCTCGCGAACGGATTGACGAACTCGAGAAATTCCTGTTGCATCTGAAAGTAGAGACTCGCCCGATTAGAATAGTGTGTGTACTTTTCCCCTAGGCCGTTGTAGTTATTCGTTTCTAGCATCAGAATTGCGAAAATTTTGATGGTTTCTCAACCATTCCTTAACTTCAAACTCCCATATCTCGCGAACGGAATGACGGACTCGAGAAATTCCTTTTGCATCTGAAAGTGGAAACTCGCCCGATTACAGAGGTATGTGCATTTTTCCCCTAGGCCTTTGTTGTTATTGGTTTCGAGTATCAGACTTGCGAAAATTTTGATGGTTTCTCAAGAATTCCTTAAAGTCAAACTCCCATATCTCGCGAACGGATTTACGAACTCGAGAAATTCCTGTTGCATCTGAAAGTGGAAAATCGCCCGATTACAGTGGTGTGTGTACTTTATCCCAGGCCATTCCAGTTATTGGTTTCGAGTATCAGACCAGCGAAAATTTTGATGGTTTCTCAACCATTCCTTAACTTCAAACTCCCATATCTCGCGCACGGATTGACGAACTCGAGAAATTCCTGTTGCATCTGAAAGCGGAAACTCGCCCGATTACAAAGGTATGTGTATTTTTCCCCTAAGCCATTGTAGTTATTGGTTTCTAGTATCAGACTTGCGAAAATTTTGAGGGTTTCTCAACCATTCCATAACTTCAAACTCCCATATCTCGCGAACGGATTGACGAACTCGAGAAATACCTGTTGCATCTGAAAGTAGAGACTCGCCCGATTAGAATGGTGTGTGTACTTTTCCCCTAGGCCATTCCAGTTATTCGTTTCTAGCATCAGAATTGCGAAAATTTCGATGGTTTCTCAAACATTCCTTATCTTCAAACTCCCACATCTCGCGAACGGATTGACGAACTCGAGAAATTCCTGTTGCATCTGAAAGTGGAAACTCGCCCGATTGCAAATGTATGTGTATTTTTCCCCTAGGCCTTTGTAGTTATTGGTTTCTAGTATCAGACTTGCGAATGTTTTGATGGTTTGTCAACCATTCCTTAACTTCAAGCTGCCATATCTCGAGAACGTGTTGACGAACTCGAGAAATTCCTTTTGCATCTGAAAGTGGAAACTCGCCCGATTACAGAGGTATGTGCATTTTTCCCCTAGGCCTTTGTTGTTATTGGTTTCGAGTATCAGACTTGCGAAAATTTTGATGGTTTCTCAAGCATTCCTTAAAGTCAAACTCCCATATCTCGCGAACGGATTTACGAACTCGAGAAATTCCTGTTGCATCTGAAAGTGGAAAATCGCCCGATTACAGTGGTGTGTGTACTTTATCCCAGGCCATTCCAGTTATTGGTTTCGAGTATCAGACCAGCGAAAATTTTGATGGTTTCTCAACCATTCCTTAACTTCAAACTCCCATATCTCGCGCACGGATTGACGAACTCGAGAAATTCCTGTTGCATCTGAAAGCGGAAACTCGCCCGATTACAAAGGTATGTGTATTTTTCCCCTAAGCCATTGTAGTTATTGGTTTCTAGTATCAGACTTGCGAAAATTTTGAGGGTTTCTCAACCATTCCATAACTTCAAACTCCCATATCTCGCGAACGGATTGACGAACTCGAGAAATACCTGTTGCATCTGAAAGTAGAGACTCGCCCGATTAGAATGGTGTGTGTACTTTTCCCCTAGGCCATTCCAGTTATTCGTTTCTAGCATCAGAATTGCGAAAATTTCGATGGTTTCTCAAACATTCCTTATCTTCAAACTCCCACATCTCGCGAACGGATTGACGAACTCGAGAAATTCCTGTTGCATCTGAAAGTGGAAACTCGCCCGATTGCAAATGTATGTGTATTTTTCCCCTAGGCCATTGTAGTTATTGGTTTCTAGTATCAGACTTGCGAATGTTTTGATGGTTTGTCAACCATTCCTTAACTTCAAGCTGCCATATCTCGAGAACGTGTTGACGAACTCGAGAAATTGCTGTTGCATGTGAAAGTAGATACTCGCCCGATTACAATGGTATGTGTATTTTTCCCCTAGGCCTTTGTAGTTATTGGTTTCGAGTATCAGACTTGCGAAAACTTTGATGGTTTCTCAACCATTCCTTAACTTCAAACTCCCATATCTCGCGAACGGATTGACGAACTTGAGCATTTCCTATTGCATCTGAAAGCAGAAACTCGCCCGATTACAACGGTAGGAGCATTTTTGCCCTAGGCCATAGTAGTTATTGGTGTCGAGTATCAGACTTGCGAAAATTGTGATGGTTTCTCAACCATTCCTTAACTTCAAACTCCCATATCTCGCGAACGGATTGACGAACTCGAGAAATTCCTGTTGCATCTGAAATCAGAAACTCGCCCGATTTCAAGGGTATGTGCATTTTTGCCCTAGGCTATAGTAGTTATTGGTTTCGAGTATCAGACTTGCGAAAATTTTGATGGTTTCTCAAGCATTCCTTAACTTCAAACTCCCATATCTCGCGAACGGATTCACGAACACGAGGAATTCCTGTTGCATCTGAAAGTAGAAACTCGCCCGATTTCAATGGTTCGTGTACTTTTCCCCTAGGCAATTCCAGTTATTCGTTTCTAGCATCAGAATTGCGTAAATTTTGATGGTTTCTCAACCATTCCTTAACTTCAAACTCCCATATCTCGCGAACGGAATGACGAACTCGAGAAATTCTTGTTGCATCTGAAAGTAGAAACTCGCCCGATTACAAAGGTATGTGCATTTTTCCCCTATGCCTTTGTAGTTATTGATTTCGAGTATCAGACTTGCGAAAATTTTGATGGTTTCTCAATCATTCCTTAACTTCAAACCCCCATATCTCGCGCACGAATTTACGAGCACGATAAATTCCTGTTGCATCTGAATGTAGAAACTCACCCGATTACAACGGTATGTGTATTTTTGCCCAAGGCCATTCTAGTTATTGTGTTCGATTATCAGACTTGCGAAAATTTTGATGATTTCTCAAAAATTCCTTAACTTCAATCTCCCATATCTCGCGCACGGATTGACGAACACGATAAATTCCTGTTGCATCTGAAAGTAGAAACTCACCCGATTACAACGGTATGTGTATTTTTGCCCAAGGCCATTCTAGTTATTGTTTTCGAGTATCAGACTTGCGAAAATTTTGATGGTTTCTCAACCATTCCTTAACTTCAATCTCCCATATCTCGCGAACGCATTGACGAGCTCGAGAGATTCCTATTGTGACTGAAAGTAGAAACTCGCCCGATTACAATGGTGTGTGTACTTTTCGCCTAGGCCATTGTAGTTATTGGTTTCGAGTATCACACTTGCGAAAATTTTGATGGTTTCTCAACCATTCCTTAACTTCAAACTCCCATATCTCGCGAATGGATTGACGAACTCGAGAAATTCCTGTTGCATCTGAAAGCAGAAACTCGCCCGATTACAGTGGAGTGAGTACTTTATCCCAGGCCATTCCAGTTATTGGTTTCGAGTATCAGACCAGCGAAAATTTTGATGGTTTCTCAACCATTCCTTAACTTCAAACTCCCATATCTCGCGCACGGATTGACGAACTCGAGAAATTCCTGTTGCATCTGAAAGCGGAAACTCGCCCGATTACAAAGGTATGTGTATTTTTCCCCGAAGCCATTGTAGTTATTGGTTTCGAGAATCAGACTTGCGAAAATTTTGAGGGTTTCTCAACCATTCCTTAACTTCAAACTCCCATATCTCGCGAACGGAATAACGAACTCGAGAAATTCCTGTTGCATCTGAAAGTAGAAACTCGCACGATTACAAGGGTGTGTGTACTTTTCCCCTTGCCATTCCAGTTATTGGTTTCGAGTATCAGACCAGCGAAAATTTTGATGGTTTCTCAACCATTCCTTAACTTCAAACTCCCATATCTCGCGCACGGATTGACGAACTCGAGAAATTCCTGTTGCATCTGAAAGCAGAAACTCGCCCGATTACAGTGGTGTGAGTACTTTATCCCAGGCCATTCCAGTTATTGGTTTCGAGTATCAGACCAGCGAAAATTTTGATGGTTTCTCAACCATTCCTTAACTTCAAACTCCCATATCTCGCGCACGGATTGACGAACTCGAGAAATTCCTGTTGCATCTGAAAGCGGAAACTCGCCCGATTACAAAGGTATGTGTATTTTTCCCCGAAGCCATTGTAGTTACAGGTTTCGAGTATCAGACTTGCGAAAATTTTGAGGGTTTCTCAACCATTCCTTAACTTCAAACTCCCATATCTCGCGAACGGAATAACGAACTCGAGAAATTCCTGTTGCATCTGAAAGTAGAAACTCGCACGATTACAAGGGTGTGTGTACTTTTCCCCTTGCCATTCCAGTTATTGGTTTCGAGTATCAGACCAGCGAAAATTTTGATGGTTTCTCAACCATTCCTTAACTTCAAACTCCCATATATCGCGAATGGATTGACGAACTCGGGAAATTCCTGTTGTATCTGAAAGTGGAAACTCGCCCGGTTACAAAGGTATGTGCATTTTTCCCCTAGGCCTTTGTAGTTATTGGTTTCGAGTATCTGACTTGCGAAAATTTTGATGGTTTCTCAACCATTCCTTAACTTCAAACTCCCATATCTCGCGAACGGATTGACGAACTCGAGAATTTCCTATTGCATCTGAAAGCAGAAACTCGCCCGATTACAACGGTATGTGTATTTTTCCCCTAGGCCATTGTAGTTATTGGTTTCTAGCATCAGAATTGCGAAAATTTTGATGGTCTCTCAGCCATTCCTTAAGCTCAAACTCACATATCTCGCGAACGGAATGTCGAACTCGAGAAATTCCTGTTGCATCTGAAAGTAGAAACTCGCCCGATTACAAAGATATATGTGTTTTTCCCCTAGGCCTTTGCAGTTATTGGTTTCGAGTATCAGACTTGCGAAAATTTTGAGGGTTTCTCAACCATTCCTTGACTTCAAACTCCCATATCTCGCGAACGGATTGACGTACTCGAGAATTTCCTGTTGCATCTGAAAGCAGAAACACGCCCGATTACAAAGATATGTGTGTTTTTCCCCTAGGCCATTGCAGTTATTGGTTTCGAGTATCAGACTTGCGAAAATTTTGAGGGTTTCTCAACCATTCCTTAACTTCAAACTCCCATATCTCGCGAACGGATTGACGAACTCGAGAAATTCCTGTTGCATCTGAAAGTAGAGACTCGCCCGAATAGAATGGTGTGTGTACTTTTCCCCTAGGCCATTCCAGTCATTCGTTTCTAGCATCAGAATTGCGAAAATTTCGATGGTTTCTCAACCATTCCTTTACTTCAAACTCCCATATCTCGCGAACGGACTGACGAACTCGAGAAATTCCTGTTGCATCTGAAAGTGGAAGCTCGCCCGATTACAAAGGTATGTGTATTTTTCCCCTAGGCCTTCGTAGTTATTGGTTTCGAGTATCAGAATTGCGAGAATTTTGATGGTTTCTCAACCATTCCTTAACTTCAAACTCCCATATCTCGCGAACGGAATGACGAACTCGAGAAATTCCTGTTGCATCTGAAAGTAGAAACTCGCACGATTACAAGGGTGTGTGTACTTTTCCCCTTGCCATTGCAGTTATTGGTTTCGAGTATCAGAATTGCGAAAATTTCGAGGGTTTCTCAACCATTCCTTAACTTCAAACTCCCATATCTCGCGAACGGAATAACGAACTCGAGAAATTCCTGTTGCATCTGAAAGTAGAAACTCGCCCGATTACAAGGGTGTGTGTACTTTTCCCCTTGCCATTCCCGTTATTGGTTTCGAGTATCAGACCAGCGAAAATTTTGATGGTTTCTCAACCATTCCTTAACTTCAAACTCCCATATCTCGCGAATGGATTGACGAACTCGAGAAATTCCTGTTGCATCTGAAAGTAGAGACTCGCCCGATTAGAATGGTGTGTGTGCTTTTCCCCTAGGCCATTCCAGTTATTCGTTTCTAGCATCAGAATTGCGAAAATTTTGATGGTTTCTCAACCATTCCTTAACTTCAAACTCCCATATCTCGCGAACGGATTGACGAACTCGAGAAATTCCTGTTGCATCTGAAAGCAGAAACTCGCCCGATTACAATGGTGTGTGTACCTTTCCCCTAGGCCATAGTAGTTATTGGTTTCGAGTATCAGACTTGCGAAAATTGTGATGGTTTCTCAACGATTCCTTAACTTCAAACTCCCATATCTCGCGAACGGATTTACGAAATCGAGAAATTCCTGTTGCATCTGAAAGTAGAGACTCGCCCGATTAGAATAGTGTGTGTACTTTTCCCCTAGGCCGTTGTAGTTATTCGTTTCTGGCATCAGAATTGCGACAATTTTGATGGTTTCTCAACTATTCCTTAACTTCAAACTCCCATATCTCGCGAACGGAATGACGGACTCGAGAAATTCCTGTTGCATCTGAAAGTGGAAACTCGCCCGATTACAGAGGTATGTGCATTTTTCCTCTAGGCCTTTGTTGTTATTGGTTTCGAGTATCAGACTTGCGAAAATTTTGATGGTTTCTCAAGCATTCCTTAAAGTCAAACTCCCATATCTCGCGAACGAATTTACGAACTCGAGAAATTCCTGTTGCATCTGAAAGTGGAAACTCGCCCGATTACAAGGGTGTGTGTACTTTTTCCCTTGCCATTCCAGTTATTGGTTTCGAGTATCAGAATTGCGAAAATTTCGAGGGTTTCTCAACCATTCCTTAACTTCAAACTCCCATATCTCGCGAACGGATTGACGAACTCGAGAAATTCCTGTTGCAACTGAAAGTAGAAACTCGCACGATTAGAATGGTGTGTGTACTTTTCCCCTAGGCCATTCCAGTTATTCGTTTCTAGCATCAGAATTGCGAAAATTTCGATGGTTTCTCAACCATTCCTTAACTTCAAACTCCCATATCTCGCGAACGGATTGACGAACTCGAGAAATTCCTGTTGCATCTGAAAGTGGAAACTCGCCCGATTACAAAGGTATCTGTATTTTTCCCCTAGGCCTTTGTAGTTATTGGTTTAGAGTATCAGAATTGCGAGAATTTTGATGGTTTCTCAACCATTCCTTAACTTCAAACTCCCATATCTCGCGAACGGAATGTTGAACTCGAGAAATTCCTGTTGCATCTGAAAGTAGAAACTCGCACGATTACAAGGGTGTGTGTACTTTTCCCCTTGCCATTCCAGTTATTGGTTTCGAGTATCAGAATTGCGAAAATTTCGAGGGTTTCTCAACCATTCCTTAACTTCAAACTCCCATATCTCGCGAACGGATTGACGAACTCGAGAAATTCCTGTTGCATCTGAAAGTAGAGACTCGCCCGATTAGAATAGTGTGTGTACTTTTCCCCTAGGCCATTCCAGTTATTCGTTTCGAGCATCAGAATTGCGAAAATTTCGATGGTTTCTCAACCATTCCTTAACTTCAAACTCCCATATCTCGCGAACGGAATGACGAACTCGAGAAATTCCTGTTGCATCTGAAAGTAGAGACTCGCCCGATTAGAATGGTGTGTGTGCTTTTCCCCTAGGCCATTCCAGTTATTCGTTTCTAGCATCAGAATTGCGAAAATTTTGATGGTTTCTCAACCATTCCTCAACTTCAAACTCCCATATCTCGCGCACGAATTTACGATCACGATAAATTCCTGTTGCATCTGAAAGCAGAAACTCACCCGATTACAACGGTATGTGTATTTTTGCCCAAGGCCATTCTAGTTATTGTTTTCGAGTATCAGACTTGCGAAAATTTTGATGTTTTCTCAACCATTCCTTAACTTCAATCTCCCATATCTCGCGAACGCATTGACGAGCTCGAGAGATTCCTATTGTGACTGAAAGTAGAAACTCGCCCGATTACAATGGTGTGTGTACTTTTGCCCTAGGCCATTGTTGTTATTGGTTCGAGTATCACACTTGCGAAAATTTTGATGGTTTCTCAACCATTCCTTAACTTCAAACTCCCATATCTCGCGAATGGATTGACGAACTCGAGAAATTCCTGTTGCATCTGAAAGCAGAAACTCGCCCGATTACAGTGGTGTGTGTACTTTACCCCCAGGACATTCCAGTTATTGGTTTCGAGTATCAGACCAGCGAAAATTTTGATGGTTTCTCAACCATTCCTTAACTTCAAACTCCCATATCTCGCGCACGGATTGACGAACTCGAGAAATTCCTGTTGCATCTGAAAGTAGAGACTCGCCCGATTAGAATAGTGTGTGTACTTTTCCCCTAGGCCGTTGTAGTTATTCGTTTCTAGCATCAGAATTGCGACAATTTTGATGGTTTCTCAACTATTCCTTAACTTCAAACTCCCATATCTCGCGAACGGAATGACGGACTCGAGAAATTCCTGTTGCATCTGAAAGTGGAAACTCGCCCGATTACAGAGGTATGTGCATTTTTCCTCTAGGCCTTTGTTGTTATTGGTTTCGAGTATCAGACTTGCGAAAATTTTGATGGTTTCTCAAGCATTCCTTAAAGTCAAACTCCCATATCTCGCGAACGAATTTACGAACTCGAGAAATTCCTGTTGCATCTGAAAGTGGAAACTCGCCCGATTACAAGGGTGTGTGTACTTTTTCCCTTGCCATTCCAGTTATTGGTTTCGAGTATCAGAATTGCGAAAATTTCGAGGGTTTCTCAACCATTCCTTAACTTCAAACTCCCATATATCGCGAACGGATTGACGAACTCCAGAAATTCCTGTTGCATCTGAAAGTAGAGACTCGCCCGATTAGAATAGTGTGTGTACTTTTCCCCTAGGCCATTCCAGTTATTCGTTTCGAGCATCAGAATTGCGAAAATTTCGATGGTTTCTCAACCATTCCTTAACTTCAAACTCCCATATCTCGCGAACGGAATGACGAACTCGAGAAATTCCTGTTGCATCTGAAAGTAGAGACTCGCCCGATTAGAATGGTGTGTGTGCTTTTCCCCTAGGCCATTCCAGTTATTCGTTTCTAGCATCAGAATTGCGAAAATTTTGATGGTTTCTCAACCATTCCTTAACTTCAAACTCCCATATCTCGCGAACGGATTGACGAACTCGAGAAATTCCTGTTGCATCTGAAAGCAGAAACTCGCCCGATTACAATGGTGTGTGTACCTTTCCCCTAGGCCATAGTAGTTATTGGTTTCGAGTATCAGACTTGCGAAAATTGTGATGGTTTCTCAACGATTCCTTAACTTCAAACTCCCATATCTCGCTAACGGATGTACGAAATCGAGAAATTCCTGTTGCATCTGAAAGTAGAGACTCGCCCGATTAGAATAGTGTGTGTACTTTTCCCCTAGGCCATCCCAGTTATTCGTGTCGAGCATCAGAATTGCGGAAATTTCGATGGTTTCTCAACCATTCCTTAACTTCAATCTCCCATATCTCGCGCACGGATTGAAGAACACGATAAATTCCTGTTGCATCTGAAGGTAGAAACTCACCCGATTACAACGACATGTGTATCTTTCCCCTAAGCCATTGTAGTTATTGGTTTCGAGTAACAGACTTGCGAAAATTTTGATGGTTTCTCAACCATTCCTCAACTTCAAACTCCCATATCTCGCGCACGAATTTACGATCACGATAAATGCCTGTTGCATCTGAAAGCATAAACTCACCCGATTACAACGGTATGTGTATTTTTGCCCAAGGCCATTCTAGTTATTGTTTTCGAGTATCAGACTTGCGAAAATTTTGATGTTTTCTCAACCATTCCTTAACTTCAATCTCCCATATCTCGCGAACGCATTGACGAGCTCGAGAGATTCCTATTGTGACTGAAAGTAGAAACTCGCCCGATTACAATGGTGTGTGTACTTTTGCCCTAGGCCATTGTAGTTATTGGTTCGAGTATCACACTTGCGAATATTTTGATGGTTTCTCAACCATTCCTTAACTTCAAACTCCCATATCTCGCGAATGGATTGACGAACTCGAGAAATTCCTGTTGCATCTGAAAGCAGAAACTCGCCCGATTACAGTGGTGTGTGTACTTTACCCCCAGGACATTCCAGTTATTGGTTTCGAGTATCAGACCAGCGAAAATTTTGATGGTTTCTCAACCATTCCTTAACTTCAAACTCCCATATCTCGCGCATGGATTGACGAACTCGAGAAATTCCTGTTGCATCTGAAAGCGGAAACTCGCCCGATTACAAAGGTATGTGTATTTTTTCCCTAAGCCATTGTAGTTATTGGTTTCGAGTATCAGAATTGCGAAAATTTTGAGGGTTTCTCAACCATTCCTTAACTTCAAACTCCCATATCTCGCGAACGGATTGACGAACTCGAGAAATTCCTGTTGCATCTGAAAGTAGAGACTCGCCCGATTAGAATGGTGTGTGTACTTTTCCCCTGGGCCATTCCAGTTATTCATTTCTAGCATCAGAATTGCGAAAATTTCGATGGTTTCTCAACCATTCCTTAACTTCAAACTCCCATATCTCGCGAACGGATTGACGAACTCGAGAAATTCCTGTTGCATCTGAAAGTGGAAACTCGCCGGATTACAAAGGTATGTGTATTTTTCCCCTAGGCCTTTGTAGTTATTGGTTTCGAGTATCAGAATTGCGAGAATTTTGATGGTTTCTCAACCATTCCTTAACTTCAATCTCCCATATCTCGCGAACGGAATGACGAACTCGAGAAATTCCTGTTGCATCTGAAAGTAGAAACTCGCACGATTACAAGGGTGTGTGTACTTTTCCCCTTGCCATTCCAGTTATTGGTTTCGAGTATCAGAATTGCGAAAATTTCGAGGGTTTCTCAACCATTCCTTAACTTCAAACTCCCATATCTCGCGAACGGATTGACGAACTCGAGAAATTCCTGTTGCATCTAAAAGTAGAGACTCGCCCGATTAGAATAGTGTGTGTACTTTTCCCCTAGGCTATTCCAGTTATTCGTTTCTAGCATCAGAATTGCGAAAATTTCGATGGTTTCTCACCCATTCCTTAACTTCAGACTCCCATATCTCGCGAACAGAATGACGAACCCGAGAAATTCCTGTTGCATCTGAAAGTAGAAACTCGCACGTTTACAAGGGTGTGTGTACTTTTCCCTAGGCCATTCCAGTTATTGGTTTCGAGTATCAGAATTGCGAAAATTTTGATGGTTTCTCAACCATTCCTTAACTTCAAACTCCCATATCTCGCGAACGGATTGACGAACTCGAGAAATTCCTGTTGCATCTGAAAGTAGAGACTCGCCCGATTAGAATAGTGTGTGTACTTTTCCCCTAGGCCGTTGTAGTTATTCGTTTCTAGCATCAGAATTGCGCCAATTTTGATGGTTTCTCAAGCATTCCTTAACTTCAAACTTCCATATCTCGCGTACGGATTGACGAAGTCTAGAATTTCCTGATGCATCTGAAAGCAGAAACTCGCCCGATTACAAGGGTATGTGTATTTTCCCCTAGGCCATTGTAGTTATTGGTTTCTAGCGTCAGAATTGCGAAAATTTTGATGGTTTCTCAACCATTCCTTAACTTCAAACTCCCATATCTCGCGAACGGAATGACGGACTCGAGAAATTCCTGTTGCATCTAAAAGTGGAAACTCGCCCGATTACAGAGGTATGTGCATTTTTCCCCTAGGCCTTTGTTGTTATTGGTTTCGAGTATCAGACTTGCGAAAATTTTGATGGTTTCTCAAGCATTCCTTAAAGTCAAACTCCCATATCTCGCGAACGGATTTACGAACTCCAGAAATTCCTGTTGCATCTGAAAGCAGAAACTCGCCCGATTACAACGGTATGTGTATTTTTCCCCTAGGCCATTGTAGTTATTGGTTTCTAGCATCAGAATTGCGAAAATTTTGATGGTCTCTCAGCCATTCCTTAAGCTCAAACTCACATATCTCGCGAACGGAATGTCGAACTCGAGAAATTCCTGTTGCATCTGAAAGTAGAAACTCGCCCGATTACAAGGGTGTGTGTACTTTTCCCCTTGCCATTCCCGTTATTGGTTTCGAGTATCAGAATTGCGAAAATTTTGATGGTTTCTCAACCATTCCTTAACTTCAAACTCCCATATCTCGCGAACGGATTGACGAACTCGAGAAATTCCTGTTGCATCTGAAAGTAGAGACTCGCCCGATTAGAATAGTGTGTGTACTTTTCCCCTAGGCCGTTGTAGTTATTCGTTTCTAGCATCAGAATTGCGCCAATTTTGATGGTTTCTCAAGCATTCCTTAACTTCAAACTTCCATATCTCGCGTACGGATTGACGAAGTCTAGAATTTCCTGATGCATCTGAAAGCAGAAACTCGCCCGATTACAACGGTATGTGTATTTTCCCCTAGGCCATTGTAGTTATTGGTTTCTAGCGTCAGAATTGCGAAAATTTTGATGGTTTCTCAACCATTCCTTAACTTCAAACTCCCATATCTCGCGAACGGAATGACGGACTCCAGAAATTCCTGTTGCATCTAAAAGTGGAAACTCGCCCGATTACAGAGGTATGTGCATTTTTCCCCTAGGCCTTTGTTGTTATTGGTTTCGAGTATCAGACTTGCGAAAATTTTGATGGTTTCTCAAGCATTCCTTAAAGTCAAACTCCCATATCTCGCGAACGGATTGACGAACTCGAGAAATTCCTGTTGCATCTGAAAGCAGAAACTCGCCCGATTACAATGGTGTGTGTACCTTTCCCCTAGGCCATAGTAGTGATTGGTTTCGAGTATCAGACTTGCGAAAATTGCGATGGTTTCTCAACGATTCCTTAACTTCAAACTCCCATATCTCGCGAACGGATTTACGAAATCGAGAAATTCCTGTTGCATCTGAAAGTAGAGACTCGCCCGATTAGAATAGTGTGTGTACTTTTCCCCTAGGCCATTCCAGTTATTCGTGTCGAGCATCAGAATTGAGAAAATTTCGATGGTTTCTCAACCATTCCTTAACTTCAATCTCCCATATCTCGCGCACGGATTGACGAACACGATAAATTCCTGTTGCATCTGAAAGTAGAAACTCACCCGATTACAACGGCATGTGTATCTTTCCCCTAAGCCATTGTAGTTATTGGTTTCGAGTAACAGACTTGCGAAAATTTTGATGGTTTCTCAACCATTCCTTAACTTCAAACTCCCATATCTCCCGAACGGATTGACGAACTCGAGAAATTCCTGTTGCATCTGAAAGCAGAAACTCGCCCGATTACAATGGTGTGTGTACTTTTCCCCTAGGCCATAGTAGTTATTGGTTTCGCGTAACAGACTTGCGAAAATTTTGATGGTTTCTCAACCATTCCTCAACTTCAAACTCCCATATCTCGCGCACGAATTTACGAGCACGATAAATTCCTGTTGCATCTGAAAGCAGAAACTCACCCGATTACAACGGTATGTGTATTTTTGCCCAAGGCCATTCTAGTTATTGCTTTCGAGTATCAGACTTGCGAAAATTTTGATGTTTTCTCAACCATTCCTTAACTTCAATCTCCCATATCTCGCGAACGCATTGACGAGCTCGAGAGATTCCTATTGTGACTGAAAGTAGAAACTCGCCCGATTACAATGGTGTGTGTACTTTTCCCCTAGGCCATTGTAGTTATTGGTTCGAGTATCACACTTGCGAAAATTTTGATGGTTTCTCAACCATTCCTTAACTTCAAACTCCCATTTCTCGCGAATGGATTGACGAACTCGAGAAATTCCTGTTGCATCTGAAAGCAGAAACTCGCCCGATTACAGTGGTGTGTGTACTTTACCCCCAGGACGTTCCAGTTATTGGTTTCGAGTATCAGACTTGCGAAAATTGTGATGGTTTCTCAACGATTCCTTAACTTCAAACTCCCATATCTCGCTAACGGATGTACGAAATCGAGAAATTCCTATTGCATCTGAAAGTAGAGACTCGCCCGATTAGAATAGTGTGTGTACTTTTCCCCTAGGCCATCCCAGTTATTCGTGTCGAGCATCAGAATTGCGGAAATTTCGATGGTTTCTCAACCATTCCTTAACTTCAATCTCCCATATCTCGCGCACGGATTGACGAACACGATAAATGCCTGTTGCATCTGAAGGTAGAAACTCACCCGATTACAACGGTATGTGTATTTTCCCCTAGGCCATTGTAGTTATTGGTTTCTAGCGTCAGAATTGCGAAAATTTTGATGGTTTCTCAAGCATTCCTTAAAGTCAAACTCCCATATCTCGCGAACGGATTTACGAACTCGAGAAATTCCTGTTGCATCTGAAAGTGGAAACTCGACCGATTACAAGGGTGTGTGTACTTTTTCCCTTGCCATTCCAGTTATTGGTTTCGAGTATCAGAATTGCGAAAATTTCGAGGGTTTCTCAACCATTCCTTAACTTCAAACTCCCATATCTCGCGAACGGATTGACGAACTCGAGAAATTCCTGTTGCATCTGAAAGTAGAGACTCGCCCGATTAGAATAGTGTGTGTACTTTTCCCCTAGGTCATTCCAGTAATTCGTTTCTAGCATCAGAATTGCGAAAATTTCGATGGTTTCTCAACCATTCCTTAATTTCAAACTCCCATATCTCGCGAACGGATTGACGAACTCGAGAAATTCCTGTTGCATCTGAAAGTGGAAACTCGCCCGATTACAAAGGTATCTGTATTTTTCCCCTAGGCCTTTGTAGTTATTGGTTTCGAGTATCAGAATTGCGAGAATTTTGATGGTTTCTCAACCATTCCTTAACTTCAAACTCCCATATCTCGCGAACGGAATGACGAACTCGAGAAATTCCTGTTGCATCTGAAAGTAGAGACTCGCCCGATTAGAATGGTGTGTGTGCTTTTCCCCTAGGCCATTCCAGTTATTCGTTTCTAGCATCAGAATTGCGAATATTTTGATGGTTTCTCAACCATTCCTTAACTTCAAACTCCCATTTCTCGCGAATGGATTGACGAACTCGAGAAATTCCTGTTGCATCTGAAAGCAGAAACTCGCCCGATTACAGTGGTGTGTGTACTTTACCCCCAGGACGTTCCAGTTATTGGTTTCGAGTATCAGATTTGCGAAAATTGTGATGGTTTCTCAACGATTCCTTAACTTCAAACTCCCATATCTCGCTAACGGATTTACGAAATCGAGAAATTCCTGTTGCATCTGAAAGTAGAAACTCGCCCGATTGCAACGGTATGTGTATTTTTCCCCTAGGCCATTGTAGTTATTCGTTTCTAGCATCAGAATTGCGAAAATTTTGATGGTTCCTCAAGCATTCTTTAACTTCAAACTTCCATATCTCGCGAACGGATTGACGAACTCGAGAAATTCCTGTTGCGTCTGAAAGCAGAAACTCGCCCGATTACAACGGTATGTGTATTTTCCCCTAGGCAATTGTAGTTATTGGATTCTAGCGTCAGAATTGCGAAAATTTTGATGGTTTCTCAACCATTCCTTAACTTCAAACTCCCATATCTCGCGAACGGAATGACGAAATCGAGAAATTCCTGTTGCATCTGAAAGCAGAAACTCGCCCGATTACAAAGATATGTGTTTTTCCCCTAGGCCTTTGTAGTTATTGGTTTCGAGTATCAGACTTGCGAAAATTTTGAGGGTTTCTCAACCATTCCTTAACTTCAAACTCCCATATCTCGCGAACGGATTGACGAACTCGAGAAATTCCTGTTGCATCTGAAGGTAGAGACTCGCCCGATTAGAATAGTGTGTGTACTTTTCCCCTAGGCCATTCCAGTTATTGGTTTCGAGTATCAGAATTGCGAAATTTTCGAGGGTTTCTCAACCATTCCTTAACTTCAAACTCCCATATCTCCCGAACGGATTGACGAACTCGAGAAATTCCTGTTGCATCTGAAAGTAGAGACTCGCCCGATTAGAATGGTGTGCGTACTTTTCCCCTAGGCCATTCCAGTTATTCGTGTCTAACATCAGAATTGCGAAAATTTCGATGGTTTCTCAACCATTCCTTAACTTCAAACTCCCATATCTCGCGAACGGAATGACGAACTCGAGAAATTCCTGTTGCATCTGAAAGTAGAAACTCGCACGATTACAAGGGTGTGTGTACTTTTCCCCTTGCCATTCTAGTTATTGGTTTCGAGTATCAGAGTTGCGAAAATTTTGATGGTTTCTCAACCATTCCTTAACTTCAAACTCCCATATCTCGCGAACGGATTGACGAACTCGAGAAATTCCTGTTGCATCTGAAAGCAGAAACTCGCCCGATTACAATGGTGTATGTACCTTTCCCCTAAGCCATAGTAGTTATTGGTTTCGAGTATCAGACTTGCGAAAATTGTGATGGTTTCTCAACGATTCCTCAACTTCAAACTCCCATATCTCGCGAACGGATTTACGAAATCGAGAAATTCCTGTTGCATCTGAAAGTAGAAACTCGCCCGATTGCAACGGTATGTGTATTTTTCCCCTAGGCCATTGTAGTTATTCGTTTCTAGCATCAGAATTGCGAAAATTTTGATGGTTCCTCAAGCATTCCTTAACTTCAAACTCCCATATCTCGCGAACGGATTGACGAACTCGACAAATTCCTGTTGCATCTGAAAGTAGAGACTCGCCCGATTAGAATAGTGTGTGTACTTTTCCCCTAGGTCATTCCAGTTATTCGTTTCTAGCATCAGAATTGCGAAAATTTCGATGGTTTCTCAACCATTCCTTAATTTCAAACTCCCATATCTCGCGAACGGATTGACGAACTCGAGAAATTCCTGTTGCATCTGAAAGTGGAAACTCGCCCGATTACAAAGGTATCTGTATTTTTCCCCAGGGCCTTTGTAGTTATTCGTTTCTAACATCAGAATTGCGAAAATTTCGATGGTTTCTCAACCATTCCTTAACTTCAAACTCCCATATCTCGCGAACGGAATGACGAACTCGAGAAATTCCTGTTGCATCTGAAAGTAGAAACTCGCACGATTACAAGGGTGTGTGTACTTTTCCCCTTGCCATTCTAGTTATTGGTTTCGAGTATCAGAGTTGCGAAAATTTTGATGGTTTCTCAACCATTCCTTAACTTCAAACTCCCATATCTCGCGAACGGATTGACGAACTCGAGAAATTCCTGTTGCATCTGAAAGCAGAAACTCGCCCGATTACAATGGTGTATGTACCTTTCCCCTAAGCCATAGTAGTTATTGGTTTCGAGTATCAGACTTGCGAAAATTGTGATGGTTTCTCAACGATTCCTTAACTTCAAACTACCATATCTCGCGAACGGATTTACGAAATCGAGAAATTCCTGTTGCATCTGAAAGTAGAAACTCGCCCGATTGCAACGGTATGTGTATTTTTCCCCTAGGCCATTGTAGTTATTCGTTTCTAGCATCAGAATTGCGAAAATTTTGATGGTTCCTCAAGCATTCCTTAACTTCAAACTCCCATATCTCGCGAACGGATTGACGAACTCGAGAAATTCCTGTTGCATCTGAAAGTAGAGACTCGTCCGATTAGAATAGTGTGTGTACTTTTCCCCTAGGTCATTCCAGTTATTCGTTTCTAGCATCAGAATTGCGAAAATTTCGATGGTTTCTCAACCATTCCTTAATTTCAAACTCCCATATCTCGCGAACGGATTGACGAACTCGAGAAATTCCTGTTGCATCTGAAAGTGGAAACTCGCCCGATTACAAAGGTATCTGTATTTTTCCCCTAGGCCTTTGTAGTTATTGGTTTCGAGTATCAGAATTGCGAGAATTTTGATGGTTTCTCAACCATTCCTTAACTTCAAACTCCCATATCTCGCGAACGGATTGACGAACTCGAGAAATTCCTGTTGCATCTGAAAGTAGAAACTCGCCCGATTGCAACGGTATGTGTATTTTTCCCCTAGGCCATTGTAGTTATTCGTTTCTAGCATCAGAATTGCGAAAATTTTGATGGTTCCTCAAGCATTCCTTAACTTCAAACTTCCATATCTCGCGAACGGATTGACGAACTCGAGAAATTCCTGTTGCGTCTGAAAGCAGAAACTCGCCCGATTACAACGGTATGTGTATTTTCCCCTAGGCAATTGTAGTTATTGGATTCTAGCGTCAGAATTGCGAAAATTTTGATGGTTTCTCAACCATTCCTTAACTTCAAACTCCCATATCTCGCGAACGGAATGACGAAATCGAGAAATTCCTGTTGCATCTGAAAGCAGAAACTCGCCCGATTACAAAGATATGTGTTTTTCCCCTAGGCCTTTGTAGTTATTGGTTTCGAGTATCAGACTTGCGAAAATTTTGAGGGTTTCTCAACCATTCCTTAACTTCAAACTCCCATATCTCGCGAACGGATTGACGAACTCGAGAAATTCCTGTTGCATCTGAAGGTAGAGACTCGCCCGATTAGAATAGTGTGTGTACTTTTCCCCTAGGCCATTCCAGTTATTGGTTTCGAGTATCAGAATTGCGAAATTTTCGAGGGTTTCTCAACCATTCCTTAACTTCAAACTCCCATATCTCGCGAACGGATTGACGAACTCGAGAAATTCCCGTTGCATCTGAAAGTAGAGACTCGCCCGATTAGAATGGTGTGCGTACTTTTCCCCTAGGCCATTCCAGTTATTCGTTTCTAACATCAGAATTGCGAAAATTTCGATGGTTTCTCAACCATTCCTTAACTTCAAACTCCCATATCTCGCGAACGGAATGACGAACTCGAGAAATTCCTGTTGCATCTGAAAGTAGAAACTCGCACGATTACAAGGGTGTGTGTACTTTTCCCCTTGCCATTCTAGTTATTGGTTTCGAGTATCAGAGTTGCGAAAATTTTGATGGTTTCTCAACCATTCCTTAACTTCAAACTCCCATATCTCGCGAACGGATTGACGAACTCGAGAAATTCCTGTTGCATCTGAAAGCAGAAACTCGCCCGATTACAATGGTGTATGTACCTTTCCCCTAAGCCATAGTAGTTATTGGTTTCGAGTATCAGACTTGCGAAAATTGTGATGGTTTCTCAACGATTCCTTAACTTCAAACTCCCATATCTCGCGAACGGATTTACGAAATCGAGAAATTCCTGTTGCATCTGAAAGTAGAAACTCGCCCGATTGCAACGGTATGTGTATTTTTCCCCTAGGCCATTGTAGTTATTCGTTTCTAGCATCAGAATTGCGAAAATTTTGATGGTTCCTCAAGCATTCCTTAACTTCAAACTCCCATATCTCGCGAACGGATTGACGAACTCGAGAAATTCCTGTTGCATCTGAAAGTAGAGACTCGCCCGATTAGAATAGTGTGTGTACTTTTCCCCTAGGTCATTCCAGTTATTCGTTTCTAGCATCAGAATTGCGAAAATTTCGATGGTTTCTCAACCATTCCTTAATTTCAAACTCCCATATCTCGCGAACGGATTGACGAACTCGAGAAATTCCTGTTGCATCTGAAAGTGGAAACTCGCCCGATTACAAAGGTATCTGTATTTTTCCCCTAGGCCTTTGTAGTTATTGGTTTCGAGTATCAGAATTGCGAGAATTTTGATGGTTTCTCAACCATTCCTTAACTTCAAACTCCCATATCTCGCGAACGGAATGACGAACTCGAGAAATTCCTGTTGCATCTGAAAGTAGAGACTCGCCCGATTAGAATGGTGTGTGTGCTTTTCCCCTAGGCCATTCCAGTTATTCGTTTCTAGCATCAGAATTGCGAAAATTTTGATGGTTTCTCAACCATTCCTTAACTTCAAACTCCCATATCTCGCGAACGGATTGACGAACTCGAGAAATTCCTGTTGCATCTAAAAGCAGAAACTCGCCCGATTACAATGGTGTGTGCACCTTTCCCCTAGGCCATAGTAGTTATTGGTTTCGAGTATCAGACTTGCGAAAATTGTGATGGTTTCTCAACGATTCCTTAACTTCAAACTCCCATATCTCGCGAACGGATTTACGAAATCGAGAAATTCCTGTTGCATCTGAAAGTAGAAACTCGCCCGATTGCAACGGTATGTGTATTTTTCCCCTAGGCCATTGTAGTTATTCGTTTCTAGCATCAGAATTGCGAAAATTTTGATGGTTCCTCAAGCATTCCTTAACTTCAAACTTCCATATCTCGCGAACGGATTGACGAACTCGAGAAATTCCTGTTGCGTCTGAAAGCAGAAACTCGCCCGATTACAACGGTATGTGTATTTTCCCCTAGGCCATTGTAGTTATTGGATTCTAGCGTCAGAATTGCGAAAATTTTGATGGTTTCTCAACCATTCCTTAACTTCAAACTCCCATATCTCGCGAACGGAATGACGAAATCGAGAAATTCCTGTTGCATCTGAAAGCAGAAACTCGCCCGATTACAAAGATATGTGTTTTTCCCCTAGGCCTTTGTAGTTATTGGTTTCGAGTATCAGACTTGCGAAAATTTTGAGGGTTTCTCAACCATTCCTTAACTTCAAACTCCCATATCTCGCGAACGGATTGACGAACTCGAGAAATTCCTGTTGCATCTGAAAGTAGAGACTCGCCCGATTAGAATAGTGTGTGTACTTTTCCCCTAGGTCATTCCAGTTATTCGTTTCTAGCATCAGAATTGCGAAAATTTCGATGGTTTCTCAACCATTCCTTAATTTCAAACTCCCATATCTCGCGAACGGATTGACGAACTCGAGAAATTCCTGTTGCATCTGAAAGTAGAGACTCGCCCGATTAGAATAGTGTGTGTACTTTTCCCCTAGGTCATTCCAGTTATTCGTTTCTAGCATCAGAATTGCGAAAATTTCGATGGTTTCTCAACCATTCCTTAATTTCAAACTCCCATATCTCGCGAACGGATTGACGAACTCGAGAAATTCCTGTTGCATCTGAAAGTGGAAACTCGCCCGATTACAAAGGTATCTGTATTTTTCCCCTAGGCCTTTGTAGTTATTGGTTTCGAGTATCAGAATTGCGAGAATTTTGATGGTTTCTCAACCATTCCTTAACTTCAAACTCCCATATCTCGCGAACGGAATGACGAACTCGAGAAATTCCTGTTGCATCTGAAAGTAGAGACTCGCCCGATTAGAATGGTGTGTGTGCTTTTCCCCTAGGCCATTCCAGTTATTCGTTTCTAGCATCAGAATTGCGAAAATTTTGATGGTTTCTCAACCATTCCTTAACTTCAAACTCCCATATCTCGCGAACGGATTGACGAACTCGAGAAATTCCTGTTGCATCTAAAAGCAGAAACTCGCCCGATTACAATGGTGTGTGCACCTTTCCCCTAGGCCATAGTAGTTATTGGTTTCGAGTATCAGACTTGCGAAAATTGTGATGGTTTCTCAACGATTCCTTAACTTCAAACTCCCATATCTCGCGAACGGATTTACGAAATCGAGAAATTCCTGTTGCATCTGAAAGTAGAAACTCGCCCGATTGCAACGGTATGTGTATTTTTCCCCTAGGCCATTGTAGTTATTCGTTTCTAGCATCAGAATTGCGAAAATTTTGATGGTTCCTCAAGCATTCCTTAACTTCAAACTTCCATATCTCGCGAACGGATTGACGAACTCGAGAAATTCCTGTTGCGTCTGAAAGCAGAAACTCGCCCGATTACAACGGTATGTGTATTTTCCCCTAGGCCATTGTAGTTATTGGATTCTAGCGTCAGAATTGCGAAAATTTTGATGGTTTCTCAACCATTCCTTAACTTCAAACTCCCATATCTCGCGAACGGAATGACGAAATCGAGAAATTCCTGTTGCATCTGAAAGCAGAAACTCGCCCGATTACAAAGATATGTGTTTTTCCCCTAGGCCTTTGTAGTTATTGGTTTCGAGTATCAGACTTGCGAAAATTTTGAGGGTTTCTCAACCATTCCTTAACTTCAAACTCCCATATCTCGCGAACGGATTGACGAACTCGAGAAATTCCTGTTGCATCTGAAAGTAGAGACTCGCCCGATTAGAATAGTGTGTGTACTTTTCCCCTAGGCCATTCCAGTTATTGGTTTCGAGTATCAGAATTGCGAAATTTTCGAGGGTTTCTCAACCATTCCTTAACTTCCAACTCCCATATCTCGCGAACGGATTGACGAACTCGAGAAATTCCTGTTGCATCTGAAAGTAGAGACTCGCCCGATTAGAATGGTGTGCGTACTTTTCCCCTAGGCCATTCCAGTTATTCGTTTCTAACATCAGAATTGCGAAAATTTCGATGGTTTCTCAACCATTCCTTAACTTCAAACTCCCATATCTCGCGAACGGAATGACGAACTCGAGAAATTCCTGTTGCATCTGAAAGTAGAAACTCGCACGATTACAAGGGTGTGTGTACTTTTCCCCTTGCCATTCTAGTTATTGGTTTCGAGTATCAGAGTTGCGAAAATTTTGATGGTTTCTCAACCATTCCTTAACTTCAAACTCCCATATCTCGCGAACGGATTGACGAACTCGAGAAATTCCTGTTGCATCTGAAAGCAGAAACTCGCCCGATTACAATGGTGTATGTACCTTTCCCCTAAGCCATAGTAGTTATTGGTTTCGAGTATCAGACTTGCGAAAATTGTGATGGTTTCTCAACGATTCCTTAACTTCAAACTCCCATATCTCGCGAACGGATTTACGAAATCGAGAAATTCCTGTTGCATCTGAAAGTAGAAACTCGCCCGATTGCAACGGTATGTGTATTTTTCCCCTAGGCCATTGTAGTTATTCGTTTCTAGCATCAGAATTGCGAAAATTTTGATGGTTCCTCAAGCATTCCTTAACTTCAAACTTCCATATCTCGCGAACGGATTGACGAACTCGAGAAATTCCTGTTGCGTCTGAAAGCAGAAACTCGCCCGATTACAACGGTATGTGTATTTTCGCCTAGGCCATTGTAGTTATTGGATTCTAGCGTCAGAATTGCGAAAATTTTGATGGTTTCTCAACCATTCCTTAACTTCAAACTCCCATATCTCGCGAACGGAATGACGAAATCGAGAAATTCCTGTTGCATCTGAAAGCAGAGACTCGCCCGATTAGAATAGTGTGTGTACTTTTCCCCTAGGCCATTCCAGTTATTGGTTTCGAGTATCAGAATTGCGAAATTTTCGAGGGTTTCTCAACCATTCCTTAACTTCAAACTCCCATATCTCGCGAACGGATTGACGAACTCGAGAAATTCCTGTTGCATCTGAAAGTAGAGACTCGCCCGATTAGAATGGTGTGCGTACTTTTCCCCTAGGCCATTCCAGTTATTCGTTTCTAACATCAGAATTGCGAAATTTTCGAGGGTTTCTCAACCATTCCTTAACTTCAAACTCCCATATCTCGCGAACGGATTGACGAACTCGAGAAATTCCTGTTGTATCTGAAAGTAGAGACTCGCCCGATTAGAATGGTGTGCGTACTTTTCCCCTAGGCCATTCCAGTTATTCGTTTCTAACATCAGAATTGCGAAAATTTCGATGGTTTCTCAACCATTCCTTAACTTCAAACTCCCATATCTCGCGAACGGAATGACGAACTCGAGAAATTCCTGTTGCATCTGAAAGTAGAAACTCGCACGATTACAAGGGTGTGTGTACTTTTCCCCTTGCCATTCTAGTTATTGGTTTCGAGTATCAGAGTTGCGAAAATTTTGATGGTTTCTCAACCATTCCTTAACTTCAAACTCCCATATCTCGCGAACGGATTGACGAACTCGAGAAATTCCTGTTGCATCTGAAAGCAGAAACTCGCCCGATTACAATGGTGTATGTACCTTTCCCCTAAGCCATAGTAGTTATTGGTTTCGAGTATCGGACTTGCGAAAATTGTGATGGTTTCTCAACGATTCCTTAACTTCAAACTCCCATATCTCGCGAACGGATTTACGAAATCGAGAAATTCCTGTTGCATCTGAAAGTAGAAACTCGCCCGATTGCAACGGTATGTGTATTTTTCCCCTAGGCCATTGTAGTTATTCGTTTCTAGCATCAGAATTGCGAAAATTTTGATTGTTCCTCAAGCATTCCTTAACTTCAAACTTCCATATCTCGCGAACGGATTGACGAACTCGAGAAATTCCTGTTGCGCCTGAAAGCAGAAACTCGCCCGATTACAACGGTATGTGTATTTTCCCCTAGGCCATTGTAGTTATTGGATTCTAGTGTCAGAATTGCGAAAATTTTGATGGTTTCTCAACCATTCCTTAACTTCAAACTCCCATATCTCGCGAACGGATTGACGAACTCGAGAAATTCCTGTTGTATCTGAAAGTAGAGACTCGCCCGATTAGAATGGTGTGCGTACTTTTCCCCTAGGCCATTCCAGTTATTCGTTTCTAACATCAGAATTGCGAAAATTTCGATGGTTTCTCAACCATTCCTTAACTTCAAACTCCCATATCTCGCGAACGGAATGACGAACTCGAGAAATTCCTGTTGCATCTGAAAGTAGAAACTCGCACGATTACAAGGGTGTGTGTACTTTTCCCCTTGCCATTCTAGTTATTGGTTTCGAGTATCAGAGTTGCGAAAATTTTGATGGTTTCTCAACCATTCCTTAACTTCAAACTCCCATATCTCGCGAACGGAATGACGAAATCGAGAAATTCCTGTTGCATCTGAAAGCAGAAACTCGCCCGATTACAAAGATATGTGTTTTTCCCCTAGGCCTTTGTAGTTATTGGTTTCGAGTATCAGAATTGCGAAAATTTTGAGGGTTTCTCAAACATTCCTTAACTTCAAACTCCCATATCTCGCGAACGGATTGACGAACTCGAGAAATTCCTGTTGCATCTGAAAGTAGAGACTCGCCCGATTAGAATAGTGTGTGTACTTTTCCCCTAGGCCATTCCAGTTATTGGTTTCGAGTATCAGAATTGCGAAATTTTCGAGGGTTTCTCAACCATTCCTTAACTTCAAACTCCGATATCTCGCGAACGGATTGACGAACTCGAGAAATTCCTGTTGCATCTGAAAGTAGAGACTCGCCCGATTAGAATGGTGTGCGTACTTTTCCCCTAGGCCATTCCAGTTATTCGTTTCTAACATCAGAACTGCGAAAATTTCGATGGTTTCTCAACCATTCCTTAACTTCAAACTCCCATATCTCGCGAACGGAATGACGAACTCGAGAAATTCCTGTTGCATCTGAAAGTAGAAACTCTCACGATTACAAGGGTGTGTGTACTTTTCCCCTTGCCATTCTAGTTATTGGTTTCGAGTATCAGAGTTGCGAAAATTTTGATGGTTTCTCAACCATTCCTTAACTTCAAACTCCCATATCTCGCGAACGGATTGACGAACTCGAGAAATTCCTGTTGCATCTGAAAGCAGAAACTCGCCCGATTACAATGGTGTATGTACCTTTCCCCTAAGCCATAGTAGTTATTGGTTTCGAGTATCAGACTTGCGAAAATTGTGATGGTTTCTCAACGATTCCTTAACTTCAAACTCCCATATCTCGCGAACGGATTTACGAAATCGAGAAATTCCTGTTGCATCTGAAAGTAGAAACTCGCCCGATTGCAACGGTATGTGTATTTTTCCCCTAGGCCATTGTAGTTATTGGTTTCGAGTATCAGAATTGCGAAAATTGTGATGGTTTCTCAACCATTCCTTAACTTCAAACTCCCATATCTCGCGAACGGATTGACGAACTCGAGAAATTCCTGTTGCATCTGAAAGTGGAAACTCGCCCGATTACAACGGTATGTGTATTTTTCCCCTAGGCCACTGTAGTTATTGGTTTCGAGTATCAGACTTGTGAAAATTTTGATGGTTTCTCAAACATTCCTTAACCTCAAACTACCATATCTCGCGAACGGATTGACGAACTCGAGAAATTCCTGTTGCATATGAAAGTGGAAACTCGCCCGATTACAAGGATATGTGTATTTTTCCCCTAGGCCTTTGTAGTTATTGGTTTCGAGTATCAGAATTGCGAAAATTTTGATGGTTTCTCAACCATTCCTTAACTTCAAACTCCCATATCTCGCGAACAGAATGACGAACTCGAGAAATTCCTGTTGCATCTGAAAGTAGAAACTCGCGCGATTAGAATGGTGTGTGTACTTTTCCCCTAGTCCATTCCAGGTATTCGTTTCTAGCATCAGAATTGCGAAAATTTCGATGGTTTCTCAACCATTCCTTAACTTCAAACTCCCATATCTCGCGAACGGATTGACGAACTCGAGAAATTCCTGTTGCATCTGAAAGCAGAAACTCGCCCGATTACAACGGTATGTGTATTTCCCCCTAGGCCATTGTAGTTATTGGATTCTAGCGTCAGAATTGCGAAAATTTTGATGGTTTCTCAACCATTCCTTAACTTCAAACTCCCATATCTCGCGAACGGAATGACGAAATCGAGAAATTCCTGTTGCATCTGAAAGCAGAAACTCGCCCGATTACAAAGATATGTGTTTTTCCCCTAGGCCTTTGTAGTTATTGGTTTCGAGTATCAGACTTGCGAAAATTTTGAGGGTTTCTCAACCATTCCTTAACTTCAAACTCCCATATCTCGCGAACGGATTGACGAACTCGAGAAATTCCTGTTGCATCTGAAAGTAGAGACTCGCCCGATTAGAATAGTGTGTGTACTTTTCCCCTAGGCCATTCCAGTTATTGGTTTCGAGTATCAGAATTGCGAAATTTTCGAGGGTTTCTCAACCATTCCTTAACTTCAAACTCCCATATCTCGCGAACGGATTGACGAACTCGAGAAATTCCTGTTGCATCTGAAAGTAGAGACTCGCCCGATTAGAATGGTGTGCGTACTTTTCCCCTAGGCCATTCCAGTTATTCGTTTCTAACATCAGAATTGCGAAAATTTCGATGGTTTCTCAACCATTCCTTAACTTCAAACTCCCATATCTCGCGAACGGAATGACGAACTCGAGAAATTCCTGTTGCATCTGAAAGTAGAAACTCGCACGATTACAAGGGTGTGTGTACTTTTCCCCTTGCCATTCTAGTTATTGGTTTCGAGTATCAGAGTTGCGAAAATTTTGATGGTTTCTCAACCATTCCTTAACTTCAAACTCCCATATCTCGCGAACGGATTGACGAACTCGAGAAATTCCTGTTGCATCTGAAAGCAGAAACTCGCCCAATTACAATGGTGTATGTACCTTTCCCCTAAGCCATAGTAGTTATTGGTTTCGAGTATCAGAATTGCGAAAATTGTGATGGTTTCTCAACCATTCCTTAACTTCAAACTCCCATATCTCGCGAACGGATTGACGAACTCGAGAAATTCCTGTTGCATCTGAAAGTGGAAACTCGCCCGATTACAAAGGTATGTGTATTTTTCCCCTAGGCCTTTGTAGTTATTGGTTTCGAGTATCAGAATTGCGAAAATTTCGAGGGTTTCTCAACCATTCCTTAACTTCAAACTCCCATATCTCGCGAACGGAATGACGAACTCGAGAAATTCCTGTTGCATCTGAAAGTAGAAACTCGCACGATTACAAGGGTGTGTGTGCTTTTCCCCTAGGCCATTCCAGTTATTCGTTTCGAGCATCAGAATTGCGAAAATTTCGATGGTTTCTCAACCATTCCTTAACTTCAAACTCCCATATATCGCGAACGGAATGACGAACTCGAGAAATTCCTGTTGCATCTGAAAGTAGAGACTCGCCCGATTAGAATGGTGTGTGTACTTTTCCCCTAGGCCATTCGAGTTATTCGTTTCTAGCATCAGAATTGCGAAAATTTTGATGGTTTCTCAACCATTCCTTAACTTCAAACTCCCATATCTCGCGAACGGATTGACGAACTCGAGTAACTCCTGTTGCATCTGAAAGCAGAAACTCGCACGATTACAAGGGTGTGTGTACTTTTCCCCTTGCCATTCTAGTTATTGGTTTTGAGTATCAGACTTGCGAAAATTGTGATGGTCTCTCAACGATTCCTTAACTTCAAACTCCCATATCTCGCGAACGGATTTACGAAATCGAGAAATTCCTGTTGCATCTGAAAGTAGAAACTCGCCCGATTGCAACGGTATGTGTATTTTTCCCCTAGGCCATTGTAGTTATTCGTTTCTAGCATCAGAATTGCGAAAATTTTGATGGTTTCTCAAGCATTCCTTAACTTCAAACTTCCATATCTCGCGAACGGATAGACGAAATCGAGAAATTCCTGTTGCATCTGAAAGCAGAAACTCGCCCGATTACAACGGTATGTGTATTTTCCCCTAGGCCATTGTAGTTATTGGTTTCTAGCGTCAGAATTGCGAAAATTTTGATGGTTTCTCAACCATTCCTTAACTTCAAACTCCCATATCTCGCGAACGGATTGACGAACTCGAGAAATTCCTGTTGCATCGGAAAGCAGAAACTCGCCCGATTACAACGGTATGTGTATTTTTCCCCTACGCCACTGTAGTTATTGGTTTCGAGTATCAGACTTGCGAAAATTTTGATGGTTTCTCAAACATTCCTTAACCTCAAACTACCATATCTCGCGAACGGATTGACGAACTCGAGAAATTCCTGTTGCATCTGAAAGTGGAAACTCGCCCGATTACAAGGGTATGTGTATTTTTCCCCTAGGCCTTTGTAGTTATTGGTTTCGAGTATCAGAATTGCGAGAATTTTGATGGTTTCTCAACCATTCCTTAACTTCAAACTCCCATATCTCGCGAACGGACTGACGAACTCGAGAAATTCCTGTTGCATCTGAAAGTAGAAACTCGCACGATTACAAGGGTGTGTGTACTTTACCCCTAGGCCCTTCCAGTTATTGGTTTCGAGTATCAGAATTGCGAAAATTTTGAGGGTTTCTCAACCATTCCTTAACTTCAAGCTCCCATATCTCGCGAACGGAATGACGAACTCGAGAAATTCCTGTTGCATCTGAAAGTAGAGTCTCGCCCGATTAGAATGGTGTGTGTACTTTTCCCCTAGGCCATTCCAGTTATTCGTTTCTAGCATCAGAATTGCGAAAATTTTGATGGTTTCTCAACCATTCCTTAACTTCAAACTCCCATATCTCGCGAACGGATTGACGAACTCGAGAAATTCCTGTTGCATCTGAAAGCAGAAACTCGCCCGATTACAATGGTGTGTGTACCTTTCCCCTTGGCCATAGTAGTTATTGATTTCGAGTATCAGACTTGCGAAAATTGTGATGGTTTCTCAACGATTCCTTAACTTCAAACTCCCATATCTCGCGAACGGATTTACGAAATCGAGAAATTCCTGTTGCATCTGAAAGTAGAAACTCGCCCGATTGCAACGGTATGTGTATTTTTCCCCTAGGCCATTGTAGTTATTCATTTCTAGCATCAGAATTGCGAAAATTTTGATGGTTTCTCAAGCATTCCTTAACTTCAAACTTCCATATCTCGCGAACGGATTGACGAACTCGAGAAATTCCTGTTGCATCTGAAAGCAGAAACTCGCCCGATTACAACGGTATGTGTATTTTCCCCTAGCCCATTGTAGTTATTGGTTTCTAGCGTCAGAATTGCGAAAATTTTGATGGTTCCTCAACCATTCCTTAACTTCAAACTCCCATATCTCGCGAACGGAATGACGAACTCGAGAAATTCCTGTTGCATCTGAAAGTGGAAACTCGCCCGATTACAGAGGTATGTGCATTTTTCCCCTAGGCCTTTGTTGTTACTGGTTTCGAGTATCAGACTTGCGAAAATTTTGAGGGTTTCTCAACCATTCCTTAACTTCAAACTCCCATATCTCGCGAAAGGATTGACGAACTCGAGAAATACCTGTTGCATCTGAAAGTAGAGACTCGCCCGATTACAAAGATATGTGTTTTTCCCCTAGGCCTTTGTAGTTATTGGTTTCGAGTATCAGACTTGCGAAAATTTTGAGGGTTTCTCAACCATTCCTTAACTTCAAACTCCCATATCTCGCGAAAGGATTGACGAACTCGAGAAATACCTGTTGCATCTGAAAGTAGAGACTCGCCCGATTAGAATGGTGTGCGTACTTTTCCCCTAGGCCATTCCAGTTATTCGTTTCTAACATCAGAATTGCGAAAATTTCGATGGTTTCTCAACCATTCCTTAACTTCAAACTCCCATATCTCGCGAACGGATTGACGAACTCGAGAAATTCCTGTTGCATCTGAAAGTGGAAACTCGCCCGATTACAAAGGTATCTGTATTTTTCCCCTAGGCCTTTGTAGTTATTGGTTTCGAGTATCAGAATTGCGAGAATTTTGATGGTTTCTCAACCATTCCTTAACTTCAAACTCCCATATCTCGCGAACGGAATGACGAACTCGAGAAATTCCTGTTGCATCTGAAAGTAGAGACTCGCCCGATTAGAATGGTGTGTGTGCTTTTCCCCTAGGCCATTCCAGTTATTCGTTTCTAGCATCAGAATTGCGAAAATTTTTATGGTTTCTCAACCATTCCTTAACTTCAAACTCCCGTATCTCGCGAACGGATTGACGAACTCGAGAAATTCCTGTTGCATCTGAAAGTGGAAACTCGCTCGATTACAAGGGTGTGTGTACTTTTCCCCTTGTCATTCTAGTTATTGGTTTCGAGTATCAGAATTGCGAGAATTTTGATGGTTTCTCAACCATTCCTTAACTTCAAACTCCCATATCTCGCGAACGGAATGACGAACTCGAGAAATTCCTGTTGCATCTGAAAGTAGAGACTCGCCCGATTAGAATGGTGTGTGTACCTTTCCCCTAGGCCATAGTAGTTATTGGTTTCGAGTATCAGACTTGCGAAAATTGTGATGGTTTCTCAACGATTCCTTAACTTCAAACTCCCATATCTCGCGAACGGATTTACGAAATCGAGAAATTCCTGTTGCATCTGAAAGTAGAAACTCTCCCGATTGCAACGGTATGTGTATTTTCCCCTAGGCCATTGTAGTTATTGGATTCTAGCGTCAGAATTGCGAAAATTTTGATGGTTTCTCAACCATTCCTTAACTTCAAACTCCCATATCTCGCGAACGGATTGACGAACTCGAGAAATTCCTGTTGCATCTGAAAGCAGAAACTCGCCCGATTACAATGGTGTATGTACCTTTCCCCTAGGCCATAGTAGTTATTGGTTTCGAGTATCAGAATTGCGAAAATTGTGATGGTTTCTCAACCATTCCTTAACTTCAAACTCCCATATCTCGCGAACGGATTGACGAACTCGAGAAATTTCTGTTGCATCAGAAAGTGGAAACTCGCCCGATTACAAAGGTATGTGTATTTTTCCCCTAGGCCTTTGTAGTTATTGGTTTCGAGTATCAGAATTGCGAAAATTTCGTGGGTTTCTCAAACATTCCTTAACTTCAAACTCCCATATCTCGCGAACGGATTGACGAACTCGAGAAATCCTGTTGCATCTGAAAGTAGAGACTCGCCCGATTAGGATAGTGTGTACTTTTCCCCTAGGCCATTCCAGTTATTCGTTTCTAGCATCAGAATTGCGAAAATTTCGATGGTTTCCCAACCATTCCTTAACTTCAAACTCCCATATCTCGCGAACGGATTGACGAACTCGAGAAATCCTGTTGCATCTGAAAGTAGAGACTCGCCCGATTAGAATGGTGTGTGTACTTTTCCCCTAGGCTATTCCAGTTATTCGTTTCTAGCATCAGAATTGCGAAAATTTCGATGGTTTCTCACCCATTCCTTAACTTCAAACTCCCATATCTCGCGAACAGAATGACGAACCCGAGAAATTCCTGTTGCATCTGAAAGTAGAAACTCGCACGATTACAAGGGTGTGTGTACTTTTCCCTAGGCCATTCCAGTTATTGGTTTCGAGTATAAGAATTGCGAAAATTTTGATGGTTTCTCAACCATTCCTTAACTTCAAACTCCCATATCTCGCGAACGGAATGACGAACTCGAGAAATTCCTGTTGCATCTGAAAGTAGAAACTCGCACGATTACAAGGGTGTGTGTACTTTTCCCCTTGCCATTCCAGTTATTGGTTTCGAGTATCAGAATTGCGAAAATTTCGAGGGTTTCTCAACCATTCCTTAACTTCAAACTCCCATATCTCGCGAACGGATTGACGAACTCGAGTAATTCCTGTTGCATCTGAAAGTAGAGACTCGCCCGATTAGAATAGTGAGTGTGCTTTTCCCCTAGGCCATTCCAGTTATTCGTTTCGTGCATCAGAATTGCGAAAATTTCGATGGTTTCTCAACCATTCCTTAACTTCAAACTCCCATATCTCGCGAACGGATTGACGAACTCGAGAAATTCCTGTTGCATCTGAAAGCAGAAACTCGCCCGATTACAACGGTATGTGTATTTTTCCCCTAGGCCACTGTAGTTATTGGTTTCGAGTGTCAGACTTGTGAAAATTTTGATGGTTTCTCAAACATTCCTTAACCTCAAACTACCATATCTCGCGAACGGATTGACGAACTCGAGAAATTCCTGTTGCATATGAAAGTGGAAACTCGCCCGATTACAAGGATATGTGTATTTTTCCCTTAGGCCTTTGTAGTTATTGGTTTCGAGTATCAGAATTGCGAAAATTTTGATGGTTTCTCAAACATTCCTTAACTTCAAACTCCCATATCTCGCGAACAGAATGACGAACTCGAGAAATTCCTGTTGCATCTGAAAGTAGAAACTCGCACGATTAGAATGGTGTGTGTACTTTTCCCCTAGTCCATTCCAGTTATTCGTTTCTAGCATCAGAATTGCGAAAATTTCGATGGTTTCTCAACCATTCCTTAACTTCAAACTCCCATATCTCGCGAACGGATTGACGAACTCGAGAAATTCCTGTTGCATCTGAAAGTGGAAACTCGCCCGATTACAAAGGTATGTGTATTTTTCCCCTAGGCCTTTGTAGTTATTGGTTTCGAGTATCAGAATGGCGAGAATTTTGATGGTTTCTCAACCATTCCTTAACTTCAAACTCCCATATATCGCGAACGGAATGACGAACTCGAGAAATTCCTGTTGCATCTGAAAGTAGAGACTCGCCCGATTAGAATGGTGTGTGTACTTTTCCCCTAGGCCATTCCAGTTATTCGTTTCTAGCATCAGAATTGCGAAAATTTTGATGGTTTCTCAACCATTCCTTAACTTCAAACTCCCATATCTCGCGAACGGATTGACGAACTCGAGAAATTCCTGTTGCATCTGAAAGCAGAAACTCGCCCGATTAAAATGGCGTGTGTATCTTTCCCCTAGGCCATAGTAGTTGTTGGTTTCGAGTATCAGACTTGCGAAAATTGTGTTGGTTTCTCAACGATTCCTTAACTTCAAACTCCCATATCTCGCGAACGGATTGACGAACTCGAGTAATTCCTGTTGCATCTGAAAGTAGAGACTCGCCCGATTAGAATAGTGAGTGTGCTTTTCCCCTAGGCCATTCCAGTTATTCGTTTCGTGCACAAGAATTGCGAAAATTTCGATGGTTTCTCAACCATTCCTTAACTTCAAACTCCCATATCTCGCGAACGGATTGACGAACTCGAGAAATTCCTGTTGCATCTGAAAGCAGAAACTCGCCCGATTACAACGGTATGTGTATTTTTCCCCTAGGCCACTGTAGTTATTGGTTTCGAGTGTCAGACTTGTGAAAATTTTGATGGTTTCTCAAACATTCCTTAACCTCAAACTACCATATCTCGCGAACGGATTGACGAACTCGAGAAATTCCTGTTGCATATGAAAGTGGAAACTCGCCCGATTACAAGGATATGTGTATTTTTCCCTTAGGCCTTTGTAGTTATTGGTTTCGAGTATCAGAATTGCGAAAATTTTGATGGTTTCTCAAACATTCCTTAACTTCAAACTCCCATATCTCGCGAACAGAATGACGAACTCGAGAAATTCCTGTTGCATCTGAAAGTAGAAACTCGCACGATTAGAATGGTGTGTGTACTTTTCCCCTAGTCCATTCCAGTTATTCGTTTCTAGCATCAGAATTGCGAAAATTTCGATGGTTTCTCAACCATTCCTTAACTTCAAACTCCCATATCTCGCGAACGGATTGACGAACTCGAGAAATTCCTGTTGCATCTGAAAGTGGAAACTCGCCCGATTACAAAGGTATGTGTATTTTTCCCCTAGGCCTTTGTAGTTATTGGTTTCGAGTATCAGAATGGCGAGAATTTTGATGGTTTCTCAACCATTCCTTAACTTCAAACTCCCATATATCGCGAACGGAATGACGAACTCGAGAAATTCCTGTTGCATCTGAAAGTAGAGACTCGCCCGATTAGAATGGTGTGTGTACTTTTCCCCTAGGCCATTCCAGTTATTCGTTTCTAGCATCAGAATTGCGAAAATTTTGATGGTTTCTCAACCATTCCTTAACTTCAAACTCCCATATCTCGCGAACGGATTGACGAACTCGAGAAATTCCTGTTGCATCTGAAAGCAGAAACTCGCCCGATTAAAATGGCGTGTGTATCTTTCCCCTAGGCCATAGTAGTTGTTGGTTTCGAGTATCAGACTTGCGAAAATTGTGTTGGTTTCTCAACGATTCCTTAACTTCAAACTCCCATATCTCGCGAACGGATTTACGAAATCGAGAAATTCCTGTTGCATCTGAAAGTAGAAACTCGCCCGATTACAGAGGTATGTGCATTTTTCCCCTAGGCCTTTGTTGTTATTGGTTTCGAGTATCAGACTTGCGAAAATTTTGATGGTTTCTGTAGCATTCCTTAAAGTCAAACTCCCATATTTAGCGAACGGATTGACGAACTCGAGAAATTCCTGTTGCATCTGAATGCAGAAACTCGCTCGATTACAAAGATATGTGTTTTTCCCCTAGGCCTTTGTAGTTATTGGTTTCGAGTATCAGACTTGCGAAAATTTTGAGGGTTTCTCAACCATTCCTTAACTTCAAGCTCCCATATCTCGCGAACGGATTGACGAACTCGAGAAATTCCTGTTGCATCTGAAAGTAGAGACTCGCCCGATTAGAATGGTGTGCGTACTTTTCCCCTAGGCCATTCCAGTTATTCGTTTCTAACATCAGAATTGCGAAAATTTCGATGGTTCCTCATCCATTCCTTAACTTCAAACTCCCATATCTCGCGAACGGATTGACGAACTCGAGAAATTCCTGTTGCATCTGAAAGTGGAAACTCGCCCGATTACAAGGGTATGTGTATTTTTCCCCTAGGCCTTTGTAGTTATTGGTTTCGAGTATCAGAATTGCGAGAATTTTGATGGTTTCTCAACCATTCCTTAACTTCAAACTCCCATATCTCGCGAACGGACTGACGAACTCGAGAAATTCCTGTTGCATCTGAAAGTAGAAACTCGCACGATTACAAGGGTGTGTGTACTTTACCCCTAGGCCCTTCCAGTTATTGGTTTCGAGTATCAGAATTGCGGAAATTTTGAGGGTTTCTCAACCATTCCTTAACTTCAAGCTCCCATATCTCGCGAACGGAATGACGAACTCGAGAAATTCCTGTTGCATCTGAAAGTAGAGTCTCGCCCGATTAGAATGGTGTGTGTACTTTTCCCCTAGGCCATTCCAGTTATTCGTTTCTAGCATCAGAATTGCGAAAATTTTGATGGTTTCTCAACCATTCCTTAACTTCAAACTCCCATATCTCGCGAACGGATTTACGAAATCGAGAAATTCCTGTTGCATCTGAAAGTAGAAACTCGCCCGATTACAACGGTATGTGTATTTTCCCCTAGGCCATTGTAGTTATTCGTTTCTAGCATTAGAATTGCGAAAATTTTGATGGTTTCTCAAGCATTCCTTAACTTCAAACTCCCATATCTCGCGAACAGGTTGACGAACTCGAGAAATTCCTGTTGCATCTGAAAGTGGAAACTCGCCCGATTACAAAGGTATGTGTATTTTTCCCCTAGGCCTTTGTAGTTATTGGTTTCGAGTATCAGAATTGCGGAAATTTTGAGGGTTTCTCAACCATTCCTTAACTTCAAGCTCCCATATCTCGCGAACGGAATGACGAACTCGAGAAATTCCTGTTGCATCTGAAAGTAGAGTCTCGCCCGATTAGAATGGTGTGCGTACTTTTCCCCTAGGCCATAGTAGTTGTTGGTTTCGAGTATCAGACTTGCGAAAATTGTGTTGGTTTCTCAACGATTCCTTAACTTCAAACTCCCATATCTCGCGAACGGATTGACGAACTCGAGTAATTCCTGTTGCATCTGAAAGTAGAGACTCGCCCGATTAGAATAGTGAGTGTGCTTTTCCCCTAGGCCATTCCAGTTATTCGTTTCGTGCATCAGAATTGCGAAAATTTCGATGGTTTCTCAACCATTCCTTAACTTCAAACTCCCATATCTCGCGAACGGATTGACGAACTCGAGAAATTCCTGTTGCATCTGAAAGCAGAAACTCGCCCGATTACAACGGTATGTGTATTTTTCCCCTAGGCCACTGTAGTTATTGGTTTCGAGTGTCAGACTTGTGAAAATTTTGATGGTTTCTCAAACATTCCTTAACCTCAAACTACCATATCTCGCGAACGGATTGACGAACTCGAGAAATTCCTGTTGCATATGAAAGTGGAAACTCGCCCGATTACAAGGATATGTGTATTTTTCCCTTAGGCCTTTGTAGTTATTGGTTTCGAGTATCAGAATTGCGAAAATTTTGATGGTTTCTCAAACATTCCTTAACTTCAAACTCCCATATCTCGCGAACAGAATGACGAACTCGAGAAATTCCTGTTGCATCTGAAAGTAGAAACTCGCACGATTAGAATGGTGTGTGTACTTTTCCCCTAGTCCATTCCAGTTATTCGTTTCTAGCATCAGAATTGCGAAAATTTCGATGGTTTCTCAACCATTCCTTAACTTCAAACTCCCATATCTCGCGAACGGATTGACGAACTCGAGAAATTCCTGTTGCATCTGAAAGTGGAAACTCGCCCGATTACAAAGGTATGTGTATTTTTCCCCTAGGCCTTTGTAGTTATTGGTTTCGAGTATCAGAATGGCGAGAATTTTGATGGTTTCTCAACCATTCCTTAACTTCAAACTCCCATATATCGCGAACGGAATGACGAACTCGAGAAATTCCTGTTGCATCTGAAAGTAGAGACTCGCCCGATTAGAATGGTGTGTGTACTTTTCCCCTAGGCCATTCCAGTTATTCGTTTCTAGCATCAGAATTGCGAAAATTTTGATGGTTTCTCAACCATTCCTTAACTTCAAACTCCCATATCTCGCGAACGGATTGACGAACTCGAGAAATTCCTGTTGCATCTGAAAGCAGAAACTCGCCCGATTAAAATGGCGTGTGTATCTTTCCCCTAGGCCATAGTAGTTGTTGGTTTCGAGTATCAGACTTGCGAAAATTGTGTTGGTTTCTCAACGATTCCTTAACTTCAAACTCCCATATCTCGCGAACGGATTTACGAAATCGAGAAATTCCTGTTGCATCTGAAAGTAGAAACTCGCCCGATTACAGAGGTATGTGCATTTTTCCCCTAGGCCTTTGTTGTTATTGGTTTCGAGTATCAGACTTGCGAAAATTTTGATGGTTTCTGTAGCATTCCTTAAAGTCAAACTCCCATATTTAGCGAACGGATTGACGAACTCGAGAAATTCCTGTTGCATCTGAATGCAGAAACTCGCCCGATTACAAAGATATGTGTTTTTCCCCTAGGCCTTTGTAGTTATTGGTTTCGAGTATCAGACTTGCGAAAATTTTGAGGGTTTCTCAACCATTCCTTAACTTCAAGCTCCCATATCTCGCGAACGGATTGACGAACTCGAGAAATTCCTGTTGCATCTGAAAGTAGAGACTCGCCCGATTAGAATGGTGTGCGTACTTTTCCCCTAGGCCATTCCAGTTATTCGTTTCTAACATCAGAATTGCGAAAATTTCGATGGTTCCTCATCCATTCCTTAACTTCAAACTCCCATATCTCGCGAACGGATTGACGAACTCGAGAAATTCCTGTTGCATCTGAAAGTGGAAACTCGCCCGATTACAAGGGTATGTGTATTTTTCCCCTAGGCCTTTGTAGTTATTGGTTTCGAGTATCAGAATTGCGAGAATTTTGATGGTTTCTCAACCATTCCTTAACTTCAAACTCCCATATCTCGCGAACGGACTGACGAACTCGAGAAATTCCTGTTGCATCTGAAAGTAGAAACTCGCACGATTACAAGGGTGTGTGTACTTTACCCCTAGGCCCTTCCAGTTATTGGTTTCGAGTATCAGAATTGCGGAAATTTTGAGGGTTTCTCAACCATTCCTTAACTTCAAGCTCCCATATCTCGCGAACGGAATGACGAACTCGAGAAATTCCTGTTGCATCTGAAAGTAGAGTCTCTCCCGATTAGAATGGTGTGTGTACTTTTCCCCTAGGCCATTCCAGTTATTCGTTTCTAGCATCAGAATTGCGAAAATTTTGATGGTTTCTCAACCATTCCTTAACTTCAAACTCCCATATCTCGCGAACGGATTTACGAAATCGAGAAATTCCTGTTGCATCTGAAAGTAGAAACTCGCCCGATTACAACGGTATGTGTATTTTCCCCTAGGCCATTGTAGTTATTCGTTTCTAGCATTAGAATTGCGAAAATTTTGATGGTTTCTCAAGCATTCCTTAACTTCAAACTCCCATATCTCGCGAACAGGTTGACGAACTCGAGAAATTCCTGTTGCATCTGAAAGTGGAAACTCGCCCGATTACAAAGGTATGTGTATTTTTCCCCTAGGCCTTTGTAGTTATTGGTTTCGAGTATCAGAATTGCGGAAATTTTGAGGGTTTCTCAACCATTCCTTAACTTCAAGCTCCCATATCTCGCGAACGGAATGACGAACTCGAGAAATTCCTGTTGCATCTGAAAGTAGAGTCTCGCCCGATTAGAATGGTGTGCGTACTTTTCCCCTAGGCCATAGTAGTTGTTGGTTTCGAGTATCAGACTTGCGAAAATTGTGTTGGTTTCTCAACGATTCCTTAACTTCAAACTCCCATATCTCGCGAACGGATTGACGAACTCGAGTAATTCCTGTTGCATCTGAAAGTAGAGACTCGCCCGATTAGAATAGTGAGTGTGCTTTTCCCCTAGGCCATTCCAGTTATTCGTTTCGTGCATCAGAATTGCGAAAATTTCGATGGTTTCTCAACCATTCCTTAACTTCAAACTCCCATATCTCGCGAACGGATTGACGAACTCGAGAAATTCCTGTTGCATCTGAAAGCAGAAACTCGCCCGATTACAACGGTATGTGTATTTTTCCCCTAGGCCACTGTAGTTATTGGTTTCGAGTGTCAGACTTGTGAAAATTTTGATGGTTTCTCAAACATTCCTTAACCTCAAACTACCATATCTCGCGAACGGATTGACGAACTCGAGAAATTCCTGTTGCATATGAAAGTGGAAACTCGCCCGATTACAAGGATATGTGTATTTTTCCCTTAGGCCTTTGTAGTTATTGGTTTCGAGTATCAGACTTGCGAAAATTTTGAGGGTTTCTCAACCATTCCTTAACTTCAAGCTCCCATATCTCGCGAACGGATTGACGAACTCGAGAAATTCCTGTTGCATCTGAAAGTAGAGACTCGCCCGATTAGAATGGTGTGCGTACTTTTCCCCTAGGCCATTCCAGTTATTCGTTTCTAACATCAGAATTGCGAAAATTTCGATGGTTCCTCATCCATTCCTTAACTTCAAACTCCCATATCTCGCGAACGGATTGACGAACTCGAGAAATTCCTGTTGCATCTGAAAGTGGAAACTCGCCCGATTACAAGGGTATGTGTATTTTTCCCCTAGGCCTTTGTAGTTATTGGTTTCGAGTATCAGAATTGCGAGAATTTTGATGGTTTCTCAACCATTCCTTAACTTCAAACTCCCATATCTCGCGAACGGACTGACGAACTCGAGAAATTCCTGTTGCATCTGAATGCAGAAACTCGCCCGATTACAAAGATATGTGTTTTTCCCCTAGGCCTTTGTAGTTATTGGTTTCGAGTATCAGACTTGCGAAAATTTTGAGGGTTTCTCAACCATTCCTTAACTTCAAACTCCCATATCTCGCGAACGGAATGACCAACTCGAGAAATTCCTGTTGCATCTGAAAGTAGAAACTCGCACGATTACAAGGGTGTGTGTACTTTACCCCTAGGCCCTTCCAGTTATTGGTTTCGAGTATCAGAATTGCGGAAATTTTGAGGGTTTCTCAACCATTCCTTAACTTCAAGCTCCCATATCTCGCGAACGGAATGACGAACTCGAGAAATTCCTGTTGCATCTGAAAGTAGAGTCTCTCCCGATTAGAATGGTGTGTGTACTTTTCCCCTAGGCCATTCCAGTTATTCGTTTCTAGCATCAGAATTGCGAAAATTTTGATGGTTTCTCAACCATTCCTTAACTTCAAACTCCCATATCTCGCGAACGGATTTACGAAATCGAGAAATTCCTGTTGCATCTGAAAGTAGAAACTCGCCCGATTACAACGGTATGTGTATTTTCCCCTAGGCCATTGTAGTTATTCGTTTCTAGCATTAGAATTGCGAAAATTTTGATGGTTTCTCAAGCATTCCTTAACTTCAAACTCCCATATCTCGCGAACAGGTTGACGAACTCGAGAAATTCCTGTTGCATCTGAAAGTGGAAACTCGCCCGATTACAAAGGTATGTGTATTTTTCCCCTAGGCCTTTGTAGTTATTGGTTTCGAGTATCAGAATTGCGGAAATTTTGAGGGTTTCTCAACCATTCCTTAACTTCAAGCTCCCATATCTCGCGAACGGAATGACGAACTCGAGAAATTCCTGTTGCATCTGAAAGTAGAGTCTCGCCCGATTAGAATGGTGTGCGTACTTTTCCCCTAGGCCATAGTAGTTGTTGGTTTCGAGTATCAGACTTGCGAAAATTGTGTTGGTTTCTCAACGATTCCTTAACTTCAAACTCCCATATCTCGCGAACGGATTGACGAACTCGAGTAATTCCTGTTGCATCTGAAAGTAGAGACTCGCCCGATTAGAATAGTGAGTGTGCTTTTCCCCTAGGCCATTCCAGTTATTCGTTTCGTGCATCAGAATTGCGAAAATTTCGATGGTTTCTCAACCATTCCTTAACTTCAAACTCCCATATCTCGCGAACGGATTGACGAACTCGAGAAATTCCTGTTGCATCTGAAAGCAGAAACTCGCCCGATTACAACGGTATGTGTATTTTTCCCCTAGGCCACTGTAGTTATTGGTTTCGAGTGTCAGACTTGTGAAAATTTTGATGGTTTCTCAAACATTCCTTAACCTCAAACTACCATATCTCGCGAACGGATTGACGAACTCGAGAAATTCCTGTTGCATATGAAAGTGGAAACTCGCCCGATTACAAGGATATGTGTATTTTTCCCTTAGGCCTTTGTAGTTATTGGTTTCGAGTATCAGAATTGCGAAAATTTTGATGGTTTGTCAAACATTCCTTAACTTCAAACTCCCATATCTCGCGAACAGAATGACGAACTCGAGAAATTCCTGTTGCATCTGAAAGTAGAAACTCGCACGATTAGAATGGTGTGTGTACTTTTCCCCTAGTCCATTCCAGTTATTCGTTTCTAGCATCAGAATTGCGAAAATTTCGATGGTTTCTCAACCATTCCTTAACTTCAAACTCCCATATCTCGCGAACGGATTGACGAACTCGAGAAATTCCTGTTGCATCTGAAAGTGGAAACTCGCCCGATTACAAAGGTATGTGTATTTTTCCCCTAGGCCTTTGTAGTTATTGGTTTCGAGTATCAGAATGGCGAGAATTTTGATGGTTTCTCAACCATTCCTTAACTTCAAACTCCCATATATCGCGAACGGAATGACGAACTCGAGAAATTCCTGTTGCATCTGAAAGTAGAGACTCGCCCGATTAGAATGGTGTGTGTACTTTTCCCCTAGGCCATTCCAGTTATTCGTTTCCAGCATCAGAATTGCGAAAATTTTGATGGTTTCTCAACCATTCCTTAACTTCAAACTCCCATATCTCGCGAACGGATTGACGAACTCGAGAAATTCCTGTTGCATCTGAAAGCAGAAACTCGCCCGATTAAAATGGCGTGTGTATCTTTCCCCTAGGCCATAGTAGTTGTTGGTTTCGAGTATCAGACTTGCGAAAATTGTGTTGGTTTCTCAACGATTCCTTAACTTCAAACTCCCATATCTCGCGAACGGATTTACGAAATCGAGAAATTCCTGTTGCATCTGAAAGTAGAAACTCGCCCGATTACAGAGGTATGTGCATTTTTCCCCTAGGCCTTTGTTGTTATTGGTTTCGAGTATCAGACTTGCGAAAATTTTGATGGTTTCTGTAGCATTCCTTAAAGTCAAACTCCCATATTTAGCGAACGGATTGACGAACTCGAGAAATTCCTGTTGCATCTGAATGCAGAAACTCGCCCGATTACAAAGATATGTGTTTTTCCCCTAGGCCTTTGTAGTTATTGGTTTCGAGTATCAGACTTGCGAAAATTTTGAGGGTTTCTCAACCATTCCTTAACTTCAAGCTCCCGTATCTCGCGAACGGATTGACGAACTCGAGAAATTCCTGTTGCATCTGAAAGTAGAGACTCGCCCGATTAGAATGGTGTGCGTACTTTTCCCCTAGGCCATTCCAGTTATTCGTTTCTAACATCAGAATTGCGAAAATTTCGATGGTTCCTCATCCATTCCTTAACTTCAAACTCCCATATCTCGCGAACGGATTGACGAACTCGAGAAATTCCTGTTGCATCTGAAAGTGGAAACTCGCCCGATTACAAGGGTATGTGTATTTTTCCCCTAGGCCTTTGTAGTTATTGGTTTCGAGTATCAGAATTGCGAGAATTTTGATGGTTTCTCAACCATTCCTTAACTTCAAACTCCCATATCTCGCGAACGGACTGACGAACTCGAGAAATTCCTGTTGCATCTGAAAGTAGAAACTCGCACGATTACAAGGGTGTGTGTACTTTACCCCTAGGCCCTTCCAGTTATTGGTTTCGAGTATCAGAATTGCGGAAATTTTGAGGGTTTCTCAACCATTCCTTAACTTCAAGCTCCCATATCTCGCGAACGGAATGACGAACTCGAGAAATTCCTGTTGCATCTGAAAGTAGAGTCTCGCCCGATTAGAATGGTGTGTGTACTTTTCCCCTAGGCCATTCCAGTTATTCGTTTCTAGCATCAGAATTGCGAAAATTTTGATGGTTTCTCAACCATTCCTTAACTTCAAACTCCCATATCTCGCGAACGGATTTACGAAATCGAGAAATTCCTGTTGCATCTGAAAGTAGAAACTCGCCCGATTACAACGGTATGTGTATTTTCCCCTAGGCCATTGTAGTTATTCGTTTCTAGCATTAGAATTGCGAAAATTTTGATGGTTTCTCAAGCATTCCTTAACTTCAAACTCCCATATCTCGCGAACAGGTTGACGAACTCGAGAAATTCCTGTTGCATCTGAAAGTGGAAACTCGCCCGATTACAAAGGTATGTGTATTTTTCCCCTAGGCCTTTGTAGTTATTGGTTTCGAGTATCAGAATTGCGGAAATTTTGAGGGTTTCTCAACCATTCCTTAACTTCAAGCTCCCATATCTCGCGAACGGAATGACGAACTCGAGAAATTCCTGTTGCATCTGAAAGTAGAGTCTCGCCCGATTAGAATGGTGTGCGTACTTTTCCCCTAGGCCATTCCAGTTATTCGTTTCTAGCATCAGAATTGCGAAAATTTTGATGGTTTCTCAACCATTCCTTAACTTCAAACTCCCATATCTCGCGAACGGAATGACGAACTCGAGAAATTCCTGTTGCATCTGAAAGTAGAAACTCGCACGATTACAAGGGTGTGTGTACTTTACCCCTAGGCCCTTCCAGTTATTGGTTTCGAGTATCGGAATTGCGAAAATTTTGAGAGTTTCTCAACCATTCCTTTACTTCAAACTCCCATATCTCGCGAACGGATTGGCGAACTCGAGAAATTCCTGTTGCATCTGAAAGTAGAGACTCGCCCGATTAGAATGGTGTGTGTACTTTTCCCCTAGGCCATAGTAGTTATTGGTTTCGAGTATCAGACTTGCGAAAATTGTGATGGTTTCTCAACGATTCCTTAACTTCAAACTCCCATATCTCGCCAACGGATTTACGAAATCGAGAAATTCCTGTTGCATCTGAAAGTAGAAACTCGCCCAATTGCAATGGTATGTGTATTTTTCCCCTAGGCCATTGTAGTTATTCGTTTCTAGCATTAGAATTGCGAAAATTTTGATGGTTTCTCAAGCATTCCTTAACTTCAAACTTCAATATCTCGCGAACGGATTGACGAACTCGAGAAATTCCTGTTGCATCTGAAAGCAGAAACTCGCCCGATTACAACGGTATGTGAATTTTCCCCTAGGCCATTGTAGTTATTGGTTTCTAGCGTCAGAATTGCGAAAATTTTGATGGTTTCTCAACCATTTCTTAACTTCAAACTCCCATATCTCGCGAACGGATTGACGAACTCGAGAAATTCCTGTTGCATCTGAAAGTGGAAACTCGCCTGATTACAAAGGTATGTGTATTTTTCCCCTAGGCTTTTGTAGTTATTGGTTTCGAGTATCAGAATTGCGAGAATTTTGATGGTTTCTCAACCATTCCTTAACTTCAAACTCCCATATCTCGCGAACAGGTTGACGAACTGGAGAAATTCCTGTTGCATCTGAAAGTGGAATCTCGCCCGATTACAAAGGTACGTGTATTTTTCCCCTAGGCCTTTGTAGTTATTGGTTTCGAGTATCAGAATTGCGAGAATTTTGATGGTTTCTCAACAATTCCTTAACTTCAAACTACCATATCTCGCGAACGGAATGACGAACTCGAGAAATTCCTGTTGCATCTGAAAGTAGAGACTCGCCCGATTAGAATGGTGTGTGTACTTTTCCCCTAGGCCATTCCAGTTATTCGTTTCTAGCACCAGAATTGCGAAAATTTTGATGGTTTCTCAACCATTCCTTTACTTCAAACTCCCATATCTCGCGAACGGATTGACGAACTCGAGAAATTCCTGTTGCATCTGAAACAGAAACTCGCCCGATTACAATGGTGTGCGTACTTTTCCCCCAGGCCATTCCAGTTGTTCGTTTCTAACATCCGAATTGCGAAAATTTCGATGGTTTCTCAACCATTCCTTAACTTCAAACTCCCATATCTCGCGAACGGATCGACGAACTCGAGAAATTCCTGTTGCATCTGAAAGCAGAAACTCGCCCGATTACAATGGTGTGTGTACCTTTGCCCTAGGCCATAGTAGTTATTGGTTTCGAGTATCAGACTTGCGAAAATTGTGATGGTTTCTCAACGATTCCTTAACTTCAAACTCCCATATCTCGCGAACGGATTTACGAAATCGAGAAATTCCTTATGCATCTGAAAGTAGAAACTCGCCCAATTGCAATGGTATGTGTATTTTTCCCCTAGGCCATTGTAGTTATTCGTTTCTAGCATTAGAATTGCGAAAATTTTGATGGTTTCTCAAGCATTCCTTAACTTCAAACTTCAATATCTCGCGAACGGATTGACGAACTCGAGAAATTCCTGTTGCATCTGAAAGCAGAAACTCGCCCGATTACAACGGTATGTTTTTTTTCCCCTAGGCTTTTGTAGTTATTGGTTTCGAGTATCAGAATTGCGAGAATTTTGATGGTTTCTCAACCATTCCTTAACTTCAAACTCCCATATCTCGCGAACAGGTTGACGAACTGGAGAAATTCCTGTTGCATCTGAAAGTGGAATCTCGCCCGATTACAAAGGTATGTGTATTTTTCCCCTAGGCCTTTGTAGTTATTGGTTTCGAGTATCAGAATTGCGAGAATTTTGATGGTTTCTCAACAATTCCTTAACTTCAAACTACCATATCTCGCGAACGGAATGACGAACTCGAGAAATTCCTGTTGCATCTGAAAGTAGAGACTCGCCCGATTAGAATGGTGTGTGTACTTTTCCCCTAGGCCATTCCAGTTATTCGTTTCTAGCACCAGAATTGCGAAAATTTTGATGGTTTCTCAACCATTCCTTTACTTCAAACTCCCATATCTCGCGAACGGATTGACGAACTCGAGAAATTCCTGTTGCATCTGAAACAGAAACTCGCCCGATTACAATGGTGTGCGTACTTTTCCCCCAGGCCATTCCAGTTGTTCGTTTCTAACATCCGAATTGCGAAAATTTCGATGGTTTCTCAACCATTCCTTAACTTCAAACTCCCATATCTCGCGAACGGATCGACGAACTCGAGAAATTCCTGTTGCATCTGAAAGCAGAAACTCGCCCGATTACAATGGTGTGTGTACCTTTGCCCTAGGCCATAGTAGTTATTGGTTTCGAGTATCAGACTTGCGAAAATTGTGATGGTTTCTCAACGATTCCTTAACTTCAAACTCCCATATCTCGCGAACGGATTTACGAAATCGAGAAATTCCTGTTGCATCTGAAAGTAGAAACTCGCCCAATTGCAACAGTATGTGTATTTTTCCCCTAGGCCATTGTAGTTATTCGTTTCTAGCATTAGAATTGCGAAAATTTTGATGGTTTCTCAAGCATTCCTTAACTTCAAACTTCCATATCTCGCGAACGGATTGACGAACTCGAGAAATTCCTGTTGCATCTGAAAGCAGAAACTCGCCCGACTACAACGGTATGTATATTTTCCCCTAGGCCATTGTAGTTATTGGTTTCTAGCGTCAGAATTGCGAAAATTTTGATGGTTTCTCAACCATTCCTTAACTTCAAACTCCCATATCTCGCGAACAGTTTGACGAACTCGAGAAATTCCTGTTGCATCTGAAAGTGGAAACTCGCCCGATTACAAAGGTATGTGTATTTTTCCCCTAGGCCTTTGTAGTTATTGGTTTCGAGTATCAGAATTGCGAGAATTTTGATGGGTTCTCAACAATTCCTTAACTTCAAACTACCATATCTTGCGAACGGAATGACGAACTCGAGAAATTCCTGTTGCATCTGAAAGTAGAGACTCGCCCGATTAGAATGGTGTGTGTACTTTTCCCCTAGGCCATTCCAGTTATTCGTTTCTAGCATCAGAATTGCGAAAATTTTGATGGTTTCTCAACCATTCCTTAACTTCAAACTCCCATATCTCGCGAACGGATTGACGAACTCGAGAAATTCCTGTTGCATCTGAAAGTGGAAACTCGCCCGATTACAAAGGTATGTGTATTTTTCCCCTAGGCCTTTGTAGTTATTCGTTTCTAGCATCAGAATTGCGAAAATTTTGATGGTTTCTCAAGCATTCCTTAACTTCAAACTTCCATATCTCGCGAACGCATTGACGAACTCGAGAAATTCCTGTTGCATCTGAAAGCAGAAACTCGCCCGACTACAAGGGTATGTATATTTTCCCCTAGGCCATTGTAGTTATTGGTTTCTAGCGTCAGAATTGCGAAAATTTTGATGGTTTCTCAACCATTCCTTAACTTCAAACACCCATATCTCGCGAACGGATTGACGAATTCGAGAAATTCCTGTTGCATCTGAAACTGGAAACTCGCCTGATTACAAGGGTGTGTGTACTTTACCTCTAGGCCCTTCCAGTTATTGGTTTCGAGTATCAGAATTGCGAAAATTTTGATGGTTTCTCAACCATTCCTTAACTTCAAACTCCCATATCTCACGAACGGATTGGCGAACTCGAGAAATTCCTGTTGCATCTGAAAGTAGAGACTCGCCCGATTAGAATGGTGTGTGTACTTTTCCCCTAGGCCATTCCGGTTATTCGTTTCTAGCATCAGAATTGCGAAAATTTCGATGGTTTCTCAACCATTCCTTAACTTCAAACTCCCATATCTCGCGAACAGATTGACGAACTCGAGAAATTCCTGTTGCATCTGAAAGTGGAAACTCGCCCGATTACAAAGGTATGTGTATTTTGCCCCTAGGCCTTTGTAGTTATTGGTTTCTAGCGTCAGAATTGCGAAAATTTTGATGGTTTCTCAACCATTCCTTAACATCAAACTCCCATATCTCGCGAACGGATTGACGAACTCGAGAAATTCCTGTTGCATCGGAAAGCATAAACTCGCCCGATTACAACGGTATGTGTATTTTTCCCCTAGGCCACTGTAGTTATTGGTTTCGAGTATCAGACTTGCGAAAATTTTGATGGTTTCTCAAACATGCCTTAACCTCAAACTACCATATCTCGCGAACGGATTGACGAACTCGAGAAATTCCTGTTGCATGTGAAAGTGGAAACTCGCCCGATTACAAGGGTATGTGTATTTTTCCCCTAGGCCTTTGTAGTTATTGGTTTCGAGTATCAGAATTGCGAGAATTTTGATGGTTTCTCAACCATTCCTTAACTTCAAACTCCCATATCTCGCGAACGGACTGACGAACTCGAGAAATTCCTGTTGCATCTGAAAGTGGAAACTCGCACGATTACAAGGGTGTGTGTATTTTTCCCCTAGGCCTTTGTAGTTATTGGTTTCGAGTATCAGAATTGCGGAAATTTTGAGGGTTTCTCAACCATTCCTTAACTTCAAGCTCCCATATCTCGCGAACGGAATGACGAACTCGAGAAATTCCTGTTGCATCTGAAAGTAGAGTCTCGCCCGATTAGAATGGTGTGTGTACTTTTCCCCTAGGCCATTCCAGTTATTCGTTTCTAGCATCAGAATTGCGAAAATTTTGATGGTTTCTCAACCATTCCTTAAATTCAAACTCCCATATCTCGCGAACGGACTGACGAACTCGAGAAATTCCTGTTGCATCTGAAAGTAGAAACTCGCACGATTACAAGGGTGTGTGTACTTTACCCCTAGGCCCTTCCAGTTATTGGTTTCGAGTATCAGAATTGCGGAAATTTTGAGGGTTTCTCAACCATTCCTTAACTTCAAGCTCCCATATCTCGCGAACGGAATGACGAACTCGAGAAATTCCTGTTGCATCTGAAAGTAGAGTCTCGCCCGATTAGAATGGTGTGTGTACTTTTCCCCTAGGCCATTCCAGTTATTCGTTTCTAGCATCAGAATTGCGAAAATTTTGATGGTTTCTCAACCATTCCTTAACTTCAAACTCCCATATCTCGCGAACGGAATGACGAACTCGAGAAATTCCTGTTGCATCTGAAAGTAGAAACTCGCACGATTACAAGGGTGTGTGTACTTTACCCCTAGGCCCTTCCAGTTATTGGTTTCGAGTATCAGAATTGCGAAAATTTTGAGGGTTTCTCAACCATTCCTTAACTTCAAACTCCCATATCTCGCGAACGGATTGGCGAACTCGAGAAATTCCTGTTGCATCTGAAAGTAGAGACTCGCCCGATTAGAATGGTGTGTGTACTTTTCCCCTAGGCCATAGTAGTTATTGGTTTCGAGTATCAGACTTGCGAAAATTGTGATGGTTTCTCAACGATTCCTTAACTTCAAACTCCCATATCTCGCGAACGGATTTACGAAATCGAGAAATTCCTGTTGCATCTGAAAGTAGAAACTCGCCCAATTGCAATGGTATGTGCATTTTTCCCCTAGGCCATTGTAGTTATTCGTTTCTAGCATTAGAATTGCGAAAATTTTGATGGTTTCTCAAGCATTCCTTAACCTCAAACTTCAATATCTCGCGAACGGATTGACGAACTCGAGAAATTCCTGTTGCATCTGAAAGCAGAAACTCGCCCGATTACAACGGTATGTGAATTTTCCCCTAGGCCATTGTAGTTATTGGTTTCTAGCGTCAGAATTGCGAAAATTTTGATGGTTTCTCAACCATTTCTTAACTTCAAACTCCCATATCTCGCGAACGGATTGACGAACTCGAGAAATTCCTGTTGCATCTGAAAGTGGAAACTCGCCTGATTACAAAGGTATGTGTATTTTTCCCCTAGGCTTTTGTAGTTATTGGTTTCGAGTATCAGAATTGCGAGAATTTTGATGGTTTCTCAACCATTCCTTAACTTCAAACTCCCATATCTCGCGAACAGGTTGACGAACTGGAGAAATTCCTGTTGCATCTGAAAGTGGAAACTCGCCCGATTACAAAGGTATGTGTATTTTTCCCCTAGGCCTTTGTAGTTATTGGTTTCGAGTATCAGAATTGCGAGAATTTTGATGGTTTCTCAACAATTCCTTAACTTCAAACTACCATATCTTGCGAACGGAATGACGAACTCGAGAAATTCCTGTTGCATCTGAAAGTAGAGACTCGCCCGATTAGAATGGTGTGTGTACTTTTCCCCTAGGCCATTCCGGTTATTCGTTTCTAGCATCAGAATTGCGAGAATTTTGATGGTTTCTCAACCATTCCTTAACTTCAAACTCCCATATCTCGCGAACGGAATGACGAACTCGAGAAATTCCTGTTGCATCTGAAAGTAGAAACTCGCACGATTACAAGGGTGTGTGTACTTTACCTCTAGGCCCTTCCAGTTATTGGTTTCGAGTATCAGAATTGCGAAAATTTTGAGGGTTTCTCAACCATTCCTTAACTTCAAACTCCCATATCTCACGAACGGATTGGCGAACTCGAGAAATTCCTGTTGCATCTGAAAGTAGAGACTCGCCCGATTAGAATGGTGTGTGTACTTTTCCCCTAGGCCATTCCGGTTATTCGTTTCTAGCATCAGAATTGCGAAAATTTCGATGGTTTCTCAACCATTCCTTAACTTCAAACTCCCATATCTCGCGAACAGATTGACGAACTCGAGAAATTCCTGTTGCATCTGAAAGTGGAAACTCGCCCGATTACAAAGGTATGTGTATTTTGCCCCTAGGCCTTTGTAGTTATTGGTTTCGAGTATCAGAATTGCGAGAATTTTGATGGTTTCTCAACAATTCCTTAAATTCAAACTACCATATCTCGCGAACGGAATGACGAACTCGAGAAAATCCTGTTGCATCTGAAAGTAGAGACTCGCCCGATTAGAATGGTGTGTGTACTTTTCCCCTAGGCCATTCCAGTTATTCGTTTCTAGCATCAGAATTGCGAAAATTTTGATGGTTTTTCAACCATTCCTTAACTTCAAACTCCCATATCTCGCGAACGGATTGACGAACTCGAGAAATTCCTGTTGCATCTGAAAGCAGAAACTCGCCCGATTACAATGGTGTGTGTACCTTTCCCCTAGGCCATAGTAGTTATTGGTTTTGAGTATCAGACTTGCGAAAATTGTGATGGTCTCTCAACGATTCCTTAACTTCAAACTCCCATATCTCGCGAACGGATTTACGAAATCGAGAAATTCCTGTTGCATCTGAAAGTAGAAACTCGCCCGATTGCAACGGTATGTGTATTTTTCCCCTAGGCCATTGTAGTTATTCGTTTCTAGCATCAGAATTGCGAAAATTTTGATGGTTTCTCAAGCATTCCTTAACTTCAAACTTCCATATCTCGCGAACGGATAGACGAAATCGAGAAATTCCTATTGCATCTGAAAGCAGAAACTCGCCCGATTACAACGGTATGTGTATTTTCCCCTAGGCCATTGTAGTTATTGGTTTCTAGCGTCAGAATTGCGAAAATTTTGATGGTTTCTCAACCATTCCTTAACTTCAAACTCCCATATCTCGCGAACGGATTGACGAACTCGAGAAATTCCTGTTGCATCGGAAAGCATAAACTCGCCCGATTACAACGGTATGTGTATTTTTCCCCTAGGCCACTGTAGTTATTGGTTTCGAGTATCAGACTTGCGAAAATTTTGATGGTTTCTCAAACATTCCTTAACCTCAAACTACCATATCTCGCGAACGGATTGACGAACTCGAGAAATTCCTGTTGCATGTGAAAGTGGAAACTCGCCCGATTACAAGGGTATGTGTATTTTTCCCCTAGGCCTTTGTAGTTATTGGTTTCGAGTATCAGAATTCCGAGAATTTTGATGGTTTCTCAACCATTCCTTAACTTCAAACTCCCATATCTCGCGAACGGACTGACGAACTCGAGAAATTCCTGTTGCATCTGAAAGTAGAAACTCGCACGATTACAAGGGTGTGTGTACTTTACCCCTAGGCCCTTCCAGTTATTGGTTTCGAGTATCAGAATTGCGGAAATTTTGAGGGTTTCTCAACCATTCCTTAACTTCAAGCTCCCATATCTCGCGAACGGAATGACGAACTCGAGAAATTCCTGTTGCATCTGAAAGTAGAGTCTCGCCCGATTAGAATGGTGTGTGTACTTTTCCCCTAGGCCATTCCAGTTATTCGTTTCTAGCATCAGAATTGCGAAAATTTTGATGGTTTCTCAACCATTCCTTAACTTCAAACTCCCATATCTCGCGAACGGAATGACGAACTCGAGAAATTCCTGTTGCATCTGAAAGTAGAAACTCGCACGATTACAAGGGTGTGTGTACTTTACCCCTAGGCCCTTCCAGTTATTGGTTTCGAGTATCAGAATTGCGAAAATTTTGAGGGTTTCTCAACCATTCCTTAACTTCAAACTCCCATATCTCGCGAACGGATTGGCGAACTCGAGAAATTCCTGTTGCATCTGAAAGTAGAGACTCGCCCGATTAGAATGGTGTGTGTACTTTTCCCCTAGGCCATAGTAGTTATTGGTTTCGAGTATCAGACTTGCGAAAATTGTGATGGTTTCTCAACGATTCCTTAACTTCAAACTCCCATATCTCGCGAACGGATTTACGAAATCGAGAAATTCCTGTTGCATCTGAAAGTAGAAACTCGCCCAATTGCAATGGTATGTGCATTTTTCCCCTAGGCCATTGTAGTTATTCGTTTCTAGCATTAGAATTGCGAAAATTTTGATGGTTTCTCAAGCATTCCTTAACTTCAAACTTCAATATCTCGCGAACGGATTGACGAACTCGAGAAATTCCTGTTGCATCTGAAAGCAGAAACTCGCCCGATTACAACGGTATGTGAATTTTCCCCTAGGCCATTGTAGTTATTGGTTTCTAGCGTCAGAATTGCGAAAATTTTGATGGTTTCTCAACCATTTCTTAACTTCAAACTCCCATATCTCGCGAACGGATTGACGAACTCGAGAAATTCCTGTTGCATCTGAAAGTGGAAACTCGCCTGATTACAAAGGTATGTGTATTTTTCCCCTAGGCTTTTGTAGTTATTGGTTTCGAGTATCAGAATTGCGAGAATTTTGATGGTTTCTCAACCATTCCTTAACTTCAAACTCCCATATCTCGCGAACAGGTTGACGAACTGGAGAAATTCCTGTTGCATCTGAAAGTGGAATCTCGCCCGATTACAAAGGTATGTGTATTTTTCCCCTAGGCCTTTGTAGTTATTGGTTTCGAGTATCAGAATTGCGAGAATTTTGATGGTTTCTCAACAATTCCTTAACTTCAAACTACCATATCTCGCGAACGGAATGACGAACTCGAGAAATTCCTGTTGCATTTGAAAGTAGAGACTCGCCCGATTAGAATGGTGTGTGTACTTTTCCCCTAGGCCATTCCAGTTATTCGTTTCTAGCACCAGAATTGCGAAAATTTTGATGGTTTCTCAACCATTCCTTAACTTCAAACTCCCATATCTCGCGAACGGATTGACGAACTCGAGAAATTCCTGTTGCATCTGAAACAGAAACTCGCCCGATTACAATGGTGTGCGTACTTTTCCCCCAGGCCATTCCAGTTGTTCGTTTCTAACATCCGAATTGCGAAAATTTCGATGGTTTCTCAACCATTCCTTAACTTCAAACTCCCATATCTCGCGAACGGATCGACGAACTCGAGAAATTCCTGTTGCATCTGAAAGCAGAAACTCGCCCGATTACAATGGTGTGTGTACCTTTGCCCTAGGCCATAGTAGTTATTGGTTTCGAGTATCAGACTTGCGAAAATTGTGATGGTTTCTCAACGATTCCTTAACTTCAAACTCCCATATCTCGCGAACGGATTAACGAAATCGAGAAATTCCTGTTGCATCTGAAAGTAGAAACTCGCCCAATTGCAACAGTATGTGTATTTTTCCCCTAGGCCATTGTAGTTATTCGTTTCTAGCATTAGAATTGCGAAAATTTTGATGGTTTCTCAAGCATTCCTTAACTTCAAACTTCCATATCTCGCGAACGGATTGACGAACTCGAGAAATTCCTGTTGCATCTGAAAGCAGAAACTCGCCCGACTACAACGGTATGTATATTTTCCCCTAGGCCATTGTAGTTATTGGTTTCTAGCGTCAGAATTGCGAAAATTTTGATGGTTTCTCAACCATTCCTTAACTTCAAACACCCATATCTCGCGAACGGATTGACGAACTCGAGAAATTCCTGTTGCATCTGAAACTGGAAACTCGCCTGATTACAAAGGTATGTGTATTTTTCCCCTAGGCCTTTGTAGTTATTGGTTTCGAGTATCAGAATTGCGAGAATTTTGATGGTTTCTCAACCATTCCTTAACTTCAAACTCCCATATCTCGCGAACAGGTTGACGAACTCGAGAAATTCCTGTTGCATCTGAAAGTGGAAACTCGCCCGATTACAAAGGTATGTGTATTTTTCCCCTAGGCCTTTGTAGTTATTGGTTTCGAGTATCAGAATTGCGAGAATTTTGATGGTTTCTCAACAATTCCTTAACTTCAAACTACCATATCTTGCGAACGGAATGACGAACTCGAGAAATTCCTGTTGCATCTGAAAGTAGAGACTCGCCCGATTAGAATGGTGTGCGTACTTTTCCCCTAGGCCATTCCAGTTATTCGTTTCTAGCATCAGAATTGCGAAAATTTTGATGGTTTCTCAACCATTCCTTAACTTCAAACTCCCATATCTCGCGAACGGATTGACGAACTCGAGAAATTCCTGTTGCATCTGAAAGTGGAAACTCGCCCGATTACAAAGGTATGTGTATTTTTCCCCTAGGCCTTTGTAGTTATTCGTTTCTAGCATCAGAATTGCGAAAATTTTGATGGTTTCTCAAGCATTCCTTAACTTCAAACTTCCATATCTCGCGAACGCATTGACGAACTCGAGAAATTCCTGTTGCATCTGAAAGCAGAAACTCGCCTGATTACAACGGTATGTGTATTTTTCCCTAGGCCATTGTAGTTATTGGTTTCTAGCGTCAGAATTGCGAAAATTTTGAGGGTTTCTCAACCATTCCTTAACTTCAAACTCCCATATCTCGCGAACGGATTGACGAACTCGAGAAATTCCTGTTGCATCTGAAAGTGGAAGCTCGCCTGATTACAAAGGTATGTGTAGTTTTCCCCTAGGCCTTTGTAGTTATTGGTGTCGAGTATCAGAATTGCCAGAATTTTGATGGTCTCTCAACCATTCCTTAACTTCAAACTCCCATATCTCGCGAACGGAATGACGAACTCGAGAAATTCCTGTTGCATCTGAAAGTAGAAACTCGCACGATTACAAGGGTGTGTGTACTTTACCCCTAGGCCCTTCCAGTTATTGGTTTCGAGTGTCAGAATTGCGAAAATTTTGAGGGTTTCTCAACCATTCCTTAACTTCAAACTCCCATATCTCGCGAACGGATTGGCGAACTCGAGAAATTCCTGTTGCATCTGAAAGTAGAGACTCGCCCGATTAGAATGGTGTGTGTACTTTTCCCCTAGGCCATTCCGGTTATTCGTTTCTAGCATCAGAATTGCGAAAATTTCGATGGTTTCTCAACCATTCCTTAACTTCAAACTCCCATATCTCGCGAACAGATTGACGAACTCGAGAAATTCCTGTTGCATCTGAAAGTGGAAACTCGCCCGATTACAAAGGTATGTGTATTTTTCCCCTAGGCCTTTGTAGTTATTGGTTTCGAGTATCAGAATTGCGAGAATTTTGATGGTTTCTCAACAATTCCTAAACTTGAAACTACCATATCCCGCGAACGGATTGGCGAACTCGAGAAATTCCTGTTGCATCTGAAAGTAGAGACTCGCCCGATTACAAAGGTATGTGTATTTTTCCCCTAGGCCTTTGTAGTTATTGGTTTCGAGTATCAGAATTGCGATTATTTTGATGGTTTGTCAACAATTCCTTAACATCAAACTCCCATATCTCGCGAACGGAATGACGAACTCGAGAAATTCCTGTTGCATCTGAAAGTAGGGTCTCGCCCGATTAGAATGGTGTGTGTACTTTTCCCCTAGGCCATTCCGGTTATTCGTTTCTAGCATCAGAATTGCGATAATTTCGATGGTTTCTCAACCATTCCTTAACTTCAAACTCCCTATCTCGCGAACGGATTGACGAACTCGAGAAATTCCTGTTGCATCTGAAAGCAGAAACTCGCCCGATTACAATGGTGTGTGTACCTTCCCCCTAGGGCATAGTAGTTATTGGTTTCGAGTATCAGACTTGCGAAAATTGTGATGGTTTCTCAACGAGTCCTTAACTTCAAACTCCCATATCTCGCGAACGGATTTACGAAATCGAGAAATTCCTGTTGCATCTGAAAGTAGAAACTTGCCCGATTGCAACGGTATGTGTATTTTCCCCCTAGGCCATTGTAGTTATTCGTTTCTAGCATCAGAATTTCGAAAATTTTGATGGTTTCTCAAGCATTCCTTAACTTCAAACTTCCATATCTCGCGGACGGATTGACGAACTCGAGAAATTCCTGTTGCATCTGAAAGCAGAAACTCGCCCGATTACAACGGTATGTGTATTTTCCACTAGGCCATTGTAGTTATTGGTTTCTAGCGTCAGAATTGCGAAAATTTTGAGGGTTCCTCAACCATTCCTTAGCTTCAAACTCCCATATCTCGCGAACGGATTGGCGAACTCGAGAAATTCCTGTTGCATCTGAAAGTAGAGACTCGCCCGATTAGAATGGTGTGTGTACTTTTCCCCTAGGCCATTCCAGTTATTCGTTTCTAACATCAGAATTGCGAAAATTGTGATGGTTTCTCAACGATTCCTTAACTTCAAACTCCCATATCTCGCGAACGGATTGACGAACTCGAGAAATTCCTGTTGCATCTGAAAGTGGAAACTCGCCCGATTACAAAGGTATGTGTATTTTTCCCCTAGGCCTTTGTAGTTATTGGTTTCGAGTATCAGAATTGCGAGAATTTTGAAGGTTTCTCAACCATTCCTTAACTTCAAACTCCCATATCTCGCGAACGGAATGACGAACTCGAGAAATTCCTGTTGCACCTGAAAGTAGAGACTCGCCCGATTAGAATGGTGTGTGTACTTTTCCCCTAGGCCATTCCAGTTATTCGTTTCTAACATCAGAATTGCGAAAATTTTGAGGGTTTCCCAACCATTCCTTAACTTCAAACTCCCATATCTCGCGAACGGAATGACGAACTCGAGAAATTCCTGTTGCACCTGAAAGTGGAAACTCGCCCGATTACAGAGGTATGTGCATTTTCCCCCTAGGCCTTTGTTGTTATTGGTTTCGAGTATCAGACTTGCGAAAATTTTGATGGTTACTCAAGCATTCCTTAACGTCAAACTCCCATATTTCGCGAACGGATTGACGAACTCGAGGAATTCCTTTTGCATCTGAAAGCAGAAACTCGCCCGATTACAAAGATATGTGTTTTTCCCCAAGGCCTTTGTAGTTATTGGTTTCGAGTATCAGACTTGCGAAAATTTTGAGGGTTTCTCAACCATTCCTTAGCTTCAAACTCCCATATCTCGCGAACGGATTGACGAACTCGAGACATTCCTGTTGCATCTGAAAGTAGAGACTCGCCCGATTAGAATGGTGTGCGTACTTTTCCCCTAGGCCATTCCAGTTATTCGTTTCTAACATCAGAATTGCGAAAATTTCGATGGTTTCTCAACCATTCCTTAACTTCAAACTCCCATATCTCGCGAACGGAATGACGAACTCGAGAAATTCCTGTTGCATCTGAAAGTGGAAACTCGCCCGATTACAGAGGTATGTGCATTTTTCCCCTAGGCCTTTGTAGTTATTGGTTTCGAGTATCAGAATTGCGGGAATTTTGATGGTTTCCCAACCATTCCTTAACTTCAAACTCCCATATCTCGCGAACGGATTGACGAACTCGAGAAATCCTGTTGCATCTGAAAGTAGAGACTCGCCCGATTAGAATAGTGTGTGTACTTTTCCCCTAGGCCATTCCAGTTATTCGTTTCCTGCATCAGAATTGCGAAAATTTCGATGGTTTCTCAACCATTCCTTAACTTCAAACTCCCATATCTCGCGAACAGAATGACGAACTCGAGAAATTCCTGTTGCATTTGAAAGTAGAAACTCGCACGACTACAAGGGTGTGTGTACTTTCCCCCTAGGCCATTCCAGTTATTGGTTTCGAGTATCAGAATTGCGAAAATTTTGATGGTTTCTCAACCATTTCTTAACTTCAAACCCCCATATCTCGCGAACGGAATGACGAACTCGAGAAATTCCGGTTGCATCTGAAAGCAGAAACTCGCCCGATTACAATGGTGTGTGTACTTTTCCCCTAGGCCATAGTGTTATTGGTTTCGAGAATCAGACTTGCGAAGATTGTGATGGTTTCTCAACGATTCCTTAACTTCAAACTCCCATATCTCGCGAACGGAATGACGAACTCGAGAAATTCCTGTTGCATCTGAAAGTGGAAACTCGCCCGATTACAGAGGTATGTGCATTTTTCCCCTAGGCCTTTGTAGTTATTGGTTTCGAGTATCAGAATTGCGGGAATTTTGATGGTTTCCCAACCATTCCTTAACTTCAAACTCCCATATCTCGCGAACGGATTGACGAACTCGAGAAATCCTGTTGCATCTGAAAGTAGAGACTCGCCCGATTAGAATAGTGTGTGTACTTTTCCCCTAGGCCATTCTAGTTATTCGTTTCCAGCATCAGAATTGCGAAAATTTCGATGGTTTCTCAACCATTCCTTAACTTCAAACTCCCATATCTCGCGAACAGAATGACGAACTCGAGAAATTCCGGTTGCATCTGAAAGCAGAAACTCGCCCGATTACAATGGTGTGTGTACTTTTCCCCTAGGCCATAGTGTTATTGGTTTCGAGAATCAGACTTGCGAAAATTGTGATGGTTTCTCAACGATTCCTTAACTTCAAACTCCCATATCTCGCGAACGGAATGACGAACTCGAGAAATTCCTGTTGCATCTGAAAGTGGAAACTCGCCCGACTACAGAGGTATGTGCATTTTTCCCCTAGGCCTTTGTTGTTATTGGTTTCGAGTATCAGACTTGCGAAAATTTTGATGGTTACTCAAGCATTCCTTAACGTCAAACTCCCATATTTCGCGAACGGATTGACGAACTCGAGGAATTCCTTATGCATCTGAAAGGAGAAACTCGCCCGATTACAAAGATATGTGTTTTTCCCCAAGGCCTTTGTAGTTATTGGTTTCGAGTATCAGACTTGCGAAAATTTTGAGGGTTTCTCAACCATTCCTTAACTTCAAACTCCCATATCTCGCGAACGGAATGACGAACTCGAGAAATTCCTATTGCATCTGAAAGTAGAAACTCGCACGATTACAAGGGTGTGTGTACTTTTCCCCTAGGCAATTCCAGTTATTGGTTTCGAGTATCAGAATTGCGAAAATTTTGATGGTTTCTCAACCAATTCTTAACTTCAAACTCCCATATCTCGCGAACGGATTGACGAACTCGAGAAATTCCTGTTGCATCTGAAAGCAGAAACTCGCCCGATTACAAGGGTGTGTGTACTTTACCCCTAGGCCCTTCCAGTTATTGGTTTCGAGTATCAGAATTGCGAAAATTTTGAGGGTTTCTCAACCATTCCTTAACTTCCTACTCCCATATCTCGCGAACGGATTGACGAACTCGAGAAATTCCTGTTGCATCTGAAAGTAGAGACTCGCCCGATTAGAATGGTGTGCGTACTTTTCCCCTAGGCCATTCCAGTTATTCGTTTCTAACATCAGAATTGCGAAAATTTCGATGGTTTCTCAACCATTCCTTAACTTCAAACTCCCATATCTCGCGAACGGAATGACGAACTCGAGAAATTCCTGTTGCATCTGAAAGTGGAAACTCGCCCGATTACAGAGGTATGTGCATTTTTCCCCTAGGCCTTTGTTGTTATTGGTTTCGAGTATCAGACTTGCGAAAATTTTGATGGTTTCTCAAGCATTCCTTAAAGTCAAACTCCCATATTTAGCGAACGGATTGACGAACTCGAGAAATTCCTGTTGCATCTGAAAGTGGAAACTCGCCCGATTACAAAGGTATGTGTATTTTTCCCCTAGGCCTTTGTAGTTATTGGTTTCGAGTATCAGACTTGCGAAAATTTTGAGGGTTCCTCAACCATTCCTTAGCTTCAAACTCCCATATCTCGCGAACGGATTGACGAACTCGAGAAATTCCTGTTGCATCTGAAAGTAGAGACTCGCCCGATTAGAATGGTGTGCGTACTTTTCCCCTAGGCCATTCCAGTTATTCGTTTCTAACATCAGAATTGCGAAAATTTTGAGGGTTTCTCAACCATTCCTTAACTTCAAACTCCCATATCTCGCGAACGGATTGGCGAACTCGAGAAATTCCTGTTGCATCTGAAAGTAGAGACTCGCCCGATTACAAAGGTATGTGTATTTTTCCCCTAGGCCATTCCAGTTATTCGTTTCTAACATCAGAATTGCGAAAATTTCGATGGTTTCTCAACCATTCCTTAACTTCAAACTCCCATATCTCGCGAACGGAATGACGAACTCGAGAAATTCCTGTTGCATCTGAAAGTGGAAACTCGCCCGATTACAGAGGTATGTGCATTTTTCCCCTAGGCCTTTGTTGTTATTGGTTTCGAGTATCAGACTTGCGAAAATTGTGATGGTTTCTCAACGATTCCTTAACTTCAAACTCCCATATCTCGCGAACGGATTTACGAAATCGAGAAATTCCTGTTGCATCTGAAAGTAGACACTCGCCCGATTGCAACGGTATGTGTATTTTTCCCCTAGGCCATTGTAGTTATTGGTTTCGAGTATCAGACTTGCGATAATTTTGTGGGTTTCTCAACCATTCCTTAACTTCAAACTCCCATATCTCGCGAAAGGATTGACGAACTCGAGAAAATCCTGTTGCATCTGAAAGTGGAAACTCGCCCGATTACAGAGGTATGTGCATTTTTCCCCTAGGCCTTTGTTGTTATTGGTTTCGAGTATCAGACTTGCGAAAATTTTGAGGGTTTCTCAACCATTCCTTAAAGTCAAACTCCCATATCTCGCGAACGGATTGACGAACTCGAGAAATTCCTGTTGCATCTGAAAGTGGAAACTCGCCCGACTACAGAGGTATGTGCATTTTTCCCCTAGGCCTTTGTTGTTATTGGTTTCGAGTATCAGACTTGCGAAAATTTTGAGGGTTCCTCAACCATTCCTTAGCTTCAAACTCCCATATCTCGCGAACGGATTGACGAACTCGAGAAATTCCTATTGCATCTGAAAGTAGAAACTCGCACGATTACAAGGGTGTGTGTACTTTTCCCCTAGGCAATTCCAGTTATTGGTTTCGAGTATCAGAATTGCGAAAATTTTGATGGTTTCTCAACCAATTCTTAACTTCAAACTCCCATAACTCGCGAACGGATTGACGAACTCGAGAAATTCCTGTTGCATCTGAAAGCAGAAACTCGCCCGATTACAATGGTGTGTGTACTTTTCCCCTACGCCACTCCAGTTATTGGTTTCGAGTATCAGAATTGCGGGAATTTTGATGGTTTCTCAACCATTCCTTAACTTCAAACTCCCATATCTCGCGAACGGAATGACGAACTCGAGAAATTCCTATTGCATCTGAAAGTAGAAACTCGCAGGATTACAATGGTGTGTGTACTTTACCCCTAGGCCCTTCCAGTCTTTGGTTTCGAGTATCAGAATTGCGAAAATTTTGAGGGTTTCTCAACCATTCCTTAACTTCAAACTCCCATATCTCGCGAACGGATTGGCGAACGCGAGAAATTCCTGTTGCATCTGAAAGTCGAGACTCGCCCGATTAGAATGGTGTGTGTACTTTTCCCCTAGGCCATTCCAGTTATTCGTTTCTAGCATCAGAATTGCGAAAATTGTTATGGTTTCTCAACCATTACTTAACTTCAAACTCCCATATCTCGCGAACAGAATGACGAACTCGAGAAATCCCTGTTGCATCTGAAAGTAGAAACTCGCACGATTACAAGGGTGTGTGTACTTTTCCCCTAGGCCATTCCAGTTATTGGTTTCGAGTATCAGAATTGCGAAAATTTTGATGGTTTCTCAACCATTCCTTAACTTCAAACTCCCATATCTCCCGAACGGATTGACGAACTCGAGAAATTCCTGTTGCATCTGAAAGCAGAAACTCGCCCGATTACAATGGTGTGTGTACTTTTCCCCTAGGCCATAGTAGTTGTTGGTTTCGAGTATCAGACTTGCGAAAATTGTGATGGTTTCTCAACGATTCCTTAACTGCAAACTTCCATATCTCGCGAACGGATTGACGAACTCGAGAAATTCCTGTTGCATCTGAAAGTGGAATCTCGCCCGATTTCAAAGATATGTGTTTTTCCCCTAGGCCTTTGTAGTTATTGGTTTCGAGTATCAGACTTGCGAAAATTTCGATGGTTTCTCAACCATTCATTAATTTCAAACTCCCATATCTCGCGAACGGATTGACGAATTCGAGAAATTCCTGTTGCATCTGAAAGTAGAAACTCGCCCGATTGCAACGGTATGTGTATTTTTCCCCTAGGCCATTGTAGTTATTCGTTTCTAGCATCAGAATTGCGAAAATTTTGATGGTTTCTCAAGCATTCCTTAACTTCAAACTCCCATATCTCCCGAACGGATTTACGAAATCGAGAAATTCCTGTTGCATCTGAAAGTAGAAACTCGCCCGATTGCAACGGTATGTGTATTTTTCCCCTAGGTCGTTGTAGTTATTCGTTTCTAGCATCAGAATTGCGAAAATTTTGATGGTTTCTCAAGCATTCCTTAAATTCAAACTTCCGTATCTCGCGAACAGATTGACGAACTCGAGAAATTCCTGTTGCATCTGAAAGCAGAAACTCGCCCGATTACAACGGTATGTGTATTTTCCCCTAGGCCATTGGAGTTATTGGTTTCTAGCGTCAGAATTGCGAAAATTTTGATGGTTTCTCAACCATTCCTTGACTTCAAACTCCCATATCTCGCGAACAGAATGACGAACTCGAGAAATTCCTGTTGCATCTGAAAGTAGAAACTCGCCCGATTGCAACGGTATGTGTATTTTTCCCCTAGGTCGTTGTAGTTATTCGTTTCTAGCATCAGAATTGCGAAAATTTTGATGGTTTCTCAAGCATTCCTTAACTTCAAACTCCCATACCTCGCGAACGGATTGACGAACTCGAGAAATTCCTGCTGCATCTGAAAGTAGAAACTCGCCCGATTGCAACGGTATGTGTATTTTTCCCCTAGGTCGTTGTAGTTATTCGTTTCTAGCATCAGAATTGCGAAAATTTCGATGGTTTCTCAACCATTCATTAATTTCAAACTCCCATATCTCGCGAACGGATTGACGAACTCGAGAAATTCCTGTTGCATCTGAAAGTGGAAACTCGCCCGATTACAAAGGTGTGTGTACTTTTCCCCTAGGCCATTCCAGTCATTGTTTTCGAGTATCAGAATTGTGAAAATTTTGATGGTTTCTCAACCATTCCTTAACTTCAAACTCCCATATCTCCCGAACGGATTGACGAACTCGAGAAATTCCTGTTGCATCTGAAAGCAGAAACTCGCCCGATTACAATGGTGTGTGTACTTTTCCCCTAGGCCATAGTAGTTATTGGTTTCGAGTATCAGACTTGCGAAAATTGTGATGGTTTCTCAACGATTCCTTAACTTCAAACTCCCATATCTCGCGAACAGATTTACGAAATCGAGAAATTCCTGTTGCATCTGAAAGTAGAAACTCGCCCGATTGCAACGGTATGTGTATTTTTCCCCTAGGCCATTGTAGTTATTCGTTTCTAGCTTCAGAATTGCGAAAATTTTGATGGTTTCTCAAGCATTCCTTAACTTCAAACTTCCATATCTCGCGAACGGATTGACGAACTCGAGAAATTCCTGTTGCATCTGAAAGCAGAAACTCGCCCGATTACAACGGTATGTGTATTTTCCCCTAGGCCATTGTAGTTATTGGTTTCTAGCGTCAGAATTGCGAAAATTTTGATGGTTTCTCAACCATTCCTTAACTTCAAACTCCCATATCTCGCGAACAGATTTACGAAATCGAGAAATTCCTGTTGCATCTGAAAGTAGAAACTCGCCCGATTGCAACGGTATGTGTATTTTTCCCCTAGGCCATTGTAGTTATTCGTTTCTAGCTTCAGAATTGCGAAAATTTTGATGGTTTCTCAAGCATTCCTTAACTTCAAACTTCCATATCTCGCGAACGGATTGACGAACTCGAGAAATTCCTGTTGCATCTGAAAGCAGAAACTCGCCCGATTACAACGGTATGCGTATTTTCCCCTAGGCCATTGTAGTTAATGGTTTCTAGCGTCAGAATTGCGAAAATTTTGATGGTTTCTCAACCATTCCTTAACTTCAAACTCCCATATCTCGCGAACAGAATGACGAACCCGATAAATTCCTGTTGCATCTGAAAGTAGAAACTAGCCCGATTACAATGGTGTGTGTACTTTTCCCCTAGACCAAAGTAGTTATTGGTTTCGAGTATCAGACTTGCGAAAATCTTGAGGGTTCCTCAACCATTCCTTAACTTCAAACTCCCATATCTCGCGAACGGACTGACGAACTCGAGAAATTCCTGTTGCATCTGAAAGTGGAAACTCGCCCGATTACAAAGATATGTGTTTTTCCCCTAGGCCTTTGTAGTTATTGGTTTCGAGTATCAGACTTGCTAAAATTTTGAGGGTTTCTCAACCATTCCTTAACTTCAAACTCCCATATCTCGCGAACGGATTGACGAACTCGAGAAATTCCTGTTGCATCTGAAAGTAGAGACTCGCCCGATTAGAATGGTGTGTGTACTTTTCCCCTAGGACATTCCAGTTATTCGTTTCTAGCATCAGAATTGCGAAAATTTCGATGGTTTCTCAACCATTCATTAATTTCAAACTCCCATATCTCGCGAACGGATTGATGAACTCGAGAAATTCCTGCTGCATCTGAAAGTAGAAACTCGCCCGATTGCAACGGTATGTGTATTTTTCCCCTAGGCCATTGTAGTTATTCGTTTCTAGCATCAGAATTGCGAAAATTTTGATGGTTTCTCAAGCATTCCTTAACTTCAAACTTCCATATCTCGCGAACGGATTGACGAACTCGAGAAATTCCTGTTGCATCTGAAAGCTGAAACTCGCCCGATTACAACGGTATGTGTATTTTTCCCCTAGGCCATTCCAGTTATTCGTTTCTAGCATCAGAATTGCGAAAATTTCGATGGTTTCTCAACCATTCATTAATTTCAAACTCCCATATCTCGCGAACGGATTGTTGAACTCGAGAAATTCCTGTTGCATCTGAAAGCAGAAACTCGCCCGATTACAATGGTGTGTGTACTTCTCCCCTAGGCCATAGTAGTTATTGGTTTCGAGTATCAGACTTGCGAGAATTGTGATGGTTTCTCAACGATTCCTTAACTTCAAACTCCCATATCTCGCGAACAGATTTACGAAATCGAGAAATTCCTGTTGCATCTGAAAGTAGAAACTCGCCCGATTGCAACGGTATGTGTATTTTTCCCCTAGGCCATTGTAGTTATTCGTTTCTAGCATCAGAATTGCGAAAATTTTGATGGTTTCTCAAGCATTCCTTAACTTCAAACTTCCATATCTCGCGAACGGATTGACGAACTCGAGAAATTCCTGTTGCATCTGAAAGCAGAAACTCGCCCGATTACAACGGTATGTGTATTTTCCCCTAGGCCATTGTAGTTATTCGTTTCTAGCATCAGAATTGCGAAAATTTTGATGGTTTCTCAAGCATTCCTTAACTTCAAACTTCCATATCTCGCGAACGGATTGACGAACTCGAGAAATTCCTGTTGCATCTGAAAGCAGAAACTCGCCCGATTACAACGGTATGTGTATTTTCCCCTAGGCCATTGTAGTTATTGGTTTCTAGCGTCAGAATTGCGAAAATTTTGATGGTTTCTCAACCATTCCTTAACTTCAAACTCCCATATCTCGCGAACAGAATGACGAACTCGGGAAATTCCTGTTGCATCTGAAAGTAGAAACTCGCCCAATTACAATGGTGTGTGTACTTTTCCCCTAGACCAAAGTAGTTATTGGTTTCGAGTATCAGACTTGCGAAAATCTTGAGGGTTCCTCAACCATTCCTTAACTTCAAACTCCCATATCTCGCGAACGGACTGACGAACTCGAGAAATTCCTGTTGCATCTGAAAGTGGAAACTCGCCCGATTACAAAGATATGTGTTTTTCCCCTAGGCCATTGGAGTTATTGGTTTCTAGCGTCAGAATTGCGAAAATTTTGATGGTTTCTCAACCATTCCTTAACTTCAAACTCCCATATCTCGCGAACAGAATGACGAACTCGAGAAATTCCTGTTGCATCTGAAAGTAGAGACTCGCCCGATTAGAATGGTGTGTGTACTTTTCCCCTAGGCCATTCTAGTTATTCGTTTCTAGCATCAGAATTGCGAAAATTTCGATGGTTTCTCAACCATTCATTAATTTCAAACTCCCATATCTCGCGAACGGATTGACGAACTCGAGAAATTCCTGTTGCATCTGAAAGTGGAAACTCGCCCGATTACAAAGGTGTGTGTACTTTTCCCCTAGGCCATTCCAGTCATTGTTTTCGAGTATCAGAATTGCGAAAATTTTGATGGTTTCTCAACCATTCCTTAACTTCAAACTCCCATATCTCGCGAACGGATTGACGAACTCGAGAAATTCCTGTTGCATCTGAAAGCAGAAACTCGCCCGATTACAATGGTGTGTGTACTTTTCCCCTAGGCCATAGTAGTTATTGGTTTCGAGTATCAGACTTGCGAAAATTGTGATGGTTTCTCAACGATTCCTTAACTTCAAACTCCCATATCTCGCGAAAAGATTTACGAAATCGAGAAATTCCTGTTGCATCTGAAAGTAGAAACTCGCCCGATTGCAACGGTATGTGTATTTTTCCCCTAGGCCATTGTAGTTATTCGTTTCTAGCATCAGAATTGCGAAAATTTTGATGGTTTCTCAAGCATTCCGTTAACTTCAAACTTCCATATCTCGCGAACGGATTGACGAACTCGAGAAATTCCTGTTGCATCTGAAAGCAGAAACTCGCCCGATTACAACGGTATGTGTATTTTCCCCTAGGCCATTGTAGTTATTGGTTTCTAGCGTCAGAATTGCGAAAATTTTGATGGTTTCTCAACCATTCCTTAACTTCAAACTCCCATATCTCGCGAACAGAATGACGAACTCGATAAATTCCTGTTGCATCTGAAAGTAGAAACTCGCCCGATTGCAACGGTATGTGTATTTTTCCCCTAGGCCATTGTAGTTATTCGTTTCTAGCATCAGAATTGCGAAAATTTTGATGGTTTCTCAAGCATTCCTTAACTTCAAACTTCCATATCTCGCGAACGGATTGACGAACTCGAGAAATTCCTGTTGCATCTGAAAGCAGAAACTCGCCCGATTACAACGGTATGTGTATTTTCCCCTAGGCCATTGTAGTTATTGGTTTCTAGCGTCAGAATTGCGAAAATTTTGATGGTTTCTCAAACATTCCTTAACTTCAAACTCCCATATCTCGCGAACAGAATGACGAACTCGGGAAATTCCTGTTGCATCTGAAAGTAGAAACTCGCCCAATTACAATGGTGTGTGTACTTTTCCCCTAGACCAAAGTAGTTATTGGTTTCGAGTATCAGACTTGCGAATTCTTGAGGGTTCCTCAACCATTCCTTAACTTCAAACTCCCATATCTCGCGAACGGACTGACGAACTCGAGAAATTCCTGTTGCATCTGAAAGTGGAAACTCGCCCGATTACAAAGATATGTGTTTTTCCCCTAGGCCTTTGTAGTTATTGGTTTCGAGTATCAGACTTGCGAAAATTTTGAGGGTTTCTCAACCATTCATTAATTTCAAACTCCCATATCTCGCGAACGGATTGACGAGCTCGAGAAATTCCTGTTGCATCTGAAAGTGGAAACTCGCCCGATTACAAAGGTTTGTGTATTTTTCCCCTAGGCCTTTGTAGTTATTGGTTTCGAGTATCAGAATTGCGAGAATTTTTACGGTTTCTCAACCATTCTTTAACTTCAAACTCCCATATCTCGCGAACGGAATGTCGAACTTGAGAAATTCCTGTTGCATCTGAAAGTAGAAACTCGCACGATTACAAGGGTGTGTGTACTTTTCCCCTAGGCCACTCCAGTTATTGGTTTCGAGTATCAGAATTGCGAAAATTTTGATGGTTTCTCAACCATTCCTTAACTTCAAACTCCCATGTCTCGCGAACGAAATGACGAACTCGAGAAATTCCTGTTGCATCTGAAAGTGGAAACTCGCCCGATTACAAAGGTATGGGCATTTTTCCCCTAGGCCTTGGTAGTGATTGGTTTCGAGTATCAGACTTGCAAAAATTTTGATGGTTTCTCAAGCATTCCTTAACTTCAAACTCCCATACCTCGCGAACGGATTGACGAACTCGAGAAATTCCTGTTGCATCTGAAAGCAGAAACTCGCCCGATTGCAACGGTATGTGTATTTTCCCCTAGGCCATTGTAGTTATTGGTTTCTAGCGTCAGAATTGCGAAAATTTTGATGGTTTCTAAACCATTCCTTAACTTCAAACTCCCATATCTCGCGAACGGATTTACGAAATCGAGAAATTCCTGTTGCATCTGAATGTAGACACTCGCCCGATTACAACGGTATGTGTATTTCTCCCTTAGGCCTTTGTAGTTATTGGTTTCGAGTATCAGACTTGCGAAAATTGTGATGGTTTCTCAACGATTCCTTAACTTCAATCTCCCATATCTCGCGAACGGATTTACGAAATCGAGAAATTCCTGTTGCATCTGAAAGTAGAAACTCGCCCGATTGCAACGGTATGTGTATTTTTCCCCTAGGCCATTGTAGTTATTCGTTTCTAGCATCAGAATTGCGAAAATTTTGATGGTTTCTCAAGCATTCCTTAAATTCAAACTTCCATATCTCGCGAACGGATTGACGAACTCGAGAAATTCCTGTTGCATCTGAAAGCAGAAACTCGCCCGATTACAACGGTATGTGTATTTTCCCCTAGGCCATTGTAGTTATTGGTTTCTAGCGTCAGAATTGCGAAAATTTTGATGGTTTCTCAACCATTCCTTAAATTCAAACTCCCATATCTCGCGAACAGAATGACGAACTCGAGAAATTCCTGTTGCATCTGAAAGTAGAGACTCGCCCGATTAGAATGGTGTGTGTACTTTTCCCCTAGGCCATTGTAGTTATTCGTTTCTAGCATCAGAATTGCGAAAATTTTGATGGTTTCTCAAGCATTCCTTAACTTCAAACTTCCATATCTCGCGAACGGATTGACAAACTCGAGAAATTCCTGTTGCATCTGAAAGCAGAAACTCGCCCGATTACAACGTTATGTGTATTTTCCCCTAGGCCATTGTAGTTATTGGTTTCGAGTATCAGACATGCGATAATTTTGTGGGTTTCTCAACCATTCCTTAACTTCAAACTCCCATATCTCGCGAAAGGATTTACGAAATCGAGAAATTCCTGTTGCATCTGAAAGTAGAAACTCGCCCGATTGCAACGGTATGTGTATTTTTCCCCTAGGCCATTGTAGTTATTCGTTTCTAGCGTCAGAATTGCGAAAATTTTGATGGTTTTTCAACCATTCCTTAACTTCAAACTCCCATATCTCGCGAACAGAATGACGAACTCGAGAAATTCCTGTTGCATCTGAAAGTAGAGACTCGCCCGATTAGAATGGTGTGTGTACTTTTCCCCTAGGCCATTCCAGTTATTCGTTTCTAGCATCAGAATTGCGAAAATTTCGATGGTTTCTCAACCATTCATTAATTTCAAACTCCCATATCTCGCGAACAGATTGACGAACTCGAGAAATTCCTGTTGCATCTGAAAGTGGAAACTCTTCCGATTACAAAGGTGTGTGTATTTTTCCCCTAGGCCTTTGTAGTTATTGGTTTCGAGTATCAGAATTGCGAGAATTTTTATGGTTTCTCAACCATTCTTTAACTTCAAACTCCCATATCTCGCGAACGGAATGACGAACTCGAGAAATACCTGTTGCATCTGAAAGTAGAAACTCGCACGATTACAAGGGTGTGTGTACTTTTCCCCTTGGCCATTCCAGTTACTTGTTTCGAGTATCAGAATTGCGAAAATTTTAATGGTTTCTCAACCATTCCTTAACTTCAAACTCCCATGTCTCGCGAACGGAATGACGAACTCGAGAAATTCCTGTTGCATCTGAAAGTGGAAACTCGCCCGATTACAAAGGTATGGGCATTTTCCCCCTAGGCCTTTGTAGTAATTGGTTTCGAGTATCAGACTTGCAAAAATTTTGATGGTTTCTCAAGCATTCCTTAACTTCAAACTCCCATACCTCGCGAACGGATTGACGAACTCGAGAAATTCCTGTTGCATCTGAAAGCAGAAACTCGCCCGATTACAACGGTATGTGTATTTTCCCCTAGGCCATTGTAGTTATTGGTTTCGAGTATCAGACTTGCGAAAATTGTGATGGTTTCTCAACGATTCCTTAACTTCAAACTCCCATATCTCGCGAACGGATTTACGAAATCGAGAAATTCCTGTTGCATCTGAAAGTAGAAACTCGCCCAATTGCAACAGTATGTGTATTTTTCCCCTAGGCCATTGTAGTTATTCGTTTCTAGCTTCAGAATTGCGAAAATTTTGATGGTTTCTCAAGCATTCCTTAACTTCAAACTTCCATATCTCGCGAACGGATTGTCGAACTCGAGAAATTCCTGTTGCATCTGAAAGTAGAGACTCGCCCGATTAGAATGGTGTGTGTACTTTTCCCCTAGGCCATTCCAGTTATTCGTTTCTAACATCAGAATTGCGAAAATTTCGATGGTTTCTCAACCATTCATTAATTTCAAACTCCCATATCTCGCGAACAGATTGACGAACTCGAGAAATTCCTTTTCATCTGAAAGTGGAAACTCGCCCGATTACAAAGGTGTGTGTATTTTTCTCCTAGGCCTTTGTAGTTATTGGTTTCGAGTATCAGAATTGCGAGAATTTTTATGGTTTCTCAACCATTCTTTAACTTCAAACTCCCATATCTCGCGAACGGAATGACGAACTCGAGAAATACCTGTTGCATCTGAAAGTAGAAACTCGCACGATTACAAGGGTGTGTGTACTTTTCCCCTAGGCCATTCCAGTTATTGGTTTCGAGTATCAGAATTGCGAAAATTTTAATGGTTTCTCAACCATTCCTTAACTTCAAACTCCCATGTCTCGCGAACGGAATGACGAACTCGAGAAATTCCTGTTGCATCTGAAAGTGGAAACACGCCCGATTACAAAGGTATGGGCATTTTCCCCCTAGGCCTTTGTAGTAATTGGTTTCGAGTATCAGACTTTCAAAAATTTTGATGGTTTCTCAAGCATTCCTTAACTTCAAACTCCCATACCTCGCGAACGGATTGACGAACTCGAGAAATTCCTGTTGCATCTGAAAGCAGAAACTCGCCCGATTACAACGGTATGTGTATTTTCCCCTAGGCCATTGTAGTTATTGGTTTCGAGTATCAGTCTTGCGAAAATTGTGATGGTTTCTCAACCATTACTTAACTTCAAACTCCCATATCTCGCGAACAGAATGACGAACTCAAGAAATTCCTGTTGCATCTGAAAGTAGAAACTCGCCCGATTACAATGGTGTGTGTACTTTTCCCCTAGACGAAAGTAGTTATTGGTTTCGAGTATCAGACTTGCGAAAATCTTGAGGGTTCCTCAACCATTCCTTAACTTCAAACTCCCATATCTCGCGAACGGATTGACGAACTCGAGAAATTCCTGTTGCATCTGAAAGTGGAAACTCGCCCGATTACAAATATATGTGTTTTTCCCCTAGGCCATTCCAGTTATTCGTTTCTAGCATCAGAATTGCGAAAATTTCGATGGTTTCTCAACCATTCATTAATTTCCAACTCCCATATCTCGCGAACGGATTGACGAACTCGAGAAATTCCTGTTGCATCTGAAAGTGGAAACTCGCCCGATTACATAGGTGTGTGTATTTTTCCCCTAGGCCTTTGTAGTTATTGGTTTCGAGTATCAGAATTGCGAGAATTTTTACGGTTTCTCAACCATTCTTTAACTTCAAACTCCCATATCTCGCGAACGGAATGTCGAACTCGAGAAATTCCTGTTGCATCTGAAAGTAGAAACTCGCACGATTACAGGGGTGTGTGTACTTTTCCCCTAGGCCACTCCAGTTATTGGATTCGAGTATCAGAATTGCGAAAATTTTGATGGTTTCTCAACCATTCCTTAACTTCAAACTCCCATGTCTCGCGAACGGAATGACGAACTCGAGAAATTCCTGTTGCATCTGAAAGTGGAAACTCGCCCGATTACAAAGGTATGGGCATTTTTCCCCTAGGCCTTTGTAGTGGTCGGTTTCGAGTATCGGACTTGCAAAAATTTTGATGGTTTCTCAAGCATTCCTTGACTTCAAACTCCCATACCTCGCGAACGGATTGACGAACTCGAGAAATTCCTGTTGCATCTGAAAGCAGAAACTCGCCCGATTACAACGGTATGTGTATTTTCCCCTAGGCCATTGTAGTTATTGGTTTCGAGTATCAGACTTGCGAAAATTGTGATGGTTTCTCAACGATTCCTTAACTTCAAACTCCCATATCTCGCGAACGGATTTACGAAATCGAGAAGTTCCTGTTGCATCTGAAAGTAGAAACTCGCCCGATTGCAACGGTATGTGTATTTTTCCCCTAGGCCATTGTAGTTATTCGTTTCTAGCATCAGACTTGCAAAAATTTTGATTGTTTCTCAAGCATTCCTTAACTTCAAACTCCCATACCTCGCGAACGGATTGACGAACTCGAGAAATTCCTGTTGCATCTGAAAGTGGAAACTCGCCCGATTACAAAGGTATGTGTATTTTCCCCTAGGCCTTTGTAGTTATTGGTTTCGAGTATCAAACTTGCGAAAATTTTGATGGTTGCTCAACCATTCCTTAACTTCAAACTCCCATATCTCGCGAACGGATTTACGAAATCGAGAAATTCCTGTTGCATCTGAAAGTAGAAACTCGCCCGATTGCAACGGTATGTGTATTTTTCCCCTAGGCCATTGTAGTTATTCGTTTCTAGCATCAGAATTGCGAAAATTTTGATGGTTTCTCAAGCATTCCTTAACTTCAAACTTCCATATCTCGCGAACGGATTGACGAACATGAGAAATTCGTGTTGCATCTGAAAGCAGAAACTCGCCCGATTACAACGGTATGTGTATTTTCCCCTAGGCCATTGTAGTTATTGGTTTCTAGCGTCAGAATTGCGAAAATTTTGATGGTTTTTCAACCATTCCTTAAATTCAAACTCCCATATCTCGCGAACAGAATGACGAACTCGAGAAATTCCTGTTGCATCTGAAAGTAGAGACTCGCCCGATTAGAATGGTGTGTGTACTTTTCCCCTAGGCCATTCCAGTTATTCGTTTCTAGCATCAGAATTGCGAAAATTTCGATGGTTTCTCAACCATTCCTTAACTTCAAACTCCCATGTCTCGCGAACGGAATGACGAACTCGAGAAATTCCTGTTGCATCTGAAAGTGGAAACTCGCCCGATTACAAAGGTATGGGCATTTTCCCCCTAGGCCTTTGTAGTAATTGGTTTCGAGTATCAGACTTGCAAAAATTTTGATGGTTTCTCAAGCATTCCTTAACTTCAAACTCCCATACCTCGCGAACGGATTGACGAACTCGGGAAATTCCTGTTGCATCTGAAAGCGGAAACTCGCCCGATTACAACGGTATGTGTATTTTCCCCTAGGCCATTGTAGTTATTGGTTTCGAGCATCAGACTTGCGAAAATTGTGATGGTTTCTCAACCATTCCTTAACTTCAAACTCCCATATCTCGCGAACAGAATGACGAACTCGAGAAATTCCTGTTGCATCTGAAAGTAGAAACTCGCACGATTACAAGGGTGTGTGTACTTTTCCCCTAGGCTATTCCAGTTATTGGTTTCGAGTATCAGAATTGCGAAAATATTGATGGTTTCTCAACCATTCCTTAACTTCAAACTCCCATATCTCCCGAACGGATTGACGAACTCGAGAAATTCCTGTTGGACAATTCCTGTCCATCTGAAAGTGGAAACTCGCCCGATTACAAAGATATGTGTTTTTCCCCTAGGCCTTTGTAGTTATTCGTTTCTAGCATCAGAACTGCTTAAATTTTGATGGTTTCTCAAGCATTCCTTAACTTCAAACTTCCATATCTCGCGAACGGATTGACGAACTCGCGAAATTCCCGTTGCATCTGAAAGCAGAAACTCGCCCAATTACAACGGTATGTGTATTTTCCCCTAGGCCATTGTAGTTATTGGTTTCTAGCGTCAGAATTGCGAAAATTTTGATGGTTTCTCAAGCATTCCTTAAATTCAAACTCCCATATCTCGCGAACGGAATGACGAACTCGAGAAATCCCTGTTGCATCTGAAAGTAGAAACTCGCACAATTACAAGGGTGTGTGTACTTTTCCCCTAGGCCATTCCAGTTATTGGTTTCGAGTATCAGAATTGCGAAAATTTTGATGGTTTCTCAACCATTCCTTAACTTCAAACTCCCATGTCTCGCGAACGGAATGACGAACTCGAGAAATTCCTGTTGCATCTGAAAGTGGAAACTCGCCCGATTACAAAGGTGTGTGTATTTTTCCCCTAGGCCTTTGTAGTTATTGGTTTCGAGTATCAGAATTGCGAGAATTTTTACGGTTTCTCAACCATTCTCAACTTCAAACTCCCATATCTCGCGCACGGAATGTCGAACTCGAGAAATTCCTGTTGCATCTGAAAGTAGAAACTCGCACGATTACAAGGGTGTGTGTACTTTTTCCCTAGGCCACTCCAGTTATTGGTTTCGAGTATCAGAATTGCGAAAATTTTGATGGTTTCTCAACCATTCCTGAACTTCAAACTCCCATGTCTCGCGAACGGAATGACGAACTCGAGAAATTCCTCTTGCACCTGAAAGTGGAAACTCGCCCGATTACAAAGGTATGGGCATTTTTCCCCTAGGCCTTTGTAGTGATTGGTTTCGAGTATCAGACTTGCAAGAATTTTGATGGTTGCTCAAGCATTCCTTAACTTCAAACTCCCATACCTCGCGAACGGATAGACGAACTCGAGAAATTCCTGTTGCATCTGAAAGCAGAAACTCGCCCGATTACAACGGTATGTGTATTTTCCCCTAGGCCATTGTAGTTATTGGTTTCTAGCGTCAGAATTGCGAAAATTTTGATGGTTTCTAAACCATTCCTTAACTTCAAACTCCCATATCTCGCGACCGGATTTACGAAATCGAGAAATTCCTGTTGCATCTGAATGTAGAAACTCGCCCGATTACAACGGTATGTGTATTTTTCCCCTAGGCCTTTGTAGTTATTGGTTTCGAGTATCAGACTTGCGAAAATTGTGATGGTTTCTCAACGATTCCTTAACTTCAAACTCCCATATCTCGCGAACGGATTTACGAAATCGAGAAATTCCTGTTGCATCTGAAAGTGGAAACTCGCCCGATTACAAAGGTATGGGCATTTTTCCCCTAGGTCTTTGTAGTGATTGGTTTCGAGTATCAGACTTGCAAAAATTTTGATGGTTTCGCAAGCAATCCTTAACTTCAAACTACCATTCCTCACGAACGGATTGTCGAACTCGAGAAATTCCTGTTGCATCTGAAAGCAGAAACTCGCCCGATTACAACGGTATGTGTATTTTCCCCTAGGCCATTGTAGTTATTGGTTTCTAGCGTCAGAATTGCGAAAATTTTGATGGTTTCTAAACCATTCCTTAACTTCAAACTCCCATATCTCGCGAACGGATTTACGAAATCGAGAATTTCCTGTTGCATCTGAAAGTAGAAACTCGCCCGATTGCAACGGTATGCGTATTTTTCCCCTAGGCCATTGTAGTTATTCGTTTCTAGCATCAGAATTGCGAAAATTTTGATGGTTTCTCAAGCATTCCTTAACTTCAAACTTCCATATCTCGCGAACGGATTGACGAACTCGAGAAATTCCTGTTGCATCTGAAAGCAGAAACTCGCCCGATTACAACGGTATGTGTATTTTCCCCTAGGCCATTGTAGTTATTGGTTTCTAGCGTCAGAATTGCGAAAATTTTGATGGTTTCTCAACCATTCCTTAAATTCAAACTCCCATATCTCGCGAACAGAATGACGAACTCGAGAAATTCCTGTTGCATCTGAAAGTGGAAACTCGCCCGATTACAAAGGTGTGTGTATTTTTCCCCTAGGCCTTTGTAGTTATTGGTTTCGAGTATCAGAATTGCTAGAATTTTTATGGTTTCTCAACCATTCTTTAACTTCAAACTCCCATATCTCGCGAACGGAATGACGAACTCGAGAAATCCCTGTTGCATCTGAAAGTAGAAACTCGCACGATTACAAGGGTGTGTGTACTTTTTCCCTAGGCCACTCCAGTTATTGGTTTCGAGTATCAGAATTGCGAGAATTTTTATGGTTTCTCAACCATTCTTTAACTTCAAACTCCCATGTCTCGCGAACGGAATGACGAACTCGAGAAATTCCTGTTGCATCTGAAAGTAGAAACTCGCCCGATTACAATGGTGTGTGTACTTTTCCCCTAGACCAAAGTAGTTATTGGTTTCGAGTATCAGACTTGCGAAAATTTTGATGGTTTCTCAAGCATTCCTTAACTTCAACCTCCCATATCTCGCGAACGGAATGACGAACTCGAGAAATCCCTGTTGCATCTAAAAGTAGAAACTCGCACAATTACAAGGGTGTGTGTACTTTTCCCCTAGGCCATTCCAGTTATTTGTTTCGAGTATCAGAATTGCGAAAATTTTGATGGTTTCTCAACCATTCCTTAACTTCAAACTCCCATGTCTCGCGAACGGAATGACGAACTCGAGAAATTCCTGTTGCATCTGAAAGTGGAAACTCGCCCGATTACAAAGGTGTGTGTATTTTTCCTCTAGGCCTTTGTAGTTATTGGTTTCGAGTATCAGAATTGCGAGAATTTTTACGGTTTCTCAACCATTCTTAACTTCAAACTCCCATATCTCGCGAACGGAATGTCGAACTCGAGAAATTCCTGTTGCATCTGAAAGTAGAAACTCGCACGATTACAAGGGTGTGTGTACTTTTTCCCTAGGCCACTCCAGTTATTGGTTTCGAGTATCAGAATTGCGAAAATTTTGATGGTTTCTCAACCATTCCTGAACTTCAAACTCCCATGTCTCGCGAACGGAATGACGAACTCGAGAAATTCCTCTTGCATCTGAAAGTGGAAACTCGCCCGATTACAAAGGTATGGGCATTTTTCCCCTAGGCCTTTGTAGTGATTGGTTTCGAGTATCAGACTTGCAAAAATTTTGATGGTTTCTAAACCATTCCTTAACTTCAAACTCCCATATCTCGCGAACGGATTTACGAAATCGAGAAATTCCTGTTGCATCTGAATGTAGACACTCGCCCGATTACAACGGTATGTGTATTTCTCCCTTAGGCCTTTGTAGTTATTGGTTTCGAGTATCAGACTTGCGAAAATTGTGATGGTTTCTCAACGATTCCTTAACTTCAATCTCCCATATCTCGCGAACGGATTTACGAAATCGAGAAATTCCTGTTGCATCTGAAAGTAGAAACTCGCCCGATTGCAACGGTATGTGTATTTTTCCCCTAGGCCATTGTAGTTATTCGTTTCTAGCATCAGAATTGCGAAAATTTTGATGGTTTCTCAAGCATTCCTTAAATTCAAACTTCCATATCTCGCGAACGGATTGACGAACTCGAGAAATTCCTGTTGCATCTGAAAGCAGAAACTCGCCCGATTACAACGGTATGTGTATTTTCCCCTAGGCCATTGTAGTTATTGGTTTCTAGCGTCAGAATTGCGAAAATTTTGATGGTTTCTCAACCATTCCTTAAATTCAAACTCCCATATCTCGCGAACAGAATGACGAACTCGAGAAATTCCTGTTGCATCTGAAAGTAGAGACTCGCCCGATTAGAATGGTGTGTGTACTTTTCCCCTAGGCCATTGTAGTTATTCGTTTCTAGCATCAGAATTGCGAAAATTTTGATGGTTTCTCAAGCATTCCTTAACTTCAAACTTCCATATCTCGCGAACGGATTGACAAACTCGAGAAATTCCTGTTGCATCTGAAAGCAGAAACTCGCCCGATTACAACGTTATGTGTATTTTCCCCTAGGCCATTGTAGTTATTGGTTTCGAGTATCAGACATGCGATAATTTTGTGGGTTTCTCAACCATTCCTTAACTTCAAACTCCCATATCTCGCGAAAGGATTTACGAAATCGAGAAATTCCTGTTGCATCTGAAAGTAGAAACTCGCCCGATTGCAACGGTATGTGTATTTTTCCCCTAGGCCATTGTAGTTATTCGTTTCTAGCGTCAGAATTGCGAAAATTTTGATGGTTTTTCAACCATTCCTTAACTTCAAACTCCCATATCTCGCGAACAGAATGACGAACTCGAGAAATTCCTGTTGCATCTGAAAGTAGAGACTCGCCCGATTAGAATGGTGTGTGTACTTTTCCCCTAGGCCATTCCAGTTATTCGTTTCTAGCATCAGAATTGCGAAAATTTCGATGGTTTCTCAACCATTCATTAATTTCAAACTCCCATATCTCGCGAACAGATTGACGAACTCGAGAAATTCCTGTTGCATCTGAAAGTGGAAACTCTTCCGATTACAAAGGTGTGTGTATTTTTCCCCTAGGCCTTTGTAGTTATTGGTTTCGAGTATCAGAATTGCGAGAATTTTTATGGTTTCTCAACCATTCTTTAACTTCAAACTCCCATATCTCGCGAACGGAATGACGAACTCGAGAAATACCTGTTGCATCTGAAAGTAGAAACTCGCACGATTACAAGGGTGTGTGTACTTTTCCCCTTGGCCATTCCAGTTACTTGTTTCGAGTATCAGAATTGCGAAAATTTTAATGGTTTCTCAACCATTCCTTAACTTCAAACTCCCATGTCTCGCGAACGGAATGACGAACTCGAGAAATTCCTGTTGCATCTGAAAGTGGAAACTCGCCCGATTACAAAGGTATGGGCATTTTCCCCCTAGGCCTTTGTAGTAATTGGTTTCGAGTATCAGACTTGCAAAAATTTTGATGGTTTCTCAAGCATTCCTTAACTTCAAACTCCCATACCTCGCGAACGGATTGACGAACTCGAGAAATTCCTGTTGCATCTGAAAGCAGAAACTCGCCCGATTACAACGGTATGTGTATTTTCCCCTAGGCCATTGTAGTTATTGGTTTCGAGTATCAGACTTGCGAAAATTGTGATGGTTTCTCAACCATTCCTTAACTTCAAACTCCCATATCTCCCGAACGGATTGACGAACTCGAGAAATTCCTGTTGCATCTGAAAGCAGAAGCTCGCCCGATTACAATGGTGTGTGTACTTTTCCCCTAGGCCATAGTAGTTATTGGTTTCGAGTATCAGACTTGCGAAAATTGTGATGGTTTCTCAACGATTCCTTAACTTCAAACTCCCATATCTCGCGAACGGATTTACGAAATCGAGAAATTCCTGTTGCATCTGAAAGTAGAAACTCGCCCAATTGCAACAGTATGTGTATTTTTCCCCTAGGCCATTGTAGTTATTCGTTTCTAGCTTCAGAATTGCGAAAATTTTGATGGTTTCTCAAGCATTCCTTAACTTCAAACTTCCATATCTCGCGAACGGATTGTCGAACTCGAGAAATTCCTGTTGCATCTGAAAGTAGAGACTCGCCCGATTAGAATGGTGTGTGTACTTTTCCCCTAGGCCATTCCAGTTATTCGTTTCTAACATCAGAATTGCGAAAATTTCGATGGTTTCTCAACCATTCATTAATTTCAAACTCCCATATCTCGCGAACAGATTGACGAACTCGAGAAATTCCTTTTCATCTGAAAGTGGAAACTCGCCCGATTACAAAGGTGTGTGTATTTTTCTCCTAGGCCTTTGTAGTTATTGGTTTCGAGTATCAGAATTGCGAGAATTTTTATGGTTTCTCAACCATTCTTTAACTTCAAACTCCCATATCTCGCGAACGGAATGACGAACTCGAGAAATACCTGTTGCATCTGAAAGTAGAAACTCGCACGATTACAAGGGTGTGTGTACTTTTCCCCTAGGCCATTCCAGTTATTGGTTTCGAGTATCAGAATTGCGAAAATTTTAATGGTTTCTCAACCATTCCTTAACTTCAAACTCCCATGTCTCGCGAACGGAATGACGAACTCGAGAAATTCCTGTTGCATCTGAAAGTGGAAACACGCCCGATTACAAAGGTATGGGCATTTTCCCCCTAGGCCTTTGTAGTAATTGGTTTCGAGTATCAGACTTTCAAAAATTTTGATGGTTTCTCAAGCATTCCTTAACTTCAAACTCCCATACCTCGCGAACGGATTGACGAACTCGAGAAATTCCTGTTGCATCTGAAAGCAGAAACTCGCCCGATTACAACGGTATGTGTATTTTCCCCTAGGCCATTGTAGTTATTGGTTTCGAGTATCAGTCTTGCGAAAATTGTGATGGTTTCTCAACCATTACTTAACTTCAAACTCCCATATCTCGCGAACAGAATGACGAACTCAAGAAATTCCTGTTGCATCTGAAAGTAGAAACTCGCCCGATTACAATGGTGTGTGTACTTTTCCCCTAGACGAAAGTAGTTATTGGTTTCGAGTATCAGACTTGCGAAAATCTTGAGGGTTCCTCAACCATTCCTTAACTTCAAACTCCCATATCTCGCGAACGGATTGACGAACTCGAGAAATTCCTGTTGCATCTGAAAGTGGAAACTCGCCCGATTACAAATATATGTGTTTTTCCCCTAGGCCATTCCAGTTATTCGTTTCTAGCATCAGAATTGCGAAAATTTCGATGGTTTCTCAACCATTCATTAATTTCCAACTCCCATATCTCGCGAACGGATTGACGAACTCGAGAAATTCCTGTTGCATCTGAAAGTGGAAACTCGCCCGATTACATAGGTGTGTGTATTTTTCCCCTAGGCCTTTGTAGTTATTGGTTTCGAGTATCAGAATTGCGAGAATTTTTACGGTTTCTCAACCATTCTTTAACTTCAAACTCCCATATCTCGCGAACGGAATGTCGAACTCGAGAAATTCCTGTTGCATCTGAAAGTAGAAACTCGCACGATTACAGGGGTGTGTGTACTTTTCCCCTAGGCCACTCCAGTTATTGGATTCGAGTATCAGAATTGCGAAAATTTTGATGGTTTCTCAACCATTCCTTAACTTCAAACTCCCATGTCTCGCGAACGGAATGACGAACTCGAGAAATTCCTGTTGCATCTGAAAGTGGAAACTCGCCCGATTACAAAGGTATGGGCATTTTTCCCCTAGGCCTTTGTAGTGGTCGGTTTCGAGTATCGGACTTGCAAAAATTTTGATGGTTTCTCAAGCATTCCTTGACTTCAAACTCCCATACCTCGCGAACGGATTGACGAACTCGAGAAATTCCTGTTGCATCTGAAAGCAGAAACTCGCCCGATTACAACGGTATGTGTATTTTCCCCTAGGCCATTGTAGTTATTGGTTTCGAGTATCAGACTTGCGAAAATTGTGATGGTTTCTCAACGATTCCTTAACTTCAAACTCCCATATCTCGCGAACGGATTTACGAAATCGAGAAGTTCCTGTTGCATCTGAAAGTAGAAACTCGCCCGATTGCAACGGTATGTGTATTTTTCCCCTAGGCCATTGTAGTTATTCGTTTCTAGCATCAGACTTGCAAAAATTTTGATTGTTTCTCAAGCATTCCTTAACTTCAAACTCCCATACCTCGCGAACGGATTGACGAACTCGAGAAATTCCTGTTGCATCTGAAAGTGGAAACTCGCCCGATTACAAAGGTATGTGTATTTTCCCCTAGGCCTTTGTAGTTATTGGTTTCGAGTATCAAACTTGCGAAAATTTTGATGGTTGCTCAACCATTCCTTAACTTCAAACTCCCATATCTCGCGAACGGATTTACGAAATCGAGAAATTCCTGTTGCATCTGAAAGTAGAAACTCGCCCGATTGCAACGGTATGTGTATTTTTCCCCTAGGCCATTGTAGTTATTCGTTTCTAGCATCAGAATTGCGAAAATTTTGATGGTTTCTCAAGCATTCCTTAACTTCAAACTTCCATATCTCGCGAACGGATTGACGAACATGAGAAATTCGTGTTGCATCTGAAAGCAGAAACTCGCCCGATTACAACGGTATGTGTATTTTCCCCTAGGCCATTGTAGTTATTGGTTTCTAGCGTCAGAATTGCGAAAATTTTGATGGTTTTTCAACCATTCCTTAAATTCAAACTCCCATATCTCGCGAACAGAATGACGAACTCGAGAAATTCCTGTTGCATCTGAAAGTAGAGACTCGCCCGATTAGAATGGTGTGTGTACTTTTCCCCTAGGCCATTCCAGTTATTCGTTTCTAGCATCAGAATTGCGAAAATTTCGATGGTTTCTCAACCATTCCTTAACTTCAAACTCCCATGTCTCGCGAACGGAATGACGAACTCGAGAAATTCCTGTTGCATCTGAAAGTGGAAACTCGCCCGATTACAAAGGTATGGGCATTTTCCCCCTAGGCCTTTGTAGTAATTGGTTTCGAGTATCAGACTTGCAAAAATTTTGATGGTTTCTCAAGCATTCCTTAACTTCAAACTCCCATACCTCGCGAACGGATTGACGAACTCGGGAAATTCCTGTTGCATCTGAAAGCGGAAACTCGCCCGATTACAACGGTATGTGTATTTTCCCCTAGGCCATTGTAGTTATTGGTTTCGAGCATCAGACTTGCGAAAATTGTGATGGTTTCTCAACCATTCCTTAACTTCAAACTCCCATATCTCGCGAACAGAATGACGAACTCGAGAAATTCCTGTTGCATCTGAAAGTAGAAACTCGCACGATTACAAGGGTGTGTGTACTTTTCCCCTAGGCTATTCCAGTTATTGGTTTCGAGTATCAGAATTGCGAAAATATTGATGGTTTCTCAACCATTCCTTAACTTCAAACTCCCATATCTCCCGAACGGATTGACGAACTCGAGAAATTCCTGTTGGACAATTCCTGTCCATCTGAAAGTGGAAACTCGCCCGATTACAAAGATATGTGTTTTTCCCCTAGGCCTTTGTAGTTATTCGTTTCTAGCATCAGAACTGCTTAAATTTTGATGGTTTCTCAAGCATTCCTTAACTTCAAACTTCCATATCTCGCGAACGGATTGACGAACTCGCGAAATTCCCGTTGCATCTGAAAGCAGAAACTCGCCCAATTACAACGGTATGTGTATTTTCCCCTAGGCCATTGTAGTTATTGGTTTCTAGCGTCAGAATTGCGAAAATTTTGATGGTTTCTCAAGCATTCCTTAAATTCAAACTCCCATATCTCGCGAACGGAATGACGAACTCGAGAAATCCCTGTTGCATCTGAAAGTAGAAACTCGCACAATTACAAGGGTGTGTGTACTTTTCCCCTAGGCCATTCCAGTTATTGGTTTCGAGTATCAGAATTGCGAAAATTTTGATGGTTTCTCAACCATTCCTTAACTTCAAACTCCCATGTCTCGCGAACGGAATGACGAACTCGAGAAATTCCTGTTGCATCTGAAAGTGGAAACTCGCCCGATTACAAAGGTGTGTGTATTTTTCCCCTAGGCCTTTGTAGTTATTGGTTTCGAGTATCAGAATTGCGAGAATTTTTACGGTTTCTCAACCATTCTCAACTTCAAACTCCCATATCTCGCGCACGGAATGTCGAACTCGAGAAATTCCTGTTGCATCTGAAAGTAGAAACTCGCACGATTACAAGGGTGTGTGTACTTTTTCCCTAGGCCACTCCAGTTATTGGTTTCGAGTATCAGAATTGCGAAAATTTTGATGGTTTCTCAACCATTCCTGAACTTCAAACTCCCATGTCTCGCGAACGGAATGACGAACTCGAGAAATTCCTCTTGCACCTGAAAGTGGAAACTCGCCCGATTACAAAGGTATGGGCATTTTTCCCCTAGGCCTTTGTAGTGATTGGTTTCGAGTATCAGACTTGCAAGAATTTTGATGGTTGCTCAAGCATTCCTTAACTTCAAACTCCCATACCTCGCGAACGGATAGACGAACTCGAGAAATTCCTGTTGCATCTGAAAGCAGAAACTCGCCCGATTACAACGGTATGTGTATTTTCCCCTAGGCCATTGTAGTTATTGGTTTCTAGCGTCAGAATTGCGAAAATTTTGATGGTTTCTAAACCATTCCTTAACTTCAAACTCCCATATCTCGCGACCGGATTTACGAAATCGAGAAATTCCTGTTGCATCTGAATGTAGAAACTCGCCCGATTACAACGGTATGTGTATTTTTCCCCTAGGCCTTTGTAGTTATTGGTTTCGAGTATCAGACTTGCGAAAATTGTGATGGTTTCTCAACGATTCCTTAACTTCAAACTCCCATATCTCGCGAACGGATTTACGAAATCGAGAAATTCCTGTTGCATCTGAAAGTGGAAACTCGCCCGATTACAAAGGTATGGGCATTTTTCCCCTAGGTCTTTGTAGTGATTGGTTTCGAGTATCAGACTTGCAAAAATTTTGATGGTTTCGCAAGCAATCCTTAACTTCAAACTACCATTCCTCACGAACGGATTGTCGAACTCGAGAAATTCCTGTTGCATCTGAAAGCAGAAACTCGCCCGATTACAACGGTATGTGTATTTTCCCCTAGGCCATTGTAGTTATTGGTTTCTAGCGTCAGAATTGCGAAAATTTTGATGGTTTCTAAACCATTCCTTAACTTCAAACTCCCATATCTCGCGAACGGATTTACGAAATCGAGAATTTCCTGTTGCATCTGAAAGTAGAAACTCGCCCGATTGCAACGGTATGCGTATTTTTCCCCTAGGCCATTGTAGTTATTCGTTTCTAGCATCAGAATTGCGAAAATTTTGATGGTTTCTCAAGCATTCCTTAACTTCAAACTTCCATATCTCGCGAACGGATTGACGAACTCGAGAAATTCCTGTTGCATCTGAAAGCAGAAACTCGCCCGATTACAACGGTATGTGTATTTTCCCCTAGGCCATTGTAGTTATTGGTTTCTAGCGTCAGAATTGCGAAAATTTTGATGGTTTCTCAACCATTCCTTAAATTCAAACTCCCATATCTCGCGAACAGAATGACGAACTCGAGAAATTCCTGTTGCATCTGAAAGTGGAAACTCGCCCGATTACAAAGGTGTGTGTATTTTTCCCCTAGGCCTTTGTAGTTATTGGTTTCGAGTATCAGAATTGCTAGAATTTTTATGGTTTCTCAACCATTCTTTAACTTCAAACTCCCATATCTCGCGAACGGAATGACGAACTCGAGAAATCCCTGTTGCATCTGAAAGTAGAAACTCGCACGATTACAAGGGTGTGTGTACTTTTTCCCTAGGCCACTCCAGTTATTGGTTTCGAGTATCAGAATTGCGAGAATTTTTATGGTTTCTCAACCATTCTTTAACTTCAAACTCCCATGTCTCGCGAACGGAATGACGAACTCGAGAAATTCCTGTTGCATCTGAAAGTAGAAACTCGCCCGATTACAATGGTGTGTGTACTTTTCCCCTAGACCAAAGTAGTTATTGGTTTCGAGTATCAGACTTGCGAAAATTTTGATGGTTTCTCAAGCATTCCTTAACTTCAAACTCCCATGTCTCGCGAACGGAATGACGAACTCGAGAAATTCCTCTTGCACCTGAAAGTGGAAACTCGCCCGATTACAAAGGTATGGGCATTTTTCCCCTAGGCCTTTGTAGTGATTGGTTTCGAGTATCAGACTTGCAAGAATTTTGATGGTTGCTCAAGCATTCCTTAACTTCAAACTCCCATACCTCGCGAACGGATAGACGAACTCGAGAAATTCCTGTTGCATCTGAAAGCAGAAACTCGCCCGATTACAACGGTATGTGTATTTTCCCCTAGGCCATTGTAGTTATTGGTTTCTAGCGTCAGAATTGCGAAAATTTTGATGGTTTCTAAACCATTCCTTAACTTCAAACTCCCATATCTCGCGACCGGATTTACGAAATCGAGAAATTCCTGTTGCATCTGAATGTAGAAACTCGCCCGATTACAACGGTATGTGTATTTTTCCCCTAGGCCTTTGTAGTTATTGGTTTCGAGTATCAGACTTGCGAAAATTGTGATGGTTTCTCAACGATTCCTTAACTTCAAACTCCCATATCTCGCGAACGGATTTACGAAATCGAGAAATTCCTGTTGCATCTGAAAGTGGAAACTCGCCCGATTACAAAGGTATGGGCATTTTTCCCCTAGGTCTTTGTAGTGATTGGTTTCGAGTATCAGACTTGCAAAAATTTTGATGGTTTCGCAAGCAATCCTTAACTTCAAACTACCATTCCTCACGAACGGATTGTCGAACTCGAGAAATTCCTGTTGCATCTGAAAGCAGAAACTCGCCCGATTACAACGGTATGTGTATTTTCCCCTAGGCCATTGTAGTTATTGGTTTCTAGCGTCAGAATTGCGAAAATTTTGATGGTTTCTAAACCATTCCTTAACTTCAAACTCCCATATCTCGCGAACGGATTTACGAAATCGAGAATTTCCTGTTGCATCTGAAAGTAGAAACTCGCCCGATTGCAACGGTATGCGTATTTTTCCCCTAGGCCATTGTAGTTATTCGTTTCTAGCATCAGAATTGCGAAAATTTTGATGGTTTCTCAAGCATTCCTTAACTTCAAACTTCCATATCTCGCGAACGGATTGACGAACTCGAGAAATTCCTGTTGCATCTGAAAGCAGAAACTCGCCCGATTACAACGGTATGTGTATTTTCCCCTAGGCCATTGTAGTTATTGGTTTCTAGCGTCAGAATTGCGAAAATTTTGATGGTTTCTCAACCATTCCTTAAATTCAAACTCCCATATCTCGCGAACAGAATGACGAACTCGAGAAATTCCTGTTGCATCTGAAAGTGGAAACTCGCCCGATTACAAAGGTGTGTGTATTTTTCCCCTAGGCCTTTGTAGTTATTGGTTTCGAGTATCAGAATTGCTAGAATTTTTATGGTTTCTCAACCATTCTTTAACTTCAAACTCCCATATCTCGCGAACGGAATGACGAACTCGAGAAATCCCTGTTGCATCTGAAAGTAGAAACTCGCACGATTACAAGGGTGTGTGTACTTTTTCCCTAGGCCACTCCAGTTATTGGTTTCGAGTATCAGAATTGCGAGAATTTTTATGGTTTCTCAACCATTCTTTAACTTCAAACTCCCATGTCTCGCGAACGGAATGACGAACTCGAGAAATTCCTGTTGCATCTGAAAGTAGAAACTCGCCCGATTACAATGGTGTGTGTACTTTTCCCCTAGACCAAAGTAGTTATTGGTTTCGAGTATCAGACTTGCGAAAATTTTGATGGTTTCTCAAGCATTCCTTAACTTCAACCTCCCATATCTCGCGAACGGAATGACGAACTCGAGAAATCCCTGTTGCATCTAAAAGTAGAAACTCGCACAATTACAAGGGTGTGTGTACTTTTCCCCTAGGCCATTCCAGTTATTTGTTTCGAGTATCAGAATTGCGAAAATTTTGATGGTTTCTCAACCATTCCTTAACTTCAAACTCCCATGTCTCGCGAACGGAATGACGAACTCGAGAAATTCCTGTTGCATCTGAAAGTGGAAACTCGCCCGATTACAAAGGTGTGTGTATTTTTCCTCTAGGCCTTTGTAGTTATTGGTTTCGAGTATCAGAATTGCGAGAATTTTTACGGTTTCTCAACCATTCTTAACTTCAAACTCCCATATCTCGCGAACGGAATGTCGAACTCGAGAAATTCCTGTTGCATCTGAAAGTAGAAACTCGCACGATTACAAGGGTGTGTGTACTTTTTCCCTAGGCCACTCCAGTTATTGGTTTCGAGTATCAGAATTGCGAAAATTTTGATGGTTTCTCAACCATTCCTGAACTTCAAACTCCCATGTCTCGCGAACGGAATGACGAACTCGAGAAATTCCTCTTGCATCTGAAAGTGGAAACTCGCCCGATTACAAAGGTATGGGCATTTTTCCCCTAGGCCTTTGTAGTGATTGGTTTCGAGTATCAGACTTGCAAAAATTTTGATGGTTTCGCAAGCATTCCTTAACTTCAAACTCCCATACCTCGCTAACGGATTGACGAACTCGAGAAATTCCTGTTGCATCTGAAAGTAGAAACTCGCACGATTACAAGGGTGTGTGTACTTTTTCCCTAGGCCACTCCAGTTATTGGTTTCGAGTATCAGAATTGCGAGAATTTTTATGGTTTCTTAACCATTCTTTAACTTCAAACTCCCATGTCTCGCGAACGGAATGACGAACTCGAGAAATTCCTGTTGCATCTGAAAGTGGAAACTCGCCCGATTACAAAGGTGTGTGTATTTTTCCCCTAGGCCTTTGTAGTTATTGGTTTCGAGTATCAGAATTGCGAGAATTTTTATGGTTTCTCAACCATTCTTTAACTTCAAACTCCCATATCTCGCGAACGGAATGTCGAACTCGAGAAATTCCTGTTGCATCTGAAAGTAGAAACTCGCACGATTACAAGGGTGTGTGTACTTTTTCCCTAGGCCACTCCAGTTATTGGTTTGGAGTATCAGAATTGCGAAAATTTTGATGGTTTCTCAACCATTCCTGAACTTCAAACTCCCATGTCTCGCGAACGGAATGACGTACTCGAGAAATTCCTCTTGCATCTGAAAGTGGAAACTCGCCCGATTACAAAGGTATGGGCATTTTTCCCCTAGGCCTTTGTAGTGATTGGTTTCGAGTATCAGACTTGCAAAAATTTTGATGGTTTCGCAAGCATTCCTTAACTTCAAACTCCCATACCTCGCGAACGGATTGACGAACTCGAGAAATTCCTGTTGCATCTGAAAGCAGAAACTCGCCCGATTACAACGGTATGTGTATTTTCCCCTAGGCCATTGTAGTTATTGGTTTCTAGCGTCAGAATTGCGAAAATTTTGATGGTTTCTAAACCATTCCTTAACTTCAAACTCCCATATCTCGCGAACGGATTTACGAAATCGAGAAATTCCTCTTGCATCTGAATGTAGAAACTCGCCCGATTACAACGGTATGTGTATTTTTCCCCTAGGCCTTTGTAGTTATTGGTTTCGAGTATCAGACTTGCGAAAATTGTGATGGTTTCTCAACGATTCCTTAACTTCAAACTCCCATATCTCGCGAACGGATTTACGAAATCGAGAAATTCCTGTTGCATCTGAAAGTAGAAACTCGCCCGATTGCAACGGTATGTGTATTTTTCCCCTAGGTCATTGTAGTTATTCGTTTCTGGCATCAGAATTGCGAAAATTTTGATGGTTTCTCAAGCATTCCTTAACTTCAAACTCCCATATCTCGCGAACAGAATGACGAACTCGAGAAATTCCTGTTGCATCTGAAAGTAGAGACTCGCCTGATTAGAATGGTGTGTGTACTTTTCCCCTCGGCCATTCCAGTTATTCGTTTCTAGCATCAGAATTGCGAAAATTTCGATGGTTTCTCAACCATTCATTAACTTCAAACTCCCATATCTCGCGTACGGATTGACGAACTCGAGAAATTCCTGTTGCATCTGAAAGTGGAAACTCGCCCGATTACAAAGGTGTGTGTATTTTTCCCCTAGTCCTTTGTAGTTATTGGTTTCGAGTATCAGAATTGCGAGAATTTTTATGGTTTCTCAACCATTCTTTAACTTCAAACTCCCATATCTCGCGAACGGAATGACGAACTCGAGAAATCCCTGTTGCATCTGAAAGTAGAAACTCGCACGATTACAAGGGTGTGTGTACTTTTTCCCTAGGCCACTCCAGTTATTGGTTTCGAGTATCAGAATTGCGAGAATTTTTATGGTTTCTCAACCATTCTTTAACTTCAAACTCCCATGTCTCGCGAACGGAATGACGAACTCGAGAAATTCCTGTTGCATCTGAAAGTGGAAACTCGCCCGATTACAAAGGTGTGTGTATTTTTCCCCTAGGCCTTTGTAGTTATTGGTTTCGAGTATCAGAATTGCGAGAATTTTTACGGTTTCTCAACCATTCTTAACTTCAAACTCCCATATCTCGCGAACGGAATGTCGAACTCGAGAAATTCCTGTTGCATCTGAAAGTAGAAACTCGCACGATTACAAGGGTGTGTGTACTTTTTCCCTAGGCCACTCCAGTTATTGGTTTCGAGTATCAGAATTGCGAAAATTTTGATGGTTTCTCAACCATTCCTGAACTTCAAACTCCCATGTCTCGCGAACGGAATGACGTACTCGAGAAATTCCTCTTGCATCTGAAAGTGGAAACTCGCCCGATTACAAAGGTATGGGCATTTTTCCCCTAGGCCTTTGTAGTGATTGGTTTCGAGTATCAGACTTGCAAAAATTTTGATGGTTTCGCAAGCATTCCTTAACTTCAAACTCCCATACCTCGCGAACGGATTGACGAACTCGAGAAATTCCTGTTGCATCTGAAAGCAGAAACTCGCCCGATTACAACGGTATGTGTATTTTCCCCTGGGCCATTGTAGTTATTGGTTTCTAGCGTCAGAATTGCGAAAATTTTGATGGTTTCTAAACCATTCCTTAACTTCAAACTCCCATATCTCGCGAACGGATTTACGAAATCGAGAAATTCCTGTTGCATCTGAAAGTAGGAACTCGCACGATTACAAGGGTGTGTGTACTTTTCCCCTAGGCCATTCCAGTTATTGGTTTCGAGTATCAGACTTGCGAAAATTTTGAAGGTTCCTCAACCATTCCTTAACTTCAAACTCCCATGTCTCGCGAACGGAATGACGAACTCGAGAAATTCCTGTTGCATCTGAAAGTAGAAACTCGCCCGGTTACAATGGTGTGTGTACTTTTCCCCTAGGCCATTCCAATTATCGGTTTCGAGTACCAGACCAGCGAAAATTTTGATGGTTCCTCAACCATTCCTTAACTTCAAACTCCCATATCTCGCAAACGGATTGACGAACTCGAGAAATTCCTGTTGCATTTGAAAGTAGAAACTCGCCCCATTACAACGGCGTGTGTACTTTTCCCCTAGGCCATTCCAGTTATTGGTTTCGAGTATCAGACTTGCGAAAATTTTGATGGGTTCTCAACCATTCTTTAACTTCAAACTCCCATATGTCGGGAACGGCTGACGAACTCGAGAAATTCCTGTTGCATCTGAAACCAGAAACTCGTCCGATTACAACGGTATGTGTATTTTGGCCCTAGGCCATAGTAGTCATTGGTTTCGAGTATCAGACATGCGAAAATTTTTATGGTTTCTCAACCATTCCTTAACTTCAAACTCCCATACCTCGCGAACGTATTGGCGAACTCGAGAAATTCCTGTTGCATCTGAAAGTGGAAACTCGCCCGATTACAGTGGTGTATGTACTTTTCCCCTAGGCCATTCCAGTTATAGGTTTCGAGTATCAGACCAGCGAAAATTTTGATGGTTTCTCAAACATTCCGTAACTTCAAACTCCCATATCTCGCGAACAGATTGACGAACTCCAGAATTTCCTATTGCATCTGAAAGCAGAAACTCGCCCGATTACAACGGTATGTGTATTTTTGCCCTAGGCCATTGTAGTTATTGGTTTCGCGTATCAGACTTAAGACAATTTTGATGGTTTCTCAAGCATTCCTTAACTTCTAACTCCCATATCTCGCGAACGGATTGACGAACTCGATTATTTCCTGTTGCATCTGAAAGTAGAAACTCAACCGATTAGAATGGTTTTTGTACTTTTCCGCTAGGTCATTCCAGTTATTCGTTTCTAGCATCAGAAATGCGAAAATTTTGATGGTGGTCTCAACCATTCCTTAACTTCAAACTCCCATATCTCGCGAACGGATTGACGAACTCGAGAAATTCCTGTTGCATCTGAAAGTAGAAGCACGCTCGATTAAAATGGTCTGTGTACTTTTCCCCTAGGGCATTCCAGTTAATGGTTTCGAGTATCAGATTTGCGAAAACTTTGTTGGTTTCTCAACCATTCCTTAACTTCAAACTCCCATACCTCGGGAACGGATTGGCTAACTCGAGAAATTCCTGTTGCATCTGAAAGTAGAAACTCGCCCGATTACACTGGTTTGTATACTTTTCCCCTAGGCCATTCCAGTTTTTCGTTTCTAGCATTAGAATTGCGAAAATTTTGATGGTTTCTTAACCATCTCTTAACTCCAAACTCCGATATTTCGCGAACGCATTGACGAATCCGAAAAAATTTCTGTTGCATCCGAAAGTAGAAGCTCTCCCGATTACAATGGTATGTGAATTTTTCCCCCAAGCCTTTGTAGTTGTTGGTTTCGAGTATCAGACTCGCGACAATTTTGATGGTTTCTCAACCATTCCTTAACTTCAAACTCACATATCTCGCGAACGGGTTGACGAACTCGAGAAATTCCTGTTGCATCTGAATGTAGAAACCCGCCCGATTACAACGGTGTGTGTACTTTTCCCCTAGGGCGTTCCAATTATTGGTTTCGAGTATCAGACCAGCGAAAATTTTGATGGTTTCTCAAGCATTCCTTAACTTCAAACTCACATATCTCGCGAACGGATTGCCGAATCCGAAAAATGTCTGTTGCATCTGAAAGTAGAAACTCTCCCGATTACAAGGGTATGTGTATTTTGCCCCTAGGCCTATCCAGTTATTGGTTTCGAGTATCAGACTTGCGAAAATTTTGATGGTTTCTCAACCGTTCCTTAATTTCAAACTCCCATATCTCGCGAACGGATTGGCGAACTCGATTATTTCCTGTTGCACCTTAAAGTAGAAACACGTCCGATTACAATGGTGTGTGTACTTTTCCCCTAGGTCATTCCAGTTATTCGATTCTAGCATCAGAATTGCGAAAATTTTGATGGTTTCTCAACCATTCCTTATCTTCAAACTCCCATATCTCGCGAACGGATTGACGAACTCGAGAAATTTCTGTCGGATCTGAAAGTAGAAAGTCGCCCGTTTACACAGGTATGTGTATATTTCCCCTAGGCCTTTGTAGTCATTGGTTTCGCGTATCAGACTTGCGTAAATATTGATGGTTTCTCAAGCATTCCTTAACTTCAAACTCACATATCTCGCGAACGGATTGCCGAATCCGAAAAATATCTGTTGCATCTGAAAGTAGAAACTCTCCCGATTACAAGGGTATGTGTATTTTGCCCCTAGGCCTATCCAGTTATTGGTTTCGAGTATCAGACTTGCGAAAATTTTGATGGTTTCTCAACCGTTCCTTAATTTCAAACTCCCATATCTCGCGAACGGATTGGCGAACTCGATTATTTCCTGTTGCACCTTAAAGTAGAAACACGTCCGATTACAATGGTGTGTGTACTTTTCCCCTAGGTCATTCCAGTTATTCGTTTCTAGCATCAGAATTGCGAAAATTTTGATGGTTTCTCAACCATTCCTCAACTTCAAACTCCCATATCTCGCGAACGGATTGACGAACTCGAGAAATTCCTGTTGCATCTGAAAGTATCAACTCGCCCGATTACAAAGGTATGTGTATTTTTCCCCTAGGGCTTTGTAGTTATTGGTTTCGAGTTCCAGACTTGCGAAAATTTTGATGGTTTCTCAAGCATTCCTTAACTTCAAACTCCCATATTTCGCGAACGAATTGACGAACTCGATTATTTCCTGTTGCATCTGAAAGTAGAAAGTCTACCGATTACAATGGTGTGTGTACTTTTCCCCTACGTCATCCCAGTTATTCGATTCTAGCATCAGAATTGCGAAAATTTTGATGGTTTCTCAACCATTCCTTAACTTCAAACTCCCATACTTCGCGAACGGATTGGCGTACTCGAGAAATTCCTGTTGCATCTGAAAGTAGAAACTCGACCGATTACAATGGTGTGTGTACTTTTTCCCTAGGTCATTCCAGTTATTCGTTTCTAGCATCGGAATTGCCAAAATTTTGATGGTTTCTCAACCATTCCTTAACTTCAAACTCACATATCTCGCGAACGGATTGACGAACTCGAGAAATTCCTGCTGCATCTGAAAGAAGAATGTCGCCCGTTTACATAGGTATGTGTATTTTTCCCCTAGGCCTATTAGTTATTGGTTTCGAGTATCAGACTTGCGAAAATTGTGATGGTTCCTCAACCATTTCTTAACTTCAAACTCCCATATCTGGCGAACTAATTGACGAACACGAGATATTCCGGTTGCATCTGGAAGAAGAAACTCTCCCGATTACAACGGTATGTTTTTTTTTCCCCTAAGCCTTTGTAGTTATTGGTTTCGAGTATCAGACTTGCGAAAATTTTGATGGTTTCTCAACCGTTCCTTAACTTCAAACTCCCATATCTCGCGAACGGATTGACGAACTCGAGAAATTCCTGTTGCATCTGAAAGCAGAGACTCTTCCGATTACAACGGTATGTGTATTTTTGCCCTAGGCCATAGTAGTTATTGGTTTCGAGTACCAGACTTGCGAAAATTTTAATGGTTTCTCAACCGTTCCTTACTTTCAAACTCCCATATCTCGCGAACGGATTGGCGAACTCGATTATTTCCTGTTGCACCTTAAAGTAGAAACACGGCCGATTATAAAGGTGTATGTACTTTTCCCCTAGGTCATTCCAGTTATTCGTTTCTAGCATCAGAATTGCGAAAATTTTGATGGTTTCTCAACCATTCCTCAACTTCAAACTCCCATATCTCGCGTACGGATTAACGAGCTCGATCAATTCCTGTTGCATGTGAAAGTATAAACTCGCCCGATTACAAACGTATGTGTATTTTTCCCCTAGGGCTTTGTAGTTATTGGTTTCGAGTTTCAGACTTGCGAAAATTTTGATGGTTTCTCAACCATTCCTTAACTTCAAACTCCCATATCTAGCGAACGGATTGACGAACTCGAGAAATTCCTGTTGCATCTGAAAGTAGAAACTCGCCCGATTACAAAGGTATGTGTATTTTTTCCCTAGGCCATTCCAGTTATTGGTTTCGAGTACCAGACTTGCGAAAATTTTGATGGTTTCTCAACCGTTCCTTAGTTTCAAACTCCCATATCTCGCGAACGGATTGACGAACTCGATTATTTCCTGTTGCATCTGAAAGTAGAAAGTCTACCGATTACAATGGTGGGTGTACTTTTCTCCTAGGTCATTCCAGTTATTCGATTCTAGCATCAGAATTGCGAAAATTTTGATGGTTTCTCAACGATTCCTTAACTTCAAACTCCCATATCTCGCGAACGGATTGACGAACTCGAGAAATTCCTGTTGCATCTGAAACCAGAAGCTCGTCCGATTACAACGGTATGTGTATTTCTGCCCTAGGCCATAGTAGTTATAGGTTTCGAGTATCAGACTTGCGAAAATTTTGATGGTTTCTCAACCATTCCTTAACTTCAAACTCCGATACCTCGCGAACGGATTGGCGTACTCGAGAAGTTCCTGTCGCCTCTGAAAGTAGAAACTTGCCCGATTACAATGGTGTATGTACTTTTCCCCTAGGCCGTTCCAGTTATTGGTTTCCAGTATCACACTTGCGAAAATTTTGATGGTTTCTCAACCATTCCTTAACTTCATACTCCCATATCTCGCGAACCGATTGACGAACTCGAGAAATTCCTGTTGCATCTGAAAGTAGAAACTCGCCCCATTACAATTTTGTGTGTACTTTTCCCCTAGGCCATTCCAGTTATTGGTTTCGAGTATCAGTTTTGCGAAAATTTTGATGGTTTCTCAACCATTCCTTAACTTCAAACTCCGATACCTCGCGAACGGATTGACGTACTCGAGAAGTTCCTGTCGCCTCTGAAAGTAGAAACTTGCCCGATTACAATGGTGTGTGTACTTTTTCCCTAGGTCATTCCAGTTATTCGTTTCTAGCATCAGAATTGCGAAAATTTTGATGGGTTCTCAACCATCCCTTAACTTCAAACTTCCATATCTCTCGAACGGATTGACGAACTCGAGAAATTCCTGTTGCATCTAAAAGCAGAAACTCGCCCGATTACAACGGTATGTGTATTTTTGCCCTAGGCCATAGTAGTTATTGGTTTCGAGTATCAGACTTGCGAAAATTTTGATGGTTTCTCAACCATTCCTTAACTTCAAACTCCGATACCTCGCGAACGGATTGGCGAACTCGAGAAATTCCTGTTGCATTTGAAATTAAAAACTGGCCCGATTACAATGGTGTGTGTACTTTTCCCCTAGGCCGTTCCAGTTATTGGTTTCGAGTATCAGACTTGCGAAAATTGTGAAGGATTCTCAACCATTCCTTAACTTCAAACTCCCATACCTCGCGAACGGATTGACGAAGTCGAGAAATTCCCGTTGCATCTGAAAGTAGAATCTCCCGCGATTACAAAGGTATGTGTATTTTTCCCCTAAGCCTTTGTAGTTATTGGTTTCGAATATCAGACTTGCGACAATTTTGATTGTTTCTCAACCGTTCCTTAATTTCAAACTCCCATATCTCGCAAACGGATTGACGAACTCGAGAAATTCCTGTTGCATCTGAAAGAAGAAACTCCCCCGATAACAAAGGTATGTGTATTTTTCCTCTAGGCCTTTGTAGTTATTGGTTTCGAGTATCAGACTTGCGAAAATTTTGATGGTTTCTCAACCATTCCTTAACTTCAAACTCCGATACCTCGCGAACGGATTGGCGTACTCGAGAAGTTCCTGTCGCCTCTGAAAGTAGAAACTTGCCCGATTACAATGGTGTATGTACTTTTCCCCTAGGCCGTTCCAGTTATTGGTTTCGAGTATCACACTTGCGAAAATTTTGATGGTTTCTCAACCATTCCTTAACTTCATACTCCCATATCTCGCGAACGGATTGAAGAACTCGAGAAATTCCTGTTGCATCTAAAAGCAGAAACTCGCCCGATTACAAAGGTATGTGTATTTTTGCCCTAGGCCATAGTAGTTATTGGTTTCGAGTTTCAGACTTGCGAAAATTTTGATGGTTTCTCAACCGTTCCTTAATTTCAAACTCCCATATCTCGCGAACGGATTGACGAACTCGAGAAATTCCTGTTGCATCTGAAAGTAGAAACTCCCCCGATTACAATGGTATGTGTATTTTTCCCCTAAGCCTTTGTAGTTATTGGTTTTGAGTATCAGACTTGCGACAATTTTGATGGTTTCTCAACCGTTCCTTAATTTCAAACTCCCATATCTCGCGAACGGATTGAAGAACTCGAGAAATTCCTGTTGCATCTGAAAGTAGAAACTCGCCCTATTACAATGGTGTGTGTACTTTTCCCCTAGGCCGTTGCAGTTATTGGTTTCGAGTATCAGACCACCGAAAATTTTGATGGTTTCTCAAGCATTCCTTAACTTCATTCTCCCATTTCTCGCGAACGGATTGACGCACTCGAGAAATTCCTGTTGCATCTGAAAGTAGAAACACGTCCGATTACAATGGTGTGCGTACTTTTCCCCTAGACCATTCCAGTTATTGGTTTCGAGTATCAGACTTGCGAAAATTTTGATGGTTTCTCAAGCATTCCTTAACTTCAAACTCCCATATCTCGCGAACGGATTGACGAACTCGAGAAATTCCTGTTGCATCTGAAAGTAGAAACTCCCCCGATCACAAAGGTATGTGTATTCTTCCCCTAAGCCTTTGTAGTTATTGGTTTCGAATATCAGACTTGCGAAAATTTTGATGGTTTCTCAACCATTCCTTAACTTCAAACTCCGATACCTCGCGAACGGATTGGCGTACTCGAGAAGTTCCTGTCGCCTCTGAAAGTAGAAACTTGCCCGATTACAATGGTGTATGTACTTTTCCCCTAGGCCGTTCCAGTTATTGGTTTCGAGTATCACACTTGCGAAAATTTTGATGGTTTCTCAACCATTCCTTAACTTCAATCTCCCATATCTCGCGAACGGATTGACGAACTCGAGAAATTCCTGTTGCATCTAAAAGCAGAAACTCGCCCGATTACAACGGTATGTGTATTTTTGCCCTAGGCCATAGTAGTTATTGGTTTCGAGTATCAGACTTGCGACAATTTTGATGGTTTCTCAACCGTTCCTTAATTTCAAACTCCCATATCTCGCGAACGGATTGACGAACTCGAGAAATTCCTGTTGCATCTTAAAGTAGAAACTTGCCCGATTACAATGGTGTGTGTACTTTTTCCCTAGGTCATTCCAGTTATTCGTTTCTAGCATCAGAATTGCGAAAATTTTGATGGGTTCTCAACCATCCCTTAACTTCAAACTTCCATATCTCTCGAACGGATTGACGAACTCGAGAAATTCCTGTTGCATCTAAAAGCAGAAACTCGCCCGATTACAACGGTATGTGTATTTTTGCCCTAGGCCATAGTAGTTATTGGTTTCGAGTATCAGACTTGCGAAAATTTTGATGGTTTCTCAACCATTCCTTAACTTCAAACTCCGATACCTCGCGAACGGATTGGCGAACTCGAGAAATTCCTGTTGCATTTGAAATTAAAAACTGGCCCGATTACAATGGTGTGTGTACTTTTCCCCTAGGCCGTTCCAGTTATTGGTTTCGAGTATCACACTTGCGAAAATTTTGATGGTTTCTCAACCATTCCTTAACTTCAATCTCCCATATCTCGCGAACGGATTGACGAACTCGAGAAATTCCTGTTGCATCTAAAAGCAGAAACTCGCCCGATTACAACGGTATGTGTATTTTTGCCCTAGGCCATAGTAGTTATTGGTTTCGAGTATCAGACTTGCGACAATTTTGATGGTTTCTCAACCGTTCCTTAATTTCAAACTCCCATATCTCGCGAACGGATTGACGAACTCGAGAAATTCCTGTTGCATCTGAAAGTAGAAACTTGCCCGATTACAATGGTGTGTGTACTTTTTCCCTAGGTCATTCCAGTTATTCGTTTCTAGCATCAGAATTGCGAAAATTTTGATGGGTTCTCAACCATCCCTTAACTTCAAACTTCCATATCTCTCGAACGGATTGACGAACTCGAGAAATTCCTGTTGCATCTAAAAGCAGAAACTCGCCCGATTACAACGGTATGTGTATTTTTGCCCTAGGCCATAGTAGTTATTGGTTTCGAGTATCAGACTTGCGAAAATTGTGAAGGATTCTCAACCATCCCTTAATTTCAAACTCCCATATCTCGCAAACGGATTGACGAACTCGAGAAATTCCTGTTGCATCTGAAAGAAGAAACTCCCCCGATAACAAAGGTATGTGTATTCTTCCCCTGAGCCTTTGTAGTTATTGGTTTCGAATATCAGACTTGCGAAAATTTTGATGGTTTCTCAACCATTCCTTAACTTCAAACTCCGATACCTCGCGAACGGATTGGCGTACTCGAGAAGTTCCTGTCGCCTCTGAAAGTAGAAACTTGCCCGATTACAATGGTGTATGTACTTTTCCCCTAGGCCGTTCCAGTTATTGGTTTCCAGTATCACACTTGCGAAAATTTTGATGGTTTCTCAACCATTCCTTAACTTCATACTCCCATATCTCGCGAACCGATTGACGAACTCGAGAAATTCCTGTTGCATCTGAAAGTAGAAACTCGCCCCATTACAATTTTGTGTGTACTTTTCCCCTAGGCCATTCCAGTTATTGGTTTCGAGTATCAGTTTTGCGAAAATTTTGATGGTTTCTCAACCATTCCTTAACTTCAAACTCCGATACCTCGCGAACGGATTGGCGTACTCGAGAAGTTCCTGTCGCCTCTGAAAGTAGAAACTTGCCCGATTACAATGGTGTGTGTACTTTTTCCCTAGGTCATTCCAGTTATTCGTTTCTAGCATCAGAATTGCGAAAATTTTGATGGGTTCTCAACCATCCCTTAACTTCAAACTTCCATATCTCTCGAACGGATTGACGAACTCGAGAAATTCCTGTTGCATCTAAAAGCAGAAACTCGCCCGATTACAACGGTATGTGTATTTTTGCCCTAGGCCATAGTAGTTATTGGTTTCGAGTATCAGACTTGCGAAAATTTTGATGGTTTCTCAACCATTCCTTAACTTCAAACTCCGATACCTCGCGAACGGATTGGCGAACTCGAGAAATTCCTGTTGCATTTGAAATTAAAAACTGGCCCGATTACAATGGTGTGTGTACTTTTCCCCTAGGCCGTTCCAGTTATTGGTTTCGAGTATCAGACTTGCGAAAATTGTGAAGGATTCTCAACCATTCCTTAACTTCAAACTCCCATACCTCGCGAACGGATTGACGAAGTCGAGAAATTCCCGTTGCATCTGAAAGTAGAATCTCCCGCGATTACAAAGGTATGTGTATTTTTCCCCTAAGCCTTTGTAGTTATTGGTTTCGAATATCAGACTTGCGACAATTTTGATTGTTTCTCAACCGTTCCTTAATTTCAAACTCCCATATCTCGCAAACGGATTGACGAACTGGAGAAATTCCTGTTGCATCTGAAAGAAGAAACTCCCCCGATAACAAAGGTATGTGTATTTTTCCTCTAGGGCTTTGTAGTTATTGGTTTCGAGTATCAGACTTGCGAAAATTTTGATGGTTTCTCAACCATTCCTTAACTTCAAACTCCGATACCTCGCGAACGGATTGGCGTACTCGAGAAGTTCCTGTCGCCTCTGAAAGTAGAAACTTGCCCGATTACAATGATGTATGTACTTTTCCCCTAGGCCGTTCCAGTTATTGGTTTCGAGTATCACACTTGCGAAAATTTTGATGGTTTCTCAACCATTCCTTAACTTCATACTCCCATATCTCGCGAACGGATTGAAGAACTCGAGAAATTCCTGTTGCATCTAAAAGCAGAAACTCGCCCGATTACAACGGTATGTGTATTTTTGCCCTAGGCCATAGTAGTTATTGGTTTCGAGTTTCAGACTTGCGAAAATTTTGATGGTTTCTCAACCGTTCCTTAATTTCAAACTCCCATATCTCGCGAACGGATTGACGAACTCGAGAAATTCCTGTTGCATCTGAAAGTAGAAACTCGCCCTATTACAATGGTGTGTGTACTTTTCCCCTAGGCCGTTGCAGTTATTGGTTTCGAGTATCAGACCACCGAAAATTTTGATGGTTTCTCAAGCATTCCTTAACTTCATTCTCCCATTTCTCGCGAACGGATTGACGCACTCGAGAAATTCCTGTTGCATCTGAAAGTAGAAACACGTCCGATTACAATGGTGTGCGTACTTTTCCCCTAGACCATTCCAGTTATTGGTTTCGAGTATCAGACTTGCGAAAATTTTGATGGTTTCTCAAGCATTCCTTAACTTCAAACTCCCATATCTCGCGAACGGATTGACGAACTCGAGAAATTCCTGTTGCATCTGAAAGTAGAAACTCCCCCGATTACAAAGGTATGTGTATTCTTCCCCTAAGCCTTTGTAGTTATTGGTTTCGAATATCAGACTTGCGAAAATTTTGATGGTTTCTCAACCATTCCTTAACTTCAAATTCCGATACCTCGCGAACGGATTGGCGTACTCGAGAAGTTCCTGTCGCCTCTGAAAGTAGAAACTTGCCCGATTACAATGGTGTATGTACTTTTCCCCTAGGCCGTTCCAGTTATTGGTTTCGAGTATCACACTTGCGAAAATTTTGATGGTTTCTCAACCATTCCTTAACTTCAATCTCCCATATCTCGCGAACGGATTGACGAACTCGAGAAATTCCTGTTGCATCTAAAAGCAGAAACTCGCCCGATTACAACGGTATGTGTATTTTTGCCCTAGGCCATAGTAGTTATTGGTTTCGAGTATCAGACTTGCGACAATTTTGATGGTTTCTCAACCGTTCCTTAATTTCAAACTCCCATATCTCGCGAACGGATTGACGAACTCGAGAAATTCCTGTTGCATCTGAAAGTAGAAACTTGCCCGATTACAATGGTGTGTGTACTTTTTCCCTAGGTCATTCCAGTTATTCGTTTCTAGCATCAGAATTGCGAAAATTTTGATGGGTTCTCAACCATCCCTTAACTTCAAACTTCCATATCTCTCGAACGGATTGACGAACTCGAGAAATTCCTGTTGCATCTAAAAGCAGAAACTCGCCCGATTACAACGGTATGTGTATTTTTGCCCTAGGCCATAGTAGTTATTGGTTTCGAGTATCAGACTTGCGAAAATTTTGATGGTTTCTCAACCATTCCTTAACTTCAAACTCCGATACCTCGCGAACGGATTGGCGAACTCGAGAAATTCCTGTTGCATTTGAAATTAAAAACTGGCCCGATTACATTGGTGTGTGTACTTTTCCCCTAGGCCGTTCCAGTTATTGGTTTCGAGTATCACACTTGCGAAAATTTTGATGGTTTCTCAACCATTCCTTAACTTCAATCTCCCATATCTCGCGAACGGATTGACGAACTCGAGAAATTCCTGTTGCATCTAAAAGCAGAAACTCGCCCGATTACAACGGTATGTGTATTCTTGCCCTAGGCCATAGTAGTTATTGGTTTCGAGTATCAGACTTGCGACAATTTTGATGGTTTCTCAACCGTTCCTTAATTTCAAACTCCCATATCTCGCGAACGGATTGACGAACTCGAGAAATTCCTGTTGCATCTGAAAGTAGAAACTTGCCCGATTACAATGGTGTGTGTACTTTTTCCCTAGGTCATTCCAGTTATTCTTTTCTAGCATCAGAATTGCGAAAATTTTGATGGGTTCTCAACCATCCCTTAACTTCAAACTTCCATATCTCTCGAACGGATTGACGAACTCGAGAAATTCCTGTTGCATCTAAAAGCAGAAACTCGCCCGATTACAACGGTATGTGTATTTTTGCCCTAGGCCATAGTAGTTATTGGTTTCGAGTATCAGACTTGCGAAAATTGTGAAGGATTCTCAACCATTCCTTAACTTCAAACTCCCATACCTCGCGAACGGATTGACGAAGTCGAGAAATTCCCGTTGCATCTGAAAGTAGAATCTCCCGCGATTACAAAGGTATGTGTATTTTTCCCCTAAGCCTTTGTAGTTATTGGTTTCGAATATCAGACTTGCGACAATTTTGATTGTTTCTCAACCGTTCCTTAATTTCAAACTCCCATATCTCGCAAACGGATTGACGAACTCGAGAAATTCCTGTTGCATCTGAAAGAAGAAACTCCCCCGATAACAAAGGTATGTGTATTCTTCCCCTGAGCCTTTGTAGTTATTGGTTTCGAATATCAGACTTGCGAAAATTTTGATGGTTTCTCAACCATTCCTTAATTTCAAACTCCGATACCTCGCGAACGGATTGGCGTACTCGAGAAGTTCCTGTCGCCTCTGAAAGTAGAAACTTGCCCGATTACAATGGTGTATGTACTTTTCCCCTAGGCCGTTCCAGTTATTGGTTTCGAGTATCACACTTGCGAAAATTTTGATGGTTTCTCAACCATTCCTTAACTTCAAACTCCCATATCACGCGAACGGATTGACGAACTCGAGGAATTCCTGTCGCCTCTGAAAGTAGAAACTTGCCCGATTTCAATGGTGTATGTACTTTTCCCCTAGGCCGTTCCAGTTATTGGTTTCCAGTATCACACTTGCGAAAATTTTGATGGTTTCTCAACCATTCCTTAACTTCATACTCCCATATCTCGCGAACCGATTGACGAACTCGAGAAATTCCTGTTGCATCTGAAAGTAGAAACTCGCCCCATTACAATTTTGTGTGTACTTTTCCCCTAGGCCATTCCAGTTATTGGTTTCGAGTATCAGTTTTGCGAAAATTTTGATGGTTTCTCAACCATTCCTTAACTTCAAACTCCGATACCTCGCGAACGGATTGGCGTACTCGAGAAGTTCCTGTCGCCTCTGAAAGTAGAAACTTGCCCGATTACAATGGTGTGTGTACTTTTTCCCTAGGTCATTCCAGTTATTCGTTTCTAGCATCAGAATTGCGAAAATTTTGATGGGTTCTCAACCATCCCTTAACTTCAAACTTCCATATCTCTCGAACGGATTGACGAACTCGAGAAATTCCTGTTGCATCTAAAAGCAGAAACTCGCCCGATTACAACGGTATGTGTATTTTTGCCCTAGGCCATAGTAGTTATTGGTTTCGAGTATCAGACTTGCGAAAATTTTGATGGTTTCTCAACCATTCCTTAACTTCAAACTCCGATACCTCGCGAACGGATTGGCGAACTCGAGAAATTCCTGTTGCATTTGAAATTAAAAACTGGCCCGATTACAATGGTATGTGTACTTTTCCCCTAGGCCGTTCCAGTTATTGGTTTCGAGTATCAGACTTGCGAAAATTGTGAAGGATTCTCAACCATTCCTTAACTTCAAACTCCCATACCTCGCGAACGGATTGACGAAGTCGAGAAATTCCCGTTGCATCTGAAAGTAGAATCTCCCGCGATTACAAAGGTATGTGTATTTTTCCCCTAAGCCTTTGTAGTTATTGGTTTCGAATATCAGACTTGCGACAATTTTGATTGTTTCTCAACCGTTCCTTAATTTCAAACTCCCATATCTCGCAAACGGATTGACGAACTGGAGAAATTCCTGTTGCATCTGAAAGAAGAAACTCCCCCGATAACAAAGGTATGTGTATTTTTCCTCTAGGGCTTTGTAGTTATTGGTTTCGAGTATCAGACTTGCGAAAATTTTGATGGTTTCTCAACCATTCCTTAACTTCAAACTCCGATACCTCGCGAACGGATTGGCGTACTCGAGAAGTTCCTGTCGCCTCTGAAAGTAGAAACTTGCCCGATTACAATGATGTATGTACTTTTCCCCTAGGCCGTTCCAGTTATTGGTTTCGAGTATCACACTTGCGAAAATTTTGATGGTTTCTCAACCATTCCTTAACTTCATACTCCCATATCTCGCGAACGGATTGAAGAACTCGAGAAATTCCTGTTGCATCTAAAAGCAGAAACTCGCCCGATTACAACGGTATGTGTATATTTGCCCTAGGCCATAGTAGTTATTGGTTTCGAGTTTCAGACTTGCGAAAATTTTGATGGTTTCTCAACCGTTCCTTAATTTCAAACTCCCATATCTCGCGAACGGATTGACGAACTCGAGAAATTCCTGTTTCATCTGAAAGTAGAAACTCCCCCGATTACAATGGTATGTGTATTTTTCCCCTAAGCCTTTGTAGTTATTGGTTTTGAGTATCAGACTTGCGACAATTTTGATGGTTTCTCAACCGTTCCTTAATTTCAAACTCCCATATCTCGCGAACGGATTGAAGAACTCGAGAAATTCCTGTTGCATCTGAAAGTAGAAACTCGCCCTATTACAATGGTGTGTGTACTTTTCCCCTAGGCCGTTGCAGTTATTGGTTTCGAGTATCAGACCACCGAAAATTTTGATGGTTTCTCAAGCATTCCTTAACTTCATTCTCCCATTTCTCGCGAACGGATTGACGCACTCGAGAAATTCCTGTTGCATCTGAAAGTAGAAACACGTCCGATTACAATGGTGTGCGTACTTTTCCCCTAGACCATTCCAGTTATTGGTTTCGAGTATCAGACTTGCGAAAATTTTGATGGTTTCTCAAGCATTCCTTAACTTCAAACTCCCATATCTCGCGAACGGATTGACGAACTCGAGAAATTCCTGTTGCATCTGAAAGTAGAAACTCCCCCGATTACAAAGGTATGTGTATTCTTCCCCTAAGCCTTTGTAGTTATTGGTTTCGAATATCAGACTTGCGAAAATTTTGATGGTTTCTCAACCATTCCTTAACTTCAAACTCCGATACCTCGCGAACGGATTGGCGTACTCGAGAAGTTCCTGTCGCCTCTGAAAGTAGAAACTTGCCCGATTACAATGGTGTATGTACTTTTCCCCTAGGCCGTTCCAGTTATTGGTTTCGAGTATCACACTTGCGAAAATTTTGATGGTTTCTCAACCATTCCTTAACTTCAATCTCCCATATCTCGCGAACGGATTGACGAACTCGAGAAATTCCTGTTGCATCTAAAAGCAGAAACTCGCCCGATTACAACGGTATGTGTATTTTTGCCCTAGGCCATAGTAGTTATTGGTTTCGAGTATCAGACTTGCGACAATTTTGATGGTTTCTCAACCGTTCCTTAATTTCAAACTCCCATATCTCGCGAACGGATTGACGAACTCGAGAAATTCCTGTTGCATCTGAAAGTAGAAACTTGCCCGATTACAATGGTGTGTGTACTTTTTCCCTAGGTCATTCCAGTTATTCGTTTCTAGCATCAGAATTGCGAAAATTTTGATGGGTTCTCAACCATCCCTTAACTTCAAACTTCCATATCTCTCGAACGGATTGACGAACTCGAGAAATTCCTGTTGCATCTAAAAGCAGAAACTCGCCCGATTACAACGGTATGTGTATTTTTGCCCTAGGCAATAGTAGTTATTGGTTTCGAGTATCAGACTTGCGAAAATTTTGATGGTTTCTCAACCATTCCTTAACTTCAAACTCCGATACCTCGCGAACGGATTGGCGAACTCGAGAAATTCCTGTTGCATTTGAAATTAAAAACTGGCCCGATTACATTGGTGTGTGTACTTTTCCCCTAGGCCGTTCCAGTTATTGGTTTCGAGTATCACACTTGCGAAAATTTTGATGGTTTCTCAACCATTCCTTAACTTCAATCTCCCATATCTCGCGAACGGATTGACGAACTCGAGAAATTCCTGTTGCATCTAAAAGCAGAAACTCGCCCGATTACAACGGTATGTGTATTTTTGCCCTAGGCCATAGTAGTTATTGGTTTCGAGTATCAGACTTGCGACAATTTTGATGGTTTCTCAACCGTTCCTTAATTTCAAACTCCCATATCTCGCGAACGGATTGACGAACTCGAGAAATTCCTGTTGCATCTGAAAGTAGAAACTTGCCCGATTACAATGGTGTGTGTACTTTTTCCCTAGGTCATTCCAGTTATTCGTTTCTAGCATCAGAATTGCGAAAATTTTGATGGGTTCTCAACCATCCCTTAACTTCAAACTTCCATATCTCTCGAACGGATTGACGAACTCGAGAAATTCCTGTTGCATCTAAAAGCAGAAACTCGCCCGATTACAACGGTATGTGTATTTTTGCCCTAGGCCATAGTAGTTATTGGTTTCGAGTATCAGACTTGCGAAAATTGTGAAGGATTCTCAACCATTCCTTAACTTCAAACTCCCATACCTCGCGAACGGATTGACGAAGTCGAGAAATTCCCGTTGCATCTGAAAGTAGAATCTCCCGCGATTACAAAGGTATGTGTATTTTTCCCCTAAGCCTTTGTAGTTATTGGTTTCGAATATCAGACTTGCGACAATTTTGATTGTTTCTCAACCGTTCCTTAATTTCAAACTCCCATATCTCGCAAACGGATTGACGAACTCGAGAAATTCCTGTTGCATCTGAAAGAAGAAACTCCCCCGATAACAAAGGTATGTGTATTCTTCCCCTGAGCCTTTGTAGTTATTGGTTTCGAATATCAGACTTGCGAAAATTTTGATGGTTTCTCAACCATTCCTTAACTTCAAACTCCGATACCTCGCGAACGGATTGGCGTACTCGAGAAGTTCCTGTCGCCTCTGAAAGTAGAAACTTGCCCGATTACAATGGTGTATGTACTTTTCCCCTAGGCCGTTCCAGTTATTGGTTTCGAGTATCACACTTGCGAAAATTTTGATGGTTTCTCAACCATTCCTTAACTTCAAACTCCCATATCACGCGAACGGATTGACGAACTCGAGGAATTCCTGTCGCCTCTGAAAGTAGAAACTTGCCCGATTTCAATGGTGTATGTACTTTTCCCCTAGGCCGTTCCAGTTATTAGTTTCCAGTATCACACTTGCGAAAATTTTGATGGTTTCTCAACCATTCCTTAACTTCATACTCCCATATCTCGCGAACCGATTGACGAACTCGAGAAATTCCTGTTGCATCTGAAAGTAGAAACTCGCCCCATTACAATTTTGTGTGTACTTTTCCCCTAGGCCATTCCAGTTATTGGTTTCGAGTATCAGTTTTGCGAAAATTTTGATGGTTTCTCAACCATTCCTTAACTTCAAACTCCGATACCTCGCGAACGGATTGGCGTACTCGAGAAGTTCCTGTCGCCTCTGAAAGTAGAAACTTGCCCGATTACAATGGTGTGTGTACTTTTTCCCTAGGTCATTCCAGTTATTCGTTTCTAGCATCAGAATTGCGAAAATTTTGATGGGTTCTCAACCATCCCTTAACTTCAAACTTCCATATCTCTCGAACGGATTGACGAACTCGAGAAATTCCTGTTGCATCTAAAAGCAGAAACTCGCCCGATTACAACGGTATGTGTATTTTTGCCCTAGGCCATAGTAGTTATTGGTTTCGAGTATCAGACTTGCGAAAATTTTGATGGTTTCTCAACCATTCCTTAACTTCAAACTCCGATACCTCGCGAACGGATTGGCGAACTCGAGAAATTCCTGTTGCATTTGAAATTAAAAACTGGCCCGATTACAATGGTGTGTGTACTTTTCCCCTAGGCCGTTCCAGTTATTGGTTTCGAGTATCAGACTTGCGAAAATTGTGAAGGATTCTCAACCATTCCTTAACTTCAAACTCCCATACCTCGCGAACGGATTGACGAAGTCGAGAAATTCCCGTTGCATCTGAAAGTAGAATCTCCCGCGATTACAAAGGTATGTGTATTTTTCCCCTAAGCCTTTGTAGTTATTGGTTTCGAATATCAGACTTGCGACAATTTTGATTGTTTCTCAACCGTTCCTTAATTTCAAACTCCCATATCTCGCAAACGGATTGACGAACTGGAGAAATTCCTGTTGCATCTGAAAGAAGAAACTCCCCCGATAACAAAGGTATGTGTATTTTTCCTCTAGGGCTTTGTAGTTATTGGTTTCGAGTATCAGACTTGCGAAAATTTTGATGGTTTCTCAACCATTCCTTAACTTCAAACTCCGATACCTCGCGAACGGATTGGCGTACTCGAGAAGTTCCTGTCGCCTCTGAAAGTAGAAACTTGCCCGATTACAATGATGTATGTACTTTTCCCCTAGGCCGTTCCAGTTATTGGTTTCGAGTATCACACTTGCGAAAATTTTGATGGTTTCTCAACCATTCCTTAACTTCATACTCCCATATCTCGCGAACGGATTGAAGAACTCGAGAAATTCCTGTTGCATCTAAAAGCAGAAACTCGCCCGATTACAACGGTATGTGTATTTTTGCCCTAGGCCATAGTAGTTATTGGTTTCGAGTTTCAGACTTGCGAAAATTTTGATGGTTTCTCAACCGTTCCTTAATTTCAAACTCCCATATCTCGCGAACGGATTGACGAACTCGAGAAATTCCTGTTTCATCTGAAAGTAGAAACTCCCCCGATTACAATGGTATGTGTATTTTTCCCCTAAGCCTTTGTAGTTATTGGTTTTGAGTATCAGACTTGCGACAATTTTGATGGTTTCTCAACCGTTCCTTAATTTCAAACTCCCATATCTCGCGAACGGATTGAAGAACTCGAGAAATTCCTGTTGCATCTGAAAGTAGAAACTCGCCCTATTACAATGGTGTGTGTACTTTTCCCCTAGGCCGTTGCAGTTATTGGTTTCGAGTATCAGACCACCGAAAATTTTGATGGTTTCTCAAGCATTCCTTAACTTCATTCTCCCATTTCTCGCGAACGGATTGACGCACTCGAGAAATTCCTGTTGCATCTGAAAGTAGAAACACGTCCGATTACAATGGTGTGCGTACTTTTCCCCTAGACCATTCCAGTTATTGGTTTCGAGTATCAGACTTGCGAAAATTTTGATGGTTTCTCAAGCATTCCTTAACTTCAAACTCCCATATCTCGCGAACGGATTGACGAACTCGAGAAATTCCTGTTGCATCTGAAAGTAGAAACTCCCCCGATTACAAAGGTATGTGTATTCTTCCCCTAAGCCTTTGTAGTTATTGGTTTCGAATATCAGACTTGCGAAAATTTTGATGGTTTCTCAACCATTCCTTAACTTCAAACTCCGATACCTCGCGAACGGATTGGCGTACTCGAGAAGTTCCTGTCGCCTCTGAAAGTAGAAACTTGCCCGATTACAATGGTGTATGTACTTTTCCCCTAGGCCGTTCCAGTTATTGGTTTCGAGTATCACACTTGCGAAAATTTTGATGGTTTCTCAACCATTCCTTAACTTCAATCTCCCATATCTCGCGAACGGATTGACGAACTCGAGAAATTCCTGTTGCATCTAAAAGCAGAAACTCGCCCGATTACAACGGTATGTGTATTTTTGCCCTAGGCCATAGTAGTTATTGGTTTCGAGTATCAGACTTGCGACAATTTTGATGGTTTCTCAACCGTTCCTTAATTTCAAACTCCCATATCTCGCGAACGGATTGACGAACTCGAGAAATTCCTGTTGCATCTGAAAGTAGAAACTCCCCCGATTACAAAGGTATGTGTATTTTTCCCCTAAGCCTTTGTAGTTATTGGTTTCGAGTATCAGTTTTGCGAAAATTTTGATGGTTTCTCAAGCATTCCTTAACTTCAAACTCCCATATCTCGCGAACGGATTGACGAACTCGATTATTTCCTGTTGCATCTGAAAGTAGAAACTCGACCGATTACAAAGGCATGTGCGTTTTTCCCCTAGGCCATGGTAGTTATTGGCTTCGAGTATCAGACTTGCGAAAATTGTGATGGTTTCTCAACCATTCCTTAACTTCAAACTCCCATATCTCGCGAACGGATTGACGAACTCGAGGAATTCCTGTTGCATCTGAAAGTAGAAACTCGTCCGATTACAACGGTATGTGTATTTTTGCCCTAGGCCATAGTAGTTATTAGTTACGAGTATCAGACTTGCGACAATTTTGATGGTTTCTCAACCGTTCCTTAATTTCAAACTCCCATATCTCGCGAACGGATTGACGAACTCGAGAAATTCCTGTTGCATCTGAAAGCAGAAACTCGTCCGATTACAACGGTGTGTGTATTTTTGCCCTAGGCCATAGTAGTTATTGGTTTCGAGTATCAGACTTGCGACAATTTTGATGGTTTCTCAACCGTTCCTTAATTTCAAACTCCCATATCTCGCGAACGGATTGACGAACTCGAGAAATTCCTGTTGCATCTAAAAGCAGAAACTCGCCCGATTACAACGGTATGTGTATTTTTGCCCTAGGCCATAGTAGTTATTGGTTTCGAGTATCAGACTTGCGACAATTTTGATGGTTTCTCAACCGTTCCTTAATTTCAAACTCCCATATCTCGCGAACGGATTGACGAACTCGAGGAATTCCTGTTGCATCTGAAAGTAGAAACTCGTCCGATTACAACGGTATGTGTATTTTTGTCCTAGGCCATAGTAGTTATTAGTTACGAGTATCGGACTTGCGAAAATTTTGATGGTTTCTCAACCGTTCCTTAATTTCAAACTCCCATATCTCGCGAACGGATTGACGAACTCGAGAAATTCCTGTTTCATCTGAAAGTATAAACTCCCCCGATTACAATGGTATGTGTATTTTTCCCCTAAGCCTTTGTAGTTATTGGTTTTGAGTATCAGACTTGCGACAATTTTGATGGTTTCTCAACCGTTCCTTAATTTCAAACTCCCATATCTCGCGAACGGATTGAAGAACTCGAGAAATTCCTGTTGCATCTGAAAGTAGAAACTCGCCCTATTACAATGGTGTGTGTACTTTTCCCCTAGGCCGTTGCAGTTATTGGTTTCGAGTATCAGACCACCGAAAATTTTGATGGTTTCTCAAGCATTCCTTAACTTCATTCTCCCATTTCTCGCGAACGGATTGACGCACTCGAGAAATTCCTGTTGCATCTGAAAGTAGAAACACGTCCGATTACAATGGTGTGCGTACTTTTCCCCTAGACCATTCCAGTTATTGGTTTCGAGTATCAGACTTGCGAAAATTTTGATGGTTTCTCAAGCATTCCTTAACTTCAAACTCCCATATCTCGCGAACGGATTGACGAACTCGAGAAATTCCTGTTGCATCTGAAAGTAGAAACTCCCCCGATTACAAAGGTATGTGTATTCTTCCCCTAAGCCTTTGTAGTTATTGGTTTCGAATTTCAGACTTGCGAAAATTTTGATGGTTTCTCAACCATTCCTTAACTTCAAACTCCGATACCTCGCTAACGGATTGGCGTACTCGAGAAGTTCCTGTCGCCTCTGAAAGTAGAATCTTGCCCGATTACAATGGTGTATGTACTTTTCCCCTAGGCCGTTCCAGTTATTGGTTTCGAGTATCACACTTGCGAAAATTTTGATGGTTTCTCAACCTTTCCTTAAATTCAGACTCCCATATCTCGCGAACGGATTGACGAACTCGAGAAATTCCTGTTGCATCTGAAAGCAGAAACTCGTCCGATTACAACGGTGTGTGTATTTTTGCCCTAGGCCATAGTAGTTATTGGTTTCGAGTATCAGACTTGCGACAATTTTGATGGTTTCTCAACCGTTCCTTAATTTCAAACTCCCATATCTCGCGAACGGATTGACGAACTCGAGAAATTCCTGTTGCATCTAAAAGCAGAAACTCGCCCGATTACAACGGTATGTGTATTTTTGCCCTAGGCCATAGTAGTTATTGGTTTCGAGTATCAGACTTGCGACAATTTTGATGGTTTCTCAACCGTTCCTTAATTTCAAACTCCCATATCTCGCGAACGGATTGACGAACTCGAGGAATTCCTGTTGCATCTGAAAGTAGAAACTCGTCCGATTACAACGGTATGTGTATTTTTGCCCTAGGCCATAGTAGTTATTAGTTACGAGTATCAGACTTGCGACAATTTTGATGGTTTCTCAACCGTTCCTTAATTTCAAACTCCCATATCTCGCGAACGGATTGACGAACTCGAGAAATTCCTGTTGCATCTGAAAGCAGAAACTCGTCCGATTACAACGGTGTGTGTATTTTTGCCCTAGGCCATAGTAGTTATTGGTTTCGAGTATCAGACTTGCGACAATTTTGATGGTTTCTCAACCGTTCCTTAATTTCAAACTCCCATATCTCGCGAACGGATTGACGAACTCGAGAAATTCCTGTTGGATCTAAAAGCAGAAACTCGCCCGATTACAACGGTATGTGTATTTTTGCCATAGGCCATAGTAGTTAATGGTTTCGAGTATCAGACTTGCGACAATTTTGATGGTTTCTCAACCGTTCCTTAATTTCAAACTCCCATATCTCGCGAACGGATTGACGAACTCGAGAAATTCCTGTTGCATCTGAAAGTAGAAACTCCCCCGATTACAAAGGTATGTGTATTTTTCCCCTAAGCCTTTGTAGTTATTGGTTTCGAGTATCAGTTTTGCGAAAATTTTGATGGTTTCTCAAGCATTCCTTAACTTCAAACTCCCATATCTCGCGAACGGATTGACGAACTCGATTATTTCCTGTTGCATCTGAAAGTAGAAACTCGACCGATTACAAAGGCATGTGCGTTTTTCCCCTAGGCCATGGTAGTTATTGGCTTCGAGTATCAGACTTGCGAAAATTGTGATGGTTTCTCAACCATTCCTTAACTTCAAACTCCCATATCTCGCGAACGGATTGACGAACTCGAGGAATTCCTGTTGCATCTGAAAGTAGAAACTCGTCCGATTACAACGGTATGTGTATTTTTGCCCTAGGCCATAGTAGTTATTGGTTTCGAGTATCAGACTTGCGAAAATTGTGATGGTTTCTCAACCATTCCTTAACTTCAAACTCCCATATCTCGCGAACGGATTGACGAACTCGAGGAATTCCTGTTGCATCTGAAAGTAGAAACTCGTCCGATTACAACGGTATGTGTATTTTTGCCCTAGGCCATAGTAGTTATTGGTTTCGAGTATCAGACTTGCGAAAATTTTGATGGTTTCTCAACCATTCCTTAACTTCAAACTCCGATACCTCGCGAACGGATTGACGAACTCGAGAAATTCCTGTTGCATCTGAAAGTAGAAACTCCCCCGATTACAAAGGTATGTGTATTTTTCCCCTAAGCCTTTGTAGTTATTGGTTCCGAGTATCAGTTTTGCGAAAATTTTGATGGTTTCTCAAGCATTCCTTAACTTCAAACTCCCATATCTCGCGAACGGATTGACGAACTCGATTATTTCCTGTTGCATCTGAAAGTAGAAAGTCTACCGATTACAATGGTGTGTGTACTTTTCTCCTAGGTCATTCCAGTTATTCGATTCTAGCATCAGAATTGCGAAAATTTTGATGGTTACTCAACGATTCCTTAACTTCAAACTCCCATATCTCGCGAACGGATTGACGAACTCGAGAAATTCCTGTTGCATCTGAAACCAGAAGCTCGTCCGATTACAAAGGTATGTGTATTCTTCCCCTAAGCATTTGTAGTTATTGGTTTCGAATATCAGACTTGCGAAAATTTTGATGGTTTCTCAACCATTCCTTAACTTCAAACTCCGATACCTCGCGAACGGATTGGCGTACTCGAGAAGTTCCTGTCGCCTCTGAAAGTAGAAACTCGCCCCATTACAATGGTGGGTGTAACTTTCCCCTAGGGCATTCCAGTTATTGGTTTCGAGTATAAGACTTGCGAAAATTTTGATGGTTTCTCAACCATTCCTTAACTTCAAACTCCCATACTATATCTCGCGAACGGATTGCCGAATCCGAAAAATGTCTGTTGCATCTGAAAGTAGAAACCCTCCCGATTACAAGGGTATGTGTATTTTTCCCCTAGGCCATTCCAGTTATTGGTTTCGAGTACCAGACTTGCGAAAATTTTAATGGTTTCTCAACCGTTCCTTACTTTCAAACTCCCATATCTCGCGAACGGATTGGCGGACTCGATTATTTCCTGTTGCACCTTAAAGTAGAAACACGGCCGATTACAATGGTGTATGTACTTTTCCCCTAGGTCATTCCAGTTATTCGTTTCTAGCATCAGAATTGCGAAAATTTTGATTGTTTCTCAACCATTCCTTAACTTCAAACTCCGATACCTCGCGAACGGATTGGCGAACTCGAGAAATTCCTGTTGCATCTGAAAGTAGAATCTCGCCCGATTACAAAGGTATGTGCATTTTTCCCCTAGGCCACGGTAGTTGTTGGTTTCGCGTATCAGACTTGCGAAAATTGTGATGGTTTCTCAACCATTCCTTAACTTCAAACTCCCATATCTAGCGAACGAATTGACGAACTCGAGAAATTCCCGTTGCATATAAAAGCAAAAACTCGCCCGATTACAGCGGTATGTGTATTTTTGCCCTAGGCCATAGTAGTTATTGGTTTCGAGTATCAGACTTGCGAAAACTTTGATGGTTTCTCAACCATTCCTTAACTTCAAAACTCCGATACCTCACGAACGGATTGGCGACCTCGAGAAATTCCTGTTGCATTTGAAAGTAAAAACTGGCCCGATTACAATGGTGTGTGTACTTTTCCCCTAGGCCGTTCCAGTTATTGGTTTCGAGTATCAGACTTGCGAAAATTGTGATGGATTCTCAACCATTCCTTAACTTCAAACTCACATATCTCGCGAACGGATTGACGAAATCGAGAAATTCCTGTTGCATCTGAAAGTAGAATCTCGCCCGATTACAAAGGTATGTGCATTTTTCCCCTAGGCCACGGTAGTTGTTGGTTTCGCGTATCAGACTTGCGAAAATTGTGATGGTTTCTCAACCATTCCTTAACTTCAAACTCCCATATCTAGCGAACGAATTGACGAACTCGAAAAATTCCTGTTGCATCTGAAAGTAGAAACTCGCCCGATTACAAAGGTATGTGTATTTTTCCCCTAGGCCATTCCAGTTATTGGTTTCGAGTACCATACTTGCGAAAATTTTGATGGTTTCTCAACCGTTCCCTAGTTTCAAACTCCCATATCTCGCGAACGGATTGACGAACTCTATTATTTCCTGTTGCATCTGAAACTAGAAAGTCTACCGATTACAATGGTGTGTGTACTTTTCCCCTAGATCATTCCAGTTATTCGATTCTAGCATCAGAATTGCGAAAATTTTGATGGTTTCTCAACCATTCCTTAACTTCAAATTCCCATATCTCGCGAACGGATTGACGAACTCGAGAAATTCCTGTTGCATCTGAAACCAGAAGCTCATCCGATTACAACGGTATGTGTATTTCTGCCCTAGGCCATAGTAGTTATAGGTATTGAGTATCAGACTTGCGAAAATTTTGATGGTTTCTCAACCATTCCTTAACTTCAAACTCCGATACCTCGCGAACGGATTGGCGTACTCGAGAAGTTCCTGTCGCCTCTGAAAGTAGAAACTTGCCCGATTACAATGGTGTATGTACTTTTCCCCTAGGCCGTTCCAGTTATTGGTTTCGAGTATCACACTTGCGAAAATTTTGATGGTTTCTCAACCATTCCTTAACTTCATACTCCCATATCTCGCGAACCGATTGACGAACTCGAGAAATTCCTGTTGCATCTGAAAGTAGAAACTCGCCCCATTACAATGTTGTGTGTACTTTTCCCCTAGGCCATTCCAGTTATTGGTTTCGAGTATCAGTTTTGCGAAAATTTTGATGGTTTCTCAACCATTCCTTAACTTCAAACTCCGATACCTCGCGAACGGATTGGCGTACTCGAGAAGTTCCTGTCGCCTCTGAAAGTAGAAACTTGCCCGATTACAATGGTGTATGTACTTTTTCCCTAGGTCATTCCAGTTATTCGTTTCTAGCATCAGAATTGCGAAAATTTTGATGGTTTCTCAACTATCCCTTAACTTCAGACTCCCATACCTCGCGAACGGATTGACGAAGTCGAGAAATTCCCGTTGCATCTGAAAGTAGAGTCTCCCCCGATTACAAAGGTATGTGTATTTTTCCCCTGAGCCTTTGTAGTTATTGGTTTCGAATATCAGACTTGCGACAATTTTGATGGTTTCTCAACCGTTCCTTAATTTCAAACTCCCATATCTCGCGAACGGATTGACGAACTCGAGAAATTCCTGTTGCATCTAAAAGCAGAAACTCGCCCGATTACAACGGTATGTGTATTTTGCCCTAGGCCATAGTAGTTATTGGTTTCGAGTATCAGACTTGCGACAATTTTGATGGTTTCTCAACCGTTCCTTAATTTCAAACTCCCATACCTCGCAAACGGATTGACGAACTCGAGAAATTCCTGTTGCATCTGAAAGAAGAAACTCCCCCGATAACAAAGGTATGTGTATTTTTCCTCTAGGGCTTTGTAGTTATTGGATTCGAGTATCAGACTTGCGAAAATCTTGATGGTTTCTCAAGCATCCCTTAACTTCAAACTCCCATATCTCGCGAACGGATTGACGAACTCGATTATTTCCTGTTGCTTCTGAATGTAGAAAGTCGACCGATTACAATCGTGTGTGTACTTTTTCCCTAGGTCATTCCAGTTATTCGTTTCTAGCATCAAAATTGCGAAAATTTTGATGGTTTCTCAACCATCCCTTAAATTCAAACTTCCATATCTCTCGAACGGATTGACGAACTCGAGAAATTCCTGTTGCATCTAAAAGCAGAAACTCGCCCGATTACAAAGGTATGTGTATTTTTGCCCTAGGCCATAGTAGGTATTGGTTTCGAGTATCAGACTTGCGAAAATTTTGATGGTTTCTCAACCATTCCTTAACTTCAAACTCCGATACCTCGCGAACGGATTGGCGTACTCGAGAAGTTCCTGTCGCCTCTGAAAGTAGAAACTTGCCCGATTACAATGATGTATGTACTTTTCCCCTAGGCCGTTCCAGTTATTGGTTTCGAGTATCACACTTGCGAAAATTTTGATGGTTTCTCAACCATTCCTTAACTTCACACTCCCATATCTCGCGAACGGATTGAAGAACTCGAGAAATTCCTGTTGCATCTAAAAGCAGAAACTCGCCCGATAACAACGGTATGTGTATTTTTGCCCTAGGCCATAGTAGTTATAGGTTTCGAGTTTCAGACTTGCGAAAATTTTGATGGCTTCTCAACCGTTCCTTAATTTCAAACTCCCATATCTCGCGAACGGATTGAAGAACTCGAGAAATTCCTGTTGCATCTGAAAGTAGAAACTCGCCATATTACAATGGTGTGTGTACTTTTCCCTTAGGCCGTTGCAGTTATTGGTTTCGAGTATCAGACCACCGAAAATTTTGATGGTTTCTCAAGCATTCCTTAACTTCATTCTCCCATTTCTCGCGAACGGATTGACGCATTCGAGAAATTCCTGTTGCATCTGAAAGTAGAAACACGTCCGATTACAATGGTGTGTGTACTTTTCCCCTAGACCATTCCAGTTATTGGTTTCGAGTATCAGACTTGGGAAAATTTTGATGGTTTCTCAAGCATTCCTTAACTTCAAACTCCCATATCACGCGAACGGATTGACGAATTCGATTATTTCCTGTTGCTTCTGAAAGTAGAAACTCGACCGATTACAATCGTGTGTGTACTTTTTGCCTAGGTCATTCCAGTTATTCGTTTCTAGCATCAGAATTGCGAAAGTTTTGATGGTTTCTCAACCATTCCTTAACTTCAAACTCCCATATCTCGCGAACGGATTGAAGAACTCGAGAAATTCCTGTTGCATCTGAAAGTAGAAACTCGCCCTATTACAATGGCATGTGCGTTTTTCCCCTAGGCCATGGTAGTTATTGGCTTCGAGTATCAGACTTGCGACAATTTTGATGGTTTCTCAACCATTCCTTAACTTCAAACTCCGATACCTCGCGAACGGATTGGCGTACTCGAGAAGTTCCTGTCGTCTCTGAAAGTAGAAACTTGCCCGATTACAATGGTGTATGTACTTTTCCCCTAGGCCGTTCCAGTTATTGGTTTCGAGTATCACACTTGCGAAAATTTTGATGGTTTCTCAACCATTCCTTAACTTCATACTCCCATATCTCGCGAACCGATTGACGAACTCGAGAAATTCCTGTTGCATCTGAAAGTAGAAACTCGCCCCATTACAATGTTGTGTGTACTTTTCCCCTAGGCCATTCCAGTTATTGGTTTCGAGTATCAGTTTTGCGAAAATTTTGATGGTTTCTCAACCATTCCTTAACTTCAAACTCCGATACCTCGCGAACGGATTGGCGTACTCGAGAAGTTCCTGTCGCCTCTGAAAGTAGAAACTTGCCCGATTACAATGGTGTATGTACTTTTTCCCTAGGTCATTCCAGTTATTCGTTTCTAGCATCAGAATTGCGAAAATTTTGATGGTTTCTCAACTATCCCTTAACTTCAGACTCCCATACCTCGCGAACGGATTGACGAAGTCGAGAAATTCCCGTTGCATCTGAAAGTAGAGTCTCCCCCGATTACAAAGGTATGTGTATTTTTCCCCTGAGCCTTTGTAGTTATTGGTTTCGAATATCAGACTTGCGACAATTTTGATGGTTTCTCAACCGTTCCTTAATTTCAAACTCCCATATCTCGCGAACGGATTGACGAACTCGAGAAATTCCTGTTGCATCTAAAAGCAGAAACTCGCCCGATTACAACGGTATGTGTATTTTGCCCTAGGCCATAGTAGTTATTGGTTTCGAGTATCAGACTTGCGACAATTTTGATGGTTTCTCAACCGTTCCTTAATTTCAAACTCCCATACCTCGCAAACGGATTGACGAACTCGAGAAATTCCTGTTGCATCTGAAAGAAGAAACTCCCCCGATAACAAAGGTATGTGTATTTTTCCTCTAGGGCTTTGTAGTTATTGGTTTCGAGTATCAGACTTGCGAAAATCTTGATGGTTTCTCAAGCATCCCTTAACTTCAAACTCCCATATCTCGCGAACGGATTGACGAACTCGATTATTTCCTGTTGCTTCTGAATGTAGAAAGTCGACCGATTACAATCGTGTGTGTACTTTTTCCCTAGGTCATTCCAGTTATTCGTTTCTAGCATCAAAATTGCGAAAATTTTGATGGTTTCTCAACCATCCCTTAACTTCAAACTTCCATATCTCTCGAACGGATTGACGAACTCGAGAAATTCCTGTTGCATCTAAAAGCAGAAACTCGCCCGATTACAAAGGTATGTGTATTTTTGCCCTAGGCCATAGTAGGTATTGGTTTCGAGTATCAGACTTGCGAAAATTTTGATGGTTTCTCAACCATTCCTTAACTTCAAACTCCGATACCTCGCGAACGGATTGGCGTACTCGAGAAGTTCCTGTCGCCTCTGAAAGTAGAAACTTGCCCGATTACAATGATGTATGTACTTTTCCCCTAGGCCGTTCTAGTTATTGGTTTCGAGTATCACACTTGCGAAAATTTTGATGGTTTCTCAACCATTCCTTAACTTCACACTCCCATATCTCGCGAACGGATTGAAGAACTCGAGAAATTCCTGTTGCATCTAAAAGCAGAAACTCGCCCGATAACAACGGTATGTGTATTTTTGCCCTAGGCCATAGTAGTTATAGGTTTCGAGTTTCAGACTTGCGAAAATTTTGATGGCTTCTCAACCGTTCCTTAATTTCAAACTCCCATATCTCGCGAACGGATTGAAGAACTCGAGAAATTCCTGTTGCATCTGAAAGTAGAAACTCGCCATATTACAATGGTGTGTGTACTTTTCCCCTAGGCCGTTGCAGTTATTGGTTTCGAGTATCAGACCACCGAAAATTTTGATGGTTTCTCAAGCATTCCTTAACTTCATTCTCCCATTTCTCGCGAACGGATTGACGCATTCGAGAAATTCCTGTTGCATCTGAAAGTAGAAACACGTCCGATTACAATGGTGTGTGTACTTTTCCCCTACACCATTCCAGTTATTGGTTTCGAGTATCAGACTTGGGAAAATTTTGATGGTTTCTCAAGCATTCCTTAACTTCAAACTCCCATATCACGCGAACGGATTGACGAATTCGATTATTTCCTGTTGCTTCTGAAAGTAGAAACTCGACCGATTACAATCGTGTGTGTACTTTTTGCCTAGGTCATTCCAGTTATTCGTTTCTAGCATCAGAATTGCGAAAGTTTTGATGGTTTCTCAACCATTCCTTAACTTCAAACTCCCATATCTCGCGAACGGATTGAAGAACTCGAGAAATTCCTGTTGCATCTGAAAGTAGAAACTCGCCCTATTACAATGGCATGTGCGTTTTTCCCCTAGGCCATGGTAGTTATTGGCTTCGAGTATCAGACTTGCGACAATTTTGATGGTTTCTCAACCATTCCTTAACTTCAAACTCCCATATCTCGCGAACGGATTGACGAACTCGAGGAATTCCTGTTGCATCTGAAAGTAGAAACTCGTCCGATTACAACGGTATGTGTATTTTTGCCCTAGGCCATAGTAGTTATTGGTTTCGAGTATCAGACTTGCGAAAATTTTGATGGTTTCTCAACCATTCCTTAACTTCAAACTCCCATATCTCGCGAACGGATTGACGAACTCGAGAAATTCCTGTTGCATCTGAAAGTAGAAACTCCCCCGATTACAAAGGTATGTGTATTTTTCCCCTAAGCCTTTGTAGTTATTGGTTCCGAGTATCAGTTTTGCGAAAATTTTGATGGTTTCTCAAGCATTCCTTAACTTCAAACTCCCATATCTCGCGAACGGATTGACGAACTCGATTATTTCCTGTTGCATCTGAAAGTAGAAAGTCTACCGATTACAATGGTGTGTGTACTTTTCTCCTAGGTCATTCCAGTTATTCGATTCTAGCATCAGAATTGCGAAAATTTTGATGGTTACTCAACGATTCCTTAACTTCAAACTCCCATATCTCGCGAACGGATTGACGAACTCGAGAAATTCCTGTTGCATCTGAAACCAGAAGCTCGTCCGATTACAAAGGTATGTGTATTCTTCCCCTAAGCCTTTGTAGTTATTGGTTTCGAATATCAGACTTGCGAAAATTTTGATGGTTTCTCAACCATTCCTTAACTTCAAACTCCGATACCTCGCGAACGGATTGGCGTACTCGAGAAGTTCCTGTCGCCTCTGAAAGTAGAAACTCGCCCCATTACAATGGTGGGTGTAACTTTCCCCTAGGGCATTCCAGTTATTGGTTTCAAGTATAAGACTTGCGAAAATTTTGATGGTTTCTCAACCATTCCTTAACTTCAAACTCCCATACTATATCTCGCGAACGGATTGCCGAATCCGAAAAATGTCTGTTGCATCTGAAAGTAGAAACCCTCCCGATTACAAGGGTATGTGTATTTTTCCCCTAGGCCATTCCAGTTATTGGTTTCGAGTACCAGACTTGCGAAAATTTTAATGGTTTCTCAACCGTTCCTTACTTTCAAACTCCCATATCTCGCGAACGGATTGGCGGACTCGATTATTTCCTGTTGCACCTTAAAGTAGAAACACGGCCGATTACAATGGTGTATGTACTTTTCCCCTAGGTCATTCCAGTTATTCGTTTCTAGCATCAGAATTGCGAAAATTTTGATGGTTTCTCAACCATTCCTTAACTTCAAACTCCGATACCTCGCGAACGGATTGGCGAACTCGAGAAATTCCTGTTGCATCTGAAAGTAGAATCTCGCCCGATTACAAAGGTATGTGCATTTTTCCCCTAGGCCACGGTAGTTGTTGGTTTCGCGTATCAGACTTGCGAAAATTGTGATGGTTTCTCAACCATTCCTTAACTTCAAACTCCCATATCTAGCGAACGAATTGACGAACTCGAGAAATTCCCGTTGCATATAAAAGCAAAAACTCGCCCGATTACAGCGGTATGTGTATTTTTGCCCTAGGCCATAGTAGTTATTGGTTTCGAGTATCAGACTTGCGAAAACTTTGATGGTTTCTCAACCATTCCTTAACTTCAAAACTCCGATACCTCACGAACGGATTGGCGAACTCGAGAAATTCCTGTTGCATTTGAAAGTAAAAACTGGCCCGATTACAATGGTGTGTGTACTTTTCCCCTAGGCCGTTCCAGTTATTGGTTTCGAGTATCAGACTTGCGAAAATTGTGATGGATTCTCAACCATTCCTTAACTTCAAACTCACATATCTCGCGAACGGATTGACGAAATCGAGAAATTCCTGTTGCATCTGAAAGTAGAATCTCGCCCCATTACAAAGGTATGTGCATTTTTCCCCTAGGCCACGGTAGTTGTTGGTTTCGCGTATCAGACTTGCGAAAATTGTGATGGTTTCTCAACCATTCCTTAACTTCAAACTCCCATATCTAGCGAACGAATTGACGAACTCGAGAAATTCCTGTTGCATCTGAAAGTAGAAACTCGCCCGATTACAAAGGTATGTGTATTTTTCCCCTAGGCCATTCCAGTTATTGGTTTCGAGTACCATACTTGCGAAAATTTTGATGGTTTCTCAACCGTTCCCTAGTTTCAAACTCCCATATCTCGCGAACGGATTGACGAACTCTATTATTTCCTGTTGCATCTGAAACTAGAAAGTCTACCGATTACAATGGTGTGTGTACTTTTCCCCTAGATCATTCCAGTTATTCGATTCTAGCATCAGAATTGCGAAAATTTTGATGGTTTCTCAACCATTCCTTAACTTCAAATTCCCATATCTCGCGAACGGATTGACGAACTCGAGAAATTCCTGTTGCATCTGAAACCAGAAGCTCATCCGATTACAACGGTATGTGTATTTCTGCCCTAGGCCATAGTAGTTATAGGTATTGAGTATCAGACTTGCGAAAATTTTGATGGTTTCTCAACCATTCCTTAACTTCAAACTCCGATACCTCGCGAACGGATTGGCGTACTCGAGAAGTTCCTGTCGCCTCTGAAAGTAGAAACTTGCCCGATTACAATGGTGTATGTACTTTTCCCCTAGGCCGTTCCAGTTATTGGTTTCGAGTATCACACTTGCGAAAATTTTGATGGTTTCTCAACCATTCCTTAACTTCATACTCCCATATCTCGCGAACCGATTGACGAACTCGAGAAATTCCTGTTGCATCTGAAAGTAGAAACTCGCCCCATTACAATGTTGTGTGTACTTTTCCCCTAGGCCATTCCAGTTATTGGTTTCGAGTATCAGTTTTGCGAAAATTTTGATGGTTTCTCAACCATTCCTTAACTTCAAACTCCGATACCTCGCGAACGGATTGGCGTACTCGAGAAGTTCCTGTCGCCTCTGAAAGTAGAAACTTGCCCGATTACAATGGTGTATGTACTTTTTCCCTAGGTCATTCCAGTTATTCGTTTCTAGCATCAGAATTGCGAAAATTTTGATGGTTTCTCAACCATCCCTTAACTTCAGACTCCCATACCTCGCGAACGGATTGACGAAGTCGAGAAATTCCCGTTGCATCTGAAAGTAGAGTCTCCCCCGATTACAAAGGTATGTGTATTTTTCCCCTAAGCCTTTGTAGTTATTGGTTTCGAATATCAGACTTGCGACAATTTTGATGGTTTCTCAACCGTTCCTTAATTTCAAACTCCCATATCTCGCGAACGGATTGACGAACTCGAGAAATTCCTGTTGCATCTAAAAGCAGAAACTCGCCCGATTACAACGGTATGTGTATTTTGCCCTAGGCCATAGTAGTTATTGGTTTCGAGTATCAGACTTGCGACAATTTTGATGGTTTCTCAACCGTTCCTTAATTTCAACCTCCCATATCTCGCAAACGGATTGACGAACTCGAGAAATTCCTGTTGCATCTGAAAGAAGAAACTCCCCCGATAACAAAGGTATGTGTATTTTTCCTCTAGGGCTTTGTAGTTATTGGTTTCGAGTATCAGACTTGCGAAAATCTTGATGGTTTCTCAAGCATCCCTTAACTTCAAACTCCCATATCTCGCGAACGGATTGACGAACTCGATTATTTCCTGTTGCTTCTGAATGTAGAAAGTCGACCGATTACAATCGTGTGTGTACTTTTTCCCTAGGTCATTCCAGTTATTCGTTTCTAGCATCAAAATTGCGAAAATTTTGATGGTTTCTCAACCATCCCTTAACTTCAAACTTCCATATCTCTCGAACGGATTGACGAACTCGAGAAATTCCTGTTGCATCTAAAAGCAGAAACTCGCCCGATTACAAAGGTATGTGTATTTTTGCCCTAGGCCATAGTAGGTATTGGTTTCGAGTATCAGACTTGCGAAAATTTTGATGGTTTCTCAACCATTCCTTAACTTCAAACTCCGATACCTCGCGAACGGATTGGCGTACTCGAGAAGTTCCTGTCGCCTCTGAAAGTAGAAACTTGCCCGATTACAATGATGTATGTACTTTTCCCCTAGGCCGTTCCAGTTATTGGTTTCGAGTATCACACTTGCGAAAATTTTGATGGTTTCTCAACCATTCCTTAACTTCACACTCCCATATCTCGCGAACGGATTGAAGAACTCGAGAAATTCCTGTTGCATCTAAAAGCAGAAACTCGCCCGATAACAACGGTATGTGTATTTTTGCCCTAGGCCATAGTAGTTATAGGTTTCGAGTTTCAGACTTGCGAAAATTTTGATGGCTTCTCAACCGTTCCTTAATTTCAAACTCCCATATCTCGCGAACGGATTGAAGAACTCGAGAAATTCCTGTTGCATCTGAAAGTAGAAACTCGCCATATTACAATGGTGTGTGTACTTTTCCCCTAGGCCGTTGCAGTTATTGGTTTCGAGTATCAGACCACCGAAAATTTTGATGGTTTCTCAAGCATTCCTTAACTTCATTCTCCCATTTCTCGCGAACGGATTGACGCACTCGAGAAATTCCTGTTGCATCTGAAAGTAGAAACACGTCCGATTACAATGGTGTGTGTACTTTTCCCCTAGACCATTCCAGTTATTGGTTTCGAGTATCAGACTTGGGAAAATTTTGATGGTTTCTCAAGCGTTCCTTAACTTCAAACTCCCATATCTCGAGAACGGATTGACGAACTCGAGAAATTCCTGTTGCATCTGAAAGTAGAAAGTCCCCCGATTACAAAGGTATGTGTATTCTTCCCCTAAGCCTTTGTAGTTATTGGTTTCGAATATCAGACTTGCGAAAATTTTGATGGTTTCTCAACCATTCCTTAACTTCAAACTCCGATACCTCGCGAACGGATTGGCGTACTCGAGAAGTTCCTGTCGCCTCTGAAAGTAGAAACTTGCCCGATTACAATGGTGTATGTACTTTTCCCCTAGGCCGCTCCAGTTATTGGTTTCGAGTATCACACTTGCGAAAATTTTGATGGTTTCTCAACCATTCCTTAGCTTCAAACTCCCATATCTCGCGAACGGATTGACGAACTCGAGAAATTCCTGTTGCATCTGAAAGTAGAAACTCGCCCCATTACAATGTTGTGTGTACTTTTCCCCTAGGCCATTCCAGTTATTGGTTTCGAGTATCAGTTTTGCGAAAATTTTGATGGTTTCTCAAGCATTCCTTAACTTCAAACTCCCATATCTCGCGAACGGATTGACGAACTAGATTATTTCCTGTTGTATCTGAAAGTAGAAACTCGACCGATTACAAAGGCATGTGCGTTTTTCCCCTAGGCCATGGTAGTTATTGGCTTCGAGTATCAGACTTGCGACAATTTTGATGGTTTCTCAACCATTCCTTAACTTCAAACTCCCATATCTCGCGAACGGATTGACGAACTCGAGGAATTCCTGTTGCATCTGAAAGTAGAAACTCGTCCGATTACAACGGTATGTGTATTTTTGCCCTAGGCCATAGTAGTTATTGGTTTCGAGTATCAGACTAGCGAAAATTTTGATGGTTTCTCAAGCATTCCTTAACTTCAAACCCCCATATCTCGCGAACGGATTGACGAACTCGAGAAATTCCTGTTGCATCTGAAACCAGAAACTCGTCCGATTAAAACGGTATGTGTATTTTTGCCCTAGGCCATAGTAGTTATTGGTTTCGAGTATCAGACTAGCGAAAATTTTGATGGTTTCTCAAGCATTCCTTAACTTCAAACTCCCATATCACGCGAACGGATTGACGAATTCGATTATTTCCTGTTGCTTCTGAAAGTAGAAACTCGACCGATTACAATCGTGTGTGTACTTTTTGCCTAGGTCATTCCAGTTATTCGTTTCTAGCATCAGAATTGCGAAAGTTTTGATGGTTTCTCAACCATTCCTTAACTTCAAACTCCCATATATCGCGAACGGATTGACGAACTCGAGAAATTCCTGTTGCATCTGAAAGCAGAAACTCGTCCGATTACAACGGTATGTGTATTTTTGCCCTAGGGCATAGTAGTTATTGGTTTCGAGTATCAGACTTGCGACAATTTTGATGGTTTCCCAACCGTTCCTTAATTTCAAACTCCCATATCTCGCGAACGGATTGACGAACTCGAGAAATTCCTGTTGCATCTGAAAGCAGAAACTCGTCCGATTACAACGGTATGTGTATTTTTGCCCTAGGCCATAGTAGTTATTGGTTTCGAGTATCAGACTTGCGACAATTTTGATGGTTTCTCAACCGTTCCTTAATTTCAAACTCCCATAGCTCGCGAACGGATTGACGAACTCGAGAAATTACTGTTGCATCTAAAAGCAGAAACTCGCCCGATTACAACGGTATGTGTATTTTTGCCCTAGGCCATAGTAGTTATTGGTTTCGAGTATCAGACTTGCGACAAATTTGACGATTTCTCAACCGTTCCTTAATTTCAAACTCCCATATCTCGCGAACGGATTGACGAACTCGAGAAATTCCTGTTGCATCTGAAAGCAGAAACTCGTCCGATTACAACGGTATGTGTATTTTTGCCCTAGGCCATAGTAGTTATTGGTTTCGAGTATCAGACTTGCGACAATTTTGATGGTTTCTCAACCGTTCCTTAATTTCAAACTCCCATATCTCCGGAACGGATTGACGAACTCGAGAAATTCCTGTTGCATCTGAAAGTAGAAACTCCCCCGATTACAAAGGTATGTGTATTCTTCCCCTAAGCCTTTGTAGTTATTGGTTTCGAGTATCAGTTTTGCGAAAATTTTGATGGTTTCTCAAGCATTCCTTAACTTCAAACTCCGATACCTCGCGAACGGATTGGCGTACTCGAGAAGTTCCTGTCGCCTCTGAAAGTAGAAACTTGCCCGATTACAATGGTGTATGTACTTTTCCCCTAGGCTGTTCCAGTTATTGGTTTCGAGTATCACACTTGCGAAAATTTTGATGGTTTCTCAACCATTCCTTAACTTCAAACTCCCATATCTCGCGAACGGATTGACGAACTCGAGAAATTCCTGTTGCATCTGAAAGTAGAAACTCGCCCCATTACAATGGTGTGTGTACTTTTCCCCTAGGCCATTCAAGTTATTGGTTTCGAGTATCAGTTTTGCGAAAATTTTGATGGTTTCTCAAGCATTCCTTAACTTCAAACTCCCACATCTCGCGAACGGATTGACGAATTCGATTATTTCCTGTTGCTTCTGAAAGTAGAAAGTCGACCGATTACAATCGTGTGTGTACTTTTTGCCTAGGTCATTCCAGTTATTCGTTTCTAGCATCAGAATTGCGAAAGTTTTGATGGTTTCTCAACCATTCCTTTTCTTCAAACTCCCATATCTCGCGAACGGATTGACGAACTCGAGAAATTCCTGTTGCATCTGAAAGTAGAAACTCGCCCCATTACAATGTTGTGTGTACTTTTCCCCTAGGCCATTCCAGTTATTGGTTTCGAGTACCAGTTTTGCGAAAATTTTGATGGTTTCTCAAGCATTCCTTAACTTCAAACTCCCATATCTCGCGATCGGATTGACGAACTCGAGAAATTCCTGTTGCATCTGAAAGTAGAAACTCCACCGATTACAAAGGTATTTGTATTTTTCCCCTAAGCCTTTGTAGTTATTGGCTTCGAGTATCAGACTTGCGAAAATTGTGATGGTTTCTCAACCATTCCTTAACTTCAAACTCCGATACCTCGCGAACGGATTGGCGTACTCGAGAAGTTCCTGTCGCCTCTGAAAGTAGAAACTTGCCCGATTACAATGATGTATGTACTTTTCCCCTAGGCCGTTCCAGTTATTGGTTTCGAGTATCACACTTGCGAAAATTTTGATGGTTTCTCAACCATTCCTTAACTTCACACTCCCATATCTCGCGAACGGATTGAAGAACTCGAGAAATTCCTGTTGCATCTAAAAGCAGAAACTCGCCCGATAACAACGGTATGTGTATTTTTGCCCTAGGCCATAGTAGTTATAGGTTTCGAGTTTCAGACTTGCGAAAATTTTGATGGCTTCTCAACCGTTCCTTAATTTCAAACTCCCATATCTCGCGAACGGATTGAAGAACTCGAGAAATTCCTGTTGCATCTGAAAGTAGAAACTCGCCATATTACAATGGTGTGTGTACTTTTCCCCTAGGCCGTTGCAGTTATTGGTTTCGAGTATCAGACCACCGAAAATTTTGATGGTTTCTCAAGCATTCCTTAACTTCATTCTCCCATTTCTCGCGAACGGATTGACGCACTCGAGAAATTCCTGTTGCATCTGAAAGTAGAAACACGTCCGATTACAATGGTGTGTGTACTTTTCCCCTAGACCATTCCAGTTATTGGTTTCGAGTATCAGACTTGGGAAAATTTTGATGGTTTCTCAAGCGTTCCTTAACTTCAAACTCCCATATCTCGAGAACGGATTGACGAACTCGAGAAATTCCTGTTGCATCTGAAAGTAGAAAGTCCCCCGATTACAAAGGTATGTGTATTCTTCCCCTAAGCCTTTGTAGTTATTGGTTTCGAATATCAGACTTGCGAAAATTTTGATGGTTTCTCAACCATTCCTTAACTTCAAACTCCGATACCTCGCGAACGGATTGGCGTACTCGAGAAGTTCCTGTCGCCTCTGAAAGTAGAAACTTGCCCGATTACAATGGTGTATGTACTTTTCCCCTAGGCCGCTCCAGTTATTGGTTTCGAGTATCACACTTGCGAAAATTTTGATGGTTTCTCAACCATTCCTTAGCTTCAAACTCCCATATCTCGCGAACGGATTGACGAACTCGAGAAATTCCTGTTGCATCTGAAAGTAGAAACTCGCCCCATTACAATGTTGTGTGTACTTTTCCCCTAGGCCATTCCAGTTATTGGTTTCGAGTATCAGTTTTGCGAAAATTTTGATGGTTTCTCAAGCATTCCTTAACTTCAAACTCCCATATCTCGCGAACGGATTGACGAACTCGATTATTTCCTGTTGTATCTGAAAGTAGAAACTCGACCGATTACAAAGGCATGTGCGTTTTTCCCCTAGGCCATGGTAGTTATTGGCTTCGAGTATCAGACTTGCGACAATTTTGATGGTTTCTCAACCATTCCTTAACTTCAAACTCCCATATCTCGCGAACGGATTGACGAACTCGAGGAATTCCTGTTGCATCTGAAAGTAGAAACTCGACCGATTACAATCGTGTGTGTACTTTTTGCCTAGGTCATTCCAGTTATTCGTTTCTAGCATCAGAATTGCGAAAGTTTTGATGGTTTCTCAACCATTCCTTAACTTCAAACTCCCATATCTCGCGAACGGATTGACGAACTCGAGAAATTCCTGTTGCATCTGAAAGCAGAAACTCGTCCGATTACAACGGTATGTGTATTTTTGCCCTAGGGCATAGTAGTTATTGGTTTCGAGTATCAGACTTGCGACAATTTTGATGGTTTCTCAACCGTTCCTTAATTTCAAACTCCCATATCTCGCGAACGGATTGACGAACTCGAGAAATTCCTGTTGCATCTGAAAGCAGAAACTCGTCCGATTACAACGGTATGTGTATTTTTGCCCTAGGCCATAGTAGTTATTGGTTTCGAGTATCAGACTTGCGACAATTTTGATGGTTTCTCAACCGTTCCTTAATTTCAAACTCCCATAGCTCGCGAACGGATTGACGAACTCGAGAAATTACTGTTGCATCTAAAAGCAGAAACTCGCCCGATTACAACGGTATGTGTATTTTTGCCCTAGGCCATAGTAGTTATTGGTTTCGAGTATCAGACTTGCGACAAATTTGACGATTTCTCAACCGTTCCTTAATTTCAAACTCCCATATCTCGCGAACGGATTGACGAACTCGAGAAATTCCTGTTGCATCTGAAAGCAGAAACTCGTCCGATTACAACGGTATGTGTATTTTTGCCCTAGGCCATAGTAGTTATTGGTTTCGAGTATCAGACTTGCGACAATTTTGATGGTTTCTCAACCGTTCCTTAATTTCAAACTCCCATATCTCCGGAACGGATTGACGAACTCGAGAAATTCCTGTTGCATCTGAAAGTAGAAGCTCCCCCGATTACAAAGGTATGTGTATTCTTCCCCTAAGCCTTTGTAGTTATTGGTTTCGAGTATCAGTTTTGCGAAAATTTTGATGGTTTCTCAAGCATTCCTTAACTTCAAACTCCGATACCTCGCGAACGGATTGGCGTACTCGAGAAGTTCCTGTCGCCTCTGAAAGTAGAAACTTGCCCGATTACAATGGTGTATGTACTTTTCCCCTAGGCTGTTCCAGTTATTGGTTTCGAGTATCACACTTGCGAAAATTTTGATGGTTTCTCAACCATTCCTTAACTTCAAACTCCCATATCTCGCGAACGGATTGACGAACTCGAGAAATTCCTGTTGCATCTGAAAGTAGAAACTCGCCCCATTACAATGGTGTGTGTACTTTTCCCCTAGGCCATTCAAGTTATTGGTTTCGAGTATCAGTTTTGCGAAAATTTTGATGGTTTCTCAAGCATTCCTTAACTTCAAACTCCCACATCTCGCGAACGGATTGACGAACTCGAGAAATTCCTATTGCGTCCGAAAGGTGAAACTCGCCCGATTACAATGGTGTGTCTACTTTTCCCCTAGGCCATTCCAGTAATTCGCATTCCTATTGCATCCGAAAGGTGAAACTCGCCCGATTATAATGGTGTGTCTACTTTTCCCCTAGGCCATTCCAGTAACTCGCCGGATTACAATGGTGTGTGTACTTTTCCCTAGGCCATTCCTGTTATTGGTTTCGAGTATCAGACTTGTGAAAATTTTGATGGTTTCTCAATCATTCCTTAATTTCAAACTCCCATATCTCGCGAACGGATTGACGAACTCGAGAAATTCCTGTTGCATCTGAAAGGTGAAACTCGCCCGATTACAACGGTGTGTATATTTTTGCGCTTGTCCATAGATGTTATTGGCTTCGAGTATCAGACTTGCGAAAATTTTGAAGGTTTCTCAACCATTCCTTAACTTCAAACTCCCATATCTCGGGAACAGATTGACGAACTCGAGAATTCCTGTTGCATCTGAAAGTAGAAACCCGCCCGATTACAATGGTGTGTGTTCTTTTCCCCTAGGCCATTCCAGTTATTCGTTTCTAGCATCAGAATTGCGAAAATTTTGATGGTTTCTCAACCATCTCTTAACTCCAAACTCCCATATCTCGCGAACGGATTGACGAATTCGATTATTTCCTGTTGCTTCTGAAAGTAGAAAGTCGACCGATTACAATCGTATGTGTACTTTTTGCCTAGGTCATTCCAGTTATTCGTTTCTAGCATCAGAATTGCGAAAGTTTTGATGGTTTCTCAACCATTCCTTAACTTCAAACTCCCATATCTCGCGAACGGATTGACGAACTCGAGGAATTCCTGTTGCATCTGAATGTAGAAACTCGCCCCATTACAATGGTGTGTGTACTTTTCCCCTAGGCCATTCCAGTTATTGGTTTCGAGTATCACACTTGCGAAAATTTTGACGGTTTCTCAACCATTCCTTAACTTCAAACTCCCATATCTCGCGAACGGATTGACGAACTCGATTATTTCCTGTTGCATCTGAAAGTAGAAACTCGACCGATTACAAAGGCATGTGCGTTTTTCCCCTAGGCCATGGTAGTTATTGGCTTCGAGTATCAGACTTGCGAAAATTGTGATGGTTTCTCAACCATTCCTTAACTTCAAACTCCCATATCTCGCGAACGGATTGACGAACTCGATTATTTCCTGTTGCATCTGAAAGTAGAAACTCGACCGATTACAAAGGCATGTGCGTTTTTCCCCTAGGCCATGGTAGTTATTGGCTTCGAGTATCAGACTTGCGAAAATTGTGATGGTTTCTCAACCATTCCTTAACTTCAAACTCCCATATCTCGCGAACGGATTGACGAACTCGATTATTTCCTGTTGCATCTGAAAGTAGAAACTCGACCGATTACAAAGGCATGTGCGTTTTTCCCCTAGGCCATGGTAGTTATTGGCTTCGAGTATCAGACTTACGAAAATTGTGATGGTTTCTCAACCATTCCTTAACTTCAAACTCCCATATCTCGCGAACGGATTGACGAACTCGATTATTTCCTGTTGCATCTGAAAGTAGAAACTCGACCGATTACAAAGGCATGTGCGTTTTTCCCCTAGGCCATGGTAGTTATTGGCTTCGAGTATCACACTTGCGAAAATTTTGATGGTTTCTCAACCATTCCTTAACTTCAAACTCCCATATCTCGCGAACGGATTGACGAACTCGAGAAATTCCTGTTGCATCTGAAAGTAGAAACTCGCCCCATTACAATGGTGTGTGTACTTTTCCCCTAGGCCATTCAAGTTATTGGTTTCGAGTATCAGTTTTGCGAAAATTTTGATGGTTTCTCAAGCATTCCTTAACTTCAAACTCCCACATCTCGCGAACGGATTGACGAATTCGATTATTTCCTGTTGCTTCTGAAAGTAGAAAGTCGACCGATTACAATCGTGTGTGTACTTTTTGCCTAGGTCATTCCAGTTATTCGTTTCTAGCATCAGAATTGCGAAAGTTTTGATGGTTTCTCAACCATTCCTTTTCTCCAAACTCCCATATCTCGCGAACGGATTGACGAACTCGAGAAATTCCTGTTGCATCTGAAAGTAGAAACTCGCCCCATTACAATGTTGTGTGTACTTTTCCCCTAGGCCATTCCAGTTATTGGTTTCGAGTACCAGTTTTGCGAAAATTTTGATGGTTTCTCAAGCATTCCTTAACTTCCAACTCCCATATCTCGCGATCGGATTGACGAACTCGAGAAATTCCTGTTGCATCTGAAAGTAGAAACTCGCCCCATTACAATGGTGTTTGTACTTTTCCCCTAGGCCATTCAAGTTATTGGTTTCGAGTATCAGTTTTGCGAAAATTTTGATGGTTTCTCAAGCATTCCTTAACTTCAAACTCCCACATCTCGCGAACGGATTGACGAACTCGAGAAATTCCTATTGCGTCCGAAAGGTGAAACTCGCCCGATTACAATGGTGTGTCTACTTTTCCCCTAGGCCATTCCAGTAATTCGCATTCCTATTGCATCCGAAAGGTGAAACTCGCCCGATTATAATGGTGTGTCTACTTTTCCCCTAGGCCATTCCAGTAACTCGCCGGATTACAATGGTGTGTGTACTTTTCCCTAGGCCATTCCTGTTATTGGTTTCGAGTATCAGACTTGCGAAAATTGTGATGGTTTCTCAACCATTCCTAAACTTCAAACTCCCATATCTCGCGAACGGATTGACGAACTCGAGGAATTCCTGTTGCATCTGAAAGTAGAAACTCGTCCGATTACAACGGTATGTGTATTGTTGCCCTAGGCCATTGTAGTTATTGGTTTCGAGTATCAGACTAGCGAAAATTTTGATGGTTTCTCAAGCATTCCTTAACTTCAAACTCCCATATCTCGCGAACGGATTGACGAACTCGAGAAATTCCTGTTGCATCTGAAACCAGAAACTCGTCCGATTACAACGGTATGTGTATTTTTGCCCTAGGCCATAGTAGTTATTGGTTTCGAGTATCAGACTTGCGACAATTTTGATGGTTTCTCAACCGTTCCTTAATTTCAAACTCCCATATCTCGCGAACGGATTGACGAACTCGAGAAATTCCTGTTGTATCTGAAAGTAGAAATTCCCCCGATTACAAGGGTATGTGTATTTTTCCCCTAAGCCTTTGTAGTTATTGGTTTCGAGTATCAGTTTTGCGAGAATTTTGATCGTTTCTCAAGCATTCCTTAACTTCAAACTCCCATATCTCGCGAACGGATTGACGAACTCGAGAAATTCCTGTTGCATCTGAAAGCAGAAACTCGTCCGATTACAACGGTATGTGTATTTTTGCCCTAGGCCATAGTAGTTATTGGTTTCGAGTATCAGACTTGCGACAATTTTGATGGTTTCTCAACCGTTCCTTAATTTCAAACTCCCATAGCTCGCGAACGGATTGACGAACTCGAGAAATTACTGTTGCATCTAAAAGCAGAAACTCGCCCGATTACAACGGTATGTGTATTTTTGCCCTAGGCCATAGTAGTTATTGGTTTCGAGTATCAGACTTGCGACAAATTTGACGATTTCTCAACCGTTCCTTAATTTCAAACTCCCATATCTCGCGAACGGATTGACGAACTCGAGAAATTCCTGTTGCATCTGAAAGCAGAAACTCGTCCGATTACAACGGTATGTGTATTTTTGCCCTAGGCCATAGTAGTTATTGGTTTCGAGTATCAGACTTGCGACAATTTTGATGGTTTCTCAACCGTTCCTTAATTTCAAACTCCCATATCTCCGGAACGGATTGACGAACTCGAGAAATTCCTGTTGCATCTGAAAGTAGAAGCTCCCCCGATTACAAAGGTATGTGTATTCTTCCTCTAAGCCTTTGTAGTTATTGGTTTCGAGTATCAGTTTTGCGAAAATTTTGATGGTTTCTCAAGCATTCCTTAACTTCAAACTCCGATACCTCGCGAACGGATTGGCGTACTCGAGAAGTTCCTGTCGCCTCTGAAAGTAGAAACTTGCCCGATTACAATGGTGTATGTACTTTTCCCCTAGGCTGTTCCAGTTATTGGTTTCGAGTATCACACTTGCGAAAATTTTGATGGTTTCTCAACCATTCCTTAACTTCAAACTCCCATATCTCGCGAACGGATTGACGAACTCGAGAAATTCCTGTTGCATCTGAAAGTAGAAACTCGCCCCATTACAATGGTGTGTGTACTTTTCCCCTAGGCCATTCAAGTTATTGGTTTCGAGTATCAGTTTTGCGAAAATTTTGATGGTTTCTCAAGCATTCCTTAACTTCAAACTCCCACATCTCGCGAACGGATTGACGAACTCGAGAAATTCCTATTGCGTCCGAAAGGTGAAACTCGCCCGATTACAATGGTGTGTCTACTTTTCCCCTAGGCCATTCCAGTAATTCGCATTCCTATTGCATCCGAAAGGTGAAACTCGCCCGATTATAATGGTGTGTCTACTTTTCCCCTAGGCCATTCCAGAAACTCGTCCGATTACAACGGTATGTGTATTTTTGCCCTAGGCCATAGTAGTTATTGGTTTCGAGTATCAGACTTGCGACAATTTTGATGGTTTCTCAACCGTTCCTTAATTTCAAACTCCCATATCTCGCGAACGGATTGACGAACTCGAGAAATTCCTGTTGTATCTGAAAGTAGAAATTCCCCCGATTACAAGGGTATGTGTATTTTTCCCCTAAGCCTTTGTAGTTATTGGTTTCGAGTATCAGTTTTGCGAGAATTTTGATCGTTTCTCAAGCATTCCTTAACTTCAAACTCCCATATCTCGCGAACGGATTGACGAACTCGATTATTTCCTGTTGCATCTGAAAGTAGAAACTCGACCGATTACAAAGGCATGTGCGTTTTTCCACTAGGCCATAGTAGTTATTGGCTTCGAGTATCAGACTTGCGAAAATTGTGATGGTTTCTCAACCATTCCTTAACTTCAAACTCCCATATCTCGCGAACAGATTGACGAACTCGAGAAATTCCTATTGCGTCCGAAAGGTGAAACTCGCCCGATTATAATGGTGTGTCTACTTTTCCCCTAGGCCATTCCAGTAATTCGCATTCCTATTGCATCCGAAAGGTGAAACTCGCCCGATTATAATGGTGTGTCTACTTTTCCCCTAGGCCATTCCAGTAACTCGCCGGATTACAATGGTGTGTGTACTTTTCCCTAGGCCATTCCTGTTATTGGTTTCGAGTATCAGACTTGTGAAAATTTTGATGGTTTCTCATTCATTCCTTAATTTCAAACTCCCATATCTCGCGAACGGATTGACGAACTCGAGAAATTCCTGTTGCATCTGAAAGGTGAAACTCGCCCGATTACAACGGTGTGTGTATTTTTGCGCTTGTCCATAGTTGTTATTGGCTTCGAGTATCAGACTTGCGAAAATTTTGATGGTTTCTGAACCATTCCTTAACTTCAAACTCCCATATCTCGGGAACAGATTGACGAACTCGAGAATTCCTGTTGCATCTGAAAGTAGAAACCCGCCCGATTACAATGGTGTGTGTTCTTTTCCCCTAGGCCATTCCAGTTATTCGTTTCTAGCATCAGAATTGCGAAAATTTTGATGGTTTCTCAACCATCTCTTAACTCCAAACTCCCATATCTCGCGAACGGATTGACGAATTCGATTATTTCCTGTTGCTTCTGAAAGTAGAAAGTCGACCGATTACAATCGTGTGTGTACTTTTTGCCTAGGTCATTCCAGTTATTCGTTTCTAGCATCAGAATTGCGAAAGTTTTGATGGTTTCTCAACCATTCCTTAACTTCAAACTCCCATATCTCGCGAACGGATTGACGAACTCGAGGAATTCCTGTTGCATCTGAATGTAGAAACTCGCCCCATTACAATGGTGTGTGTACTTTTCCCCTAGGCCATTCCAGTTAATAGTTTCGAGTATCACACTTGCGAAAATTTTGACGGTTTCTCAACCATTCCTTAACTTCAAACTCCCATATCTCGCGAACGGATTGACGAACTCGATTATTTCCTGTTGCATCTGAAAGTAGAAACTCGACCGATTACAAAGGCATGTGCGTTTTTCCCCTAGGCCATGGTAGTTATTGGCTTCGAGTATCAGACTTGCGAAAATTGTGATGGTTTCTCAACCATTCCTTAACTTCAAACTCCCATATCTCGCGAACGGATTGACGAACTCGATTATTTCCTGTTGCATCTGAAAGTAGAAACTCGACCGATTACAAAGGCATGTGCGTTTTTCCCCTAGGCCATGGTAGTTATTGGCTTTGAGTATCAGACTTGCGAAAATTGTGATGGTTTCTCAACCATTCCTTAACTTCAAACTCCCATATCTCGCGAACGGATTGACGAACTCGATTATTTCCTGTTGCATCTGAAAGTAGAAACTCGACCGATTACAAAGGCATGTGCGTTTTTGCCCTAGGCCATGGTAGTTATTGGCTTCGAGTATCAGACTTGCGAAAATTGTGATGGTTTCTCAACCATTCCTTAACTTCAAACTCCCATATCTCGCGAACGGATTGACGAACTCGAGGAATTCCTGTTGCATCTGAAAGTAGAAACTCGTCCGATTACAACGGTATGTGTATTGTTGCCCTAGGCCATAGTAGTTATTGGTTTCGAGTATCAGACTAGCGAAAATTTTGATGGTTTCTCAAGCATTCCTTAACTTCAAACTCCCATATCTCGCGAACGGATTGACGAATTCGATTATTTCCTGTTGCTTCTGAAAGTAGAAAGTCGACCGATTACAATCGTGTGTGTACTTTTTGCCTAGGTCATTCCAGTTATTCGTTTCTAGCATCAGAATTGCGAAAGTTTTGATGGTTTCTCAACCATTCCTTAACTTCAAACTCCCATATCTCGCGAACGGATTGACGAACTCGAGAAATTCCTGTTGCATCTGAAAGTAGAAACTCGCCCCATTACAATGGTGTGTGTACTTTTCCCCTAGGCCATTTCAGTTATTGTGTTCGAGAATCTGTTTTGCGAAAATTTTGATGGTTTCTCAAACATTCCTTAACTTCAAACTCCCATATATCGCGAACGGATTGACGAACTCGAGAAATTCCTGTTGCATCTGAAAGTAGAAACTCCCCCGATTACAAAGGTATGTGTATTTTTCCCCTAAGCCTTTGTAGTTATTGGTTTCTAATATCAGACTTGCGACAATTTTGATGGTTTTTCAACCGTTCCTTAATTTCAAACTCCCATATCTCGCGAACAGATTGACGAACTCGAGAAGTTCCTGTTGCATCTGAAAGTAGAAACTCCCCCGATTACAAAGGTATGTGTACTTTTCCCTTAGGCCATTCCAGTTATGGGTTTCGAGTATCAGTTTTGCGAAAATTTTGATGGTTTCTCAAGCATTCCTTAACTTCAAACTCCCATATCTCGCGATCGGATTGACGAACTCGAGAAATTCCTGTTGCATCTGAAAGTAGAAACTCGCCCGATTACAATGGTATGTGTACTTTTCCCCTAGGCCATTCCAGTTATTGGTTTCGAGTATCAGACTTGCGAAAATTTGGACGGTTTCTCAACCATTCCTTAACTTCAAACTCCCATATCTCGCGAACGGATTGACGAGCTCGAGAAATTCCTGTTGTGTGTACTTTTCCCTAGGCCATTCCTGTTATTGGTTTCGAGTATCAGACTTGTGAAAATTTTGATGGTTTCTCAATCATTCCTTAATTTCAAACTCCCATATCTCGCGAACAGATTGACGAACTCGAGAAATTTCTATTGCGTCCGAAAGGTGAAACTCGCCCGATTATAATGGTGTGTCTACTTTTCCCCTAGGCCATTCCAGTAATTCGCATTCCTATTGCATCCGAAAGGTGAAACTCGCCCGATTATAATGGTGTGTCTACTTTTCCCCTAGGCCATTCCAGTAACTCGCCGGATTACAATGGTGTGTGTACTTTTCCCTAGGCCATTCCTGTTATTGGTTTTGAGTATCAGACTTGTGAAAATTTTGATGGTTTCTCAATCATTCCTTAATTTCAAACTCCCATATCTCGCGAACGGATTGACGAACTCGAGAAATTCCTGTTGCACCTGAAAGGTGAAACTCGCCCGATTACAACGGTGTGTGTATTTTTGCGCTTGTCCATAGTTGTTATTGGCTTCGAGTATCAGACTTGCGAAAGTTTTGATGGTTTCTCAACCATTTCTTAACTTCAAACTCCCATACCTCGCGAACGGATTGACGAACTCGAGAAATTCCTGTTGCATATGAAAGCAGAAACTCGCCCGATTACAATGGTGTGTGTACTTTTCCCCTAGGCCATTCCAGTAATTCGTTTCTAGCATCAGAATTGCGAAAATTTTGATGGTTTCTCAACCATCCCTTAACTCCAAACTCCGATACATCGCGAACGGTTTGACGAATCCGAAAAATTTCCGTGCATCTGAAAGTACAAACTCTCCCGATTACAACGGTAAGTGTATTTTTGCCCTAGGCCATTGTAGTTATTGGTTTCGAGTATCAGAATTGCGAAAATTTTGATGGTTTCTCAACCATTCCACAACTTCAAACTCCCATATCTCGCGATCCGATTGACGAACTCGAGAAATTCCTGTTGCATGTGAAAGTAGAAACTCGCCCGATTACAATGGTGTGTGTATTTTTCCCGTAGGCCATTCCAGTTATTCGTTTCTCGCATCAGAATTGCGAAAATTTTGACGGTTTCTCAACCATCTCTTAACTCCAAACTCCGATATTTCGCGAACGGTTTGACGAATCCGAAAAATTTCCGTGCATCTGAAAGTAGAAACACGTCCGATTACAATGGTGTGTGTACTTTTCCCCTAGGCCATTCCAGTTATTGGTTTCGAGTATCAGACTTGCGAAAATTTTGACGGTTTCTCAACCATTCCATAACTTCAAACTCCCATATCTCGCGAACGGATTGACGAGCTCGAGAAATTCCTGTTGCATCTGAAAGCAGAAACTCGCCAGATTACAATGGTATGTGTACTTTTCCCCTAGGCCATTCCTGTTATTGGTTTCGAGTATCAGACTTGTGAAAATTTTGATGGTCTCTCAACCACTCCTTAATTTCAAACTCCCATATCTCGCGAACGGATTGACGAACTCGAGAAATTCCTGTTGCATCTGAAAGGTGAAACTCGCCCGATTACAACGGTGTGTGTATTTTTGCGCTGGTCCATAGTAGTTATTGGTTTCGAGTATCAGACTTGCGAAAATTTTGATGGTTTCTCAACCATTCCTTAACTTCAAACTCCCATATCTCGCGAACAGATTGACGAAATCGAGAAGTTCCTGTTGCATCTGAAAGTAGAAACCCGCCCGATTACAATGGTGTGAGTACTTTTCCCCTAGGCCATTCCAGTTATTCGTTTGTCGCATCAGAATTGCGAAAATTTTGATGGTTTCTCCACCATCTCTTAACTCCAAACTCCGATATATCGCGAACGGTTTGACGAATCCGAAAAATTTCCGTGCATCTGAAAGTACAAACTCTCCCGATTACAACGGTATGTGTATTTTTACCCTAGGGCATTGTAGTTATTGGTTTCGAGTATTACACTTGTGAAAATTTTGATGGTTTCTCATCCACTCCTTAACTTCAAACTCCCATATCTCGCGAACGGATTGACGAACTCGAGAAATTCCTGTTGCTTCTGAAAGTAGAAACACGTCCGATTACAATGGTGTGTGTACTTTTCCCCTAGACCATTCCAGTTATTGGTTTCGAGTATCAGAATTGTGAAAATTTTGATGGTTTCTCAATCATTCTTTAACTTCAAACTCCCATATCTCGCGAACAGATTGACGAACTCGAGAAATTCCTGTTGCTTCTGAAAGTAGAAACACGTCCGATTACAATGGTGTGTGTACTTTTCCCCTAGACCATTCCAGTTATTGGTTTCGAGTATCAGACTTGCGAAAATTTTGATGGTTTCTCAACCATTGCTTAACTTCAAACTCCCATATCTCGCGAACAGATTGACGAACTCGAGAAGTTCCTGTTGCATCTGAAAGTAGAAACCCGCCCGATTACAATGGTGTGTGTACTTTTCCCCTATGCCATTCCAGTTATTCGTTTCTAGCATCAGAATTGCGAAAATTTTGATGGTTTCTCAACCATCCCTTAACTCCAAACTCCGATACATCGCGAACGGTTTGCCGAATCCGAAAAATTTCCGTGCATCTGATAGTACAAACTCTCCCGATTACAACGGTAAGTGTATTTTTGCCCTAGGCCATTGTAGTTATTTGTTTCGAGTATCAGACTTGCGAAAATTTTGATGGTTTCTCAACCATTCCACAACTTCAAACTCCCATATCTCGCGATCCGATTGACGAACTCGAGAAATTCCTGTTGCATGTGAAAGTAGAAACTCGCCCGATTACAATGGTGTGTGTATTTTTCCCGTAGGCCATTCCAGTTATTCGTTTCTCGCATCAGAATTGCGAAAATTTTGACGGTTTCTCAACCATCTCTTAACTCCAAACTCCGATATATCGCGAACGGTTTGACGAATCCGAAAAATTTCCGTGCATCTGAAAGTACAAACTCTCCCGATTACAACGGTATGTGTATTTTTGCCCTAGGCCATTGTAGTTATTGGTTTCGAGTATTACACTTGTGAAAATTTTGATGGTTTCTCATCCACTCCTTAACTTCAAACTCCCATATCTCGCGAACGGATTGACGAGCTCGAGAAATTCCTGTTACATCTGAAAGCAGAAACTCGCCCGATTACAATGGTGTGTGTACTTTTCCCCTAGGCCATTCCAGTAATTCGTTTCTAGCTTCAGACTTGCGAAAATTTTGATGGTTTCTCAACCATTTCTTAACTTCAAACTCCCATACCTCGCGAACGGATTGACGAACTCGAGAAATTCCTGTTGCATATGAAAGTAGAAACTCGCCAGATTACAATGGTGTGTGTAGTTTTCCCCTAGGCCATTCCTGTTATTGGTTTCGAGTATCAGACTTGTGAAAATTTTGATGGTCTCTCAACCACTCCTTAATTTCAAACTCCCATATCTCGCGAACGGATTGACGAACTCGAGAAATTCCTGTTGCATCTGAAAGGTGAAACTCGCCCGATTTCAACGGTGTGTGTATTTTTGCGCTGGTCCATAGTAGTTATTGGTTTCGAGTATCAGACTTGCGAAAATTTTGATGGTTTCTCAACCACTCCTTAACTTCAAACACCCATATCTCGCGAACAGATTGACGAACTCGAGAAGTTCCTGTTGCATCTGAAAGTAGAAACCCGCCCGATTACAATGGTGTGTGTATTTTTCCTGTATGCCATTCCAGTTATTCGTTTCTAGCATCAGAATTGCGAAAATTTTAATGGTTTCTCAACCATCTCTTAACTCCAAACTCCGATATATCGCGAACGGATTGACGAACTCGAGAAATTCCTGTTGCTTCTGAAAGTAGAAACACGTCCGATTACAATGGTGTGTGTCCTTTTCCCCTAGACCATTCCAGTTATTGGTTTCGAGTATCAGACTTGCGAAAATTTTGACGGTTTCTCAACCATTCCTTAACTTCAAACTCCCATATCTCGCGAACGGATTGACGAGCTCGAGAAATTCCTGTTGCATCTGAAAGCAGAAACTCGCCAGATTACAATGGTGTGTGTACTTTTCCCCTAGGCCATTCCTGTTATCGGTTTCGAGTATCAGACTTGTGAAAATTTTGATGGTCTCTCAACCACTCCTTAATTTCAAACTCCCATATCTCGCGAACGGATTGACGAACTCGAGAAATTCCTGTTGCATCTGAAAGGTGAAACTCGCCCGATTACAACGGTGTGTGCATTTTTGCGCTGGTCCATAGTAGTTATTGGTTTCGAGTATCAGACTTGCGAAAATTTTGATGGTTTCTCAACCATTCCTTAACTTCAAACTCCCATATCTCGCGAACAGATTGACGAACTCGAGAAGTTCCTGTTGCATCTGAAAGTAGAAACCCGCCCGATTACAATGGTGTGAGTACTTTTCCCCTAGGCCATTCCAGTTATTCGTTTGTAGCATCAGAATTGCGAAAATTTTGATGGTTTCTCAACCATCTCTTAACTCCAAACTCCGATATATCGCAAACGGTTTGACGAATCCGAAAAATTTCCGTGCATCTGAAAGTACAAACTCTCCCGATTACAACGGTATGTGTATTTTTACCCTAGGGCATTGTAGTTATTGGTTTCGAGTATTACACTTGTGAAAATTTTGATGGTTTCTCATCCACTCCTTAACTTCAAACTCCCATATCTCGCGAACGGATTGACGAACTCGAGAAATTCCTGTTGCATCTGAAAGTAGAAACTCGCCCGATTACAATGGTATGTGTATTTTTGCCCTGGGCCATAGTAGTTATTGGTTTCGAGTATCAGACTTGCGAAAATTTTGATGGTTTCTCAACCATTCCTTAATTTCAAACACCCATATCTCGCGAACGGATTGAGGAACTCAAGAAATTCCTGTTGCATCTGAAAGGAGAAACTCGCCCGATTACAATGGTGTGTGTACTTTTCCCGTAGGCGATTCCAGTTATTGGTTTCGAGTATCAGACTTGCGAAAATTTTGGTGGTTTCTCAACCATTCCATTACTTCAAACGCCCATATCTCGCGAACGGATTGACGAACTCGAGAAATTCCTGTTGCATCTGAAAGCAGAAACACGCCCGATTACAATGGTGTGTGTACTTTTCCCCTAGGCCATTCCAGTAATTCGTTTCTAGCACCAGACTTGCGAAAATTTTGATGGTTTCTCAACCATTTCTTAACTTCAAACTCCCATACCTCGCGAACGGATTGACGAACTCGAGAAATTCCTGTTGCATATGAAAGTAGAAACTCGCCAGATTACAATGGTGTGTGTAGTTTTCCCCTAGGCCATTCCTGTTATTGGTTTCGAGTATCAGACTTGTGAAAATTTTGATGGTCTCTCAACCACTCCTTAATTTCAAACTCCCATATCTCGCGAACGGATTGACGAACTCGAGAAATTCCTGTTGCATCTGAAAGGTGAAACTCGCCCGATTTCAACGGTGTGTGTATTTTTGCGCTGGTCCATAGTAGTTATTGGTTTCGAGTATCAGACTTGCGAAAATTTTGATGGTTTCTCAACCACTCCTTAACTTCAAACACCCATATCTCGCGAACAGATTGACGAACTCGAGAAGTTCCTGTTGCATCTGAAAGTAGAAACCCGCCCGATTACAATGGTGTGTGTATTTTTCCTGTATGCCATTCCAGTTATTCGTTTCTAGCATCAGAATTGCGAAAATTTTAATGGTTTCTCAACCATCTCTTAACTCCAAACTCCGATATATCGCGAACGGATTGACGAACTCGAGAAATTCCTGTTGCTTCTGAAAGTAGAAACACGTCCGATTACAATGGTGTGTGTCCTTTTCCCCTAGACCATTCCAGTTATTGGTTTCGAGTATCAGACTTGCGAAAATTTTGACGGTTTCTCAACCATTCCTTAACTTCAAACTCCCATATCTCGCGAACGGATTGACGAGCTCGAGAAATTCCTGTTGCATCTGAAAGCAGAAACTCGCCAGATTACAATGGTGTGTGTACTTTTCCCCTAGGCCATTCCTGTTATCGGTTTCGAGTATCAGACTTGTGAAAATTTTGATGGTCTCTCAACCACTCCTTAATTTCAAACTCCCATATCTCGCGAACGGATTGACGAACTCGAGAAATTCCTGTTGCATCTGAAAGGTGAAACTCGCCCGATTACAACGGTGTGTGCATTTTTGCGCTGGTCCATAGTAGTTATTGGTTTCGAGTATCAGACTTGCGAAAATTTTGATGGTTTCTCAACCATTCCTTAACTTCAAACTCCCATATCTCGCGAACAGATTGACGAACTCGAGAAGTTCCTGTTGCATCTGAAAGTAGAAACCCGCCCGATTACAATGGTGTGAGTACTTTTCCCCTAGGCCATTCCAGTTATTCGTTTGTAGCATCAGAATTGCGAAAATTTTGATGGTTTCTCAACCATCTCTTAACTCCAAACTCCGATATATCGCAAACGGTTTGACGAATCCGAAAAATTTCCGTGCATCTGAAAGTACAAACTCTCCCGATTACAACGGTATGTGTATTTTTACCCTAGGGCATTGTAGTTATTGGTTTCGAGTATTACACTTGTGAAAATTTTGATGGTTTCTCATCCACTCCTTAACTTCAAACTCCCATATCTCGCGAACGGATTGACGAACTCGAGAAATTCCTGTTGCATCTGAAAGTAGAAACTCGCCCGATTACAATGGTATGTGTATTTTTGCCCTGGGCCATAGTAGTTATTGGTTTCGAGTATCAGACTTGCGAAAATTTTGATGGTTTCTCAACCATTCCTTAATTTCAAACACCCATATCTCGCGAACGGATTGAGGAACTCAAGAAATTCCTGTTGCATCTGAAAGGAGAAACTCGCCCGATTACAATGGTGTGTGTACTTTTCCCGTAGGCGATTCCAGTTATTGGTTTCGAGTATCAGACTTGCGAAAATTTTGGTGGTTTCTCAACCATTCCATTACTTCAAACGCCCATATCTCGCGAACGGATTGACGAACTCGAGAAATTCCTGTTGCATCTGAAAGCAGAAACACGCCCGATTACAATGGTGTGTGTACTTTTCCCCTAGGCCATTCCAGTAATTCGTTTCTAGCACCAGACTTGCGAAAATTTTGATGGTTTCTCAACCATTTCTTAACTTCAAACTCCCATACCTCGCGAACGGATTGACGAACTCGAGAAATTCATGTTGCATCTGAAAGTAGATACTCGCCAGATTACAGTGGTGTGTGTACTTTTCCCTAGGCCATTCCTGTTATTGGTTTCGAGTATCAGAATTGTGAAAATTTTGATGGTTTCTCAATCATTCCTTAATTTCAAACTCCCATATCTCGCGAACAGATTGACGAACTCGAGAAATTCCTGTTGCTTCTGAAAGTAGAAACACGTCCGATTACAATGGTGTGTGTACTTTTCCCCTAGACCATTCCAGTTATTGGTTTCGAGTATCAGACTTGCGAAAATTTTGACGGTTTCTCAACCATTCCTTAACTTCAAACTCCCATATCTCGCGAACAGATTGACGAACTCGAGAAGTTCCTGTTGCATCTGAAAGTAGAAACCCGCCCGATTACAATGGTGTGTGTACTTTTCCCCTAGGCCATTCCAGTTATTCGTTTCTAGCATCAGAATTGCGAAAATTTTGATGGTTTCTCAACCATCCCTTAACTCCAAACTCCGATACATCGCGAACGGTTTGACGAATCCGAAAAATTTCCGTGCATCTGAAAGTGTAAACTGTCCCGATTACAACGGTATGTGTATTTTTGCCCTAGGCCATTGTAGTTATTGGTTTCGAGTATTACACTTGTGAAAATTTTGATGGTTTCTCATCCACTCCTTAACTTCAAACTCCCATATCTCGCGAACGGATTGACGAACTCGAGAAATTCCTGTTGCATCTGAAAGGTGAAACTCGCCCGATTACAACGGTGTGTGTATTTTTGTGCTGGTCCATAGTAGTTATTGGTTTCGAGTATCAGACTTGCGAAAATTTTGATGGTTTGTCAACCATACCTTAACTTCAAACTCCGATATTTCGCGAACGGTTTGACGAATCCGAAAAATTTCCGTGCATCTGAATGTACAAACTCTCCCGATTACAACGGTATGTGTATTTTTACCCTAGGGCATTGTAGTTATTGGTTTCGAGTATTAAACTTGTGAAAATTTTGATGGTTTCTCATCCACTCCTTAACTTCAAACTCCCATATCTCGCGAACGGATTGACGAGCTCGAGAAATTCCTGTTACATCTGAAAGCAGAAACTCGCCCGATTACAATGGTGTGTGTACTTTTCCCCTAGGCCATTCCAGTAATTCGTTTCTGGCATCAGACTTGCGAAAATTTTGATGGTTTCTCAACCATTTCTTAACTTCAAACTCCTATACCTCGCGAACGGATTGACGAACTCGAGAAATTCCTGTTGCATATGAAAGTAGAAACTCGCCAGATTACAATGGTGTGTGTACTTTTCCCCTAGGCCATTCCTGTTATTGGTTTCGAGTATCAGACTTGTGAAGATTTTGATGGTCTCTCAACCACTCCTTAATTTCAAACTCCCATATCTCGCGAACGGATTGACGAACTCGAGAAATTCCTGTTGCATCTGAAAGGTGAAACTCGCCCGATTACAACGGTGTGTGTATTTTTGCGCTGGTCCATAGTAGTTATTGGTTTCGAGTATCAGACTTGCGAAAATTTTGATGGTCTCTCAACCACTCCTTAACTTCAAACTCCCATATCTCGCGAACGGAATGACGAACTCGAGAAATTCCTGTTGCATCTGAAAGGTGAAACTCGCCCGATTACAACGGTGTGTGTATTTTTGCGCTGGTCCATAGTAGTTATTGGTTTCGAGTGTCAGACTTGCGAAAATTTTGATGGTTTCTCAACCATTCCTTAACTTCAAACTCCCATATCTCGCGAACAGATTGACGAACTCGAGAAGTTCCTGTTGCATCTGAAAGTAGAAACTCGCCCGATTACACTGGTGTGTGTACTTTTCCCCTAGGCCATTCCTGTTATTGGTTTCGAGTATCAGACTTGCGAAAATTTTGATGGTTTCTCAACCATTCCTTAACTTCAAACTCCCATATCTCGCGAACGGATTGACGAACTCGAGAAATTCATGTTGCATCTGAAAGCAGAAACTCGCCCGATTACAACGGTATGTGTATTTTTGCCCTGGGCCATAGTAGTTATTGGTTTCGAGTATCAGACTTGCGAAAATTTTGATGGTTTCTCAACCATTCCTTAATTTCAAACACCCATATCTCGCGAACGGATTGACGAACTCAAGAAATTCCTGTTGCATCTGAAAGGAGAAACTCGCCCGATTACAATGGTGTGTGTACTTTTCCCGTAGGCGATTCCAGTTATTGGTTTCGAGTATCAGACTTGCGAAAATTTTTGTGGTTTCTCAACCATTCCATTACTTCAAACTCCCATATCTCGCGAACGGATTGACGAACTCGAGAAATTCCTGTTGCATCTGAAAGCAGAAACACGCCCGATTACAATGGTGTGTGTACTTTTCCCCTAGGCCATTCCAGTAATTCGTTTCTAGCACCAGACTTGCGAAAATTTTGATGGTTTCTCAACCATTTCTTAACTTCAAACTCCCATACCTCGCGAACGGATTGACGAACTCGAGAAATTCATGTTGCATCTGAAAGTAGATACTCGCCAGATTACAATGGTGTGTGTACTTTTCCCTAGGCCATTCCTGTTATTGGTTTCGAGTATCAGAATTGTGAAAATTTTGATGGTTTCTCAATCATTCCTTAATTTCAAACTCCCATATCTCGCGAACAGATTGACGAACTCGAGAAATTCCTGTTGCTTCTGAAAGTAGAAACACGTCCGATTACAATGGTGTGTGTACTTTTCCCCTAGACCATTCCAGTTATTGGTTTCGAGTATCAGACTTGCGAAAATTTTGACGGTTTCTCAACCATTCCTTAACTTCAAACTCCCATATCTCGGGAACGGATTGACGAACTCCAGAAATTCCTGCTGCATCTGAAAGTAGAAACGCGCCCGATTACAACGGTGTGTGTACTTTTCCCTTAGGCCATTCCTGTTATTGGTTTCGAGTAACAGACTTGCGAAAATTTTGATGGTTTCTCAACCATTCCTTAACTTCAAACTCCCATATCTCGCGAACGGATTGACGAACTCGAGAAATTCCTGTGGCATCTGAAAGGAGAAACTCGCCCGATTACAATGGTGTGTGTACTTTTCCCCTAGGCCATTCCAGTTATTCGTTTCTAGCATCAGAATTGCGAAAATTTTGATGGTTTCTCAACCATCTCTTAACTCCAAACTCCGATATTTCGCGAACGGTTTCACGAATCCGAGAAATTTCCGTGCATCTGAAAGTACAAACTCTCCCGATTACAACGGTATGTGTATTTTTACCCTAGGCCATTGTAGTTATTGGTTTCGAGTATCAGACTTGTGAAAATTTGGATGGTTTGTCAACCATTCCTTAATTTCAAACTCCCTTATCTCGCGAACGGATTGACGAACTCCGAATAATTCCTGTTGCATCTGAAAGGTGAAACTCGTCCGATTATAATGGTGTGTCTACTTTCCCCTAGGCGAGTCCAGTTATTGGTTTCGAGTATCAGACTTGCGAAAATTTTGATGGTTTCTCAACCATTCCTTAACTTCAAACTCCCATATCATATTGATGGTTGCATCTGAAAGCAGAAACTCGCCCGATTACAATGGTGTGTGTACATTTCCCCTAGGCCATTCCAGTAATTCGTTTCTAGCATCAGACTTGCGAAAATTTTGTAGGTTTCTCAACCATTCGTTAACTTCCAACTCCCATATCGCGCGAACGGATTGACGAACTCGAGAAATTCCTATTGCGTCCGAAAGGTGAAACTCGCCCGATTATAATGGTGTGTCTACTTTTCCCCTAGGCCATTCCAGTAATTCGCATTCCTATTGCATCCGAAAGGTGAAACTCGCCCGATTATAATGGTGTGTCTTCTTTTCCCCTAGTCCATTCCAGTAACTCACCGGATTACAATGGTGTGTGTACTTTTCCCTAGGCCATTCCTGTTATTGGTTTCGAGTATCAGAATTGTGAAAATTTTGATGGTTTCTCAATCATTCCTTAATTTCAAACTCCCATATCTCGCGAACAGATTGACGAACTCGAGAAATTCCTGTTGCTTCTGAAAGTAGAAACACGCCCGATTACAATGGTGTGTGTACTTTTCCCCTAGGCCATTCCAGTAATTCGTTTCTAGCACCAGACTTGCGAAAATTTTGATGGTTTCTCAACCATTTCTTAACTTCAAACTCCCATATCTCGCGAACGGATTGACGAACTCGAGAAATTCCTGTTGCATCTGAAAGCAGAAACTCGCCCGATTACAACGGTATGTGTATTTTTGCGCTGGTCCATAGTAGTTATTGGTTTCGAGTATCAGACTTGCGAAAATTTTGATGGTCTCTCAACCACTCCTTAACTTCAAACTCCCATATCTCGCGAACGGAATGACGAACTCGAGAAATTCCTGTTGCATCTGAAAGGTGAAACTCGCCCGATTACAACGGTGTGTGTATTTTTGCGCTGGTCCATAGTAGTTATTGGTTTCGAGTGTCAGACTTGCGAAAATTTTGATGGTTTCTCAACCATTCCTTAACTTCAAACTCCCATATCTCGCGAACAGATTGACGAACTCGAGAAGTTCCTGTTGCATCTGAAAGTAGAAACTCGCCCGATTACACTGGTGTGTGTACTTTTCCCCTAGGCCATTCCTGTTATTGGTTTCGAGTATCAGACTTGCGAAAATTTTGATGGTTTCTCAACCATTCCTTAACTTCAAACTCCCATATCTCGCGAACGGATTGACGAACTCGAGAAATTCCTGTTGCATCTGAAAGCAGAAACTCGCCCGATTACAACGGTATGTGTATTTTTGCCCTGGGCCATAGTAGTTATTGGTTTCGAGTATCAGACTTGCGAAAATTTTGATGGTTTCTCAACCATTCCTTAATTTCAAACACCCATATCTCGCGAACGGATTGACGAACTCAAGAAATTCCTGTTGCATCTGAAAGGAGAAACTCGCCCGATTACAATGGTGTGTGTACTTTTCCCGTAGGCGATTCCAGTTATTGGTTTCGAGTATCAGACTTGCGAAAATTTTTGTGGTTTCTCAACCATTCCATTACTTCAAACTCCCATATCTCGCGAACGGATTGACGAACTCGAGAAATTCCTGTTGCATCTGAAAGCAGAAACACGCCCGATTACAATGGTGTGTGTACTTTTCCCCTAGGCCATTCCAGTAATTCGTTTCTAGCACCAGACTTGCGAAAATTTTGATGGTTTCTCAACCATTTCTTAACTTCAAACTCCCATACCTCGCGAACGGATTGACGAACTCGAGAAATTCATGTTGCATCTGAAAGTAGATACTCGCCAGATTACAATGGTGTGTGTACTTTTCCCTAGGCCATTCCTGTTATTGGTTTCGAGTATCAGAATTGTGAAAATTTTGATGGTTTCTCAATCATTCCTTAATTTCAAACTCCCATATCTCGCGAACAGATTGACGAACTCGAGAAATTCCTGTTGCTTCTGAAAGTAGAAACACGTCCGATTACAATGGTGTGTGTACTTTTCCCCTAGACCATTCCAGTTATTGGTTTCGAGTATCAGACTTGCGAAAATTTTGACGGTTTCTCAACCATTCCTTAACTTCAAACTCCCATATCTCGGGAACGGATTGACGAACTCCAGAAATTCCTGCTGCATCTGAAAGTAGAAACGCGCCCGATTACAACGGTGTGTGTACTTTTCCCTTAGGCCATTCCTGTTATTGGTTTCGAGTAACAGACTTGCGAAAATTTTGATGGTTTCTCAACCATTCCTTAACTTCAAACTCCCATATCTCGCGAACGGATTGACGAACTCGAGAAATTCCTGTGGCATCTGAAAGGAGAAACTCGCCCGATTACAATGGTGTGTGTACTTTTCCCCTAGGCCATTCCAGTTATTCGTTTCTAGCATCAGAATTGCGAAAATTTTGATGGTTTCTCAACCATCTCTTAACTCCAAACTCCGATATTTCGCGAACGGTTTCACGAATCCGAGAAATTTCCGTGCATCTGAAAGTACAAACTCTCCCGATTACAACGGTATGTGTATTTTTACCCTAGGCCATTGTAGTTATTGGTTTCGAGTATCAGACTTGTGAAAATTTGGATGGTTTGTCAACCATTCCTTAATTTCAAACTCCCTTATCTCGCGAACGGATTGACGAACTCCGAATAATTCCTGTTGCATCTGAAAGGTGAAACTCGTCCGATTATAATGGTGTGTCTACTTTCCCCTAGGCGAGTCCAGTTATTGGTTTCGAGTATCAGACTTGCGAAAATTTTGATGGTTTCTCAACCATTCCTTAACTTCAAACTCCCATATCATATTGATGGTTGCATCTGAAAGCAGAAACTCGCCCGATTACAATGGTGTGTGTACATTTCCCCTAGGCCATTCCAGTAATTCGTTTCTAGCATCAGACTTGCGAAAATTTTGTAGGTTTCTCAACCATTCGTTAACTTCCAACTCCCATATCGCGCGAACGGATTGACGAACTCGAGAAATTCCTATTGCGTCCGAAAGGTGAAACTCGCCCGATTATAATGGTGTGTCTACTTTTCCCCTAGGCCATTCCAGTAATTCGCATTCCTATTGCATCCGAAAGGTGAAACTCGCCCGATTATAATGGTGTGTCTTCTTTTCCCCTAGTCCATTCCAGTAACTCACCGGATTACAATGGTGTGTGTACTTTTCCCTAGGCCATTCCTGTTATTGGTTTCGAGTATCAGACTTGTGAAAATTTTGATGGTTTCTCAACCATTCCTTAACTTCAAACTCCCATATCTCGCGAACAGATTGACGAACTCGAGAATTCCTGTTGCATCTGAAAGTAGAAACCCGCCCGATTACAATGGTGTGTGTTCTTTTCCCCTAGGCCATTCCAGTTATTCGTTTCTAGCATCAGAATTGCGAAAATTTTGATGGTTTCTCAACCATCTCTTAACTCCAAACTCCCATATCTCGCGAACGGATTGACGAATTCGATTATTTCCCGTTGCTTCTGAAAGTAGAAAGTCGACCGATTACAATCGTGTGTGTACTTTTTGCCTAGGTCATTCCAGTTATTCGTTTCTAGCATCAGAATTGCGAAAGTTTTGATGGTTTCTCAACCATTCCTTAACTTCAAACTCCCATATCTCGCGAACAGATTGACGAACTCGAGAAGTTCCTGTTGCATCTGAAAGTAGAAACTCGCCCGATTACACTGGTGTGTGTACTTTTCCCCTAGGCCATTCCTGTTATTGGTTTCGAGTATCAGACTTGCGAAAATTTTGATGGTTTCTCAACCATTCCTTAACTTCAAACTCCCATATCTCGCGAACGGATTGACGAACTCGAGAAATTCCTGTTGCATCTGAAAGCAGAAACTCGCCCGATTACAACGGTATGTGTATTTTTGCCCTGGGCCATAGTAGTTATTGGTTTCGAGTATCAGACTTGCGAAAATTTTGATGGTTTCTCAACCATTCCTTAATTTCAAACACCCATATCTCGCGAACGGATTGACGAACTCAAGAAATTCCTGTTGCATCTGAAAGGAGAAACTCGCCCGATTACAATGGTGTGTGTACTTTTCCCGTAGGCGATTCCAGTTATTGGTTTCGAGTATCAGACTTGCGAAAATTTTTGTGGTTTCTCAACCATTCCATTACTTCAAACTCCCATATCTCGCGAACGGATTGACGAACTCGAGAAATTCCTGTTGCATCTGAAAGCAGAAACACGCCCGATTACAATGGTGTGTGTACTTTTCCCCTAGGCCATTCCAGTAATTCGTTTCTAGCACCAGACTTGCGAAAATTTTGATGGTTTCTCAACCATTTCTTAACTTCAAACTCCCATACCTCGCGAACGGATTGACGAACTCGAGAAATTCATGTTGCATCTGAAAGTAGATACTCGCCAGATTACAATGGTGTGTGTACTTTTCCCTAGGCCATTCCAGTTATTGGTTTCGAGTATCAGAATTGTGAAAATTTTGATGGTTTCTCAATCATTCCTTAATTTCAAACTCCCATATCTCGCGAACAGATTGACGAACTCGAGAAATTCCTGTTGCTTCTGAAAGTAGAAACACGTCCGATTACAATGGTGTGTGTACTTTTCCCCTAGACCATTCCAGTTATTGGTTTCGAGTATCAGACTTGCGAAAATTTTGACGGTTTCTCAACCATTCCTTAACTTCAAACTCCCATATCTCGGGAACGGATTGACGAACTCCAGAAATTCCTGCTGCATCTGAAAGTAGAAACTCGCCCGATTACAATGGTGTGTGTACTTTTCCCCTAGGCCATTCCAGTAATTCGTTTCTAGCATCAGAATTGCGAAAATTTTGATGGTTTCTCAACCATCCCTTAACTCCAAACTCCGATACATCGCGAACGGTTTGACGAATCCGAAAAATTTCCGTGCATCTGAAAGTACAAACTCTCCCGATTACAACGGTAAGTGTATTTTTGCCCTAGGCCATTGTAGTTATTGGTTTCGAGTATCAGACTTGCGAAAATTTTGATGGTTTCTCAACCATTCCACAACTTCAAACTCCCATATCTCGCGATCCGATTGACGAACTCGAGAAATTCCTGTTGCATGTGAAAGTAGAAACTCGCCCGATTACAATGGTGTGTGTATTTTTCCCGTAGGCCATTCCAGTTATTCGTTTCTCGCATCAGAATTGCGAAAATTTTGACGGTTTCTCAACCATCTCTTAACTCCAAACTCCGATATTTCGCGAACGGTTTGACGAATCCGAAAAATTTCCGTGCATCTGAAAGTAGAAACACGTCCGATTACAATGGTGTGTGTACTTTTCCCCTAGGCCATTCCAGTTATTGGTTTCGAGTATCAGACTTGCGAAAATTTTGACGGTTTCTCAACCATTCCATAACTTCAAACTCCCATATCTCGCGAACGGATTGACGAGCTCGAGAAATTCCTGTTGCATCTGAAAGCAGAAACTCGCCAGATTACAATGGTATGTGTACTTTTCCCCTAGGCCATTCCTGTTATTGGTTTCGAGTATCAGAATTGCGAAAATTTTGATGGTTTCTCAACCATCCCTTAACTCCAAACTCCGATACATCGCGAACGGTTTGACGAATCCGAAAAATTTCCGTGCATCTGAAAGTACAAACTCTCCCGATTACAACGGTAAGTGTATTTTTGCCCTAGGCCATTGTAGTTATTGGTTTCGAGTATCAGACTTGCGAAAATTTTGATGGTTTCTCAACCATTCCACAACTTCAAACTCCCATATCTCGCGATCCGATTGACGAACTCGAGAAATTCCTGTTGCATGTGAAAGTAGAAACTCGCCCGATTACAATGGTGTGTGTATTTTTCCCGTAGGCCATTCCAGTTATTCGTTTCTCGCATCAGAATTGCGAAAATTTTGACGGTTTCTCAACCATCTCTTAACTCCAAACTCCGATATTTCGCGAACGGTTTGACGAATCCGAAAAATTTCCGTGCATCTGAAAGTAGAAACACGTCCGATTACAATGGTGTGTGTACTTTTCCCCTAGGCCATTCCAGTTATTGGTTTCGAGTATCAGACTTGCGAAAATTTTGACGGTTTCTCAACCATTCCATAACTTCAAACTCCCATACCTCGCGAACGGATTGACGAACTCGAGAAATTCATGTTGCATCTGAAAGTAGATACTCGCCAGATTACAATGGTGTGTGTACTTTTCCCTAGGCCATTCCAGTTATTGGTTTCGAGTATCAGAATTGTGAAAATTTTGATGGTTTCTCAATCATTCCTTAATTTCAAACTCCCATATCTCGCGAACAGATTGACGAACTCGAGAAATTCCTGTTGCTTCTGAAAGTAGAAACACGTCCGATTACAATGGTGTGTGTACTTTTCCCCTAGACCATTCCAGTTATTGGTTTCGAGTATCAGACTTGCGAAAATTTTGACGGTTTCTCAACCATTCCTTAACTTCAAACTCCCATATCTCGGGAACGGATTGACGAACTCCAGAAATTCCTGCTGCATCTGAAAGTAGAAACTCGCCCGATTACAATGGTGTGTGTACTTTTCCCCTAGGCCATTCCAGTAATTCGTTTCTAGCATCAGAATTGCGAAAATTTTGATGGTTTCTCAACCATCCCTTAACTCCAAACTCCGATACATCGCGAACGGTTTGACGAATCCGAAAAATTTCCGTGCATCTGAAAGTACAAACTCTCCCGATTACAACGGTAAGTGTATTTTTGCCCTAGGCCATTGTAGTTATTGGTTTCGAGTATCAGACTTGCGAAAATTTTGATGGTTTCTCAACCATTCCACAACTTCAAACTCCCATATCTCGCGATCCGATTGACGAACTCGAGAAATTCCTGTTGCATGTGAAAGTAGAAACTCGCCCGATTACAATGGTGTGTGTATTTTTCCCGTAGGCCATTCCAGTTATTCGTTTCTCGCATCAGAATTGCGAAAATTTTGACGGTTTCTCAACCATCTCTTAACTCCAAACTCCGATATTTCGCGAACGGTTTGACGAATCCGAAAAATTTCCGTGCATCTGAAAGTAGAAACACGTCCGATTACAATGGTGTGTGTACTTTTCCCCTAGGCCATTCCAGTTATTGGTTTCGAGTATCAGACTTGCGAAAATTTTGACGGTTTCTCAACCATTCCATAACTTCAAACTCCCATATCTCGCGAACGGATTGACGAGCTCGAGAAATTCCTGTTGCATCTGAAAGCAGAAACTCGCCAGATTACAATGGTATGTGTACTTTTCCCCTAGGCCATTCCTGTTATTGGTTTCGAGTATCAGACTTGTGAAAATTTTGATGGTCTCTCAACCACTCCTTAATTTCAAACTCCCATATCTCGCGAACGGATTGACGAACTCGAGAAATTCCTGTTGCATCTGAAAGGTGAAACTCGCCCGATTACAACGGTGTGTGTATTTTTGCGCTGGTCCATAGTAGTTATTGGTTCCGAGTATCAGACTTGCGAAAATTTTGATGGTTTCTCAACCATTCCTTAACTTCAAACTCCCATATCTCGCGAACAGATTGACGAAATCGAGAAGTTCCTGTTGCATCTGAAAGTAGAAACCCGCCCGATTACAATGGTGTGAGTACTTTTCCCCTAGGCCATTCCAGTTATTCGTTTGTCGCATCAGAATTGCGAAAATTTTGATGGTTTCTCCACCATCTCTTAACTCCAAACTCCGATATATCGCGAACGGTTTGACGAATCCGAAAAATTTCCGTGCATCTGAAAGTACAAACTCTCCCGATTACAACGGTATGTGTATTTTTACCCTAGGGCATTGTAGTTATTGGTTTCGAGTATTACACTTGTGAAAATTTTGATGGTTTCTCATCCACTCCTTAACTTCAAACTCCCATATCTCGCGAACGGATTGACGAACTCGAGAAATTCCTGTTGCTTCTGAAAGTAGAAACACGTCCGATTACAATGGTGTGTGTACTTTTCCCCTAGACCATTCCAGTTATTGGTTTCGAGTATCAGAATTGTGAAAATTTTGATGGTTTCTCAATCATTCTTTAACTTCAAACTCCCATATCTCGCGAACAGATTGACGAACTCGAGAAATTCCTGTTGCTTCTGAAAGTAGAAACACGTCCGATTACAATGGTGTGTGTACTTTTCCCCTAGACCATTCCAGTTATTGGTTTCGAGTATCAGACTTGCGAAAATTTTGATGGTTTCTCAACCATTGCTTAACTTCAAACTCCCATATCTCGCGAACAGATTGACGAACTCGAGAAGTTCCTGTTGCATCTGAAAGTAGAAACCCGCCCGATTACAATGGTGTGTGTACTTTTCCCCTATGCCATTCCAGTTATTCGTTTCTAGCATCAGAATTGCGAAAATTTTGATGGTTTCTCAACCATCCCTTAACTCCAAACTCCGATACATCGCGAACGGTTTGCCGAATCCGAAAAATTTCCGTGCATCTGAAAGTACAAACTCTCCCGATTACAACGGTAAGTGTATTTTTGCCCTAGGCCATTGTAGTTATTTGTTTCGAGTATCAGACTTGCGAAAATTTTGATGGTTTCTCAACCATTCCACAACTTCAAACTCCCATATCTCGCGATCCGATTGACGAACTCGAGAAATTCCTGTTGCATGTGAAAGTAGAAACTCGCCCGATTACAATGGTGTGTGTATTTTTCCCGTAGGCCATTCCAGTTATTCGTTTCTCGCATCAGAATTGCGAAAATTTTTACGGTTTCTCAACCATCTCTTAACTCCAAACTCCGATATATCGCGAACGGTTTGACGAATCCGAAAAATTTCCGTGCATCTGAAAGTACAAACTCTCCCGATTACAACGGTATGTGTATTTTTGCCCTAGGCCATTGTAGTTATTGGTTTCGAGTATTACACTTGTGAAAATTTTGATGGTTTCTCATCCACTCCTTAACTTCAAACTCCCATATCTCGCGAACGGATTGACGAGCTCGAGAAATTCCTGTTACATCTGAAAGCAGAAACTCGCCCGATTACAATGGTGTGTGTACTTTTCCCCTAGGCCATTCCAGTAATTCGTTTCTAGCTTCAGACTTGCGAAAATTTTGATGGTTTCTCAACCATTTCTTAACTTCAAACTCCCATACCTCGCGAACGGATTGACGAACTCGAGAAATTCCTGTTGCATATGAAAGTAGAAACTCGCCAGATTACAATGGTGTGTGTAGTTTTCCCCTAGGCCATTCCTGTTATTGGTTTCGAGTATCAGACTTGTGAAAATTTTGATGGTCTCTCAACCACTCCTTAATTTCAAACTCCCATATCTCGCGAACGGATTGACGAACTCGAGAAATTCCTGTTGCATCTGAAAGGTGAAACTCGCCCGATTTCAACGGTGTGTGTATTTTTGCGCTGGTCCATAGTAGTTATTGGTTTCGAGTATCAGACTTGCGAAAATTTTGATGGTTTCTCAACCACTCCTTAACTTCAAACACCCATATCTCGCGAACAGATTGACGAACTCGAGAAGTTCCTGTTGCATCTGAAAGTAGAAACCCGCCCGATTACAATGGTGTGTGTATTTTTCCTGTATGCCATTCCAGTTATTCGTTTCTAGCATCAGAATTGCGAAAATTTTAATGGTTTCTCAACCATCTCTTAACTCCAAACTCCGATATATCGCGAACGGATTGACGAACTCGAGAAATTCCTGTTGCTTCTGAAAGTAGAAACACGTCCGATTACAATGGTGTGTGTCCTTTTCCCCTAGACCATTCCAGTTATTGGTTTCGAGTATCAGACTTGCGAAAATTTTGACGGTTTCTCAACCATTCCTTAACTTCAAACTCCCATATCTCGCGAACGGATTGACGAGCTCGAGAAATTCCTGTTGCATCTGAAAGCAGAAACTCGCCAGATTACAATGGTGTGTGTACTTTTCCCCTAGGCCATTCCTGTTATTGGTTTCGAGCATCAGACTTGTGAAAATTTTGATGGTCTCTCAACCACTCCTTAATTTCAAACTCCCATATCTCGCGAACGGATTGACGAACTCGAGAAATTCCTGTTGCATCTGAAAGGTGAAACTCGCCCGATTACAACGGTGTGTGCATTTTTGCGCTGGTCCATAGTAGTTATTGGTTTCGAGTATCAGACTTGCGAAAATTTTGATGGTTTCTCAACCATTCCTTAACTTCAAACTCCCATATCTCGCGAACAGATTGACGAACTCGAGAAGTTCCTGTTGCATCTGAAAGTAGAAACCCGCCCGATTACAATGGTGTGAGTACTTTTCCCCTAGGCCATTCCAGTTATTCGTTTGTAGCATCAGAATTGCGAAAATTTTGATTGTTTCTCAACCATCTCTTAACTCCAAACTCCGATATATCGCAAACGGTTTGACGAATCCGAAAAATTTCCGTGCATCTGAAAGTACAAACTCTCCCGATTACAACGGTATGTGTATTTTTGCCCTAGGCCATTGTAGTTATTGGTTTCGAGTATTACACTTGTGAAAATTTTGATGGTTTCTCATCCACTCCTTAACTTCAAACTCCCATATCTCGCGAACGGATTGACGAGCTCGAGAAATTCCTGTTACATCTGAAAGCAGAAACTCGCCCGATTACAATGGTGTGTGTACTTTTCCCCTAGGCCATTCCAGTAATTCGTTTCTAGCTTCAGACTTGCGAAAATTTTGATGGTTTCTCAACCATTTCTTAACTTCAAACTCCCATACCTCGCGAACGGATTGACGAACTCGAGAAATTCCTGTTGCATATGAAAGTAGAAACTCGCCAGATTACAATGGTGTGTGTAGTTTTCCCCTAGGCCATTCCTGTTATTGGTTTCGAGTATCAGACTTGTGAAAATTTTGATGGTCTCTCAACCACTCCTTAATTTCAAACTCCCATATCTCGCGAACGGATTGACGAACTCGAGAAATTCCTGTTGCATCTGAAAGGTGAAACTCGCCCGATTTCAACGGTGTGTGTATTTTTGCGCTGGTCCATAGTAGTTATTGGTTTCGAGTATCAGACTTGCGAAAATTTTGATGGTTTCTCAACCACTCCTTAACTTCAAACACCCATATCTCGCGAACAGATTGACGAACTCGAGAAGTTCCTGTTGCATCTGAAAGTAGAAACCCGCCCGATTACAATGGTGTGTGTATTTTTCCTGTATGCCATTCCAGTTATTCGTTTCTAGCATCAGAATTGCGAAAATTTTAATGGTTTCTCAACCATCTCTTAACTCCAAACTCCGATATATCGCGAACGGATTGACGAACTCGAGAAATTCCTGTTGCTTCTGAAAGTAGAAACACGTCCGATTACAATGGTGTGTGTCCTTTTCCCCTAGACCATTCCAGTTATTGGTTTCGAGTATCAGACTTGCGAAAATTTTGACGGTTTCTCAACCATTCCTTAACTTCAAACTCCCATATCTCGCGAACGGATTGACGAGCTCGAGAAATTCCTGTTGCATCTGAAAGCAGAAACTCGCCAGATTACAATGGTGTGTGTACTTTTCCCCTAGGCCATTCCTGTTATTGGTTTCGAGCATCAGACTTGTGAAAATTTTGATGGTCTCTCAACCACTCCTTAATTTCAAACTCCCATATCTCGCGAACGGATTGACGAACTCGAGAAATTCCTGTTGCATCTGAAAGGTGAAACTCGCCCGATTACAACGGTGTGTGCATTTTTGCGCTGGTCCATAGTAGTTATTGGTTTCGAGTATCAGACTTGCGAAAATTTTGATGGTTTCTCAACCATTCCTTAACTTCAAACTCCCATATCTCGCGAACAGATTGACGAACTCGAGAAGTTCCTGTTGCATCTGAAAGTAGAAACCCGCCCGATTACAATGGTGTGAGTACTTTTCCCCTAGGCCATTCCAGTTATTCGTTTGTAGCATCAGAATTGCGAAAATTTTGATGGTTTCTCAACCATCTCTTAACTCCAAACTCCGATATATCGCAAACGGTTTGACGAATCCGAAAAATTTCCGTGCATCTGAAAGTACAAACTCTCCCGATTACAACGGTATGTGTATTTTTACCCTAGGGCATTGTAGTTATTGGTTTCGAGTATTACACTTGTGAAAATTTTGATGGTTTCTCATCCACTCCTTAACTTCAAACTCCCATATCTCGCGAACGGATTGACGAACTCGAGAAATTCCTGTTGCATCTGAAAGTAGAAACTCGCCCGATTACAATGGTATGTGTATTTTTGCCCTGGGCCATAGTAGTTATTGGTTTCGAGTATCAGACTTGCGAAAATTTTGATGGTTTCTCAACCATTCCTTAATTTCAAACACCCATATCTCGCGAACGGATTGAGGAACTCAAGAAATTCCTGTTGCATCTGAAAGGAGAAACTCGCCCGATTACAATGGTGTGTGTACTTTTCCCGTAGGCGATTCCAGTTATTTGTTTCGAGTATCAGACTTGCGAAAATTTTGGTGGTTTCTCAACCATTCCATTACTTCAAACGCCCATATCTCGCGAACGGATTGACGAACTCGAGAAATTCCTGTTGCATCTGAAAGGAGAAACACGCCCGATTACAATGGTGTGTGTACTTTTCCCCTAGGCCATTCCAGTAATTCGTTTCTATCACCAGACTTGCGAAAATTTTGATGGTTTCTCAACCATTTCTTAACTTCAAACTCCCATACCTCGCGAACGGATTGACGTACTCGAGAAATTCATGTTGCATCTGAAAGTAGATACTCGCCAGATTACAGTGGTGTGTGTACTTTTCCCTAGGCCATTCCTGTTATTGGTTTCGAGTATCAGAATTGTGAAAATTTTGATGGTTTCTCAATCATTCCTTAATTTCAAACTCCCATATCTCGCGAACAGATTGACGAACTCGAGAAATTCCTGTTGCTTCTGAAAGTAGAAACACGTCCGATTACAATGGTGTGTGTACTTTTCCCCTAGACCATTCCAGTTATTGGTTTCGAGTATCGGACTTGCGAAAATTTTGACGGTTTCTCAACCATTCCTTAACTTCAAACTCCCATATCTCGCGAACAGATTGACGAACTCGAGAAGTTCCTGTTGCATCTGAAAGTAGAAACCCGCCCGATTACAATGGTGTGTGTACTTTTCCCCTAGGCCATTCCAGTTATTCGTTTCTAGCATCAGAATTGCGAAAATTTTGATGGTTTCTCAACCATCCCTTAACTCCAAACTCCGATACATCGCGAACGGTTTGACGAATCCGAAAAATTTCCGTGCATCTGAAAGTGTAAACTGTCCCGATTACAACGGTATGTGTATTTTTGCCCTAGGCCATTGTAGTTATTGGTTTCGAGTATTACACTTGTGAAAATTTTGATGGTTTCTCATCCACTCCTTAACTTCAAACTCCCATATCTCGCGAACGGATTGACGAACTCGAGAAATTCCTGTTGCATCTGAAAGGTGAAACTCGCCCGATTACAACGGTGTGTGTATTTTTGTGCTGGCCCATAGTAGTTATTGGTTTCGAGTATCAGACTTGCGAAAATTTTGATGGTTTGTCAACCATACCTTAACTTCAAACTCCGATATTTCGCGAACGGTTTGACGAATCCGAAAAATTTCCGTGCATCTGAATGTACAAACTCTCCCGATTACAACGGTATGTGTATTTTTACCCTAGGGCATTGTAGTTATTGGTTTCGAGTATTAAACTTGTGAAAATTTTGATGGTTTCTCATCCACTCCTTAACTTCAAACTCCCATATCTCGCGAACGGATTGACGAGCTCGAGAAATTCCTGTTACATCTGAAAGCAGAAACTCGCCCGATTACAATGGTGTGTGTACTTTTCCCCTAGGCCATTCCAGTAATTCGTTTCTGGCATCAGACTTGCGAAAATTTTGATGGTTTCTCAACCATTTCTTAACTTCAAACTCCTATACCTCGCGAACGGATTGACGAACTCGAGACATTCCTGTTGCATATGAAAGTAGAAACTCGCCAGATTACAATGGTGTGTGTACTTTTCCCCTAGGCCATTCCTGTTATTGGTTTCGAGTATCAGACTTGTGAAGATTTTGATGGTCTCTCAACCACTCCTTAATTTCAAACTCCCATATCTCGCGAACGGATTGACGAACTCGAGAAATTCCTGTTGCATCTGAAAGGTGAAACTCGCCCGATTACAACGGTGTGTGTATTTTTGCGCTGGTCCATAGTAGTTATTGGTTTCGAGTATCAGACTTGCGAAAATTTTGATGGTCTCTCAACCACTCCTTAATTTCAAACTCCCATATCTCGCGAACGGATTGACGAACTCGAGAAGTTCCTGTTGCATCTGAAAGTAGAAACCCGCCCGATTACAATGGTGTGTGTATTTTTCCTGCAGGCCATTCCAGTTATTCGTTTCTAGCATCAGAATTGCGAAAATTTTGATGGTTTCTCAACCATCTCTTAACTCCAAAATCCGATATATCGCGAACGGTTTGACGAATCCGAAAAATTTCCGTGCATCTGAAAGTACAAACTCTCCCGATTACAACGGTATGTGTATTTTTGCCCTAGGCCATTGTAGTTATTGGTTTCGAGTATTACACTTGTGAAAATTTTGATGGTTTCTCATCCACTCCTGAACTTCAAACTCCCATATCTCGCGAACGGATCGACGAACTCGAGAAATTCCTGTTGCTTCTGAAAGTAGAAACACGTCCGATTACAATGGTGTGTGTACTTTTCCCCTAGACCATTCCAGTTATTGGTTTCGAGTATCAGACTTGCGAAAATTTTGACGGTTTCTCAACCATTCCTTAAGTTCAAACTCCCATATCTCGCGAACGGATTGACGAGCTCGAGAAATTCCTGTTGCATCTGAAAGCAGAAACTCGCCAGATTACAATGGTCTGTGTACTTTTCCCCTAGGCCATTCCTGTTACTGGTTTCGAGTATCAGACTTGTGAAAATTTTGATGGTCTCTCAACCACTCCTTAACTTCAAACTCCCATATCTTGCGAACGGAATGACGAACTCGAGAAATTCCTGTTGCATCTGAAAGGTGAAACTCGCCCGATTACAACGGTGTGTGTATTTTTGCGCTGGTCCATAGTAGTTATTGGTTTCGAGTGTCAGACTTGCGAAAATTTTGATGGTTTCTCAACCATTCCTTAACTTCAAACTCCCATATCTCGCGAACAGATTGACGAACTCGAGAAGTTCCTGTTGCATCTGAAAGTAGAAACTCGCCCGATTACACTGGTGTGTGTACTTTTCCCCTAGGCCATTCCTGTTATTGGTTTCGAGTATCAGACTTGCGAAAATTTTGATGGTTTCTCAACCATTCCTTAACTTCAAACTCCCATATCTCGCGAACGGATTGACGAACTCGAGAAATTCCTGTTGCATCTGAAAGCAGAAACTCACCCGATTACAACGGTATGTGTATTTTTGCCCTGGGCCATAGTAGTTATTGGTTTCGAGTATCAGACTTGCGAAAATTTTGATGGTTTCTCAACCATTCCTTAATTTCAAACACCCATATCTCGCGAACGGATTGACGAACTCAAGAAATTCCTGTTGCATCTGAAAGGAGAAACTCGCCCGATTACAATGGTGTGTGTACTTTTCCCGTAGGCGATTCCAGTTATTGGTTTCGAGTATCAGACTTGCGAAAATTTTTGTGGTTTCTCAACCATTCCATTACTTCAAACTCCCATATCTCGCGAACGGATTGACGAACTCGAGAAATTCCTGTTGCATCTGAAAGCAGAAACACGCCCGATTACAATGCTGTGTGTACTTTTCCCCTAGGCCATTCCAGTAATTCGTTTCTAGCACCAGACTTGCGAAAATTTTGATGGTTTCTCAACCATTTCTTAACTTCAAACTCCCATACCTCGCGAACGGATTGACGAACTCGAGAAATTCATGTTGCATCTGAAAGTAGATACTCGCCAGATTACAATGGTGTGTGTACTTTTCCCTAGGCCATTCCTGTTATTGGTTTCGAGTATCAGAATTGTGAAAATTTTGATGGTTTCTCAATCATTCCTTAATTTCAAACTCCCATATCTCGCGAACAGATTGACGAACTCGAGAAATTCCTGTTGCTTCTGAAAGTAGAAACACGTCCGATTACAATGGTGTGTGTACTTTTCCCCTAGACCATTCCAGTTATTGGTTTCGAGTATCAGACTTGCGAAAATTTTGACGGTTTCTCAACCATTCCTTAACTTCAAACTCCCATATCTCGGGAACGGATTGACGAACTCCAGAAATTCCTGCTGCATCTGAAAGTAGAAACGCGCCCGATTACAACGGTGTGTGTACTTTTCCCTTAGGCCATTCCTGTTATTGGTTTCGAGTAACAGACTTGCGAAAATTTTGATGGTTTCTCAACCATTCCTTAACTTCAAACTCCCATATCTCGCGAACGGATTGACGAACTCGAGAAATTCCTGTGGCATCTGAAAGGAGAAACTCGCCCGATTACAATGGTGTGTGTACTTTTCCCCTAGGCCATTCCAGTTATTCGTTTCTAGCATCAGAATTGCGAAAATTTTGATGGTTTCTCAACCATCTCTTAACTCCAAACTCCGATATTTCGCGAACGGTTTCACGAATCCGAGAAATTTCCGTGCATCTGAAAGTACAAACTCTCCCGATTACAACGGTATGTGTATTTTTACCCTAGGCCATTGTAGTTATTGGTTTCGAGTATCAGACTTGTGAAAATTTGGATGGTTTGTCAACCATTCCTTAATTTCAAACTCCCTTATCTCGCGAACGGATTGACGAACTCCGAATAATTCCTGTTGCATCTGAAAGGTAAAACTCGTCCGATTATAATGGTGTGTCTACTTTCCCCTAAGCGAGTCCAGTTATTGGTTTCGAGTATCAGACTTGCGAAAATTTTGATGGTTTCTCAACCATTCCTTAACTTCAAACTCCCATATCATATTGATGGTTGCATCTGAAAGCAGAAACTCGCCCGATTACAATGGTGTGTGTACATTTCCCCTAGGCCATTCCAGTAATTCGTTTCTAGCATCAGACTTGCGAAAATTTTGTAGGTTTCTCAACCATTCGTTAACTTCCAGCTCCCATATCGCGCGAACGGATTGACGAACTCGAGAAATTCCTGTTGCATCTGAAAGTAGAAACTAGCCCGATTACAATGGTGTGTGTACTTTTCCCCTAGCCCTTTCCAGTTATTGGTTTCGAGTATCAGACGAGCGAAAATTTTGTTGGTTTCTCAACCATTCCTTAATTTCATACTCCCATATCTAGCGAACGGATTGACGAACTCGAGAAATTGCTGTTGCATCTGAAAGCAGAAACTCGCCCCATTACAACGGTGTGTGTACTTTTCCCCTAGGCCATACCAGTTATTGGTCTCGAGTAACAGACTTGCGAAAATTTTGATGGTTTCTCAACCACTCCTTAACTTCAAACTCCTATATCTCGCGAACAGATTAACGAACTCCAGAATTTCCTATTGCATCTGAAAGCAGAAACTCGCCCGATTACAACGGTATGTGTATTTTTGCCCTAGGCCATTGTAGTTATTGGTTTCGCGTATCAGACTTGCGAAAATTTTGATGGTTTCTCAAGCATTCCTTAACTTCAAACTCCCATACCTCGCGAACGGATTGGTGAACTCGAGAAATTCCTGTTGCATCTGAAAGTAGAAACTCGCCCGATTACAAAGGTGTGTGTACTTTTCCCATAGGCCACTCCAGTTATAGGTTTCGAGTATCAGACCAGCGAAAATTTTGATGGTTTCTCAAACATTCCGTAACTTCAAACTCCCATATCTCGCGAACGGTATGACGAACTCGAGAAATTCCTGTTGCATCTGAAAGTAGAAACTCGCACGATTACAACGGTGTGTGTACTTTTCCCCTAGGCCATTCCAGTTATTGGTTTCGAGTATCAGACCAGCGGAAATTTTGATGGTTTCTCAACCATTCCTTAACTTCAAACTGTCTTATCTCGCGAACGGATTGACGAACTCGAGAAATTGCTGTTGCATCTGAAAGTAGAAACTCGCCCGATTACAACGGTATTGGTGTTTTGCCCCTAGGCCATTGTAGTTATTGGTTTCGATTATCAGACTTGCGAAAATTTTGATGGTTTCTCAACCATTCCTTAACATCAAACTCCCATATCTCTCGAACGGATTGACGAACTCGAGAATTTCCTATTGCATCTGAAAGCAGAAACTCTCCCGTTTACAACGGTATGTGTATTTTTGCCCTAGGCCTTGGTAGTTATTGGTTTCGAGTATCAGACTTGCGAAAATTTTGATGGTTTCTCAACGATTCCTTAACTTCAAACTCCCATACCTCGCGAACGGATTGGCGAACTCGAGAAATTCCTGTTGCATCTGAAAGTAGAAAGTCGCCTGATTACAATGGTGTGTGTACTTTTCCCGTAGGCCATTCCAGTTATTGGTTTCGAGTATCAGACTTGCAAAAATTTTGATGTTTTCTCAACCATTCCTTAACTTCAAACTCCCATATCTCTCGAACGGATTGACGAACTCGAGAATTTCCTATGGCATCTGAAAGCAGAAACTCTCCAAATTACAACGGTATGTGTATTTTTGCCCTAGGCCATTGTAGTTACTGGTTTCGGGTATCAGACTTGCGAAAATTTTTATGGTTTCTCAACCATTCCTTAACTTCAAACGCCCATATCTCGCGAACGGATTGACGAACTCGAGGACTTCCGGTTGCATCTGGAAGTAGAAACTCGCCCGATTACAACGGTATTTGTATTTTTCCCCTAGGCCATTGTAGTTATTGGTTTCGAGTATCAGACTCGCGAAAATTTTGATGGTTTCTCAACCACACCTTAACTTTAAACTCCCATATCTCGCGAACGGATTGACGAACTCGAGAAATTCCTGTTGCATCTGAAAGTAGGAACATGCCCGATTACAAAGGTACGTGTATTTTTCCCCTAGGCCATTGTAGTTATTGGTTTCGCGTATCAGACTTGCGAAAATTTTGATGGCTTCTCAAGCATTCCTTAACTTCAAACCCCCATATCTCGCGAACGGATTGACGAACTCGAGAAATTCCTGTTGCATCTGAAACAGAAACTCGTCCGATTACAATGGTATGTGTATTTTTGCCCTAGGCCATAGTAGTTATTGGTTTCGAGTATCAGACATGCGAAAATTTTTATGGTTTCTCAACCATTCCTTAACTTCAAACTCCCATATCTCACGAACGGATTGACGAATCCGAAAAATTTCTGTTGCATCTGAAAATAGAAACTCTCCCGATTACAGCGCTATGTGTATTTTTTCCCTAGGCCATTGCAGTTATTGGTTTCGAGTATCAGACTTGCGAAAATTTTGTTGGTTTCTCAACCATTCCTTAATTTCAAACTCCCATATGTCGCGAACGGATTGACGAACTCAAGAAATTCCTGTTGCATCTGAAAGCAGAAACTCGCCCCATTACAACGGTGTGTGTACTTTTCCCCTCGGCCGTTCCAGTTATTGGTCTCGAGTAACAGACTTGCGAAAATTTTGATTGTTTCTCAACCACTCCTTAACTTCAAACTCCCATATCTCGCGAACAGATTAACGAACTCCAGAATTTCCTATTGCATCTGAAAGCAGAAACTCGCCCGATTACAACGGTATGTGTATTTTTGCCCTAGGCCATTGTAGTTATTGGTTTCGCGCATCTGACTTGCGAAAATTTTGATGGTTTCTCAAGCATTCCTTAACTTCAAACTCCCATATCTCGTGAACGGAATGAGGAACTCGAGGACTTCCGGTTGCATCTGGAAGTAGAAACTCGCTCGATTACAACGGTATGTGTATTTTTCCCCTAGGCCATTGTAGTTATTGGTTTCGAGTAGAAGACTTGCGAAAATTTTGATGGTTTCTCAACCACTCCTTAACTTTAAACTCCCATATCACGCGAACGGATTGACGAACTCGAGAAATTCCTGTTGCATCTGAAAGTAGGAACAAGCCCGATTACAAAGGTATGTGTATTTTTCCCCTAGGCCATAGTAGTTATTGGTCTCGAATATCAGACTTGCGAAAATTTTGATGGTTTCTCAACCATTCCTTAACTTCAAACTCCCATACCTCGCGAACGGATTGGCGAACTCGAGAAATTCCTGTTGCATCTGAAAGTAGAAACTCGCCTGATTACAATGGTGTGTGTACTTTTCCCGTTGGCCATTCCAGTTATTGGTTTCGAGTATCAGACTTGCGAACATTTTGATGTTTTCTCAACCATTCCTTAACTTCAAACTCCCATATCTCTCGAACGGATTGACGAACTCGAGAATTTCCTATTGCACCTGAAAGCAGAAACTCGCCCGATTACAACGGTATGTGTATTTTTGCCCTAGGCCATAGTAGTTATTGGTCTCGAATATCAGACTTGCGAAAATTTTGATGGTTTCTCAACCATTCCTTAACTTCAAACTCCCATATCTCGCGAACGGATTGACGAAATCGAGAAATTCCTGTTGCATCCGAAAGAAGAAACACGCCAGATTACAAAGGTATGTGTATTTTTCATCTAGGCCATTGTAGTTATTGGTTTCGCGTATCAGACTTGCGAAAATTTTGATGGTTTCTCAAGCATTTCTTAACTTCAAACTCCCATACCTCGCGAACGGATTGGCGAACTCGAGAAATTCCTGTCGCATCTGAAAGTGGAAACTCGCCCGATTGCAATGGTGTGTGTACTTTTTCACTAGGCCATTTCAGTTGTTGGTTTCGAGTATCAGACTTGCGAAAATTTTGATGGTTTCTCAACCACACCTTAACTTCAATCTCCCACATCTCGCGATCGTATTGATGAACTCGAGAAATTCCTGTTGCATCTGAAAGTAGAAACACGCCCGATTACAAAGGTATGTGTATTTTTCCCCTAGGCCATTGTAGTTATTGGTTTCGAGTATCAGACTTGCGAGAATTTTGATGGTTTCTCAACCACTCCTTAACTTTAAACTCCCATATCTCGCGAACGGATTGACGAACTCGAGAAATTCCTGTTGCATCTGAAAGTAGGAACACGCCCGATTACAAAGGTATGTGTATTTTTCCCGTAGGCCATTGTAGTTATTGGTTTCGTGTATCAGACTTGCGAAAATTTTGATGGCTTCTCAAGCATTCCTTAACTTCAAACCCCCATATCTCGCGAACGGATTGACGAACTCGAGAAATTCCTGTTGCATCTGAAAGTAGAAACACGCCCGATTACAAAGGTATGTGTATTTTTGCCCTAGGCCATAGTAGTCATTGGTCTCGAATATCAGACTTGCCAAAATTTTGATGGTTTCTCAACCATTCCTTAACTTCAAACTCCCATATCTCGCGAACGGATTGACGAACTCGAGGACTTCCGGATGCATCTGGAAGTAGAAACTCGCCCGATTACAACGGTATGTGTATTTTTCCCCTAGGCCATTGTAGTTATTGGTTTCGAGTATCAGATTTACGAAAATTTTGATGGTTTCTCAACCATTCCTTAACTTCAAACTCCCATATCTCGCGAACGGATTGACGAACTCGAGAAATTCCTGTTGCATGTGAAAGTAGAAACTTGCCCGATTACAGAGCTATGTGTATTTTTCCCCTAGGCCTCTGTAGTTATTGGTTTCGAGTATCAGCCTTGCGAAAATTATGATGGTTTCTCAACCATTCCTTAACTTCGAACTCCCATATCTCGCGAACGGATTGGTGAACTCGAGAAATTCCTGTTGCATCTGAAAGTAGAAACTCGCCCGATTACAAAGGTGTGTGTACTTTTCCCATAGGCCACTCCAGTTATAGGTTTCGAGTATCAGACCAGCGAAAATTTTGATGGTTTCTCAAACATTCCGTAACTTCAAACTCCCATATCTCGCGAACGGTATGACGAACTCGAGAAATTCCTGTTGCATCTGAAAGTAGAAACTCGCACGATTACAACGGTGTGTGTACTTTTCCCCTAGGCCATTCCAGTTATTGGTTTCGAGTATCAGACCAGCGGAAATTTTGATGGTTTCTCAACCATTCCTTAACTTCAAACTGTCTTATCTCGCGAACGGATTGACGAACTCGAGAAATTGCTGTTGCATCTGAAAGTAGAAACTCGCCCGATTACAACGTTATTGGTGTTTTGCCCCTAGGCCATTGTAGTTATTGGTTTCGATTATCAGACTTGCGAAAATTTTGATGGTTTCTCAACCATTCCTTAACATCAAACTCCCATATCTCTCGAACGGATTGACGAACTCGAGAATTTCCTATTGCATCTGAAAGCAGAAACTCTCCCGTTTACAACGGTATGTGTATTTTTGCCCTAGGCCTTGGTAGTTATTGGTTTCGAGTATCAGACTTGCGAAAATTTTGATGGTTTCTCAACGATTCCTTAACTTCAAACTCCCATACCTCGCGAACGGATTGGCGAACTCGAGAAATTCCTGTTGCATCTGAAAGTAGAAAGTCGCCTGATTACAATGGTGTGTGTACTTTTCCCGTAGGCCATTCCAGTTATTGGTTTCGAGTATCAGACTTGCAAAAATTTTGATGTTTTCTCAACCATTCCTTAACTTCAAACTCCCATATCTCTCGAACGGATTGACGAACTCGAGAATTTCCTATGGCATCTGAAAGCAGAAACTCTCCAAATTACAACGGTATGTGTATTTTTGCCCTAGGCCATTGTAGTTACTGGTTTCGGGTATCAGACTTGCGAAAATTTTTATGGTTTCTCAACCATTCCTTAACTTCAAACGCCCATATCTCGCGAACGGATTGACGAACTCGAGGACTTCCGGTTGCATCTGGAAGTAGAAACTCGCCCGATTACAACGGTATTTGTATTTTTCCCCTAGGCCATTGTAGTTATTGGTTTCGAGTATCAGACTCGCGAAAATTTTGATGGTTTCTCAACCACACCTTAACTTTAAACTCCCATATCTCGCGAACGGATTGACGAACTCGAGAAATTCCTGTTGCATCTGAAAGTAGGAACATGCCCGATTACAAAGGTACGTGTATTTTTCCCCTAGGCCATTGTAGTTATTGGTTTCGCGTATCAGACTTGCGAAAATTTTGATGGCTTCTCAAGCATTCCTTAACTTCAAACCCCCATATCTCGCGAACGGATTGACGAACTCGAGAAATTCCTGTTGCATCTGAAACAGAAACTCGTCCGATTACAATGGTATGTGTATTTTTGCCCTAGGCCATAGTAGTTATTGGTTTCGAGTATCAGACATGCGAAAATTTTTATGGTTTCTCAACCATTCCTTAACTTCAAACTCCCATATCTCACGAACGGATTGACGAATCCGAAAAATTTCTGTTGCATCTGAAAATAGAAACTCTCCCGATTACAGCGCTATGTGTATTTTTTCCCTAGGCCATTGCAGTTATTGGTTTCGAGTATCAGACTTGCGAAAATTTTGTTGGTTTCTCAACCATTCCTTAATTTCAAACTCCCATATGTCGCGAACGGATTGACGAACTCGAGAAATTCCTGTTGCATCTGAAAGCAGAAACTCGCCCCATTACAACGGTGTGTGTACTTTTCCCCTCGGCCGTTCCAGTTATTGGTCTCGAGTAACAGACTTGCGAAAATTTTGATGGTTTCTCAACCACTCCTTAACTTCAAACTCCCATATCTCGCGAACAGATTAACGAACTCCAGAATTTCCTATTGCATCTGAAAGCAGAAACTCGCCCGATTACAACGGTATGTGTATTTTTGCCCTAGGCCATTGTAGTTATTGGTTTCGCGCATCTGACTTGCGAAAATTTTGATGGTTTCTCAAGCATTCCTTAACTTCAAACTCCCATATCTCGTGAACGGAATGAGGAACTCGAGGACTTCCGGTTGCATCTGGAAGTAGAAACTCGCTCGATTACAACGGTATGTGTATTTTTCCCCTAGGCCATTGTAGTTATTGGTTTCGAGTAGAAGACTTGCGAAAATTTTGATGGTTTCTCAACCACTCCTTAACTTTAAACTCCCATATCACGCGAACGGATTGACGAACTCGAGAAATTCCTGTTGCATCTGAAAGTAGGAACAAGCCCGATTACAAAGGTATGTGTATTTTTCCCCTAGGCCATAGTAGTTATTGGTCTCGAATATCAGACTTGCGAAAATTTTGATGGTTTCTCAACCATTCCTTAACTTCAAACTCCCATACCTCGCGAACGGATTGGCAAACTCGAGAAATTCCTGTTGCATCTGAAAGTAGAAACTCGCCTGATTACAATGGTGTGTGTACTTTTCCCGTTGGCCATTCCAGTTATTGGTTTCGAGTATCAGACTTGCGAACATTTTGATGTTTTCTCAACCATTCCTTAACTTCAAACTCCCATATCTCTCGAACGGATTGACGAACTCGAGAATTTCCTATTGCACCTGAAAGCAGAAACTCGCCCGATTACAACGGTATGTGTATTTTTGCCCTAGGCCATAGTAGTTATTGGTCTCGAATATCAGACTTGCGAAAATTTTGATGGTTTCTCAACCATTCCTTAACTTCAAACTCCCATATCTCGCGAACGGATTGACGAAATCGAGAAATTCCTGTTGCATCCGAAAGAAGAAACACGCCAGATTACAAAGGTATGTGTATTTTTCATCTAGGCCATTGTAGTTATTGGTTTCGCGTATCAGACTTGCGAAAATTTTGATGGTTTCTCAAGCATTTCTTAACTTCAAACTCCCATACCTCGCGAACGGATTGGCGAACTCGAGAAATTCCTGTCGCATCTGAAAGTGGAAACTCGCCCGATTGCAATGGTGTGTGTACTTTTTCACTAGGCCATTTCAGTTGTTGGTTTCGAGTATCAGACTTGCGAAAATTTTGATGGTTTCTCAACCACACCTTAACTTCAATCTCCCACATCTCGCGATCGTATTGATGAACTCGAGAAATTCCTGTTGCATCTGAAAGTAGAAACACGCCCGATTACAAAGGTATGTGTATTTTTGCCCTAGGCCATAGTAGTCATTGGTCTCGAATATCAGACTTGCCAAAATTTTGATGGTTTCTCAACCATTCCTTAACTTCAAACTCCCATATCTCGCGAACGGATTGACGAACACGAGGACTTCCGGATGCATCTGGAAGTAGAAACTCGCCCGATTACAACGGTATGTGTATTTTTCCCCTAGGCCATTGTAGTTATTGGTTTCGAGTATCAGATTTACGAAAATTTTGATGGTTTCTCAACCATTCCTTAACTTCAAACTCCCATATCTCGCGAACGGATTGACGAACTCGAGAAATTCCTGTTGCATGTGAAAGTAGAAACTTGCCCGATTACAGAGCTATGTGTATTTTTCCCCTAGGCCTCTGTAGTTATTGGTTTCGAGTATCAGCCTTGCGAAAATTATGATGGTTTCTCAACCATTCCTTAACTTCGAACTCCCATATCTCGCGAACGGATTGGCGAACTCGAGAAATTCCTGTTGCATCTGCAAGTGGAGACTCGCCCGATTACAATGTTGTGTGTACTTTTCCCCTAGGCCATTCCAGTTATTGGTTTCGAGTATCACACTTGCGAAAATTTTGATGGTTTCTCAACCATTCCTTAACTTCAAACTCCCATATCTCTCGAACGGATTGACGAACTCGAGAATTTCCTATTGCATCTGAAAGCAGAAACTCTCCCGATTACAACGGTATGCGTATTTTTTCCCTAGGCCATTGTAGTTATTGGTTTCGAGTATCAGACTTGCGAAAACTTTGACGGTTTCTCAACCATTCCTTAACTTCAAACTCCCATATCTCGCGAACGGATTGACGAACTCGAGAAATTCCTGTTGCTTCTGAAAGCAGAAACTCGCCCGATTACAAAGGTATGTGTATTTTTCCCCTAGGCCTTTGTAGCTGTTGGTTTCGAGTATCAGACTTGCGAAAATTTTGATGGTTTCTCAACCATTCGTTAACTTCAAACTCCCATATCTCGCGAACGGATTGACGAACCCGAGAAATTCCTGTTGCATCTGAAACAGAAACTCGTCCTATTACAAGGGTATGTGTATTTTTGCCCTATGCCGTAGTAGTTATTGGTTTCGAATATCAGACTTGCGAAAATTTTGTTGGTTTCTCAACCATTCCTTAACTTGAAACTCCCATATCTCGCGAACGGTTGACGAACTCCAGAAATTCCTGTTGCATCTGAAAGTAGAAACTCGGCCGATTACAATGGTGTGTGTACTTTTCCCCTAGGCCATTCCGGTTATCGGTTTCGAGTATCAGACTAGCGAAAATTTTGTTGGTTTCTCAACCATTCCTTAACTTCAAACTCCCATATCTCCCGAACGGAATGACGAACTCGAGAAATTCCTGTTGCATCTGAAACAGAAACTCGTCCGATTATAATGGTATGTGAATTTTTGCCCTAGGCCGTAGTAGTTATTGGTTTCGAGTATCAGAATTGCGAAAATTTTGTTGGTTTCTCAACCATTCCTTAACTTCAAACTCCCATATGTCGCGAACGGATTGACGAACTCGAGAAATTCCTGTTGCATCTGAAAGCAGAAACTCGCCCGATTACAAAGGTATGTGTATTTTTCCCCTAGGCCTTTGTAGCTATTGGTTTCGAGAATCAGACTTGCGAAAATTTTGATGGTTTCTCAACCATTCGTTAACTTCAAACTCCCATATCTCGCGAACGGATTGACGAACTCGAGAAATTCCTGCTGCATCTGAAACAGAAACTCGTCCGACTACAAGGGTATGTGTATTTTTGCCCTAGGCCGTAGTAGTTATTGGTTTCGAATATCAGACTTGCGAAAATTTTGTTGGTTTCTCAACCATTCCTTAACTTCAAACTCCCATATCTCGCGAACGGTTGACGAACTCCAGAAATTCCTGTTGCATCTGAAAGTAGAAACTCGGCCGATTACAATGGTGTGTGTACTTTTCCCCTAGGCCATTCCGGTTATCGGTTTCGAGTATCAGACTAGCGAAAATTTTGTTGGTTTCTCAACCATTCCTTAACTTCAAACTCCCATATCTCCCGAACGGAATGACGAACTCGAGAAATTCCTGTTGCATCTGAAACAGAAACTCGTACGATTACAATGGTATGTGAATTTTTGCCCTAGGCCGTAGTAGTTATTGGTTTCGAGTATCAGAATTGCGAAAATTTTGTTGGTTTCTCAACCATTCCTTAACTTCAAACTCCCATATCTCGCGAACGGATTGACGAGCTCGAGAAATTCCTGTTGCATCTGAAAGTAGAAACTCGCCCGATTACAAAGGTATGTGCATTTTTCCCCTAGGCCTTTGTAGTTATTGGTTTCGAGTATCAGACTTGCGAAAATTTTGATGGTTTCTCAACCGTTCCTTAATTTCAAACTCCCATATCTCGCGAACGGATTTACGAACTCGACAAATTCCTGTTGCATCTGAAACCAGAAACTCGTCCGATTACAAAGGTATGTGTATTTTTGCCCTTGGCCATAGTAGTTATTGGTTTCGAGTATCAGACTTGCGAAAATTTTGATTGTTTCTCAATCATTGCTTAACTTCAAACTCCCATAACTCGCGAACGGATTGCCGAACTCGATTATTTCCTGTTGCATCTGAAAGTAGAAAGTCGACCGATTACAATGGTGTGTGTACTTTTCCCCTAGGTCATTCCAGTTATTCTTTTCTAGCATCAGAATTGCGAAAATTTTGATGGTTTCTCAACCATTCCTTAATTTCAAACACCCATATCTCGCGAACGGATTGAGGAACACGAGAAATTCCGGTTGCATCTGAAAGCAGAAACTCGTCCGATTACAACGGTATGTGTATTTTTGCCCTAGGCCAAAGTAGTTATAGGTTTCGAGTATCAGACTTGCGAAAACTTTGATGGTTTCTCAAGCATTCCTTAACTTCAAACTCCCATATCTCGCGAACGGATTGACGAACTCGATTATTTCCTGTTGCATCTGAAAGTAGAAAGTCTACCGATTACAGTGGTGTGTGTAGTTTTCCCCTAGGTCATTCCAGTTATTCGTTTCTAGCATCAGAATTGCGGAAGTTTTGATGGTATCTCAACCATTCCTTAACTTCAAACTCCCATATCTCGCGAACGGATTGTCGAGCTCGAGAAATTCCTGTTGTATCTGAAAGTAGAAACTCGCCCGATTACAAAGGTATGAGTATTTTTCCCCTAGGCCTTTGTAGTTATTGGTTTCGAGTATCAGACTTGCGAAAACTTTGATGGTTTCTCAAGCATTCCTTAACTTCAAACTCCCATATCTCGCGAACGGATTGACGAACTCGATTATTTCCTGTTGCATCTGAAAGTAGAAAGTCTACCGATTACAGTGGTGTGTGTAGTTTTCCCCTAGGTCATTCCAGTTATTCGTTTCTAGCATCAGAATTGCGAAAGTTTTGATGGTTTCTCAACCATTCCTTAACTTCAAACTCCCATATCTCGGGAACGGATTGACGAACTCGAGAAATTCCTATTGCATCTGAAACCAGAAACTCGTCCGATTACAACGGTATGTGTATTTTTGCCCTAGGCCATAGTAGTTGTTGGTTTCGAGTATCAGACTTGCGAAAATTTTGATGGTTTCTCAACCATTCCTTAATTTCAAACTCCGATACCTCGCGAACGGATTGGCGAACTCGAGAAGTTCCTGTCGTCTCTGAAAGTAGAAACTCGCCACATTACAATGGTGTGTGTACTTTTCCCCTAGGTCATTTGAGTTATTCGTTTCTAGCATCAGATTTGCGAAAATTTTGATCGTTTCTCAACCATTCCTTAACTTCAAACTCCCATATCTCGTGAACGGATTGACGAACTCGAGAAATTCCTATTGCATCTGAAACCAGAAACTCGTCCGATTACAACGGTATGTGTAATTTTGCCCTAGGCCATAGTAGTTATTGGTTTCGAGTATCAGACTTGCGAAAATTTTGATGGTTTCTCAACCATTCCTTAACTTCAAACTCCGATACCTCGCGAACGGATTGGCGAACTCGAGAAGTTCCTGTCGCCTCTGAAAGTAGAAACTTGCCCGATTACAATGGTGTGTGTACTTTTCCCCTAGGTCATTCGAGTTATTCGTTTGTAGCATCAGAATTGCGAAAATTTTGATGGTTTCTCAACCATTTCTTAATTTCAAACTCCCATGTCTCGCGAACGGATTGACGAACTCGAGAAATTCCTGTTGCATCTAAAAGCAGAAACTCGCCCAATTGCAATGGTGTGTGTACTTTTCCCCTAGGCCATTCCAGTTATTGGTTTCGAGTATCACACTTGCGAAAATTTTGATGGTTTCTCAACCATTCCTTAACTTCAAACTCCCATATCTCGCGAACGGATTGCCGAACTCGAGAAATTCCTGTTGCATCTGAAAGTAGAAACTCGACCGATTACAAAGGTATGTGTATTTTTCCCCTAAGCCTCTGTAGTTCTTGGTTTCGAGTATCAGACTTGCGACAATTTTGAAGGTTTCTCAACCGTTCCTTAATTTCAAACTCCCATATCTCGCGGACGGATTGACGAACTCGATTATTTCCTGTTGCTTCTGAAAGTAGAAAGTCGACCGATTACAATGGTGTGTGTACTTTTCCCCTATGTCATTCCAGTTATTCGTTTCTAGCATCAGAATTGCGAAAATTTTGATGGTTTCTCAACAATTCCTTAACTTCAAACTACCATATCTCGCGAACGGATTGACGAACTCGAGAAATTCCTGTTGCATCTGAAACCAGAAACTCGTCCGATTACAACGGTATGTGTACTTTTCCATTAGGCCATTCCAGTTATTGGTTTCGAGTATCACACTTGCGAAAATTTTGATGGTTTCTCAACCATTCCTTAACTTCAAACTCCCATATCTCGCGAACGGATTGACGAACTCGAGAAATTCCTGTTGCATCGGAAACTAGAAACTCGACCGATTACAAAGGTATGTGTATTTTTGCCCTAGGCCATAATAGTTATTGGTTTCGAGTATCAGACTTGCGAAAATTTTGATGGTTTCTCAACCATTCTTTAACTTCAAACTCCGATAACTCGCGAACGGATTGGCGAACTCGAGAAGTTCCTGTCGCCTCTGAAAGTAGATACTTGCCCGATTACAATGGTGTGTGTACTTTTCCCCTAGGTCATTCCAGTTATTCGTTTCTAGCATCAGAATTGCGAAAATTTTGATGGTTTCTCAACCATTCCTTAACTTCAAACTCCCATATCTCGCGAACGGATTGACGAGCTCGAGAAATTCCTGTTGCATTTGAAAGTACAAACTTGCCCCATTACAATGGTGTGTGTACTCTTCCCCTAGGCCTTTCCAGTTATTGGTTTCGAGTATCAGACTTGCGAAAATTTTGATGGTTTCTCAACCATTCCTTAACTTCAAACTCCCATATCTCGCGAACGGATTGACGAGCTCGAGAAATTCCTCTTGCATCTGAAAGTATAAACTCGCCCGATTAAAAAAGGTATGTGTATTTTTGCCCTAGGCCATAGTAGTTATTGGTTTCGAGTATCAGACTTGCGAAATTTCTGATGGTTTCTCAACCATTCCTTAGCTTCAAACTCCGATACCTCGCGAACGGATTGGCGAACTCGAGAAATTCCTGTTGCATTTCAAAGTAGAAACTGGCCCGATTACAATGGTGTGTGGACTTCTCCCCTAGGACGTTCCAGTTATTGGTTTCGAGTATCAGACTTGCGGAAGTTTTGATGATTTCTCAACCGTTCCTTAATTTCAAACTCCCATATCTCGCGAACGGATTGACGAACTCGATAAATTCCTGTTGCATCTGAAACCAGAAACTCGTCCGATTACAATGGTATATGTATTTTTGCCCTAGGCCATAGTAGTTATTGGTTTCGAGTATCAGACTTGCGAAAATATTGATGGTTTCTCAACCATTCCTTAACTTCAAACTCCCATATCTCGCGAACGGATTGACGAACTCCAGAAATTCCTGTTGCATCTGAAAGTAGAAACTCGCCAGATTACAACGGTATGTGTATTTTTGCCCTAGGCCGCAGTAGTTATTGGTTTCGAGTATCAGACTTGCGAAAATTGTGATTGTTTCTCAACCATTCCTTAACTTGAAACTCCCATATCTCGCGAACGGATTGACGAACACGAGAAATTCCGGTTGCATCTGGAAGAAGAAACTCTCCCGATTACAACGCTATGTGTATTCTTCCCCTAAGCCTTTGTAGTTATTGGTTTCGAGTATCAGACTTGCGAAAATTTTGATGGTTTCTCAACCGTTCCTTAATTTCAAACTCCCATATCTCGCGAACGGATTTACGAACTCGACAAATTCCTGTTGCATCTGAAACCGGAAACTCGTCCGATTACAAAGGTATGTGTATTTTTGCCCTAGGCCATAGTAGTTATTGGTTTCGAGTATCAGACTTGCGAAAATTTTGATGGTTTCTCAACCATTCCTTAACTTCAAACTCCCATATCTCGCGAACGGATTAACGAACTCCAGAAATTCCTGTTGCATCTGAAAGTAGAATCTCGCCCGATTACAAAGGTATGTGTATTTTTGCCCTAGGCCATTCCAGTTATTGGTTTCGACTATCAGACCAGCGAAAATATTGATGGTTTCTCAACCGTTCCTTAATTTCAAACTCCCATATCTCGCGAACGGATTTACGAACTCGATAAATTCCTGTTGCATCTGAAACCAGAAACTCGTCCGATTACAAAGGTATGTGTATTTTTGCCCTAGGCCACAGTAGTTATTGGTTTCGAGTATCAGACTTGCGAAGATATTGATGGTTTCTCAACCATTCCTTAACTTCAAACTCCGATACCTCGCGAACGGATTGGCGAACTCGAGAAGTTCCTGTCGCCTCTGAAAGTAGAAACTTGCCCGATTACAATGGTGTGTGTACTTTTCCCCTAGGTCATTCGAGTTATTCGTTTGTAGCATCAGAATTGCGAAAATTTTGATGGTTTCTCAACCATTCCTTAACTTCAAACTCCCATATCTCGCGAACGGATTGCCGAACTCGAGAAATTCCTGTTGCATCTGAAAGTAGAAACTCGACCGATTACAAAGGTATGTGTATTTTTCCCCTAAGCCTCTGTAGTTCTTGGTTTCGAGTATCAGACTTGCGACAATTTTGAAGGTTTCTCAACCGTTCCTTAATTTCAAACTCCCATATCTCGCGGACGGATTGACGAACTCGATTATTTCCTGTTGCTTCTGAAAGTAGAAAGTCGACCGATTACAATGGTGTGTGTACTTTTCCCCTATGTCATTCCAGTTATTCGTTTCTAGCATCAGAATTGCGAAAATTTTGATGGTTTCTCAACAATTCCTTAACTTCAAACTACCATATCTCGCGAACGGATTGACGAACTCGAGAAATTCCTGTTGCATCTGAAACCAGAAACTCGTCCGATTACAACGGTATGTGTACTTTTCCATTAGGCCATTCCAGTTATTGGTTTCGAGTATCACACTTGCGAAAATTTTGATGGTTTCTCAACCATTCCTTAACTTCAAACTCCCATATCTCGCGAACGGATTGACGAACTCGAGAAATTCCTGTTGCATCGGAAACTAGAAACTCGACCGATTACAAAGGTATGTGTATTTTTGCCCTAGGCCATAATAGTTATTGGTTTCGAGTATCAGACTTGCGAAAATTTTGATGGTTTCTCAACCATTCTTTAACTTCAAACTCCGATAACTCGCGAACGGATTGGCGAACTCGAGAAGTTCCTGTCGCCTCTGAAAGTAGATACTTGCCCGATTACAATGGTGTGTGTACTTTTCCCCTAGGTCATTCCAGTTATTCGTTTCTAGCATCAGAATTGCGAAAATTTTGATGGTTTCTCAACCATTCCTTAACTTCAAACTCCCATATCTCGCGAACGGATTGACGAGCTCGAGAAATTCCTGTTGCATTTGAAAGTACAAACTTGCCCCATTACAATGGTGTGTGTACTCTTCCCCTATGCCTTTCCAGTTATTGGTTTCGAGTATCAGACTTGCGAAAATTTTGATGGTTTCTCAACCATTCCTTAACTTCAAACTCCCATATCTCGCGAACGGATTGACGAGCTCGAGAAATTCCTCTTGCATCTGAAAGTATAAACTCGCCCGATTAAAAAAGGTATGTGTATTTTTGCCCTAGGCCATAGTAGTTATTGGTTTCGAGTATCAGACTTGCGAAATTTCTGATGGTTTCTCAACCATTCCTTAGCTTCAAACTCCGATACCTCGCGAACGGATTGGCGAACTCGAGAAATTCCTGTTGCATTTCAAAGTAGAAACTGGCCCGATTACAATGGTGTGTGGACTTTTCCCCTAGGACGTTCCAGTTATTGGTTTCGAGTATCAGACTTGCGGAAGTTTTGATGATTTCTCAACCGTTCCTTAATTTCAAACTCCCATATCTCGCGAACGGATTGACGAACTCGATAAATTCCTGTTGCATCTGAAACCAGAAACTCGTCCGATTACAACGGTATATGTATTTTTGCCCTAGGCCATAGTAGTTATTGGTTTCGAGTATCAGACTTGCGAAAATATTGATGGTTTCTCAACCATTCCTTAACTTCAAACTCCCATACCTCGCGCACGGATTGAAGAACTCGAGAATTTCCTACTGCATCTGAAAGCAAAAACTCGCCCGATTACAACGGTGTGTGTATTTTTGCCCTAGGCCATATCAGTTATTGGTTTCGAGTATCAGACTTGCGAAAATATTGATGGTTTCTCAACCATTCCTTAACTTCAAACTCCCATATCTCGCGAACGGATTGACGAACTCCAGAAATTCCTGTTGCATCTGAAAGTAGAAACTCGCCAGATTACAACGGTATGTGTATTTTTGCCCTAGGCCGCAGTAGTTATTGGTTTCGAGTATCAGACTTGCGAAAATTGTGATTGTTTCTCAACCATTCCTTAACTTCAAACTCCCATATCTCGCGAACGGATTGACGAACACGAGAAATTCCGGTTGCATCTGGAAGAAGAAACTCTCCCGATTACAACGCTATGTGTATTCTTCCCCTAAGCCTTTGTAGTTATTGGTTTCGAGTATCAGACTTGCGAAAATTTTGATGGTTTCTCAACCGTTCCTTAATTTCAAACTCCCATATCTCGCGAACGGATTTACGAACTCGATAAATTCCTGTTGCATCTGAAACCGGAAACTCGTCCGATTACAAAGGTATGTGTATTTTTGCCCTAGGCCATAGTAGTTATTGGTTTCGAGTATCAGACTTGCGAAAATTTTGATGGTTTCTCAACCATTCCTTAACTTCAAACTCCCATATCTCGCGAACGGATTAACGAACTCCAGAAATTCCTGTTGCATCTGAAAGTAGAATCTCGCCCGATTACAAAGGTATGTGTATTTTTGCCCTAGGCCATTCCAGTTATTGGTTTCGACTATCAGACCAGCGAAAATATTGATGGTTTCTCAACCGTTCCTTAATTTCAAACTCCCATATCTCGCGAACGGATTTACGAACTCGATAAATTCCTGTTGCATCTGAAACCAGAAACTCGTCCGATTACAAAGGTATGTGTATTTTTGCCCTAGGCCACAGTAGTTATTGGTTTCGAGTATCAGACTTGCGAAGATATTGATGGTTTCTCAACCAATCCTTAACTTCAAACTCCCATATCTCGCGAACGGATTGAAAAACTCGATAAATTCCTGTTGCATCTGAAACCAGAAACTCGTCCGATTACAACGGAATGTGTATTTTTGCCCTAGGCCATAGCAGTTATTGGTTTCGAGTATCAGACTTGCGAAAACTTTGATGGTTTCTCAAGCATTCCTTAACTTCAAACTCCCATACCGCGGGAACGGATAAACGAACTCGATTATTTCCTGTTGCATCTGAAAGTAGAAACTCGACCGATTACAATGGTGTGTATACTTTTCCCCTAGGTCATTCCAGTTATTCGTTTCTAGCATCGGAATTGCCTAAATTTTGATGGTTTCTCAACCATTCCTTAACTTCAAACTCCCATATCTCGCGAACGGATTGACGAACTCGAGCAATTCCTGTTGCATCTGAAAGTAGAAAGTCGCCCCTTTACATAGGTATGTGTATTTTTCCCCTAGGCCATAGTAGTTATTGGTTTCGAGTATCAGACTTGCGAATATTGTGATGGTTTCTCAACCATTCCTTAACTTCAAACTCCCATATCTCGCGAACTGATTGACGAACACGAGATATTCCGGTTGCATCTGGTAGAAGAAACTCTCCCGATAACAACGGTATGTGTATTTTTCCACTATGCCTTTGTAGTTATTGGTTTCGAGTATCAGACTTGCGAAAATTTTGATGGTTTCTCAACCGTTCCTTAATTTCAAAATTCCATATCTCGCGAACGGATTGACGAACTCGAGAAATACCTGTTGCATCTGAAAGCAGAGACTCGTCCGATTACAACGAAATGTGTATTTTTGCCCTAGGCCATAGTAGTTATTGGTTTCGAGTATCAGACTTGCGAAAATTGTGATGGTTTCTCAACCATTCCTTAACTTCAAACTCCCATATCTCGCGAACGGATTGGCGAACTCGATTATTTTTTGTTGCATCTGATAGTAGAAACTCGACCGATTACAATGGTGTGTGCACTTTTCCCCTCGGTCATTCCAGTTATTCGTTTCTAGCGTCAGAATTAAGAAAATTTTGATGGTTTCTCAACCATTCCTTAACTTCAAACTCCCATATTTCGCGAACGGATTGACGAACTCGAGAAATTCCGGTTGAATCTGGATGTAGAAACTCTCCCGATTACAACGGCATTTGTATTTTTCCCCTAAGCCTTTGTTGTTATTGGTTTCGAGTATCAGACTTGCGAAAATTGTGATGGTTTCTCAACCGTTCCTTAATTTCAAACTCCCATATCTCGCGAACGGATTGACGATCTCGAGAAATTCCTGTTGCATCTGAAAGCAGAGACTCGTCCGATTACAACGGTATGTGTATTTTTGCCCTAGGCCATTGTAGTTATTGGTTTCGAGTATCAGACTTGCGAAAATTTTGATGGTTTCTCAAGCATTCCTTAACTTCAAACTCCCATATCTCGCGAACGGATTGGCGAACTCGATTATTTCCTGTTGCATCTGAAAGTAGAAACTCGACGGATTACAAAGGTGTGTGTACTGTTCCCCTAGGTCATTCCAGTTATTCGTTTCTAGCATCAGAATTGCGAACATTTTAATGGTTTCTCAACCATTCCTCAACTTCAAACTCCCATATCTCGCGAACGGATTGACGAACTCGAGAAATTCCTGTTGCATCTGAAAGTAGAAACTCGCCCGATTACAAAGGTATGTGTATTTTTCCCCTGGGCCATAGTAGTTATTGGTTTCGAGTATCAGACTTGCGAAAATTGTGACGGTTTCTCAACCATTCCTTAACTTCAAACTCCCATATCTCGCGAACGAATTGACGAACTCGAGAGTTTCCTATTGCATCTGAAAGCAGAAACTCGCCCGATTACAACGGTATGTGTATTTTTGCCCTAGGCCATAGTAGTTATTCTTTTCTAGCATCAGAATTGCGAAAATTTTGATGGTTTCTCAACCATTCCTTAACTTCAAACTCCCATATATCGCGAACGGAATGACGAACACGAGAAGTTCCTGTCGTCTCTGAAAGTAGAAACTTGCCCGATTACAATGGTGTGTGTACTTTTCCCCTAGGTCATTTGAGTTATTCGTTTCTAGCATCAGAATTGCGAAAATTTTGATGGTTTCTCAACCATTCCTTAACTTCAAACTCCCATATCTCGCGAACAGATTGACGAACTCGAGAAATTCCTATTGCATCTGAAACCAGAAACTCGTCCGATTACAACGGTGTGTGCATTTTTGCCCTAGGCCATAGTAGTTATTGGTTTCGAGTATCAGACTTGCGAAAATTTTGATGGTTTCTCAACCATTCCTTAATTTCAAATTCCCATGTCTCGCGAACGGATTGACGAACTCGAGAAATTCCTGTTGCATCTGAAAGTAGAAACTCGCCCCATTACAATGGTGTGCGTACTTTTCCACTAGGCCATTCCAGTTATTGGTTTCGAGTATCAGACTTGCGAAAATTTTGATGTTTTCTCAACCGTTCCTTAAATTCAAACTCCCATATCTCGCGAACGAATTGACAAGCTCGAGAAATTCCTGTTGCATCTGAAAGCAGAAACTCGTCCGATTGCAACGGTATGTGTATTTTTGCCCTAGGCCATAGTAGTTATAGGTTTCGAGTATCAGACTTGCGAAAATTGTGATGGTCTCTCAACCGTTCCTTAACTCCAACCTCCCAAATCTCGCGAACGGATTGACGATCTCCAGAAGTTTCTGTCGCCTCTGAAAGTAGAAACTTGCCCGATTACAATGGTGTGTGTACTTTTCCCCTAGGCCGTTCCAGTTATTGGTTTCGAGTATCAGACTTGCGGAAGTTTTGATGGTTTCTCAACCATTCCTTAACTTCAAACTCCCATATCTCGCGAACGGATTGACGAGCTCGAGAAATTCCTGTTGTATCTGAAAGTAGAAACTCGCCCGATTACAAAGGTATGAGTATTTTTCCCCTAGGCCTTTGTAGTTATTGGTTTCGAGTATCAGACTTGCGAAAATTTTGATGGTTTCTCAAGCATTCCTTAATTTCAAATTCCCATGTCTCGCGGACGGATTGACGAACTCGAGAAATTCCTGCTGCATCTGAAAGTAGAAACTCGCCCCATTACAATGGTGTGTGTATTTTTGCCCTAGGCCATAGTAGTTATCGGTTTCGAGTATCAGACTTGCGAAAATTTTGATGGTTTCTCAACCATTCCTTAATTTCAAATTCCCATGTCTCGCGAACGGATTGACGAACTCGAGAAATTCCTGCTGCATCTGAAAGTAGAAACTCGCCCCATTACAATGGTGTGCGTACTTTTCCCCTAGGCCATTCCAGTTATTGGTTTCGAGTATCAGACTTGCGAAAATTTTGATGTTTTCTCAACCGTTCCTTAATTTCAAACTCCCATATCTCGCGAACGAATTGACAAACTCGAGAAATTCCTGTTGCATCTGAAAGCAGAAACTCTCCCGATTACAAAGGTATGTGTCTTTTTCCCCTGGGCCATAGTAGTTATTGGTTTCGAGTATCAGACTTGCGAAAATTGCGACGGTTTGTCAACCATTCCTTAACTTTAAACTCCCATATCTCGCGAACGGATTGACGAACTCGAGAATTTCCTATTGCATCTGAAAGCAGAAACTCGCCCGATTACAACGGTATGTGTATTTTTGCCCTAGGCCATAGTAGTTATTGGTTTCGAGTATCAGACTTGCGAAAATTTTGATGGTTTCTCAAGCATTCCTTAACTTCAAACTCCCATATCTCGCGAACGGATTGACGAACTCGAGAAATTCCTGTTGCTTCTGAAAGTAGAAAGTCGCCCGTTTACATAGGTGTGTTTATTTTTCCCCTAGGCCATTGTAGTTATTGTTTTCGAGTACTAGACTTGCGAAAATTTTGATGGTTTCTCAAGCATTCCTTAACATCAAACTCCCATATCTCGGGAACGGATTGACGAACTCGATTATTTCCTGTTGCATCTGAAAGTAGAAACTCGACCGATTACAATGGAGTGTGTACGTTTCCCCTAGGTCATTCCAGTTATTCGTTTCAAGCATCGGAATTGCCAAAATTTTGATGGTTTCTCAACCATTCCTTAACTTCAAACTCCCATATCTCGCGAACGGATTGACGAACTCGAGCAATTCCTGTTGCATCTGAAAGTAGAAAGTCGCCCCTTTACATAGGTATGTGTATTTTTCCCCTAGGCCATAGTAGTTATTGGTTTCGAGCATCAGACTTGCGAATATTGTGATGGTTTCTCAACCATTCCTTAACTTCAAACTCCCATATCTCGCGAACTGATTGACGAACACGAGATATTCCGGTTGCATCTGGTAGAAGAAACTCTCCCGATAACAACGGTATGTGTATTTTTCCCCTATGCCTTTGTAGTTATTGGTTTCGAGTATCAGACTTGCGAAAATTTTGATGGTTTCTCAACCGTTCCTTAATTTCAAAATTCCATATCTCGCGAACGGATTGACGAACTCGAGAAATACCTGTTGCATCTGAAAGCAGAGACTCGTCCGATTACAACGAAATGTGTATTTTTGCCCTAGGCCATAGTAGTTATTGGTTTCGAGTATCAGACTTGCGAAAATTGTGATGGTTTCTCAACCATTCCTTAACTTCAAACTCCCATATCTCGCGAACGGATTGGCGAACTCGATTATTTTTTGTTGCATCTGATAGTAGAAACTCGACCGATTACAATGGTGTGTGCACTTTTCCCCTCGGTCATTCCAGTTATTCGTTTCTAGCGTCAGAATTAAGAAAATTTTGATGGTTTCTCAACCATTCCTTAACTTCAAACTCCCATATTTCGCGAACGGATTGACGAACTCGAGAAATTCCGGTTGAATCTGGATGTAGAAACTCTCCCGATTACAACGGCATTTGTATTTTTCCCCTAAGCCTTTGTTGTTATTGGTTTCGAGTATCAGACTTGCGAAAATTGTGATGGTTTCTCAACCGTTCCTTAATTTCAAACTCCCATATCTCGCGAACGGATTGACGATCTCGAGAAATTCCTGTTGCATCTGAAAGCAGAGACTCGTCCGATTACAACGGTATGTGTATTTTTGCCCTAGGCCATTGTAGTTATTGGTTTCGAGTATCAGACTTGCGAAAATTTTGATGGTTTCTCAAGCATTCCTTAACTTCAAACTCCCATATCTCGCGAACGGATTGGCGAACTCGATTATTTCCTGTTGCATCTGAAAGTAGAAACTCGACGGATTACAAAGGTGTGTGTACTGTTCCCCTAGGTCATTCCAGTTATTCGTTTCTAGCATCAGAATTGCGAACATTTTAATGGTTTCTCAACCATTCCTCAACTTCAAACTCCCATATCTCGCGAACGGATTGACGAACTCGAGAAATTCCTGTTGCATCTGAAAGTAGAAACTCGCCCGATTACAAAGGTATGTGTATTTTTCCCCTGGGCCATAGTAGTTATTGGTTTCGAGTATCAGACTTGCGAAAATTGTGACGGTTTCTCAACCATTCCTTAACTTCAAACTCCCATATCTCGCGAACGAATTGACGAACTCGAGAGTTTCCTATTGCATCTGAAAGCAGAAACTCGCCCGATTACAACGGTATGTGTATTTTTGCCCTAGGCCATAGTAGTTATTCTTTTCTAGCATCAGAATTGCGAAAATTTTGATGGTTTCTCAACCATTCCTTAACTTCAAACTCCCATATATCGCGAACGGAATGACGAACACGAGAAGTTCCTGTCGTCTCTGAAAGTAGAAACTTGCCCGATTACAATGGTGTGTGTACTTTTCCCCTAGGTCATTTGAGTTATTCGTTTCTAGCATCAGAATTGCGAAAATTTTGATGGTTTCTCAACCATTCCTTAACTTCAAACTCCCATATCTCGCGAACAGATTGACGAACTCGAGAAATTCCTATTGCATCTGAAACCAGAAACTCGTCCGATTACAACGGTGTGTGCATTTTTGCCCTAGGCCATAGTAGTTATTGGTTTCGAGTATCAGACTTGCGAAAATTTTGATGGTTTCTCAACCATTCCTTAATTTCAAATTCCCATGTCTCGCGAACGGATTGACGAACTCGAGAAATTCCTGTTGCATCTGAAAGTAGAAACTCGCCCCATTACAATGGTGTGCGTACTTTTCCACTAGGCCATTCCAGTTATTGGTTTCGAGTATCAGACTTGCGAAAATTTTGATGTTTTCTCAACCGTTCCTTAAATTCAAACTCCCATATCTCGCGAACGAATTGACAAGCTCGAGAAATTCCTGTTGCATCTGAAAGCAGAAACTCGTCCGATTGCAACGGTATGTGTATTTTTGCCCTAGGCCATAGTAGTTATAGGTTTCGAGTATCAGACTTGCGAAAATTGTGATGGTCTCTCAACCGTTCCTTAACTCCAACCTCCCAAATCTCGCGAACGGATTGACGATCTCCAGAAGTTTCTGTCGCCTCTGAAAGTAGAAACTTGCCCGATTACAATGGTGTGTGTACTTTTCCCCTAGGCCGTTCCAGTTATTGGTTTCGAGTATCAGACTTGCGGAAGTTTTGATGGTTTCTCAACCATTCCTTAACTTCAAACTCCCATATCTCGCGAACGGATTGACGAGCTCGAGAAATTCCTGTTGTATCTGAAAGTAGAAACTCGCCCGATTACAAAGGTATGAGTATTTTTCCCCTAGGCCTTTGTAGTTATTGGTTTCGAGTATCAGACTTGCGAAAATTTTGATGGTTTCTCAAGCATTCCTTAATTTCAAATTCCCATGTCTCGCGGACGGATTGACGAACTCGAGAAATTCCTGCTGCATCTGAAAGTAGAAACTCGCCCCATTACAATGGTGTGTGTATTTTTGCCCTAGGCCATAGTAGTTATCGGTTTCGAGTATCAGACTTGCGAAAATTTTGATGGTTTCTCAACCATTCCTTAATTTCAAATTCCCATGTCTCGCGAACGGATTGACGAACTCGAGAAATTCCTGCTGCATCTGAAAGTAGAAACTCGCCCCATTACAATGGTGTGCGTACTTTTCCCCTAGGCCATTCCAGTTATTGGTTTCGAGTATCAGACTTGCGAAAATTTTGATGTTTTCTCAACCGTTCCTTAATTTCAAACTCCCATATCTCGCGAACGAATTGACAAACTCGAGAAATTCCTGTTGCATCTGAAAGCAGAAACTCTCCCGATTACAAAGGTATGTGTCTTTTTCCCCTGGGCCATAGTAGTTATTGGTTTCGAGTATCAGACTTGCGAAAATTGCGACGGTTTGTCAACCATTCCTTAACTTTAAACTCCCATATCTCGCGAACGGATTGACGAACTCGAGAATTTCCTATTGCATCTGAAAGCAGAAACTCGCCCGATTACAACGGTATGTGTATTTTTGCCCTAGGCCATAGTAGTTATTGGTTTCGAGTATCAGACTTGCGAAAATTTTGATGGTTTCTCAAGCATTCCTTAACTTCAAACTCCCATATCTCGCGAACGGATTGACGAACTCGAGAAATTCCTGTTGCTTCTGAAAGTAGAAAGTCGCCCGTTTACATAGGTGTGTTTATTTTTCCCCTAGGCCATTGTAGTTATTGTTTTCGAGTACTAGACTTGCGAAAATTTTGATGGTTTCTCAAGCATTCCTTAACATCAAACTCCCATATCTCGGGAACGGATTGACGAACTCGATTATTTCCTGTTGCATCTGAAAGTAGAAACTCGACCGATTACAATGGAGTGTGTACGTTTCCCCTAGGTCATTCCAGTTATTCGTTTCAAGCATCGGAATTGCCAAAATTTTGATGGTTTCTCAACCATTCCTTAACTTCAAACTCCCATATCTCGCGAACGGATTGACGAACTCGAGCAATTCCTGTTGCATCTGAAAGTAGAAAGTCGCCCCTTTACATAGGTATGTGTATTTTTCCCCTAGGCCATAGTAGTTATTGGTTTCGAGCATCAGACTTGCGAATATTGTGATGGTTTCTCAACCATTCCTTAACTTCAAACTCCCATATCTCGCGAACTGATTGACGAACACGAGATATTCCGGTTGCATCTGGTAGAAGAAACTCTCCCGATAACAACGGTATGTGTATTTTTCCCCTATGCCTTTGTAGTTATTGGTTTCGAGTATCAGACTTGCGAAAATTTTGATGGTTTCTCAACCGTTCCTTAATTTCAAACTTCCATATCTCGCGAACGGATTGACGAACTCGAGAAATTCCTGTTGCATCTGAAAGCAGAGACTCGTCCGATTACAACGAAATGTGTATTTTTGCCCTAGGCCATAGTAGTTATTGGTTTCGAGTATCAGACTTGCGAAAATTGTGATGGTTTCTCAACCATTCCTTAACTTCAAACTCCCATATCTCGCGAACGGATTGGCGAACTCGATTATTTTTTGTTGCATCTGATAGTAGAAACTCGACCGATTACAATGGTGTGTGCACTTTTCCCCTCGGTCATTCCAGTTATTCGTTTCTAGCGTCAGAATTAAGAAAATTTTGATGGTTTCTCAACCATTCCTTAACTTCAAACTCCCATATTTCGCGAACGGATTGACGAACACGAGAAATTCCGGTTGAATCTGGATGTAGAAACTCTCCCGATTACAACGGCATTTGTATTTTTCCCCAAAGCCTTTGTTGTTATTGGTTTCGAGTATCAGACTTGCGAAAATTGTGATGGTTTCTCAACCGTTCCTTAATTTCAAACTCCCATATCTCGCGAACGGATTGACGAACTCGAGAAATTCCTGTTGCATCTGAAAGCAGAGACTCGTCCGATTACAACGGTATGTGTATTTTTGCCCTAGGCCATTGTAGTTATTGGTTACGAGTATCAGACTTGCGAAAATTTTTATGGTTTCTCAAGCATTCCTTAACTTCAAAATCCCATATCTCGCGAACGGATTGGCGAACTCTATTATTTCCTGTTGCATCTGAAAGTAGAAACTCGACGGATTACAAAGGTGTGTGTACTGTTCCCCTAGGTCATTCCAGTTATTCGTTTCTAGCATCAGAATTGCGAACATTATAATGGTTTCTCAACCATTCCTCAACTTCAAACTCCCATATCTCGCGAACGGATTGACGAACTCGAGAAATTCCTGCTGCATCTGAAAGTAGAAACTCGCCCCATTACAATGGTGTGTGTATTTTTGCCCTAGGCCATAGTAGTTATCGGTTTCGAGTATCAGACTTGCGAAAATTTTGATGGTTTCTCAACCATTCCTTAATTTCAAATTCCCATGTCTCGCGAACGGATTGACGAACTCGAGAAATTCCTGCTGCATCTGAAAGTAGAAACTCGCCCCATTACAATGGTGTGCGTACTTTTCCCCTAGGCCATCCCAGTTATTGGTTTCGAGTATCAGACTTGCGAAAATTTTGATGTTTTCTCAACCGTTCCTTAATTTCAAACTCCCATATCTCGCGAACGAATTGACAAACTCGAGAAATTCCTGTTGCATCTGAAAGCAGAAACTCTCCCGATTACAAAGGTATGTGTCTTTTTCCCCTGGGCCATAGTAGTTATTGGTTTCGAGTATCAGACTTGCGAAAATTGCGACGGTTTGTCAACCATTCCTTAACTTTAAACTCCCATATCTCGCGAACGGATTGACGAACTCGAGAATTTCCTATTGCATCTGAAAGCAGAAACTCGCCCGATTACAACGGTATGTGTATTTTTGCCCTAGGCCATAGTAGTTATTGGTTTCGAGTATCAGACTTGCGAAAATTTTGATGGTTTCTCAAGCATTCCTTAACTTCAAACTCCCATATCTCGCGAACGGATTGACGAACTCGAGAAATTCCTGTTGCTTCTGAAAGTAGAAAGTCGCCCGTTTACATAGGTATGTTTATTTTTCCCCTAGGCCATTGTAGTTATTGTTTTCGAGTACTAGACTTGCGAAAATTTTGATGGTTTCTCAACCGTTCCTTAATTTCAAACTTCCATATCTCGCGAACGGATTGACGAACTCGAGAAATTCCTGTTGCATCTGAAAGCAGAGACTAGTCCGATTACAACGAAATGTGTATTTTTGCCCTAGGCCATAGTAGTTATTGGTTTCGAGTATCAGACTTGCGAAAATTGTGATGGTTTCTCAACCATTCCTTAACTTCAAACTCCCATATCTCGCGAACGGATTGGCGAACTCGATTATTTTTTGTTGCATCTGATAGTAGAAACTCGACCGATTACAATGGTGTGTGCACTTTTCCCCTCGGTCATTCCAGTTATTCGTTTCTAGCGTCAGAATTAAGAAAATTTTGATGGTTTCTCAACCATTCCTTAACTTCAAGCTCCCATATTTCGCGAACGGATTGACGAACTCGAGAAATTCCGGTTGAATCTGGATGTAGAAACTCTCCCGATTACAACGGCATTTGTATTTTTCCCCTAAGCCTTTGTTGTTATTGGTTTCGAGTATCAGACTTGCGAAAATTTTTATGGTTTCTCAAGCATTCCTTAACTTCAAAATCCCATATCTCGCGAACGGATTGGCGAACTCGATTATTTCCTGTTGCATCTGAAAGTAGAAACTCGACGGATTACAAAGGTGTGTGTACTGTTCCCCTAGGTCATTCCAGTTATTCGTTTCTAGCATCAGAATTGCGAACATTTTAATGGTTTCTCAACCATTCCTCAACTTCAAACTCCCATATCTCGCGAACGGATTGACGAACTCGAGAAATTCCTGTTGCATCTGAAAGTAGAAACTCGCCCGATTACAAAGGTATGTGTATTTTTCCCCTGGGCCATAGTAGTTATTGGTTTCGAGTATCAGACTTGCGAAAATTGTGACGGTTTCTCAACCATTCCTTAACTTCAAACTCCCATATCTCGCGAACGAATTGACGAACTCGAGAGTTTCCTATTGCATCTGAAAGCAGAAACTCGCCCGATTACAACGGTATGTGTATTTTTGCCCTAGGCCATAGTAGTTATTCTTTTCTAGCATCAGAATTGCGAAAATTTTGATGGTTTCTCAACCATTCCTTAACTTCAAACTCCCATATATCGCGAACGGAATGACGAACACGAGAAGTTCCTGTCGTCTCTGAAAGTAGAAACTTGCCCGATTACAATGGTGTGTGTACTTTTCCCCTAGGTCATTTGAGTTATTCGTTTCTAGCATCAGAATTGCGAAAATTTTGATGGTTTCTCAACCATTCCTTAACTTCAAACTCCCATATCTCGCGAACAGATTGACGAACTCGAGAAATTCCTATTGCATCTGAAACCAGAAACTCGTCCGATTACAACGGTGTGTGCATTTTTGCCCTAGGCCATAGTAGTTATTGGTTTCGAGTATCAGACTTGCGAAAATTTTGATGGTTTCTCAACCATTCCTTAATTTTAAATTCCCATGTCTCGCGAACGGATTGACGAACTCGAGAAATTCCTGTTGCATCTGAAAGTAGAAACTCGCCCCATTACAATGGTGTGCGTACTTTTCCACTAGGCCATTCCAGTTATTGGTTTCGAGTATCAGACTTGCGAAAATTTTGATGTTTTCTCAACCGTTCCTTAAATTCAAACTCCCATATCTCGCGAACGAATTGACAAGCTCGAGAAATTCCTGTTGCATCTGAAAGCAGAAACTCGTCCGATTGCAACGGTATGTGTATTTTTGCCCTAGGCCATAGTAGTTATAGGTTTCGAGTATCAGACTTGCGAAAATTGTGATGGTCTCTCAACCGTTCCTTAACTCCAACCTCCCAAATCTCGCGAACGGATTGACGATCTCCAGAAGTTTCTGTCGCCTCTGAAAGTAGAAACTTGCCCGATTACAATGGTGTGTGTACTTTTCCCCTTGGCCGTTCCAGTTATTGGTTTCGAGTATCAGACTTGCGGAAGTTTTGATGGTTTCTCAACCATTCCTTAACTTCAAACTCCCATATCTCGCGAACGGATTGACGAGCTCGAGAAATTCCTGTTGTATCTGAAAGTAGAAACTCGCCCGATTACAAGGGTATGAGTATTTTCCCCTAGGCCTTTGTAGTTATTGGTTTCGAGTATCAGACTTGCGAAAATTTTGATGGTTTCTCAAGCATTCCTTAATTTCAAATTCCCATGTCTCGCGGACGGATTGACGAACTCGAGAAATTCCTGCTGCATCTGAAAGTAGAAACTCGCCCCATTACAATGGTGTGTGTATTTTTGCCCTAGGCCATAGTAGTTATCGGTTTCGAGTATCAGACTTGCGAAAATTTTGATGGTTTCTCAACCATTCCTTAATTTCAAATTCCCATGTCTCGCGAACGGATTGACGAACTCGAGAAATTCCTGCTGCATCTGAAAGTAGAAACTCGCCCCATTACAACGGTGTGCGTACTTTTCCCCTAGGCCATTCCAGTTATTGGTTTCGAGTATCAGACTTGCGAAAATTTTGATGTTTTCTCAACCGTTCCTTAATTTCAAACTCCCATATCTCGCGAACGAATTGACAAACTCGAGAAATTCCTGTTGCATCTGAAAGCAGAAACTCGTCCGATTGCAACGGTATGTGTGTTTTTGCCCTAGGCCATAGTAGTTATAGGTTTCGAGTATCAGACTTGCGAAAATTGTGATGGTCTCTCAACCATTCCTTAATTCCAACCTCCCAAATCTCGCGAACGGATTGACGATCTCGAGAAGTTTCTGTCGCCTCTGAAAGTAGAAACTTGCCCGATTACAATGGTGTGTGTACTTTTCCCCTAGGCCGTTCCAGTTATTGGTTTCGAGTATCAGACTTGCGAAAATTTTGATGCTTTCTCAACCGTTCCTTAATTTCAAACTCCCATATGTCGCGAACGAATTGACAAACTCGAGAAATTCCTGTTGCATCTGAAAGCAGAAACTCGTCCGATTGCAACGGTATGTGTATTTTTGCCCTAGGCCATAGTAGTTATAGGTTTCGAGTATCAGACTTGCGAAAATTGTGATGGTCTCTCAACCATTCCTTAACTCCAACCTCCCAAATCTCGCGAACGGATTGACGATCTCGAGAAGTTTCTGTCGCCTCTGAAAGCAGAAACTTGCCCGATTACAATGGTGTGTGTACTTTTCCCCTAGGCCGTTCCAGTTATTGGTTTCGAGTATCAGACTTGCGGAAGTTTTGATGATTTCTCAACCATTCCTTAATTTCAAACTCCCATTTCTCGCGAACGGATTGACGAACTCGAGAAATTCCTGTTGCATCTGCAAGTAGAAACTCGCCCGATTACAATGGTATGTATACTTTTCCAATAGGCCATTCCAGTTATTCGTTTGTAGCATCACAATTGCGAAAATTTTGATGGTTTCTCAATCATTCCTTAACTTCAAACTTCCATATCTCGCGAACGGATTGACGAACTCGAGAATTTCCTATTGCATCTAAAAGCAGAAACTCGCCCGATTACAACGGTATGTGTATTTTTGCCCTAGGCCATAATACTTATTGGATTCGAGTATCAGACTTGCGAAAATTTTGACGATTTCTCAGCCATTCCTTAACTTCAAACTCCCATATCTCGCGAACCCATTGACGAACTCGAGAAATTCCTGTTGTATCTGAAAGTGGAAACCCGCCCGATTACAGTGGTGTGTGTACTTTTCTCCTAGGCCATTCCAGTTATTGGTTTCGAGTATCAGACCAGTGAAAATTTTGATGGTTTCTCAAACATTCCTTAATTTCAAACTCCCATATCTCGCGAACGGAATGACGAACTCGAGAAGTTCCTATTGCATCTGAAAGTAGAAACCCGCCAGATTACAACTGTGTGTGTACTTTTCACCTAGGCCCTTCCAGTTATTGGTTTCGAGTATTAGACTTGCGAAAATTTTGATGGTTTCTCAATCATTCCTTAACTTCAAACTTCCATATGTCGCGAACGGATTGACGAACTCGAGAATTTCCTATTGCATCTGAAAGCAGAAACTCGCCCGATTACAACGGTATGTGTATTTTTGCCCTAGGCCATAATAGTTATTGGATTCGAGTATCAGACTTGCGAAAATTTTGATGGTTTCTCAAGCATTCCTTAACTTCAAACTCCCATATCTCGTGAACGGATAGACGAACTCGAGAAATTCCCGTTGCATGTGAAAGTAGACACTCGCCCGATCACAACGGTATGTGGATTTTTGCCCTAGGCCATAATAGTTATTGGATTCGAGTATCAGACTTGCGAAAGTTTTGATGGTTTCTCAAGCATTCCTTAACTTCAAACTTCCATATCTCGCGAACGGATTGACGAACTCGAGAATTTCTTATTGCATCTGAAAGCAGAAACTCGCCCGGTTACAACGGTATATGCATTTTTGCCCTAGGCCAATCCAGTTATTGGTTTCGAGTATCAAACTTGCGAAAATTTTGATGGTTTCTCAACCATTCCTTAACTTCAATCTCTCATATCTCGCGGACGGATTGACGAACTCGAGGAATTCCTGTTGCATCTTAAAGTAGAAACCCGCCCGATTACAATTGTGTGTGTACTTTTCCCCTAGGCCATTCCAGTTATTGGTTTCGAGTATCAGACTTGCGATAATGTTGATGGTTTCTCAACCCTTCCGTAACTTCACACTTACATATCTCAAGAACGGATTGACGAACTCGAGAATTTCCTATTGCATCTGAAAGCAGAAACTCGCCCGGTTACAACGGTATGTGCATTTTTGCCCTAGGCCATAGTAGTTATTGGTTTCGAGTATCAGACTTGCGAAAATTTTGATGGTTTCTCAAGCATTCCTTAACTTCAAACTTCCATACCTCGCGAACGGATTGACGAACTCGAGAATTTCCTATTGCATCTAAAAGCAGAATGTCGCCCGATTACAACGGTATGTGTATTTTTGCCCTAGGCCATAATAGTTATTGGATTCGAGTATCAGACTTGCGAAAATTTTTATGATTTCTCAGCCATTCCTTAACTTCAAACTCCCATATCTCGCGAACGCATTGACGAACTCGAGAAATTCCTGTTGCATCTGAAAGTAGAAATTCGCCCGATTACAATGGTATGTGTACTTTTCCCCTAGGCCATTCCAGTTATTCGTTTCTAGCATCACAATTGCGAAAATGTTGATGGTTTCTCAACCATTCCGTAACTTCAAACTGCCATTTCTCGCGAACGGATTGACGAACTCGAGAAATTCCTGTTGCATCTGAAAGTAGAAACTCGCCCGATTACAATGGTATGTGTACTTTTCCCCTAGGCCATTCCAGTTATTGGTTTCGAGTATCAGACTTGCGATAATTTTGATGGTTTCTCAACCATTCCTTAACTTCACATTTACATATCTCGCGAACGGATTGACGAACTCGAGAAATTCCTATTGCATCTGAAAGCAGAAACTCACCCGGATACAACGGTATATGCATTTTTGCCCTAGGCCGTAGTAGTTATTGGTTTCGAGTATCAGACTTGCGAAAATTTTGATGGTTTCTCAAGCATTCCTTAATTTCAAACTCCCATATCTCGCGAACGGATTGACGAACTCGAGAAATTCCTGTTGCATCTGAAAGTAGAAACTCGCCCGATTACAATGGTATGTGTACTTTTCCCCTAGGCCATTCCAGTTATTGGTTTCGAGTATTAGACCAGCGAAAATTTTGATGGTTCCTCAACCATTCCTAACTTCAAACTCCCATTTCTCGCGAACGGATTGACGAACTCGAGAAATTCCTGTTGCATGTGGAAGTAGAAACTCGCCCGATTACAACGGTATGTGTATTTTTCCCCTAGGCCATTGCAGTTATTGGTTTCGAGTATCAGACTTGCGATAATTTTGATGGTTTCTCAACCATTCCTTAACTTCACACTTACATATCTCGCGAACGGATTGACGAACTCGAGAATTTCCTATTGCATCTGAAAGCAGAAACTCGCCCGGTTACAACGGTATATGCATTTTTGCCCTAGGCCATAGTAGTTATTGGTTTCGAGTATCAGACTTGCGAAAATTTTGATGGTTTCTCAAGCATTCCTTAACTTCAAACTCCCATATCTTGCGAACGGATTGACGAACTCGAGTAATTCCTGTTGCATCTGAAAGTAGAAACACGCCCGAATACAATGGTGTGTGTACTTTTCTCCTAGGCCATTCCAGTTATTGGTTTCGAGTATCAGACTTGCGAAAATTTTGATGGTTTCTCAATCATTCCTTAACTTCAAACTTCCACATCTCGCGAACGGATTGACGAACTCGAGAATTTCCTATTGCATCTGAAAGCAGAAACTCGCACGATTACAACGGTGTGTGTACTTTTCCCCTAGACAATTCCAGTTGTTGGTTTCGAGTATCAGACCAGCGAAAATTTTGATGGTTTCTCAAGCATTCCTTAACTTCAAACTTCCATATCTCGCGAACGGATTGACGAACTCGAGAATTTCCTATTGCATCTGAATGCAGAAACTCGCCCGGTTACAACGGTATGTGTATTTTTGCCCTAGGCCATAGTAGTTGTTGGTTTCGAGTATCAGACCACCGAAAATTTTGATGGTTTCTCATGCATTCCTTAACTTCACACTTCCATATCTCGCGAACGGATTGACGAACTCGAGAATTTCCTATTGCATCTGACAGCAGAAACTCGCCCGATTACAATGGTATGTGTATTTTTCCCCTAGGCATTTGTAGTTATTGGTTTCGAGTATCAGACTTGCGAAAATTTTGATGGTTTCTCAACCATTCCTTAACTTCAAACTCCCATATCTCGCGGACGGATTGACGAACTCGAGACATTCCTGTTGCATCTGAAAGTAGAAACTCGCCCGATTACAACGGTATGTGTATTTTTCCCCTAGGCCATTGTAGTTATTGGATTCGAGTATCAGACATGCGAAAATTTTGATGATTTCTCAACCATTCCTTAACTTCAAACTCCCATATCTCGCGAACGGATTGACGAACTCGAGAAATTACTGTTTCATGTGAAAGTAGAAAGTCGCCCGATTACAACGGTATGTGTATTTTTCCCCTAGGCCTTTGAAGTTATTGTTTTCGAGTATCAGACTTGCGAAAATTTTGATGGTTTCTCAACCATTCCTTATTTTCACACTTCCATATCTCGCGAACGGATTGACGAACTCGAGAATTTCCTATTGCATCTGAAAGCAGAAACTCGCACGGTTACAACGGTGTGTGTACTTTTCCCCTAGGCCATTCCAGTTGTTGGTTTCGAGTATCAGACCAGCGAAAATTTTGATGGTTTCTCAACCGTTCCTTAATTTCAAACTCCCATATCTCGCGAACGGATTGACGATCTCGAGAAATTCCTGTTGCATCTGAAAGCAGAGACTCGTCCGATTACAACGGTATGTGTATTTTTGCCCTAGGCCATTGTAGTTATTGGTTTCGAGTATCAGACTTGCGAAAATTTTGATGGTTTCTCAAGCATTCCTTAACTTCAAACTCCCATATCTCGCGAACGGATTGGCGAACTCGATTATTTCCTGTTGCATCTGAAAGTAGAAACTCGACGGATTACAAAGGTGTGTGTACTGTTCCCCTAGGTCATTCCAGTTATTCGTTTCTAGCATCAGAATTGCGAACATTTTAATGGTTTCTCAACCATTCCTCAACTTCAAACTCCCATATCTCGCGAACGGATTGACGAACTCGAGAAATTCCTGTTGCATCTGAAAGTAGAAACTCGCCCGATTACAAAGGTATGTGTATTTTTCCCCTGGGCCATAGTAGTTATTGGTTTCGAGTATCAGACTTGCGAAAATTGTGACGGTTTCTCAACCATTCCTTAACTTCAAACTCCCATATCTCGCGAACGAATTGACGAACTCGAGAGTTTCCTATTGCATCTGAAAGCAGAAACTCGCCCGATTACAACGGTATGTGTATTTTTGCCCTAGGCCATAGTAGTTATTCTTTTCTAGCATCAGAATTGCGAAAATTTTGATGGTTTCTCAACCATTCCTTAACTTCAAACTCCCATATATCGCGAACGGATTGACGAACACGAGAAGTTCCTGTCGTCTCTGAAAGTAGAAACTTGCCCGATTACAATGGTGTGTGTACTTTTCCCCTAGGTCATTTGAGTTATTCGTTTCTAGCATCAGAATTGCGAAAATTTTGATGGTTTCTCAACCATGCCTTAACTTCAAACTCCCATATCTCGCGAACAGATTGACGAACTCGAGAAATTCCTATTGCATCTGAAACCAGAAACTCGTCCGATTACAACGGTGTGTGCATTTTTGCCCTAGGCCATAGTAGTTATTGGTTTCGAGTATCAGACTTGCGAAAATTTTGATGGTTTCTCAACCATTCCTTAATTTCAAATTCCCATGTCTCGCGAACGGATTGACGAACTCGAGAAATTCCTGTTGCATCTGAAAGTAGAAACTCGCCCCATTACAATGGTGTGCGTACTTTTCCACTAGGCCATTCCAGTTATTGGTTTCGAGTATCAGACTTGCGAAAATTTTGATGTTTTCTCAACCGTTCCTTAAATTCAAACTCCCATATCTCGCGAACGAATTGACAAACTCGAGAAATTCCTGTTGCATCTGAAAGCAGAAACTCGTCCGATTGCAACGGTATGTGTATTTTTGCCCTAGGCCATAGTAGTTATAGGTTTCGAGTATCAGACTTGCGAAAATTGTGATGGTCTCTCAACCGTTCCTTAACTCCAACCTCCCAAATCTCGCGAACGGATTGACGATCTCCAGAAGTTTCTGTCGCCTCTGAAAGTAGAAACTTGCCCGATTACAATGGTGTGTGTACTTTTCCCCTAGGCCGTTCCAGTTATTGGTTTCGAGTATCAGACTTGCGGAAGTTTTGATGGTTTCTCAACCATTCCTTAACTTCAAACTCCCATATCTCGCGAACGGATTGACGAGCTCGAGAAATTCCTGTTGTATCTGAAAGTAGAAACTCGCCCGATTACAAAGGTATGAGTATTTTTCCCCTAGGCCTTTGTAGTTATTGGTTTCGAGTATCAGACTTGCGAAAATTTTGATGGTTTCTCAAGCATTCCTTAATTTCAAATTCCCATGTCTCGCGAACGGATTGACGAACTCGAGAAATTCCTGCTGCATCTGAAAGTAGAAACTCGCCCCATTACAATGGTGTGCGTACTTTTCCCCTAGGCCATTCCAGTTATTGGTTTCGAGTATCAGACTTGCGAAAATTTTGATGTTTTCTCAACCGTTCCTTAATTTCAAACTCCCATATCTCGCGAACGGATTGACAAACTCGAGAAATTCCTGTTGCATCTGAAAGCAGAAACTCGTCCGATTGCAACGGTATGTGTGTTTTTGCCCTAGGCCATAGTAGTTATAGGTTTCGAGTATCAGACTTGCGAAAATTGTGATGGTCTCTCAACCATTCCTTAATTCCAACCTCCCAAATCTCGCGAACGGATTGACGATCTCGAGAAGTTTCTGTCGCCTCTGAAAGTAGAAACTTGCCCGATTACAATGGTGTGTGTACTTTTCCCCTAGGCCGTTCCAGTTATTGGTTTCGAGTATCAGACTTGCGAAAATTTTGATGCTTTCTCAACCGTTCCTTAATTTCAAACTCCCATATCTCGCGAACGAATTGACAAACTCGAGAAATTCCTGTTGCATCTGAAAGCAGAAACTCGTCCGATTGCAACGGTATGTGTATTTTTGCCCTAGGCCATAGTAGTTATAGGTTTCGAGTATCAGACTTGCGAAAATTGTGATGGTCTCTCAACCATTCCTTAACTCCAACCTCCCAAATCTCGCGAACGGATTGACGATCTCGAGAAGTTTCTGTCGCCTCTGAAAGCAGAAACTTGCCCGATTACAATGGTGTGTGTACTTTTCCCCTAGGCCGTTCCAGTTATTGGTTTCGAGTATCAGACTTGCGGAAGTTTTGATGATTTCTCAACCATTCCTTAATTTCAAACTCCCATTTCTCGCGAACGGATTGACGAACTCGAGAAATTCCTGTTGCATCTGCAAGTAGAAACTCGCCCGATTACAATGGTATGTGTACTTTTCCAATAGGCCATTCCAGTTATTCGTTTGTAGCATCACAATTGCGAAAATTTTGATGGTTTCTCAACCATTCCTTAACTTCAAACTGCCATTTCTCACGAACGGATTGACGAACTCGAGAAATTCCTGTTGCATCTGAAAGTAGAAACTCGCCCGATTACAATGGTATGTGTACTTTTCCCCTAGGCCATTCCAGTTATTGGTTTCGAGTATCAGACTTGCGATAATTTTGATGGTTTCTCAACCATTCCTTAACTTCACACTTACATATCTCGCGTACGGATTGACGAACCCGTGAATTTCCTATTGCATCTGAAAACAGAAACTCGCCCGGATACAACGGTATATGCAATTTTGCCCTAGGCCATAGTAGTTATTGGTTTCGAGTATCAGTCTTGCGAAAATTTTGATGGTTTCTCAAGCATTCCTTAACTTCAAACTCCCATATCTCGCGAATGGATTGACAAACTCGAGAAATTCCTGTTGCATCTGAAAGTAGAAACACGCCCGAATACAATGGTCTGTGTACTATTCCCCAAGGCCACTCCAGTTATTGGTTTCGAGTATCAGACTTGCGAAAATTTTGATGGTTTCTCAATCATTCCTTAACTTCAAACTTCCATATCTCGCGAACGGATTGACGAACTCGAGAATTTCCTGTTGCATCTAAAAGCAGAAACTCGCCCGATTACAACGGTATGTGTATTTTTGCCCTAGGCCATAATAGTTATTGGATTCGAGTATCAGACTTGCGAAAATTTTGATGGTTTCTCAAGCATTCCTTAACTTCAAACTCCCATATCTCGTGAACGGATAGACGAACTCGAGAAATTCCCGTTGCATGTGAAAGTAGACACTCGCCCGATCACAACGGTATGTGGATTTTTGCCCTAGGCCATAATAGTTATTGGATTCGAGTATCAGACTTGCGAAAGTTTTGATGGTTTCTCAAGCATTCCTTAACTTCAAACTCCCATATCTCGCGAACGGATTGACTAACTCGAGAATTTCCTGTTGCATGTGAAAGAAGAAACTCGCCCGATTACAACGGTATGTGTATTTTTGCCCTAGGCCATAGTAGTTGTTGGTTTCGAGTATCAGACCACCGAAAATTTTGATGGTTTCTCATGCATTCCTTAACTTCACACTTACATATCTCGCGAACGGATTGACGAACTCGAGAATTTCTTATTGCATCTGAAAGCAGAAACTCGCACGGTTACAACGGTATATGCATTTTTGCCCTAGGCCAATCCAGTTATTGGTTTCGAGTATCAAACTTGCGAAAATTTTGATGGTTTCTCAAGCATTCCTTAACTTCAAACTCCCATATCTTGCGAACGGATTGACGAACTCGAGTAATTCCTGTTGCATCTGAAAGTAGAAACACGCCCGAATACAATGGTGTGTGTACTTTTCTCCTAGGCCATTCCAGTTATTGGTTTCGAGTATCAGACCAGCGAAAATTTTGATGGTTTCTCAAGCATTCCTTAACTTCAAACTTCCATATCTCGCGAACGGATTGACGAACTCGAGAATTTCCTATTGCATCTGAATGCAGAAACTCGCCCGGTTACAACGGTATGTGTATTTTTGCCCTAGGCCATAGTAGTTGTTGGTTTCGAGTATCAGACCACCGAAAATTTTGATGGTTTCTCATGCATTCCTTAACTTCACACTTCCATATCTCGCGAACGGATTGACGAACTCGAGAATTTCCTATTGCATCTGACAGCAGAAACTCGCCCGATTACAATGGTATGTGTATTTTTCCCCTAGGCATTTGTAGTTATTGGTTTCGAGTATCAGACTTGCGAAAATTTTGATGATTTCTCTACCATTCCTTAACTTCAAACTCCCATATCTCGCGAACGGATTGACGAACTCGAGAAATTACTGTTTCATGTGAAAGTAGAAAGTCGCCCGATTACAACGGTATGTGTATTTTTCCCCTAGGCCTTTGAAGTTATTGTTTTCGAGTATCAGACTTGCGAAAATTTTGATGGTTTCTCAACCATTCCTTAACTTCAAACTCCCATATCTCGCGGACGGATTGACGAACTCGAGACATTCCTGTTGCATCTGAAAGTAGAAACTCGCCCGATTACAACGGTATGTGTATTTTTCCCCTAGGCCATTGTAGTTATTGGATTCGAGTATCAGACATGCGAAAATTTTGATGATTTCTCAACCATTCCTTAACTTCAAACTCCCATATCTCGCGAACGGATTGACGAACTCGAGAAATTACTGTTTCATGTGAAAGTAGAAAGTCGCCCGATTACAACGGTATGTGTATTTTTCCCCTAGGGCTTTGAAGTTATTGTTTTCGAGTATCAGACCAGCGAAAATTTTGATGGTTTCTCATGCATTCCTTAACTTCAAACTTCCATATCTCGCGAACGGATTGACGAAGTCGAGAATTTCCTATTGCATCTGACAGCAGAAACTCGCCCGATTACAACGGTATGTGTATTTTTGCCCTAGGCCATAGTAGTTATTGGATGCGAGTATCAGACTTGCGAAAATTTTGATGATTTCTCAAACATTCCTTAACTTCAAACTGCCACATCTCGCGAACGCATTGACGAACTCGAGAAATTCCTGTTGTATCTGAAAGTGGAAACCCGCCGGATTACAGTGGTGTGTGTACTTTTCTCCTAGGCCATTCCAGTTATTGGTTTCGAGTATCAGACCAGTGAAAATTTTGATGGTTTCTCAAACATTCCTTAATTTCAAACTCCCATATCTCGCGAACGGAATGACGAACTCGAGAATTTCCTATTCAATCTGAAAGCAGAAACTCGCCCGATTACAACGGTATGTGTATTTTTCCCCTAGGCCATTGTAGTTATTGGTTTCGAGTATCCGACTTGCGATAATTTTGATGGTTTCTCAACCATTCCTTAACTTCACACTTACATATCTCGCGAACGGATTGACGAACTCGAGAATTTCTTATTGCATCTGAAAGCAGAAACTCACCCGGTTACAACGGTATATGCATTTTTGCCCTAGGCCAATCCAGTTATTGGTTTCGAGTATCAAACTTGCGAAAATTTTGATGGTTTCTCAACCATTCCTTAACTTCAACCTCTCATATCTCGCGGACGGATTGACGAACTCGAGGAATTCCTGTTGCATCTTAAAGTAGAAACCCGCCCGATTACAATTGTGTGTGTACTTTTCCCCTAGGCCATTCCAGTTATTGGTTTCGAGTATTAGACCAGCGAAAATTTTGATGGTTTCTCAACCATTCCTTAACTTCGAACTCCCATATCTCGCGAACGGATTGACGAACTCGAGAAATTCGTGTTGCATGTGGTAGTAGAAACTCGCCCGATTACAACGGTATGTGTATTTTTCCGCTAGGCCTTTGTAGTTATTGGTTTCGAGAATCAGACTTGCGAAAATTTTGATGGTTTCTCAACCTTTCCTTAAATTCAAGCTCCCATATCTCGCGAACGGATTGACGAACTCGAGAATTTCCTATTCAATCTGAAAGCAGAAACTCGCCCGATTACAACGGTATGTGTATTTTTCCCCTAGGCCATTGTAGTTATTGGTTTCGAGTATCCGACTTGCGATAATTTTGATGGTTTCTCAACCATTCCTTAACTTCACACTTACATATCTCGCGAACGGATTGACGAACTCGAGAATTTCTTATTGCATCTGAAAGCAGAAACTCACCCGGTTACAACGGTATATGCATTTTTGCCCTAGGCCAATCCAGTTATTGGTTTCGAGTATCAAACTTGCGAAAATTTTGATGGTTTCTCAACCATTCCTTAACTTCAATCTCTCATATCTCGCGGACGGATTGACGAACTCGAGGAATTCCTGTTGCATCTTAAAGTAGAAACCCGCCCGATTACAATTGTGTGTGTACTTTTCCCCTAGGCCATTCCAGTTATTGGTTTCGAGTATTAGACCAGCGAAAATTTTGATGGTTTCTCAACCATTCCTTAACTTCGAACTCCCATATCTCGCGAACGGATTGACGAACTCGAGAAATTCGTGTTGCATGTGGTAGTAGAAACTCGCCCGATTACAACGGTATGTGTATTTTTCCCCTAGGCCTTTGTAGTTATTGGTTTCGAGTATCAGACTTGCGGAAATTTTGATGGTTTCTCAACCTTTCCTTAAATTCAAACTCCCATATCTCGCGAACGGATTGACGAACTCGAGAAATTCCTGTTGCATCTGAAAGTAGAAACTCGCCCGATTACAACGGTATGTGCACTTTTCCCCTAGGCCATTCCAGTTATTGGTTTCGAGTATCAGACTTGCGATAATTTTGATGGTTTCTCAACCATTCCGTAACTTCACACTTACATATCTCAAGAACGGATTGACGAACTCGAGAATTTCCTATTGCATCTGAAAGCAGAAACTCGCCCAGTTACAACGGTATGTGCATATTTGCCCTAGGCCATAGTAGTTATTGGTTTCGAGTATCAGACTTGCGAAAATTTTGATGGTTTCTCAAGCATTCCTTAACTTCAAACTTCCATATCTCGCGAACGGATTGACGAACTCGAGAATTTCCTATTGCATCTAAAAGCAGAATGTCGCCCGATTACAACGGTATGTGTATTTTTGCCCTAGGCCATAATAGTTATTGGATTCGAGTATCAGACTTGCGAAAATTTTTATGATTTCTCAGCCATTCCTTAACTTCAAACTCCCATATCTCGCGAACGCATTGACGAACTCGAGAAATTCCTGTTGCATCTGAAAGTAGAAACTCGCCCGATTACAATGGTATGTGTACTTTTCCCCTAGGCCATTCCAGTTATTCGTATCTAGCATCACAATTGCAAAAATGTTGATGGTTTCTCAACCATTCCGTAACTTCAAACTGCCATTTCTCGCGAACGGATTGACGAACTCGAGAAATTCCTGTTGCATCTGAAAGTAGAAACTCGCCCGATTACAATGGTATGTGTACTTTTCCCCTAGGCCATTCCAGTTATTGGTTTCGAGTATCAGACTTGCGATAATTTTGATGGTTTCTCAACCATTCCTTAACTTCACATTTACATATCTCGCGAACGGATTGACGAACTCGAGAAATTCCTATTGCATCTGAAAGCAGAAACTCACCCGGATACAACGGTATATGCATTTTTGCCCTAGGCCATAGTAGTTATTGGTTTCGAGTATCAGACTTGCGAAAATTTTGATGGTTTCTCAAGCATTCCTTAATTTCAAACTCCCATATCTCGCGAACGGATTGACGAACTCGAGAAATTCCTGTTGCATCTGAAAGTAGAAACTCGCCCGATTACAATGGTATGTGTACTTTTCCCCTAGGCCATTCCAGTTATTGGTTTCGAGTATTAGACCAGCGAAAATTTTGATGGTTCCTCAACCATTCCTTAACTTCAAACTTCCATTTCTCGCGAACGGATTGACGAACTCGAGAAATTCCTGTTGCATGTGGAAGTAGAAACTCGCCCGATTACAACGGTATGTGTATTTTTCCCCTAGGCCATTGCAGTTATTGGTTTCGAGTATCAGACTTGCGATAATTTTGATGGTTTCTCAACCATTCCTTAACTTCACACTTACATATCTCGCGAACGGATTGACGAACTCGAGAATTTCCTATTGCATCTGAAAGCAGAAACTCGCCCGGTTACAACGGTATATGCATTTTTGCCCTAGGCCATAGTAGTTATTGGTTTCGAGTATCAGACTTGCGAAAATTTTGATGGTTTCTCAAGCATTCCTTAACTTCAAACTCCCATATCTTGCGAACGGATTGACGAACTCGAGTAATTCCTGTTGCATCTGAAAGTAGAAACACGCCCGAATACAATGGTGTGTGTACTTTTCTCCTAGGCCATTCCAGTTATTGGTTTCGAGTATCAGACTTGCGAAAATTTTGATGGTTTCTCAATCATTCCTTAACTTCAAACTTCCACATCTCGCGAACGGATTGACGAACTCGAGAATTTCCTATTGCATCTGAAAGCAGAAACTCGCACGATTACAACGGTGTGTGTACTTTTCCCCTAGACAATTCCAGTTGTTGGTTTCGAGTATCAGACCAGCGAAAATTTTGATGGTTTCTCAAGCATTCCTTATTTTCACACTTCCATATCTCGCGAACGGATTGACGTACTCGAAAATTTCCTATTGCATCTGAAAGCAGAAACTCGCCCGATTGCGACGGTGTGTGTACTTTTCCCCTAGGCCATTCCAGTTGTTGGTTTCGAGTATCAGACCAGCGAAAATTTTGATGGTTTCTCAAGCATTCCTTAACTTCAAACTTCCATATCTCGCGAACGGATTGACGAACTCGAGAATTTCCAATTGCATCTGAATGCAGAAACTCGCCCGATTACAACGGTATGTGTATTTTTGCCCTAGGCCATAGTAGTTGTTGGTTTCGAGTACCAGACCAGCGAACATTTTGATGGTTTCTCATGCATTCCTTAACTTCAAACTTCCATATCTCGCGAACGGATTGACGAAGTCGAGAATTTCCTATTGCATCTGACAGCAGAAACTCGCCCGATTACAACGGTATGTGTATTTTTGCCCTAGGCCATAGTAGTTATTGGATGCGAGTATCAGACTTGCGAAAATTTTGATGATTTCTCAACCATTCCTTAACTTCAAACTGCCATATCTCGCGAACGCATTGACGAACTCCAGAAATTCCTGTTGCATCTGAAAGTAGAAACTCGCCCGATTACAACGGTATGTGTATTTTTACCCTAGGCATTTGTAGTTATTGGTTTCGAGTATCAGACTTGCGAAAATTTTGATGGTTTCTCAACCATTCCTTAACTTCAAACTCCCATATCTCGCGAACGGATTGACGAACTCGAGAAATTCCTGTTGCATCTGAAAGTAGAAACTCGCCCGATTGCAATGATATGTGTACTTTTCGCCTAGGCCATTCCAGTTATTGGTTTCGAGTATCAGACTGGCGAAAATTTTGATGGTTTCTCATGCATTCCTTAACTTCACACTTCCATATCTCGCGAACGGATTGACGAACTCGAGAATTTCCTATTGCATCTGAACGCAGAAACTCGCCCGATTACAATGGTATGTGTATTTTTCCCCTAGGACCTAGTAGTTATTGATTTCAAGTATCAGACTTGCGAAAATTGTGATGGTTTCTCAACCATTCCTTAACTTCAAACTCCCATATCTCGCGAACGGATTGACGAACTCGAGACATTCCTGTTGCATCTGAAAGTAGAAACTCGCCCGATTACAAAGATATGTGTGTTTTCCCCCTAGGCCTTTGTAGTTGTTTGTTTCGAGTATCAGACTTGCGAAAATTTTGATGGTTTCTCAACCATTCCTTAACTTCAAACTCCCATATCTCGCTAACGGATTGACGACCTCGAGAAATTCCTGTTGCATCTGAAAGTAGAAGCTCGCCCGATTACAGCGGTATGTGTATTTTTGCCCTAGGCCATTGTAGTTATTGGATTCGCGAATCGGACTTGCGAAAATTTTGATGATTTCTCAACCATTCCTTAACTTCAAATTCCCATATCCCGCGAACGGATTGACGAACTCGAGAAATTCCGGTTGCATGTGAAAGTAGAAAGTCGCCCGATTACAACGGTATGTGTATTTTGCCCTAGGCCTTTGAAGTTATTGGTTTCGTGTATCAGACTTGCGAAAATTTTGATGGTTTCTCAACCATTCCTTATTTTCACACTTCCATATCTCGCGAACGGACTGACGAACTCGAGAATTTCCTATTGCATTTGAAAGCAGAAACTCGCCCGATTACAACGGTGTGTGTACTTTTCCCCTAGGCCATTCCAGTTGTTGGTTTCGAGTATCAGACCAGCGAAAACTTTGATGGTTTCCCAAGCATTCCTTAACTTCAAACTTCCATATCTCGCGAACGGATTGACGAACTCGAGAATTTCCTATTGCATCTGAATGCAGAAACTCGACCGATTACAACGGTATGTGTATTTTTGCCCTAGGCCATAGTAGTTGTTGGTTTCGAGTATCAGACCAGCGAAAATTTTGATGGTTTCTCATGCATTCCTTAACTTCAAACTTCCATATCCAGCGAACGGATGGACGAACTCGAGAAATTCCAGTTGCATGTGAAAGTAGAAAGGCGCCCGATTACAACGGTATGTGTATTTTTCCCCTAGGCCTTTGAAGTTATTGGTTTCGAGTATCAGACTTGCGAAAATTTTGATGGTTTCTCAACCATTCCTTATTTTCACACTTCCATAACTCGCGAACGGATTGAGGAACTCGAGAATTTCCTATTACATCTGAAAGCAGAAACTCGCCCGATTACAACGGTGTGTGTACTTTTCCCCTAGGCCATTCCAGTTGTTGGTTTCGAGTATCAGACCAGCGAAAATTTTGATGGTTTCCCAAGCATTCCTTAACTTCAAACTTCCATATCTCGCGAACGGATTGACGAACTCGAGAATTTCCTATTGCATCTGACAGCAGAAACTCGCCCGATTACAATGGTATTTGTATTTTTCCCCGAGGCATTTGTAGTTATTGGTTTCGAATATCAGACTTGCGAAAATTTTCATGGTTTCTCAACCATTTATTAACTTCAAAATCCCATATCTCGCGAACGGATTGACGAACTCGAGAAATTCCTGTTGCATGTGAAAGTAGAAAGTCGCCCGATTTCAAAGGTATGTGTATCTTTCCCCTAGGCCTTTGTAGGTATTGGTTTCGGGTATCAGACTTGCGAAAATTTTGATGGTTTCTCATGCATTCCTTAACTTCAAACTTCCATATCCCGCGAACGGATGGACGAACTCGAGAAATTCCGGTTGCATGTGAAAGTAGAAAGGCGCCCGATTACAACGGTATGTGTATTTTTCCCCTAGGCCTTTGAAGTTATTGGTTTCGAGTATCAGACTTGCGAAAATTTTGATGGTTTCTCAACCATTCCTTATTTTCACACTTCCATATCTCGCGAACGGATTGACGAACTCGAGAATTTCCTATTACATCTGAAAGCAGAAACTCGCCCGATTACAACGGTGTGTGTACTTTTCCCCTAGGCCATTCCAGTTGTTGGTTTCGAGTATCAGACCAGCGAAAATTTTGATGGTTTCCCAAGCATTCCTTAACTTCAAACTTCCATATCTCGCGAACGGATTGACGAACTCGACAATTTCCTATTGCATCTGACAGCAGAAACTCGCCCGATTACAACGGTATGTGTATTTTTGCCCTAGGCCATAGTAGTTATTGGATGCGAGTATCAGACTTGCGAAAATTTTGATGATTTCTCAACCATTCCTTAATTCAAACTTCCATATCTCGCGAACGGATTGACGAACTCGAGAATTTCCTATTACATTTGAAAGCAGAAACACGCCCGATTACAACGGAGTGTGTACTTTTCCCCTAGGCCATTCCAGTTGTTGGTTTCGAGTATCAGACCAGCGAAAATTTTGATGGTTTCCCAAGCATTCCTTAACTTCAAACTTCCATATCTCGCGAACGGATTGACGAACTCGAGAATTTCCTATTGCATCTGAATGCAGAAACTCGACCGATTACAACGGTATGTGTATTTTTGCCCTAGGCCATAGTAGTTGTTGGTTTCGAGTATCAGACCAGCGAAAATTTTGATGGTTTCTCATGCATTCCTTAACTTCAAACTTCCATATCCAGCGAACGGATGGACGAACTCGAGAAATTCCAGTTGCATGTGAAAGTAGAAAGGCGCCCGATTACAACGGTATGTGTATTTTTCCGCTAGGCCTTTGTTGTTATTGGTTTCGAGAATCAGACTTGCGAAAATTTTGATGGTTTCTCAACCTTTCCTTAAATTCAAACTCCCATATCTCGCGAACGGATTGACGAACTCGAGAATTTCCTATTCAATCTGAAAGCAGAAACTCGCCCGATTACAACGGTATGTGTATTTTTCCCCTAGGCCATTGTAGTTATTGGTTTCGAGTATCAGACTTGCGATAATTTTGATGGTTTCTCAACCATTCCTTAACTTCACACTTACATATCTCGCGAACGGATTGACGAACTCGAGAATTTCTTATTGCATCTGAAAGCAGAAACTCACCCGGTTACAACGGTATATGCATTTTTGCCCTAGGCCAATCCAGTTATTGGTTTCGAGTATCAAACTTGCGAAAATTTTGATGGTTTCTCAACCATTCCTTAACTTCAATCTCTCATATCTCGCGGACGGATTAACGAACTCGAGGAATTCCTGTTGCATCTTAAAGTAGAAACCCGCCGGATTACAATTGTGTGTGTACTTTTCCCCTAGGCCATTCCAGTTATTGGTTTCGAGTATTAGACCAGGGAAAATTTTGATGGTTTCTCAACCATTCCTTAACTTCGAACTCCCATATCTCGCGAACGGATTGACGAACTCGAGAAATTCGTGTTGCATGTGGTAGTAGAAACTCGCCCGATTACAACGGTATGTGTATTTTTCCCCTAGGCCTTTGTAGTTATTGGTTTCGAGTATCAGGCTTGCGAAAATTTTGATGGTTTCTCAACCTTTCCTTAAATTCAAACTCCCATATCTCGCGAACGGATTGACGAACTCGAGAAATTCCTGTTGCATCTGAAAGTAGAAACTCGCCCGATTACAACGGTATGTGCACTTTTCCCCTAGGCCTTTCCAGTTATTGGTTTCGAGTATCAGACTTGCGATAATTTTGATGGTTTCTCAACCATTCCGTAACTTCACACTTACATACCTCAAGAACGGATTGACGAACTCGAGAATTTCCTATTGCATCTGAAAGCAGAAACTCGCCCGGTTACAACGGTATGTGCATTTTTGCCCTAGGCTATAGTAGTTATTGGTTTCGAGTATCAGACTTGCGAAAATTTTGATGGTTTCTCAAGCATTCCTTAACTTCAAACTTCCATATCTCGCGAACGGATTGACGAACTCGAGAATTTCCTATTGCATCTAAAAGCAGAATGTCGCCCGATTACAGCGGTATGTGTATTTTTGCCCTAGGCCATAATAGTTATTGGATTCGAGTATCAGACTTGCGAAAATTTTTATGATTTCTCAGCCATTCCTTAACTTCAAACTCCCATATCTCGCGAACGCATTGACGAACACGAGAAATTCCTGTTGCATCTGAAAGTAGAAACTCGCCCGATTACAATGGTATGTGTACTTTTCCCCTAGGCCATTCCAGTTATTCGTATCTAGCATCACAATTGCAAAAATGTTGATGGTTTCTCAACCATTCCGTAACTTCAAACTGCCATTTCTCGCGAACGGATTGACGAACTCGAGAAATTCCTGTTGCATCTGAAAGTAGAAACTCGCCCGATTACAATGGTATGTGTACTTTTCCCCTAGGCCATTCCAGTTATTGGTTTCGAGTATCAGACTTGCGATAATTTTGATGGTTTCTCAACCATTCCTTAACTTCACATTTACATATCTCGCGAACGGATTGACGAACTCGAGAAATTCCTATTGCATCTGAAAGCAGAAACTCACCCGGATACAACGGTATATGCATTTTTGCCCTAGGCCATAGTAGTTATTGGTTTCGAGTATCAGACTTGCGAAAATTTTGATGGTTTCTCAAGCATTCCTTAATTTCAAACTCCCATATCTCGCGAACGGATTGACGAACTCGAGAAATTCCTGTTGCATCTGAAGTAGAAACTCGCCCGATTACAATGGTATGTGTACTTTTCCCCTAGGCCATTCCAGTTATTGGTTTCGAGTATTAGACCAGCGAAAATTTTGATGGTTCCTCAACCATTCCTAACTTCAAACTCCCATTTCTCGCGAACGGATTGACGAACTCGAGAAATTCCTGTTGCATGTGGAAGTAGAAACTCGCCCGATTACAACGGTATGTGTATTTTTCCCCTAGGCCATTGCAGTTATTGGTTTCGAGTATCAGACTTGCGATAATTTTGATGGTTTCTCAACCATTCCTTAACTTCACACTTACATATCTCGCGAACGGATTGACGAACTCGAGAATTTCCTATTGCATCTGAAAGCAGAAACTCGCCCGGTTACAACGGTATATGCATTTTTGCCCTAGGCCATAGTAGTTATTGGTTTCGAGTATCAGACTTGCGAAAATTTTGATGGTTTCTCAAGCATTCCTTAACTTCAAACTCCCATATCTTGCGAACGGATTGACGAACTCGAGTAATTCCTGTTGCATCTGAAAGTAGAAACACGCCCGAATACAATGGTGTGTGTACTTTTCTCCTAGGCCATTCCAGTTATTGGTTTCGAGTATCAGACTTGCGAAAATTTTGATGGTTTCTCAATCATTCCTTAACTTCAAACTTCCACATCTCGCGAACGGATTGACGAACTCGAGAATTTCCTATTGCATCTGAAAGCAGAAACTCGCACGATTACAACGGTGTGTGTACTTTTCCCCTAGACAATTCCAGTTGTTGGTTTCGAGTATCAGACCAGCGAAAATTTTGATGGTTTCTCAAGCATTCCTTAACTTCAAACTTCCATATCTCGCGAACGGATTGACGAACTCGAGAATTTCCTATTGCATCTGAATGCAGAAACTCGCCCGGTTACAACGGTATGTGTATTTTTGCCCTAGGCCATAGTAGTTGTTGGTTTCGAGTATCAGACCACCGAAAATTTTGATGGTTTCTCATGCATTCCTTAACTTCACACTTCCATATCTCGCGAACGGATTGACGAACTCGAGAATTTCCTATTGCATCTGACAGCAGAAACTCGCCCGATTACAATGGTATGTGTATTTTTCCCCTAGGCATTTGTAGTTATTGGTTTCGAGTATCAGACTTGCGAAAATTTTGACGGTTTCTCAACCATTCCTTAACTTCAAACTCCCATATCTCGCGGACGGATTGACGAACTCGAGACATTCCTGTTGCATCTGAAAGTAGAAACTCGCCCGATTACAACGGTATGTGTATTTTTCCCCTAGGCCATTGTAGTTATTGGATTCGAGTATCAGACATGCGAAAATTTTGATGATTTCTCAACCATTCCTTAACTTCAAACTCCCATATCTCGCGAACGGATTGACGAACTCGAGAAATTACTGTTTCATGTGAAAGTAGAAAGTCGCCCGATTACAACGGTATGTGTATTTTTCCCCTAGGCCTTTGAAGTTATTGTTTTCGAGTAACAGACTTGCGAAAATTTTGATGGTTTCTCAACCATTCCTTATTTTCACACTTCCATATCTCGCGAACGGATTGACGAACTCGAGAATTTCCTATTGCATCTGAAAGCAGAAACTCGCACGGTTACAACGGTGTGTGTACTTTTCCCCTAGGCCATTCCAGTTGTTGGTTTCGAGTATCAGACCAGCGAAAATTTTGATGGTTTCTCAACCATTCCTTAACTTCAAACTCCCATATCCCGCGAATGGATTGACGAACTCGAGAAATTCCTGTTGCATGTGAAAGTAGAAAGTCGCCCGATTACAACGGTATGTGTATTTTTCCCCTAGGCCTTTGAATTTATTGGTTTAGAGTATCAGACTTGCGAAAATTTTGATGGTTTCTCAACCATTCCTTATTTTCACACTTCCATATCTCGCGAACGGATTGACGTACTCGAAAATTTCCTATTGCATCTGAAAGCAGAAACTCGCCCGATTGCGACGGTGTGTGTACTTTTCCCCTAGGCCATTCCAGTTGTTGGTTTCGAGTATCAGACCAGCGAAAATTTTGATGGTTTCTCAAGCATTCCTTAACTTCAAACTTCCATATCTCGCGAACGGATTGACGAACTCGAGAATTTCCAATTGCATCTGAATGCAGAAACTCGCCCGATTACAACGGTATGTGTATTTTTGCCCTAGGCCATAGTAGTTGTTGGTTTCGAGTATCAGACCAGCGAAAATTTTGATGGTTTCTCATGCATTCCTTAACTTCAAACTTCCATATCTCGCGAACGGATTGACGAAGTCGAGAATTTCCTATTGCATCTGACAGCAGAAACTCGCCCGATTACAACGGTATGTGTATTTTTGCCCTAGGCCATAGTAGTTATTGGATGCGAGTATCAGACTTGCGAAAATTTTGATGATTTCTCAACCATTCCTTAACTTCAAACTGCCATATCTCGCGAACGAATTGACGAACTCCAGAAATTCCTGTTGCATCTGAAAGTAGAAACTCGCCCGATTACAACGGTATGTGTATTTTTACCCTAGGCATTTGTAGTTATTGGTTTCGAGTATCAGACTTGCGAAAATTTTGATGGTTTCTCAACCATTCCTTAACTTCAAACTCCCATATCTCGCGAACGGATTGACGAACTCGAGAAATTCCTGTTGCATCTGAAAGTAGAAACTCGCCCGATTACAATGATATGTGTACTTTTCGCCTAGGCCAATCCAGTTATTGGTTTCGAGTATCAGACTGGCGAAAATTTTGATGGTTTCTCATGCATTCCTTAACTTCACACTTCCATATCTCGCGAACGGATTGACGAACTCGAGAATTTCCTATTGCATCTGAACGCAGAAACTCGCCCGATTACAATGGTATGTGTATTTTTCCCCTAGGACCTAGTAGTTATTGATTTCAAGTATCAGACTTGCGAAAATTGTGATGGTTTCTCAACCATTCCTTAACTTCAAACTCCCATATCTCGCGAACGGATTGACGAACTCGAGACATTCCTGTTGCATCTGAAAGTAGAAACTCGCCCGATTACAAAGATATGTGTGTTTTCCCCCTAGGCCTTTGTAGTTGTTTGTTTCGAGTATCAGACTTGCGAAAATTTTGATGATTTCTCAACCATTCCTTAACTTCAAATTCCCATATCCCGCGAACGGATTGACGAACTCGAGAAATTCCGGTTGCATGTGAAAGTAGAAAGTCGCCCGATTACAACGGTATGTGTATTTTTCCCCTAGGCCTTTGAAGTTATTGGTTTCGTGTATCAGACTTGCGAAAATTTCGATGGTTTCTCAACCATTCCTTATTTTCACACTTCCATATCTCGCGAACGGACTGACGAACTCGAGAATTTCCTATTGCATTTGAAAGCAGAAACTCGCCCGATTACAACGGTGTGTGTACTTTTCCCCTAGGCCATTCCAGTTGTTGGTTTCGAGTATCAGACCAGCGAAAATTTTGATGGTTTCCCAAGCATTCCTTAACTTCAAACTTCCATATCTCGCGAACGGATTGACGAACTCGAGAATTTCCTATTACATTTGAAAGCAGAAACACGCCCGATTACAACGGAGTGTGTACTTTTCCCCTAGGCCATTCCAGTTGTTGGTTTCGAGTATCAGACCAGCGAAAATTTTGATGGTTTCCCAAGCATTCTTTAACTTCAAACTTCCATATCTCGCGAACGGATTGACGAACTCGAGAATTTCCTATTGCATCTGATTGCAGAAACTCGACCGATTACAACGGTATGTGTATTTTTGCCCTAGGCCATAGTAGTTGTTGGTTTCGAGTATCAGACCAGCGAAAATTTTGATGGTTTCTCATGCATTCCTTAACTTCAAACTTCCATATCCCGCGAACGGATGGACGAACTCGAGAAATTCCAGTTGCATGTGAAAGTAGAAAGGCGCCCGATTACAACGGTATGTGTATTTTTCCCCTAGGCCTTTGAAGTTATTGGTTTCGAGTATCAGACTTGCGAAAATTTTGATGGTTTCTCATGCATTCCTTAACTTCAAACTTCCATATCCCGCGAACGGATGGACGAACTCGAGAAATTCCGGTTGCATGTGAAAGTAGAAAGGCGCCCGATTACAACGGTATGTGTATTTTTCCCCTAGGCCTTTGAAGTTATTGGTTTCGAGTATCAGACTTGCGAAAATTTTGATGGTTTCTCAACCATTCCTTATTTTCACACTTCCATATCTCGCGAACGGATTGACGAACTCGAGAATTTCCTATTACATCTGAAAGCAGAAACTCGCCCGATTACAACGGTGTGTGTACTTTTCCCCTAGGCCATTCCAGTTGTTGGTTTCGAGTATCAGACCAGCGAAAATTTTGATGGTTTCCCAAGCATTCCTTAACTTCAAACTTCCATATCTCGCGAACGGATTGACGAACTCGAGAATTTCCTATTGCATCTGACAGCAGAAACTCGCCCGATTACAATGGTATTTGTATTTTTCCCCTAGGCATTTGTAGTTATTGGTTTCGAATATCAGACTTGCGAAAATTTTCATGGTTTCTCAACCATTTATTAACTTCAAAATCCCATATCTCGCGAACGGATTGACGAACTCGAGAAATTCCTGTTGCATGTGAAAGTAGAAAGTCGCCCGATTTCAAAGGTATGTGTATCTTTCCCCTAGGCCTTTGTAGGTATTGGTTTCGAGTATCAGACTTGCGAAAATTTTGATGGTTTCTCATGCATTCCTTAACTTCAAACTTCCATATCCCGCGAACGGATGGACGAACTCGAGAAATTCCGGTTGCATGTGAAAGTAGAAAGGCGCCCGATTACAACGGTATGTGTATTTTTCCCCTAGGCCTTTGAAGTTATTGGTTTCGAGTATCAGACTTGCGAAAATTTTGATGGTTTCTCAACCATTCCTTATTTTCACACTTCCATATCTCGCGAACGGATTGACGAACTCGAGAATTTCCTATTACATCTGAAAGCAGAAACTCGCCCGATTACAACGGTGTGTGTACTTTTCCCCTAGGCCATTCCAGTTGTTGGTTTCGAGTATCAGACCAGCGAAAATTTTGATGGTTTCCCAAGCATTCCTTAACTTCAAACTTCCATATCTCGCGAACGGATTGACGAACTCGACAATTTCCTATTGCATCTGACAGCAGAAACTCGCCCGATTACAACGGTATGTGTATTTTTGCCCTAGGCCATAGTAGTTATTGGATGCGAGTATCAGACTTGCGAAAATTTTGATGATTTTTCAACCATTCCTTAATTCAAACTGCCATATCTCGCGAACGCATTGACGAACTCCAGAAATTCCTGTTGCCTCTGAAAGTAGAAACTCGCCCGATTACAACGGTATGTGTATTTTTACCCTAGGCATTTGTAGTTATTGGTTTCGAGTATCAGACTTGCGAAAATTTTGATGGTTTCTCAACCATTCCTTAACTTCAAACTCCCATATCTCGCGAACGGATTGACGAACTCGAGAAATTCCTGTTGCATCTGAAAGCAGAAACTCGCCCGATTACAACGGTGTGTGTACTTTTCCCCTAGGCCATTCCAGTTGTTGGTTTCGAGTATCAGACCAGCGAAAATTTTGATGGTTTCCCAAGCATTCCTTAACTTCAAACATCCATATCTCGCGAACGGATTGACGAACTTGAGAATTTCCTATTGCATCTGAATGCAGAAACTCGCCCGATTACAACGGTGTGTGTACTTTTCCCCTAGGCCATAGTAGTTGTTGGTTTCGAGTATCAGACCAGCGAAAATTTTGATTGTTTCTCATGCATTCCTTAACTTCAAACTTCCATATCTCGCGAACGGATTGACGAACTCGAGAATTTCCTATTGCATCTGACAGCAGAAACTCGCCCGATTACAACGGTATGTGTATTTTTTCCCTAGGCCATAGTAGTTATTGGATGCGAGTATCAGACTTGCGAAAATTTTGATGATTTCTCAACCATTCCTTAACTTCAAACTGCCATATCTCGCGAACGCATTGACGAACTCCAGAAATTCCTGTTGCATCTGAAAGTAGAAACTCGCCCGATTACATCGGTATGTGTATTTTTACCCTAGGCATTTGTAGTTATTGGTTTCGAGTGTCAGACTTGCGAAAATTTTGATGGTTTCTCAACCATTCCTTAACTTCAAACTCCCATATCTCGCGAACGGATTGACGAACTCGAGAAATTCCTGTTGCATCTGAAAGTAGAAACTCGCCCGATTACAATGATATGTGTACTTTTCCCCTAGGCCATTCCAGTTATTGGTTTCGAGTATCAGACTTGCGGAAATTTTGATGGTTTCTCATGCATTCCTTAACTTCACACTTCCATATCTCGCGAACGGATTGACGAACTCGAGAATTTCCTATTGCATCTGAACGCAGAAACTCGCCCGATTACAATGGTATGTGTATTTTTCCCCTAGGCCCTAGTAGTTATTGATTTCAAGTATCAGACTTGCGAAAATTGTGATGGTTTCTCAACCATTCCTTGACTTCAAACTCCCATATCTCGCGAACGGATTGACGAACTCAAGAAATTCCTGTTGCATCTGAAAGTAGAAACTCGCCCGATTACAAAGATATGTGTGTTTTCCCCCTAGGCCTTTGTAGTTGTTTGTTTCGAGTATCAGACCTGCGAAAATTTTGATGGTTTCTCCACCATTCCTTAACTTCAAACTCCCATATCTCGCGAACGGATTGACGAACTCGAGAAATTCCTGTTGCATCTGAAAGTAGAAACTCGCCCGATTACAGCGATATGTGTATTTTTGTCCTAGGCCATTGTAGTTATTGGATTCGCGAATCGGACTTGTGAAAATTTTGATGGTTTCTCATGCATTCCTTAACTTCAAACTTCCATATCCCGCGAAAGGATGGACGAACTCGAGAAATTCCGGTTGCATGTGAAAGTAGAAAGTCGCCCGATTACAACGGTATGTGTTTTTTCCCCCTAGGCCTTTGAAGTTATTGGTTTCGAGTATCAGACTTGCGAAAATTTTGATGGTTTCTCAACCATTCCTTATTTTCACACTTCCATATCTCGCGAACGGATTGACGAACTCGAGAATTTCCTGTTACATCTGAAAGCAGAAACTCGCCCGATTACAACGGTGTGTGTACTTTTCCCCTAGGCCATTCCAGTTGTTGGTTTCGAGTATCAGACCAGCGAAAATTTTGATGGTTTCCCAAGCATTCCTTAACTTCAAGCTTCCATATCTCGCGAACGGATTGACGAACTTGAGAATTTCCTATTGCATCTGAATGCAGAAACTCGCCCGATTACAACGGTGTGTGTACTTTTCCCCTAGGCCATAGTAGTTGTTGGTTTCGAGTATCAGACCAGCGAAAATTTTGATGGTTTCTCATGCATTCCTTAACTTCAAACTTCCATATCTCGCGAACGGATTGACGAACTCGAGAATTTCCTATTGCATCTGACAGCAGAAACTCGCCCGATTACAACGGTATGTGTATTTTTGCCCTAGGCCATAGTAGTTATTGGATGCGAGTATCAGACTTGCGAAAATTTTGATGATTTCTCAACCATTCCTTAACTTCAAACTGCCATATCTCGCGAACGCATTGACGAACTCCAGAAATTCCTGTTGCATCTGAAAGCAGAAACTCGCCCGATTACAACGGTATGTGTATTTTTACCCTAGGCATTTGTAGTTATTGGTTTCGAGTATCAGACTTGCGAAAATTTTGATGGTTTCTCAACCATTCCTTAACTTCAAACTCCCATATCTCGCGAACGGATTGACGAACTCGAGAAATTCCTGTTGCATCTGAAAGTAGAAACTCGCCCGATTACAATGATATGTGTACTTTTCCCCTAGGCCATTCCAGTTATTGGTTTCGAGTATCAGACTTGCGAAAATTTTGATGGTTTCTCATGCATTCCTTAACTTCACACTTCCATATCTCGCGAACGGATTGACGAACTCGAGAATTTCCTATTGCATCTGAATGCAGAAACTCGCCCGATTACAACGGTATGTATATTTTTGCCCTAGGCCCTAGTAGTTATTGATTTCAAACATCAGACTTGCGAAAATTTTGATGGTTTCTCAACCATTCCTTAACTTCCAACTCCCATATCTCGCGAACGGATTGACGAACTCGAGAATTTCCTATTGCATCTGAAAGCAGAAACTCGCCCGATTACAACGGTATGTGTATTTTTCCCCTAGGCCCTAGTAGTTATTGATTTCAAGTATCAGACTTGCGAAAATTGTGATGGTTTCTCAACCATTCCTTAACTTCAAACTCCCATATCTCGCGAACGGATTGACGAACTCGAGAATTTCCTGTTGCATCTGAAAGCAGAAACTCGCCCGATTACAACGGTGTGTGTACTTTTCCCCTAGGCCATTCCAGTTGTTGGTTTCGAGTATCAGACCAGCGAAAATTTTGATGGTTTCTCTAGCATTCCTTAACTTCAAACTTCCATATCTCACGAACGGATTGACGAACTCGAGAATTTCCTATTGCATCTGAATGCAGAAACTCGCCCGATTACAACGGTATGTGTATTTTTGCCCTAGGCCATAGTAGTTGTTGGTTTCGAGTATCAGACCAGCGAAAATTTTGATGGTTTCTCATGCATTCCTTATTTTCACACTTCCATATCTCGCGAACGGATTGACGAACTCGAGAATTTCCTATTACATCCGAAAGCAGAAACTCGCCCGATTACAACGGTGTGTGTACTTTTCCCCTAGGCCATTCCAGTTGTTGGTTTCGTGTATCAGACCAGCGAAAATTTTGATGGTTTCCCAAGCATTCCTTAACTTCAAACTTCCATATCTCGCGAACGGATTGACGAACTTGAGAATTTCCTATTGCATCTGAATGCAGAAACTCGCCCGATTACAACGGTGTGTGTACTTTTCCCCTAGGCCATTCCAGTTGTTGGTTTCGAGTATCAGACCAGCGAAAATTTTGATGGTTTCTCAGGCATTCCTTAACTTCAAACTTCCATATCTCGCGAACGGATTGACGAACTCGAGAATTTCCTATTGCATCTGAATGCAGAAACTCGCCCGATTACAACGGTATGTATATTTTTGCCCTAGGCCATAGTAGTTGTTGGTTACGAGTATCAGACTTGCGAAAATTTTGATGGTTTCTCAACCATTTATTAACTTCAAAATCCCATATCTCGCGAACGGATTGACGAACTCGAGAAATTCCTGTTGCATGTGAAAGTAGAAAGTCGCCCGATTTCAACGGTATGTGTATCTTTCCCCTAGGCCATTCCAGTTATTGGTTTCGAGTATCAGACTTGCGAAAATTTTGATGGTTTCTCATGCATTCCTTAACTTCACACTTCCATATCTCGCGAACGGATTGACGAACTCGAGAATTTCCTATTGCATCTGAATGCAGAAACTCGCCCGTTTACAACGGTATGTGTATTTTTGCCCTAGGGCATAGTAGTTGTTGGTTTCGGGTATCAGACCAGCGAAAATTTTGATGGTTTCTCATGCATTCCTTAACTTCAAACTTCCATATCTCGCGAACGGATTGACGAACTCGAGAATTTCCTATTGCATCTGACAGCAGAAACTCGCCCGATTACAATGGTATTTGTATTTTTCCCCTAGGCATTTGTAGTTATTGGTTTCGAGTATCAGACTTGCGAAAATTTTGATGGTTTCTCAACCATTTATTAACTTCAAAATCCCATATCTCGCGAACGGATTGACGAACTCGAGAAATTCCTGTTGCATGTGAAAGTAGAAAGTCGCCCGATTTCAACGGTATGTGTATTTTTCCCCTAGGCCTTTGTAGTTATTGGTTTCGAGTATCAGACTTGCGAAAATTTTGGTGGTTTCTCATGCATTCCTTAACTTCAAACTTCCATATCCCGCGAAAGGATGGACGAACTCGAGAAATTCCGGTTGCATGTGAAAGTAGAAAGTCGCCCGATTACAACGGTATGTGTATTTTGCCCCTAGGCCTTTGAAGTTATTGGTTTCGAGTATCAGACTTGCGAAAATTTTGATGGTTTCTCAACCATTCCTTATTTTCACACTTCCATATCTCGCGAACGGATTGACGAACTCGAGAATTTCCTGTTACATCTGAAAGCAGAAACTCGCCCGATTACAACGGTGTGTGTACTTTTCCCCTAGGCCATTCCAGTTGTTGGTTTCGAGTATCAGACCAGCGAAAATTTTGATGGTTTCTCAAGCATTCCTTAACTTCAAACTTCCATATCTCGCGAACGGATTGACGAACTCGAGAATTTCCTATTGCATCTGAATGCAGAAACTCGCCCGATTGCAACGGTATGTATATTTTTGCCCTAGGCCCTAGTAGTTATTGATTTCAAACATCAGACTTGCGAAAATTTTGATGGTTTCTCAACCATTCCTTAACTTCCAACTCCCATATCTCGCGAACGGATTGACGAACTCGAGAATTTCCTATTGCATCTGAAAGCAGAAACTCGCCCGATTACAACGGTATGTGTATTTTTCCCCTAGGCCCTAGTAGTTATTGATTTCAAGTATCAGACTTGCGAAAATTGTGATGGTTTCTCAACCATTCCTTAACTTCAAACTCCCATATCTCGCGAACGGATTGACGAACTCGAGAATTTCCTGTTGCATCTGAAAGCAGAAACTCGCCCGATTACAACGGTGTGTGTACTTTTCCCCTAGGCCATTCCAGTTGTTGGTTTCGAGTATCAGACCAGCGAAAATTTTGATGGTTTCTCTAGCATTCCTTAACTTCAAACTTCCATATCTCACGAACGGATTGACGAACTCGAGAATTTCCTATTGCATCTGAATGCAGAAACTCGCCCGATTACAACGGTATGTGTATTTTTGCCCTAGGCCATAGTAGTTGTTGGTTTCGAGTATCAGACCAGCGAAAATTTTGATGGTTTCTCATGCATTCCTTAACTTCAAACTTCCATATTTCGCGAACGGATTGACGAACTCGAGAATTTCCTATTGCATCTGACAGCAGAAACTCGCCCGATTACAATGGTATGTGTATTTTTCCCCTAGGCATTTTTTGTTATTGGTTTCGAGTATCAGACTTGCGAAAATTTTGATGGTTTCTCAACCATTTATTAACTTCAAAATCCCATATCTCGCGAACGGATTGACGAACTCGAGAAATTCCTGTTGCATGTGAAAGTACAAAGTCGCCCGATTTCAACGGTATGTGTATCTTTCACCTAGGCCTTTGTAGTTATTGGTTTCGAGTATCAGACTTGCGAAAATTTTGATGGTTTCTCATGCATTCCTTAACTTCAAACTTCCATATCCCGCGAACGGATGGCCGAACTCGAGAAATTCCGGTTGCATGTGAAAGTAGAAAGTCGCCCGATTACAACGGTATGTGTATTTTTCCCCTAGGCCTTTGAAGTTATTGGTTTCGAGTATCAGACTTGCGAAAATTTTGATGGTTTCTCAACCATTCCTTATTTTCACACTTCCATATCTCGCGAACGGATTGACGAACTCGAGAATTTCCTATTACATCCGAAAGCAGAAACTCGCCCGATTACAACGGTGTGTGTACTTTTCCCCTAGGCCATTCCAGTTGTTGGTTTCGTGTATCAGACCAGCGAAAATTTTGATGGTTTCCCAAGCATTCCTTAACTTCAAACTTCCATATCTCGCGAACGGATTGACGAACTTGAGAATTTCCTATTGCATCTGAATGCAGAAACTCGCCCGATTACAACGGTGTGTGTACTTTTCCCCTAGGCCATTCCAGTTGTTGGTTTCGAGTATCAGACCAGCGAAAATTTTGATGGTTTCTCAGGCATTCCTTAACTTCAAACTTCCATATCTCGCGAACGGATTGACGAACTCGAGAATTTCCTATTGCATCTGAATGCAGAAACTCGCCCGATTACAACGGTATGTATATTTTTGCCCTAGGCCATAGTAGTTGTTGGTTTCGAGTATCAGACTTGCGAAAATTTTGATGGTTTCTCAACCATTTATTAACTTCAAAATCCCATATCTCGCGAACGGATTGACGAACTCGAGAAATTCCTGTTGCATGTGAAAGTAGGAAGTCGCCCGATTTCAACGGTATGTGTATCTTTCCCCTAGGCCATTCCAGTTATTGGTTTCGAGTATCAGACTTGCGAAAATTTTGATGGTTTCTCATGCATTCCTTAAATTCACACTTCCATATCTCGCGAACGGATTGACGAACTCGAGAATTTCCTATTGCATCTGAATGCAGAAACTCGCCCGTTTACAACGGTATGTGTATTTTTGCCCTAGGGCATAGTAGTTGTTGGTTTCGGGTATCAGACCAGCGAAAATTTTGATGGTTTCTCATGCATTCCTTAACTTCAAACTTCCATATCTCGCGAACGGATTGACGAACTCGAGAATTTCCTATTGCATCTGACAGCAGAAACTCGCCCGATTACAATGGTATTTGTATTTTTCCCCTAGGCATTTGTAGTTATTGGTTTCGAGTATCAGACTTGCGAAAATTTTGATGGTTTCTCAACCATTTATTAACTTCAAAATCCCATATCTCGCGAACGGATTGACGAACTCGAGAAATTCCTGTTGCATGTGAAAGTAGAAAGTCGCCCGATTTCAACGGTATGTGTATTTTTCCCCTAGGCCTTTGTAGTTATTGGTTTCGAGTATCAGACTTGCGAAAATTTTGGTGGTTTCTCATGCATTCCTTAACTTCAAACTTCCATATCCCGCGAACGGATGGACGAACTCGAGAAATTCCGGTTGCATGTGAAAGTAGAAAGTCGCCCGATTACAACGGTATGTGTATTTTGCCCCTAGGCCTTTGAAGTTATTGGTTTCGAGTATCAGACTTGCGAAAATTTTGATGGTTTCTCAACCATTCCTTATTTTCACACTTCCATATCTCGCGAACGGATTGACGAACTCGAGAATTTCCTATTACATCTGAAAGCAGAAACTCGCCCGATTACAACGGTGTGTGTACTTTTCCCCTAGGCCATTCCAGTTGTTGGTTTCGAGTATCAGACCAGCGAAAATTTTGATGGTTTCTCAAGCATTCCTTAACTTCAAACTTCCATATCTCGCGAACGGATTGACGAACTCGAGAATTTCCTATTGCATCTGAATGCAGAAACTCGCCCGATTACAACGGTATGTATATTTTTGCCCTAGGCCCTAGTAGTTATTGATTTCAAACATCAGACTTGCGAAAATTTTGATGGTTTCTCAACCATTCCTTAACTTCCAACTCCCATATCTCGCGAACGGATTGACGAACTCGAGAATTTCCTATTGCATCTGAAAGCAGAAACTCGCCCGATTACAACGGTATGTGTATTTTTCCCCTAGGCCCTAGTAGTTATTGATTTCATGTATCAGACTTGCGAAAATTGTGATGGTTTCTCAACCATTCCTTAACTTCAAACTCCCATATCTCGCGAACGGATTGACGAACTCGAGAATTTCCTGTTGCATCTGAAAGCAGAAACTCGCCCGATTACAACGGTGTGTGTACTTTTCCCCTAGGCCATTCCAGTTGTTGGTTTCGAGTATCAGACCAGCGAAAATTTTGATGGTTTCTCTAGCATTCCTTAACTTCAAACTTCCATATCTCACGAACGGATTGACGAACTCGAGAATTTCCTATTGCATCTGAATGCAGAAACTCGCCCGATTACAACGGTATGTGTATTTTTGCCCTAGGCCATAGTAGTTGTTGGTTTCGAGTATCAGACCATCGAAAATTTTGATGGTTTCTCATGCATTCCTTAACTTCAAACTTCCATATTTCGCGAACGGAGTGACGAACTCGAGAATTTCCTATTGCATCTGACAGCAGAAACTCGCCCGATTACAATGGTATGTGTATTTTTCCCCTAGGCATTTGTTGTTATTTGTTTCGAGTATCAGACTTGCGAAAATTTTGATGGTTTCTCAACCATTTATTAACTTCAAAATCCCATATCTCGCGAACGGATTGACGAACTCGAGAAATTCCTGTTGCATGTGAAAGTAGAAAGTCGCCCGATTTCAACGGTATGTGTATCTTTCACCTAGGCCTTTGTAGTTATTGGTTTCGAGTATCAGACTTGCGAAAATTTTGATGGTTTCTCATGCATTCCTTAACTTCAAACTTCCATATCCCGCGAACGGATGGCCGAACTCGAGAAATTCCGGTTGCATGTGAAAGTAGAAAGTCGCCCGATTACAACGGTATGTGTATTTTTCCCCTAGGCCTTTGAAGTTATTGGTTTCGAGTATCAGACTTGCGAAAATTTTGATGGTTTCTCAACCATTCCTTATTTTCACACTTCCATATCTCGCGAACGGATTGACGAACTCGAGAATTTCCTATTACATCCGAAAGCAGAAACTCGCCCGATTACAAAGATATGTGTGTTTTCCACCTAGGCCTTTGTAGTTGTTGGTTTCGAGTATCAGACTTGCGAAAATTTTGATGGTTTCTCAACCATTCCATAACTTCAAACTCCCATATCTCGCGAACGGATTGACGGACTCGAGAAATTCCTGTTGCATCTGAAAGTAGAAACTCGCCCGATTACAACGGTATGTGTATTTTTGCCGTAGGCCATTGTAGTTGTTGGTTTCGAGTATCAGACCAGCGAAAATTTTGATGGTTTCTCATGCATTCCTTAACTACAAGCTTTCATATCTCGCGAACGGATTGACGAACTCGAGAATTTCCTATTGCATCTGACAGCAGAAACCCGCCCGATTACAATGGTATGTGTATTTTTCCCCTAGGCATTTGTAGTTATTGGTTTCGAGTATCAGACTTGCGAAAATTTTGATGGTTTCTCAACCATTCCTTATTTTCACACTTCCATATCTCGCGAACGGATTGTCGAACTCGAGAATTTCCTGTTGCATCTGAAAGCAGAAACTCGCCCGATTACAATGGTATGTGTATTTTTCCCCTAGGCATTTATAGTTATTGATTTCGAGTATCAGACTTCCGAAAATTTTGATGGTTTCTCAACCATTCCTTAATTTCCAACTCCCATATCTCGCGAACGGATTGACGAACTCGAGAATTTCCTATTATATCTGAAAGCAGAAACTCGCCCGATTACAACGGTATGTGTATTTTTCCCCTAGGCCCTAGTAGTTATTGATTTCAAGTATCAGACTTGCGGAAAATTTTGATGCTTTCTCAACCATTCCTTAACTTCAAACACCCATATCTCGCGAACGGATTGACGAACTCGAGAAATTGCTGTTGCATCTGGAAGTAGAAACACGCCCGATTACAAGGATATGTGTCTTTTCCCCCTAGGCCTTTGTAGTTGTTTGTTTCGACTATCAGACCAGCGAAAATTTTGATGGTTTCTCAACCATTCCTTAACTTCAAACTCCCATATCTCGCGAACGGATTGACGAACTCGAGAATTTCCTATTGCATCTGAAAGCAGAAACTCGCCCGATTACAAAGATATGTGTGTTTTCCACCTAGGCCTTTGTAGTTGTTGGTTTCGAGTATCAGACTTGCGAAAATTTTGATGGTTTCTCAACCATTCCATAACTTCAAACTCCCATATCTCGCGAACGGATTGACGAACTCGAGAAATTCCTGTTGCATCTGAAAGTAGAAACTCGCCCGATTACAACGGTATGTGTATTTTTGCCGTAGGCCATTGTAGTTATTGGATTCGCGTATCGGACTTGCGAAAATTTTGATGATTTCTCAACCATTCCTTAACTTCAAATTCCCATATCCCGCGAACGGATTGACGAACACGAGAAATTCCTGTTGCATCTGAATGCAGAAACTCGCCCGATTACAACGGTATGTGTATTTTTGCCCTAGGCCATAGTAGTTGTTGGTTTCGAGTATCGGACCAGCGAAAATTTTGATGGTTTCTAATGCATTCCTTAACTTCAAACTTCCATATCTCGCGAACGGATAGACGAACTCGAGAATTTCCTATTGCATCTGACAGCAGAAACCCGCCCGATTACAATGGTATGTGTACTTTTCCCCTAGGCCATTCCAGTTACTGGTTTCGAGTATCAGACTTGCGAAAATTTTGATGGTTTCTCATGCATTCCTTAACTTCACACTTCCATATCTCGCGAACGGATTGACGAACTCGAGAAATTCCTGTTGCATCTGAAAGTAGAAACTCGCCCGATTACAATGATATGTGTACTTTTCCCCTAGGCCATTCCAGTTACTGGTTTCGAGTATCAGACTTGCGAAAATTTTGATGGTTTCTCAACCATTCCTTAACTTCAAACTCCCATATCTCGCGAACGGATTGACGAACTCGAGAAATTCCTGTTGCATCTGAAAGTAGAAACTCGCCCGATTACAATGATATGTGTACTTTTCCCCTAGGCCATTCCAGTTACTGGTTTCGAGTATCAGACTTGCGAAAATATTGATGGTTTCTCATGCATTCCTTAACTTCACACTTCCATATCTCGCGAACGGATTGACGAACTCGAGAATTTCCTATTGCATCTGAACGCAGAAACTCGCCCGATTACAATGGTATGTGTATTTTTCCCCTAAGCCCTAGTAGTTATTGATTTCAAGTATCAGACTTGCGAAAATTTTGATGGTTTCTCAACCATTCCTTAATTTCCAACTCCCATATCTCGCGAACGGATTGACGAACTCGAGAATTTCCTATTGCATCTGAAAGCAGAAACTCGCCCGATTACAACGGTATGTGTATTTTTCCCCTAGGCCCTAGTAGTTATTGATTTCAAGTATCAGACTTGCGGAAAATTTTGATGCTTTCTCAACCATTCCTTAACATCAAACTCCCATATCTCGCGAACGGATTGACGAACTCGAGAATTTCTTATTGCATCTGAAAGCAGAAACTCGCCCGATTACAAAGATATGTGTGTTTTTCACCTAGGCCTTTGTAGTTGTTGGTTTCGAGTATCAGACTTGCGAAAATTGTGATGGTTTCTCAACCATTCCTTAACTTCAAACTCCCATATCTCGCGAACGGATTGACGAACACGAGAAATTCCTGTTGCATCTGAATGCAGAAACTCGCCCGATTACAACGGTATGTGTATTTTTGCCCTAGGCCATAGTAGTTGTTGGTGTCGAGTATCGGACCAGCGAAAATTTTGATGGTTTCTAATGCATTCCTTAACTTCAAACTTCCATATCTCGCGAACGGATTGACAAACTCGAGAATTTCCTATTGCATCTGAATGCAGAAACTCGCCCGATTACAACGGTATGTATATTTTTGCCCTAGGACCTAGTAGTTATTGATTTCAAACATCAGACTTGCGAAAATTTTGATGGTTTCTCAACCATTCCTTAACTTCCAACTCCCATATCTCGCGAACGGATTGACGAACTCGAGAATTTCCTATTGCATCTGAAAGCAGAAACTCGCCCGATTACAACGGTATGTGTATTTTTCCCCTAGGCCCTAGTAGTTATTGATTTCAAGTATCAGACTTGCGAAAATTGTGATGGTTTCTCAACCATTCCTTAACTTCAAACTCCCATATCTCGCGAACGGATTGACGAACTCGAGAATTTCCTGTTGCATCTGAAAGCAGAAACTCGCCCGATTACAACGGTGTGTGTACTTTTCCCCTAGGCCATTCCAGTTGTTGGTTTCGAGTATCAGACCAGCGAAAATTTTGATGGTTTCTCTAGCATTCCTTAACTTCAAACTTCCATATCTCACGAACGGATTGACGAACTCGAGAATTTCCTATTGCATCTGAATGCAGAAACTCGCCCGATTACAACGGTATGTGTATTTTTGCCCTAGGCCATAGTAGTTGTTGGTTTCGAGTATCAGACCAGCGAAAATTTTGATGGTTTCTCATGCATTCCTTAACTTCAAACTTCCATATTTCGCGAACGGATTGACGAACTCGAGAATTTCCTATTGCATCTGACAGCAGAAACTCGCCCGATTACAATGGTATGTGTATTTTTCCCCTAGGCATTTGTTGTTATTTGTTTCGAGTATCAGACTTGCGAAAATTTTGATGGATTCTCAACCATTTATTAACTTCAAAATCCCATATCTCGCGAACGGATTGACGAACTCGAGAAATTCCTGTTGCATGTGAAAGTAGAAAGTCGCCCGATTTCAACGGTATGTGTATCTTTCACCTAGGCCTTTGTAGTTATTGGTTTCGAGTATCAGACTTGCGAAAATTTTGATGGTTTCTCATGCATTCCTTAACTTCAAACTTCCATATCCCGCGAACGGATGGCCGAACTCGAGAAATTCCGGTTGCATGTGAAAGTAGAAAGTCGCCCGATTACAACGGTATGTGTATTTTTCCCCTAGGCCTTTGAAGTTATTGGTTTCGAGTATCAGACTTGCGAAAATTTTGATGGTTTCTCAACCATTCGTTATTTTCACACTTCCATATCTCGCGAACGGATTGACGAACTCGAGAATTTCCTATTACATCCGAAAGCAGAAACTCGCCCGATTACAACGGTGTGTGTACTTTTCCCCTAGGCCATTCCAGTTGTTGGTTTCGAGTATCAGACCAGCGAAAATTTTGATGGTTTCCCAAGCATTCCTTAACTTCAAACTTCCATATCTCGCGAACGGATTGACGAACTTGAGAATTTCCTATTGCATCTGAATGCAGAAACTCGCCCGATTACAACGGTGTGTGTACTTTTCCCCTAGGCCATTCCAGTTGTTGGTTTCGAGTATCAGACCAGCGAAAATTTTGATGGTTTCTCAGGCATTCCTTAACTTCAAACTTCCATATCTCGCGAACGGATTGACGAACTCGAGAATTTCCTATTGCATCTGAATGCAGAAACTCGCCCGATTACAACGGTATGTATATTTTTGCCCTAGGCCATAGTAGTTGTTGGTTTCGAGTATCAGACCAGCGAAAATTTTGATGGTTTCTCATGCATTCCTTAACTTCAAACTTCCATATCCCGCGAACGGATGGCCGAACTCGAGAAATTCCGGTTGCATGTGAAAGTAGAAAGTCGCCCGATTACAACGGTATGTGTATTTTTCCCCTAGGCCTTTGAAGTTATTGGTTTCGAGTATCAGACTTGCGAAAATTTTGATGGTTTCTCAACCATTCGTTATTTTCACACTTCCATATCTCGCGAACGGATTGACGAACTCGAGAATTTCCTATTACATCCGAAAGCAGAAACTCGCCCGATTACAACGGTGTGTGTACTTTTCCCCTAGGCCATTCCAGTTGTTGGTTTCGAGTATCAGACCAGCGAAAATTTTGATGGTTTCCCAAGCATTCCTTAACTTCAAACTTCCATATCTCGCGAACGGATTGACGAACTTGAGAATTTCCTATTGCATCTGAATGCAGAAACTCGCCCGATTACAACGGTGTGTGTACTTTTCCCCTAGGCCATTCCAGTTGTTGGTTTCGAGTATCAGACCAGCGAAAATTTTGATGGTTTCTCAGGCATTCCTTAACTTCAAACTTCCATATCTCGCGAACGGATTGACGAACTCGAGAATTTCCTATTGCATCTGAATGCAGAAACTCGCCCGATTACAACGGTATGTATATTTTTGCCCTAGGCCATAGTAGTTGTTGGTTTCGAGTATCAGACCAGCGAAAATTTTGATGGTTTCTCATGTATTCCTTAACTTCAAGCTTTCATATCTCGCGAACGGATTGACGAACTCGAGAATTTCCTATTGCATCTGACAGCAGAAACCCGCCCGATTACAATGGTATGTGTATTTTTCCCCTAGGCATTTGTAGTTATTGGTTTCGAGTATCAGACTTGCGAAAATTTTGATGGTTTCTCAACCATTCCTTATTTTCACACTTCCATATCTCGCGAACGGATTGTCGAACTCGAGAATTTCCTGTTGCATCTGAAAGCAGAAACTCGCCCGATTACAACGGTGTGTGTACTTTTCCCCTAGGCCATTCCAGTTGTTGGTTTCGAGTATCAGACCAGCGAAAATTTTGATGGTTTCCCAAGCATTCCTTAACTTCCAACTCCCATATCTCGCGAACGGATTGACGAACTCGAGAATTTTCTATTGCATCTGAAAGCAGAAACTCGCCCGATTACAACGGTATGTGTATTTTTCCCCTAGGCCCTAGTAGTTATTGATTTCAAGTATCAGACTTGCGAAAATTGTGATGGTTTCTCAACCATTCCTTAACTTCAAACTCCCATATCTCGCGAACGGATTGACGAACTCGAGAATTTCCTGTTGCATCTGAAAGCAGAAACTCGCCCGATTACAACGGTGTGTGTACTTTTCCCCTAGGCCATTCCAGTTGTTGGTTTCGAGTATCAGACCAGCGAAAATTTTGATGGTTTCTCTAGCATTCCTTAACTTCAAACTTCCATATCTCACGAACGGATTGACGAACTCGAGAATTTCCTATTGCATCTGAATGCAGAAACTCGCCCGATTACAACGGTATGTGTATTTTTGCCCTAGGCCATAGTAGTTGTTGGTTTCGAGTATCAGACCAGCGAAAATTTTGATGGTTTCTCATGCATTCCTTAACTTCAAACTCCCATATCTCGCGAACGGATTGACGAACTCGAGAATTTCCTGTTGCATCTGAAAGCAGAAACTCGCCCGATTACAACGGTGTGTGTGCTTTTCCCCTAGGCCATTCCAGTTGTTGGTTTCGAGTATCAGACCAGCGAAAATTTTCATGGTTTCTCATGCATTCCTTAACTTCAAACTTCCATATTTCGCGAACGGATTGACGAACTCGAGAATTTCCTATTGCATCTGACAGCAGAAACTCGCCCGATTACAATGGTATGTGTATTTTTCCCCTAGGCATTTGTTGTTATTTGTTTCGAGTATCAGACTTGCGAAAATTTTGATGGTTTCTCAACCATTTATTAACTTCAAAATCCCATATCTCGCGAACGGATTGACGAACTCGAGAAATTCCTGTTGCATGTGAAAGTAGAAAGTCGCCCGATTTCAACGGTATGTGTATCTTTCACCTAGGCCTTTGTAGTTATTGGTTTCGAGTATCAGACTTGCGAAAATTTTGATGGTTTCTCATGCATTCCTTAACTTCAAACTTCCATATCCCGCGAACGGATGGCCGAACTCGAGAAATTCCGGTTGCATGTGAAAGTAGAAAGTCGCCCGATTACAACGGTATGTGTATTTTTCCCCTAGGCCTTTGAAGTTATTGGTTTCGAGTATCAGACTTGCGAAAATTTTGATGGTTTCTCAACCATTCCTTAATTTCACACTTCCATATCTCGCGAACGGATTGACGAACTCGAGAATTTCCTATTACATCCGAAAGCAGAAACTCGCCCGATTACAACGGTGTGTGTACTTTTCCCCTAGGCCATTCCAGTTGTTGGTTTCGAGTATCAGACCAGCGAAAATTTTGATGGTTTCCCAAGCATTCCTTAACTTCAAACTTCCATATCTCGCGAACGGATTGACGAACTTGAGAATTTCCTATTGCATCTGAATGCAGAAACTCGCCCGATTACAACGGTGTGTGTACTTTTCCCCTAGGCCATTCCAGTTGTTGGTTTCGAGTATCAGACCAGCGAAAATTTTGATGGTTTCTCAGGCATTCCTTAACTTCAAACTTCCATATCTCGCGAACGGATTGACGAACTCGAGAATTTCCTATTGCATCTGAATGCAGAAACTCGCCCGATTACAACGGTATGTATATTTTTGCCCTAGGCCATAGTAGTTGTTGGTTTCGAGTATCAGACCAGCGAAAATTTTGATGGTTTCTCATGCATTCCTTAACTTCAAGCTTTCATATCTCGCGAACGGATTGACGAACTCGAGAATTTCCTATTGCATCTGACAGCAGAAACCCGCCCGATTACAATGGTATGTGTATTTTTCCCCTAGGCATTTGTAGTTATTGGTTTCGAGTATCAGACTTGCGAAAATTTTGATGGTTTCTCAACCATTCCTTATTTTCACACTTCCATATCTCGCGAACGGATTGTCGAACTCGAGAATTTCCTGTTGCATCTGAAAGCAGAAACTCGCCCGATTACAACGGTGTGTGTACTTTTCCCCTAGGCCATTCCAGTTGTTGGTTTCGAGTATCAGACCAGCGAAAATTTTGATGGTTTCCCAAGCATTCCTTAACTTCCAACTCCCATATCTCGCGAACGGATTGGCGAACTCGAGAATTTTCTATTGCATCTGAAAGCAGAAACTCGCCCGATTACAACGGTATGTGTATTTTTCCCCTAGGCCCTAGTAGTTATTGATTTCAAGTATCAGACTTGCGAAAATTGTGATGGTTTCTCAACCATTCCTTAACTTCAAACTCCCATATCTCGCGAACGGATTGACGAACTCGAGAATTTCCTGTTGCATGTGAAAGCAGAAACTCGCCCGATTACAACGGTGTGTGTACTTTTCCCCTAGGCCATTCCAGTTGTTGGTTTCGAGTATCAGACCAGCGAAAATTTTGATGGTTTCTCTAGCATTCCTTAACTTCAAACTTCCATATCTCACGAACGGATTGACGAACTCGAGAATTTCCTATTGCATCTGAATGCAGAAACTCGCCCGATTACAACGGTATGTGTATTTTTGCCCTAGGCCATAGTAGTTGTTGGTTTCGAGTATCAGACCAGCGAAAATTTTGATGGTTTCTCATGCATTCCTTAACTTCAAACTTCCATATTTCGCGAACGGATTGACGAACTCGAGAATTTCCTATTGCATCTGACAGCAGAAACTCGCCCGATTACAATGGTATGTGTATTTTTCCCCTAGGCATTTGTTGTTATTTGTTTCGAGTATCAGACTTGCGAAAATTTTGATGGTTTCTCAACCATTTATTAACTTCAAAATCCCATATCTCGCGAACGGATTGACGAACTCGAGAAATTCCTGTTGCATGTGAAAGTAGAAAGTCGCCCGATTTCAACGGTATGTGTATCTTTCACCTAGGCCTTTGTAGTTATTGGTTTCGAGTATCAGACTTGCGAAAATTTTGATGGTTTCTCATGCATTCCTTAACTTCAAACTTCCATATCCCGCGAACGGATGGCCGAACTCGAGAAATTCCGGTTGCATGTGAAAGTAGAAAGTCGCCCGATTACAACGGTATGTGTATTTTTCCCCTAGGCCTTTGAAGTTATTGGTTTCGAGTATCAGACTTGCGAAAATTTTGATGGTTTCTCAAACATTCCTTATTTTCACACTTCCATATCTCGCGAACGGATTGACGAACTCGAGAATTTCCTATTACATCCGAAAGCAGAAACTCGCCCGATTACAACGGTGTGTGTACTTTTCCCCTAGGCCATTCCAGTTGTTGGTTTCGAGTATCAGACCAGCGAAAATTTTGATGGTTTCCCAAGCATTCCTTAACTTCAAACTTCCATATCTCGCGAACGGATTGACGAACTTGAGAATTTCCTATTGCATCTGAATGCAGAAACTCGCCCGATTACAACGGTGTGTGTACTTTTCCCCTAGGCCATTCCAGTTGTTGGTTTCGAGTATCAGACCAGCGAAAATTTTGATGGTTTCTCAGGCATTCCTTAACTTCAAGCTTTCATATCTCGCGAACGGATTGACGAACTCGAGAATTTCCTATTGCATCTGACAGCAGAAACTCGCCCGATTACAACGGTGTGTGTACTTTTCCCCTAGGCCATTCCAGTTGTTGGTTTCGAGTATCAGACCAGCGAAAATTTTGATGGTTTCTCTAGCATTCCTTAACTTCAAACTTCCATATCTCACGAACGGATTGACGAACTCGAGAATTTCCTATTGCATCTGAATGCAGAAACTCGCCCGATTACAACGGTATGTGTATTTTTGCCCTAGGCCATAGTAGTTGTTGGTTTCGAGTATCAGACCAGCGAAAATTTTGATGGTTTCTCATGCATTCCTTAACTTCAAACTTCCATATTTCGCGAACGGATTGACGAACTCGAGAATTTCCTATTGCATCTGACAGCAGAAACTCGCCCGATTACAATGGTATGTGTATTTTTCCCCTAGGCATTTGTTGTTATTTGTTTCGAGTATCAGACTTGCGAAAATTTTGATGGTTTCTCAACCATTTATTAACTTCAAAATCCCATATCTCGCGAACGGATTGACGAACTCGAGAAATTCCTGTTGCATGTGAAAGTAGAAAGTCGCCCGATTTCAACGGTATGTGTGTCTTTCACCTAGGCCTTTGTAGTTATTGGTTTCGAGTATCAGACTTGCGAAAATTTTGATGGTTTCTCATGCATTCCTTAACTTCCAACTCCCATATCTCGCGAACGGATTGACGAACTCGAGAATTTTCTATTGCATCTGAAAGCAGAAACTCGCCCGATTACAACGGTATGTGTATTTTTCCCCTAGGCCCTAGTAGTTATTGATTTCAAGTATCAGACTTGCGAAAATTGTGATGGTTTCTCAACCATTCCTTAACTTCAAACTCCCATATCTCGCGAACGGATTGACGAACTCGAGAATTTCCTATTGCATCTGAAAGCAGAAACTCGCCCGATTACAACGGTATGTGTATTTTTCCCCTAGGCCCTAGTAGTTATTGATTTCAAGTATCAGACTTGCGGAAAATTTTGATGCTTTCTCAACCATTCCTTAACTTCAAACACCCATATCTCGCGAACGGATTGACGAACTCGAGAAATTGCTGTTGCATCTGGAAGTAGAAACACGCCCGATTACAAGGATATGTGTCTTTTCCCCCCTAGGCCTTTGTAGTTGTTTGTTTCGACTATCAGACCAGCGAAAATTTTGATGGTTTCTCAACCATTCCATAACTTCAAACTCCCATATCTCGCGAACTGATTGACGAACTCGAGAAATTCCTGTTGCATCTGACAGCAGAAACCCGCCCGATTACAATGGTATGTGTATTTTTCCCCTAGGCATTTGTAGTTATTGGTTTCGAGTATCAGACTTGCGAAAATTTTGATGGTTTCTCAACCATTCCATAACTTCAAACTCCCATATCTCGCGAACTGATTGACGAACTCGAGAAATTCCTGTTGCATCTGAAAGTAGAAGCTCGCCCGATTACAACGGTATGTGTATTTTTGCCGTAGGCCATTGTAGTTATTGGATTCGCGTATCGGACTTGCGAAAATTTTGATGATTTCTCAACCATTCCTTAACTTCAAATTCCCATATCCCGCGAACGGATTGACGAACACGAGAAATTCCTGTTGCATCTGAATGCAGAAACTCGCCCGATTACAACGTATGTGTATTTTTACCCTAGGCATTTGTAGTTATTGGTTTCGAGTATCAGACTTGCGAAAATTTTGATGGTTTCTCAACCATTCCTTAACTTCAAACTCCCATATCTCGCGAACGGATTGACGAACTCGAGAAATTCCTGTTGGATCTGAAAGTAGAAACTCGCCCGATTACAATGATATGTGTACTTTTCCCCTAGGCCATTCCAGTTACTGGTTTCGAGTATCAGACTTGCGAAAATTTTGATGGTTTCTCATGCATTCCTTAACTTCACACTTCCATATCTCGCGAACGGATTGACGAACTCGAGAATTTCCTATTGCATCTGAACGCAGAAACTCGCCCGATTACAATGGTATGTGTATTTTTCCCCTAAGCCCTAGTAGTTATTGATTTCAAGTATCAGACTTGCGAAAATTTTGATGGTTTCTCAACCATTCCTTAATTTCCAACTCCCATATCTCGCGAACGGATTGACGAACTCGAGAATTTCCTATTGCATCTGAAAGCAGAAACTCGCCCGATTACAACGGTATGTGTATTTTTCCCCTAGGCCCTAGTAGTTATTGATTTCAAGTATCAGACTTGCGGAAAATTTTGATGCTTTCTCAACCATTCCTTAACTTCAAACACCCATATCTCGTGAACGGATTGACGAACTCGAGAAATTGCTGTTGCATCTGGAAGTAGAAACACGCCCGATTACAAAGATATGTGTCTTTTCCCCCTAGGCCTTTGTAGTTGTTTGTTTCGACTATCAGACCAGCGAAAATTTTGATGGTTTCTCAACCATTCCTTAACTTCAAACTCCCATATCTCGCGAACGGATTGACGAACTCGAGAATTTCCTATTGCATCTGAAAGCAGAAACTCGCCCGATTACAAAGATATGTGTGTTTTCCACCTAGGCCTTTGTAGTTGTTGGTTTCGAGTAACAGACTTGCGAAAATTTTGATGGTTTCTCAACCATTCCATAACTTCAAACTCCCATATCTCGCGAACTGATTGACGAACTCGAGAAATTCCTGTTGCATCTGAAAGTAGAAACTCGCCCGATTACAACGGTATGTGTATTTTTGCCGTAGGCCATTGTAGTTATTGGATTCGCGTATCGGACTTGCGAAAATTTTGATGATTTCTCAACCATTCCTTAACTTCAAATTCCCATATCCCGCGAACGGATTGACGAACACGAGAAATTCCTGTTGCATCTGAATGCAGAAACTCGCCCGATTACAACGGTATGTGTATTTTTGCCCTAGGCATAGTAGTTGTTGGTTTCGAGTATCGGACCAGCGAAAATTTTGATGGTTTCTAATGTATTCCTTAACTTCAAACTTCCATATCTCGCGAACGGATTGACGAACTCGAGAATTTCCTATTGCATCTGACAGCAGAAACCCCCCGATTACAATGGTATGTGTATTTTTCCCCTAGGCATTTGCAGTTATTGGTTTCGAGTATCAGACTTGCGAAAATTTTGATGGTTTCTCAACCATTCCTTAATTTCCAACTCCCATATCTCGCGAACGGATTGACGAACTCGAGAATTTCCTATTGCATCTGAAAGCAGAAACTCGCCCGATTACAACGGTATGTGTATTTTTCCCCTAGGCCCTAGTAGATATTGATTTCAAGTATCAGACTTGCGGAAAATTGTGATGGTTTCTCAACCATTCCTTAACTTCAAACACCCATATCTCGCGAACGGATTGACGAACTCCAGAAATTCCTGTTGCATCTGAAAGTAGAAACTCGCCCGATTACAACGGTATGTGTATTTTTACCCTAGGCATTTGTAGTTATTGGTTTCGAGTATCAGACTTGCGAAAATTTTGATGGTTTCTCAACCATTCCTTAACTTCAAACTCCCATACCTCGCGAACGGATTGACGAACTCGAGAAATTCCTGTTGCATCTGAAAGTAGAAACTCTCCCGATTACAATGATATGTGTACTTTTCCCCTAGGCCATTCCAGTTACTGGTTTCGAGTATCAGACTTGCGAAAATTTTGATGGTTTCTCATGCATTCCTTAACTTCACACTTCCATATCTCGCGAACGGATTGACGAACTCGAGAATTTCCTATTGCATCTGAACGCAGAAACTCGCCCGATTACAATGGTATGTGTATTTTTCCCCTAAGCCCTAGTAGTTATTGATTTCAAGTATCAGACTTGCGAAAATTTTGATGGTTTCTCAACCATTCCTTAATTTTTCAACTCCCATATCTCGCGAACGGATTGACGAACTCGAGAATTTCCTATTGCACCTGAAAGCAGAAACTCGCCCGATTACAACGGTGTGTGTACTTTTCCCCTAGGCCACTCCAGTTGTTGGTTTCGAGTATCAGACCAGCGAAAATTTTGATGGTTTCTCAACCATTCCTTAACTTCAAACTCCCATATCTCGCGAACGGATTGACGAACTGGAGAAATTCCTGTTGCATCTGAAAGTAGAAACTCGCCCGATTACAACGGAATGTGTATTTTTCCCCTAGGCCTTTGAAGTTATTGGTTTCGAGTATCAGACTTGCGAAAATGTTGATGGTTCCTCAACCATTCCTTATTTTCACACTTCCATATCTCGCGAACGGATTGACGAACTCGAGAATTTCCTGTTGCATCTGAAAGCAGAAACTCGCCCGATTACAACGGTGTGTGTACCTTTCCCCTAGGCCACTCCAGTTGTTGGTTTCGAGTATCAGACCAGCGAAAATTTTGATGGTTTCCCATGCATTCCTTAACTTCAAACTTCCATATCGCGCGAACGGATTGACGAACTCGAGAATTTACTATTACATCTGAAAGCAGAAACTCGCCCGATTACAACGGTGTGTGTACTTTTCCCCTAGGCCATTCAAGTTGTTGGTTTCGAGTATCAGACTTGCGAAAATGTTGATGGTTCCTCAACCATTCCTTATTTTCACACTTCCATATCTCGCGAACGGATTGACGAACTCGAGAATTTCCTGTTGCATCTGAAAGCAGAAACTCGCCCGATTACAACGGTGTGTGTACTTTTCCCCTAGGCCATTCCAGTTGTTGGTTTCGAGTATCAGACCAGCGAAAATTTTGATGGTTTCTCTAGCATTCCTTAATTTCAAACTTCCATATCTCACGAACGGATTGACGAACTCGAGAATTTCCTATTGCATCTGAATGCAGAAACTCGCCCCATTACAACGGTATGTGTATTTTTGCCCTAGGCCATAGTAGTTGTTGGTTTCGAGTATCAGACCAGCGAAAATTTTGATGGTTTCTCAACCATTCCTTAACTTCAAACTCCCATATCTCGCGAACGGATTGACGAACTCGAGAAATTCCTGTTGCATCTGAAAGTAGAAACTCGCCCGATTACAATGGTATGTGTATTTTTGCCCTAGGCCATAGTAGTTGTTGGTTTCGAGTATCAGACCAGCGAAAATTTTGATGGTTTCTCAACCATTCCTTAACTTCAAACTCCCATATCTCGCGAACGGATTGACGAACTCGAGAAATTCCTGTTGCATCTGAAAGTAGAAACTCGCCCGATTACAATGGTATGTGTATTTTTCCCCTAGACATTTGTAGTTATTGGTTTCGAGTATCAGATTTGCGAAAATTTTGATGGTGTCTCATGCATTCCTTAACTTCAAACTTCCATATCCCGCGAACGGATGGACGAACTCGAGAAATTCCGGTTGCATGTGAAAGTAGAAAGTCGCCCGATTACAACGGTATGTGTATTTTTCCCCTAGGCCTTTGAAGTTATTGGTTTCGAGTATCAGACTTGCGAAAATTTTGATGGTTTCTCAACCATTCCTTAATTTCCAACTCCGATATCTCGCGAACGGATTGACGAACTCGAGAATTTCCTATTGCATCTGAAAGCAGAAACTCGCCCGATTACAACGGTATGTGTATTTTTCCCCTAGGCCCTAGTAGTTATTGATTTCAAGTATCCGACTTGCGGAAAATTGTGATGGTTTCTCAACCATTCCTTAACTTCAAACACCCATATCTCGCGAACGGATTGACGAACTCGAGAAATTCCTGTTGCATCTGGAAGTAGAAACTCGCCCGATTACAAAGATATGTGTGTTTTCCCCCTAGGCCTTTGTAGTTGTTTGTTTCGAGTATCAGACCAGCGAAAATTTTGATGGATCCTCAACCATTCCTTAACTTCACACTTCCATATCTCGCGAACGGATTGACGAACTCGAGAATTTCCTATTGCATCTGAACGCAGAAACTCGCCCGATTACAATGGTATGTGTATTTTTCCCCTAAGCCCTAGTAGTTATTGATTTCAAGTATCAGACTTGCGAAAATTTTGATGGTTTCTCAACCATTCCTTAATTTCCAACTCCCATATCTCGCAAACGGATTGACGAACTCGAGAAATTCCTGTTGCATCTGAAAGTAGAAACTCGCCCGATTACAACGGTATGTGTATTTTTACCCTAGGCATTTGTAGTTATTGGTTTCGAGTATCAGACTTGCGAAAATTTTGATGGTTTCTCAACCATTCCTTAACTTCAAACTCCCATATCTCGCGAACGGATTGACGAACTCGAGAAATTCCTGTTGCATCTGAAAGTAGAAACTCGCCCGATTACAATGATATGTGTACTTTTCCCCTAGGCCATTCCAGTTACTGGTTTCGAGTATCAGACTTGCGAAAATTTTGATGGTTTCTCATGCATTCCTTAACTTCACACTTCCATATCTCGCGAACGGATTGACGAACTCGAGAATTTCCTATTGCATCTGAACGCAGAAACTCGCCCGATTACAATGGTATGTGTATTTTTCCCCTAAGCCCTAGTAGTTATTGATTTCAAGTATCAGACTTGCGAAAATTTTGATGGTTTCTCAACCATTCCTTAATTTCCAACTCCCATATCTCGCAAACGGATTGACGAACTCGAGAATTTCCTATTGCATCTGAAAGCAGAAACTCGCCCGATTACAACGGTGTGTGTACTTTTCCCCTAGGCCATTCCAGTTGTTGGTTTCGAGTATCAGACCAGCGAAAATTTTGATGGTTTCCCATGCATTCCTTAACTTCAAACTTCTATATCTCGCGAACGGATTGACGAACTCGAGAATTTACTATTACATCTGAAAGCAGAAACTCGCCCGATTACAACGGTGTGTGTACTTTTCCCCTAGGCCATTCAAGTTGTTGGTTTCGAGTATCAGACCAGCGAAAATTTTGATGGTTTCTCATGCATTCCTTAACTTCAAACTTTAATATCTCGCGAACGGATTGACGAACTCGAGAATTTCCTATTGCATCTGACAGCAGAAACCCGCCCGATTACAATGGTATGTGTATTTTTCCCCTAGGCATTTGTAGTTATTGGTTTCGAGTATCAGACTTGCGAAAATTTTGATGGTTTCTCAACCATTCCTTAACTTCAAACTCCCATATCTCGCGAACGGATTGACGAACTCGAGAAATTCCTGTTGCATCTGAAAGTAGAAACTCGCCCGATTACAACGGAATGTGTATTTTTCCCCTAGGCCTTTGAAGTTATTGGTTTCGAGTATCAGACTTGCGAAAATGTTGATGGTTCCTCAACCATTCCTTATTTTCACACTTCCATATCTCGCGAACGGATTGACGAACTCGAGAATTTCCTGTTGCATCTGAAAGCAGAAACTCGCCCGATTACAACGGTGTGTGTACTTTTCCCCTAGGCCATTCCAGTTGTTGGTTTCGAGTATCAGACCAGCGAAAATTTTGATGGTTTCTCTAGCATTCCTTAACTTCAAACTTCCATATCTCACGAACGGATTGACGAACTCGAGAATTTCCTATTGCATCTGAATGCAGAAACTCGCCCCATTACAACGGTATGTGTATTTTTGCCCTAGGCCATAGTAGTTGTTGGTTTCGAGTATCAGACCAGCGAAAATTTTGATGGTTTCTCATGCATTCCTTAACTTCAAACTTTCATATCTCGCGAACGGATTGACGAACTCGAGAATTTCCTATTGCATCTGACAGCAGAAACCCGCCCGATTACAATGGTATGTGTATTTTTCCCCTAGGCATTTGTAGTTATTGGTTTCGAGTATCAGACTTGCGAAAATTTTGATGGTGTCTCATGCATTCCTTAACTTCAAACTTCCATATCCCGCGAACGGATGGACGAACTCGAGAAATTCCGGTTGCATGTGAAAGTAGAAAGTCGCCCGATTACAACGGTATGTGTATTTTTCCCCTAGGCCTTTGAAGTTATTGGTTTCGAGTATCAGACTTGCGAAAATTTTGATGGTTTCTCAACCATTCCTTATTTTCACACTTCCATATCTCGCGAACGGATTGACGAACTCGAGAATTTCCTGTTGCATCTGAAAGCAGAAACTCGCCCGATTACAACGGTGTGTGTACTTTTCCCCTAGGCCATTCCAGTTGTTGGTTTCGAGTATCAGACCAGCGAAAATTTTGATGGTTTCTCTAGCATTCCTTAACTTCAAACTTCCATATCTCACGAACGGATTGACGAACTCGAGAATTTCCTATTGCATCTGGATGCACAAACTCGCCCCATTACAACGGTATGTGTATTTTTGCCCTAGGCCATAGTAGTTGTTGGTTTCGAGTATCAGACCAGCGAAAATTTTGATAGTTTCTCATGCATTCCTTAACTTCAAACTTTCATATCTCGCGAACGGATTGACGAACTCGAGAATTTCCTATTGCATCTGACAGCAGAAACCCGCCCGATTACAATGGTATGTGTATTTTTCCCCTAGGCATTTGTAGTTATTGGTTTCGAGTATCAGACTTGCGAAAATTTTGATGGTTTCTCAACCATTCCTTAACTTCAAACTCCCATATCTCGCGAACGGATTGACGAACTCGAGAAATTCCTGTTGCATCTGAAAGTAGAAACTCGCCCGATTACAACGGAATGTGTATTTTTCCCCTAGGCCTTTGAAGTTATTGGTTTCGAGTATCAGACTTGCGAAAATGTTGATGGTTCCTCAACCATTCCTTATTTTCACACTTCCATATCTCGCGAACGGATTGACGAACTCGAGAATTTCCTGTTGCATCTGAAAGCAGAAACTCGCCCGATTACAACGGTGTGTGTACTTTTCCCCTAGGCCATTCCAGTTGTTGGTTTCGAGTATCAGACCAGCGAAAATTTTGATGGTTTCTCTAGCATTCCTTAACTTCAAACTTCCATATCTCACGAACGGATTGACGAACTCGAGAATTTCCTATTGCATCTGAATGCAGAAACTCGCCCCATTACAACGGTATGTGTATTTTTGCCCTAGGCCATAGTAGTTGTTGGTTTCGAGTATCAGACCAGCGAAAATTTTGATGGTTTCTCATGCATTCCTTAACTTCAAACTTTCATATCTCGCGAACGGATTGACGAACTCGAGAATTTCCTATTGCATCTGACAGCAGAAACCCGCCCGATTACAATGGTATGTGTATTCTTCCCCTAGGCATTTGTAGTTATTGGTTTCGAGTATCAGACTTGCGAAAATTTTGATGGTTTCTCAACCATTCCTTAACTTCAAACTCCCATATCTCGCGAACGGATTGACGAACTCGAGAAATTCCTGTTGCATCTGAAAGTAGAAACTCGCCCGATTATAATGGTATGTGTATTTTTCCCCTAGACATTTGTAGTTATTGGTTTCGAGTATCAGACTTGCGAAAATTTTGATGGTGTCTCATGCATTCCTTAACTTCAAACTTCCATATCCCGCGAACGGATGGACGAACTCGAGAAATTCCGGTTGCATGTGAAAGTAGAATGTCGCCCGATTACAACGGTATGTGTATTTTTCCCCTAGGCCTTTGAAGTTATTGGTTTCGAGTATCAGACTTGCGAAAATTTTGATGGTGTCTCATGCATTCCTTAACTTCAAACTTCCATATCCCGCGAACGGATGGACGAACTCGAGAAATTCCGGTTGCATGTGAAAGTAGAAAGTCGCCCGATTACAACGGTATGTGTATTTTTCCCCTAGGCCTTTGAAGTTATTGGTTTCGAGTATCAGACTTGCGAAAATTTTGATGGTTTCTCAACCATTCCTTATTTTCACACTTCCATATCTCGCGAACGGATTGACGAACTCGAGAATTTCCTGTTGCATCTGAAAGCAGAAACTCGCCCGATTACAACGGTGTGTGTACTTTTCCCCTAGGCCATTCCAGTTGTTGGTTTCGAGTATCAGACCAGCGAAAATTTTGATGGTTTCTCTAGCATTCCTTAACTTCAAACTTCCATATCTCACGAACGGATTGACGAACTCGAGAATTTCCTATTGCATCTGAATGCAGAAACTCGCCCCATTACAACGGTATGTGTATTTTTGCCCTAGGCCATAGTAGTTGTTGGTTTCGAGTATCAGACCAGCGAAAATTTTGATGGTTTCTCATGCATTCCTTAACTTCAAACTTTCATATCTCGCGAACGGATTGACGAACTCGAGAATTTCCTATTGCATCTGACAGCAGAAACCCGCCCGATTACAATGGTATGTGTATTTTTCCCCTAGGCATTTGTAGTTATTGGTTTCGAGTATCAGACTTGCGAAAATTTTGATGGTTTCTCAACCATTCCTTAACTTCAAACTCCCATATCTCGCGAACGGATTGACGAACTCGAGAAATTCCTGTTGCATCTGAAAGTAGAAACTCGCCCGATTACAACGGAATGTGTATTTTTCCCCTAGGCCTTTGAAGTTATTGGTTTCGAGTATCAGACTTGCGAAAATGTTGATGGTTCCTCAACCATTCCTTATTTTCACACTTCCATATCTCGCGAACGGATTGACGAACTCGAGAATTTCCTGTTGCATCTGAAAGCAGAAACTCGCCCGATTACAACGGTGTGTGTACTTTTCCCCTAGGCCATTCCAGTTGTTGGTTTCGAGTATCAGACCAGCGAAAATTTTGATGGTTTCTCTAGCATTCCTTAACTTCAAACTTCCATATCTCACGAACGGATTGACGAACTCGAGAATTTCCTATTGCATCTGAATGCAGAAACTCGCCCCATTACAACGGTATGTGTATTTTTGCCCTAGGCCATAGTAGTTGTTGGTTTCGAGTATCAGACCAGCGAAAATTTTGATGGTTTCTCATGCATTCCTTAACTTCAAACTTTCATGTCTCGCGAACGGATTGACGAACTCGAGAATTTCCTATTGCATCTGACAGCAGAAACTCGCCCGATTACAATGGTATGTGTATTTTTCCCCTAGACATTTGTAGTTATTGGTTTCGAGTATCAGATTTGCGAAAATTTTGATGGTGTCTCATGCATTCCTTAACTTCAAACTTCCATATCCCGCGAACGGATGGACGAACTCGAGAAATTCCGGTTGCATGTTAAAGTAGAAAGTCGCCCGATTACAACGGTATGTGTATTTTTCCCCTAGGCCTTTGAAGTTATTGGTTTCGAGTATCAGACTTGCGAAAATTTTGATGGTTTCTCAACCATTCCTTATTTTCACACTTCCATATCTCGCGAACGGATTGTCGAACTCGAGAATTTCCTGTTGCATCTGAAAGCAGAAACTCGCCCGATTACAACGGTGTGTGTACTTTTCCCCTAGGCCATTCCAGTTGTTGGTTTCGAGTATCAGACCAGCGAAAATTTTGATGATTTCCCAAGCATTCCTTAACTTCAAACTTCCATATCTCGCGAACGGATTGACGAACTCGAGAATTTCCTATTGCATCTGACAGCAGAAACTCGCCCGATTACAATGGTATGTGTATTTTTCCCCTAGGCATTTATAGTTATTGATTTCGAGTATCAGACTTCCGAAAATTTTGATGGTTTCTCAACCATTCCTTAATTTCCAACTCCCATATCTCGCGAACGGATTGACGAACTCGAGAATTTCCTATTGCATCTGAAAGCAGAAACTCGCCCGATTACAACGGTATGTGTATTTTTCCCCTAGGCCCTAGAAGTTATTGATTTCAAGTATCAGACTTGCGGAAAATTTTGATGCTTTCTCAACCATTCCTTAACTTCAAACACCCATATCTCGCGAACGGATTGACGAACTCGAGAAATTGCTGTTGCATCTGGAAGTAGAAACACGCCCGATTACAAAGATATGTGTCTTTTCCCCCTAGGCCTTTGTAGTTGTTTGTTTCGACTATCAGACCAGCGAAAATTTTGATGGTTTCTCAACCATTCCTTAACTTCAAACTCCCATATCTCGCGAACGGATTGACGAACTCGAGAATTTCCTATTGCATCTGAAAGCAGAAACTCGCCCGATTACAAAGATATGTGTGTTTTCCACCTAGGCCTTTGTAGTTGTTGGTTTCGAGTATCAGACTTGCGAAAATTTTGATGGTTTCTCAACCATTCCATAACTTCAAACTCCCATATCTCGCGAACGGATTGACGAACTCGAGAAATTCCTGTTGCATCTGAAAGTAGAAACTTGCCCGATTACAACGGTATGTGTATTTTTGCCGTAGGCCATTGTAGTTATTGGATTCGCGTATCGGACTTGCGAAAATTTTGATGATTTCTCAACCATTCCTTAACTTCAAATTCCCATATCCCGCGAACGGATTGACGAACACGAGAAATTCCTGTTGCATCTGAATGCAGAAACTCGCCCGATTACAACGGTATGTGTATTTTTCCCCTAGGCCCTAGTAGTTATTGATTTCAAGTATCAGACTTGCGGAAAATTGTGATGGTTTCTCAACCATTCCTTAACTTCAAACACCCATATCTCGCGAACGGATTGACGAACTCGAGAAATTCCTGTTGCATCTGGAAGTAGAAACTCGCCCGATTACAAAGATATGTGTGTTTTCCCCCTAGGCCTTTGTAGTTGTTTGTTTCGAGTATCAGACTTGCGAAAATTTTGATGGTTTCTCAACCATTCCTTAACTTCAAACTCCCATATCTCGCGAACGGATTGACGAACTCGAGAAATTCCTGTTGCATCTGAAAGTAGAAACTCGCCAGATTACAATGATATGTGTACTTTTCCCCTAGGCCATTCCAGTTACTGGTTTCGAGTATCAGACTTGCGAAAATTTTGATGGTTTCTCATGCATTCCTTAACTTCACACTTCCATATCTCGCGAACGGATTGACGAACTCGAGAATTTCCTATTGCATCTGAACGCAGAAACTCGCCCGATTACAATGGTATGTGTATTTTTCCCCTAAGCCCTAGTAGTTATTGATTTCAAGTATCAGACTTGCGAAAATTTTGATGGTTTCTCAACCATTCCTTAATTTCCAACTCCCATATCTCGCGAACGGATTGACGAACTCGAGAAATTCCTGTTGCATCTGAAAGTAGAAACTCGCCCGATTACAACGGAATGTGTATTTTTCCCCTAGGCCTTTGAAGTTATTGGTTTCGAGTATCAGACTTGCGAAAATGTTGATGGTTCCTCAACCATTCCTTATTTTCAAACTTCCATATCTCACGAACAGATTGACGAACTCGAGAATTTCCTGTTGCATCTGAAAGCAGAAACTCGCCCGATTACAACGGTGTGTGTACTTTTCCCCTAGGCCATTCCAGTTGTTGGTTTCGAGTATCAGACCAGCGAAAATTTTGATGGTTTCTCTAGCATTCCTTAACTTCAAACTTCCATATCTCACGAACGGATTGACGAACTCGAGAATTTCCTATTGCATCTGAACGCAGAAACTCGCCCGATTACAATGGTATGTGTATTTTTCCCCTAAGCCCTAGTAGTTATTGATTTCAAGTATCAGACTTGCGAAAATTTTGATGGTTTCTCAACCATTCCTTAATTTCCAACTCCCATATCTCGCGAACGGATTGACGAACTCGAGAAATTCCTGTTGCATCTGAAAGTAGAAACTCGCCCGATTACAACGGAATGTGTATTTTTCCCCTAGGCCTTTGAAGTTATTGGTTTCGAGTATCAGACTTGCGAAAATGTTGATGGTTCCTCAACCATTCCTTATTTTCAAACTTCCATATCTCACGAACAGATTGACGAACTCGAGAATTTCCTGTTGCATCTGAAAGCAGAAACTCGCCCGATTACAACGGTGTGTGTACTTTTCCCCTAGGCCATTCCAGTTGTTGGTTTCGAGTATCAGACCAGCGAAAATTTTGATGGTTTCTCTAGCATTCCTTAACTTCAAACTTCCATATCTCACGAACGGATTGACGAACTCGAGAATTTCCTATTGCATCTGAATGCAGAAACTCGCCCCATTACAACGGTATGTGTATTTTTGCCCTAGGCCATAGTAGTTGTTGGTTTCGAGTATCAGACCAGCGAAAATTTTGATGGTTTCTCATGCATTCCTTAACTTCAAACTTTCATATCTCGCGAACGGATTGACGAACTCGAGAATTTCCTATTGCATCTGACAGCAGAAACCCGCCCGATTACAATGGTATGTGTATTTTTCCCCTAGGCATTTGTAGTTATTGGTTTCGAGTATCAGACTTGCGAAAATTTTGATGGTTTCTCAACCATTCCTTAACTTCAAACTCCCATATCTCGCGAACGGATTGACGAACTCGAGAAATTCCTGTTGCATCTGAAAGTAGAAACTCGCCCGATTATAATGGTATGTGTATTTTTCCCCTAGACATTTGTAGTTATTGGTTTCGAGTATCAGACTTGCGAAAATTTTGATGTTGTCTCATGCATTCCTTAACTTCAAACTTCCATATCCCGCGAACGGATGGACGAACTCGAGAAATTCCGGTTGCATGTGAAAGTAGAAAGTCGCCCGATTACAACGGTATGTGTATTTTTCCCCTAGGCCTTTGAAGTTATTGGTTTCGAGTATCAGACTTGCGAAAATTTTGATGGTGTCTCATGCATTCCTTAACTTCAAACTTCCATATCCCGCGAACGGATGGACGAACTCGAGAAATTCCGGTTGCATGTGAAAGTAGAAAGTCGCCCGATTACAACGGTATGTGTATTTTTCCCCTAGGCCTTTGAAGTTATTGGTTTCGAGTATCAGACTTGCGAAAATTTTGATGGTTTCTCAACCATTCCTTATTTTCACACTTCCATATCTCGCGAACGGATTGACGAACTCGAGAATTTCCTGTTGCATCTGAAAGCAGAAACTCGCCCGATTACAACGGTGTGTGTACTTTTCCCCTAGGCCATTCCAGTTGTTGGTTTCGAGTATCAGACCAGCGAAAATTTTGATGGTTTCTCTAGCATTCCTTAACTTCAAACTTCCATATCTCACGAACGGATTGACGAACTCGAGAATTTCCTATTGCATCTGAATGCAGAAACTCGCCCCATTACAACGGTATGTGTATTTTTGCCCTAGGCCATAGTAGTTGTTGGTTTCGAGTATCAGACCAGCGAAAATTTTGATGGTTTCTCATGCATTCCTTAACTTCAAACTTTCATATCTCGCGAACGGATTGACGAACTCGAGAATTTCCTATTGCATCTGACAGCAGAAACCCGCCCGATTACAATGGTATGTGTATTTTTCCCCTAGGCATTTGTAGTTATTGGTTTCGAGTATCAGACTTGCGAAAATTTTGATGGTTTCTCAACCATTCCTTAACTTCAAACTCCCATATCTCGCGAACGGATTGACGAAGTCGAGAAATTCCGGTTGCATCTGAAAGTAGAAACTCGCCCGATTACAACGGAATGTGTATTTTTCCCCTAGGCCTTTGAAGTTATTGGTTTCGAGTATCAGACTTGCGAAAATGTTGATGGTTCCTCAACCATTCCTTATTTTCACACTTCCATATCTCGCGAACGGATTGACGAACTCGAGAATTTCCTGTTGCATCTGAAAGCAGAAACTCGCCCGATTACAACGGTGTGTGTACTTTTCCCCTAGGCCATTCCAGTTGTTGGTTTCGAGTATCAGACCAGCGAAAATTTTGATGGTTTCTCTAGCATTCCTTAACTTCAAACTTCCATATCTCACGAACGGATTGACGAACTCGAGAATTTCCTATTGCATCTGAATGCAGAAACTCGCCCCATTACAACGGTATGTGTATTTTTGCCCTAGGCCATAGTAGTTGTTGGTTTCGAGTATCAGACCAGCGAAAATTTTGATGGTTTCTCATGCATTCCTTAACTTCAAACTTTCATGTCTCGCGAACGGATTGACGAACTCGAGAATTTCCTATTGCATCTGACAGCAGAAACCCGCCCGATTACAATGGTATGTGTATTTTTCCCCTAGGCATTTGTAGTTATTGGTTTCGAGTATCAGACTTGCGAAAATTTTGATGGTTTCTCAACCATTCCTTAACTTCAAACTCCCATATCTCGCGAACGGATTGACGAACTCGAGAAATTCCTGTTGCATCTGAAAGTAGAAACTCGCCCGATTACAATGGTATGTGTATTTTTCCCCTAGACATTTGTAGTTATTGGTTTCGAGTATCAGATTTGCGAAAATTTTGATGGTGTCTCATGCATTCCTTAACTTCAAACTTCCATATCCCGCGAACGGATGGACGAACTCGAGAAATTCCGGTTGCATGTTAAAGTAGAAAGTCGCCCGATTACAACGGTATGTGTATTTTTCCCCTAGGCCTTTGAAGTTATTGGTTTCGAGTATCAGACTTGCGAAAATTTTGATGGTTTCTCAACCATTCCTTATTTTCACACTTCCATATCTCGCGAACGGATTGTCGAACTCGAGAATTTCCTGTTGCATCTGAAAGCAGAAACTCGCCCGATTACAACGGTGTGTGTACTTTTCCCCTAGGCCATTCCAGTTGTTGGTTTCGAGTATCAGACCAGCGAAAATTTTGATGATTTCCCAAGCATTCCTTAACTTCAAACTTCCATATCTCGCGAACGGATTGACGAACTCGAGAATTTCCTATTGCATCTGACAGCAGAAACTCGCCCGATTACTATGGTATGTGTATTTTTCCCCTAGGCATTTATAGTTATTGATTTCGAGTATCAGACTTCCGAAAATTTTGATGGTTTCTCAACCATTCCTTAATTTCCAACTCCCATATCTCGCGAACGGATTGACGAACTCGAGAATTTCCTATTGCATCTGAAAGCAGAAACTCGCCCGATTACAACGGTATGTGTATTTTTCCCCTAGGCCCTAGTAGTTATTGATTTCAAGTATCAGACTTGCGGAAAATTTTGATGCTTTCTCAACCATTCCTTAACTTCAAACACCCATATCTCGCGAACGGATTGACGAACTCGAGAAATTGCTGTTGCATCTGGAAGTAGAAACACGCCCGATTACAAAGATATGTGTCTTTTCCCCCTAGGCCTTTGTAGTTGTTTGTTTCGACTATCAGACCAGCGAAAATTTTGATGGTTTCTCAACCATTCCTTAACTTCAAACTCCCATATCTCGCGAACGGATTGACGAACTCGAGAATTTCCTATTGCATCTGAAAGCAGAAACTCGCCCGATTACAAAGATATGTGTGTTTTCCACCTAGGCCTTTGTAGTTGTTGGTTTCGAGTATCAGACTTGCGAAAATTTTGATGGTTTCTCAACCATTCCATAACTTCAAACTCCCATATCTCGCGAACGGATTGACGAACTCGAGAAATTCCTGTTGCATCTGAAAGTAGAAACTTGCCCGATTACAACGGTATGTGTATTTTTGCCGTAGGCCATTGTAGTTATTGGATTCGCGTATCGGACTTGCGAAAATTTTGATGATTTCTCAACCATTCCTTAACTTCAAATTCCCATATCCCGCGAACGGATTGACGAACACGAGAAATTCCTGTTGCATCTGAATGCAGAAACTCGCCCGATTACAACGGTATGTGTATTTTTCCCCTAGGCCCTAGTAGTTATTGATTTCAAGTATCAGACTTGCGGAAAATTGTGATGGTTTCTCAACCATTCCTTAACTTCAAACACCCATATCTCGCGAACGGATTGACGAACTCGAGAAATTCCTGTTGCATCTGGAAGTAGAAACTCGCCCGATTACAAAGATATGTGTGTTTTCCCCCTAGGCCTTTGTAGTTGTTTGTTTCGAGTATCAGACTTGCGAAAATTTTGATGGTTTCTCATGCATTCCTTAACTTCACACTTCCATATCTCGCGAACGGATTGACGAACTCGAGAATTTCCTATTGCATCTGAACGCAGAAACTCGCCCGATTACAATGGTATGTGTATTTTTCCCCTAAGCCCTAGTAGTTATTGATTTCAAGTATCAGACTTGCGGAAAATTTTGATGCTTTCTCAACCATTCCTTAACTTCAAACACCCATATCTCGCGAACGGATTGACGAACTCGAGAAATTGCTGTTGCATCTGGAAGTAGAAACACGCCCGATTACAAAGATATGTGTCTTTTCCCCCTAGGCCTTTGTAGTTGTTTGTTTCGACTATCAGACCAGCGAAAATTTTGATGGTTTCTCAACCATTCCTTAACTTCAAACTCCCATATCTCGCGAACGGATTGACGAACTCGAGAATTTCCTATTGCATCTGAAAGCAGAAACTCGCCCGATTACAAAGATATGTGTGTTTTCCACCTAGGCCTTTGTAGTTGTTGGTTTCGAGTATCAGACTTGCGAAAATTTTGATGGTTTCTCAACCATTCCATAACTTCAAACTCCCATATCTCGCGAACGGATTGACGAACTCGAGAAATTCCTGTTGCATCTGAAAGTAGAAACTTGCCCGATTACAACGGTATGTGTATTTTTGCCGTAGGCCATTGTAGTTATTGGATTCGCGTATCGGACTTGCGAAAATTTTGATGATTTCTCAACCATTCCTTAACTTCAAATTCCCATATCCCGCGAACGGATTGACGAACACGAGAAATTCCTGTTGCATCTGAATGCAGAAACTCGCCCGATTACAACGGTATGTGTATTTTTCCCCTAGGCCCTAGTAGTTATTGATTTCAAGTATCAGACTTGCGGAAAATTGTGATGGTTTCTCAACCATTCCTTAACTTCAAACACCCATATCTCGCGAACGGATTGACGAACTCGAGAAATTCCTGTTGCATCTGGAAGTAGAAACTCGCCCGATTACAAAGATATGTGTGTTTTCCCCCTAGGCCTTTGTAGTTGTTTGTTTCGAGTATCAGACTTGCGAAAATTTTGATGGTTTCTCAACCATTCCTTAACTTCAAACTCCCATATCTCGCGAACGGATTGACGAACTCGAGAAATTCCTGTTGCATCTGAAAGTAGAAACTCGCCAGATTACAATGATATGTGTACTTTTCCCCTAGGCCATTCCAGTTACTGGTTTCGAGTATCAGACTTGCGAAAATTTTGATGGTTTCTCATGCATTCCTTAACTTCACACTTCCATATCTCGCGAACGGATTGACGAACTCGAGAATTTCCTATTGCATCTGAACGCAGAAACTCGCCCGATTACAATGGTATGTGTATTTTTCCCCTAAGCCCTAGTAGTTATTGATTTCAAGTATCAGACTTGCGAAAATTTTGATGGTTTCTCAACCATTCCTTAATTTCCAACTCCCATATCTCGCGAACGGATTGACGAACTCGAGAAATTCCTGTTGCATCTGAAAGTAGAAACTCGCCCGATTACAACGGAATGTGTATTTTTCCCCTAGGCCTTTGAAGTTATTGGTTTCGAGTATCAGACTTGCGAAAATTTTGATGGTTTCTCAACCATTCCTTATTTTCACACTTCCATATCTCGCGAACGGATTGACGAACTCGAGAATTTCCTGTTGCATCTGAAAGCAGAAACTCGCCCGATTACAACGGTGTGTGTACTTTTCCCCTAGGCCATTCCAGTTGTTGGTTTCGAGTATCAGACCAGCGAAAATTTTGATGGTTTCTCTAGCATTCCTTAACTTCAAACTTCCATATCTCACGAACGGATTGACGAACTCGAGAATTTCCTATTGCATCTGAATGCAGAAACTCGCCCCATTACAACGGTATGTGTATTTTTGCCCTAGGCCATAGTAGTTGTTGGTTTCGAGTATCAGACCAGCGAAAATTTTGATGGTTTCTCATGCATTCCTTAACTTCAAACTTTCATATCTCGCGAACGGATTGACGAACTCGAGAATTTCCTATTGCATCTGACAGCAGAAACCCGCCCGATTACAATGGTATGTGTATTTTTCCCCTAGGCATTTGTAGTTATTGGTTTCGAGTATCAGACTTGCGAAAATTTTGATGGTTTCTCAACCATTCCTTAACTTCAAACTCCCATATCTCGCGAACGGATTGACGAACTCGAGAAATTCCTGTTGCATCTGAAAGTAGAAACTCGCCCGATTACAACGGAATGTGTATTTTTCCCCTAGGCCTTTGAAGTTATTGGTTTCGAGTATCAGACTTGCGAAAATGTTGATGGTTCCTCAACCATTCCTTATTTTCACACTTCCATATCTCGCGAACGGATTGACGAACTCGAGAATTTCCTGTTGCATCTGAAAGCAGAAACTCGCCCGATTACAACGGTGTGTGTACTTTTCCCCTAGGCCATTCCAGTTGTTGGTTTCGAGTATCAGACCAGCGAAAATTTTGATGGTTTCTCTAGCATTCCTTAACTTCAAACTTCCATATCTCACGAACGGATTGACGAACTCGAGAATTTCCTATTGCATCTGAATGCAGAAACTCGCCCCATTACAACGGTATGTGTATTTTTGCCCTAGGCCATAGTAGTTGTTGGTTTCGAGTATCAGACCAGCGAAAATTTTGATGGTTTCTCATGCATTCCTTAACTTCAAACTTTCATGTCTCGCGAACGGATTGACGAACTCGAGAATTTCCTATTGCATCTGACAGCAGAAACTCGCCCGATTACAATGGTATGTGTATTTTTCCCCTAGACATTTGTAGTTATTGGTTTCGAGTATCAGATTTGCGAAAATTTTGATGGTGTCTCATGCATTCCTTAACTTCAAACTTCCATATCCCGCGAACGGATGGACGAACTCGAGAAATTCCGGTTGCATGTTAAAGTAGAAAGTCGCCCGATTACAACGGTATGTGTATTTTTCCCCTAGGCCTTTGAAGTTATTGGTTTCGAGTATCAGACTTGCGAAAATTTTGATGGTTTCTCAACCATTCCTTATTTTCACACTTCCATATCTCGCGAACGGATTGTCGAACTCGAGAATTTCCTGTTGCATCTGAAAGCAGAAACTCGCCCGATTACAACGGTGTGTGTACTTTTCCCCTAGGCCATTCCAGTTGTTGGTTTCGAGTATCAGACCAGCGAAAATTTTGATGATTTCCCAAGCATTCCTTAACTTCAAACTTCCATATCTCGCGAACGGATTGACGAACTCGAGAATTTCCTATTGCATCTGACAGCAGAAACTCGCCCGATTACAATGGTATGTGTATTTTTCCCCTAGGCATTTATAGTTATTGATTTCGAGTATCAGACTTCCGAAAATTTTGATGGTTTCTCAACCATTCCTTAATTTCCAACTCCCATATCTCGCGAACGGATTGACGAACTCGAGAATTTCCTATTGCATCTGAAAGCAGAAACTCGCCCGATTACAACGGTATGTGTATTTTTCCCCTAGGCCCTAGAAGTTATTGATTTCAAGTATCAGACTTGCGGAAAATTTTGATGCTTTCTCAACCATTCCTTAACTTCAAACACCCATATCTCGCGAACGGATTGACGAACTCGAGAAATTGCTGTTGCATCTGGAAGTAGAAACACGCCCGATTACAAAGATATGTGTCTTTTCCCCCTAGGCCTTTGTAGTTGTTTGTTTCGACTATCAGACCAGCGAAAATTTTGATGGTTTCTCAACCATTCCTTAACTTCAAACTCCCATATCTCGCGAACGGATTGACGAACTCGAGAATTTCCTATTGCATCTGAAAGCAGAAACTCGCCCGATTACAAAGATATGTGTGTTTTCCACCTAGGCCTTTGTAGTTGTTGGTTTCGAGTATCAGACTTGCGAAAATTTTGATGGTTTCTCAACCATTCCATAACTTCAAACTCCCATATCTCGCGAACGGATTGACGAACTCGAGAAATTCCTGTTGCATCTGAAAGTAGAAACTTGCCCGATTACAACGGTATGTGTATTTTTGCCGTAGGCCATTGTAGTTATTGGATTCGCGTATCGGACTTGCGAAAATTTTGATGATTTCTCAACCATTCCTTAACTTCAAATTCCCATATCCCGCGAACGGATTGACGAACACGAGAAATTCCTGTTGCATCTGAATGCAGAAACTCGCCCGATTACAACGGTATGTGTATTTTTCCCCTAGGCCCTAGTAGTTATTGATTTCAAGTATCAGACTTGCGGAAAATTGTGATGGTTTCTCAACCATTCCTTAACTTCAAACACCCATATCTCGCGAACGGATTGACGAACTCGAGAAATTCCTGTTGCATCTGGAAGTAGAAACTCGCCCGATTACAAAGATATGTGTGTTTTCCCCCTAGGCCTTTGTAGTTGTTTGTTTCGAGTATCAGACTTGCGAAAATTTTGATGGTTTCTCAACCATTCCTTAACTTCAAACTCCCATATCTCGCGAACGGATTGACGAACTCGAGAAATTCCTGTTGCATCTGAAAGTAGAAACTCGCCAGATTACAATGATATGTGTACTTTTCCCCTAGGCCATTCCAGTTACTGGTTTCGAGTATCAGACTTGCGAAAATTTTGATGGTTTCTCATGCATTCCTTAACTTCACACTTCCATATCTCGCGAACGGATTGACGAACTCGAGAATTTCCTATTGCATCTGAACGCAGAAACTCGCCCGATTACAATGGTATGTGTATTTTTCCCCTAAGCCCTAGTAGTTATTGATTTCAAGTATCAGACTTGCGAAAATTTTGATGGTTTCTCAACCATTCCTTAATTTCCAACTCCCATATCTCGCGAACGGATTGACGAACTCGAGAAATTCCTGTTGCATCTGAAAGTAGAAACTCGCCCGATTACAACGGAATGTGTATTTTTCCCCTAGGCCTTTGAAGTTATTGGTTTCGAGTATCAGACTTGCGAAAATGTTGATGGTTCCTCAACCATTCCTTATTTTCAAACTTCCATATCTCACGAACAGATTGACGAACTCGAGAATTTCCTGTTGCATCTGAAAGCAGAAACTCGCCCGATTACAACGGTGTGTGTACTTTTCCCCTAGGCCATTCCAGTTGTTGGTTTCGAGTATCAGACCAGCGAAAATTTTGATGGTTTCTCTAGCATTCCTTAACTTCAAACTTCCATATCTCACGAACGGATTGACGAACTCGAGAATTTCCTATTGCATCTGAACGCAGAAACTCGCCCGATTACAATGGTATGTGTATTTTTCCCCTAAGCCCTAGTAGTTATTGATTTCAAGTATCAGACTTGCGAAAATTTTGATGGTTTCTCAACCATTCCTTAATTTCCAACTCCCATATCTCGCGAACGGATTGACGAACTCGAGAAATTCCTGTTGCATCTGAAAGTAGAAACTCGCCCGATTACAACGGAATGTGTATTTTTCCCCTAGGCCTTTGAAGTTATTGGTTTCGAGTATCAGACTTGCGAAAATGTTGATGGTTCCTCAACCATTCCTTATTTTCAAACTTCCATATCTCACGAACAGATTGACGAACTCGAGAATTTCCTGTTGCATCTGAAAGCAGAAACTCGCCCGATTACAACGGTGTGTGTACTTTTCCCCTAGGCCATTCCAGTTGTTGGTTTCGAGTATCAGACCAGCGAAAATTTTGATGGTTTCTCTAGCATTCCTTAACTTCAAACTTCCATATCTCACGAACGGATTGACGAACTCGAGAATTTCCTATTGCATCTGAATGCAGAAACTCGCCCCATTACAACGGTATGTGTATTTTTGCCCTAGGCCATAGTAGTTGTTGGTTTCGAGTATCAGACCAGCGAAAATTTTGATGGTTTCTCATGCATTCCTTAACTTCAAACTTTCATATCTCGCGAACGGATTGACGAACTCGAGAATTTCCTATTGCATCTGACAGCAGAAACCCGCCCGATTACAATGGTATGTGTATTTTTCCCCTAGGCATTTGTAGTTATTGGTTTCGAGTATCAGACTTGCGAAAATTTTGATGGTTTCTCAACCATTCCTTAACTTCAAACTCCCATATCTCGCGAACGGATTGACGAACTCGAGAAATTCCTGTTGCATCTGAAAGTAGAAACTCGCCCGATTATAATGGTATGTGTATTTTTCCCCTAGACATTTGTAGTTATTGGTTTCGAGTATCAGACTTGCGAAAATTTTGATGTTGTCTCATGCATTCCTTAACTTCAAACTTCCATATCCCGCGAACGGATGGACGAACTCGAGAAATTCCGGTTGCATGTGAAAGTAGAAAGTCGCCCGATTACAACGGTATGTGTATTTTTCCCCTAGGCCTTTGAAGTTATTGGTTTCGAGTATCAGACTTGCGAAAATTTTGATGGTGTCTCATGCATTCCTTAACTTCAAACTTCCATATCCCGCGAACGGATGGACGAACTCGAGAAATTCCGGTTGCATGTGAAAGTAGAAAGTCGCCCGATTACAACGGTATGTGTATTTTTCCCCTAGGCCTTTGAAGTTATTGGTTTCGAGTATCAGACTTGCGAAAATTTTGATGGTTTCTCAACCATTCCTTATTTTCACACTTCCATATCTCGCGAACGGATTGACGAACTCGAGAATTTCCTGTTGCATCTGAAAGCAGAAACTCGCCCGATTACAACGGTGTGTGTACTTTTCCCCTAGGCCATTCCAGTTGTTGGTTTCGAGTATCAGACCAGCGAAAATTTTGATGGTTTCTCTAGCATTCCTTAACTTCAAACTTCCATATCTCACGAACGGATTGACGAACTCGAGAATTTCCTATTGCATCTGAATGCAGAAACTCGCCCCATTACAACGGTATGTGTATTTTTGCCCTAGGCCATAGTAGTTGTTGGTTTCGAGTATCAGACCAGCGAAAATTTTGATGGTTTCTCATGCATTCCTTAACTTCAAACTTTCATATCTCGCGAACGGATTGACGAACTCGAGAATTTCCTATTGCATCTGACAGCAGAAACCCGCCCGATTACAATGGTATGTGTATTTTTCCCCTAGGCATTTGTAGTTATTGGTTTCGAGTATCAGACTTGCGAAAATTTTGATGGTTTCTCAACCATTCCTTAACTTCAAACTCCCATATCTCGCGAACGGATTGACGAAGTCGAGAAATTCCGGTTGCATCTGAAAGTAGAAACTCGCCCGATTACAACGGAATGTGTATTTTTCCCCTAGGCCTTTGAAGTTATTGGTTTCGAGTATCAGACTTGCGAAAATGTTGATGGTTCCTCAACCATTCCTTATTTTCACACTTCCATATCTCGCGAACGGATTGACGAACTCGAGAATTTCCTGTTGCATCTGAAAGCAGAAACTCGCCCGATTACAACGGTGTGTGTACTTTTCCCCTAGGCCATTCCAGTTGTTGGTTTCGAGTATCAGACCAGCGAAAATTTTGATGGTTTCTCTAGCATTCCTTAACTTCAAACTTCCATATCTCACGAACGGATTGACGAACTCGAGAATTTCCTATTGCATCTGAATGCAGAAACTCGCCCCATTACAACGGTATGTGTATTTTTGCCCTAGGCCATAGTAGTTGTTGGTTTCGAGTATCAGACCAGCGAAAATTTTGATGGTTTCTCATGCATTCCTTAACTTCAAACTTTCATGTCTCGCGAACGGATTGACGAACTCGAGAATTTCCTATTGCATCTGACAGCAGAAACCCGCCCGATTACAATGGTATGTGTATTTTTCCCCTAGGCATTTGTAGTTATTGGTTTCGAGTATCAGACTTGCGAAAATTTTGATGGTTTCTCAACCATTCCTTAACTTCAAACTCCCATATCTCGCGAACGGATTGACGAACTCGAGAAATTCCTGTTGCATCTGAAAGTAGAAACTCGCCCGATTACAATGGTATGTGTATTTTTCCCCTAGACATTTGTAGTTATTGGTTTCGAGTATCAGATTTGCGAAAATTTTGATGGTGTCTCATGCATTCCTTAACTTCAAACTTCCATATCCCGCGAACGGATGGACGAACTCGAGAAATTCCGGTTGCATGTTAAAGTAGAAAGTCGCCCGATTACAACGGTATGTGTATTTTTCCCCTAGGCCTTTGAAGTTATTGGTTTCGAGTATCAGACTTGCGAAAATTTTGATGGTTTCTCAACCATTCCTTATTTTCACACTTCCATATCTCGCGAACGGATTGTCGAACTCGAGAATTTCCTGTTGCATCTGAAAGCAGAAACTCGCCCGATTACAACGGTGTGTGTACTTTTCCCCTAGGCCATTCCAGTTGTTGGTTTCGAGTATCAGACCAGCGAAAATTTTGATGATTTCCCAAGCATTCCTTAACTTCAAACTTCCATATCTCGCGAACGGATTGACGAACTCGAGAATTTCCTATTGCATCTGACAGCAGAAACTCGCCCGATTACTATGGTATGTGTATTTTTCCCCTAGGCATTTATAGTTATTGATTTCGAGTATCAGACTTCCGAAAATTTTGATGGTTTCTCAACCATTCCTTAATTTCCAACTCCCATATCTCGCGAACGGATTGACGAACTCGAGAATTTCCTATTGCATCTGAAAGCAGAAACTCGCCCGATTACAACGGTATGTGTATTTTTCCCCTAGGCCCTAGTAGTTATTGATTTCAAGTATCAGACTTGCGGAAAATTTTGATGCTTTCTCAACCATTCCTTAACTTCAAACACCCATATCTCGCGAACGGATTGACGAACTCGAGAAATTGCTGTTGCATCTGGAAGTAGAAACACGCCCGATTACAAAGATATGTGTCTTTTCCCCCTAGGCCTTTGTAGTTGTTTGTTTCGACTATCAGACCAGCGAAAATTTTGATGGTTTCTCAACCATTCCTTAACTTCAAACTCCCATATCTCGCGAACGGATTGACGAACTCGAGAATTTCCTATTGCATCTGAAAGCAGAAACTCGCCCGATTACAAAGATATGTGTGTTTTCCACCTAGGCCTTTGTAGTTGTTGGTTTCGAGTATCAGACTTGCGAAAATTTTGATGGTTTCTCAACCATTCCATAACTTCAAACTCCCATATCTCGCGAACGGATTGACGAACTCGAGAAATTCCTGTTGCATCTGAAAGTAGAAACTTGCCCGATTACAACGGTATGTGTATTTTTGCCGTAGGCCATTGTAGTTATTGGATTCGCGTATCGGACTTGCGAAAATTTTGATGATTTCTCAACCATTCCTTAACTTCAAATTCCCATATCCCGCGAACGGATTGACGAACACGAGAAATTCCTGTTGCATCTGAATGCAGAAACTCGCCCGATTACAACGGTATGTGTATTTTTCCCCTAGGCCCTAGTAGTTATTGATTTCAAGTATCAGACTTGCGGAAAATTGTGATGGTTTCTCAACCATTCCTTAACTTCAAACACCCATATCTCGCGAACGGATTGACGAACTCGAGAAATTCCTGTTGCATCTGGAAGTAGAAACTCGCCCGATTACAAAGATATGTGTGTTTTCCCCCTAGGCCTTTGTAGTTGTTTGTTTCGAGTATCAGACTTGCGAAAATTTTGATGGTTTCTCATGCATTCCTTAACTTCACACTTCCATATCTCGCGAACGGATTGACGAACTCGAGAATTTCCTATTGCATCTGAACGCAGAAACTCGCCCGATTACAATGGTATGTGTATTTTTCCCCTAAGCCCTAGTAGTTATTGATTTCAAGTATCAGACTTGCGAAAATTTTGATGGTTTCTCAACCATTCCTTAATTTCCAACTCCCATATCTCGCGAACGGATTGACGAACTCGAGAAATTCCTGTTGCATCTGAAAGTAGAAACTCGCCCGATTACAACGGAATGTGTATTTTTCCCCTAGGCCTTTGAAGTTATTGGTTTCGAGTATCAGACTTGCGAAAATGTTGATGGTTCCTCAACCATTCCTTATTTTCAAACTTCCATATCTCACGAACAGATTGACGAACTCGAGAATTTCCTGTTGCATCTGAAAGCAGAAACTCGCCCGATTACAACGGTGTGTGTACTTTTCCCCTAGGCCATTCCAGTTGTTGGTTTCGAGTATCAGACCAGCGAAAATTTTGATGGTTTCTCTAGCATTCCTTAACTTCAAACTTCCATATCTCACGAACGGATTGACGAACTCGAGAATTTCCTATTGCATCTGAATGCAGAAACTCGCCCCATTACAACGGTATGTGTATTTTTGCCCTAGGCCATAGTAGTTGTTGGTTTCGAGTATCAGACCAGCGAAAATTTTGATGGTTTCTCATGCATTCCTTATCTTCAAACTTTCATATCTCGCGAACGGATTGACGAACTCGAGAATTTCCTATTGCATCTGACAGCAGAAACCCGGCCGATTACAATGGTATGTGTATTTTTCCCCTAGGCATTTGTAGTTATTGGTTTCGAGTATCAGACTTGCGAAAATTTTGATGGTTTCTCAACCATTCCTTAACTTCAAACTCCCATATCTCGCGAACGGATTGACGAACTCGAGAAATTCCTGTTGCATCTGAAAGTAGAAACTCGCCCGATTACAATGGTATGTGTATTTTTCCCCTAGACATTTGTAGTTCTTGGTTTCGAGTATCAGATTTGCGAAAATTTTGATGGTGTCTCATGCATTCCTTAACTTCAAACTTCCATATCCCGCGAACGGATGGACGAACTCGAGAAATTCCGGTTGCATGTGAAAGTAGAAAGTCGCCCGATTACAACGGTATGTGTATTTTTCCCCTAGGCCTTTGAAGTTATTGGTTTCGAGTATCAGACTTGCGAAAATTTTGATGGTTTCTCAACCATTCCTTATTTTCACACTTCCATATCTCGCGAACGGATTGTCGAACTCGAGAATTTCCTGTTGCATCTGAAAGCAGAAACTCGCCCGATTACAACGGTGTGTGTACTTTTCCCCTAGGCCATTCCGGTTGTTGGTTTCGAGTATCAGACCAGCGAAAATTTTGATGATTTCCCAAGCATTCCTTAACTTCAAACTTCCATATCTCGCGAACGTATTGACGAACTCGAGAATTTCCTATTGCATCTGACAGCAGAAACTCGCCCGATTACAATGGTATGTGTATTTTTCCCCTAGGCATTTATAGTTATTGATTTCGAGTATCAGACTTCCGAAAATTTTGATGGTTTCTCAACCATTCCTTAATTTCCAACTCCCATATCTCGCGAACGGATTGACGAACTCGAGAATTTCCTATTGCATCTGAAAGCAGAAACTCGCCCGATTACAACGGTATGTGTATTTTTCCCCTAGGCCCTAGTAGTTATTGATTTCAAGTATCAGACTTGCGGAAAATTTTGATGCTTTCTCAACCATTCCTTAACTTCAAACACCCATATCTCGCGAACGGATTGACGAACTCGAGAAATTCCTGTTGCATCTGAAAGTAGAAACTTGCCCGATTACAACGGTATGTGTATTTTTGCCGTAGGCCATTGTAGTTATTGGATTCGCGTATCGGACTTGCGAAAATTTTGATGATTTCTCAACCATTCCTTAACTTCAAATTCCCATATCCCGCGAACGGATTGACGAACACGAGAAATTCCTGTTGCATCTGAATGCAGAAACTCGCCCGATTACAACGGTATGTGTATTTTTCCCCTAGGCCCTAGTAGTTATTGATTTCAAGTATCAGACTTGCGGAAAATTGTGATGGTTTCTCAACCATTCCTTAACTTCAAACACCCATATCTCGCGAACGGATTGACGAACTCGAGAAATTCCTGTTGCATCTGGAAGTAGAAACTCGCCCGATTACAAAGATATGTGTGTTTTCCCCCTAGGCCTTTGTAGTTGTTTGTTTCGAGTATCAGACTTGCGAAAATTTTGATGGTTTCTCAACCATTCCTTAACTTCAAACTCCCATATCTCGCGAACGGATTGACGAACTCGAGAAATTCCTGTTGCATCTGAAAGTAGAAACTCGCCAGATTACAATGATATGTGTACTTTTCCCCTAGGCCATTCCAGTTACTGGTTTCGAGTATCAGACTTGCGAAAATTTTGATGGTTTCTCATGCATTCCTTAACTTCACACTTCCATATCTCGCGAACGGATTGACGAACTCGAGAATTTCCTATTGCATCTGAACGCAGAAACTCGCCCGATTACAATGGTATGTGTATTTTTCCCCTAAGCCCTAGTAGTTATTGATTTGAAGTATCAGACTTGCGAAAATTTTGATGGTTTCTCAACCATTCCTTAATTTCCAACTCCCATATCTCGCGAACGGATTGACGAACTCGAGAAATTCCTGTTGCATCTGAAAGTAGAAACTCGCCCGATTACAACGGAATGTGTATTTTTCCCCTAGGCCTTTGAAGTTATTGGTTTCGAGTATCAGACTTGCGAAAATGTTGATGGTTCCTCAACCATTCCTTATTTTCAAACTTCCATATCTCACGAACAGATTGACGAACTCGAGAATTTCCTGTTGCATCTGAAAGCAGAAACTCGCCCGATTACAACGGTGTGTGTACTTTTCCCCTAGGCCATTCCAGTTGTTGGTTTCGAGTATCAGACCAGCGAAAATTTTGATGGTTTCTCTAGCATTCCTTAACTTCAAACTTCCATATCTCACGAACGGATTGACGAACTCGAGAATTTCCTATTGCATCTGAACGCAGAAACTCGCCCGATTACAATGGTATGTGTATTTTTCCCCTAAGCCCTAGTAGTTATTGATTTCAAGTATCAGACTTGCGAAAATTTTGATGGTTTCTCAACCATTCCTTAATTTCCAACTCCCATATCTCGCGAACGGATTGACGAACTCGAGAAATTCCTGTTGCATCTGAAAGTAGAAACTCGCCCGATTACAACGGAATGTGTATTTTTCCCCTAGGCCTTTGAAGTTATTGGTTTCGAGTATCAGACTTGCGAAAATGTTGATGGTTCCTCAACCATTCCTTATTTTCACACTTCCATATCTCGCGAACGGATTGACGAACTCGAGAATTTCCTGTTGCATCTGAAAGCAGAAACTCGCCCGATTACAACGGTGTGTGTACTTTTCCCCTAGGCCATTCCAGTTGTTGGTTTCGAGTATCAGACCAGCGAAAATTTTGATGGTTTCTCTAGCATTCCTTAACTTCAAACTTCCATATCTCACGAACGGATTGACGAACTCGAGAATTTCCTATTGCATCTGAATGCAGAAACTCGCCCCATTACAACGGTATGTGTATTTTTGCCCTAGGCCATAGTAGTTGTTGGTTTCGAGTATCAGACCAGCGAAAATTTTGATGGTTTCTCATGCATTCCTTAACTTCAAACTTTCATATCTCGCGAACGGATTGACGAACTCGAGAATTTCCTATTGCATCTGACAGCAGAAACTCGCCCGATTACAATGGTATGTGTATTTTTCCCCTAGACATTTGTAGTTATTGGTTTCGAGTATCAGACTTGCGAAAATTTTGATGGTGTCTCATGCATTCCTTAACTTCAAACTTCCATATCCCGCGAACGGATGGACGAACTCGAGAAATTCCGGTTGCATGTGAAAGTAGAAAGTCGCCCGATTACAACGGTATGTGTATTTTTCCCCTAGGCCTTTGAAGTTATTTGTTTCGAGTATCAGTCTTGCGAAAATTTTGTTGGTGTCTCATGCATTCCTTAACTTCAAACTTCCATATCCCGCGAACGGATGGACGAACTCGAGAAATTCCGGTTGCATGTGAAAGTAGAAAGTCGCCCGATTACAACGGTATGTGTATCTTTCCCCTCGGCCTTTGTAGTTATTGGTTTCGAGTATCAGACTAGCGAAAATTTTGATGGTGTCTCATGCATTCCTTAACTTCAAACTTCCATATCCCGCGAACGGATGGACGAACTCGAGAAATTCCGGTTGCATGTGAAAGTAGAAAGTCGCCCGATTACAACGGTATGTGTATTTTTCCCCTAGGCCTTTGAAGTTATTGGTTTCGAGTATCAGACTTGCGAAAATTTTGATGGTTTCTCAACCATTCCTTATTTTCACACTTCCATATCTCGCGAACGGATTGACGAACTCGAGAATTTCCTATTACATCTGAAAGCAGAAACTCGCCCGATTACAACGGTGTGTGTACTTTTCCCCTAGGCCATTCCAGTCGTTGGTTTCGAGTATCAGACCAGCGAAAATTTTGATGGTTTCCCAAGCATTCCTTAACTTCAAACTTCCATATCTCGCGAAAGGATTGACGAACTTGAGAATTTCCTATTGCATCTGAATGCAGAAACTCGCCCGATTACAACGGTGTGTGTACTTTTCCCCTAGGCCATTCCAGTTGTTGGTTTCGAGTATCAGACCAGCGAAAATTTTGATGGTTTCTCAAGCATTCCTTGACTTCAAACTTTCATATCTCGCGAACGGATTGACGAACTCGAGAATTTCCTATTGCATCTGACAGCAGAAACTCGCCCGATTATAATGGTATGTGTATTTTTCCCCTAGACATTTGTAGTTATTGGTTTCGAGTATCAGACTTGCGAAAATTTTGATGGTGTCTCATGCATTCCTTAACTTCAAACTTCCATATCCCGCGAACGGATGGACGAACTCGAGAAATTCCGGTTGCATGTGAAAGTAGAAAGTCGCCCGATTACAACGGTATGTGTATTTTTCCCCTAGGCCTTTGAAGTTATTGGTTTCGAGTATCAGACTTGCGAAAATTTTGATGGTTTCTCAACCATTCCTTATTTTCACACTTCCATATCTCGCGAACGGATTGACGAACTCGAGAATTTCCTATTACATCTGAAAGCAGAAACTCGCCCGATTACAACGGTGTGTGTACTTTTCCCCTAGGCCATTCCAGTCGTTGGTTTCGAGTATCAGACCAGCGAAAATTTTGATGGTTTCCCAAGCATTCCTTAACTTCAAACTTCCATATCTCGCGAAAGGATTGACGAACTTGAGAATTTCCTATTGCATCTGAATGCAGAAACTCGCCCGATTACAACGGTGTGTGTACTTTTCCCCTAGGCCATTCCAGTTGTTGGTTTCGAGTATCAGACCAGCGAAAATTTTGATGGTTTCTCAAGCATTCCTTAACTTCAAACTTTCATATCTCGCGAACGGATTGACGAACTCGAGAATTTCCTATTGCATCTGACAGCAGAAACTCGCCCGATTACAATGGTATGTGTATTTTTCCCCTAGACATTTGTAGTTATTGGTTTCGAGTATCAGACTTGCGAAAATTTTGATGGTGTCTCATGCATTCCTTAACTTCAAACTTCCATATCCCGCGAACGGATGGACGAACTCGAGAAATTCCGGTTACATCTGACACAGGAAACACGCCCGCTTACAATGGTATGTGTATTTTTCCCCTAGGCATTTGTAGTTATTGGTTTCGAGTATCAGACTTGGGAAAATTTTGATGGTTTCTCAACCATTTATTAACTTCAAAATCCCATATCTCGCGAACGGATTGACGAACTCGAGAAATTCCTGTTGCATGTGAAAGTAGAAAGTCGCTCGATTTCAACGGTATGTGTATCTTTCCCCTAGGCCTTTGTAGTTATTGGTTTCGAGTATCAGACTTGCGAAAATTTTGATGGTGTCTCATGCATTCCTTAACTTCAAACTTCCATATCCCGCGAACGGAAGGACGAACTCGAGAAATTCCGGTTGCATGTGAAAGTAGAAAGTCGCCCGATTACAACGGTATGTGTATTTTTCCCCTAGGCCTTTGAAGTTATTGGTTTCGAGTATCAGACTTGCGAAAATTTTGATGGTGTCTCATGCATTCCTTAACTTCAAACTTCCATATCCCGCGAACGGATGGACGAACTCGAGAAATTCCGGTTGCATGTGGAAATAGAAAGTCGCCCGATTACAACGGTGTGTGTATCTTTCCCCTCGGCCTTTGTAGTTATTGGTTTCGAGTATTAGACTAGCGAAAATTTTGATGGTGTCTCATGCATTCCTTAACTTCAAACTTCCATATCCCGCGAACGGATGGACGAACTCGAGAAATTCCGGTTGCATGTGAAAGTAGAAAGTCGCCCGATTACAACGGTATGTGTATTTTTCCCCTAGGCCTTTGAAGTTATTGGTTTCGAGTATCAGACTTGCGAAAATTTTGATGGTTTCTCAACCATTCCTTATTTTCACACTTCCATATCTCGCGAACGGATTGACGAACTCGAGAATTTCCTATTACATCTGAAAGCAGAAACTCGCCCGATTACAACGGTGTGTGTACTTTTCCCCTAGGCCATTCCAGTCGTTGGTTTCGAGTATCAGACCAGCGAAAATTTTGATGGTTTCCCAAGCATTCCTTAACTTCAAACTTCCATATCTCGCGAACGGATTGACGAACTTGAGAATTTCCTATTGCATCTGAATGCAGAAACTCGCCCGATTACAACGGTGTGTGTACTTTTCCCCTAGGCCATTCCAGTTGTTGGTTTCGAGTATCAGACCAGCGAAAATTTTGATGGTTTCTCAAGCATTCCTTAACTTCAAACTTCCATATCTCACGAACGAATTGACGAACTCGAGAATTTCCTATTGCATCTGACAGCAGAAACACGCCCGATTACAATGGTATGTGTATTTTTCCCCTAGGCATTTGTAGTTATTGGTTTCGAGTATCAGACCAGCGAAAATTTTGATGGTTTCTAATGCATTCCTTAACTTCAAACTTCCATATCTCGCGAACGGATTGACGAACTCGAGAATTTCATATTGCATCTGACAGCAGAAACCCGCCCGATTACAATGGTATGTGTATTTTTCCCCTAGGCATTTGTAGTTATTGGTTTCGAGTATCAGACTTGAGAAAATTTTGATGGTTTCTCAACCATTCCTTAACTTCAAACTCCCATATCTCGCGAACGGATTGACGAACTCGAGAAATTCCTGTTGCATCTGAAAGTAGAAACTCGCCCGATTACAACGGAATGTGTATTTTTCCCCTAGGCCTTTGAAGTTATTGGTTTCGAGTATCAGACTTGCGAAAATGTTGATGGTTTCTCAACCATTCCTTATTTTCACACTTTCATATCTCGCGAACGGATTGACGAACTCGAGAATTTCCTGTTGCATCTGAAAGCAGAAACTCGCCCGATTACAACGGTGTGTGTACTTTTCCCCTTGGCCATTCCAGTTGTTGGTTTCGAGTATCAGACCAGCGAAAATTTTGATGGTTTCTCTAGCATTCCTTAACTTCAAACTTCCATATCTCGCGAACGGATTGACGAACTCGAGAATTTCCTATTGCATCTGACAGCAGAAACTCGCCCGATTACAATGGTGTGTGTATTTTTCCCCTAGGCATTTGTAGTTATTGGTTTCGAGTATCAGACTTGCGAAAATTTTGATGGTTTCTCAACCATTTATTAACTTCAAAATCCCATATCTCGCGAACGGATTGACGAACTCGAGAAATTCCTGTTGCATGTGAAAGTAGAAACTCGCCCGATTACAACGGAATGTGTATTTTTCCCCTAGGCCTTTGAAGTTATTGGTTTCGAGTATCAGACTTGCGAAAATGTTGATGGTTTCTCAACCATTCCTTATTTTCACACTTCCATATCTCACGAACGGATTGACGAACTCGAGAATTTCCTATTGCATCTGAATGCAGAAACTCGCCCGATTACAACGGTATGTGTATTTTTCCCCTAGGCCATAGTAGTTGTTGGTTTCGAGTATCAGACCAGCGAAAATTTTGATGGTTTCTCATGCATTCCTTAACTTCAAACTTCCATATCTCGCGAACGGATTGACGAACTCGAGAATTTCCTATTGCATCTGACAGCAGAAACTCGCCCGATTACAATGGTATGTGTATTTTTCCCCTAGGCATTTGTAGTTATTGGTTTCGAGTATCAGACTTGCGAAAATTTTGATGGTTTCTCAACCATTTATTAACTTCAAAATCCCATATCTCGCGAACGGATTGACGAACTCGAGAAATTCCTGTTGCATGTGAAAGTAGAAAGTCGCCCGATTTCAACGGTATGTGTATCTTTCCCCTAGGCCTTTGTAGTTATTGGTTTCGAGTATCAGACTTGCGAAAATTTTGATGGTTTCTCACGGATTCCTTAACTTCAAACTTCCATATCCCGCGAACGGATGGACGAACTCGAGAAATTCCGGTTGCATGTGAAAGTAGAAAGTCGCCCGATTACAACGGTATGTGTATTTTTCCCCTAGGCCTTTGAAGTTATTGGTTTCGAGTATCAGACTTGCGAAAATTTTGATGGTTTCTCAACCATTCCTCATTTTCACACTTCCATATCTCGCGAACGGACTGACGAACTCGAGAATTTCCTATTACATCTGAAAGCAGAAACTCGCCCGATTACAACGGTGTGTGTACTTTTCCCCTAGGCCATTCCAGTCGTTGGTTTCGAGTATCAGACCAGCGAAAATTTTGATGGTTTCCCAAGCATTCCTTAACTTCAAACTTCCATATCTCGCGAACGGATTGACGAACTTGAGAATTTCCTATTGCAACTGAATGCAGAAACTCGCCCGATTACAACGGTGTGTGTACTTTTCCCCTAGGCCATTCCAGTTGTTGGTTTCGAGTATCAGACCAGCGAAAATTTTGATGGTTTCTCAAGCATTCCTTAACTTCAAACTTCCATATCTCGCGAACGGATTGACGAACTCGAGAATTTCCTATTGCATCTGAGTGAAGAAACTCGGCCGATTACAACGGTATGTGTATTTTTGCCCTAGGCCATAGTAGTTGTTGTTTTCGAGTATCAGACCAGCGAAAATTTTGATGGTTTCTCATGCATTCCTTAACTTCAAACTTTCATATCTCGCGAACGGATTGACGAACTCGAGAATTTCCTATTGCATCTGACAGCAGAAACTCGCCCGATTACAATGGTATGTGTATTTTTCCCCTAGGCATTTGTAGTTATTGGTTTCGAGTATCTGACTTGCGAAAATTTTGATGGTTTCTCAACCATTTATTAACTTCAAAATCCCATATCTCGCGAACGGATTGACGAACTCGAAAAATTCCTGTTGCATGTGAAAGTAGAAAGTCGACCGATTCCAACGGTATGTGTATCTTTCCCCTAGGCTTTTGTAGTTATTGGTTTCGAGTATCAGACTTGCGAAAATTTTGATGGTTTCTCAACCATTCCTTATTTTCACACTTCCATATCTCGCGGACGGATTGACGAACTCGAGAATTTCCTATTACATCTGAAAGCAGAAACTCGCCCGATTACAACGGTGTGTGTACTTTTCCCCTAGGCCATTCCAGTTGTTGGTTTCGAGTATCAGACCAGCGAAAATTTTGATGGTTTCTCATGCATTCCTTAACTTCAAACTTCCATATCCCGCGAACGGATGGACGAACTCGAGAAATTCCGGTTGCATGTGAAAGTAGAAAGTCGCCCGATTACAACGGTATGTGTATTTTTCCCCTAGGCATTTGAAGTTATTGGTTTCGAGTATCAGACTTGCGAAAATTTTGATGGTTTCTCAACCATTCCTTATTTTCACACTTCCATATCTCGCGGACGGATTGACGAACTCGAGAATTTCCTGTTACATCTGAAAGCAGAAACTCGCCCGATTACAACGGCGTGTGTACTTTTCCCCTAGGCCATTCCAGTTGTTGGTTTCGAGTATCAGACCAGCGAAAATTTTGATGGTTTCCCAAGCATTCCTTAACTTCAAACTTCCATATCTCGAGAACGGATTGACGAACTTGAGAATTTCCTATTGCATCTGAATGCAGAAACTCGCCCGATTACAACGGTGTGTGTACTTTTCCCCTAGGCCATTCCAGTTGTTGGTTTCGAGTATCAGACCAGCGAAAATTTTGATGGTTTCTCAAGGATTCCTTAACTTCAAACTTCCATATCTCGCTAACGGATTGACGAACTCGAGAATTTCCTATTGCATCTGAATGCAGAAACTCGCCCGATTACAACGGTATGTGTATTTTTGCCCTAGGCCATAGTAGTTGTTGGTTTCGAGTATCAGACCAGCGAAAATTTTGATGGTTTCTCATGCATTCCTTAATTTCAAACTTTCATATCTCGCGAACGGATTGACGAACTCGAGAATTTCCTATTGCATCTGACAGCAGAAACTCGCCCGATTACAATGGTATGTGTATTTTTCCCCTAGGCATTTGTAGTTATTGGTTTCGAGTATCAGACTTACGAAAATTTTGATGGTTTCTCAACCATTTATTAACTTCAAAATCCCATATCTCGCGAACGGATTGAGGAACTCGAGAAATTCCTGTTGCATGTGAAAGTAGAAAGTCGCCCGATTTCAACGGTATGTGTGGCTTTCCCCTAGGCTTTTGTAGTTATTGGTTTCGAGTATCAGACTTGCGAAAATTTTGATGGTTTCTCATGCATTCCTTAACATCAAACTTCCATATCCCGCGAACGGATGGACGAACTCGAGAAATTCCGGTTGCATGTGAAAGTAGAAAGTCGCCCGATTACAACGGTATGTGTATTTTTCCCCTAGGCCTTTGAAGTTATTGGTTTCGAGTATCAGACTTGCGAAAATTTTGATGGTTTCTCAACCATTCCTTATTTTCACACTTCCATATCTCGCGAACGGATTGACGAACTCGAGAATTTCCTATTGCATCTGACAGCAGAAACTCGCCCGATTACAATGGTATGTGTATTTTTCCCCTAGGCATTTGTAGTTATTGGTTTCGAGTATCTGACTTGCGAAAATTTTGATGGTTTCTCAACCATTTATTAAGTTCAAAATCCCATATCTCGCGAACGGATTGACGAACTCGAAAAATTCCTGTTGCATGTGAAAGTAGAAAGTCGACCGATTCCAACGGTATGTGTATCTTTCCCCTAGGCTTTTGTAGTTATTGGTTTCGAGTATCAGACTTGCGAAAATTTTGATGGTTTCTCAACCATTCCTTATTTTCACACTTCCATATCTCGAGGACGGATTGACGAACTCGAGAATTTCCTATTACATCTGAAAGCAGAAACTCGCCCGATTACAACGGTGTGTGTACTTTTCCCCTAGGCCATTCCAGTTGTTGGTTTCGAGTATCAGACCAGCGAAAATTTTGATGGTTTCTCATGCATTCCTTAACTTCAAACTTCCATATCCCGCGAACGGATGGACGAACTCGAGAAATTCCGGTTGCATGTGAAAGTAGAAAGTCGCCCGATTACAACGGTATGTGTATTTTTCCCCTAGGCCTTTGAAGTTATTGGTTTCGAGTATCAGACTTGCGAAAATTTTGATGGTTCCTCAACCATTCCTTATTTTCACACTTCCATATCTCGCGGACGGATTGACGAACTCGAGAATTTCCTGTTACATCTGAAAGCAGAAACTCGCCCGATTACAACGGTGTGAGTACTTTTCCCCTAGGCCATTCCAGTTGTTGGTTTCGAGTATCAGACCAGCGAAAATTTTGATGGTTTCTCAAGGATTCCTTAACTTCAAACTTCCATATCTCGCTAACGGATTGACGAACTCGAGAATTTCCTATTGCATCTGAATGCAGAAACTCGCCCGATTACAACGGTATGTGTATTTTTGCCCTAGGCCATAGTAGTTGTTGGTTTCGAGTATCAGACCAGCGAAAATTTTGATGGTTTCTCATGCATTCCTTAACTTCAAACTTTCATATCTCGCGAACGGATTGACGAACTCGAGAATTTCCTATTGCATCTGACAGCAGAAACTCGCCCGATTACAATGGTATGTGTATTTTTCCCCTAGGCATTTGTAGTTATTGGTTTCTAGTATCAGACTTGCGAAAATTTTGATGGTTTCTCAACCATTTATTAACTTCAAAATCCCATATCTCGCGAACGGATTGACGAACTCGAGAAATTCCTGTTGCATGTGAAAGTAGAAAGTCGCCCGATTTCAACGGTATGAGTATCTTTCCCCTAGGCTTTTGTAGTTATTGGTTTCGAGTATCAGACTTGCGAAAATTTTGATGGTTTCTCATGCATTCCTTAACTTCAAACTTCCATATCCCGCGAACGGATGGACGAACTCGAGAAATTCCGGTTGCATGAGAAAGTAGAAAGTCGCCCGATTACAACGGTATGTGTATTTTTCCCCTAGGCCTTTGAAGTTATTGGTTTCGAGTATCAGACTTGCGAAAATTTTGATGGTTTCTCAACCATTCCTTATTTTCACACTTCCATATCTCGCGGACGGATTGACGAACTCGAGAATTTCCTATTACATCTGAAAGCAGAAACTCGCCCGATTACAACGGTGTGTGTACTTTTCCCCTAGGCCATTCCAGTCGTTGGTTTCGAGTATCAGACCAGCGAAAATTTTGATGGTTTCTCAAGGATTCCTTAACTTCAAACTTCCATATCTCGCTAACGGATTGACGAACTCGAGAATTTCCTATTGCATCTGAATGCAGAAACTCGCCCGATTACAACGGTATGTGTATTTTTGCCCTAGGCCATAGTAGTTGTTGGTTTCGAGTATCAGACCAGCGAAAATTTTGATGGTTTCTCATGCATTCCTTAACTTCAAACTTTCATATCTCGCGAACGGATTGACGAGCTCGAGAATTTCCTATTGCATCTGACAGCAGAAACTCGCCCGATTACAATGGTATGTGTATTTTTCCCCTAGGCATTTGTAGTTATTGGTTTCGAGTGTCAGACTTGCGAAAATTTTGATGGCTTCTCATGCATTCCTTAACTTCAAACTTTCATATCTCGCGAACGGATTGACGAACTCGAGAATTTCCTATTGCATCTGACAGCAGAAACTCGCCCGATTACAATGGTATGTGTATTTTTCCCCTAGGCATTTGTAGTTATTGGTTTCGAGTGTCAGACTTGCGAAAATTTTGATGGTTTCTCAACCATTCCTTATTTTCACACTTCCATATCTCGCGAACGGATTGACGAACTCGAGAATTTCCTATTACATCTGAAAGCAGAAACTCGCCCGACTACAACGGTGTGTGTACCTTTCCCCTAGGCCATTCCAGTTGTTGGTTTCGAGTATCAGACCAGCGAAAATTTTGATGGTTTCCCAAGCATTCCTTAACTTCAAACTTCCATATCTCGCGAACGGATTGACGAACTTGAGAATTTCCTATTGCATCTGAATGCAGAAACTCGCCCGATTACAACGGTGTGTGTACTTTTCCCCTAGGCCATTCCAGTTGTTCGTTTCGAGTATCAGACCAGCGAAAATTTTGATGGTTTCTCAAGCATTCCTTAACTTCAAACTTCCATATCTCGCGAACGGATTGACGAACTCGAGAATTTCCTATTGCATCTGAATGCAGAAACTCGCCCGATTACAACGGTATGTGTATTTTTGCCCTAGACCATAGTAGTTGTTGGTTTCGAGTATCAGACCAGCGAAAATTTTGATGGTTTCTCATGCATTCCTTAACTTCAAACTTTCATATCTCGCGAACGGATTGACGAACTCGAGAATTTCCAATGGCATCTGACAGCAGAAACCCGCCCGATTACAATGGTATGTGCATTTTTCCCCTAGGCATTTGTAGTTATTGGTTTCGAGTATCTGACTTGCGAAAATTTTGATGGTTTCTCAACCATTTATTAAGTTCAAAATCCCATATCTCGCGAACGGATTGACGAACTCGAAAAATTCCTGTTGCATGTGAAAGTAGAAAGTCGACCGATTCCAACGGTATGTGTATCTTTCCCCTAGGCTTTTGTAGTTATTGGTTTCGAGTATCAGACTTGCGAAAATTTTGATGGTTTCTCAACCATTCCTTATTTTCACACTTCCATATCTCGCGGACGGATTGACGAACTCGAGAATTTCCTATTACATCTGAAAGCAGAAACTCGCCCGATTACAACGGTGTGTGTACTTTTCCCCTAGGCCATTCCAGTTGTTGGTTTCGAGTATCAGACCAGCGAAAATTTTGATGGTTTCTCATGCATTCCTTAACTTCAAACTTCCATATCCCGCGAACGGATGGACGAACTCGAGAAATTCCGGTTGCATGTGAAAGTAGAAAGTCGCCCGATTACAACGGTATGTGTATTTTTCCCCTAGGCCTTTGAAGTTATTGGTTTCGAGTATCAGACTTGCGAAAATTTTGATGGTTTCTCAACCATTCCTTATTTTCACACTTCCATATCTCGCGGACGGATTGACGAACTCGAGAATTTCCTGTTACATCTGAAAGCAGAAACTCGCCCGATTACAACGGTGTGTGTACTTTTCCCCTAGGCCATTCCAGTTGTTGGTTTCGAGTATCAGACCAGCGAAAATTTTGATGGTTTCTCAAGGATTCCTTAACTTCAAACTTCCATATCTCGCTAACGGATTGACGAACTCGAGAATTTCCTATTGCATCTGAATGCAGAAACTCGCCCGATTACAACGGTATGTGTATTTTTGCCCTAGGCCATAGTAGTTGTTGGTTTCGAGTATCAGACCAGCGAAAATTTTGATGGTTTCTCATGCATTCCTTAACTTCAAACTTTCATATCTCGCGAACGGATTGACGAACTCGAGAATTTCCTATTGCATCTGACAGCAGAAACTCGCCCGATTACAATGGTATGTGTATTTTTCCCCTAGGCATTTGTAGTTATTGGTTTCTAGTATCAGACTTGCGAAAATTTTGATGGTTTCTCAACCATTTATTAACTTCAAAATCCCATATCTCGCGAACGGATTGACGAACTCGAGAAATTCCTGTTGCATGTGAAAGTAGAAAGTCGCCCGATTTCAACGGTATGAGTATCTTTCCCCTAGGCTTTTGTAGTTATTGGTTTCGAGTATCAGACTTGCGAAAATTTTGATGGTTTCTCATGCATTCCTTAACTTCAAACTTCCATATCCCGCGAACGGATGGACGAACTCGAGAAATTCCGGTTGCATGTGAAAGTAGAAAGTCGCCCGATTACAACGGTATGTGTATTTTTCCCCTAGGCCTTTGAAGTTATTGGTTTCGAGTATCAGACTTGCGAAAATTTTGATGGTTTCTCAACCATTCCTTATTTTCACACTTCCATATCTCGCGGACGGATTGACGAACTCGAGAATTTCCTATTACATCTGAAAGCAGAAACTCGCCCGATTACAACGGTGTGTGTACTTTTCCCCTAGGCCATTCCAGTTGTTGGTTTCGAGTATCAGACCAGCGAAAATTTTGATGGTTTCCCAAGCATTCCTTAACTTCAAACTTCCATATCTCGAGAACGGATTGACGAACTTGAGAATTTCCTATTGCATCTGAATGCAGAAACTCGCCCGATTACAACGGTGTGTGTACTTTTCCCCTAGGCCATTCCAGTTGTTGGTTTCGAGTATCAGACCAGCGAAAATTTTGATGGTTTCTCAAGGATTCCTTAACTTCAAACTTCCATATCTCGCTAACGGATTGACGAACTCGAGAATTTCCTATTGCATCTGAATGCAGAAACTCGCCCGATTACAACGGTATGTGTATTTTTGCCCTAGGCCATAGTAGTTGTTGGTTTCGAGTATCAGACCAGCGAAAATTTTGATGGTTTCTCATGCATTCCTTAACTTCAAACTTTCATATCTCGCGAACGGATTGACGAACTCGAGAATTTCCTATTGCATCTGACAGCAGAAACTCGCCCGATTACAATGGTATGTGTATTTTTCCCCTAGGCATTTGTAGTTATTGGTTTCGAGTATCTGACTTGCGAAAATTTTGATGGTTTCTCAACCATTTATTAACTTCAAAATCCCATATCTCGCGAACGGATTGACGAACTCGAAAAATTCCTGTTGCATGTGAAAGTAGAAAGTCGACCGATTCCAACGGTATGTGTATCTTTCCCCTAGGCTTTTGTAGTTATTGGTTTCGAGTATCAGACCAGCGAAAATTTTGATGGTTTCTCAACCATTCCTTATTTTCACACTTCCATATCTGGCGGACGGATTGACGAACTCGAGAATTTCCTATTACATCTGAAAGCAGAAACTCGCCCGATTACAACGGTGTGTGTACTTTTCCCCTAGGCCATTCCAGTTGTTGGTTTCGAGTATCAGACCAGCGAAAATTTTGATGGTTTCTCATGCATTCCTTAACTTCAAACTTCCATATCCCGCGAACGGATGGACGAACTCGAGAAATTCCGGTTGCATGTGAAAGTAGAAAGTCGCCCGATAACAACGGTATGTGTATTTTTCCCCTAGGCATTTGTAGTTATTGGTTTCTAGTATCAGACTTGCGAAAATTTTGATGGTTTCTCAACCATTTATTAACTTCAAAATCCCATATCTCGCGAACGGATTGACGAACTCGAGAAATTCCTGTTGCATGTGAAAGTAGAAAGTCGCCCGATTTCAACGGTATGAGTATCTTTCCCCTAGGCTTTTGTAGTTATTGGTTTCGAGTATCAGACTTGCGAAAATTTTGATGGTTTCTCATGCATTCCTTAACTTCAAACTTCCATATCCCGCGAACGGATGGACGAACTCGAGAAATTCCGGTTGCATGTGAAAGTAGAAAGTCGCCCGATTACAACGGTATGTGTATTTTTCCCCTAGGCCTTTGAAGTTATTGGTTTCGAGTATCAGACTTGCGAAAATTTTGATGGTTTCTCAACCATTCCTTATTTTCACACTTCCATATCTCGCGGACGGATTGACGAACTCGAGAATTTCCTATTACATCTGAAAGCAGAAACTCGCCCGATTACAACGGTGTGTGTACTTTTCCCCTAGGCCATTCCAGTCGTTGGTTTCGAGTATCAGACCAGCGAAAATTTTGATGGTTTCCCAAGCATTCCTTAACTTCAAACTTCCATATCTCGCGAACGGATTGACGAACTTGAGAATTTCCTATTGCATCTGAATGCAGAAACTCGCCCGATTACAACGGTGTGTGTACTTTTCCCCTAGGCCATTCCAGTTGTTGGTTTCGAGTATCAGACCAGCGAAAATTTTGATGGTTTCTCAAGGATTCCTTAACTTCAAACTTCCATATCTCGCTAACGGATTGACGAACTCGAGAATTTCCTATTGCATCTGAATGCAGAAACTCGCCCGATTACAACGGTATGTGTATTTTTGCCCTAGGCCATAGTAGTTGTTGGTTTCGAGTATCAGACCAGCGAAAATTTTGATGGTTTCTCATGCATTCCTTAACTTCAAACTTTCATATCTCGCGAACGGATTGACGAGCTCGAGAATTTCCTATTGCATCTGACAGCAGAAACTCGCCCGATTACAATGGTATGTGTATTTTTCCCCTAGGCATTTGTAGTTATTGTTTTCGAGTGTCAGACTTGCGAAAATTTTGATGGCTTCTCATGCATTCCTTAACTTCAAACTTTCATATCTCGCGAACGGATTGACGAACTCGAGAATTTCCTATTGCATCTGACAGCAGAAACTCGCCCGATTACAATGGTATGTGTATTTTTCCCCTAGGCATTTGTCGTTATTGGTTTCGAGTGTCAGACTTGCGAAAATTTTGATGGTTTCTCAACCATTCCTTATTTTCACACTTCCATATCTCGCGAACGGATTGACGAACTCGAGAATTTCCTATTACATCTGAAAGCAGAAACTCGCCCGACTACAACGGTGTGTGTACTTTTCCCCTAGGCCATTCCAGTTGTTGGTTTCGAGTATCAGACCAGCGAAAATTTTGATGGTTTCCCAAGCATTCCTTAACTTCAAACTTCCATATCTCGCGAACGGATTGACGAACTCGAGAATTTCCTATTGCATCTGAATGCAGAAACTCGCCCGATTACAACGGAATGTGTATTTTTGCCCTAGACCATAGTAGTTGTTGGTTTCGAGTATCAGACCAGCGAAAATTTTGATGGTTTCTCATGCATTCCTTAACTTCAAACTTTCATATCTCGCGAACGGATTGTCGAACTCGAGAATTTCCTGTTGCATCTGAAAGCAGAAACTCGCCCGATTACAACGGTGTGTGTACTTTTCCCCTAGGCCATTCCAGTTGTTGGTTTCGAGTATCAGACCAGCGAAAATTTTGATGGTTTCTCAAGCATTCCTTAACTTCAAACTTCCATATCTCGCGAACGGATTGACGAACTCGAGAATTTCCTATTGCATCTGAATGCAGAAACTCGCCCGATTACAACGGTGTGTGTACTTTTCCCCTAGGCCATTCCAGTTGTTCGTTTCGAGTATCAGACCAGCGAAAATTTTGATGGTTTCTCAAGCATTCCTTAACTTCAAACTTCCATATCTCGCGAACGGATTGACGAACTCGAGAATTTCCTATTGCATCTGAATGCAGAAACTCGCCCGATTACAACGGAATGTGTATTTTTGCCCTAGACCATAGTAGTTGTTGGTTTCGAGTATCAGACCAGCGAAAATTTTGATGGTTTCTCATGCATTCCTTAACTTCAAACTTTCATATCTCGCGAACGGATTGTCGAACTCGAGAATTTCCTGTTGCATCTGAAAGCAGAAACTCGCCCGATTACAACGGTGTGTGTACTTTTCCCCTAGGCCATTCCAGTTGTTGGTTTCGAGTATCAGACCAGCGAAAATTTTGATGGTTTCTCAAGCATTCCTTAACTTCAAACTTCCATATCTCGCGAACGGATTGACGAACTCGAGAATTTCCTATTGCATCTGAATGCAGAAACTCGCCCGATTACAACGGTGTGTGTACTTTTCCCCTAGGCCATTCCAGTTGTTCGTTTCGAGTATCAGACCAGCGAAAATTTTGATGGTTTCTCAAGCATTCCTTAACTTCAAACTTCCATATCTCGCGAACGGATTGACGAACTCGAGAATTTCCTATTGCATCTGAATGCAGAAACTCGCCCGATTACAACGGAATGTGTATTTCTGCCCTAGACCATAGTAGTTGTTGGTTTCGAGTATCAGACCAGCGAAAATTTTGATGGTGTCTCATGCATTCCTTAACTTCAAACTTTCATATCTCGCGAACGGATTGACGAACTCGAGAATTTCCTATTGCATCTGAATGCAGAAACTCGCCCGATTACAACGGTGTGTGTACTTTTCCCCTAGGCCATTCCAGTTGTTCGTTTCGAGTATCAGACCAGCGAAAATTTTGATGGTTTCTCAAGCATTCCTTAACTTCAAACTTCCATATCTCGCGAACGGATTGACGAACTCGAGAATTTCCTATTGCATCTGAATGCAGAAACTCGCCCCATTACAACGGTATGTGTATTTTTGCCCTAGGCCATAGTAGTTGTTGGTTTCGAGTATCAGACCAGCGAAAATTTTGATGGTTTCTCATGCATTCCTTAACTTCAAACTTTCATATCTCGCGAACGGATTGACGAACTCGAGAATTTCCTATTGCATCTGAATGCAGAATCTCGCCCGATTACAACGGTGTGTGTACTTTTCCCCTAGGCCATTCCAGTTGTTGGTTTCGAGTATCAGACCAGCGAAAATTTTGATGGTTTCTCAAGCATTCCTTAACTTCAAACTTCCATATCTCGCGAACGGATTGACGAACTCGAGAATTTCCTATTGCATCTGAATGCAGAAACTCGCCCGATTACAACGGTGTGTGTACTTTTCCCCTAGGCCATTCCAGTTGTTCGTTTCGAGTATCAGACCAGCGAAAATTTTGATGGTTTCTCAAGCATTCCTTAACTTCAAACTTCCATATCTCGCGAACGGATTGACGAACTCGAGAATTTCCTATTGCATCTGAATGCAGAAACTCGCCCGATTACAACGGAATGTGTATTTCTGCCCTAGACCATAGTAGTTGTTGGTTTCGAGTATCAGACCAGCGAAAATTTTGATGGTGTCTCATGCATTCCTTAACTTCAAACTTTCATATCTCGCGAACGGATTGACGAACTCGAGAATTTCCTATTGAATCTGAATGCAGAAACTCGCCCGATTACAACGGTGTGTGTACTTTTCCCCTAGGCCATTCCAGTTGTTCGTTTCGAGTATCAGACCAGCGAAAATTTTGATGGTTTCTCAAGCATTCCTTAACTTCAAACTTCCATATCTCGCGAACGGATTGACGAACTCGAGAATTTCCTATTGCATCTGAATGCAGAAACTCGCCCCATTACAACGGAATGTGTATTTTTGCCCTAGGCCATAGTAGTTGTTGGTTTCGAGTATCAGACCAGCGAAAATTTTGATGGTTTCTCATGCATTCCTTAACTTCAAACTTTCATATCTCGCGAACGGATTGACGAACTCGAGAATTTCCTATTGCATCTGAATGCAGAATCTCGCCCGATTACAACGGTGTGTGTACTTTTCCCCTAGGCCATTCCAGTTGTTCGTTTCGAGTATCAGACCAGCGAAAATTTTGATGGTTTCTCAACCATTCCTTATTTTCACACTTCCATATCTCGCGAACGGATTGTCGAACTCGAGAATTTCCTGTTGCATCTGAAAGCAGAAACTCGCCCGATTACAACGGTGTGTGTACTTTTCCCCTAGGCCATTCCAGTTGTTGGTTTCGAGTATCAGACCAGCGAAAATTTTGATGGTTTCTCAAGCATTCCTTAACTTCAAACTTCCATATCTCGCGAACGGATTGACGAACTCGAGAATTTCCTATTGCATCTGAATGCAGAAACTCGCCCGATTACAACGGTGTGTGTACTTTTCCCCTAGGCCATTCCAGTTGTTCGTTTCGAGTATCAGACCAGCGAAAATTTTGATGGTTTCTCAAGCATTCCTTAACTTCAAACTTCCATATCTCGCGAACGGATTGACGAACTCGAGAATTTCCTATTGCATCTGAATGCAGAAACTCGCCCCATTACAACGGTATGTGTATTTTTGCCCTAGGCCATAGTAGTTGTTGGTTTCGATTATCAGACCAGCGAAAATTTTGATGGTTTCTCATGCATTCCTTAACTTCAAACTTTCATATCTCGCGAACGGATTGACGAACTCGAGAATTTCCTATTGCATCCGACAGCAGAAACTCGCCCGATTACAATGGTATGTGTATTTTTCCCCTAGGCATTTGTAGTTATTGGTTTCGAGTATCAGACTTGCGAAAATTTTGATGGTTTCTCAACCATTTATTAACTTCAAAATCCCATATCTCGCGAACGGATTTACGAACTCGAGAAATTCCTGTTGCATGTGAAAGTAGAAAGTCGCCCGATTACAACGGTATGTGTATTTTTCCCCTAGGCCTTTGAAGTTATTGGTTTCGAGTATCAGACTTGCGAAAATTTTGATGGTTTCTCAACCATTCCTTATTTTCACACTTCCATATCTCGCGGACGGATGGACGAACTCGAGAAATTCCGGTTGCATGTGAAAGTAGAAAGTCGCCCGATTACAACGGTATGTGTATTTTTCCCCTAGGCCTTTGAAGTTATTGGTTTCGAGTATCAGACATGCGAAAATTTTGATGGTTTCTCAACCATTCGTTATTTTCACACTTCCATATCTCGCGGACGGGTTGACGAACTCGAGAATTTCCTATTACATCTGAAAGCAGAAACTCGCCCGATTACAACGGTGTGTGTACTTTTCCCCTAGGCCATTCCAGTTGTTGGTTTCGAGTATCAGACCAGCGAAAATTTTGATGGTTTCCCAAGCATTCCTTAACTTCAAACTTCCATATCTCGCGAACGGATTGACGAAATTGAGAATTTCCTATTGCATCTGACAGCAGAAACTCGCCCGATTACAATGGTATGTGTATTTTTCCCCTAGGCATTTGTAGTTATTGGTTTCGAGTATCAGACTTGCGAAAATTTTGATGGTTTCTCAACCATTCCTTAATTTCCAACTCCCATATCTCGCGAACGGATTGAGAAACTCGAGAATTTCCTATTGCATCTGAAAGCAGAAACACGCCCGATTACAACGGTATGTGTATTTTTCCCCTAGGACCTAGTAGTTATTGATTTCAAGTATCAGACTTGCGGAAAATTGTGATGGTTTCTCAACCATTCCTTAACTTCAAACACCCATATCTCGCGAACGGATTGACGAACTCGAGAATTTCCTATTGCATCTGACAGCAGAAACTCGCCCGATTACAATGGTGTGTGTATTTTTCCCCTAGGCATTTATAGTTATTGGTTTCGAGTATCAGACTTGCGAAAATTTTGATGGTTTCTCAACCATTCCTTAATTTCCAACTCCCATATCTCGCGAACGGATTGAGAAACTCGAGAATTTCCTATTGCATCTGAAAGCAGAAACACGCCCGATTACAACGGTATGTGTATTTTTCCCCTAGGACCTAGTAGTTATTGATTTCAAGTATCAGACTTGCGGAAAATTGTGATGGTTTCTCAACCATTCCTTAACTTCAAACACCCATATCTCGCGAACGGATTGACGAACTCGAGAAATTCCTGTTGCATCTGAATGCAGAAACTCGCCCGATTACAACGGTGTGTGTACTTTTCCCCTAGGCCATTCCAGTTGTTCGTTTCGAGTATCAGACCAGCGAAAATTATGATGGTTTCTCAAGCATTCCTTAACTTCAAACTTCCATATCTCGCGAACGGATTGACGAACTTGAGAATTTCCTATTGCATCTGAATGCAGAAACTCGCCCGATTACAACGGTGTGTGTACTTTTCCCCTAGGCCATTCCAGTTGTTGGTTTCGAGTATCAGACCAGCGAAAATTTTGATGGTTTCTCAAGCATTCCTTAACTTCAAACTCCCATATCTCGCGAACGGATTGACGAACTCGAGAAATTCCTGTTGCATCTGAAAGTAGAAACTCGCCCGATTACAACGGTATGTGTATTTTTGCCCTAGGCCATTGTAGTTATTGGATTCGCGTATCGGACTTGCGAAAATTTTGATGATTTCTCAACCATTCCTTAACTTCAAATTCCCATATACCGCGAACGGATTGACGAACACGAGAAATTCCTGTTGCATGTGAAAGTAGAAAGTCGCCCGATTACAACGGTATGTGTATTTTTCCCCTAGGCCTTTGAAGTTATTGGTTTCGAGTATCAGACTTGCGATAATTTTGATGGTTTCTCAACCATTCCTTATTTTCACACTTCCATATCTCGCGAACGGATTGACGAACTCGAGAATTTCCTATTACATCTGAAAGCAGAAACTCGCCCGATTACAACGGTGTGTGTACTTTTCCCCTAGGCCAATCGAGTTGTTGGTTTCGAGTATCAGACCAGCGAAAATTTTGTTGGTTTCTCAAGCATTCCTTAACTTCAAACTTCCATATCTCGCGAACGGATTGACGTACTCGAGAATTTCCTATTGCATCTGACAGCAGAAACTCGCCCGATTACAATGGTATGTGTATTTTTCCCCTAGGCATTTATAGTTATTGGTTTCGAGTATCAGACTTGCGATAATTTTGATGGTTTCTCAACCATTCCTTATTTTCACACTTCCATATCTCGCGAACGGATTGACGAACTCGAGAAATTCCTGTTGCATCTGAAAGTAGAAACTCGCCCGATTACAACGGAATGTGTATTTTTCCCCTAGGCCTTTGAAGTTATTGGTTTCGAGTATCAGACTTGCGAAAATTTTGATGGTTTCTCAACCATTCCTTATTTTCACACTTCCATATCTCGCGAACGGATTGTCGAACTCGAGAATTTCCTATTGCATCTGAAAGCAGAAACTCGCCCGGTTACAACGGTATATGCATTTTTGCCCTAGGCCATAGTAGTTATTGGTTTCGAGTATCAGACTTGCGAAAATTTTGATGGTTTCTCAAGCATTCCTTAACTTGGAACTCCCATATCTTGCGAACGGATTGACGAACTCGAGAAATTCCTGTTGCATCTGAAAGTAGAAACACGCCCGAATACAATGGTGAGTGTACTTTTCTCCTAGGCCATTCCAGTTATTGGTTTCGAGTATCAGACACAAGGAAAATTTTGATGGTTTCTCAACCATTCCTTAACTTCAAACTTCCATATCGCGCGAACGGATTTTCGAACTCGAGAATTTCCTGTTGCATATGAAAGTAGAAACTCGCTCGATTACAACGGTATGTGTATTTTTCCGCTAGGCCTTTGTAGTTATTGGTTTCGAGAATCAGACTTGCGAAAATTTTGATGGTTTCTCAATCATTCCTTAACTTCAAACTCCCATATCTCGCGAACGGATAGACGAACTCGAGAATTTCCTATTGCATCTGAAAGCAGAAACTCGCCCGATTACAACGGTATGTGTATTTTTGCCCTAGGCCACAGTAGTTATTGGATTCGAGTATCAGACTTGCGAAAATTTTGATGGTTTCTCAATCATTCCTTAAGTTCAAACTTCCATATCTCGCGAACGGATTGACGAACTCGAGAATTTCCTATTGCATCTAAAAGCAGAAACTCGCCCGATTACAACGGTATGTGTATTTTTGCCCTAGGCCATAATAGTTATTGGATTCGAGTATCAGACTTGCGAAAATTTTGATGATTTCTCAGCCATTCCTTAACTTCAAACTCCCATATCTCGCGAACGCATTGACGAACTCGAGAAATTCCTGTTGTATCTGAAAGTGGAAACCCGCCCGATTACAGTGGTGTGTGTACTTTTCTCCTAGGCCATTCCAGTTATTGGTTTCGAGTATCAGACCAGTGAAAATTTTGATGGTTTCTCAAACATTCCTTAATTTCAAACTCCCATATCTCGCGAACGGAGTGACGAACTCGAGAAGTTCCTATTGCATCTGAAAGTAGAAACCCTCCAGATTACAATGGTGTGTGTACTTTTCACCTAGGCCCTTCCAGTTACTGGTTTCGAGTATCAGACTTGCGAAAATTTTGATGGTTTCTCAATCATTCCTTAACTTCAAACTTCCATATCTCGCGAACGGATTGACGAACTCGAGAATTTCCTATTGCAATTGAAAGCAGAAACTCGCCCGATTACAACGGTGTGTGAATTTTTGCCCTAGGCCATAATAGTTATTGGATTCGAGTATCAGACTTGCGAAAATTTTGATGGTTTCTCAAGCATTCCTTAACTTCAAACTCCCATATCTCGTGAACGGATAGACGAACTCGAGAAATTCCCGTTGCATGTGAAAGTAGAAACTCGCCCGATTACAACGGTATGTGTATTTTTGCCCTAGGCCATAATAGTTATTGGATTCGAGTATCAGACTTGCGAAAATTTTGATGATTTCTCAGCCATTCCTTAACTTCAAACTCCCATATCTCGCGAACGCATTGACGAACTCGAGAAATTCCTGTTGTATCTGAAAGTGGAAACCCGCCCGATTACAGTGGTGTGTGTACTTTTCTCCTAGGCCATTCCAGTTATTGGTTTCGAGTATCAGACCAGTGAAAATTTTGATGGTTTCTCAAACATTCCTTAATTTCAAACTCCCATATCTCGCGAACGGAATGACGAACTCGAGAAGTTCCTATTGCATCTGAAAGTAGAAACCCGCCAGATTACAATGGTGTGTGTACTTTTCACCTAGGCCCTTCCAGTTATTGGTTTCGAGTATCAGACTTGCGAAAATTTTGATGGTTTCTCAATCATTCCTTAACTTTAAACTTCCATATCTCGCCAACGGATAGACGAACTCGAGAAATTCCCGTTGCATGTGAAAGTAGACACTCGCCCGATTACAACGGTATGTGTATTTTTCCGCTAGGCCTTTGTAGTTATTGGTTTCGAGAATCAGACTTGCGAAAATTTCGATGGTTTCTCAATCATTCCTTAACTTCAAACTTCCAAATCTCGCGTACGGATTGACGAACTCCAGAATTTCCTATTCAATCTGAAAGCAGAAACTCGCCCGATTACAACGGTATGTGTATTTTTCCCCTAGGCCATTGTAGTTATTGGTTTCGAGTATCAGACTTGCGATAATTTTGATGGTTTCTCAACCATTCCTTAACTTCACACTTACATATCTCGCGAACGGATTGACGAACTCGAGAATTTCCTATTGCATCTAAAAGCAGAAACTCGCCCGATTACAACGGTATGTGTATTTTTGCCCAAGGCCATAATAGTTATCGAATTCGAGTATCAGACTTGCGAAAATTTTTATGATTTCTCAGCCATTCCTTAACTTCAAACTCCCATATCTCGCGAACGCATTGACGAACTCGAGAAATTCCTGTTGCATCTGAAAGTAGAAACTCGCCCGATTACAATGGTATGTGTACTTTTCCCCTAGGCCATTCCAGTTATTCGTTTCTAGCATCACAATTGCGAAAATGTTGATGGTTTCACAACCATTCCGTAACTTCAAACTGCCATTTTTCGCGAACGGATTGACGAACTCGAGAAATTCCTGTTGCATCTGAAAGTAGAAACTCGCCCGATTACAATGGTATGTGTACTTTTCCCCTAGGCCATTCCAGTTATTGGTTTCGAGTATCAGACTTGCGATAATTTTGATGGTTTCTCAACCATTCCTTAACTTCACACTTACATATCTCGCGAACGGATTGACGAACTCGAGAAATTCCTATTGCATCTGAAAGCAGAAACTCGCCCGGATACAACGGTATATGCATTTTTGCCCTAGGCCATAGTAGTTATTGGTTTCGAGTATCAGCCAGCGAAAATTTTGATGGTTTCTCAAGCATTCCTTAACCTCAAACTTCCATATCTCGCGAACGGATAGACGAACTCGAGAATTTCCTATTGAATCTGAAAGCAGAAACTCGCCCGATTACAACCGTATGTGAATTTTTGCCCTAGGCCACAGTAGTTATTGGATTCGAGTATCAGACTTGCGAAAATTTTGATGGTTTCTCAATCATTCCTTAACTTCAAACTTCCATATCTCGCGAACGGATTGACGAACTCGAGAATTTCCTATTGCATCTGAAAGCAGAAACTCGCCCGATTACAACGGTATGTGTATTTTTGCCGTAGGCCACAGTAGTTATTGGATTCGAGTATCAGACTTGCGAAAATTTTGATGGTTTCTCAATCATTCCTTAACTTCAAACTTCCATATCTCGCGAACGGATTGACGAACTCGAGAATTTCCTGTTGCATGTGAAAGTAGAAACTCGCCCGATTACAACGGTATGTGTATTTTTCCGCTAGGCCTTTGTAGTTATTGGTTTCGAGAATCAGACTTGCGAAAATTGTGATGGTTTCTCAATCATTCCTTAACTTCAAACTCCCATACCTCGCGAACGCATTGACGAACTCGAGAAATTCCTGTTGTGTCTGAAAGTTGAAACCCGCCCGATTACAATGGTGATTGTACTTTTCCCCTAGGCCATTCCAGTTATTGGTTTCGAGTATTCGACCAGCGAAAATTTTCATGGTTTCTCAACCATACCTTAACTTCAAACTCCCAATATCTCGCGAACGGATTGACGAACTCGAGAAATTCCTATTGCATCTGAAAGCAGAAACTCGCCCGGTTACAACGGTATATGCATTTTTGCCCTAGGCCATAGTAGTTATTGGTTCCGAGTATCAGACTTGCGAAAATTTTGATGGTTTCTCAAGCATTCCTTAACTTCAAACTCCCATATCTCGCGAACGGAATGACGAACCCGAGAAATTCCTATTGCATCTGAAAGTAGAAACCCGCCATATTACAATGGTGTGTGTACTTTTCCCCTAGGGCATTCCAGTTATTGGTTTCGAGTATTCGACCAGCGAAAATTTTGATGGTTTCTCAACCATTCCTTAACTTCACACTTACATATCTCGCGAACGGATTGTCGAACTCGAGAATTTCCTATTGCATCTGAAAGCAGAAACTCGCCCGGTTACAACGGTATGTGCATTTTTGCCTTAGGCCATTGTAGTTATTGGTTTCGAGTATCAGACTTGCGAAAATTTTGATGGTTTCTCAACCATTCCTTAACTTCAAACTCCCATTTCTCGCGAACGGATTGACGAACTCGAGAAATTCCTGTTGCATCTGGAAGTAGAAACTCGCCCGATTACAATGGTATGTGTACTTTTCCCCTAGGCCATTCCAGTTATTGGTTTCGAGTATCAGACTTGCGATAATTTTGATGGTTTCTCAACCATTCCTTAACTTCACACTTACATATCTCGCGAACGGATTGACGAACTCGAGAATTTCCTATTGCATCTGAAAGCAGAAACTCGCCCGGTTACAACGGTATATGCATTTTTGCCCTAGGCCATAGTAGTTATTGGTTTCGAGTATCAGACTTGCGAAAATTTTGATGGTTTCTCAAGCATTCCTTAACTTCGAACTCCCATATCTTGCGAACGGATTGACGAACTCGAGAAATTCCTGTTGCATCTGAAAGTAGAAACACGCCCGAATACAATGGTGAGTGTACTTTTCTCCTAGGCCATTCCAGTTATTGGTTTCGAGTATCAGACACAAGGAAAATTTTGATGGTTTCTCAACCATTCCTTAACTTCAAACTTCCATATCTCGCGAACGGATTGACGAACTCGAGAATTTCCTGTTGCATATGAAAGTAGAAACTCGCCCGATTACAACGGTATGTGTATTTTTGCCCAAGGCCATAATAGTTATCGAATTCGAGTATCAGACTTGCGAAAATTTTGATGATTTCTCAGCCATTCCTTAACTTCAAACTCCCATATCTCGCGAACGCATTGACGAACTCGAGAAATTCCTGTTGTATCTTAAAGTAGAAACCCGCCCGATTACAATTGTGTGTGTACTTTTCCCCTAGGCCATTCCAGTTATTGGTTTCGAGTATTAGACCAGCGAAAATTTTGATGGTTTCTCAACCATTCCTTAACTTCGAACTCCCATATCTCGCGAACGGATTGACGAACTCGAGAAATTCCTGTTGCATGTGGAAGTAGAAACTCGCCCGATTACAACGGTATGTGTATTTTTCCCCTAGGCCTTTGTAGTTATTGGTTTCGAGTATCAGACTTGCGAAAATTTTGATGGTTTCTCAACCTTTCCTTAAATTCAAACTCCCATATCTCGCGAACGGATTGACGAACTCGAGAAATTCCTGTTGCATCTGAAAGCAGAAACTCGCCCGGTTACAACGGTATGTGCATTTTTGCCTTAGGCCATTGTAGTTATTGGTTTCGAGTATCAGACTTGCGAAAATTTTGATGGTTTCTCAACCATTCCTTAACTTCAAACTCCCATTTCTCGCGAACGGATTGACGAACTCGAGAAATTCCTGTTGCATCTGGAAGTAGAAACTCGCCCGATTACAATGGTATGTGTACTTTTCCCCTAGGCCATTCCAGTTATTGGTTTCGAGTATCAGACTTGCGATAATTTTGATGGTTTCTCAACCATTCCTTAACTTCACACTTACATATCTCGCGAACGGATTGACGAACTCGAGAATTTCCTATTGCATCTGAAAGCAGAAACTCGCCCGGTTACAACGGTATATGCATTTTTGCCCTAGGCCATAGTAGTTATTGGTTTCGAGTATCAGACTTGCGAAAATTTTGATGGTTTCTCAAGCATTCCTTAACTTCGAACTCCCATATCTTGCGAACGGATTGACGAACTCGAGAAATTCCTGTTGCATCTGAAAGTAGAAACACGCCCGAATACAATGGTGAGTGTACTTTTCTCCTAGGCCATTCCAGTTATTGGTTTCGAGTATCAGACACAAGGAAAATTTTGATGGTTTCTCAACCATTCCTTAACTTCAAACTTCCATATCTCGCGAACGGATTGACGAACTCGAGAATTTCCTGTTGCATATGAAAGTAGAAACTCGCCCGATTACAACGGTATGTGTATTTTTGCCCAAGGCCATAATAGTTATCGAATTCGAGTATCAGACTTGCGAAAATTTTGATGATTTCTCAGCCATTCCTTAACTTCAAGCTCCCATATCTCGCGAACGGATTGACGAACTCGAGAATTTCCTATTGCATCTGAAAGCAGAAACTCGCCCGATTACAACGGTATGTGTATTTTTGCCCTAGGCCACAGTAGTTATTGGATTCGAGTATCAGACTTGCGAAAATTTTGATGGTTTCTCAATCATTCCTTAACTTCAAACTTCCATATCTCGCGAAAGGATTGACGAACTCGAGAATTTCCTATTGCATCTGAAAGCAGAAACTCGCCCGATTACAAAGGTATGTGTATTTTTGCCGTAGGCCACAGTAGTTATTGGATTCGAGTATCAGACTTGCGAAAATTTTGATGGTTTCTCAATCATTCCTTAACTTCAAACTTCCATATCTCGCGAACGGATTGACGAACTCGAGAATTTCCTGTTGCATGTGAAAGTAGAAACTCGCCCGATTACAACGGTATGTGTATTTTTCCGCTAGGCCTTTGTAGTTATTGGTTTCGAGAATCAGACTTGCGAAAATTGTGATGGTTTCTCAATCATTCCTTAACTTCAAACTCCCATACCTCGCGAACGCATTGACGAACTCGAGAAATTCCTGTTGTATCTGAAAGTTGAAACCCGCCCGGTTACAACGGTATATGCATTTTTGCCCTAGGCCATAGTAGTTATTGGTTTCGAGTATCAGACTTGCGAAAATTTTGATGGTTTCTCAAGCATTCCTTAACTTCAAACTCCCATATCTCGCGAACGGAGTGACGAACCCGAGAAATTCCTATTGCATCTGAAAGTAGAAACCCGCCATATTACAATGGTGTGTGTACTTTTCCCCTAGGGCATTCCAGTTATTGGTTTCGAGTATTCGACCAGCGAAAATTTTGATGGTTTCTCAACCATTCCTTAATTTCACACTTACATATCTCGCGAACGGATTGTCGAACTCGAGAATTTCCTATTGCATCTGAAAGCAGAAACTCGCCCGGTTACAACGGTATGTGCATTTTTGCCTTAGGCCATTGTAGTTATTGGTTTCGAGTATCAGACTTGCGAAAATTTTGATGGTTTCTCAACCATTCCTTAACTTCAAACTCCCATTTCTCGCGAACGGATTGACGAACTCGAGAAATTCCTGTTGCATCTGGAAGTAGAAACTCGCCCGATTACAACGGTATGTGTATTTTTGCCCTAGGCCACAGTAGTTATTGGATTCGAGTATCAGACTTGCGAAAATTGTGATGGTTTCTCAATCATTCCTTAACTTCAAACTCCCATACCTCGCGAACGCATTGACGAACTCGAGAAATTCCTGTTGTATCTGAAAGTTGAAACCCGCCCGATTACAATGGTGATTGTACTTTTCCCCTAGGCCATTCCAGTTATTGGTTTCGAGTATTCGACCAGCGAAAATTTTCATGGTTTCTCAACCATACCTTAACTTCAAACTCCCATATCTCGCGAACGGATTGACGAACTCGAGAAATTCCTATTGCATCTGAAAGCAGAAACTCGCCCGGTTACAACGGTATATGCATTTTTGCCCTAGGCCATAGTAGTTATTGGTTTCGAGTATCAGACTTGCGAAAATTTTGATGGTTTCTCAAGCATTCCTTAACTTCAAACTCCCATATCTCGCGAACGGAGTGACGAACCCGAGAAATTCCTATTGCATCTGAAAGTAGAAACCCGCCATATTACAATGGTGTGTGTACTTTTCCCCTAGGGCATTCCAGTTATTGGTTTCGAGTATTCGACCAGCGAAAATTTTGATGGTTTCTCAACCATTCCTTAATTTCACACTTACATATCTCGCGAACGGATTGTCGAACTCGAGAATTTCCTATTGCATCTGAAAGCAGAAACTCGCCCGGTTACAACGGTATGTGCATTTTTGCCTTAGGCCATTGTAGTTATTGGTTTCGAGTATCAGACTTGCGAAAATTTTGATGGTTTCTCAACCATTCCTTAACTTCAAACTCCCATTTCTCGCGAACGGATTGACGAACTCGAGAAATTCCTGTTGCATCTGGAAGTAGAAACTCGCCCGATTACAATGGTATGTGTACTTTTCCCCTAGGCCATTCCAGTTATTGGTTTCGAGTATCAGACTTGCGATAATTTTGATGGTTTCTCAACCATTCCTTAACTTCACACTTACATATCTCGCGAACGGATTGACGAACTCGAGAATTTCCTATTGCATCTGAAAGCAGAAAATCGCCCGGTTACAACGGTATATGCATTTTTGCCCTAAGCCATAGTAGTTATTGGTTTCGAGTATCAGACTTGCGAAAATTTTGATGGTTTCTCAAGCATTCCTTAACTTCGAACTCCCATATCTTGCGAACGGATTGACGAACTCGAGAAATTCCTGTTGCATCAGAAAGTAGAAACACGCCCGAATACAATGGTGGGTGTACTTTTCTCCTAGGCCTTTCTAGTTATTGGTTTCGAGTATCAGACACAAGGAAAATTTTGATGGTTTCTCAACCATTCCTTAACTTCAAACTTCCATATCTCGCGAACGGATTGACGAACTCGAGAATTTCCTGTTGCATATGAAAGTAGAAACTCGCCCGATTACAACGGTATGTGCATTTTTGCCTTAGGCCATTGTAGTTATTGGTTTCGAGTATCAGACTTGCGAAAATTTTGATGGTTTCTCAATCATTCCTTAACTTCAAACTTCCATATCTCGCGAACGGATTGACGAACTCGAGAATTTCCTATTGCATCTGAAAGCAGAAACTCGCCCGATTACAAAGGTATGTGTATTTTTGCCGTAGGCCACAGTAGTTATTGGATTCGAGTATCAGACTTGCGAAAATTTTGATGGTTTCTCAATCATTCCTTAACTTCAAACTTCCATACTTCGCGAACGCATTGACGAACTCGAGAAATTCCTGTTGTATCTGAAAGTTGAAACCCGCCCGATTACAATGGTGGTTGTACTTTTCCCCTAGGCCATTCCAGTTATTGGTTTCGAGTATTCGACCAGCGAAAATTTTCATGGTTTCTCAACCATACCTTAACTTCAAACTCCCATATCTCGCGAACGGATTGACGAACTCGAGAAATTCCTATTGCATCTGAAAGCAGAAACTCGCCCGGTTACAACGGTATATGCATTTTTGCCCTAGGCCATAGTAGTTATTGGTTTCGAGTATCAGACTTGCGAAAATTGTGATGGTTTCTCAATCATTCCTTAACTTCAAACTCCCATACCTCGCGAACGCATTGACGAACTCGAGAAATTCCTGTTGTATCTGAAAGTTGAAACCCGCCCGATTACAATGGTGATTGTACTTTTCCCCTAGGCCATTCCAGTTATTGGTTTCGAGTATTCGACCAGCGAAAATTTTCATGGTTTCTCAACCATACCTTAACTTCAAACTCCCATATCTCGCGAACGGATTGACGAACTCGAGAAATTCCTATTGCATCTGAAAGCAGAAACTCGCCCGGTTACAACGGTATGTGTATTTTTGCCCTAGGCCATAATAGTTATTGGATTCGAGTATCAGACTTGCGAAAATTGTGATGGTTTCTCAATCATTCCTTAACTTCAAACTCCCATACCTCGCGAACGCATTGACGAACTCGAGAAATTCCTGTTGTATCTGAAAGTTGAAACCCGCCCGATTACAATGGTGATTGTACTTTTCCCCTAGGCCATTCCAGTTATTGGTTTCGAGTATTCGACCAGCGAAAATTTTCATGGTTTCTCAACCATACCTTAACTTCAAACTCCCATATCTCGCGAACGGATTGACGAACTCGAGAAATTCCTATTGCATCTGAAAGCAGAAACTCGCCCGGTTACAACGGTATGTGTATTTTTGCCCTAGGCCATAATAGTTATTGGATTCGAGTATCAGACTTGCGAAAATTTTGATGATTTCTCAGCCATTCCTTAACTTCAAACTCCCATAGCTCGCGAACGCATTGACGAACTTGAGAAATTCCTGTTGTATCTGAAAGTGGAAACCCGCCCGATTACAGTGGTGTGTGTACTTTTCTCCTAGGCCATTCCAGTTATTGGTTTCGAGTATCAGACTTGCGAAAATTTTGATGGTTTCTCAATCATTCCTTAACTTCAAACTTCCATATCTCGCGAAAGGATTGACGAACTCGAGAATTTCCTATTGCATCTAAAAGCAGAAACTCGCCCGATTACAACGGTATGTGTATTTTTGCCCAAGGCCATAATAGTTATCGAATTCGAGTATCAGACTTGCGAAAATTTTGATGATTTCTCAGCCATTCCTTAACTTCAAACTCCCATATCTCGCGAACGCATTGACGAACTCGAGAAATTCCTGTTGTATCTTAAAGTAGAAACCCGCCCGATTACAATTGTGTGTGTACTTTTCCCCTAGGCCATTCCAGTTATTGGTTTCGAGTATTAGACCAGCGAAAATTTTGATGGTTTCTCAACCATTCCTTAACTTCGAACTCCCATATCTCGCGAACGGATTGACGAACTCGAGAAATTCCTGTTGCATGTGGAAGTAGAAACTCGCCCGATTACAACGGTATGTGTATTTTTCCCCTAGGCCTTTGTAGTTATTGGTTTCGAGTATCAGACTTGCGAAAATTTTGATGGTTTCTCAACCTTTCCTTAAATTCAAACTCCCATATCTCGCGAACGGATTGACGAACTCGAGAAATTCCTGTTGCATCTGAAAGTAGAAACTCGCCCGATTACAACGGTATGTGCACTTTTCCCCTAGGCCGTTCCAGTTATTGGTTTCGAGTATCAGACTTGCGATAATTTTGATGGTTTCTCAACCATTCCGTAACTTCACACTTACATATCTCAAGAACGGATTGACGAACTCGAGAATTTCCTATTGCATCTGAAAGCAGAAACTCGCCCGGATACAACGGTATATGCATTTTTGCCCTAGGCCATAGTAGTTATTGGTTTCGAGTATCAGACTTGCGAAAATTTTGATGGTTTCTCAAGCATTCCTTAACTTCAAACTTCCATATCTCGCGAACGGATTGACGAACTCGAGAATTTCCTATTGCATCAAAAAGCAGAATGTCACCCGATTACAACGGTATGTGTATTTTTGCCCTAGGCCATAATAGTTATTGGATTCGAGTATCAGACTTGCGAAAATTTTTATGATTTCTCAGCCATTCCTTAACTTCAAACTCCCATATCTCGCGAACGCATTGACGAACTCGAGAAATTCCTGTTGCATCTGAAAGTAGAAACTCGCCCGATTACAATGGTATGTGTACTTTTCCCCTAGGCCATTCCAGTTATTGGTTTCGAGTATCAGACTTGCGATAATTTTGATGGTTTCTCAACCATTCCTTAACTTCACACTTACATATCTCGCGAACGGATTGACGAACTCGAGAAATTCCTATTGCATCTGAAAGCAGAAACTCGCCCGGATACAACGGTATATGCATTTTTGCCCTAGGCCATAGTAGTTATTGGTTTCGAGTATCAGACTTGCGAAAATTTTGATGGTTTCTCAAGCATTCCTTAATTTCAAACTCCCATACCTCGCGAACGGATTGACGAGCTCGAGAAATTCCTGTTGCATCTGAAAGTAGAAACGCGCCCGATTACAAAGGTATGTGTATTTTTCCCCTAGGCCTTTGTAGTTATTGGTTTCGAGTATCAGACTTGCGAAAATTTTGATGGTTTCTCAACCTTTCCTTAAATTCAAACTCCCATATCTCGCGAACGGATAGACGAACTCGAGAATTTCCTATTGCATCTGAAACCAGAAACTCGCCCGATTACAACGGTATGTGTATTTTTGCCCTAGGCCATAGTAGTTATTGGATTCGAGTATCAGACTTGCGAAAATTTTGATGATTTCTCAGCCATTCCTTAACTTCAAACTCCCATATCTCGCGAACGGAATGACGAACTCGAGAAATTCCTATTGCATCTGAAAGTAGCAACCCGCCAGATTACAATGGTGTGTGTACTATTCCCCATGGCCACTCCTGTTATTGGTTTCGAGTGTCAGACTTGCGAAAATTTTGATGGTTTCTCTATCATTCCTTAACTTCAAACTTCCATATCTCGCGAACGGATTGACGAACTCGAGAATTTCCTGTTGCATGTGAAAGTAGAAACTCGCCCGATTACAACGGTATGTGTATTTTTCCGCTAGGCCTTTGTAGTTATTGGTTTCGAGAATCAGACTTGCGAAAATTTTGATGGTTTCTCAATCATTCCTTAACTTCAAACTTCCATATCTCGCGAACGGATAGACGAACTCGAGAATTTCCTATTGCGTCTGAAAGCAGAAACTCGCCCGATTACAACGGTATGTGTATTTTTGCCCTAGGCCACAGTAGTTATTGGATTCGAGTATCAGACTTGCGAAAATTTTGATGGTTTCTCAATCATTCCTTAACTACAAACTTCCATATCTCGCGAACGGATTGACGAACTCGAGAATTTCCTATTGCATCTGAAAGCAGAAACTCGCCCGATTACAAAGGTATGTGTATTTTTGCCGTAGGCCACAGTAGTTATTGGATTCGAGTGTCAGACTTGCGAAAATTTTGATGGTTTCTCAATCATTCCTTAACTTCAAACTTCCATATCTCGCGAACGGATTGACGAACTCGAGAATTTCCTGTTGCATGTGAAAGTAGAAACTCGCCCGATTACAACGGTATGTGTATTTTTCCGCTAGGCCTTTGTAGTTATTGGTTTCGAGAATCAGACTTGCGAAAATTGTGATGGTTTCTCAATCATTCCTTAACTTCAAACTCCCATACCTCGCGAACGCATTGACGAACTCGAGAAATTCCTGTTGTATCTGAAAGTTGAAACCCGCCCGATTACAATGGTGATTGTACTTTTCCCCTAGGCCATTCCAGTTATTGGTTTCGAGTATTCGACCAGCGAAAATTTTCATGGTTTCTCAACCATACCTTAACTTCAAACTCCCATATCTCGCGAACGGATTGACGAACTCGAGAAATTCCTATTGCATCTGAAAGCAGAAACTCGCCCGGTTACAACGGTATATGCATTTTTGCCCTAGGCCATAGTAGTTATTGGTTTCGAGTATCAGACTTGCGAAAATTGTGATGGTTTCTCAATCATTCCTTAACTTCAAACTCCCATACCTCGCGAACGCATTGACGAACTCGAGAAATTCCTGTTGTATCTGAAAGTTGAAACCCGCCCGATTACAATGGTGATTGTACTTTTCCCCTAGGCCATTCCAGTTATTGGGTTCGAGTATTCGACCAGCGAAAATTTTCATGGTTTCTCAACCATACCTTAACTTCAAACTCCCATATCTCGTGAACGGATTGACGAACTCGAGAAATTCCTCTTGCATCTGAAAGCAGAAACTCGCCTGGTTACAACGGTATATGCATTTTTGCCCTAGGCCATAGTAGTTATTGGTTTCGAGTATCAGACTTGCGAAAATTTTGATGGTTTCTCAAGCATTCCTTAACTTCAAACTCCCATATCTCGCGAACGGAATGACGAACCCGAGAAATTCCTATTGCATCTGAAAGTAGAAACCCGCCATATTACAATGGTGTGTGTACTTTTCCCCTAGGCCATTCCAGTTATTGGTTTCGAGTATCAGACACAAGGAAAATTTTGATGGTTTCTCAACCATTCCTTAACTTCAAACTTCCATATCTCGCGAACGGATTGACGAACTCGAGAATTTCCTGTTGCATATGAAAGTAGAAACTCGCCCGATTACAACGGTATGTGTATTTTCCCGCTAGGCCTTTGTAGTTATTGGTTTCGAGAATCAGACTTGCGAAAATTTTGATGGTTTCTCAATCATTCCTTAACTTCAAACTCCCATATCTCGCGAACGGATAGACGAATTCGAGAATTTCCTATTGCATCTGAAAGCAGAAACTCGCCCGATTACAACGGTATGTGTATTTTTGCCCTAGGCCACAGTAGTTATTGGATTCGAGTATCAGACTTGCGAAAATTTTGATGGTTTCTCAATCATTCCTTAAGTTCAAACTTCCATATCTCGCGAACGGATTGACGAACTCGAGAATTTCCTATTGCATCTAAAAGCAGAAACTCGCCCGATTACAACGGTATGTGTATTTTTGCCCTAGGCCATAATAGTTATTGGATTCGAGTATCAGACTTGCGAAAATTTTGATGATTTCTCAGCCATTCCTTAACTTCAAACTCCCATATCTCGCGAACGCATTGACGAACTCGAGAAATTCCTGTTGTATCTGAAAGTGGAAACCCGCCCGATTACAGTGGTGTGTGTACTTTTCTCCTAGGCCATTCCAGTTATTGGTTTCGAGTATCAGACCAGTGAAAATTTTGATGGTTTCTCAAACATTCCTTAATTTCAAACTCCCATATCTCGCGAACGGAATGACGAACTCGAGAAGTTCCTATTGCATCTGAAATTAGAAACCCGCCAGATTACAATGGTGTGTGTACTTTTCACCTAGGCCCTTCCAGTTACTGGTTTCGAGTATCAGACTTGCGAAAATTTTGATGGTTTCTCAATCATTCCTTAACTTCAAACTTCCATATCTCGCGAACGGATTGACGAACTCGAGAATTTCCTATTGCATCTGAAAGCAGAAACTCGCCCGATTACAACGGTATGTGAATTTTTGACCTAGGCCATAATAGTTATTGGATTCGAGTATCAGACTTGCGAAAATTTTGATGGTTTCTCAAGCATTCCTTAACTTCAAACTCCCATATCTCGTGAACGGATAGACGAACTCGAGAAATTCCCGTTGCATGTGAAAGTAGACACTCGCCCGATCACAACGGTATGTGTATTTTTGCCCTAGGCCATAATAGTTATTGGATTCGAGTATCAGACTTGCGAAAATTTTGATGGTTTCTCAAGCATTCCTTAACTTCAAACTCCCATATCTCGCGAACGGATTGACTAACTCGAGAATTTCCTGTTGCATGTGAAAGAAGAAACTCGCCCGATTACAACGGTATATGTATTTTTCCGCTAGGCCTTTGTAGTTATTGGTTTCGAGAATCAGACTTGCGAAAATTTTGATGGTTTCTCAATCATTCCTTAACTTCAAACTTCCATATCTCGCGAACGGATAGACGAACTCGAGAATTTCCTATTGCATCTGAAAGCAGAAACTCGCCCGATTACAACGGTATGTGTATTTTTGCCCTAGGCCATAATAGTTATTGGATTCGAGTATCAGACTTGCGAAAATTTTGATGATTTCTCAGCCATTCCTTAACTTCAAACTCCCATAGCTCGCGAACGCATTGACGAACTCGAGAAATTCCTGTTGTATCTGAAAGTGGAAACCCGCCCGATTACAGTGGTGTGTGTACTTTTCTCCTAGGCCATTCCAGTTATTGGTTTCGAGTATCAGACTTGCGAAAATTTTGATGGTTTCTCAATCATTCCTTAACTTCAAACTTCCATATCTCGCGAAAGGATTGACGAACTCGAGAATTTCCTATTGCATCTAAAAGCAGAAACTCGCCCGATTACAACGGTATGTGTATTTTTGCCCAAGGCCATAATAGTTATCGAATTCGAGTATCAGACTTGCGAAAATTTTGATGATTTCTCAGCCATTCCTTAACTTCAAACTCCCATATCTCGCGAACGCATTGACGAACTCGAGAAATTCCTGTTGTATCTTAAAGTAGAAACCCGCCCGATTACAATTGTGTGTGTACTTTTCCCCTAGGCCATTCCAGTTATTGGTTTCGAGTATTAGACCAGCGAAAATTTTGATGGTTTCTCAACCATTCCTTAACTTCGAACTCCCATATCTCGCGAACGGATTGACGAACTCGAGAAATTCCTGTTGCATCTGAAAGTAGAAACTCGCCCGATTACAACGGTATGTGCACTTTTCCCCTAGGCCATTCCAGTTATTGGTTTCGAGTATCAGACTTGCGATAATTTTGATGGTTTCTCAACCATTCCGTAACTTCACACTTACATATCTCAAGAACGGATTGACGAACTCGAGAATTTCCTATTGCATCTGAAAGCAGAAACTCGCCCGGATACAACGGTATATGCATTTTTGCCCTAGGCCATAGTAGTTATTGGTTTCGAGTATCAGACTTGCGAAAATTTTGATGGTTTCTCAAGCATTCCTTAACTTCAAACTTCCATATCTCGCGAACGGATTGACGAACTCGAGAATTTCCTATTGCATCTAAAAGCAGAATGTCGCCCGATTACAACGGTATGTGTATTTTTGCCCTAGGCCATAATAGTTATTGGATTCGAGTATCAGACTTGCGAAAATTTTTATGATTTCTCAGCCATTCCTTAACTTCAAACTCCCATATCTCGCGAACGCATTGACGAACTCGAGAAATTCCTGTTGCATCTGAAAGTAGAAACTCGCCCGATTACAATGGTATGTGTACTTTTCCCCTAGGCCATTCCAGTTATTCGTTTCTAGCATCACAATTGCGAAAATGTTGATGGTTTCACAACCATTCCGTAACTTCAAACTGCCATTTTTCGCGAACGGATTGACGAACTCGAGAAATTCCAGTTGCATCTGAAAGTAGAAACTCGCCCGATTACAATGGTATGTGTACTTTTCCCCTAGGCCATTCCAGTTATTGGTTTCGAGTATCAGACTTGCGATAATTTTGATGGTTTCTCAACCATTCCATAACTTCACACTTACATATCTCGCGAACGGATTGACGAACTCGAGAAATTCCTATTGCATCTGAAAGCAGAAACTCGCCCGGATACAACGGTATATGCATTTTTGCCCTAGGCCATAGTAGTTATTGGTTTCGAGTATCAGACTTGCGAAAATTTTGATGGTTTCTCAAGCATTCCTTAATTTCAAACTCCCATATCTCGCGAACGGATTGACGAACTCGAGAAATTCCTGTTGCATCTGAAAGTAGAAACTCGCCCGATTACAATGGTGTGTGTACTTTTCCCCTAGGCCATTCCAGTTATTGGTTTCGAGTATCAGACCAGTGAAAATTTTGATAGTTTCTCAAACATTCCTTAATTTCAAACTCCCATATCTCGCGAACGGATTGACGAACTCGAGAATTTCCTATTGCATCTGAAAGCAGAAACTCGCCCGATTACAACGGTATGTGTATTTTTGCCCTAGGCCATAATAGTTATTGGATTCGAGTATCAGACTTGCGAAAATTTTGATGATTTCTCAGCCATTCCTTAACTTCAAACTCCCATACCTCGCGAACGCATTGACGAAATCGAGAAATTCCTGTTGCATCTGAAAGTAGAAACTCGCCCGATTACAACGGTATGTATGTTTTTCCACTAGGCCGTTGTCGTTATTGGTTTCGAGTATCAGACTTGCGAAAATTTTGATGGTTTCTCAACCATTCCTTAACTTCAAACTCCCATTTCTCGCGAACGGATTGACGAACTCGAGAAATTCCTGTTGCATCTGATAGTAGAAACTCGCCCGATTACAATGGTATGTGTACTTTTCCCCTAGGCCATTCCAGTTATTGGTTTCGAGTATTAGACCAGCGAAAATTTTGATGGTTCCTCAACCGTTCCTAACTTCAAACTCCCATTTCTCGCGAACGGATTGACGAACTCGAGAAATTTCTGTTGCATGTGGAAGTAGAAACTCGCCCGATTACAACGGTATGTGTATTTTTCCCCTAGGCCATTGCAGTTATTGGTTTCGAGTATCAGACTTGCGATAATTTTGATGGTTTCTCAACCATTCCTTAACTTCACACTTACATATCTCGCGAACGGATTGACGAACTCGAGAATTTCCTATTGCATCTGAAAGCAGAAACTCGCCCGGTTACAACGGTATATGCATTTTTGCCCTAGGCCATAGTAGTTATTGGTTTCGAGTATCAGACTTGCGAAAATTTTGATGGTTTCTCAAGCATTCCTTAACTTCAAACTCCCATATCTTGCGAACGGATTGACGAACTCGAGTAATTCCTGTTGCATCTGAAAGTAGAAACACGCCCGAATACAATGGTGTGTGTACTTTCCTCCTAGGCCATTCCAGTTATTGGTTTCGAGTATCAGACTTGCGAAAATTTTGATGGTTTCTCAATCATTCCTTAACTTCAAACTTCCATATCTCGCGAAAGGATTGACGAACTCGAGAATTTCCTATTGCATCTAAAAGCAGAAACTCGCCCGATTACAACGGTATGTGTATTTTTGCCCAAGGCCATAATAGTTATCGAATTCGAGTATCAGACTTGCGAAAATTTTGATGATTTCTCAGCCATTCCTTAACTTCAAACTCCCATATCTCGCGAACGCATTGACGAACTCGAGAAATTCCTGTTGTATCTTAAAGTAGAAACCCGCCCGATTACAATTGTGTGTGTACTTTTCCCCTAGGCCATTCCAGTTATTGGTTTCGAGTATTAGACCAGCGAAAATTTTGATGGTTTCTCAACCATTCCTTAACTTCGAACTCCCATATCTCGCGAACGGATTGACGAACTCGAGAAATTCCTGTTGCATCTGAAAGTAGAAACTCGCCCGATTACAACGGTATGTGCACTTTTCCCCTAGGCCATTCCAGTTATTGGTTTCGAGTATCAGACTTGCGATAATTTTGATGGTTTCTCAACCATTCCGTAACTTCACACTTACATATCTCAAGAACGGATTGACGAACTCGAGAATTTCCTATTGCATCTGAAAGCAGAAACTCGCCCGGATACAACGGTATATGCATTTTTGCCCTAGGCCATAGTAGTTATTGGTTTCGAGTATCAGACTTGCGAAAATTTTGATGGTTTCTCAAGCATTCCTTAACTTCAAACTTCCATATCTCGCGAACGGATTGACGAACTCGAGAATTTCCTATTGCATCTAAAAGCAGAATGTCGCCCGATTACAACGGTATGTGTATTTTTGCCCTAGGCCATAATAGTTATTGGATTCGAGTATCAGACTTGCGAAAATTTTTATGATTTCTCAGCCATTCCTTAACTTCAAACTCCCATATCTCGCGAACGCATTGACGAACTCGAGAAATTCCTGTTGCATCTGAAAGTAGAAACTCGCCCGATTACAATGGTATGTGTACTTTTCCCCTAGGCCATTCCAGTTATTCGTTTCTAGCATCACAATTGCGAAAATGTTGATGGTTTCACAACCATTCCGTAACTTCAAACTGCCATTTTTCGCGAACGGATTGACGAACTCGAGAAATTCCAGTTGCATCTGAAAGTAGAAACTCGCCCGATTACAATGGTATGTGTACTTTTCCCCTAGGCCATTCCAGTTATTGGTTTCGAGTATCAGACTTGCGATAATTTTGATGGTTTCTCAACCATTCCATAACTTCACACTTACATATCTCGCGAACGGATTGACGAACTCGAGAAATTCCTATTGCATCTGAAAGCAGAAACTCGCCCGGATACAACGGTATATGCATTTTTGCCCTAGGCCATAGTAGTTATTGGTTTCGAGTATCAGACTTGCGAAAATTTTGATGGTTTCTCAAGCATTCCTTAATTTCAAACTCCCATATCTCGCGAACGGATTGACGAACTCGAGAAATTCCTGTTGCATCTGAAAGTAGAAACTCGCCCGATTACAATGGTGTGTGTACTTTTCCCCTAGGCCATTCCAGTTATTGGTTTCGAGTATCAGACCAGTGAAAATTTTGATAGTTTCTCAAACATTCCTTAATTTCAAACTCCCATATCTCGCGAACGGATTGACGAACTCGAGAATTTCCTATTGCATCTGAAAGCAGAAACTCGCCCGATTACAACGGTATGTGTATTTTTGCCCTAGGCCATAATAGTTATTGGATTCGAGTATCAGACTTGCGAAAATTTTGATGATTTCTCAGCCATTCCTTAACTTCAAACTCCCATACCTCGCGAACGCATTGACGAAATCGAGAAATTCCTGTTGCATCTGAAAGTAGAAACTCGCCCGATTACAACGGTATGTATGTTTTTCCACTAGGCCGTTGTCGTTATTGGTTTCGAGTATCAGACTTGCGAAAATTTTGATGGTTTCTCAACCATTCCTTAACTTCAAACTCCCATTTCTCGCGAACGGATTGACGAACTCGAGAAATTCCTGTTGCATCTGATAGTAGAAACTCGCCCGATTACAATGGTATGTGTACTTTTCCCCTAGGCCATTCCAGTTATTGGTTTCGAGTATTAGACCAGCGAAAATTTTGATGGTTCCTCAACCGTTCCTAACTTCAAACTCCCATTTCTCGCGAACGGATTGACGAACTCGAGAAATTTCTGTTGCATGTGGAAGTAGAAACTCGCCCGATTACAACGGTATGTGTATTTTTCCCCTAGGCCATTGCAGTTATTGGTTTCGAGTATCAGACTTGCGATAATTTTGATGGTTTCTCAACCATTCCTTAACTTCACACTTACATATCTCGCGAACGGATTGACGAACTCGAGAATTTCCTATTGCATCTGAAAGCAGAAACTCGCCCGGTTACAACGGTATATGCATTTTTGCCCTAGGCCATAGTAGTTATTGGTTTCGAGTATCAGACTTGCGAAAATTTTGATGGTTTCTCAAACATTCCTTAACTTCAAACTCCCATATCTTGCGAACGGATTGACGAACTCGAGTAATTCCTGTTGCATCTGAAAGTAGAAACACGCCCGAATACAATGGTGTGTGTACTTTCCTCCTAGGCCATTCCAGTTATTGGTTTCGAGTATCAGACTTGCGAAAATTTTGATGGTTTCTCAATCATTCCTTAACTTCAAACTTCCACATCTCGCGAACGGATTGACGAACTCGAGAATTTCCTATTTCATCTGAAAGCAGAAACTCGCACGATTACAACGGTGTGTGTACTTTTCCCCTAGGCCATTCCAGTTGTTGGTTTCGAGTATCAGACCAGCGAAAATTTTGATGGTTTCTCAAGCATTCCTTAACTTCAAACTTCCAAATCTCGCGAACGGATTGACGAACTCGAGAATTTCCTATTGCATCTGAATGCAGAAATTCGCCCGGTTACAACGGTATGTGTATTTTTGCCCTAGGCCATAGTAGTTGTTGGTTTCGAGTATCAGACCACCGAAAATTTTGATGGTTTCTCATGCATTCCTTAACTTCACACTTCCATATCTCGCGAACGGATTGACGAACTCGAGAATTTCCTATTGCATCTGACAGCAGAAACTCGCCCGATTACAATGGTATGTGTATTTTTCCCCTAGGCATTTGTAGTTATTGGTTTCGAGTATCAGACTTGCGAAAATTTTGATGATTTCTCAACCATTCCTTAACTTCAAACTCCCATATCTCGCGAACGGATTGACGAACTCGAGAAATTACTGTTGCATGTGAAAGTAGAAAGTCGCCCGATTACAACGGTATGTGTATTTTTCCCCTAGGCCTTTGAAGTTATTGTTTTCGAGTATCAGACTTGCGAAAATTTTGATGGTTTCTCAACCATTCCTTATTTTCACACTTCCATATCTCGCGAACGGATTGACGAACTCGAGAATTTCCTATTGCATCTGAAAGCAGAAACTCGCACGATTACAATGGTGTGTGTACTTTTCCCCTAGGCCATTCCAGTTGTTGGTTTCGAGTATCAGACCAGCGAAAATTTTGATGGTTTCTCAACCATTCCTTAACTTCAAACTCCCATATCTCGCGAACGGATTGACGAACTCGAGAATTTCCTATTGCATCTGAAAGCAGAAACTCGCCCGATTACAACGGTATGTGTATTTTTGCCTTAGGCCATAGTAGTTATTGTATTCGAGTATCAGACTTGCGAAAATTTTGATGATTTCTCAACCATTCCTTAACTTCAAACTGCCATATCTCGCGAACGCAATGACGAACTCGAGAAATTCCTGTTGCATGTGAAAGTAGAATCTCGCCCGATTACAATGGTATGTGTATTTTTCCCGTAGGCATTTGTGGTTATTGGTTTCGAGTATCAGACTTGCGAAAATTTTGATGGTTTCTCAACCATTCCTTAACTTCAAACTCCCATATCTCGCGAACGGATTGACGAACTCGAGAATTTCCTATTGCATCTGAAAGCAGAAACTCGCCCGATTACAACGGTATGTGTATTTTTGCCTTAGGCCATAGTAGTTATTGTATTCGAGTATCAGACTTGCGAAAATCTTGATGATTTCTCAACCATTCCTTAACTTCAAACTGCCATATCTCCCGAACGCATTGACGAACTCGAGAAATTCCTGTTGCTTGTGAAATTAGAATCTCGCCCGATTACAATGGTATGTGTATTTTTCCCGTAGGTATTTGTGGTTATAGGTTTCGAGTATCAGACTTGCGAAAATTTTGATGGTTTCTCAATCATTCCTTAACTTCAAACTTCCACATCTCGCGAACGGATTGACGAACTCGAGAATTTCCTATTGCATCTGAAAGCAGAAACTCGCACGATTACAACGGTGTGTGTACTTTTCCCCTAGGCCATTCCAGTTGTTGGTTTCGAGTATCAGACCAGCGAAAATTTTGATGGTTTCTCAACCATTCCTTAACTTCAAACTGCCATATCTCGCGAACGCATTGACGAACTCGAGAAATTCCTGTTGCATGTGAAAGTAGAATCTCGCCCGATTACAATGGTATGTGTATTTTTCCCGTAGGCACTTGTGGTTATTGGTTTCGAGTATCAGACTTGCGAAAATTTTGATGGTTTCTCAACCATTCCTTAACTTCAAACTCCCATATGCCGCGAATGGATTGACGAACTCGAGAAATTCCTGTTGCATGTGAAAGTAGAAAGTCGCCCGATTACAACGGTATGTGTATTTTTCCCCTAGGCCTTTGAAGTTATTGGTTTCGAGTATCAGACTTGCGAAAATTTTGATGGTTTCTCAACCATTCCTTATTTTCACACTTCCATATCTCGCGAACGGATTGACGTACTCGAAAATTTCCTATTGCATCTGAAAGCAGAAACTCGCCCGATTGCGACGGTGTGTGTACTTTTCCCCTAGGCCATTCCAGTTGTTGGTTTCGAGTATCAGACCAGCGAAAATTTTGATGGTTCCTCAAGCATTCCTTAACTTCAAACTTCCATATCTCGCGAACGGATTGACGAACTCGAGAATTTCCTATTGCATCTGAATGCAGAAACTCGCCCGATTACAACGGTATGTGTATTTTTGCCCTAGGCCATAGTAGTTGTTGGTTTCGAGTATCAGACCAGCGAAAATTTTGATGGTTTCTCATGCATTCCTTAACTTCATACTTCCATATCTCGCGAACGGATTGACGAAGTCGAGAATTTCCTATTGCATCTGACAGCAGAAACTCGCCCGATTACAACGGTATGTGTATTTTTGCCCTAGGCCATAGTAGTTATTGGATGCGAGTATCAGACTTGCGAAAATTTTGATGATTTCTCAACCATTCCTTAACTTCAAACTGCCATATCTCGCGAACGCATTGACGAACTCCAGAAATTCCTGTTGCATCTGAAAGTAGAAACTCGCCCGATTACAACGGTATGTGTATTTTTACCCTAGGCATTTGTAGTTATTGGTTTCGAGTATCAGACTTGCGAAAATTTTGATGGTTTCTCAACCATTCCTTAACTTCAAACTCCCATATCTCGCGAACGGATTGACGAACTCGAGAAATTCCTGTTGCATCTGAAAGTAGAATTTCGCCCGATTACAATGATATGTGTACTTTTCCCCTAGGCCATTCCAGTTATTGGTTTCGAGTATCAGACTGGCGAAAATTTTGATGGTTTCTCATGCATTCCTTAACTTCACACTTCCATATCTCGCGAACGGATTGACGAACTCGAGAATTTCCTATTGCATCTGAACGCAGAAACTCGCCCGATTACAATGGTTTGTGTATTTTTCCCCTAGGACCTAGTAGTTATTGATTTCAAGTATCAGACTTGCGAAAATTTTGATGGTTTCTCAACCATTCCTTAACTTCCAACTCCCATATCTCGCGAACGGATTGACGAACTCGAGAAATTCCGGTTGCATGTGAAAGTAGAAAGTCGCCCGATTACAACGGTGTGTGTATTTTTCCCCTAGGCCTTTGAAGTTATTGGTTTCGTGTATCAGACTTGCGAAGATTTTGATGGTTTCTCAACCATTCCTTATTTTCACACTTCCATATCTCGCGAACGGACTGACGAACTCGAGAATTTCCTATTGCATTTGAAAGCAGAAACTCGCCCGATTACAACGGTGTGTGTACTTTTCCCCTAGGCCATTCCAGTTGTTGGTTTCGAGTATCAGACCAGCGAAAATTTTGATGGTTTCCCAAGCATTCCTTAACTTCAAACTTCCATATCCCGCGAACGGATGGACGAACTCGAGAAATTCCGGTTGCATGTGAAAGTAGAAAGCCGCCCGATTACAACGGTATGTGTATTTTTCCCCTAGGCCTTTGAAGTTATTGGTTTCGAGTATCAGACTTGCGAAAATTTTGATGGTGTCTAACCATTCCTTATTTTCACACTTCCATATCTCGCGAACGGATTGACGAACTCGAGAATTTCCTATTACATCTGAAAGCAGAAACTCGCCCGATTACAACGGTGTGTGTACTTTTCCCCTAGGCCATTCCAGTTGTTGGTTTCGAGTATCAGACCAGCGAAAATTTTGATGGTTTCCCAAGCATTCCTTAACTTCAAACTTCCATATCTCGCGAACGGATTGACGAACTCGAAAATTTCCTATTGCATCTGAATGCAGAAACTCGCCCGATTACAACGGTATGTGTATTTTTGCCCTAGGCCATAGTAGTTGTTGGTTTCGAGTATCAGACCAGCGAAAATTTTGATGGTTTCTCATGCATTCCTTAACTTCATACTTCCATATCTCGCGAACGGATTGACGAAGTCGAGAATTTCCTATTGCATCTGACAGCAGAAACTCGCCCGATTACAACGGTATGTGTATTTTTGCCCTAGGCCATAGTAGTTATTGGATGCGAGTATCAGACTTGCGAAAATTTTGATGATTTCTCAACCATTCCTTAACTTCAAACTGCCATATCTCGCGAACGCATTGACGAACTCCAGAAATTACTGTTGCATCTGAAAGTAGAAACTCCCCCGATTACAACGGTATGTGTATTTTTACCCTAGGCATTTGTAGTTATTGGTTTCGAGTATCAGACTTGCGAAAATTTTGATGGTTTCTCAACCATTCCTTAACTTCAAACTCCCATATCTCGCGAACGGATTGACGAACTCGAGAAATTCCTGTTGCATCTGAAAGTAGAATTTCGCCCGATTACAATGATATGTGTACTTTTCCCCTAGGCCATTCCAGTTATTGGTTTCGAGTATCAGACTGGCGAAAATTTTGATGGTTTCTCATGCATTCCTTAACTTCACACTTCCATATCTCGCGAACGGATTGACGAACTCGAGAATTTCCTATTGCATCTGAACGCAGAAACTCGCCCGATTACAATGGTTTGTGTATTTTTCCCCTAGGACCTAGTAGTTATTGATTTCAAGTATCAGACTTGCGAAAATTTTGATGGTTTCTCAACCATTCCTTAACTTCCAACTCCCATATCTCGCGAACGGATTGACGAACTCGAGAAATTCCGGTTGCATGTGAAAGTAGAAAGTCGCCCGATTACAACGGTATGTGTATTTTTCCCCTAGGCCTTTGAAGTTATTGGTTTCGTGTATCAGACTTGCGAAGATTTTGATGGTTTCTCAACCATTCCTTATTTTCACACTTCCATATCTCGCGAACGGACTGACGAACTCGAGAATTTCCTATTGCATTTGAAAGCAGAAACTCGCCCGATTACAACGGTGTGTGTACTTTTCCCCTAGGCCATTCCAGTTGTTGGTTTCGAGTATCAGACCAGCGAAAATTTTGATGGTTTCCCAAGCATTCCTTAACTTCAAACTTCCATATCCCGCGAACGGATGGACGAACTCGAGAAATTCCGGTTGCATGTGAAAGTAGAAAGCCGCCCGATTACAACGGTATGTGTATTTTTCCCCTAGGCCTTTGAAGTTATTGGTTTCGAGTATCAGACTTGCGAAAATTTTGATGGTGTCTAACCATTCCTTATTATCACACTTCCATATCTCGCGAACGGATTGACGAACTCGAGAATTTCCTATTACATCTGAAAGCAGAAACTCGCCCGATTACAACGGTGTGTGTACTTTTCCCCTAGGCCATTCCAGTTGTTGGTTTCGAGTATCAGACCAGCGAAAATTTTGATGGTTTCCCAAGCATTCCTTAACTTCAAACTTCCATATCTCGCGAACGGATTGACGAACTCGAAAATTTCCTATTGCATCTGAATGCAGAAACTCGCCCGATTACAACGGTATGTGTATTTTTGCCCTAGGCCATAGTAGTTGTTGGTTTCGAGTATCAGACCAGCGAAAATTTTGATGGTTTCTCATGCATTCCTTAACTTCAAACTTCCATATCTCGCGAACGGATTGACGAAGTCGAGAATTTCCTATTGCATCTGACAGCAGAAACTCGCCCGATTACCACGGTATGTGTATTTTTGCCCTAGGCCATAGTAGTTATTGGATGCGAGTATCAGACTTGCGAAAATTTTGATGATTTCTCAACCATTCCTTAACTTCAAACTGCCATATCTCGCGGACGCATTGACGAACTCCAGAAATTCCTGCTGCATCTGAAAGTAGAAACTCGCCCGATTACAACGGTATGTGTATTTGTAGCCTAGGCATTTGTAGTTATTGGTTTCGAGTATCAGACTTGCGAAAATTTTGATGGTTTCTTAACCATTCCTTAACTTCAAACTCCCATATCTCGCGAACGGATTGACGAACTCGAGAAATTCCTGTTGCATCTGAAAGTAGAAACTCGCCCGATTACAATGATATGTGTACTTTTCCCCTAGGCCATTCCAGTTATTGGTTTCGAGTATCAGACTAGCGAAAATTTTGATGGTTTCTCATGCATTCCTTAACTTCACACTTCCATATCTCGCGAACGGATTGACGAACTCGAGAATTTCCTATTGCATATGAAAGCAGAAACTCGCCCGATTACAACGGTATGTGTATTTTTCCCCTAGGCCTTTGAAGTTATTGGTTTCGTGTATCAGACTTGCGAAAATTTTGATGGTTCCTCAACCATTCCTTATTTTCACACTTCCATATCTCGCGAACGGACTGACGAACTCGAGAATTTCCTATTGCATTTGAAAGCAGAAACTCGCCCGATTACAACGGTGTGTGTACTTTTCCCCTAGGAAATTCCAGTTGTTGGTTTCGAGTATCAGACCAGCGAAAATTTTGATGGTTCCCCAAGCATTCCTTAACTTCAAACTTCCATATCTCGCGAACGGATTGACGAACTCGAGAATTTCCTATTACATCTGAAAGCAGAAACACGCCCGATTACAACGGAGTGTGTACTTTTCCCCTAGGCCATTCCAGTTGTTGGTTTCGAGTATCAGACCAGCGAAAATTTTGATGGTTTCCCAAGCATTCCTTAACTTCAAGCTTCCATATCTCGCGAACGGATTGACGAACTCGAGAATTTCCTATTGCATCTGACAGCAGAAACTCGCCCGATTACAACGGTATGTGTATTTTTCCCCTAGGACCTAGTAGTTATTGATTTCAAGTATCAGACTTGCGAAAATTTTGATGGTTTCTCAACCATTCCTTAACTTCCAACTCCCATATCTCGCGAACGGATTGACGAACTCGAGAATTTCCTATTGCATCTGAAAGCAGAAACTCGCCCGATTACAACGGTATGTGTATTTTTCCCCTAGGCCCTAGTAGTTATTGATTTCAAGTATCAGACTTGCGAAAATTGTGATGGTTTCTCAACCATTCCTTAACTTCAAACTCCCATATCTCGCGAACGGATTGACGAACTCGAGACATTCCTGTTGCATCTGAAAGTAGAAACTCGCCCGATTACAAAGATATGTGTGTTTTCCCCCTAGGCCTTTGTAGTTGTTTGTTTCGAGTATCAGACTTGCGAAAATTTTGATGGTTTCTCAACCATTCCTTAAATTCAAACTCCCATATCTCGCGAACGGATTGACGACCTCGAGAAATTCCTGTTGCATCTGAAAGTAGAAACTCGCCCGATTACAGCGGTATGTGTATTTTTGCCCTAGGCCATTGTAGTTATTGGATTCGCGAATCGGACTTGCGAAAATTTTGATGATTTCTCAACCATTCCTTAACTTCAAATTCCCATATCCCGCGAACGGATTGACGAACTCGAGAAATTCCGGTTGCATGTGAAAGTAGAAAGTCGCCCGATTACAACGGTAGGTGTATTTTTCCCCTAGGCCTTTGAAGTTATTGGTTTCGTGTATCAGACTTGCGAAAATTTTGATGGTTTCTCAACCATTCCTTATTTTCACACTTCCATATCTCGCGAACGGACTGACGAACTCGAGAATTTCCTATTGCATTTGAAAGCAGAAACTCGCCCGATTACAACGGTGTGTGTACTTTTCCCCTAGGCCATTCCAGTTGTTGGTTTCGAGTATCAGACCAGCGAAAATTTTGATGGTTTCCCAAGCATTCCTTAACTTCAAACTTCCATATCTCGCGAACGGATTGACGAACTCGAGAATTTCCTATTGCATCTGACAGCAGAAACTCGCCCGATTACAATGGTATGTGTATTTTTCCCCTAGGCATTTGTAGTTATTGGTTTCGATTATCAGACTTGCGAAAATTTTGATGGTTTCTCAACCATTTGTTAACTTCAAAATCCCATATCTCGCGAACGGATTGACGAACTCGAGAAATTCCTGTTGCATGTGAAAGTAGAAAGTCGCCCGATTACAACGGTGTGTGTACTTTTCCCCTAGGAAATTCCAGTTGTTGGTTTCGAGTATCAGACCAGCGAAAATTTTGATGGTTTCCCAAGCATTCCTTAACTTCAAACTTCCATATCTCGCGAACGGATTGACGAACTCGAGAATTTCCTATTACATCTGAAAGCAGAAACACGCCCGATTACAACGGAGTGTGTACTTTTCCCCTAGGCCATTCCAGTTGTTGGTTTCGAGTATCAGACCAGCGAAAATTTTGATGGTTTCCCAAGCATTCCTTAACTTCAAGCTTCCATATCTCGCGAACGGATTGACGAACTCGAGAATTTCCTACTGCATCTGACAGCAGAAACTCGCCCGATTACAACGGTATGTGTATTTTTCCCCTAGGACCTAGTAGTTATTGATTTCAAGTATCAGACTTGCGAAAATTGTGATGGTTTCTCAACCATTCCTTAACTTCCAACTCCCATATCTCGCGAACGGATTGACGAACTCGAGACATTCCTGTTGCATCTGAAAGTAGAAAGTCGCCCGATTTCAACGGTATGTGTATCTTTCCCCTAGGCCTTTGTAGGTATTGGTTTCGAGTATCAGACTTGCGAAAATTTTGATGGTTTCTCATGCATTCCTTAACTTCAAACTTCCATATCCCGCGAACGGATGGACGAACTCGAGAAATTCCGGTTGCATGTGAAAGTAGAAAGGCGCCCGATTACAACGGTATGTGTATTTTTCCCCTAGGCCTTTGAAGTTATTGGTTTCGTGTATCAGACTTGCGAAAATTTTGATGGTTTCTCAACCATTCCTTATTTTCACACTTCCATATCTCGCGAACGGACTGACGAACTCGAGAATTTCCTATTGCATTTGAAAGCAGAAACTCGCCCGATTACAACGGTGTGTGTACTTTTGCCCTAGGCCATTCCAGTTGTTGGTTTCGAGTATCAGACCAGCGAAAATTTTGATGGTTTCCCAAGCATTCCTTAACTTCAAACTTCCATATCTCGCGAACGGATTGACGAACTCGAGAATTTCCTATTGCATCTGACAGCAGAAACTCGCCCGATTACAATGGTATGTGTATTTTTCCCCTAGGCATTTGTAGTTATTGGTTTCGATTATCAGACTTGCGAAAATTTTGATGGTTTCTCAACCATTTATTAACTTCAAAATCCCATATCTCGCGAACGGATTGACGAACTCGAGAAATTCCTGTTGCATGTGAAAGTAGAAAGTCGCCCGATTTCAACGGTATGTGTATCTTTCCCCTAGGCCTTTGTAGGTATTGGTTTCGAGTATCAGACTTGCGAAAATTTTGATGGTTTCTCATGCATTCCTTAACTTCAAACTTCCATATCCCGCGAACGGATGGACGAACTCGAGAAATTCCGGTTGCATGTGAAAGTAGAAAGGCGCCCGATTACAACGGTATGTGTATTTTTCCCCTAGGCCTTTGAAGTTATTGGTTTCGAGTATCAGACTTGCGAAAATTTTGATGGTTTCTCAACCATTCCTTATTTTCACACTTCCATATCTCGCGAACGGATTGACGAACTCGAGAAATTCCTGTTGCATGTGAAAGTAGAAAGTCGCCCGATTTCAACGGTATGTGTATCTTTCCCCTAGGACTTTGTAGGTATTGGTTTCGAGTATCAGACTTGCGAAAATTTTGATGGTTTCTCATGCATTCCTTAACTTCAAACTTCCATATCCCGCGAACGGATGGACGAACTCGAGAAATTCCGGTTGCATGTGAAAGTTGGAAGGCGCCCGATTACAACGGTATGTGTATTTTTCCCCTGGGCCTTTGAAGTTATTGGTTTCGAGTATCAGACTTGCGAAAATTTTGATGATTTCTCAACCATTCCTTAACTTCAAACTCCCATATCTCGCGAACGGATTGACGAACTCGAGAAATTACTGTTGCATGTGAAAGTAGAAAGTCGCCCGATTACAACGGTATGTGTATTTTTCCCCTAGGCCTTAGAAGTTATTGTTTTCGAGTATCAGACTTGCGAAAATTTTGATGGTTTCTCAACCATTCCTTATTTTCACACTTCCATATCTCGCGAACGGATTGACGAACTCGAGAATTTCCTATTGCATCTGAAAGCAGAAACTCGCACGATTACAATGGTGTGTGTACTTTTCCCCTAGGCCATTCCAGTTGTTGGTTTCGAGTATCAGACCAGCGAAAATTTTGATGGTTTCTCAACCATTCCTTAACTTCAAACTCCCATATCTCGCGAACGGATTGACGAACTCGAGAATTTCCTATTGCATCTGAAAGCAGAAACTCGCCCGATTACAACGGTATGTGTATTTTTGCCTTAGGCCATAGTAGTTATTGTATTCGAGTATCAGACTTGCGAAAATTTTGATGATTTCTCAACCATTCCTTAACTTCAAACTACCATATCTCGCGAACGCAATGACGAACTCGAGAAATTCCTGTTGCACGTGAAAGTAGAATCTCGCCCGATTACAATGGTATGTGTATTTTTCCCGTAGGCATTTGTGGTTATTGGTTTCGAGTATCAGACTTGCGAAAATTTTGATGGTTTCTCAACCATTCCTTAACTTCAAACTCCCATATCTCGCGAACGGATTGACGAACTCGAGAATTTCCTATTGCATCTGAAAGCAGAAACTCGCCCGATTACAACGGTATGTGTATTTTTGCCTTAGGCCATAGTAGTTATTGTATTCGAGTATCAGACTTGCGAAAATTTTGATGATTTCTCAACCATTCCTTAACTTCAAACTGCCATATCTCCCGAACGCATTGACGAACTCGAGAAATTCCTGTTGCTTGTGAAAGTAGAATCTCGCCCGATTACAATGGTATGTGTATTTTTCCCGTAGGTATTTGTGGTTATTGGTTTCGAGTATCAGACTTGCGAAAATTTTGATGATTTCTCAACCATTCCTTAACTTCAAACTGCCATATCTCGCGAACGCATTGACGAACTCGAGAAATTCCTGTTGCATGTGAAAGTAGAATCTCGCCCGATTACAATGGTATGTGTATTTTTCCCGTAGGCACTTGTGGTTATTGGTTTCGAGTATCAGACTTGCGAAAATTTTGATGGTTTCTCAACCATTCCTTAACTTCAAACTCCCATATCCCGCGAATGGATTGACGAACTCGAGAAATTCCTGTTGCATGTGAAAGTAGAAAGTCGCCCGATTACAACGGTATGTGTATTTTTCCCCTAGGCCTTTGAAGTTATTGGTTTCGAGTATCAGACTTGCGAAAATTTTGATGGTTTCTCAACCATTCCTTATTTTCACACGTCCATATCTCGCGAACGGATTGACGTACTCGAAAATTTCCTATTGCATCTGAAAGCAGAAACTCGCCCGATTGCGACGGTGTGTGTACTTTTCCCCTAGGCCACTCCAGTTGTTGGTTTCGAGTATCAGACCAGCGAAAATTTTGATGGTTCCTCAAGCATTCCTTAACTTCAAACTTCCATATCTCGCGAACGGATTGACGAACTCGAGAATTTCCTATTGCATCTGAATGCAGAAACTCGCCCGATTACAACGGTATGTGTATTTTTGCCCTAGGCCATAGTAGTTGTTGGTTTCGAGTATCAGACCAGCGAAAATTTTGATGGTTTCTCATGCATTCCTTAACTTCATACTTCCATATCTCGCGAACGGATTGACGAAGTCGAGAAATTCCTGTTGTATCTTAAAGTAGAAACCCGCCCGATTACAATTGTGTGTGTACTTTTCCCCTAGGCCATTCCAGTTATTGGTTTCGAGTATTAGACCAGCGAAAATTTTGATGGTTTCTCAACCATTCCTTAACTTCAAACTCCCATATCTCGCGAACGGATTGACGAACTCGAGAAATTCCTGTTGCATCTGAAAGTAGAATTTCGCCCGATTACAATGATATGTGTACTTTTCCCCTAGGCCATTCCAGTTATTGGTTTCGAGTATCAGACTGGCGAAAATTTTGATGGTTTCTCATGCATTCCTTAACTTCACACTTCCATATCTCGCGAACGGATTGACGAACTCGAGAATTTCCTATTGCATCTGAACGCAGAAACTCGCCCGATTACAATGGTTTGTGTATTTTTCCCCTAGGACCTAGTAGTTATTGATTTCAAGTATCAGACTTGCGAAAATTTTGATGGTTTCTCAACCATTCCTTAACTTCCAACTCCCATATCTCGCGAACGGATTGACGAACTCGAGAAATTCCGGTTGCATGTGAAAGTAGAAAGTCGCCCGATTACAACGGTATGTGTATTTTTCCCCTAGGCCTTTGTAGTTGTTTGTTTCGAGTATCAGACTTGCGATAATTTTGATGGTTTCTCAACCATTCCTTAACTTCACACTTACATATCTCGCGAACGGATTGACGAACTCGAGAATTTCCTATTGCATCTGAAAGCAGAAACTCGCCCGGTTACAACGGTATATGCATTTTTGCCCTAGGCCATAGTAGTTATTGGTTTCGAGTATCAGACTTGCGAAAATTTTGATGGTTTCTCAAGCATTCCTTAACTTCAAACTCCCATATCTTTCGAACGGATTGACGAACTCGAGTAATTCCTGTTGCATCTGAAAGTAGAAACACGCCCGAATACAATGGTGTGTGTACTTTTCTCCTAGGCCATTCCAGTTATTGGTTTCGAGTATCAGACTTGCGAAAATTTTGATGGTTTCTCAATCATTCCTTAACTTCAAACTTCCACATCTCGCGAACGGATTGACGAACTCGAGAATTTCCTATTGCATCTGAATGCAGAAATTCGCCCGGTTACAACGGTATGTGTATTTTTGCCCTAGGCCATAGTAGTTGTTGGTTTCGAGTATCAGACCACCGAAAATTTTGATGGTTTCTCATGCATTCCTTAACTTCACACTTCCATATCTCGCGAACGGATTGACGAACTCGAGAATTTCCTATTGCATCTGACAGCAGAAACTCGCCCGATTACAATGGTATGTGTATTTTTCCCCTAGGCATTTGTAGTTATTGGTTTCGAGTATCAGACTTGCGAAAATTGTGATGGTTTCTCAACCATTCCTTAATTTCAAATTCCCATATCCCGCGAACGGATTGACGAACTCGAGAAATTCCGGTTGCATGTGAAAGTAGAAAGTCGCCCGATTACAACGGTATGTGTATTTTTCCCCTAGGCCTTTGAAGTTATTGGTTTCGTGTATCAGACTTGCGAAAATTTTGATGGTTCCTCAACCATTCCTTAACTTCAAACTCCCATATCTCGCGAACGGATTGACGAACTCGAGAATTTCCTATTGCATTTGAAAGCAGAAACTCGCCCGATTACAACGGTATGTGTATTTTTCCCCTAGGCCCTAGTAGTTATTGATTTCAAGTATCAGACTTGCGAAAATTGTGATGGTTTCTCAACCATTCCTTAACTTCAAATTCCCATATCCCGCGAACGGATTGACGAACTCGAGAAATTCCGGTTGCATGTGAAAGTAGAAAGTCGCCCGATTACAACGGTATGTGTATTTTTCCCCTAGGCCTTTGAAGTTATTGGTTTCGTGTATCAGACTTGCGAAAATTTTGATGGTTCCTCAACCATTCCTTAACTTCAAACTCCCATATCTCGCGAACGGATTGACGAACTCGAGACATTCCTGTTGCATCTGAAAGTAGAAGCTCGCCCGATTACAACGGTATGTGCACTTTTCCCCTAGGCCATTCCAGTTATTGGTTTCGAGTATCAGACTTGCGATAATTTTGATGGTTTCTCAACCATTCCGTAACTTCACACTTACATATCTCAAGAACGGATTGACGAACTCGAGAATTTCCTATTGCATCTGAAAGCAGAAACTCGCCCGGATACAACGGTATATGCATTTTTGCCCTAGGCCATAGTAGTTATTGGTTTCGAGTATCAGACTTGCGAAAATTTTGATGGTTTCTCAAGCATTCCTTAACTTCAAACTTCCATATCTCGCGAACGGATTGACGAACTCGAGAATTTCCTATTGCATCTAAAAGCAGAATGTCGCCCGATTACAACGGTATGTGTATTTTTGCCCTAGGCCATAATAGTTATTGGATTCGAGTATCAGACTTGCGAAAATTTTTATGATTTCTCAGCCATTCCTTAACTTCAAACTTCCATATCTCGAGAACGGATTGACGAACTCGAGAATTTCCTATTGCATCTAAAAGCAGAAACTCGCCCGGATACAACGGTATATGCATTTTTGCCCTAGGCCATAGTAGTTATTGGTTTCGAGTATCAGACTTGCGAAAATGTTGATGGTTTCACAACCATTCCGTAACTTCAAACTGCCATTTTTCGCGAACGGATTGACGAACTCGAGAAATTCCTGTTGCATCTGAAAGTAGAAACTCGCCCGATTACAATGGTATGTGTACTTTTCCCCTAGGCCATTCCAGTTATTGGTTTCGAGTCTCAGACTTGCGATAATTTTGATGGTTTCTCAACCATTCCATAACTTCACACTTACATATCTCGCGAACGGATTGACGAACTCGAGAAATTCCTATTGCATCTGAAAGCAGAAACTCGCCCGGATACAACGGTATATGCATTTTTGCCCTAGGCCATAGTAGTTATTGGTTTCGAGTATCAGACTTGCGAAAATTTTGATGGTTTCTCAAGCATTCCTTAATTTCAAACTCCCATATCTCGCGAACGGATTGACGAACTCGAGAAATTCCTGTTGCATCTGAAAGTAGAAACTCGCCCGATTACAATGGTGTGTGTACTTTTCCCCTAGGCCATTCCAGTTATTGGTTTCGAGTATCAGACCAGTGAAAATTTTGATGGTTTCTCAAACATTCCTTAATTTCAAACTCCCATATCTCGCGAACGGATTGACGAACTCGAGAATTTCCTATTGCATCTGAAAGCAGAAACTCGCCCGATTACAACGGTATGTGTATTTTTGCCCTAGGCCATAATAGTTATTGGATTCGAGTATCAGACTTGCGAAAATTTTGATGATTTCTCAGCCATTCCTTAACTTCAAACTCCCATACCTCGCGAACGCATTGACGAAATCGAGAAATTCCTGTTGCATCTGAAAGTAGAAACTCGCCCGATTACAACGGTATGTTTGTTTTTCCACTAGGCCGTTGTCGTTATTGGTTTCGAGTATCAGACTTGCGAAAATTTTGATGGTTTCTCAACCATTCCTTAACTTCAAACTCCCATTTCTCGCGAACGGATTGACGAACTCGAGAAATTCCTGTTGCATCTGATAGTAGAAACTCGCCCGATTACAATGGTATGTGTACTTTTCCCCTAGGCCATTCCAGTTATTGGTTTCGAGTATTAGACCAGCGAAAATTTTGATGGTTCCTCAACCGTTCCTAACTTCAAACTCCCATTTCTCGCGAACGGATTGACGAACTCGAGAAATTTCTGTTGCATGTGGAAGTAGAAACTCGCCCGATTACAACGGTATGTGTATTTTTCCCCTAGGCCATTGCAGTTATTGGTTTCGAGTATCAGACTTGCGATAATTTTGATGGTTTCTCATGCATTCCTTAACTTCACACTTCCATATCTCGCGAACGGATTGACGAACTCGAGAATTTCCTATTGCATCTGACAGCAGAAACTCGCCCGATTACAATGGTATGTGTATTTTTCCCCTAGGCATTTGTAGTTATTGGTTTCGAGTATCAGACTTGCGAAAATTTTGATGATTTCTCAACCATTCCTTAACTTCAAACTCCCATATCTCGCGAACGGATTGACGAACTCGAGAAATTCCTGTTGCATCTGAAAGTAGAAACTCGCCCGATTACAATGATATGTGTACTTTTCCCCTAGGCCATTCCAGTTATTGGTTTCGAGTATCAGACTAGCGAAAATTTTGATGGTTTCTTATGCATTCCTTAACTTCACACTTCCATATCTCGCGAACGGATTGACGAACTCGAGAATTTCCTATTGCATTTGAAAGCAGAAACTCGCCCGATTACAACGGTATGTGTATTTTTCCCCTAGGCCCTAGTAGTTATTGATTTCAAGTATCAGACTTGCGAAAATTGTGATGGTTTCTCAACCATTCCTTAACTTCAAATTCCCATATCCCGCGAACGGATTGACGAACTCGAGAAATTCCGGTTGCATGTGAAAGTAGAAAGTCGCCCGATTACAAAGGTATGTGTATTTTTCCCCTAGGCCTTTGAAGTTATTGGTTTCGTGTATCAGACTTGCGAAAATTTTGATGGTTCCTCAACCATTCCTTATTTTCACACTTCCATATCTCGCGAACGGACTGACGAACTCGAGAATTTCCTATTGCATTTGAAAGCAGAAACTCGCCCGATTACAACGGTGTGTGTACTTTTCCCCTAGGAAATTCCAGTTGTTGGTTTCGAGTATCAGACCAGCGAAAATTTTGATGGTTTCCCAAGCATTCCTTAACTTCAAACTTCCATATCTCGCGAACGGATTGACGAACTCGAGAATTTCCTATTACATCTGAAAGCAGAAACACGCCCGATTACAACGGAGTGTGTACTTTTCCCCTAGGCCATTCCAGTTGTTGGTTTCGAGTATCAGACCAGCGAAAATTTTGATGGTTTCCCAAGCATTCCTTAACTTCAAGCTTCCACATCTCGCGAACGGATTGACGAACTCGAGAATTTCCTATTGCATCTGACAGCAGAAACTCGCCCGATTACAACGGTATGTGTATTTTTCCCCTAGGACCTAGTAGTTATTGATTTCAAGTATCAGACTTGCGAAAATTTTGATGGTTTCTCAAGCATTCCTTAACTTCCAACTCCCATATCTCGCGAACGGATTGACGAACTCGAGACATTCCTGTTGCATCTGAAAGTAGAAACTCGCCCGATTACAAAGATATGTGTGTTTTCCCCCTAGGCCTTTGTAGTTGTTTGTTTCGAGTATCAGACTTGCGAAAATTTTGATGGTTTCTCAACCATTCCTTAAATTCAAACTCCCATATCTCGCGAACGGATTGACGAACTCGAGAAATTCCTGTTGCATGTGAAAGTAGAAAGTCGCCCGATTACAACGGTGTGTGTACTTTTCCCCTAGGAAATTCCAGTTGTTGGTTTCGAGTATCAGACCAGCGAAAATTTTGATGGTTTCCCAAGCATTCCTTAACTTCAAACTTCCATATCTCGCGAACGGATTGACGAACTCGAGAATTTCCTATTACATCTGAAAGCAGAAACACGCCCGATTACAACGGAGTGTGTACTTTTCCCCTAAGCCATTCCAGTTGTTGGTTTCGAGTATCAGACCAGCGAAAATTTTGATGGTTTCCCAAGCATTCCTTAACTTCAAGCTTCCATATCTCGCGAACGGATTGACGAACTCGAGAATTTCCTATTGCATCTGACAGCAGAAACTCGCCCGACTACAACGGTATGTGTATTTTTCCCCTAGGACCTAGTAGTTATTGATTTCAAGTATCAGACTTGCGAAAATTTTGATTGTTTCTCAACCATTCCTTAACTTCCAACTCCCATATCTCGCGAACGGATTGACGAACTCGAAAATTTCCTATTGCACCTGAAAGCAGAAACTCGCCCGATTACAACGGTATGTGTATTTTTCCCCTAGGCCCTAGTAGTTATTGATTTCAAGTATCAGACTTGCGAAAATTGTGATGGTTTCTCAACCATTCCTTAACTTCAAACTCCCATATCTCGCGAACGGATTGACGAACTCGAGACATTCCTGTTGCATCTGAAAGTAGAAAGTCGCCCGATTTCAACGGTATGTGTATCTTTCCCCTAGGCCTTTGTAGGTATTGGTTTCGAGTATCAGACTTGCGAAAATTTTGATGGTTTCTCATGCATTCCTTAACTTCAAACTTCCATATCCCGCGAACGGATGGACGAACTCGAGAAATTCCGGTTGCATGTGAAAGTAGAAAGGCGCCCGATTACAACGGTATGTGTATTTTTCCCCTAGGCCTTTGAAGTTATTGGTTTCGTGTATCAGACTTGCGAAAATTTTGATGGTTTCTCAACCATTCCTTATTTTCACACTTCCATATCTCGCGAACGGACTGACGAACTCGAGAATTTCCTATTGCATTTGAAAGCAGAAACTCGCCCGATTACAACGGTGTGTGTACTTTTCCCCTAGGCCATTCCAGTTGTTGGTTTCGAGTATCAGACCAGCGAAAATTTTGATGGTTTCCCAAGCATTCCTTAACTTCAAACTTCCATATCTCGCGAACGGATTGACGAACTCGAGAATTTCCTATTGCATCTGACAGCAGAAACTCGCCCGATTACAATGGTATGTGTATTTTTCCCCTAGGCATTTGTAGTTATTGGTTTCGATTATCAGACTTGCGAAAATTTTGATGGTTTCTCAACCATTTATTAACTTCAAAATCCCATATCTCGCGAACGGATTGACGAACTCGAGAAATTCCTGTTGCATGTGAAAGTAGAAAGTCGCCCGATTTCAACGGTATGTGTATCTTTCCCCTAGGACTTTGTAGGTATTGGTTTCGAGTATCAGACTTGCGAAAATTTTGATGGTTTCTCATGCATTCCTTAACTTCAAACTTCCATATCCCGCGAACGGATGGACGAACTCGAGAAATTCCGGTTGCATGTGAAAGTAGGAAGGCGCCCGATTACAACGGTATGTGTATTTTTCCCCTGGGCCTTTGAAGTTATTGGTTTAGAGTATCAGACTTGCGAAAATTTTGATGGTTTCTCAATCATTCCTTAACTTCAAACTTCCACATCTCGCGAACGGATTGACGAACTCGAGAATTTCCTATTGCATCTGAAAGCAGAAACTCGCACGATTACAACGGTGTGTGTACTTTTCCCCTAGGCCATTCCAGTTGTTGGTTTCGAGTATCAGACCAGCGAAAATTTTGATGGTTTCTCAAGCATTCCTTAACTTCAAACTTCCAAATCTCGCGAACGGATTGACGAATTCGAGAATTTCCTATTGCATCTGAATGCAGAAATTCGCCCGGTTACAACGGTATGTGTATTTTTGCCCTAGGCCATAGTAGTTGTTGGTTTCGAGTATCAGACTTGCGAAAATTTTGATGATTTCTCAACCATTCCTTAACTTCAAACTGCCATATCTCCCGAACGCATTGACGAACTCGAGAAATTCCTGTTGCTTGTGAAAGTAGAATCTCGCCCGATTACAATGGTATGTGTATTTTTCCCGTAGGTATTTGTGGTTATTGGTTTCGAGTATCAGACTTGCGAAAATTTTGATGATTTCTCAACCATTCCTTAACTTCAAACTGCCATATCTCGCGAACGCATTGACGAACTCGAGAAATTCCTGTTGCATGTGAAAGTAGAATCTCGCCCGATTACAATGGTATGTGTATTTTTCCCGTGGGCACTTGTGGTTATTGGTTTCGAGTATCAGACTTGCGAAAATTTTGATGGTTTCTCAACCATTCCTTAACTTCAAACTCCCATATCCCGCGAATGGATTGACGAACTCGAGAAATTCCTGTTGCATGTGAAAGTAGAAAGTCGCCCGATTACAACGGTATGTGTATTTTTCCCCTAGGCCTTTGAAGTTATTGGTTTCGAGTATCAGACTTGCGAAAATTTTGATGGTTTCTCAACCATTCCTTATTTTCACACTTCCATATCTCGCGAACGGATTGACGTACTCGAAAATTTCCTATTGCATCTGAAAGCAGAAACTCGCCCGATTGCGACGGTGTGTGTACTTTTCCCCTAGGCCATTCCAGTTGTTGGTTTCGAGTATCAGACCAGCGAAAATTTTGATGGTTCCTCAAGCATTCCTTAACTTCAAACTTCCATATCTCGCGAACGGATTGACGAACTCGAGAATTTCCTATTGCATCTGAATGCAGAAACTCGCCCGATTACAACGGTATGTGTATTTTTGCCCTAGGCCATAGTAGTTGTTGGTTTCGAGTATCAGACCACCGAAAATTTTGATGGTTTCTCATGCATTCCTTAACTTCATACTTCCATATCTCGCGAACGGATTGACGAAGTCGAGAATTTCCTATTGCATCTGACAGCAGAAACTTGCCCGATTACAACGGTATGAGTATTTTTGCCCTAGGCCATAGTAGTTATTGGATGCGAGTATCAGACTTGCGAAAATTTTGATGATTTCTCAACCATTCCTTAACTTCAAACTGCCATATCTCGCGAACGCATTGACGAACTCCAGAAATTCCTGTTGCATCTGAAAGTAGAAACTCGCCCGATTACAACGGTATGTGTATTTTTACCCTAGGCATTTGTAGTTATTGGTTTCGAGTATCAGACTTGCGAAAATTTTGATGGTATCTCAACCATTCCTTAACTTCAAACTCCCATATCTCGCGAACGGATTGACGAACTCGAGAAATTCCTGTTGCATCTGAAAGTAGAATCTCGCCCGATTACAATGATATGTGTACTTTTCCCCTAGGCCATTCCAGTTATTGGTTTCGAGTATCAGACTGGCGAAAATTTTGATGGTTTCTCATGCATTCCTTAACTTCACACTTCCATATCTCGCGAACGGATTGACGAACTCGAGAATTTCCTATTGCATCTGAAAGCAGAAACTCGCCCGATTACAATGGTTTGTGTATTTTTCCCCTAGGACCTAGTAGTTATTGATTTCAAGTATCAGACTTGCGAAAATTTTGATGGTTTCTCAACCATTCCTTAACTTCCAACTCCCATATCTCGCGAACGGATTGACGAACTCGAGAAATTCCGGTTGCATGTGAAAGTAGAAAGTCGCCCGATTACAACGGTATGTGTATTTTTCCCCTAGGCCTTTGAAGTTATTGGTTTCGTGTATCAGACTTGCGAAGATTTTGATGGTTTCTCAACCATTCCTTATTTTGACACTTCCATATCTCGCGAACGGACTGACGAACTCGAGAATTTCCTATTGCATTTGAAAGCAGAAACTCGCCCGATTACAACGGTGTGTGTACTTTTCCCCTAGGCCATTCCAGTTGTTGGTTTCGAGTATCAGACCAGCGAAAATTTTGATGGTTTCCCAAGCATTCCTTAACTTCAAACTTCCATATCCCGCGAACGGATGGACGAACTCGAGAAATTCCGGTTGCACGTGAAAGTAGAAAGCCGCCCGATTACAACGGTATGTGTATTTTTCCCCTAGGCCTTTGAAGTTATTGGTTTCGAGTATCAGACTTGCGAAAATTTTGATGGTTTCTCAACCATTCCTTATTTTCACACTTCCATATCTCGCGAACGGATTGACGAACTCGAGAATTTCCTATTACATCTGAAAGCAGAAACTCGCCCGATTACAACGGTGTGTGTACTTTTCCCCTAGGCCATTCCAGTTGTTGGTTTCGAGTATCAGACCAGCGAAAATTTTGATGGTTTCCCAAGCATTCCTTAACTTCAAACTTCCATATCTCGCGAACGGATTGACGAACTCGAGAATTTCCTATTGCATCTGAATGCAGAAACTCGCCCGATTACAACGGTATGTGTATTTTTGCCCTAGGCCATAGTAGTTGTTGGTTTCGAGTATCAGACCAGCGAAAATTTTGATGGTTTCTCATGCATTCCTTAACTTCACACTTCCATATCTCGCGAACGGATTGACGAACTCGAGAATTTCCTATTGCATCTGACAGCAGAAACTCGCCCGATTACAATGGTATGTGTATTTTTCCCCTAGGCATTTGTAGTTATTGGTTTCGAGTATCAGACTTGCGAAAATTTTGATGATTTCTCAACCATTCCTTAACTTCAAACTCCCATATCTCGCGAACGGATTGACGAACTCGAGAAATTACTGTTGCATGTGAAAGTAGAAAGTCGCCCGATTACAACGGTATGTGTATTTTTCCCCTAGGCCTTTGAAGTTATTGTTTTCGAGTATCAGACTTGCGAAAATTTTGATGGTTTCTCAACCATTCCTTATTTTCACACTTCCATATCTCGCGAACGGATTGACGAACTTCAGAATTTCCTATTGCATCTGAAAGCAGAAACTCGCACGATTACAATGGTGTGTGTACTTTTCCCCTAGGCCATTCCAGTTGTTGGTTTCGAGTATCAGACCAGCGAAAATTTTGATGGTTTCTCAACCATTCCTTAACTTCAAACTCCCATATCTCGCGAACGGATTGACGAACTCGAGAATTTCCTATTGCATCTGAAAGCAGAAACTCGCCCGATTACAACGGTATGTGTATTTTTGCCTTAGGTCATAGTAGTTATTGTATTCGAGTATCAGACATGCGAAAATTTTGATGATTTCTCAACCTTTCCTTAACTTCAAACTGCCATATCTCGCGAACGCAATGACGAACTCGAGAAATTCCTGTTGCATGTGAAAGTAGAATCTCGCCCGATTACAATGGTATGTGTATTTTTCCCGTAGGCATTTGTGGTTATTGGTTTCGAGTATCAGACTTGCGAAAATTTTGATGGTTTCTCAACCATTCCTTAACTTCAAACTCCCATATCTCGCGAACGGATTGACGAACTCGAGAATTTCCTATTGCATCTGAAAGCAGAAACTCGCCCGATTACAACGGTATGTGTATTTTTGCCTTAGGCCATAGTAGTTATTGTATTCGAGTATCAGACTTGCGAAAATTTTGATGATTTCTCAACCATTCCTTAACTTCAAACTGCCATATCTCCCGAACGCATTGACGAACTCGAGAAATTCCTGTTGCTTGTGAAAGTAGAATCTCGCCCGATTACAATGGTATGTGTATTTTTCCCGTAGGTATTTGTGGTTATTGGTTTCGAGTATCAGACTTGCGAAAATTTTGATGATTTCTCAACCATTCCTTAACTTCAAACTGCCATATCTCGCGAACGCATTGACGAACTCGAGAAATTCCTGTTGCATGTGAAAGTAGAATCTCGCCCGATTACAATGGTATGTGTATTTTTCCCGTAGGCACTTGTGGTTATTGGTTTCGAGTATCAGACTTGCGAAAATTTTGATGGTTTCTCAACCATTCCTTAACTTCAAACTCCCATATCCCGCGAATGGATTGACGAACTCGAGAAATTCCTGTTGCATGTGAAAGTAGAAAGTCGCCCGATTACAACGGTATGTGTATTTTTCCCCTAGGCCTTTGAAGTTATTGGTTTCGAGTATCAGACTTGCGAAAATTTTGATGGTTTCTCAACCATTCCTTATTTTCACACTTCCATATCTCGCGAACGGATTGACGTACTCGAAAATTTCCTATTGCATCTGAAAGCAGAAACTCGCCCGATTGCGACGGTGTGTGTACTTTTCCCCTAGGCCATTCCAGTTGTTGGTTTCGAGTATCAGACCAGCGAAAATTTTGATGGTTCCTCAAGCATTCCTTAACTTCAAACTTCCATATCTCGCGAACGGATTGACGAACTCGAGAATTTCCTATTGCATCTGAATGCAGAAACTCGCCCGATTACAACGGTATGTGTATTTTTGCCCTAGGCCATAGTAGTTGTTGGTTTCGAGTATCAGACCACCGAAAATTTTGATGGTTTCTCATGCATTCCTTAACTTCATACTTCCATATCTCGCGAAAGGATTGACGAAGTCGAGAATTTCCTATTGCATCTGACAGCAGAAACTCGCCCGATTACAACGGTATGTGTATTTTTGCCCTAGGCCATAGTAGTTATTGGATGCGAGTATCAGACTTGCGAAAATTTTGATGATTTCTCAACCATTCCTTAACTTCAAACTGCCATATCTCGCGAACGCATTGACGAACTCCAGAAATTCCTGTTGCATCTGAAAGTAGAAACTCGCCCGATTACAACGGTATGTGTATTTTTACCCTAGGCATTTGTAGTTATTGGTTTCGAGTATCAGACTTGCGAAAATTTTGATGGTTTCTCAACCATTCCTTAACTTCAAACTCCCATATCTCGCGAACGGATTGACGAACTCGAGAAATTCCTGTTGCATCTGAAAGTAGAATCTCGCCCGATTACAATGATATGTGTACTTTTCCCCTAGGCCATTCCAGTTATTGGTTTCGAGTATCAGACTGGCGAAAATTTTGATGGTTTCTCATGCATTCCTTAACTTCACACTTCCATATCTCGCGAACGGATTGACGAACTCGAGAATTTGCTATTGCATCTGAACGCAGAAACTCGCCCGATTACAATGGTTTGTGTATTTTTCCCCTAGGACCTAGTAGTTATTGATTTCAAGTATCAGACTTGCGAAAATTTTGATGGTTTCTCAACCATTCCTTAACTTCCAACTCCCATATCTCGCGAACGGATTGACGAACTCGAGAAATTCCGGTTGCATGTGAAAGTAGAAAGTCGCCCGATTACAACGGTATGTGTATTTTTCCCCTAGGCCTTTGAAGTTATTGGTTTCGTGTATCAGACTTGCGAAGATTTTGATGGTTTCTCAACCATTCCTTATTTTCACACTTCCATATCTCGCTAACGGATTGACGAAGTCGAGAATTTCCTATTGCATCTGACAGCAGAAACTCGCCCGATTACAACGGTATGTGTATTTTTGCCCTAGGCCATAGTAGTTATTGGATGCGAGTATCAGACTTGCGAAAATTTTGATGATTTCCCAACCATTCCTTAACTTCAAACTGCCATATCTCGCGAACGCATTGACGAACTCCAGAAATTCCTGTTGCATCTGAAAGTAGAAACTCGCCCGATTACAAAGATATGTGTGTTTTCCCCCTAGGCCTTTGTAGTTGTTTGTTTCGAGTATCAGACCTGCGAAAATTTTGATGGTTTCTCCACCATTCCTTAACTTCAAACTCCCATATCTCGCGAACGGATTGACGAACTCGAGAAATTCCTGTTGCATCTGAAAGTAGAAACTCGCCCGATTACAGCGATATGTGTATTTTTGCCCTAGGCCATTGTCGTTATTGGATTCGCGAATCGGACTTGCGAAAATTTTGATGGTTTCTCATGCATTCCTTAACTTCAAACTTCCATATCCCGCGAAAGGATGGACGAACTCGAGAAATTCCGGTTGCATGTGAAAGTAGAAAGTCGCCCGATTACAACGGTATGTGTATTTTTCCCCTAGGCCTCTGAAGTTATTGGTTTCGAGTATCAGACTTGCGAAAATTTTGATGGTTTCTCAACCATTCCTTATTTTCGCACTTCCATATCTCGCGAACGGACTGACGAACTCGAGAATTTCCTATTGCATTTGAAAGCAGAAACTCGCCCGATTACAACGGTGTGTGTACTTTTCCCCTAGGAAATTCCAGTTGTTGGTTTCGAGTATCAGACCAGCGAAAATTTTGATGGTTTCCCAAGCATTCCTTAACTTCAAGCTTCCATATCTCGCGAACGGATTGACGAACTCGAGAATTTCCTATTGCATCTGACAGCAGAAACTCGCCCGATTACAACGGTATGTGTATTTTTCCCCTAGGACCTAGTAGTTATTGATTTCAAGTATCAGACTTGCGAAAATTTTGATGGTTTCTCAACCATTCCTTAACTTCCAACTCCCATATCTCGCGAACGGATTGACGAACTCGAAAATTTCCTATTGCATCTGAAAGCAGAAACTCGCCCGATTACAACGGTATGTGTATTTTTCCCCTAGGCCCTAGTAGTTATTGATTTCAAGTATCAGACTTGCGAAAATTGTGATGGTTTCTCAACCATTCCTTAACTTCAAACTCCCATATCTCGCGAACGGATTGACGAACTCGAGACATTCCTGTTGCATCTGAAAGTAGAAACTCGCCCGATTACAAAGATATGTGTGTTTTCCCCCTAGGCCTTTGTAGTTGTTTGTTTCGAGTATCAGACTTGCGAAAATTTTGATGGTTTCTCAACCATTCCTTAAATTCAAACTCCCATATCTCGCGAACGGATTGACGACGTCGAGAAATTCCTGTTGCATCTGAAAGTAGAAACTCGCCCGATTACAGCGGTATGTGTATTTTTGCCCTAGGCCATTGTAGTTATTGGATTCGCGAATCGGACTTGCGAAAATTTTGATGATTTCTCATTCATTCCTTAACTTCAAATTCCCATATCCCGCGAACGGATTGACGAACTCGAGAAATTCCGGTTGCATGTGAAAGTAGAAAGTCGCCCGATTACAATGGTATGTGTATTTTTCCCCTAGGCCCTAGTAGTTATTGATTTCATGTATCAGACTTGCGAAAATTTTGATGGTTTCTCAACCATTCCTTAACTTCCAACTCCCATATCTCGCGAACGGATTGACGAACTCGAGAATTTCCTATTGCATCTGAAAGCAGAAACTCGCCCGATTACAACGGTGTGTGTATTTTTCCCCTAGGCCCTAGTAGTTATTGATTTCAAGTATCAGACTTGCGAAAATTGTGATGGTTTCTCAACCATTCCTTAACTTCAAACTCCCATATCTCGCGAACGGATTGACGAACTCGAGAATTTCCTGTTGCATCTGAAAGCAGAAACTCGCCCGATTACAAGGGTGTGTGTACTTTTCCCCTAGGCCATTCCAGTTGTTGGTTTCGAGTATCAGACCAGCGAAAATTTTGATGGTTTCTCTAGCATTCCTTAACTTCAAACTTCCATATCTCACGAACGGATTGACGAACTCGAGAATTTCCTATTGCATCTGAACGCAGAAACTCGCCCGATTACAATGGTATGTGTATTTTTCCCCCCGGCCCTAGTAGTTATTGATTTCAAGTATCAGACTTGCGAAAATTGTGATGGTTTCTCAACCATTCCTTGACTTCAAACTCCCATATCTCGCGAACGGATTGACGAACTCGAGAAATTCCTGTTGCATGTGAAAGTAGAAAGTCGCCCGATTACAACGGTATGTGTATTTTTCCCCTAGGCCTTTGAAGTTATTGGTTTCGTGTATCAGACTTGCGAAAATTTTGATGGTTCCTCAACCATTCCTTATTTTCACACTTCCATATCTCGCGAACGGACTGACGAACTCGAGAATTTCCTATTACATCTCAAAGCAGAAACACGCCCGATTACAACGGAGTGTGTACTTTTCCCCTAGGCCATTCCAGTTGTTGGTTTCGAGTATCAGACCAGCGAAAATTTTGATGGTTTCTCTAGCATTCCTTAACTTCCAACTCCCATATCTCGCGAACGGATTGACGAACTCGAAAATTTCCTATTGCATCTGAAAGCAGAAACTCGCCCGATTACAACGGTATGTGTATTTTTCCCCTAGGCCCTAGTAGTTATTGATTTCAAGTATCAGACTTGCGAAAATTGTGATGGTTTCTCAACCATTCCTTAACTTCAAACTCCCATATCTCGCGAACGGATTGACGAACTCGAGACATTCCTGTTGCATCTGAAAGTAGAAACTCGCCCGATTACAAAGATATGTGTGTTTTCCCCCTAGGCCTTTGTAGTTGTTTGTTTCGAGTATCAGACTTGCGAAAATTTTGATGGTTTCTCAACCATTCCTTAAATTCAAACTCCCATATCTCGCGAACGGATTGACGACCTCGAGAAATTCCTGTTGCATCTGAAAGTAGAAACTCGCCCGATTACAGCGGTATGTGTATTTTTGCCCTAGGCCATTGTAGTTATTGGATTCGCGAATCGGACTTGCGAAAATTTTGATGATTTCTCAACCATTCCTTAACTTCAAATTCCCATATCCCGCGAACGGATTGACGAACTCGAGAAATTCCGGTTGCATGTGAAAGTAGAAAGTCGCCCGATTACAAATGTATGTGTATTTTTCCCCTAGGCCTTTGAAGTTATTGGTTTCGTGTATCAGACTTGCGAAAATTTTGATGGTTTCTCAACCATTCCTTATTTTCACACTTCCATATCTCGCGAACGGACTGACGAACTCGAGAATTTCCTATTGCATTTGAAAGCAGAAACTCGCCCGATTACAACGGTGTGTGTACTTTTCCCCTAGGCCATTCCAGTTGTTGGTTTCGAGTATCAGACCAGCGAAAATTTTGATGGTTTCCCAAGCATTCCTTAACTTCAAACTTCCATATCTCGCGAACGGATTGACGAACTCGAGAATTTCCTATTGCATCTGACAGCAGAAACTCGCCCGATTACAATGGTATGTGTATTTCTCCCCTAGGCCTTTGAAGTTATTGGTTTCGAGTATCAGACTTGCGAAAATTTTGATGGTTTCTCAACCATTCCTTATTTTCACACTTCCATATCTCGCGAACGGATAGACGAACTCGAGAAATTCCTGTTGCATGTGAAAGTAGAAAGTCGCCCGATTTCAACGGTATGTGTATCTTTCCCCTAGGACTTTGTAGGTATTGGTTTCGAGTATCAGACTTGCGAAAATTTTGATGGTTTCTCATGCATTCCTTAACTTCAAACTTCCATATCCCGCGAACGGATGGACGAACTCGAGAAATTCCGGTTGCATGTGAAAGTAGAAAGGCGCCCGATTACAACGGTATGTGTATTTTTCCCCTGGGCCTTTGAAGTTATTGGTTTCGAGTATCAGACTTGCGAAAATTTTGATGGTTTCTCAACCATTCCTTATTTTCACACTTCCATATCTCGCGAACGGATTGACGAACTCGAGAATTTCCTATTACATCTGAAAGCAGAAACTCGCCCGATTACAACGGTGTGTGTACTTTTCCCCTAGGCCATTCCAGTTGTTGGTTTCGAGTATCAGACCAGCGAAAATTTTGATGGTTTCCCAAGCATTCCTTAACTTCAAACTTCCATATCTCGCGAACGGATTGACGAACTCGAGAATTTCCTATTGCATCTGACAGCAGAAACTCGCCCGATTACAACGGTATGTGTATTTTTGCCCTAGGCCATAGTAGTTATTGATTTCAAGTATCAGACTTGCGAAAATTGTGATGGTTTCCCAAGCATTCCTTAACTTCAAACTTCCATATCTCGCGAACGGATTGACGAACTTGAGAATTTCCTATTGCATCTGAATGCAGAAACTCGTCCGATTACAACGGTGTGTGTACTTTTCCCCTAGGCCATTCCAGTTGTTGGTTTCGAGTATCAGACCAGCGAAAATTTTGATGGTTTCTCAAGCATTCCTTAAATTCAAACTTCCATATCTCGCGAACGGATTGACGAACTCGAGAATTTCCTATTGCATCTGAATGCAGAAACTCGCCCCATTACAACGGTATGTGTATTTTTGCCCTAGGCCATAGTAGTTGTTGGTTTCGAGTATCAGACCAGCGAAAATTTTGATGGTTTCTCATGCATTCCTTAACTTCAAACTTTCATATCTCGCGAACGGATTGACGAACTCGAAAATTCCTATTGCATCTGACAGCAGAAACTCGCCCGATTACAATGGTATGTGTATTTTTCCCCTAGGCATTTGTAGTTATTGATTTCGAGTATCAGACTTGCGAAAATTTTGATGGTTTCTCAACCATTTATTAACTTCAAAATCCCATATCTCGCGGACGGATTGACGAACTCGAGAATTTCCTATTACATCTGAAAGCAGAAACTCGCCCGATTACAAAGATATGTGTGTTTTCCCCCTAGGCCTTTGTAGTTGTTTGTTTCGAGTACCAGACCAGCGAAAATTTTGATGGATTCTCAACCATTCCTTAACTTCAAACTCCCATATCTCGCGAACGGATTGACGAACTCGAGAATTTCCTATTGCATCTGACAGCAGAAACTCGCCCGATTACAACGGTATGTGTATTTTTGCCCTAGGCCATAGTAGTTATTGTATGCGAGTATCAGACTTGCGAAAATTTTGATGATTTCTCAACCATTCCTTAATTCAAACTGCCATATCTCGCGAACGCATTGACGAACTCCAGAAATTCCTGTTGCATCTGAAAGTAGAAACTCGCCCGATTACAACGGTATGTGTATCTTTACCCTAGGCATTTGTAGTTATTGGTTTCGAGTATCAGACTTGCGAAAATTTTGATGGTTTCTCAACCATTCCTTAACTTCAAACTCCCATATCTCGCGAACGGATTGACGAACTCGAGAAATTCCTGTTGCATCTGAAAGTAGAGACTCGCCCGATTACAATGATATGTGTACTTTTCCCCTAGGCCATTCCAGTTATTGGTTTCGAGTATCAGACTTGCGAAAATTTTGATGGTTTCTCATGCATTCCTTAACTTCACACTTCCATATCTCGCGAACGGATTGACGAACTCGAGAATTTCCTATTGCATCTGAACGCAGAAACTCGCCCGATTACAATGGTATGTGTATTTTTCCCCCCGGCCCTAGTAGTTATTGATTTCAAGTATCAGACTTGCGAAAATTGTGATGGTTTCTCAACCATTCCTTGACTTCAAACTCCCATATCTCGCGAACGGATTGACGAACTCGAGAAATTCCTGTTGCATCTGAAAGTAGAAACTCGCCCGATTACAGCGATATGTGTATTTTTGCCCTAGGCCATTGTCGTTATTGGATTCGCGAATCGGACTTGCGAAAATTTTGATGGTTTCTCATGCATTCCTTAACTTCAAACTTCCATATCCCGCGAAAGGATGGACGAACTCGAGAAATTCCGGTTGCATGTGAAAGTAGAAAGTCGCCCGATTACAACGGTATGTGTATTTTTCCCCTAGGCCTCTGAAGTTATTGGTTTCGAGTATCAGACTTGCGAAAATTTTGATGGTTTCTCAACCATTCCTTATTTTCACACTTCCATATCTCGCGAACGGATTGACGAACTCGAGAATTTCCTGTTACATCTGAAAGCAGAAACTCGCCCGATTACAACGGTGTGTGTACTTTTCCCCTAGGCCGTTCTAGTTGTTGGTTTCGAGTATCAGACCAGCGAAAATTTTGATGGTTTCTCATGCATTCCTTAACTTCACACTTCCATATCTCGCGAACGGATTGACGAACTCGAGAATTTCCTATTGCATCTGAACGCAGAAACTCGCCCGATTACAATGGTATGTGTATTTTTCCCCTAGGCCCTAGTAGTTATTGATTTCATGTATCAGACTTGCGAAAATTTTGATGGTTTCTCAACCATTCCTTAACTTCCAACTCCCATATCTCGCGAACGGATTGACGAACTCGAGAATTTCCTATTGCATCTGAAAGCAGAAACTCGCCCGATTACAACGGTATGTGTATTTTTCCCCTAGGCCATTGTAGTTATTGGATTCGCGAATCGGACTTGCGAAAATTTTGATGATTTCTCATTCATTCCTTAACTTCAAATTCCCATATCCCGCGAACGGATTGACGAACTCGAGAAATTCCGGTTGCATGTGAAAGTAGAAAGTCGCCCGATTACAATGGTATGTGTATTTTTCCCCTAGGCCCTAGTAGTTATTGATTTCATGTATCAGACTTGCGAAAATTTTGATGGTTTCTCAACCATTCCTTAACTTCCAACTCCCATATCTCGCGAACGGATTGACGAACTCGAGAATTTCCTATTGCATCTGAAAGCAGAAACTCGCCCGATTACAACGGTGTGTGTATTTTTCCCCTAGGCCCTAGTAGTTATTGATTTCAAGTATCAGACTTGCGAAAATTGTGATGGTTTCTCAACCATTCCTTAACTTCAAACTCCCATATCTCGCGAACGGATTGACGAACTCGAGAATTTCCTGTTGCATCTGAAAGCAGAAACTCGCCCGATTACAAGGGTGTGTGTACTTTTCCCCTAGGCCATTCCAGTTGTTGGTTTCGAGTATCAGACCAGCGAAAATTTTGATGGTTTCTCTAGCATTCCTTAACTTCAAACTTCCATATCTCACGAACGGATTGACGAACTCGAGAATTTCCTATTGCATCTGAACGCAGAAACTCGCCCGATTACAATGGTATGTGTATTTTTCCCCCGGCCCTAGTAGTAATTGATTTCAAGTATCAGACTTGCGAAAATTGTGATGGTTTCACAACCATTCCTTGACTTCAAACTCCCATATCTCGCGAACGGATTGACGAACTCGAGAAATTCCTGTTGCATGTGAAAGTAGAAAGTCGCCCGATTACAACGGTATGTGTATTTTTCCCCTAGGCCTTTGAAGTTATTGGTTTCGTGTATCAGACTTGCGAAAATTTTGATGGTTCCTCAACCATTCCTTATTTTCACACTTCCATATCTCGCGAACGGACTGACGAACTCGAGAATTTCCTATTGCATTTGAAAGCAGAAACTCGCCCGATTACAACGGTGTGTGTACTTTTCCCCTAGGAAATTCCAGTTGTTGGTTTCGAGTATCCGACCAGCGAAAATTTTGATGGTTTCCCAAGCATTCCTTAACTTCTAACTTCCATATCTCGCGAACGGATTGACGAACTCGAGAATTTCCTATTACATCTCAAAGCAGAAACACGCCCGATTACAACGGAGTGTGTACTTTTCCCCTAGGCCATTCCAGTTGTTGGTTTCGAGTATCAGACCAGCGAAAATTTTGATGGTTTCCCAAGCATTCCTTAACTTCAAGCTTCCATATCTCGCGAACGGATTGACGAACTCGAGAATTTCCTATTGCATCTGACAGCAGAAACTCGCCCGATTACAACGGTATGTGTATTTTTCCCCTAGGACCTAGTAGTTATTGATTTCAAGTATCAGACTTGCGAAAATTTTGATGGTTTCTCAACCATTCCTTAACTTCCAACTCCCATATCTCGCGAACGGATTGACGAACCCGAAAATTTCCTATTGCATCTGAAAGCAGAAACTCGCCCGATTACAACGGTATGTGTATTTTTCCCCTAGGCCCTAGTAGTTATTGATTTCAAGTATCAGACTTGCGAAAATTGTGATGGTTTCTCAACCATTCCTTAACTTCAAACTCCCATATCTCGCGAACGGATTGACGAACTCGAGACATTCCTGTTGCATCTGAAAGTAGAAACTCGCCCGATTACAAAGATATGTGTGTTTTCCCCCTAGGCCTTTGTAGTTGTTTGTTTCGAGTATCAGACTTGCGAAAATTTTGATGGTTTCTCAACCATTCCTTAAATTCAAACTCCCATATCTCGCGAACGGATTGACGACCTCGAGAAATTCCTGTTGCATCTGAAAGTAGAAACTCGCCCGATTACAGCGGTATGTGTATTTTTGCCCTAGGCCATTGTAGTTATTGGATTCGCGAGTCGGACTTGCGAAAATTTTGATGATTTCTCAACCATTCCTTAACTTCAAATTCCCATATCCCGCGAACGGATTGACGAACTCGAGAAATTCCGGTTGCATGTGAAAGTAGAAAGTCGCCCGATTACAAATGTGTGTGTATTTTTCCCCTAGGCCTTTGAAGTTATTGGTTTCGTGTATCAGACTTGCGAAAATTTTGATGGTTTCTCAACCATTCCTTATTTTCACACTTCCATATCTCGCGAACGGACTGACGAACTCGAGAATTTCCTATTGCATTTGAAAGCAGAAACTCGCCCGATTACAACGGTGTGTGTACTTTTCCCCTAGGCCATTCCAGTTGTTGGTTTCGAGTATCAGACCAGCGAAAATTTTGATGGTTTCCCAAGCATTCCTTAACTTCAAACTTCCATATCTCGCGAACGGATTGACGAACTCGAGAATTTCCTATTGCATCTGACAGCAGAAACTCGCCCGATTACAATGGTATGTGTATTTCTCCCCTAGGCCTTTGAAGTTATTGGTTTCGAGTATCAGACTTGCGAAAATTTTGATGGTTTCTCAACCATTCCTTATTTTCACACTTCCATATCTCGCGAACGGATAGACGAACTCGAGAAATTCCTGTTGCATGTGAAAGTAGAAAGTCGCCCGATTTCAACGGTATGTGTATCTTTCCCCTAGGACTTTGTAGGTATTGGTTTCGAGTATCAGACTTGCGAAAATTTTGATGGTTTCTCATGCATTCCTTAACTTCAAACTTCCATATCCCGCGAACGGATGGACGAACTCGAGAAATTCCGGTTGCATGTGAAAGTAGAAAGGCGCCCGATTACAACGGTATGTGTATTTTTCCCCTGGGCCTTTGAAGTTATTGGTTTCGAGTATCAGACTTGCGAAAATTTTGATGGTTTCTCAACCATTCCTTATTTTCACACTTCCATATCTCGCGAACGGATTGACGAACTCGAGAATTTCCTATTACATCTGAAAGCAGAAACTCGCCCGATTACAACGGTGTGTGTACTTTTCCCCTAGGCCATTCCAGTTGTTGGTTTCGAGTATCAGACCAGCGAAAATTTTGATGGTTTCCCAAGCATTCCTTAACTTCAAACTTCCATATCTCGCGAACGGATTGACGAACTCGAGAATTTCCTATTGCTTCTGACAGCAGAAACTCGCCCGATTACAACGGTATGTGTATTTTTGCCCTAGGCCATAGTAGTTATTGATTTCAAGTATCAGACTTGCGAAAATTGTGATGATTTCTCAACCATTCCTTAATTCAAACTGCCATATCTCGCGAACGCATTGACGAACTCCAGAAATTCCTGTTGCATCTGAAAGTAGAAACTCGCCCGATTACAACGGTATGTGTATCTTTACCCTAGGCATTTGTAGTTATTGGTTTCGAGTATCAGACTTGCGAAAATTTTGATGGTTTCTCAACCATTCCTTAACTTCAAACTCCCATATCTCGCGAACCGATTGACGAACTCGAGAAATTCCTGTTGCATCTGAAAGTAGAAACTCGCCCGATTACAATGATATGTGTACTTTTCCCCTAGGCCATTCCAGTTATTGGTTTCGAGTATCAGACTTGCGAAAATTTTGATGGTTTCTCATGCATTCCTTAACTTCACACTTCCATATCTCGCGAACGGATTGACGAACTCGAGAATTTCCTATTGCATCTGAACGCAGAAACTCGCCCGATTACAATGGTATGTGTATTTTTCCCCCCGGCCCTAGTAGTTATTGATTTCACGTATCAGACTTGCGAAAATTGTGATGGTTTCTCAACCATTCCTTGACTTCAAACTCCCATATCTCGCGAACGGATTGACCAACTCGAGAAATTCCTGTTGCATCTGAAAGTAGAAACTCGCCCGATTACAAAGATATGTGTGTTTTCCCCCTAGGTCTTTGTAGTTGTTTGTTTCGAGTATCAGACCTGCGAAAATTTTGATGGTTCCTCCACCATTCCTTAACTTCAAACTCCCATATCTCGCGAACGGATTGACGAACTCGAGAAATTCCTGTTGCATCTGAAAGTAGAAACTCGCCCGATTACAGCGATATGTGTATTTTTGCCCTAGGCCATTGTCGTTATTGGATTCGCGAATCGGACTTGCGAAAATTTTGATGGTTTCTCATGCATTCCTTAACTTCAAACTTCCATATCCCGCGAAAGGATGGACGAACTCGAGAAATTCCGGTTGCATGTGAAAGTAGAAAGTCGCCCGATTACAACTGTATGTGTATTTTTCCCCTAGGCCTCTGAAGTTATTGGTTTCGAGTATCAGACTTGCGAAAATTTTGATGGTTTCTCAACAATTCCTTATTTTCACACTTCCATATCTCGCGAACGGATTGACGATCTCGAGAATTTCCTGTTACATCTGAAAGCAGAAACTCGCCCGATTACAACGGTGTGTGTACTTTTCCCCTAGGCCATTCCAGTTGTTGGTTTCGAGTATCAGACCAGCGAAAATTTTGATGGTTTCTCATGCATTCCTTAACTTCACATTTCCATATCTCGCGAACGGATTGACGAACTCGAGAATTTCCTATTGCATCTGAACGCAGAAACTCGCCCGATTACAATGGTATGTGTATTTTTCCCCTAGGCCCTAGTAGTTATTGATTTCATGTATCAGACTTGCGAAAATTTTGATGGTTTCTCAACCATTCCTTAACTTCCAACTCCCATATCTCGCGAACGGATTGACGAACTTGAGAATTTCCTATTGCATCTGAATGCAGAAACTCGCCCGATTACAACGGTGTGTGTACTTTTCCCCTAGGCCATTCCAGTTGTTGGTTTCGAGTATCAGACCAGCGAAAATTTTGATGGTTTCTCAAGCATTCCTTAAATTCAAACTTCCATATCTCGCGAACGGATTGACGAACTCGAGAATTTCCTATTGCATCTGAATGCAGAAACTCGCCCCATTACAACGGTATGTGTATTTTTGCCCTAGGCCATAGTAGTTGTTGGTTTCGAGTATCAGACCAGCGAAAATTTTGATGGTTTCTCATGCATTCCTTAACTTCAAACTTTCATATCTCGCGAACGGATTGACGAACTCGAAAATTCCTATTGCATCTGACAGCAGAAACTCGCCCGATTACAATGGTATGTGTATTTTTCCCCTAGGCATTTGTAGTTATTGATTTCGAGTATCAGACTTGCGAAAATTTTGATGGTTTCTCAACCATTTATTAACTTCAAAATCCCATATCTCGCGGACGGATTGACGAACTCGAGAATTTCCTATTACATCTGAAAGCAGAAACTCGCCCGATTACAAAGATATGTGTGTTTTCCCCCTAGGCCTTTGTAGTTGTTTGTTTCGAGTACCAGACCAGCGAAAATTTTGATGGATTCTCAACCATTCCTTAACTTCAAACTCCCATATCTCGCGAACGGATTGACGAACTCGAGAATTTCCTATTGCATCTGACAGCAGAAACTCGCCCGATTACAACGGTATGTGTATTTTTGCCCTAGGCCATAGTAGTTATTGGATGCGAGTATCAGACTTGCGAAAATTTTGATGATTTCTCAACCATTCCTTAATTCAAACTGCCATATCTCGCGAACGCATTGACGAACTCCAGAAATTCCTGTTGCATCTGAAAGTAGAAACTCGCCCGATTACAGCGGTATGTGTATCTTTACCCTAGGCATTTGTAGTTATTGGTTTCGAGTATCAGACTTGCGAAAATTTTGATGGTTTCTCAACCATTCCTTAACTTCAAACTCCCATATCTCGCGAACGGATTGACGAACTCGAGAAATTCCTGTTGCATCTGAAAGTAGAGACTCGCCCGATTACAATGATATGTGTACTTTTCCCCTAGGCCATTCCAGTTATTGGTTTCGAGTATCAGACTTGCGAAAATTTTGATGGTTTCTCATGCATTCCTTAACTTCACACTTCCATATCTCGCGAACGGATTGACGAACTCGAGAATTTCCTATTGCATCTGAACGCAGAAACTCGCCCGATTACAATGGTATGTGTATTTTTCCCCCCCGCCCTAGTAGTTATTGATTTCAAGTATCAGACTTGCGAAAATTGTGATGGTATCTCAACCATTCCTTGACTTCAAACTCCCATATCTCGCGAACGGATTGACGAACTCGAGAAATTCCTGTTGCATCTGAAAGTAGAAACTCGCCCGATTACAGCGATATGTGTATTTTTGCCCTAGGCCATTGTCGTTATTGGATTCGCGAATCGGACTTGCGAAAATTTTGATGGTTTCTCATGCATTCCTTAACTTCAAACTTCCATATCCCGCGAAAGGATGGACGAACTCGAGAAATTCCGGTTGCATGTGAAAGTAGAAAGTCGCCCGATTACAACGGTATGTGTATTTTTCCCCTAGGCCTCTGAAGTTATTGGTTTCGTGTATCAGACTTGCGAAAATTTTGATGGTTTCTCAACCATTCCTTATTTTCACACTTCCATATCTCGCGAACGGATTGACGAACTCGAGAATTTCCTGTTACATCTGAAAGCAGAAACTCGCCCGATTACAACGGTGTGTGTACTTTTCCCCTAGGCCATTCTAGTTGTTGGTTTCGAGTATCAGACCAGCGAAAATTTTGATGGTTTCTCATGCATTCCTTAACTTCACACTTCCATATCTCGCGAACGGATTGACGAACTCGAGAATTTCCTATTGCATCTGAACGCAGAAACTCGCCCGATTACAATGGTATGTGTATTTTTCCCCTAGGCCCTAGTAGTTATTGATTTCATGTATCAGACTTGCGAAAATTTTGATGGTTTCTCAACCATTCCTTAACTTCCAACTCCCATATCTCGCGAACGGATTGACGAACTCGAGAATTTCCTATTGCATCTGAAAGCAGAAACTCGCCCGATTACAACGATATGTGTATTTTTCCCCTAGGCCCTAGTAGTTATTGATTTCAAGTATCAGACTTGCGAAAATTGTGATGGTTTCTCAACCATTCCTTAACTTCAAACTCCCATATCTCGCGAACGGATTGACGAACTCGAGAATTTCCTGTTGCATCTGAAAGCAGAAACTCGCCCGATTACAACGGTGTGTGTACTTTTCCCCTAGGCCATTCCAGTTGTTGGTTTCGAGTATCAGACCAGCGAAAATTTTGATGGTTTCTCTAGCATTCCTTAACTTCAAACTTCCATAACTCACGAACGGATTGACGAACTCGAGAATTTCCTATTGCATCTGAATGCAGAAACTCGCCCGATTACATCGGTATGTGTATTTTTGCCCCAGGCCATAGTAGTTGTTGGTTTCGAGTATCAGACCAGCGAAAATTTTGATGGTTTCTCATGCATTCCTTAACTTCAAACTTCCATATCTCGCGAACGGATTGACGAACTCGAGAATTTCCTATTGCATCTGACAGCAGAAACTCGCCCGATTACAATGGTATGTGTATTTTTCCCCTAGGCATTTCTAGTTATTGGTTTCGAGTATCAGACTTGCGAAAATTTTGATGGTTTCTCAACCATTTATTAACTTCAAAATCCCATATCTCGCGAACGGATTGACGAACTCGAGAAATTCCTGTTGCATGTGAAAGTAGAAAGTCGCCCGATTTCAACGGTATGTGTATCTTTCCCCTAGGCCTTTGTAGTTATTGGTTTCGAGTATCAGACTTGCGAAAATTTTGATGGTTTCTCATGCATTCCTTAACTTCAAACTTCCATATCCCGCGAACGGATGGACGAACTCGAGAAATTCCGGTTGCATGTGAAAGTAGAAAGTCGCCCGATTACAACGGTATGTGTATTTTTCCCCTAGGCCTTTGAAGTTATTGGTTTCGAGTATCAGACTTGCGAAAATTTTGATGGTTTCTCAACCATTCCTTATTTTCACACTTCCATATCTCGCGAACGGATTGACGAACTCGAGAATTTCCTATTACATCTGAAAGCAGAAACTCGCCCGATTACAACGGTGTGTGTACTTTTCCCCTAGGCCATTCCAGTCGTTGGTTTCGAGTATCAGACCAGCGAAAATTTTGATGGTTTCCCAAGCATTCCTTAACTTCAAACTTCCATATCCCGCGAACGGATGGACGAACTCGAGAAATTCCGGTTGCATGTGAAAGTAGAAAGTCGCCCGATTACAACGGTATGTGTATTTTTCCCCTAGGCCTTTGAAGTTATTGGTTTCGTGTATCAGACTTGCGAAATTTTTGATGGTTTCTCAACCATTCCTTATTTTCACACTTCCATATCTCGCGAACGGACTGACGAACTCGAGAATTTCCTATTGCATTTGAAAGCAGAAACTCGCCCGATTACAACGGTGTGTGTACTTTTCCCCTAGGCCATTCCAGTTGTTGGTTTCGAGTATCAGACCAGCGAAAATTTTGATGGTTTCCCAAGCATTCCTTAACTTCAAACTTCCATATCTCGCGAACGGATTGACGAACTCGAGAATTTCCTATTGCATCTGACAGCAGAAACTCGCCCGACTACAATGGTATGTGTATTTTTCCCCTAGGCATTTGTAGTTATTGGTTTCGATTATCAGACTTGCGAAAATTTTGATGGTTTCTCAACCATTTATTAACTTCAAAATCCCATATCTCGCGAACGGATTGACGAACTCGAGAAATTCCTGTTGCATGTGAAAGTAGAAAGTCGCCCGATTTCAACGGTATGTGTATCTTTCCCCTAGGCCTTTGTAGGTATTGGTTTCGAGTATCAGACTTGCGAAAATTTTGATGGTTTCTCATGCATTCCTTAACTTCAAACTTCCATATCCCGCGAACGGATGGACGAACTCGAGAAATTCCGGTTGCATGTGAAAGTAGAAAGGCGCCCGATTACAACGGTATGTGTATTTTTCCCCTAGGCCTTTGAAGTTATTGTTTTCGAGTATCAGACTTGCGAAAATTTTGATGGTTTCTCAACCATTCCTTATTTTCACACTTCCATATCTCGCGAACGGATAGACGAACTCGAGAAATTCCTGTTGCATGTGAAAGTAGAAAGGCGCCCGATTACAACGGTATGTGTATTTTTCCCCTGGGCCTTTGAAGGTATTGGTTTCGAGTATCAGACTTGCGAAAATTTTGATGGTTTCTCAACCATTCCTTATTTTCACACTTCCATATCTCGCGAACGGATTGACGAACTCGAGAATTTCCTATTACATCTGAAAGCAGAAACTCGCCCGATTACAACGGTGTGTGTACTTTTCCCCTAGGCCATTCCAGTTGTTGGTTTCGAGTATCAGACCAGCGAAAATTTTGATGGTTTCCCAAGCATTCCTTAACTTCAAACTTCCATATCTCGCGAACGGATTGACGAACTCGAGAATTTCCTATTGCATCTGACAGCAGAAACTCGCCCGATTACAACGGTATGTGTATTTTTGCCCTAGGCCATAGTAGTTATTGGATGCGAGTATCAGACTTGCGAAAATTTTGATGGTTTCTCAACCATTCCTTAACTTCAAACTCCCATATCTCGCGAACGGATTGACGAACTCGAGAAATTCCTGTTGCATCTGAAAGTAGAAACTCGCCCGATTACAATGATATGTGTACTTTTCCCCTAGGCCATTCCAGTTATTGGTTTCGAGTATCAGACTTGCGAAAATTTTGATGGTTTCTCATGCATTCCTTAACTTCACACTTCCATATCTCGCGAACGGATTGACGAACTCGAGAATTTCCTATTGCATCTGAACGCAGAAACTCGCCCGATTACAATGGTATGTGTATTTTTCCCCCCGGCCCTAGTAGTTATTGATTTCAAGTATCAGACTTGCGAAAATTGTGATGGTTTCTCAACCATTCCTTGACTTCAAACTCCCATATCTCGCGAACGGATTGACGAACTCGAGAAATTCCTGTTGCATCTGAAAGTAGAAACTCGCCCGATTACAAAGATATGTGTGTTTTCCCCCTAGGCCTTTGTAGTTGTTTGTTTCGAGTATCAGACCTGCGAAAATTTTGATGGTTTCTCCACCATTCCTTAACTTCAAACTCCCATATCTCGCGAACGGATTGACGAACTCGAGAAATTCCTGTTGCATCTGAAAGTAGAAACTCGCCCGATTACAGCGATATGTGTATTTTTGCCCTAGGCCATTGTCGTTATTGGATTCGCGAATCGGACTTGCGAAAATTTTGATGGTTTCTCATGCATTCCTGAACTTCAAACTTCCATATCCCGCGAAAGGATGGACGAACTCGAGAAATTCCGGTTGCATGTGAAAGTAGAAAGTCGCCCGATTACAACGGTATGTGTATTTTTCCCCTAGGCCTCTGAAGTTATTGGTTTCGAGTATCAGACTTGCGAAAATTTTGATGGTTTCTCAACCATTCCTTATTTTCACACTTCCATATCTCGCGAACGGATTGACGAACTCGAGAATTTCCTGTTACATCTGAAAGCAGAAACTCGCCCGATTACAACGGTGTGTGTACTTTTCCCCTAGGCCATTCCAGTTGTTGGTTTCGAGTATCAGACCAGCGAAAATTTTGATGGTTTCTCATGCATTCCTTAACTTCACACTTCCATATCTCGCGAACGGATTGACGAACTCGAGAATTTCCTATTGCATCTGAAAGCAGAAACTCGCCCGATTACAACGGTATGTGTATTTTTCCCCTAGGCCCTAGTAGTTATTGATTTCAAGTATCAGACTTGCGAAAATTGTGATGGTTTCTCAACCATTCCTTAACTTCAAACTCCCATATCTCGCGAACGGATTGACGAACTCGAGACATTCCTGTTGCATCTGAAAGTAGAAACTCGCCCGATTACAAAGATATGTGTGTTTTCCCCCTAGGCCTTTGTAGTTGTTTGTTTCGAGTATCACACTTGCGAAAATTTTGATGGTTTCTCAACCATTCCTTAAATTCAAACTCCCATATCTCGCGAACGGATTGACGACCTCGAGAAATTCCTGTTGCATCTGAAAGTAGAAACTCGCCCGATTACAGCGGTATGTGTATTTTTGCCCTAGGCCATTGTAGTTATTGGATTCGCGAATCGGACTTGCGAAAATTTTGATGATTTCTCAACCATTCCTTAACTTCAAATTCCCATATCCCGCGAACGGATTGACGAACTCGAGAAATTCCGGTTGCATGTGAAAGTAGAAAGTCGCCCGATTACAAATGTATGTGTATTTTTCCCCTAGGCCTTTGAAGTTATTGGTTTCGTGTATCAGACTTGCGAAAATTTTGATGGTTTCTCAACCATTCCTTATTTTCACACTTCCATATCTCGCGAACGGACTGACGAACTCGAGAATTTCCTATTGCATTTGAAAGCAGAAACGCGCCCGATTACAACGGTGTGTGTACTTTTCCCCTAGGCCATTCCAGTTGTTGGTTTCGAGTATCAGACCAGCGAAAATTTTGATGGTTTCCCAAGCATTCCTTAACTTCAAACTTCCATATCTCGCGAACGGATTGACGAACTCGAGAATTTCCTATTGCATCTGACAGCAGAAACTCGCCCGATTACAATGGTATGTGTATTTTTCCCCTAGGCATTTGTAGTTATTGGTTTCGATTATCAGACTTGCGAAAATTTTGATGGTTTCTCAACCATTTATTAACTTCAAAATCCCATATCTCGCGAACGGATTGACGAACTCGAGAAATTCCTGTTGCATGTGAAAGTAGAAAGTCGCCCGATTTCAACGGTATGTGTATCTTTCCCCTAGGCCTTTGTAGGTATTGGTTTCGAGTATCAGACTTGCGAAAATTTTGATGGTTTCTCATGCATTCCTTAACTTCAAACTTCCATATCCCGCGAACGGATGGACGAACTCGAGAAATTCCGGTTGCATGTGAAAGTAGAAAGGCGCCCGATTACAACGGTATGTGTATTTTTCCCCTAGGCCTTTGAAGTTATTGTTTTCGAGTATCAGACTTGCGAAAATTTTGATGGTTTCTCAACCATTCCTTATTTTCACACTTCCATATCTCGCGAACGGATAGACGAACTCGAGAAATTCCTGTTGCATGTGAAAGTAGAAAGGCGCCCGATTACAACGGTATGTGTATTTTTCCCCTCGGCCTTTGAAGGTATTGGTTTCGAGTATCAGACTTGCGAAAATTTTGATGGTTTCTCAACCATTCCTTATTTTCACACTTCCATATCTCGCGAACGGATTGACGAACTCGAGAATTTCCTATTACATCTGAAAGCAGAAACTCGCCCGATTACAACGGTGTGTGTACTTTTCCCCTAGGCCATTCCAGTTGTTGGTTTCGAGTATCAGACCAGCGAAAATTTTGATGGTTTCCCAAGCATTCCTTAACTTCAAACTTCCATATCTCGCGAACGGATTGACGAACTCGAGAATTTCCTATTGCATCTGACAGCAGAAACTCGCCCGATTACAACGGTATGTGTATTTTTGCCCTAGGCCATAGTAGTTATTGGATGCGAGTATCAGACTTGCGAAAATTTTGATGGTTTCTCAACCATTCCTTAACTTCAAACTCCCATATCTCGCGAACGGATTGACGAACTCGAGAAATTCCTGTTGCATCTGAAAGTAGAAACTCGCCCGATTACAATGATATGTGTACTTTTCCCCTAGGCCATTCCAGTTATTGGTTTCGAGTATCAGACTTGCGAAAATTTTGATGGTTTCTCATGCATTCCTTAACTTCACACTTCCATATCTCGCGAACGGATTGACGAACTCGAGAATTTCCTATTGCATCTGAACGCAGAAACTCGCCCGATTACAATGGTATGTGTATTTTTCCCCCCGGCCCTAGTAGTTATTGATTTCAAGTATCAGACTTGCGAAAATTGTGATGGTTTCTCAACCATTCCTTGACTTCAAACTCCCATATCTCGCGAACGGATTGACGAACTCGAGAAATTCCTGTTGCATCTGAAAGTAGAAACTCGCCCGATTACAAAGATATGTGTGTTTTCCCCCTAGGCCTTTGTAGTTGTTTGTTTCGAGTATCAGACCTGCGAAAATTTTGATGGTTTCTCCACCATTCCTTAACTTCAAACTCCCATATCTCGCGAACGGATTGACGAACTCGAGAAATTCCTGTTGCATCTGAAAGTAGAAACTCGCCCGATTACAGCGATATGTGTATTTTTGCCCTAGGCCATTGTCGTTATTGGATTCGCGAATCGGACTTGCGAAAATTTTGATGGTTTCTCATGCATTCCTTAACTTCAAACTTCCATATCCCGCGAAAGGATGGACGAACTCGAGAAATTCCGGTTGCATGTGAAAGTAGAAAGTCGCCCGATTACAACGGTATGTGTATTTTTCCCCTAGGCCTCTGAAGTTATTGGTTTCGAGTATCAGACTTGCGAAAATTTTGATGGTTTCTCAACCATTCCTTATTTTCACACTTCCATATCTCGCGAACGGATTGACGAACTCGAGAATTTCCTGTTACATCTGAAAGCAGAAACTCGCCCGATTACAACGGTGTGTGTACTTTTCCCCTAGGCCATTCCAGTTGTTGGTTTCGAGTATCAGACCAGCGAAAATTTTGATGGTTTCTCATGCATTCCTTAACTTCACACTTCCATATCTCGCGAACGGATTGACGAAATCGAGAATTTCCTATTGCATCTGAACGCAGAAACTCGCCCGATTACAATGGTATGTGTATTTTTCCCCTAGGCCCTAGTAGTTATTGATTTCATGTATCAGACTTGCGAAAATTTTGATGGTTTCTCAACCATTCCTTAACTTCCAACTCCCATATCTCGCGAACGGATTGACGAACTCGAGAATTTCCTATTGCATCTGAAAGCAGAAACTCGCCCGATTACAACGGTATGTGTATTTTTCCCCTAGGCCCTAGTAGTTATTGATTTCAAGTATCAGACTTGCGAAAATTGTGATGGTTTCTCAACCATTCCTTAACGTCAAACTCCCATATCTCGCGAACGGATTGACGAACTCGAGAATTTCCTGTTGCATCTGAAAGCAGAAACTCGCCCGATTACAACGGTGTGTGTACTTTTCCCCTAGGCCATTCCAGTTGTTGGTTTCGAGTATCAGACCAGCGAAAATTTTGATGGTTTCTCGAGCATTCCTTAAATTCAAACTTCCATATCTCGCGAACGGATTGACGAACTCGAGAATTTCCTATTGCATCTGAATGCAGAAACTCGCCCCATTACAACGGTATGTGTATTTTTGCCCTAGGCCATGGTAGTTGTTGGTTCCGAGTATCAGACCAGCGAAAATTTTGATGGTTTCTCATGCATTCCTTAACTTCAAACTTTCATATCTCGCGAACGGATTGACGAACTCGAAAATTCCTATTGCATCTGACAGCAGAAACTCGCCCGATTACAATGGTATGTGTATTTTTCCCCTAGGCATTTGTAGTTATTGATTTCGAGTATCAGACTTGCGAAAATTTTGATGGTTTCTCAACCATTTATTAACTTCAAAATCCCATATCTCGCGGACGGATTGACGAACTCGAGAATTTCCTATTACATCTGAAAGCAGAAACTCGCCCGATTACAAAGATATGTGTGTTTTCCCCCTAGGCCTTTGTAGTTGTTTGTTTCGAGTACCAGACCAGCGAAAATTTTGATGGATTCTCAACCATTCCTTAACTTCAAACTCCCATATCTCGCGAACGGATTGACGAACTCGAGAATTTCCTATTACATCTGAAAGCAGAAACTCGCCCGATTACAACGGTGTGTGTACTTTTCCCCTAGGCCATTCAAGTTGTTGGTTTCGAGTATCAGACCAGCGAAAATTTTGATGGTTTCTCATGCATTCCTTAACTTCAAACTTCCATATCCCGCGAAAGGATGGACGAACTCGAGAAATTCCGGTTGCATGTGAAAGTAGAAAGTCGCCCGATTACAACGGTATGTGTATTTTTCCCCTAGGCCTCTGAAGTTATTGGTTTCGAGTATCAGACTTGCGAAAATTTTGATGGTTTCTCAACCATTCCTTATTTTCACACTTCCATATCTCGCGAACGGATTGACGAACTCGAGAATTTCCTATTGCATCTGAACGCAGAAACTCGCCCGATTACAATGGTATGTGTATTTTTCCACTAGGCCCTAGTAGTTATTGATTTCATGTATCAGACTTGCGAAAATTTTGATGGTTTCTCAACCATTCCTTAACTTCCAACTCCCATATCTCGCGAACGGATTGACGAACTCGAGAATTTCCTATTGCATCTGAAAGCAGAAACTCGCCCGATTACAACGGTGTGTGTACTTTTCCCCTAGGCCATTCCAGTTGTTGGTTTCGAGTATCAGACCAGCGAAAATTTTGATGGTTTCTCAAGCATTCCTTAAATTCAAACTTCCATATCTCGCGAACGGATTGACGAACTCGAGAATTTCCTATTGCATCTGAATGCAGAAACTCGCCCCATTACAACGGTATGTGTATTTTTGCCCTAGGCCATAGTAGTTGTTGGTTCCGAGTATCAGACCAGCGAAAATTTTGATGGTTTCTCATGCATTCCTTAACTTCAAACTTTCATATCTCGCGAACGGATTGACGAACTCGAAAATTCCTATTGAATCTGACAGCAGAAACTCGCCCGATTACAATGGTATGTGTATTTTTCCCCTAGGCATTTGTAGTTATTGATTTCGAGTATCAGACTTGCGAAAATTTTGATGGTTTCTCAACCATTTATTAACTTCAAAATCCCATATCTCGCGGACGGATTGACGAACTCGAGAATTTCCTATTACATCTGAAAGCAGAAACTCGCCCGATTACAAAGATATGTGTGTTTTCCCCCTAGGCCTTTGTAGTTGTTTGTTTCGAGTACCAGACCAGCGAAAATTTTGATGGATTCTCAACCATTCCTTAACTTCAAACTCCCATATCTCGCGAACGGATTGACGAACTCGAGAATTTCCTATTACATCTGAAAGCAGAAACTCGCCCGATTACAACGGTGTGTGTACTTTTCCCCTAGGCCATTCAAGTTGTTGGTTTCGAGTATCAGACCAGCGAAAATTTTGATGGTTTCTCATGCATTCCTTAACTTCAAACTTTCATATCTCGCGAACGGATTGACGAACTCGAGAAATTCCTGTTGCATCTGAAAGTAGAAACTCGCCCGATTACAACGGAATGTGTATTTTTCCCATAGGCCTTTGAAGTTATTGGTTTCGAGTATCAGACCAGCGAAAATGTTGATGGTTCCTCAAGCATTCCTTATTTTCACACTTCCATATCTCGCGAACGGATTGACGAACTCGAGAATTTCCTGTTGAATCTGAAAGCAGAAACTCGCCCGATTACAACGGTGTGTGTACTTTTCCCCTAGGCCATTCCAGTTGTTGGTTTCGAGTATCAGACCAGCGAAAATTTTGATGGTTTCTCTAGCATTCCTTAACTTCAAACTTCCATATCTCACGAACGGATTGACGAACTCGAGAATTTCCTATTGCATCTGAATGCAGAAACTCGCCCGATTACAACGGTATGTGTATTTTTCCCCTAGGACCTAGTAGTTATTGATTTCAAGTATCAGACTTGCGAAAATTTTGATGGTTTCTCAACCATTCCTTAACTTCCAACTCCCATATCTCGCGAACGGATTGACGAACTCGAAAATTTCCTATTGCATCTGAAAGCAGAAACTCGCCCGATTACAACGGTATGTGTATTTTTCCCCTAGGCCCTAGTAGTTATTGATTTCAAGTATAAGACTTGCGAAAATTGTGATGGTTTCTCAACCATTCCTTAACTTCAAACTCCCATATCTCGCGAACGGATTGACGAACTCGAGACATTCCTGTTGCATCTGAAAGTAGAAACTCGCCCGATTACAAAGATATGTGTGTTTTCCCCCTAGGCCTTTGTAGTTGTTTGTTTCGAGTATCAGACTTGCGAAAATTTTGATGGTTTCTCAACCATTCCTTAAATTCAAACTCCCATATCTCGCGAACGGATTGACGACCTCGAGAAATTCCTGTTGCATCTGAAAGTAGAAACTCGCCCGATTACAGCGGTATGTGTATTTTTGCCCTAGGCCATTGTAGTTATTGGATTCGCGAATCGGACTTGCGAAAATTTTGATGGTTTCTCATGCATTCCTTAACTTCAAACTTCCATATCTCGCGAACGGATTGACGAACTCGAGAATTTCCTATTGCATCTGACAGCAGAAACTCGCCCGATTACAATGGTATGGGTATTTTTCCCCTAGGCATTTCTAGTTATTGGTTTCGAGTATCAGACTTGCGAAAATTTTGATGGTTTCTCAACCATTCCTTATTTTCACACTTCCATATCTCGCGAACGGATTGACGAACTCGAGAATTTCCTATTACATCTGAAAGCAGAAACTCGCCCGATTACAACGGTGTGTGTACTTTTCCCCTAGGCCATTCCAGTCGTTGGTTTCGAGTATCAGACCAGCGAAAATTTTGATGGTTTCCCAAGCATTCCTTAACTTCAAACTTCCATATCTCGCGAACGGATTGACGAACTTGAGAATTTCCTATTGCATCTGAATGCAGAAACTCGCCCGATTACAACGGTGTGTGTACTTTTCCCCTAGGCCATTCCAGTTGTTGGTTTCGAGTATCAGACCAGCGAAAATTTTGATGGTTTCTCAAGCATTCCTTAAATTCAAACTTCCATATCTCGCGAACGGATTGACGAACTCGAGAATTTCCTATTGCATCTGAATGCAGAAACTCGCCCCATTACAACGGTATGTGTATTTTTGCCCTAGGCCATAGTAGTTGTTGGTTTCGAGTATCAGACCAGCGAAAATTTTGATGGTTTCTCTAGCATTCCTTAACTTCAAACTTCCATATCTCACGAACGGATTGACGAACTCGAGAATTTCCTATTGCATCTGAATGCAGAAACTCGCTCGATTACAACGGTATGTGTATTTTTGCCCTAGGCCATAGTAGTTGTTGGTTTCGAGTATCAGACCAGCGAAAATTTTGATGGTTTCTCATGCATTCCTTAAATTCAAACTTCCATATCTCGCGAACGGATTGACGAACTCGAAAATTCCTATTGCATCTGACAGCAGAAACTCGCCCGATTACAATGGTATGTGTATTTTTCCCCTAGGCCTTTGAAGTTATTGGTTTCGAGTATCAGACCAGCGAAAATTTTGATGGTTTCTCTAGCATTCCTTAACTTCAAACTTCCATATCTCACGAACGGATTGACGAACTCGAGAATTTCCTATTGCATCTGAATGCAGAAACTCGCTCGATTACAACGGTATGTGTATTTTTGCCCTAGGCCATAGTAGTTGTTGGTTTCGAGTATCAGACCAGCGAAAATTTTGATGGTTTCTCATGCATTCCTTAAATTCAAACTTCCATATCTCGCGAACGGATTGACGAACTCGAGAGTTTCCTATTGCATCTGACAGCAGAAACTCGCCCGATTACAATGGTATGTGTATTTTTCCCCTAGGCATTTGTAGTTATTGGTTTCGAGTATCAGACTTGCGAAAATTTTGATGGTGTCTCATGCATTCCTTAACTTCAAACTTCCATATCCCGCGAACGGATGGACGAACTCGAGAAATTCCGGTTGCATGTGAAAGTAGAAAGTCGCCCGATTACAACGGTATGTGTATTTTTCCCCTAGGCCTTTGAAGTTATTGGTTTCGAGTATCAGACTTGCGAAAATTTTGATGGTGTCTCATGCATTCCTTAACATCAAACTTCCATATCCCGCGAACGGATGGACGAACTCGAGAAATTCCGGTTGCATGTGAAAGTAGAAAGTCGCCCGATTACAACGGTATGTGTATCTTTCCCCTAGGCCTTTGTAGTTATTGGTTTCGAGTATCAGACTTGCGAAAATTTTGATGGTGTCTCATTTATTCCTTAACTTCAAACTTCCATATCCCGCGAACGGATGGACGAACTCGAGAAATTCCGGTTGCATGTGAAAGTAGAAAGTCGCCCGATTACAGCGGTATGTGTATTTTTCCCCAAGGCCTTTGAAGTTATTGGTTTCGAGTATCAGACTTGCGAAAATTTTGATGGTTTCTCAACCATTCCTTATTTTCACACTTCCATATCTCGCGGACGGATTGACGAACTCGAGAATTTCCTATTGCATCTGAATGCAGAAACTCGCCCCATTACAACGGTATGTGTATTTTTGCCCTAGGCCATAGTAGTTGTTGGTTCCGAGTATCAGACCAGCGAAAATTTTGATGGTTTCTCATGCATTCCTTAACTTCAAACTTTCATATCTCGCGAACGGATTGACGAACTTGAGAATTTCCTATTGCATCTGAATGCAGAAACTCGCCCCATTACAACGGTATGTGTATTTTTGCCCTAGGCCATAGTAGTTGTTGGTTTCGAGTATCAGACCAGCGAAAATTTTGATGGTTTCTCATGCATTCCTTAACTTCAAACTTTCATATCTCGCGAACGGATTGACGAACTCGAAAATTCCTATTGCATCTGACAGCAGAAACTCGCCCGATTACAATGGTATGTGTATTTTTCCCCTAGGCCTTTGAAGTTATTGGTTTCGAGTATCAGACCAGCGAAAATTTTGATGGTTTCTCTAGCATTCCTTAACTTCAAACTTCCATATCTCACGAACGGATTGACGAACTCGAGAATTTCCTATTGCATCTGAATGCAGAAACTCGCTCGATTACAACGGTATGTGTATTTTTGCCCTAGGCCATAGTAGTTGTTGGTTTCGAGTATCAGACCAGCGAAAATTTTGATGGTTTCTCATGCATTCCTTAAATTCAAACTTCCATATCTCGCGAACGGATTGACGAACTCGAGAGTTTCCTATTGCATCTGACAGCAGAAACTCGCCCGATTACAATGGTATGTGTATTTTTCCCCTAGGCATTTGTAGTTATTGGTTTCGAGTATCAGACTTGCGAAAATTTTGATGGTGTCTCATGCATTCCTTAACTTCAAACTTCCATATCCCGCGAACGGATGGACGAACTCGAGAAATTCCGGTTGCATGTGAAAGTAGAAAGTCGCCCGATTACAACGGTATGTGTATCTTTCCCCTAGGCCTTTGTAGTTATTGGTTTCGAGTATCAGACTTGCGAAAATTTTGATGGTGTCTCATTTATTCCTTAACTTCAAACTTCCATATCCCGCGAACGGATGGACGAACTCGAGAAATTCCGGTTGCATGTGAAAGTAGAAAGTCGCCCGATTACAGCGGTATGTGTATTTTTCCCCAAGGCCTTTGAAGTTATTGGTTTCGAGTATCAGACCAGCGAAAATTTTGATGGTTTCTCATGCATTCCTTAACTTCAAACTTTCATATCTCGCGAACGGATTGACGAACTTGAGAATTTCCTATTGCATCTGAATGCAGAAACTCGCCCGATTACAACGGTGTGTGTACTTTTCCCCTAGGCCATTCCAGTTGTTGGTTTCGAGTATCAGACCAGCGAAAATTTTGATGGTTTCTCAAGCATTCCTTAAATTCAAACTTCCATATCTCGCGAACGGATTGACGAACTCGAGAATTTCCTATTGCATCTGAATGCAGAAACTCGCCCCATTACAACGGTATGTGTATTTTTGCCCTAGGCCATAGTAGTTGTTGGTTCCGAGTATCAGACCAGCGAAAATTTTGATGGTTTCTCATGCATTCCTTAACTTCAAACTTTCATATCTCGCGAACGGATTGACGAACTTGAGAATTTCCTATTGCATCTGAATGCAGAAACTCGCCCGATTACAACGGTGTGTGTACTTTTCCCCTAGGCCATTCCAGTTGTTGGTTTCGAGTATCAGACCAGCGAAAATTTTGATGGTTTCTCAAGCATTCCTTAAATTCAAACTTCCATATCTCGCGAACGGATTGACGAACTCGAGAATTTCCTATTGCATCTGAATGCAGAAACTCGCCCCATTACAACGGTATGTGTATTTTTGCCCTAGGCCATAGTAGTTGTTGGTTCCGAGTATCAGACCAGCGAAAATTTTGATGGTTTCTCATGCATTCCTTAACTTCAAACTTTCATATCTCGCGAACGGATTGACGAACTTGAGAATTTCCTATTGCATCTGAATGCAGAAACTCGCCCCATTACAACGGTATGTGTATTTTTGCCCTAGGCCATAGTAGTTGTTGGTTTCGAGTATCAGACCAGCGAAAATTTTGATGGTTTCTCATGCATTCCTTAACTTCAAACTTTCATATCTCGCGAACGGATTGACGAACTCGAAAATTCCTATTGCATCTGACAGCAGAAACTCGCCCGTTTACAATGGTATGTGTATTTTTCCCCTAGGCCTTTGAAGTTATTGGTTTCGAGTATCAGACCAGCGAAAATTTTGATGGTTTCTCTAGCATTCCTTAACTTCAAACTTCCATATCTCACGAACGGATTGACGAACTCGAGAATTTCCTATTGCATCTGAATGCAGAAACTCGTTCGATTACAACGGTATGTGTATTTTTGCCCTAGGCCATAGTAGTTGTTGGTTTCGAGTATCAGACCAGCGAAAATTTTGATGGTTTCTCATGCATTCCTTAAATTCAAACTTCCATATCTCGCGAACGGATTGACGAACTCGAGAGTTTCCTATTGCATCTGACAGCAGAAACTCGCCCGATTACAATGGTATGTGTATTTTTCCCCTAGGCATTTGTAGTTATTGGTTTCGAGTATCAGACTTGCGAAAATTTTGATGGTGTCTCATGCATTCCTTAACTTCAAACTTCCATATCCCGCGAACGGATGGACGAACTCGAGAAATTCCGGTTGCATGTGAAAGTAGAAAGTCGCCCGATTACAACGGTATGTGTATTTTTCCCCTAGGCCTTTGAAGTTATTGGTTTCGAGTATCAGACTTGCGAAAATTTTGATGGTGTCTCATGCATTCCTTAACATCAAACTTCCATATCCCGCGAACGGATGGACGAACTCGAGAAATTCCGGTTGCATGTGAAAGTAGAAAGTCGCCCGATTACAACGGTATGTGTATCTTTCCCCTAGGCCTTTGTAGTTATTGGTTTCGAGTATCAGACTTGCGAAAATTTTGATGGTGTCTCATTTATTCCTTAACTTCAAACTTCCATATCCCGCGAACGGATGGACGAACTCGAGAAATTCCGGTTGCATGTGAAAGTAGAAAGTCGCCCGATTACAGCGGTATGTGTATTTTTCCCCAAGGCCTTTGAAGTTATTGGTTTCGAGTATCAGACTTGCGAAAATTTTGATGGTTTCTCAACCATTCCTTATTTTCACACTTCCATATCTCGCGGACGGATTGACGAACTCGAGAATTTCCTATTGCATCTGAATGCAGAAACTCGCCCCATTACAACGGTATGTGTATTTTTGCCCTAGGCCATAGTAGTTGTTGGTTCCGAGTTTCAGACCAGCGAAAATTTTGATGGTTTCTCATGCATTCCTTAACTTCAAACTTTCATATCTCGCGAACGGATTGACGAACTTGAGAATTTCCTATTGCATCTGAATGCAGAAACTCGCCCCATTACAACGGTATGTGTATTTTTGCCCTAGGCCATAGTAGTTGTTGGTTTCGAGTATCAGACCAGCGAAAATTTTGATGGTTTCTCATGCATTCCTTAACTTCAAACTTTCATATCTCGCGAACGGATTGACGAACTCGAAAATTCCTATTGCATCTGACAGCAGAAACTCGCCCGATTACAATGGTATGTGTATTTTTCCCCTAGGCCTTTGAAGTTATTGGTTTCGAGTATCAGACCAGCGAAAATTTTGATGGTTTCTCTAGCATTCCTTAACTTCAAACTTCCATATCTCACGAACGGATTGACGAACTCGAGAATTTCCTATTGCATCTGAATGCAGAAACTCGCTCGATTACAACGGTATGTGTATTTTTGCCCTAGGCCATAGTAGTTGTTGGTTTCGAGTATCAGACCAGCGAAAATTTTGATGGTTTCTCATGCATTCCTTAAATTCAAACTTCCATATCTCGCGAACGGATTGACGAACTCGAGAGTTTCCTATTGCATCTGACAGCAGAAACTCGCCCGATTACAATGGTATGTGTATTTTTCCCCTAGGCATTTGTAGTTATTGGTTTCGAGTATCAGACTTGCGAAAATTTTGATGGTGTCTCATGCATTCCTTAACTTCAAACTTCCATATCCCGCGAACGGATGGACGAACTCGAGAAATTCCGGTTGCATGTGAAAGTAGAAAGTCGCCCGATTACAACGGTATGTGTATTTTTCCCCTAGGCCTTTGAAGTTATTGGTTTCGAGTATCAGACTTGCGAAAATTTTGATGGTGTCTCATGCATTCCTTAACATCAAACTTCCATATCCCGCGAACGGATGGACGAACTCGAGAAATTCCGGTTGCATGTGAAAGTAGAAAGTCGCCCGATTACAACGGTATGTGTATCTTTCCCCTAGGCCTTTGTAGTTATTGGTTTCGAGTATCAGACTTGCGAAAATTTTGATGGTGTCTCATTTATTCCTTAACTTCAAACTTCCATATCCCGCGAACGGATGGACGAACTCGAGAAATTCCGGTTGCATGTGAAAGTAGAAAGTCGCCCGATTACAGCGGTATGTGTATTTTTCCCCAAGGCCTTTGAAGTTATTGGTTTCGAGTATCAGACTTGCGAAAATTTTGATGGTTTCTCAACCATTCCTTATTTTCACACTTCCATATCTCGCGGACGGATTGACGAACTCGAGAATTTCCTATTGCATCTGAATGCAGAAACTCGCCCCATTACAACGGTATGTGTATTTTTGCCCTAGGCCATAGTAGTTGTTGGTTTCGAGTATCAGACCAGCCAAAATTTTGATGGTTTCTCATGCATTCCTTAACTTCAAACTTTCATATCTCGCGAACGGATTGACGAACTTGAGAATTTCCTATTGCATCTGAATGCAGAAACTCGCCCGATTACAACGGTGTGTGTACTTTTCCCCTAGGCCATTCCAGTTGTTGGTTTCGAGTATCAGACCAGCGAAAATTTTGATGGTTTCTCAAGCATTCCTTAAATTCAAACTTCCATATCTCGCGAACGGATTGACGAACTCGAGAATTTCCTATTGCATCTGAATGCAGAAACTCGCCCCATTACAACGGTATGTGTATTTTTGCCCTAGGCCATAGTAGTTGTTGGTTCCGAGTATCAGACCAGCGAAAATTTTGATGGTTTCTCATGCATTCCTTAACTTCAAACTTTCATATCTCGCGAACGGATTGACGAACTCGAAAATTCCTATTGCATCTGACAGCAGAAACTCGCCCGATTACAATGGTATGTGTATTTTTCCCCTAGGCATTTGTAGTTATTGATTTCGAGTATCAGACTTGCGAAAATTTTGATGGTTTCTCAACCATTTATTAACTTCAAAATCCCATATCTTGCGGACGGATTGACGAACTCGAGAATTTCCTATTACATCTGAAAGCAGAAACTCGCCCGATTACAAAGATATGTGTGTTTTCCCCCTAGGCCTTTGTAGTTGTTTGTTTCGAGTACCAGACCAGCGAAAATTTTGATGGATTCTCAACCATTCCTTAACTTCAAACTCCCATATCTCGCGAACGGATTGACGAACTCGAGAATTTCCTATTACATCTGAAAGCAGAAACTCGCCCGATTACAACGGTGTGTGTACTTTTCCCCTAGGCCATTCAAGTTGTTGGTTTCGAGTATCAGACCAGCGAAAATTTTGATGGTTTCTCATGCATTCCTTAACTTCAAACTTTCATATCTCGCGAACGGATTGACGAACTCGAGAAATTCCTGTTGCATCTGAAAGTAGAAACTCGCCCGATTACAACGGAATGTGTATTTTTCCCCTAGGCCTTTGAAGTTATTGGTTTCGAGTATCAGACCAGCGAAAATGTTGATGGTTCCTTAAGCATTCCTTATTTTCACACTTCCATATCTCGCGAACGGATTGACGAACTCGAGAATTTCCTGTTGAATCTGAAAGCAGAAACTCGCCCGATTACAACGGTGTGTGTACTTTTCCCCTAGGCCATTCCAGTTGTTGGTTTCGAGTATCAGACCAGCGAAAATTTTGATGGTTTCTCTAGCATTCCTTAACTTCAAACTTCCATATCTCACGAACGGATTGACGAACTCGAGAATTTCCTATTGCATCTGAATGCAGAAACTCGCCCGATTACAACGGTATGTGTATTTTTCCCCTAGGACCTAGTAGTTATTGATTTCAAGTATCAGACTTGCGAAAATTGTGATGGTTTCTCAACCATTCCTTAACTTCAAACTCCCATATCTCGCGAACGGATTGACGAACTCGAGACATTCCTGTTGCATCTGAAAGTAGAAACTCGCCCGATTACAAAGATATGTGTGTTTTCCCCCTAGGCCTTTGTAGTTGTTTGTTTCGAGTATCAGACTTGCGAAAATTTTGATGGTTTCTCAACCATTCCTTAAATTCAAACTCCCATATCTCGCGAACGGATTGACGACCTCGAGAAATTCCTGTTGCATCTGAAAGTAGAAACTCGCCCGATTACAGCGGTATGTGTATTTTTGCCCTAGGCCATTGTAGTTATTGGATTCGCGAATCGGACTTGCGAAAATTTTGATGGTTTCTCATGCATTCCTTAACTTCAAACTTCCATATCTCGCGAACGGATTGACGAACTCGAGAATTTCCTATTGCATCTGACAGCAGAAACTCGCCCGATTACAACGGTATGTGTATTTTTGCCCTAGGCCATAGTAGTTGTTGGTTTCGAGTATCAGACCAGCGAAAATTTTGTTGGTTTCTCATGCATTCCTTAACTTCAAACTTTCATATCTCGCGAACGGATTGACGAACTCGAAAATTCCTATTGCATCTGACAGCAGAAACTCGCCCGATTACAATGGTATGTGTATTTTTCCCCTAGGCCTTTGAAGTTATTGGTTTCGAGTATCAGACCAGCGAAAATTTTGGTGGTTTCTCTAGCATTCCTTAACTTCAAACTTCCATATCTCACGAACGGATTGACGAACTCGAGAATTTCCTATTGCATCTGAATGCAGAAACTCGCTCGATTACAACGGTATGTGTATTTTTGCCCTAGGCCACAGTAGTTGTTGGTTTCGAGTATCAGACCAGCGAAAATTTTGATGGTTTCTCATGCATTCCTTAAATTCAAACTTCCATATCTCGCGAACGGATTGACGAACTCGAGAGTTTCCTATTGCATCTGACAGCAGAAACTCGCCCGATTACAATGGTATGTGTATTTTTCCCCTAGGCATTTGTAGTTATTGGTTTCGAGTATCAGACTTGCGAAAATTTTGATGGTGTCTCATGCATTCCTTAACTTCAAACTTCCATATCCCGCGAACGGATGGACGAACTCGAGAAATTCCGGTTGCATGTGAAAGTAGAAAGTCGCCCGATTACAACGGTATGTGTATTTTTCCCCTAGGCCTTTGAAGTTATTGGTTTCGAGTATCAGACTTGCGAAAATTTTGATGGTGTCTCATGCATTCCTTAACTTCAAACTTCCATATCCCGCGAACGGATGGACGAACTCGAGAAATTCCGGTTGCATGTGAAAGTAGAAAGTCGCCCGATTACAACGGTATGTGTATCTTTCCCCTAGGCCTTTGTTGTTATTGGTTTCGAGTATCAGACTTGCGAAAATTTTGATGGTGTCTCATTTATTCCTTAACTTCAAACTTCCATATCCCGCGAACGGATGGACGAACTCGAGAAATTCCGGTTGCATGTGAAAGTAGAAAGTCGCCCGATTACAGCGGTATGTGTATTTTTCCCCAAGGCCTTTGAAGTTATTGGTTTCGAGTATCAGACTTGCGAAAATGAGAAATGGTTTCTCAACCATTCCTTATTTTCACACTTCCATATCTCGCGGACGGATTGACGAACTCGAGAATTTCCTATTACATCTGAAAGCAGAAACTCGCCCGATTACAACGGTGTGTGTACTTTTCCCCTAGGCCATTCCAGTCGTTGGTTTCGAGTATCAGACCAGCGAAAATTTTGATGGTTTCCCAAGCATTCCTTAACTTCAAACTTCCATATCTCGCGAACGGATTGACGAACTTGAGAATTTCCTATTGCATCTGAATGCAGAAACTCGCCCGATTACAACGGTGTGTGTACTTTTCCCCTAGGCCATTCCACTTGTTGGTTTCGAGTATCAGACCAGCGAAAATTTTGATGGTTTCTCAAGCATTCCTTAACTTCAAACTTCCACATCTCGCGAACGGATTGACGAACTCGAGAATTTCCTATTGCATCTGAATGCAGAAACTCGCCCGATTACAACGGTATGTTTATTTTTGCCCTAGGCCATAGTAGTTGTTGGTTTCGAGTATCAGACCAGCGAAAATTTTGATGGTTTCTCAAGCATTCCTTAACTTCAAACTTCCATATCTCGCGAACGGATTGACGAACTCGAAAATTTCCTATTGCATCTGAATGCAGAAACTCGCCCGATTACAACGGTATGTGTATTTTTGCCCTAGGCCATAGTAGTTGTTGGTTTCGAGTATCAGACCAACGAAAATTTTGATGGTTTCCCAAGCATTCCTTAACTTCAAACTTCCATATCTCGCGAACGGATTGACGAACTCGAGAATTTCCTATTGCATCTGACAGCAGAAACTCGCCCGATTACAATGGTATGTGTATTTTTCCCCTAGGCATTTGTAGTTATTGGTTTCGAGTATCAGACTTGCGAAAATTTTGATGGTTTCTCAACCATTTATTAACTTCAAACTTCCATATCCCGCGAACGGATGGACGAACTCGAGAAATTCCGGTTGCATGTGAAAGTAGAAAGTCGCCCGATTACAACGGTGTGTGTACTTTTCCCCTAGGCCATTCCAGTTGTTGGTTTCGAGTATCAGACCAGCGAAAATTTTGATGGTTTCTCTAGCATTCCTTAACTTCAAACTTCCATATCTCACGAACGGATTGACGAACTCGAGAATTTCCTATTGCATCTGAATGCAGAAACTCGCCCGATTACAACGGTATGTGTATTTTTGCCCTAGGCCATAGTAGTTGTTGGTTTCGAGTATCAGACCAGCGAAAATTTTGATGGTGTCTCATGCATTCCTTAACTTCAAACTTCCGTATCCCGCGAACGGATGGACGAACTCGAGAAATTCCGGTTGCATGTGAAAGTAGAAAGTCGCCCGATTACAACGGTATGTGTATCTTTCCCCTAGGCCTTTGTAGTTATTGGTTTCGAGTATCAGACTTGCGAAAATTTTGATGGTGTCTCATTCATTCCTTAACTTCAAACTTCCATATCCCGCGAACGGATGGACGAACTCGAGAAATTCCGGTTGCATGTGAAAGTAGAAAGTCGCCCGATTACAGCGGTATGTGTATTTTTCCCCAAGGCCTTTGAAGTTATTGGTTTCGAGTATCAGACTTGCGAAAATTTTGATTGTTTCTCAACCATTCCTTATTTTCACACTTCCATATCTCGCGGACGGATTGACGAACTCGAGAATTTCCTATTGCATCTGAATGCAGAAACTCGCCCCATTACAACGGTATGTGTATTTTTGCCCTAGGCCATAGTAGTTGTTGGTTTCGAGTATCAGACCAGCGAAAATTTTGATGGTTTCTCATGCATTCCTTAACTTCAAACTTTCATATCTCGCGAACGGATTGACGAACTTGAGAATTTCCTATTGCATCTGAATGCAGAAACTCGCCCGATTACAACGGTGTGTGTACTTTTCCCCTAGGCCATTCCAGTTGTTGGTTTCGAGTATCAGACCAGCGAAAATTTTGATGGTTTCTCAAGCATTCCTTAAATTCAAACTTCCATATCTCGCGAACGGATTGACGAACTCGAGAATTTCCTATTGCATCTGACAGCAGAAACTCGCCCGATTACAGCGGTATGTGTATTTTTCCCCAAGGCCTTTGAAGTTATTGGTTTCGAGTATCAGACTTGCGAAAATTTTGATGGTTTCTCAACCATTCCTTATTTTCACACTTCCATATCTCGCGGACGGATTGACGAACTCGAGAATTTCCTATTGCATCTGAATGCAGAAACTCGCCCCATTACAACGGTATGTGTATTTTTGCCCTAGGCCATAGTAGTTGTTGGTTTCGAGTATCAGACCAGCGAAAATTTTGATGGTTTCTCATGCATTCCTTAACTTCAAACTTTCATATCTCGCGAACGGATTGACGAACTTGAGAATTTCCTATTGCATCTGAATGCAGAAACTCGCCCGATTACAACGGTGTGTGTACTTTTCCCCTAGGCCATTCCAGTTGTTGGTTTCGAGTATCAGACCAGCGAAAATTTTGATGGTTTCTCAAGCATTCCTTAAATTCAAACTTCCATATCTCGCGAACGGATTGACGAACTCGAGAATTTCCTATTGCATCTGAATGCAGAAACTCGCCCCATTACAACGGTATGTGTATTTTTGCCCTAGGCCATAGTAGTTGTTGGTTCCGAGTATCAGACCAGCGAAAATTTTGATGGTTTCTCATGCATTCCTTAACTTCAAACTTTCATATCTCGCGAACGGATTGACGAACTCGAAAATTCCTATTGCATCTGACAGCAGAAACTCGCCCGATTACAATGGTATGTGTATTTTTCCCCTAGGCATTTGTAGTTATTGATTTCGAGTATCAGACTTGCGAAAATTTTGATGGTTTCTCAACCATTTATTAACTTCAAAATCCCATATCTCGCGGACGGATTGACGAACTCGAGAATTTCCTATTACATCTGAAAGCAGAAACTCGCCCGATTACAAAGATATGTGTGTTTTCCCCCTAGGCCTTTGTAGTTGTTTGTTTCGAGTACCAGACCAGCGAAAATTTTGATGGATTCTCAACCATTCCTTAACTTCAAACTCCCATATCTCGCGAACGGATTGACGAACTCGAGAATTTCCTATTACATCTGAAAGCAGAAACTCGCCCGATTACAACGGTGTGTGTACTTTTCCCCTAGGCCATTCAAGTTGTTGGTTTCGAGTATCAGACCAGCGAAAATTTTGATGGTTTCTCATGCATTCCTTAACTTCAAACTTTCATATCTCGCGAACGGATTGACGAACTCGAGAAATTCCTGTTGCATCTGAAAGTAGAAACTCGCCCGATTACAACGGAATGTGTATTTCTCCCCTAGGCCTTTGAAGTTATTGGTTTCGAGTATCAGACCAGCGAAAATGTTGATGGTTCCTCAAGCATTCCTTATTTTCACACTTCCATATCTCGCGAACGGATTGACGAACTCGAGAATTTCCTGTTGAATCTGAAAGCAGAAACTCGCCTGATTACAACGGTGTGTGTACTTTTCCCCTAGGCCATTCCAGTTGTTGGTTTCGAGTATCAGACCAGCGAAAATTTTGATGGTTTCTCTAGCATTCCTTAACTTCAAACTTCCATATCTCACGAACGGATTGACGAACTCGAGAATTTCCTATTGCATCTGAATGCAGAAACTCGCCCGATTACAACGGTATGTGTATTTTTCCCCTAGGACCTAGTAGTTATTGATTTCAAGTATCAGACTTGCGAAAATTTTGATGGTTTCTCAACCATTCCTTAATTTCCAACTCCCATATCTCGCGAACGGATTGACGAACTCGAAAATTTCCTATTGCATCTGAAAGCAGAAACTCGCCCGATTACAACGGTATGTGTATTTTTCCCCTAGGCCCTAGTAGTTATTGATTTCAAGTATCAGACTTGCGAAAATTGTGATGGTTTCTCAACCATTCCTTAACTTCAAACTCCCATATCTCGCGAACGGATTGACGAACTCGAGACATTCCTGTTGCATCTGAAAGTAGAAACTCGCCCGATTACAAAGATATGTGTGTTTTCCCCCTAGGCCTTTGTAGTTGTTTGTTTCGAGTATCAGACTTGCGAAAATTTTGATGGTTTCTCAACCATTCCTTAAATTCAAACTCCCATATCTCGCGAACGGATTGACGACCTCGAGAAATTCCTGTTGCATCTGAAAGTAGAAACTCGCCCGATTACAGCGGTATGTGTATTTTTGCCCTAGGCCATTGTAGTTATTGGATTCGCGAATCGGACTTGCGAAAATTTTGATGGTTTCTCATGCATTCCTTAACTTCAAACTTCCATATCTCGCGAACGGATTGACGAACTCGAGAATTTCCTATTGCATCTGACAGCAGAAACTCGCCCGATTACAATGGTATGTGTATTTTTCCCCTAGGCATTTCTAGTTATTGGTTTCGAGTATCAGACTTGCGAAAATTTTGATGGTTTCTCAACCATTTATTAACTTCAAAATCCCATATCTCGCGAACGGATTGACGAACTCGAGAAATTCCTGTTGCATGTGAAAGTAGAAAGTCGCCCGATTTCAACGGTATGTGTATCTTTCCCCTAGGCCTTTGTAGTTATTGGTTTCTAGTATCAGACTTGCGAAAATTTTGATGGTTTCTCATGCATTCCTTAACTTCAAACTTCCATATCCCGCGAACGGATGGACGAACTCGAGAAATTCCGGTTGCATGTGAAAGTAGAAAGTCGCCCGATTACAACGGTATGTGTATTTTTCCCCTAGGCCTTTGAAGTTATTGGTTTCGAGTATCAGACTTGCGAAAATTTTGATGGTTTCTCAACCATTCCTTATTTTCACACTTCCATATCTCGCGAACGGATTGACGAACTCGAGAATTTCCTATTACATCTGAAAGCAGAAACTCGCCCGATTACAACGGTGTGTGTACTTTTCCCCTAGGCCATTCCAGTCGTTGGTTTCGAGTATCAGACCAGCGAAAATTTTGATGGTTTCCCAAGCATTCCTTAACTTCAAACTTCCATATCTCGCGAACGGATTGACGAACTTGAGAATTTCCTATTGCATCTGATTGCAGAAACTCGCCCGATTACAACGGTGTGTGTACTTTTCCCCTAGGCCATTCCAGTTGTTGGTTTCGAGTATCAGACCAGCGAAAATTTTGATGGTTTCTCAAGCATTCCTTAAATTCAAACTTCCATATCTCGCGAACGGATTGACGAACTCGAGAATTTCCTATTGCATCTGAATGCAGAAACTCGCCCCATTACAACGGTATGTGTATTTTTGCCCTAGGCCATAGTAGTTGTTGGTTTCGAGTATCAGACCAGCGAAAATTTTGATGGTTTCTCATGCATTCCTTAACTTCAAACTTTCATATCTCGCGAACGCATTGACGAACTCGAAAATTCCTATTGCATCTGACAGCAGAAACTCGCCCGATTACAATGGTATGTGTATTTTTCCCCTAGGCCTTTGAAGTTATTGGTTTCGAGTATCAGACCAGCGAAAATTTTGGTGGTTTCTCTAGCATTCCTTAACTTCAAACTTCCATATCTCACGAACGGATTGACGAACTCGAGAATTTCCTATTGCATCTGAATGCAGAAACTCGCCTGATTACAACGGTGTGTGTACTTTTCCCCTAGGCCATTCCAGTTGTTGGTTTCGAGTATCAGACCAGCGAAAATTTTGATGGTTTCTCTAGCATTCCTTAACTTCAAACTTCCATATCTCACGAACGGATTGACGAACTCGAGAATTTCCTATTGCATCTGAATGCAGAAACTCGCCCGATTACAACGGTATGTGTATTTTTCCCCTAGGACCTAGTAGTTATTGATTTCAAGTATCAGACTTGCGAAAATTTTGATGGTTTCTCAACCATTCCTTAACTTCCAACTCCCATATCTCGCGAACGGATTGACGAACTCGAAAATTTCCTATTGCATCTGAAAGCAGAAACTCGCCCGATTACAACGGTATGTGTATTTTTCCCCTAGGCCCTAGTAGTTATTGATTTCAAGTATCAGACTTGCGAAAATTGTGATGGTTTCTCAACCATTCCTTAACTTCAAACTCCCATATCTCGCGAACGGATTGACGAACTCGAGACATTCCTGTTGCATCTGAAAGTAGAAACTCGCCCGATTACAAAGATATGTGTGTTTTCCCCCTAGGCCTTTGTAGTTGTTTGTTTCGAGTATCAGACTTGCGAAAATTTTGATGGTTTATCAACCATTCCTTAAATTCAAACTCCCATATCTCGCGAACGGATTGACGACCTCGAGAAATTCCTGTTGCATCTGAAAGTAGAAACTCGCCCGATTACAGCGGTATGTGTATTTTTGCCCTAGGCCATTGTAGTTATTGGATTCGCGAATCGGACTTGCGAAAATTTTGATGGTTTCTCATGCATTCCTTAACTTCAAACTTCCATATCTCGCGAACGGATTGACGAACTCGAGAATTTCCTATTGCATCTGACAGCAGAAACTCGCCCGATTACAATGGTATGTGTATTTTTCCCCTAGGCATTTCTAGTTATTGGTTTCGAGTATCAGACTTGCGAAAATTTTGATGGTTTCTCAACCATTTATTAACTTCAAAATCCCATATCTCGCGAACGGATTGACGAACTCGAGAAATTCCTGTTGCATGTGAAAGTAGAAAGTCGCCCGATTTCAACGGTATGTGTATCTTTCCCCTAGGCCTTTGTAGTTATTGGTTTCGAGTATCAGACTTGCGAAAATTTTGATGGTTTCTCATGCATTCCTTAACTTCAAACTTCCATATCCCGCGAACGGATGGACGAACTCGAGAAATTCCGGTTGCATGTGAAAGTAGAAAGTCGCCCGATTACAACGGTATGTGTATTTTTCCCCTAGGCCTTTGAAGTTATTGGTTTCGAGTATCAGACTTGCGAAAATTTTGATGGTTTCTCAACCATTCCTTATTTTCACACTTCCATATCTCGCGAACGGATTGACGAACTCGAGAATTTCCTATTACATCTGAAAGCAGAAACTCGCCCGATTACAACGGTGTGTGTACTTTTCCCCTAGGCCATTCCAGTCGTTGGTTTCGAGTATCAGACCAGCGAAAATTTTGATGGTTTCCCAAGCATTCCTTAACTTCAAACTTCCATATCTCGCGAACGGATTGACGAACTTGAGAATTTCCTATTGCATCTGAATGCAGAAACTCGCCCGATTACAACGGTGTGTGTACTTTTCCCCTAGGCCATTCCAGTTGTTGGTTTCGAGTATCAGACCAGCGAAAATTTTGATGGTTTCTCAAGCATTCCTTAAATTCAAACTTCCATATCTCGCGAACGGATTGACGAACTCGAGAATTTCCTATTGCATCTGAATGCAGAAACTCGCCCCATTACAACGGTATGTGTATTTTTGCCCTAGGCCATAGTAGTTGTTGGTTTCGAGTATCAGACCAGCGAAAATTTTGATGGTTTCTCATGCATTCCTTAACTTCAAACTTTCATATCTCGCGAACGGATTGACGAACTCGAAAATTCCTATTGCATCTGACAGCAGAAACTCGCCCGATTACAATGGTATGTGTATTTTTCCCCTAGGCCTTTGAAGTTATTGGTTTCGAGTATCAGACCAGCGAAAATTTTGGTGGTTTCTCTAGCATTCCTTAACTTCAAACTTCCATATCTCACGAACGGATTGACGAACTCGAGAATTTCCTATTGCATCTGAATGCAGAAACTCGCTCGATTACAACGGTATGTGTATTTTTGCCCTAGGCCATAGTAGTTGTTGGTTTCGAGTATCAGACCAGCGAAAATTTTGATGGTGTCTCATGCATTCCTTAACTTCAAACTTCCATATCCCGCGAACGGATGGACGAACTCGAGAAATTCCGGTTGCACGTGAAAGTAGAAAGTCGCCCGATTACAACGGTATGTGTATTTTTCCCCTAGGCCTTTGAAGTTATTGGTTTCGAGTATCAGACTTGCGAAAATTTTGATGGTGTCTCATGCATTCCTTAACTTCAAACTTCCATATCCCGCGAACGGATGGACGAACTCGAGAAATTCCGGTTGCATGTGAAAGTAGAAAGTCGCCCGATTACAACGGTATGTGTATCTTTCCCCTAGGCCTTTGTTGTTATTGGTTTCGAGTATCAGACTTGCGAAAATTTTGATGGTGTCTCATTTATTCCTTAACTTCAAACTTCCATATCCCGCGAACGGATGGACGAACTCGAGAAATTCCGGTTGCATGTGAAAGTAGAAAGTCGCCCGATTACAGCGGTATGTGTATTTTTCCCCAAGGCCTTTGAAGTTATTGGTTTCGAGTATCAGACTTGCGAAAATTTTGATGGTTTCTCAACCATTCCTTATTTTCACACTTCCATATCTCGCGGATGGATTGACGAACTCGAGAATTTCCTATTACATCTGAAAGCAGAAACTCGCCCGATTACAACGGTGTGTGTACTTTTCCCCTAGGCCATTCCAGTCGTTGGTTTCGAGTATCAGACCAGCGAAAATTTTGATGGTTTCCCAAGCATTCCTTAACTTCAAACTTCCATATCTCGCGAACGGATTGACGAACTTGAGAATTTCCTATTGCATCTGAATGCAGAAACTCGCCCGATTACAACGGTGTGTGTACTTTTCCCCTAGGCCATTCCACTTGTTGGTTTCGAGTATCAGACCAGCGAAAATTTTGATGGTTTCTCAAGCATTCCTTAACTTCAAACTTCCACATCTCGCGAACGGATTGACGAACTCGAGAATTTCCTATTGCATCTGAATGCAGAAACTCGCCCGATTACAACGGTATGTTTATTTTTGCCCTAGGCCATAGTAGTTGTTGGTTTCGAGTATCAGACCAGCGAAAATTTTGATGGTTTCTCAAGCATTCCTTAACTTCAAACTTCCATATCTCGCGAACGGATTGACGAACTCGAAAATTTCCTATTGCATCTGAATGCAGAAACTCGCCCGATTACAACGGTATGTGTATTTTTGCCCTAGGCCATAGTAGTTGTTGGTTTCGAGTATCAGACCAACGAAAATTTTGATGGTTTCCCAAGCATTCCTTAACTTCAAACTTCCATATCTCGCGAACGGATTGACGAACTCGAGAATTTCCTATTGCATCTGACAGCAGAAACTCGCCCGATTACAATGGTATGTGTATTTTTCCCCTAGGCATTTGTAGTTATTGGTTTCGAGTATCAGACTTGCGAAAATTTTGATGGTGTCTCATTTATTCCTTAACTTCAAACTTCCATATCCCGCGAACGGATGGACGAACTCGAGAAATTCCGGTTGCATGTGAAAGTAGAAAGTCGCCCGATTACAGCGGTATGTGTATTTTTCCCCAAGGCCTTTGAAGTTATTGGTTTCGAGTATCAGACTTGCGAAAATTTTGATGGTTTCTCAAGCATTCCTTAACTTCAAACTTCCATATCTCGCGAACGGATTGACGAACTCGAAAATTTCCTATTGCATCTGAATGCAGAAACTCGCCCGATTACAACGGTATGTGTATTTTTGCCCTAGGCCATAGTAGTTGTTGGTTTCGAGTATCAGACCAACGAAAATTTTGATGGTTTCCCAAGCATTCCTTAACTTCAAACTTCCATATCTCGCGAACGGATTGACGAACTCGAGAATTTCCTATTGCATCTGAATGCAGAAACTCGCCCGATTACAACGGTATGTGTATTTTTGCCCTAGGCCATAGTAGTTGTTGGTTTCGAGTATCAGACCAGCGAAAATTTTGATGGTGTCTCATGCATTCCTTAACTTCAAACTTCCGTATCCCGCGAACGGATGGACGAACTCGAGAAATTCCGGTTGCATGTGAAAGTAGAAAGTCGCCCGATTACAACGGTATGTGTATCTTTCCCCTAGGCCTTTGTAGTTATTGGTTTCGAGTATCAGACTTGCGAAAATTTTGATGGTGTCTCATTTATTCCTTAACTTCAAACTTCCATATCCCGCGAACGGATGGACGAACTCGAGAAATTCCGGTTGCATGTGAAAGTAGAAAGTCGCCCGATTACAGCGGTATGTGTATTTTTCCCCAATGCCTTTGAAGTTATTGGTTTCGAGTATCAGACTTGCGAAAATTTTGATGGTTTCTCAACCATTCCTTATTTTCACACTTCCATATCTCGCGGACGGATTGACGAACTCGAAAATTTCCTATTGCATCTGAATGCAGAAACTCGCCCCATTACAACGGTATGTGTATTTTTGCCCTAGGCCATAGTAGTTGTTGGTTTCGAGTATCAGACCAGCGAAAATTTTGATGGTTTCTCATGCATTCCTTAACTTCAAACTTTCATATCTCGCGAACGGATTGACGAACTTGAGAATTTCCTATTGCATCTGAATGCAGAAACTCGCCCGATTACAACGGTGTGTGTACTTTTCCCCTAGGCCATTCCAGTTGTTGGTTTCGAGTATCAGACCAGCGAAAATTTTGATGGTTTCTCAAGCATTCCTTAAATTCAAACTTCCATATCTCGCGAACGGATTGACGAACTCGAGAATTTCCTATTGCATCTGAATGCAGAAACTCGCCCCATTACAACGGTATGTGTATTTTTGCCCTAGGCCATAGTAGTTGTTGGTTCCGAGTATCAGACCAGCGAAAATTTTGATGGTTTCTCATGCATTCCTTAACTTCAAACTTTCATATCTCGCGAACGGATTGACGAACTCGAAAATTCCTATTGCATCTGACAGCAGAAACTCGCCCGATTACAATGGTATGTGTATTTTCCCCTAGGCATTTGTAGTTATTGATTTCGAGTATCAGACTTGCGAAAATTTTGATGGTTTCTCAACCATTTATTAACTTCAAAATCCCATATCTCGCGGACGGATTGACGAACTCGAGAATTTCCTATTACATCTGAAAGCAGAAACTCGCCCGATTACAAAGATATGTGTGTTTTCCCCCTAGGCCTTTGTAGTTGTTTGTTTCGAGTACCAGACCAGCGAAAATTTTGATGGATTCTCAACCATTCCTTAACTTCAAACTCCCATATCTCGCGAACGGATTGACGAACTCGAGAATTTCCTATTACATCTGAAAGCAGAAACTCGCCCGATTACAACGGTGTGTGTACTTTTCCCCTAGGCCATTCAAGTTGTTGGTTTCGAGTATCAGACCAGCGAAAATTTTGATGGTTTCTCATGCATTCCTTAACTTCAAACTTTCATATCTCGCGAACGGATTGACGAACTCGAGAAATTCCTGTTGCATCTGAAAGTAGAAACTCGCCCGATTACAACGGAATGTGCATTTTTCCCCTAGGCCTTTGAAGTTATTGGTTTCGAGTATCAGACCAGCGAAAATGTTGATGGTTCCTCAAGCATTCCTTATTTTCACACTTCCATATCTCGCGAACGGATTGACGAACTCGAGAATTTCCTGTTGAATCTGAAAGCAGAAACTCGCCCGATTACAACGGTGTGTGTACTTTTCCCCTAGGCCATTCCAGTTGTTGGTTTCGAGTATCAGATCAGCGAAAATTTTGATGGTTTCTCTAGCATTCCTTAACTTCAAACTTCCATATCTCACGAACGGATTGACGAACTCGAGAATTTCCTATTGCATCTGAATGCAGAAACTCGCCCGATTACAACGGTATGTGTATTTTTCCCCTAGGACCTAGTAGTTATTGATTTCAAGTATCAGACTTGCGAAAATTTTGATGGTTTCTCAACCATTCCTTAACTTCCAACTCCCATATCTCGCGAACGGATTGACGAACTCGAAAATTTCCTATTGCATCTGAAAGCAGAAACTTGCCCGATTACAACGGTATGTGTATTTTTCCCCTAGGCCCTAGTAGTTATTGATTTCAAGTATCAGACTTGCGAAAATTGTGATGGTTTCTCAACCATTCCTTAACTTCAAACTCCCATATCTCGCGAACGGATTGACGAACTCGAGACATTCCTGTTGCATCTGAAAGTAGAAACTCGCCCGATTACAAAGATATGTGTGTTTTCCCCCTAGGCCTTTGTAGTTGTTTGTTTCGAGTATCAGACTTGCGAAAATTTTGATGGTTTCTCAACCATTCCTTAAATTCAAACTCCCATATCTCGCGAACGGATTGACGACCTCGAGAAATTCCTGTTGCATCTGAAAGTAGAAACTCGCCCGATTACAGCGGTATGTGTATTTTTGCCCTAGGCCATTGTAGTTATTGGATTCGCGAATCGGACTTGCGAAAATTTTGATGGTTTCTCATGCATTCCTTAACTTCAAACTTCCATATCTCGCGAACGGATTGACGAACTCGAGAATTTACTATTGCATCTGACAGCAGAAACTCGCCCGATTACAATGGTATGTGTATTTTTCCCCTAGGCATTTCTAGTTATTGGTTTCGAGTATCAGACTTGCGAAAATTTTGATGGTTTCTCAACCATTTATTAACTTCAAAATCCCATATCTCGCGAACGGATTGACGAACTCGAGAAATTCCTGTTGCATGTGAAAGTAGAAAGTCGCCCGATTTCAACGGTATGTGTATCTTTCCCCTAGGCCTTTGTAGTTATTGGTTTCGAGTATCAGACTTGCGAAAATTTTGATGGTTTCTCATGCATTCCTTAACTTCAAACTTCCATATCCCGCGAACGGATGGACGAACTCGAGAAATTCCGATTGCATGTGAAAGTAGAAAGTCGCCCGATTACAACGGTATGTGTATTTTTCCCCTAGGCCTTTGAAGTTATTGGTTTCGAGTATCAGACTTGCGAAAATTTTGATGGTTTCTCAACCATTCCTTATTTTCACACTTCCATATCTCGCGAACGGATTGACGAACTCGAGAATTTCCTATTACATCTGAAAGCAGAAACTCGCCCGATTACAACGGTGTGTGTACTTTTCCCCTAGGCCATTCCAGTCGTTGGTTTCGAGTATCAGACCAGCGAAAATTTTGATGGTTTCCCAAGCATTCCTTAACTTCAAACTTCCATATCTCACGAACGGATTGACGAACTTGAGAATTTCCTATTGCATCTGAATGCAGAAACTCGCCCGATTACAACGGTGTGTGTACTTTTCCCCTAGGCCATTCCAGTTGTTGGTTTCGAGTATCAGACCAGCGAAAATTTTGATGGTTTCTCAAGCATTCCTTAAATTCAAACTTCCATATCTCGCGAACGGATTGACGAACTCGAGAATTTCCTATTGCATCTGAATGCAGAAACTCGCCCCATTACAACGGTATGTGTATTTTTGCCCTAGGCCATAGTAGTTGTTGGTTTCGAGTATCAGACCAGCGAAAATTTTGATGGTTTCTCATGCATTCCTTAACTTCAAACTTTCATATCTCGCGAACGGATTGACGAACTCGAAAATTCCTATTGCATCTGACAGCAGAAACTCGCCCGATTACAATGGTATGTGTATTTTTCCCCTAGGCCTTTGAAGTTATTGGTTTCGAGTATCAGACCAGCGAAAATTTTGATGGTTTCTCAAGCATTCCTTAACTTCAAACTTCCATATCTCACGAACGGATTGACGAACTCGAGAATTTCCTATTGCATCTGAATGCAGAAACTCGCTCGATTACAACGGTATGTGTATTTTTGCCCTAGGCCATAGTAGTTGTTGGTTTCGAGTATCAGACCAGCGAAAATTTTGATGGTTTCTCATGCATTCCTTAAATTCAAACTTCCATATCTCGCGAACGGATTGACGAACTCGAGAGTTTCCTATTGCATCTGACAGCAGAAACTCGCCCGATTACAATGGTATGTGTATTTTTCCCCTAGGCATTTGTAGTTATTGGTTTCGAGTATCAGACTTGCGAAAATTTTGATGGTGTCTCATGCATTCCTTAACTTCAAACTTCCATATCCCGCGAACGGATGGACGAACTCGAGAAATTCCGGTTGCATGTGAAAGTAGAAAGTCGCCCGATTACAACGGTATGTGTATCTTTCCCCTAGGCCTTTGTAGTTATTGGTTTCGAGTATCAGACTTGCGAAAATTTTGATGGTGTCTCATTTATTCCTTAACTTCAAACTTCCATATCCCGCGAACGGATGGACGAACTCGAGAAATTCCGGTTGCATGTGAAAGTAGAAAGTCGCCCGATTACAGCGGTATGTGTATTTTTGCCCTAGGCCATAGTAGTTGTTGGTTTCGAGTATCAGACCAGCGAAAATTTTGATGGTTTCTCAAGCATTCCTTAACTTCAAACTTCCATATCTCGCGAACGGATTGACGAACTCGAAAATTTCCTATTGCATCTGAATGCAGAAACTCGCCCGATTACAACGGTATGTGTATTTTTGCCCTAGGCCATAGTAGTTGTTGGTTTCGAGTATCAGACCAGCGAAAATTTTGATGGTTTCCCAAGCATTCCTTAACTTCAAACTTCCATATCTCGCGAACGGATTGACGAACTCGAGAATTTCCTATTGCATCTGACAGCAGAAACTCGCCCGATTACAATGGTATGTGTATTTTTCCCCTAGGCATTTGTAGTTATTGGTTTCGAGTATCAGACTTGCGAAAATTTTGATGGTTTCTCAACCATTTATTAACTTCAAACTTCCATATCCCGCGAACGGATGGACGAACTCGAGAAATTCCGGTTGCATGTGAAAGTAGAAAGTCGCCCGATTAGAACGGTGTGTGTACTTTTCCCCTAGGCCATTCCAGTTGTTGGTTTCGAGTATCAGACCAGCGAAAATTTTGATGGTTTCTCTAGCATTCCTTAACTTCAAACTTCCATATCTCACGAACGGATTGACGAACTCGAGAATTTCCTATTGCATCTGAATGCAGAAACTCGCCCGATTACAACGGTATGTGTATTTTTGCCCTAGGCCATAGTAGTTGTTGGTTTCGAGTATCAGACCAGCGAAAATTTTGATGGTTTCTCATGCATTCCTTAACTTCAAACTTCCATATCTCGCGAACGGATTGACGAACTCGAGAGTTTCCTATTGCATCTGACAGCAGAAACTCGCCCGATTACAATGGTATGTGTATTTTTCCCCTAGGCATTTGTAGTTATTGGTTTCGAGTATCAGACTTGCGAAAATTTTGATGGTGTCTCATGCATTCCTTAACTTCAAACTTCCATATCCCGCGAACGGATGGACGAACTCGAGAAATTCCGGTTGCAAGTGAAAGTAGTAAGTCGCCCGATTACAACGGTATGTGTATTTTTCCCCTAGGCCTTTGAAGTTATTGGTTTCGAGTATCAGACTTGCGAAAATTTTGATGGTTTCTCATGCATTCCTTAACTTCAAACTTCCATATCCCGCGAACGGATGGACGAACTCGAGAAATTCCGATTGCATGTGAAAGTAGAAAGTCGCCCGATTACAACGGTATGTGTATTTTTCCCCTAGGCCTTTGAAGTTATTGGTTTCGAGTATCAGACTTGCGAAAATTTTGATGGTTTCTCAACCATTCCTTATTTTCACACTTCCATATCTCGCGAACGGATTGACGAACTCGAGAATTTCCTATTACATCTGAAAGCAGAAACTCGCCCGATTACAACGGTGTGTGTACTTTTCCCCTAGGCCATTCCAGTCGTTGGTTTCGAGTATCAGACCAGCGAAAATTTTGATGGTTTCCCAAGCATTCCTTAACTTCAAACTTCCATATCTCACGAACGGATTGACGAACTTGAGAATTTCCTATTGCATCTGAATGCAGAAACTCGCCCGATTACAACGGTGTGTGTACTTTTCCCCTAGGCCATTCCAGTTGTTGGTTTCGAGTATCAGACCAGCGAAAATTTTGATGGTTTCTCAAGCATTCCTTAAATTCAAACTTCCATATCTCGCGAACGGATTGACGAACTCGAGAATTTCCTATTGCATCTGAATGCAGAAACTCGCCCCATTACAACGGTATGTGTATTTTTGCCCTAGGCCATAGTAGTTGTTGGTTTCGAGTATCAGACCAGCGAAAATTTTGATGGTTTCTCATGCATTCCTTAACTTCAAACTTTCATATCTCGCGAACGGATTGACGAACTCGAAAATTCCTATTGCATCTGACAGCAGAAACTCGCCCGATTACAATGGTATGTGTATTTTTCCCCTAGGCCTTTGAAGTTATTGGTTTCGAGTATCAGACCAGCGAAAATTTTGATGGTTTCTCAAGCATTCCTTAACTTCAAACTTCCATATCTCACGAACGGATTGACGAACTCGAGAATTTCCTATTGCATCTGAATGCAGAAACTCGCTCGATTACAACGGTATGTGTATTTTTGCCCTAGGCCATAGTAGTTGTTGGTTTCGAGTATCAGACCAGCGAAAATTTTGATGGTTTCTCATGCATTCCTTAAATTCAAACTTCCATATCTCGCGAACGGATTGACGAACTCGAGAGTTTCCTATTGCATCTGACAGCAGAAACTCGCCCGATTACAATGGTATGTGTATTTTTCCCCTAGGCATTTGTAGTTATTGGTTTCGAGTATCAGACTTGCGAAAATTTTGATGGTGTCTCATGCATTCCTTAACTTCAAACTTCCATATCCCGCGAACGGATGGACGAACTCGAGAAATTCCGGTTGCATGTGAAAGTAGAAAGTCGCCCGATTACAACGGTATGTGTATCTTTCCCCTAGGCCTTTGTAGTTATTGGTTTCGAGTATCAGACTTGCGAAAATTTTGATGGTGTCTCATTTATTCCTTAACTTCAAACTTCCATATCCCGCGAACGGATGGACGAACTCGAGAAATTCCGGTTGCATGTGAAAGTAGAAAGTCGCCCGATTACAGCGGTATGTGTATTTTTGCCCTAGGCCATAGTAGTTGTTGGTTTCGAGTATCAGACCAGCGAAAATTTTGATGGTTTCTCAAGCATTCCTTAACTTCAAACTTCCATATCTCGCGAACGGATTGACGAACTCGAAAATTTCCTATTGCATCTGAATGCAGAAACTCGCCCGATTACAACGGTATGTGTATTTTTGCCCTAGGCCATAGTAGTTGTTGGTTTCGAGTATCAGACCAGCGAAAATTTTGATGGTTTCCCAAGCATTCCTTAACTTCAAACTTCCATATCTCGCGAACGGATTGACGAACTCGAGAATTTCCTATTGCATCTGACAGCAGAAACTCGCCCGATTACAATGGTATGTGTATTTTTCCCCTAGGCATTTGTAGTTATTGGTTTCGAGTATCAGACTTGCGAAAATTTTGATGGTTTCTCAACCATTTATTAACTTCAAACTTCCATATCCCGCGAACGGATGGACGAACTCGAGAAATTCCGGTTGCATGTGAAAGTAGAAAGTCGCCCGATTAGAACGGTGTGTGTACTTTTCCCCTAGGCCATTCCAGTTGTTGGTTTCGAGTATCAGACCAGCGAAAATTTTGATGGTTTCTCTAGCATTCCTTAACTTCAAACTTCCATATCTCACGAACGGATTGACGAACTCGAGAATTTCCTATTGCATCTGAATGCAGAAACTCGCCCGATTACAACGGTATGTGTATTTTTGCCCTAGGCCATAGTAGTTGTTGGTTTCGAGTATCAGACCAGCGAAAATTTTGATGGTTTCTCATGCATTCCTTAACTTCAAACTTCCATATCTCGCGAACGGATTGACGAACTCGAGAGTTTCCTATTGCATCTGACAGCAGAAACTCGCCCGATTACAATGGTATGTGTATTTTTCCCCTAGGCATTTGTAGTTATTGGTTTCGAGTATCAGACTTGCGAAAATTTTGATGGTGTCTCATGCATTCCTTAACTTCAAACTTCCATATCCCGCGAACGGATGGACGAACTCGAGAAATTCCGGTTGCAAGTGAAAGTAGTAAGTCGCCCGATTACAACGGTATGTGTATTTTTCCCCTAGGCCTTTGAAGTTATTGGTTTCGAGTATCAGACTTGCGAAAATTTTGATGGTGTCTCATGCATTCCTTAGCTTCAAACTTCCATATCCCGCGAACGGATGGACGAACTCGAGAAATTCCGGTTTCATGTGAAAGTAGAAAGTCGCCCGATTACAACGGTATGTGTATCTTTCCCCTAGGCCTTTGTAGTTATTGGTTTCGAGTATCAGACTTGCGAAAATTTTGATGGTGTCTCATGCATTCCTTAACTTCAAACTTTCATATCTCGCGAACGGATTGACGAACTCGAGAATTTCCTATTGCATCTGACAGCAGAAACTCGCCCGATTACAATGGTATGTGTATTTTTCCCCTAGGCATTTGTAGTTATTGGTTTCGAGTATCAGACTTGCGAAAATTTTGATGGTTTCTCAACCATTCCTTATTTTCACACTTCCATATCTCGCGGACGGATTGACGAACTCGAGAATTTCCTATTACATCTGAAAGCAGAAACTCGCCCGATTACAACGGTGTGTGTACTTTTCCCCTAGGCCATTCCAGTCGTTGGTTTCGAGTATCAGACCAGAGAAAATTTTGATGGTTTCCCAAGCATTCCTTAAGTTCAAACTTCCATATCTCGCGAACGGATTGACGAACTTGAGAATTTCCTATTGCATCTGAATGCAGAAACTCGCCCGATTACAACGGTGTGTGTACTTTTCCCCTAGGCCATTCCAGTTGTTGGTTTCGAGTATCAGACCAGCGAAAATTTTGATGGTTTCTCAAGCATTCCTTAACTTCAAACTTCCATATCTTTGCGAACGGATTGACGAACTCGAGAATTTCCTATTGCATCTGAATGCAGAAACTCGCCCGATTACAACGGTATGTGTATTTTTGCCCTAGGCCATAGTAGTTGTTGGTTTCGAGTATCAGACCAGCGAAAATTTTGATGGTTTCTCATGCATTCCTTAACTTCAAACTTTCATATCTCGCGAACGGATTGACGAACTCGAGAATTTCCTATTGCATCTGACAGCAGAAACTCGCCCGATTACAATGGTATGTGTATTTTTCCCCTAGGCATTTGTAGTTATTGGTTTCGAGTATCAGACTTGCGAAAATTTTGATGGTTTCTCAACCATTTATTAACTTCAAAATCCCATATCTCGCGAACGGATTGACGAACTCGAGAAATTCCTGTTGCATGTGAAAGTAGAAAGTCGCCCGATTTCAACGGTATGTGTATCTTTCCCCTAGGCTTTTGTAGTTATTGGTTTCGAGTATCAGACTTGCGAAAATTTTGATGGTTTCTCATGCATTCCTTAACTTCAAACTTCCATATCCCGCGAACGGATGGACGAACTCGAGAAATTCCGGTTGCATGTGAAAGTAGAAAGTCGCCCGATAACAACGGTATGTGTATTTTTCCCCTAGGCCTTTGAAGTTACTGGTTTCGAGTATCAGACTTGCGAAAATTTTGATGGTTTCTCAACCATTCCTTATTTTCACACTTCCATATCTCGCGGACGGATTGACGAACTCGAGAATTTCCTATTACATCTGAAAGCAGAAACTCGCCCGATTACAACGGTGTGTGTACTTTTCCCCTAGGCCATTCCAGTTGTTGGTTTCGAGTATCAGACCAGCGAATATTTTGATGGTTTCCCAAGCATTCCTTAACTTCAAATTTCCATATCTCGCGAACGGATTGACGAACTTGAGAATTTCCTATTGCATCTGAATGCAGAAACTCGCCCGATTACAACGGTGTGTGTACTTTTCCCCTAGGCCATTCCAGTTGTTGGTTTCGAGTATCAGACCAGCGAAAATTTTGATGGTTTCTCAAGCATTCCTTAACTTCAAACTTCCATATCTCGCGAACGGATTGACGAACTCGAGAATTTCCTATTGCATCTGAATGCAGAAACTCGGCCGATTACAACGGTATGTGTATTTTTGCCCTAGGCCATAGTAGTTGTTGGTTTCGAGTATCAGACCAGCGAAAATTTTGATGGTTTCTCATGCATTCCTTAACTTCAAACTTTCATATCTCGCGAACGGATTGACGACCTCGAGAATTTCCTATTGCATCTGACAGCAGAAACTCGCCCGATTACAATGGTATGTGTATTTTTCCCCTAGGCATTTGTAGTTATTGGTTTCGAGTATCAGACTTGCGAAAATTTTGATGGTTTCTCAACCATTTATTAACTTCAAAATCCCATATCTCGCGAACGGATTGACGAACTCGAGAAATTCCTGTTGCATGTGAAAGTAGAAAGTCGCCCGATTTCAACGGTATGTGTATCTTTCCCCTAGGCTTTTGTAGTTATTGGTTTCGAGTATCAGACTTGCGAAAATTTTGATGGTTTCTCATGCATTCCTTAACTTCAAACTTCCATATCCCGCGAACGGATGGACGAACTCGAGAAATTCCGGTTGCATGTGAAAGTAGAAAGTCGCCCGATTACAACGGTATGTGTATTTTTCCCCTAGGCCTTTGAATTTATTGGTTTCGAGTATCAGACTTGCGAAAATTTTGATGGTTTCTCAACCATTCCTTATTTTCACACTTCCATATCTCGCGGACGGATTGACGAACTCGAGAATTTCCTATTACATCTGAAAGCAGAAACTCGCCCGATTACAACGGTGTGTGTACTTTTCCCCTAGGCCATTCCAGTCGTTGGTTTCGAGTATCAGACCAGAGAAAATTTTGATGGTTTCCCAAGCATTCCTTAACTTCAAACTTCCATATCTCGCGAACGGATTGACGAACTTGAGAATTTCCTATTGCATCTGAATGCAGAAACTCGCCCGATTACAACGGTGTGTGTACTTTTCCCCTAGGCCATTCCAGTTGTTGGTTTCGAGTATCAGACCAGCGAAAATTTTGATGGTTTCTCAAGCATTCCTTAACTTCAAACTTCCATATCTTTGCGAACGGATTGACGAACTCGAGAATTTCCTATTGCATCTGAATGCAGAAACTCGCCCGATTACAACGGTATGTGTATTTTTGCCCTAGGCCATAGTAGTTGTTGGTTTCGAGTATCAGACCAGCGAAAATTTTGATGGTTTCTCATGCATTCCTTAACTTCAAACTTTCATATCTCGCGAACGGATTGACGAACTCGAGAATTTCCTATTGCATCTGACAGCAGAAACTCGCCCGATTACAATGGTATGTGTATTTTTCCCCTAGGCATTTGTAGTTATTGGTTTCGAGTATCAGACTTGCGAAAATTTTGATGGTTTCTCAACCATTTATTAACTTCAAAATCCCATATCTCGCGAACGGATTGACGAACTCGAGAAATTCCTGTTGCATGTGAAAGTAGAAAGTCGCCCGATTTCAACGGTATGTGTATCTTTCCCCTAGGCTTTTGTAATTATTGGTTTCGAGTATCAGACTTGCGAAAATTTTGATGGTTTCTCATGCATTCCTTAACTTCAAACTTCCATATCCCGCGAACGGATGGACGAACTCGAGAAATTCCGGTTGCATGTGAAAGTAGAAAGTCGCCCGATTACAACGGTATGTGTATTTTTCCCCTAGGCCTTTGAAGTTACTGGTTTCGAGTATCAGACTTGCAAAAATTTTGATGGTTTCTCAACCATTCCTTATTTTCACACTTCCATATCTCGCGGACGGATTGACGAACTCGAGAATTTCCTATTACATCTGAAAGCAGAAACTCGCCCGATTACAACGGTGTGTGTACTTTTCCTCTAGGCCATTCCAGTCGTTGGTTTCGAGTATCAGACCAGCGAAAATTTTGATGGTTTCCCAAGCATTCCTTAACTTCAAACTTCCATATCTCGCGAACGGATTGACGAACTTGGGAATTTCCTATTGCATCCGAATGCAGAAACTCGCCCGATTACAACGGTGTGTGTACTTTTCCCCTAGGCCATTCCAGTTGTTGGTTTCGAGTATCAGACCAGCGAAAATTTTGATGGTTTCTCAAGCATTCCTTAACTTCAAACTTCCATATCTCGCGAACGGATTGACGAACTCGAGAATTTCCTATTGCATCTGAATGCAGAAACTCGCCCGATTACAACGGTATGTGTATTTTTGCCCTAGGCCATAGTAGTTGTTGGTTTCGAGTATCAGACCAGCGAAAATTTTGATGGTTTCTCATGCATTCCTTAACTTCAAACTTTCATATCTCGCGAACGGATTGACGAACTTGAGAATTTCCTATTGCATCTGACAGCAGAAACTCGCCCGATTACAATGGTATGTGTATTTTTCCCCTTGGCATTTGTAGTTATTGGTTTCGAGTATCAGACTTGCGAAAATTTTGATGGTTTCTCAACCATTTATTAACTTCAAAATCCCATATCTCGCGAACGGATTAACGAACTCGAGAAATTCCTGTTGCATGTGAAAGTAGAAAGTCGCCCGATTTCAACGGTATGTGTATCTTTCCCCTAGGCCTTTGTAGTTATTGGTTTCGAGTATCAGACTTGCGAAAATTTTGATTGTTTCTCATGCATTCCTTAACTTCAAACTTCCATATCCCGCGAACGGATGGACGAACTCGAGAAATTCCAGTTGCATGTGAAAGTAGAAAGTCGCCCGATTACAACGGTATGTGTATTTTTCCCCTAGGCCTTTGAAGTTATTGGTTTCGAGTATCAGACTTGCGAAAATTTTGATGGTTTCTCAACCATTCCTTATTTTCACACTTCCATATCTCGCGAACGGATTGACGAACTCGAGAATTTCCTATTACATCTGAAAGCAGAAACTCGCCCGATTACAACGGTGTGTGTACTTTTCCCCTAGGCCATTCCAGTTGTTGGTTTCGAGTATCAGACCAGCGAAAATTTTGGTGGTTTCCCAAGCATTCCTTAACTTCAAACTTCCATATCTCGCGAACGGATTGACGAACTTGAGAATTTCCTATTGCATCTGAATGCAGAAACTCGCCCGATTGCAACGGTGTGTGTACTTTTCCCCTAGGCCATTCCAGTTGATCGTTTCGAGTATCAGACCAGCCAAAATTTTGATGGTTTCTCAAGCATTCCTTAAATTCAAACTTCCATATCTCGCGAACGGATTGACGAACTCGAGAATTTCCTATTGCATCTGAATGCAGAAACTCGCCCGATTACAACGGTATGTGTATTTATGCCCTAGACCATAGTAGTTGTTGGTTTCGAGTATCAGACCAGCGAAAATTTTGATGGTTTCTCATGCATTCCTTAAATTCAAACTTTCATATCTCGCGAACGGATTGACGAACTCGAGAATTTCCTGTTGCATCTGACAGCAGAAACCCGCCCGATTACAATGGTATGTGCATTTTTCCCCTAGGCATTTGTAGTTATGGGTTTCGAGTATCAGACTTGCGAAAATTTTGATGGTTTCTCAACCATTCCTTAACTTCAAACTCCCATATCTCGCGAACGGATTGACGAACTCGAGAAATTCCTGTTGCATGTGAAAGTAGAAACTCGCCCGATTACAACGGAATGTGTATTTTTCCCCTAGGCCTTTGAAGTTATTGGTTTCGAGTACCAGACTTGCGAAAATTTTGATGGTTTCTCAACCATTCCTTATCTTCACACTTCCATATCTCGCGAACGGATTGTCGAACTCGAGAATTTCCTGTTGCATCTGAAAGCAGAAACTCGCCCGATTACAACGGTGTGTGTACTTTTCCCCTAGGCCATTCCAGTTGTTGGTTTCGAGTATCAGACCAGCGAAAATTTTGATGGTTTCTCAAGCATTCCTTAACTTCAAACTCCCATATCTCTCGAACGGATTGACGAACTCGAGAATTTCCTATTGCATCTGAAAGTGGAAACTCGCCGGATTACAATGGCGTGTGTACATTTCCCCTTGGCCATTCCAGTTATTGGTTTCGAGTATCAGACCAGCGAAAATTTTGATGGTTTCTCATGCATTCCTTAACTTCAAACTTCCATATCTCGCGAACGGATTGACGAACTCGAGAATTTCCTATTGCATCTGACAGCAGAAACTCGCCCGATTACAATGGTATGTGTATTTTTCCCCTAGGCATTTATAGTTATTGGTTTCGAGTATCAGACTTGCGAAAATTTTGATGGTTTCTCAACCATTCCTTAATTTCCAACTCCCATATCTCGCGAACGGATTGAGAAACTCGAGAATTTCCTATTGCATCTGAAAGCAGAAACTCGCCCGGTTACAACGGAATGTGTATTTTTCCCCTAGGCCTTTGAAGTTATTGGTTTCGAGTATCAGACTTGCGAAAATGTTGATGGTTCCTCAACCATTCCTTATTTTCACACTTCCATATCTCGCGAACGGATTGACGAACTCGAGAATTTCCTGTTGCATCTGAAAGCAGAAACTCGCCCGATTACAACGTTGTGTGTACTTTTCCCCTAGGCCATTCCAGTTGTTGGTTTCGAGTATCAGACCAGCGAAAATTTTGATGGTTTCTCTAGCATTCCTTAACTTCAAACTTCCATATCTCACGAACGGATTGACGAACTCGAGAATTTCCTATTGCATCTGAATGCAGAAACTCGCCCGATTACAACGGTATGTGTATTTTTGCCCTAGGCCATAGTAGTTGTTGGTTTCGAGTATCAGACCAGCGAAAATTTTGATGGTTTCTCATGCATTCCTTAACTTCAAACTTCCATATCTCGCGAACGGATTGACGAACTCGAGAATTTCCTATTGCATCTGACAGCAGAAACTCGCCCGATTACAATGGTATGTGTATTTTTCCCCTAGGCCTTTGTAGTTATTGGTTTCGAGTATCAGACTTGCGAAAATTTTGATGGTTTCTCATGCATTCCTTAACTTCACACTTCCATATCTCGCGAACGGATTGACGAACTCGAGAATTTCCTATTACATCTGAAAGCAGAAACTCGCCCGATTACAACGGTGTGTGTACTTTTCCCCTAGGCCATTCCAGTTGTTGGTTTCGAGTATCAGACCAGCGAAAATTTTGATGGTTTCCCAAGCATTCCTTAACTTCAAACTTCCATATCTCGCGAACGGATTGACGAACTTGAGAATTTCCTATTGCATCTGAATGCAGAAACTCGCCCGATTAGAACGGTGTGTGTACTTTTCCCCTAGGCCATTCCAGTTGATCGTTTCGAGTATCAGACCAGCGAAAATTTTGATGGTTTCTCAAGCATTCCTTAACTTCAAACTTCCATATCTCGCGAACGGATTGACGAACTCGAGAATTTCCTATTGCATCTGAATGCAGAAACTCGCCCGATTACAACGGTATGTGTATTTTTGCCCTAGACCATAGTAGTTGTTGATTTCGACTATCAGACCAGCGAAAATTTTGATGGTTTCTCATGCATTCCTTAACTTCAAACTTTCATATCTCGCGAACGGATTGACGAACTCGAGAATTTCCTATTGCATCTGACAGCAGAAACCCGCCCGATTACAATGGTATGTGCATTTTTCCCCTAGGCATTTGTAGTTATGGGTTTCGAGTATCAGACTTGCGAAAATTTTGATGGTTTCTCAACCATTCCTTAACTTCAAACTCCCATATCTCGCGAACGGATTGACGAACTCGAGAAATTCCTGTTGCATCTGAAAATAGAAACTCGCCCGATTACAACGGAATGTGTATTTTTCCCCTAGGCCTTTGAAGTTATTGGTTTCGAGTATCAGACTTGCGAAAATTTTGATGGTTTCTCAACCATTCCTTATTTTCACACTTCCATATCTCGCGAACGGATTGTCGAACTCGAGAATTTCCTGTTGCATCTGAAAGCAGAAACTCGCCCGATTACAACGGTGTGTGTACTTTTCCCCTAGGCCATTCCAGTTGTTGGTTTCGAGTATCAGACCAGCGAAAATTTTGATGGTTTCCCAAGCATTCCTTAACTTCAAACTTCCATATCTCGCGAACGGATTGACGAACTTGAGAATTTCCTATTGCATCTGAATGCAGAAACTCGCCCGATTACAACGGTGTGTGTACTTTTCCCCTAGGCCATTCCAGTTGATCGTTTCGAGTATCAGACCAGCGAAAATTTTGATGGTTTCTCAAGCATTCCTTAACTTCAAACTTCCATATCTCACGAACGGATTGACGAACTCGAGAATTTCCTATTGCATCTGAATGCAGAAACTCGCCCGATTACAACGGTATGTGTATTTTTGCCCTAGGCCATAGTAGTTGTTGGTTTCGAGTATCAGACCAGCGAAAATTTTCATGGTTTCTCATGCATTCCTTAACTTCAAACTTCCATATCTCGCGAACGGATTGACGAACTCGAGAATTTCCTATTGCATCTGACAGCAGAAACTCGCCCGATTACAATGGTATGTGTATTTTTCCCCTAGGCATTTGTAGTTATTGGTTTCGAGTATCAGACTTGCGAAAATTTTGATGGTTTCTCAACCATTTATTAACTTCAAAATCCCATATCTCGCGAACGGATTGACGAACTCGAGAAACTCCTGTTGCATGTGAAAGTAGAAAGTCGCCCGATTTCAACGGTATGTGTATCTTTCCCCTAGGCCATTGTAGTTATTGGTTTCGAGTATCAGACTTGCGAAAATTTTGATGGTTTCTCATGCATTCCTTAACTTCAAACTTCCATATCCCGCGAACGGATGGACGAACTCGAGAAATTCCGGTTGCATGTGAAAGTAGAAAGTCGCCCGATTACAACGGTATGTGTATTTTTCCCCTAGGCCTTTGAAGTTATTGGTTTCGAGTATCAGACTTGCGAAAATTTTGATGGTTTCTCAACCATTCCTTATTTTCACACTTCCATATCTCGCGAACGGATTGACGAACTCGAGAATTTCCTATTACATCTGAAAGCAGAAACTCGCCCGGTTACAACGGAATGTGTATTTTTCCCCTAGGCCTTTGAAGTTATTGGTTTCGAGTATCAGACTTGCGAAAATGTTGATGGTTTCTCAACCATTCCTTATTTTCACACTTCCATATCTCGCGAACGGATTGACGAACTCGAGAATTTCCTGTTGCATCTGAAAGCAGAAACTCGCCCGATAACAACGTTGTGTGTACTTTTCCCCTAGGCCATTCCAGTTGTTGGTTTCGAGTATCAGACCAGCGAAAATTTTGATGGTTTCTCTAGCATTCCTTAACTTCAAACTTCCATGTCTCACGAACGGATTGACGAACTCGAGAATTTCCTATTGCATCTGAATGCAGAAACTCGCCCGATTACAACGGTATGTGTATTTTTGCCCTAGGGCATAGTAGTTGTTGGTTTCGAGTATCAGACCAGCGAAAATTTTGATGGTTTCTCATGCATTCCTTAACTTCAAACTTCCATATCTCGCGAACGGATTGACGAACTCGAGAATTTCCTATTGCATCTGACAGCAGAAACTCGCCCGATTACAATGGTATGTGTATTTTTCCCCTAGGCATTTGTAGTTATTGGTTTCGAGTATCAGACTTGCGAAAATTTTGATGGTTTCTCAACCATTTATTAACTTCAAAATCCCATATCTCGCGAACGGATTGACGAACTCGAGAAATTCCTGTTGCATGTGAAAGTAGAAAGTCGCCCGATTTCAACGGTATGTGTATCTTTCCCCTAGGCCTTTGTAGTTATTGGTTTCGAGTATCAGACTTGCGAAAATTTTGATGGTTTCTCAACCATTCCTTATTTTCACACTTCCATATCTCGCGAACGGATTGACGAACTCGAGAATTTCCTATTACATCTGAAAGCAGAAACTCGCCCGGTTACAACGGAATGTGTATTTTTCCCCTAGGCCTTTGAAGTTATTGGTTTCGAGTATCAGACTTGCGAAAATGTTGATGGTTTCTCAACCATTCCTTATTTTCACACTTCCATATCTCGCGAACGGATTGACGAACTCGAGAATTTCCTTTTGCATCTGAAAGCAGAAACTCGCCCGATTACAACGTTGTGTGTACTTTTCCCCTAGGCCATTCCAGTTGTTGGTTTCGAGTATCAGACCAGCGAAAATTTTGATGGTTTCTCTAGCATTCCTTAACTTCAAACTTCCATGTCTCACGAACGGATTGACGAACTCGAGAATTTCCTATTGCATCTGAATGCAGAAACTCGCCCGATTACAACGGTATGTGTATTTTTGCCCTAGGCCATAGTAGTTGTTGGTTTCGAGTATCAGACTAGCGAAAATTTTGATGGTTTCTCATGCATTCCTTAACTTCAAACTTCCATATCTCGCGAACGGATTGACGAACTCGAGAATTTCCTATTGCATCTGACAGCAGAAACTCGCCCGATTACAATGGTATGTGTATTTTTCCCCTAGGCATTTGTAGTTATTGGTTTCGAGTATCAGACTTGCGAAAATTTTGATGGTTTCTCAACCATTTATTAACTTCAAAATCCCATATCTCGCGAACGGATTGACGAACTCGAGAAATTCCTGTTGCATGTGAAAGTAGAAAGTCGCCCGATTTCAACGGTATGTGTATCTTTCCCCTAGGCCTTTGTAGTTATTGGTTTCGAGTATCAGACTTGCGAAAATTTTGATGGTTTCTCATGCATTCCTTAACTTCAAACTTCCATATCCCGCGAACGGATGGACGAACTCGAGAAATTCCGGTTGCATGTGAAAGTAGAAAGTCGCCCGATTACAACGGTATGTGTATTTTTCCCCTAGGCCTTTGAAGTTATTGGTTTCGAGTATCAGAATTGCGAAAATTTTGATGGTTTCTCAACCATTCCTTATTTTCACACTTCCATATCTCGCGAACGGATTGACGAACTCGAGAATTTCCTATTACATCTGAAAGCAGAAACTCGCCCGATTACAACGGTGTGTGTACTTTTCCCCTAGGCCATTCCAGTTGTTGGTTTCGAGTATCAGACCAGCGAAAATTTTGATGGTTTCCCAAGCATTCCTTAACTTCAAACTTCCATATCTCGCAAACGGATTGACGAACTTGAGAATTTCCTATTGCATCTGAATGCAGAAACTCGCCCGATTACAACGGTGTGTGTACTTTTCCCCTAGGCCATTCCAGTTGATCGTTTCGAGTATCAGACCAGCGAAAATTTTGATGGTATCTCAAGCATTCCTTAACTTCAAACTTCCATATCTCGCGAACGGATTGACGAACTCGAGAATTTCCTATTGCATCTGAATGCAGAAACTCGCCCGATTACAACGGTATGTGTATTTTTGCCCTAGGCCATAGTAGTTGTTGGTTTCGAGTATCAGACCAGCGAAAATTTTGATGGTTTCTCATGCATTCCTTAACTTCAAACTTTCATATCTCGCGAACGGATTGACGAACTTGAGAATTTCCTATTGCATCTGACAGCAGAAAATCGCCCGATTACAATGGTATGTGTATTTTTCCCCTAGGCATTTGTTGTTATTGGTTTCGAGTATCAGACTTGCGAAAATTTTGATGGTTTCTCAACCATTCCTTATTTTCACACTTCCATATCTCGCGAACGGATTGACGAACTCGAGAATTTCCTATTACATCTGAAAGCAGAAACTCGCCCGATTACAACGGTGTGTGTACTTTTCCCCTAGGCCATTCCAGTTGTTGGTTTCGAGTATCAGACCAGCGAAAATTTTGATGGTTTCTCATGCATTCCTTAACTTCAAACTTTCATATCTCGCGAACGGATTGACGAACTTGAGAATTTCCTATTGCATCTGACAGCAGAAAATCGCCCGATTACAATGGTATGTGTATTTTTCCCCTAGGCATTTGTTGTTATTGGTTTCGAGTATCAGACTTGCGAAAATTTTGATGGTTTCTCAAGCATTCCTTAACTTCAAACATCCATATCTCGCGAACGGATTGACGAACTCGAGAATTTCCTATTGCATCTGAATGCAGAAACTCGCCCGATTACAACGGTATGTGTATTTTTGCCCTAGGCCATAGTAGTTGTTGGTTTCGAGTATCAGACCAGCGAAAATTTTGATGGTTTCTCATGCATTCCTTAACTTCAAACTTTCATATCTCGCGAACGGATTGACGAACTCGAGAATTTCCTATTGCATCTGACAGCAGAAACCCGCCCGATTACAATGGTATGTGTATTTTTCCCCTAGGCATTTGTAGTTATTGGTTTCGAGTATCAGACTTGCGAAAATTTTGATGGTTTCTCAATCATTCCTTAACTTCAAACTCCCATATCTCGCGAACGGATTGACGAACTCGAGAAATTCCTGTTGCATCTGAAAGTAGAAACTCGCCCGATTACAAAGGAATGTGTATTTTTCCCCTAGGCCTTTGAAGTTATTGGTTTCGAGTATCAGACTTGCGAAAATTTTGATGGTTTCTCAACCATTCCTTATTTTCACACTTCCATATCTCGCGAACGGATTGTCGAACTCGAGAATTTCCTGTTGCATCTGAAAGCAGAAACTCGCCCTATTACAACGGTGTGTGTACTTTTCCCCTAGGCCATTCCAGTTGTTGGTTTCGAATATCAGACCAGCGAAAATTTTGATGGTTTCTCAAGCATTCCTTAACTTCAAACTTCCATATCTCGCGAACGGATTGACGAACTCGAGAATTTCCTATTGCATCTGAATGCAGAAACTCGCCCGATTACAAAGGTATGTGTGTTTTTGCCCTAGGCCATAGTAGTTGTTGGTCTCGAGTATCAGACCAGCGAAAATTTTGATGGTTTCTCATGCATTCCTTAACTTCAAACTTCCATATCTCGCGAACGGATTGACGAACTCGAGAATTTCCTATTGCATCTGACAGCAGAAACTCGCCCGATTACAATGGTATGTGTATTTTTCCCCTAGGCATTTATAGTTATTGGTTTCGAGTATCAGACTTGCGAAAATATTGATGGTTTCTCAACCATTCCTTAATTTCCAACTCCCATATCTCGCGAACGGATTGAGAAACTCGAGAATTTCCTATTGCATCTGAAAGCAGAAACACGTCCGATTACAACGGTATGTGTATTTTTCCCCTAGGACCTAGTAGTTATTGATTTCAAGTATCAGACTTGCGGAAAATTGTGATGGTTTCTCAACCATTCCTTAACTTCAAACACCCATATCTCGCGAACGGATTGACGAACTCGAGAAATTCCTGTTGCATCTGGAAGTAGAAACTCGCCCGATTACAAAGATATGTGTCTTTTCCCCCTAGGCCTTTGTAGTTGTTTGTTTCGAGTATCAGACCAGCGAAAATTTTGATGGTTTCTCAACAATTCCTTATTTTCACACTTCCATATCTCGCGAACGGATTGACGAACTCGAGAATTTCCTATTACATCTGAAAGCAGAAACTCGCCCGATTACAACGGTGTGTGTACTTTTCCCCTAGGCCATTCCAGTTGTTGGTTTCGAGTATCAGACCAGCGAAAATTTTGATGGTTTCCCAAGCATTCCTTAACTTCAAACTTCCATATCTCGCGAACGGATTGACGAACTTGAGAATTTCCTAGTGCATCTGAATGCAGAAACTCGCCCGATTACAACGGTGTGTGTACTTTTCCCCTAGGCCATTCCAGTTGTTCGTTTCGAGTATCAGACCAGCGAAAATTTTGATGGTTTCTCAAGCATTCCTTAACATCAAACTTCCATATCTCGCGAACGGATTGACGAACTCGAGAATTTCCTATTGTATCTGACAGCAGAAACTCGCCCGATTACAATGGTATGTGTATTTTTCCCCTAGGCATTTATAGTTATTGGTTTCGAGTATCAGACTTGCGAAAATTTTGATGGTTTCTCAACCATTCCTTAATTTCCAACTCCCATATCTCGCGAACGGATTGACGAAATCGAGAATTTCCTATTGCATCTGAATGCAGAAACTCGCCCGATTACAACGGTATGTGCATTTTTGCCCTAGGCCATAGTAGTTGTTGGTTTCGAGTATCAGACCAGCGAAAATTTTGATGGTTTCTCATGCATTCCTTAACTTCAAACTTTCATATCTCGCGAACGGATTGACGAACTGGAGAATTTCCTATTGCATCTGACAGCAGAAACCCGCCCGATTACAATGGTATGTGTATTTTTCACCTAGGCATTTGTAGTTATTGGTTTCGAGTATCAGACTTGCGAAAATTTTGATGGTTTCTCAACCATTCCTTAACTTCAAACTCCCATATCTCGCGAACGGATTGACGAACTCGAGAAATTCCTGTTGCATCTGAAAGTAGAAACTCGCCCGATTACAACGGAATGTGTATTTTTCCCCTAGGCCTTTGAAGTTATTGGTTTCGAGTATCAGACTTGCGAAAATTTTGATGGTTTCTCAACCATTCCTTATTTTCACACTTCCATATCTCGCGAACGGATTGTCGAACTCGAGAATTTCCTGTTGCATCTGAAAGCAGAAACTCGCCCGATCACAACGGTGTGTGTACTTTTCCCCTAGGCCATTCCAGTTGTTGGTTTCGAGTATCAGACCAGCGAAAATTTTGATGGTTTCTCAAGCATTCCTTAACTTCAAACTTCCATATCTCGCGAACGGATTGACGAACTCGAGAATTTCCTATTGCATCTGAATGCAGAAACTCGCCCGATTACAGCGGTATGTGTGTTTTTGCCCTAGGCCATAGTAGTTGTTGGTCTCGAGTATCAGACCAGCGAAAATTTTGATGGTTTCTCATGCATTCCTTAACTTCAAACTTCCATATCTCGCGAACGGATTGACGAACTCGAGAATTTCCTATTGCATCTGACAGCAGAAACTCGCCCGATTACAATGGTATGTGTATTTTTCCCCTAGGCATTTATAGTTATTGGTTTCGAGTATCAGACTTGCGAAAATTTTGATGGTTTCTCAACCATTCCTTAATTTCCAACTCCCATATCTCGCGAACGGATTGAGAAACTCGAGAATTTCCTATTGCATCTGAAAGCAGAAACACGTCCGATTACAACGGTATGTTTATTTTTCCCCTAGGACCTAGTAGTTATTGATTTCAAGTATCAGACTTGCGGAAAATTGTGATGGTTTCTCAACCATTCCTTAACTTCAAACACCCATATCTCGCGAACGGATTGACGAACTCGAGAAATTCCTGTTGCATCTGGAAGTAGAAACTCGCCCGATTACAAAGATATGTGTCTTTTCCCCCTAGGCCTTTGTAGTTGTTTGTTTCGAGTATCAGACCAGCGAAAATTTTGATGGTTTCTCAACAATTCCTTATTTTCACACTTCCATATCTCGCGAACGGATTGACGAACTCGAGAATTTCCTATTACATCTGAAAGCAGAAACTCGCCCGATTACAACGGTGTGTGTACTTTTCCCCTAGGCCATTCCAGTTGTTGGTTTCGATTATCAGACCAGCGAAAATTTTGATGTTTTCCCAAGCATTCCTTAACTTCAAACTTCCATATCTCGCGAACGGATTGACGAACTTGAGAATTTCCTAGTGCATCTGAATGCAGAAACTCGCCCGATTACAACGGTGTGTGTACTTTTCCCCTAGGCCATTCCAGTTGTTCGTTTCGAGTATCAGACCAGCGAAAATTTTGATGGTTTCTCAAGCATTCCTTAACTTCAAACTTCCATATCTCGCGAACGGATTGACGAACTCGAGAATTTCCTATTGTATCTGACAGCAGAAACTCGCCCGATTACAATGGTATGTGTATTTTTCCCCTAGGCATTTATAGTTATTGGTTTCGAGTATCAGACTTGCGAAAATTTTGATGGTTTCTCAACCATTCCTTAATTTCCAACTCCCATATCTCGCGAACGGATTGACGAACTCGAGAATTTCCTATTGCATCTGAATGCAGAAACTCGCCCGAGTACAACGGTATGTGCATTTTTGCCCTAGGCCATAGTAGTTGTTGGTTTCGAGTATCAGACCAGCGAAAATTTTGATGGTTTCTCATGCATTCCTTAACTTCAAACTTTCATATCTCGCGAACGGATTGACGAACTCGAGAATTTCCTATTGCATCTGACAGCAGAACCTCGCCCGATTACAATGGTATGTGTATTTTTCCCCTAGGCATTTATAGTTACTGGTTTCGAGTATCAGACTTGCGAAAATTTTGATGGTTTCTCAACCATTCCTTAATTTCCAACTCCCATATCTCGCGAACGGATTGAGAAACTCGAGAATTTCCTATTGCATCTGAAAGCAGAAACACGCCCGATTACAACGGTATGTGTATTTTTCCCCTAGGACCTAGTAGTTATTGATTTCAAGTATCAGACTTGCGCAAAATTGTGATGGTTTCTCAACCATTCCTTAACTTCAAACACCCATATCTCGCGAACGGATTGACGAACTCGAGAAATTCCTGTTGCATCTGGAAGTAGAAACTCGCCCGATTACAAAGATATGTGTCTTTTCCCCCTAGGCCTTTGTAGTTGTTTGTTTCGAGTATCAGACCAGCGAAAATTTTGATGGTTTCTCAACCATTCCATAACTTCAAACTCCCATATCTCGCGAACGGATTGACGAACTCGAGAAATTCCTGTTGCATCTGAAAGTAGAAACTCGCCCGATTACAACGGTATGTGTATTTTTGCCGTAGGCCATTGTAGTTATTGGATTCGCGTATCGGAATTGCGAAAATTTTGATGATTTCTCAACCATTCCTTAACTTCAAATTCCCATATCCCGCGAACGGATTGACGAACACGAGAAATTCCTGTTGCATCTGAATGCAGAAATTCGCCCGATTACAACGGTATGTGTATTTTTGCCCTAGGCCATAGTAGTTGTTGGTTTCGAGTATCAGACCAGCGAAAATTTTGATGGTTTCTAATGCATTCCTTAACTTCAAACTTCCATATCTCGCGAACGGATTGACGAACTCGAGAATTTCCTATTGCATCTGACAGCAGAAACCCGCCCGATTACAATGGTATCTGTATTTTTCCCCTAGGCATTTGTAGTTATTGGTTTCGAGTATCAGACTTGCGAAAATTTTGATGGTTTCTCAACCATTCCTTAACTTCAAACTCCCATATCTCGCGAACGGATTGACGAACTCGAGAAATTCCTGTTGCATCTGAAAGTAGAAACTCGCCCGATTACAACGGAATGTGTATTTTTCCACTAGGCCTTTGAAGTTATTGGTTTCGAGTATCAGATTTGCGAAAATTTTGATGCTTTCTCAACCATTCCTTATTTTCACACTTCCGTATCTCGCGAACGGATTGTCGAACTCGAGAATATCCTGTTCCATCTGAAAGCAGAAACTCGCCCGATTACAACGGTGTGTGTACTTTTCCCCTAGGCCATTCCAGTTGTTGGTTTCGAGTATCAGACCAGCGAAAATTTTGATGGTTTCTCAATCATTCCTTAACTTCAAACTTCCATATCTCGCGAACGGAGAGACGAACTCGAGAATTTCCTATTGCATCTGAAAGCAGAAACTCGCCCGATTACAACGGTATGTGTATTTTTGCCCTAGGCCACAGTAGTTATTGGATTCGAGTATCAGACATGCGAAAATTTTGATGGTTTCTCAATCATTCCTTAACTTCAAACTTCCATATCTCGCGAACGGTTTGACGAACTCGAGAATTTCCTATTGCATCTGAAAGCAGAAACTCGCCCAATTACAACGGTATGTGTATTTTTGCCCTAGGCCATAGTAGTTATTGGATTCGAGTATCAGACTTGCGAAAATTTTGATGATTTCTCAGCCATTCCTTAATTTCAAACTTCCATACCTCGCGAACGCATTGACGAACTCGAGAAATTCCTGTTGTATCTGAAAGTAGAATCCCGCCCGATTACAATGGTGTTTGTACTTTTCCCCTAGGCCATTCCAGTTATTGGTTTCGAGTATCAGACTTGCGAAAATTTTGATGGTTTCTCAACCATTCCTTAACTTCAAACTCCCATATCTCGCGAACGGATTGACGAACTCGAGAAATTCCTATTGCATCTGAAACCAGAAACTCGTCCGATTACAACGGTGTGTGTATTTTTGCCCTAGGCCATAGTAGTTATTGGTTTCGAGTATCAGACTTGCGAAAATTTTGATGGTTTCTCAACCATTCCTTAATTTCAAATTCCCATGTCTCGCGAACGGATTGACGAACTCGAGAAATTCCTGTTGCATCTGAAAGTAGAAACTCGCCCCATTACAATGGTGTGCGTACTTTTCCCCTAGGCCATCCCAGTTATTGGTTTCGAGTATCAGACTTGCGAAAATTTTGATGTTTTCTCAACCGCTCCTTAATTTCAAACTCCCACATCTCGCGAACGAATTGACAAACTCGAGAAATTCCTGTTGCATCTGAAAGCAGAAACTCCTCCGATTGCAACGGTATGTGTATTTTTGCCCTACGCCATAGAAGTTATAGGTTTCGAGTATCAGACTTGCGAAAATTGTGATGGTCTCTCAACCATTCCTTAACTTCAAACTCCCATATCTCGCGAACGGATTGACGAACTCTAGAAATTCCTGTTGCTTCTGAAAGTAGAAAGTCGCCCGAATACAATGGTGTGTGTACTTTTCTCCTAGGCCATTCCAGTTATTGGTACGAGTATCAGACACAAGGAAAATTTTGATGGTTTCTCAACCATTCCTTAACTTCAAACTCCCATATCTCGCGAACGGAATGACGAACTCGAAAAATTCATATTGCATCCGAAAGTAGCAACCCGCCAGATTACAATGGTGTGTGTACTATTCCCCAAGGCCACTCCAGTTATTGGTTTCGAGTATCAGACTTGCGAAAATTTTGATGGTTTCTCAATCATTCCTTAACTTCAAACTTCCATATCTCGCGAACGGAGAGACGAACTCGAGAATTTCCTATTGCATCTGAAAGCAGAAACTCGCCCGATTACAACGGTATGTGTATTTTTGCCCTAGGCCACAGTAGTTATTGGATTCGAGTATCAGACTTGCGAAAATTTTGATGGTTTCTCAATCATTCCTTAACTTCAAACTTCCATATCTCGCGAACGGATTGACGAACTCGAGAATTTCCTATTGCATCTGAAAGCAGAAACTCGCCCAATTACAACGGTATGTGTATTTTTGCCCTAGGCCATAATAGTTATTGGATTCGAGTATCACACTTGCGAAAATTTTGATGGTTTCTCAACCATACCTTAACTTCAAACTCCCATATCTCGCGAACGGATTGACGAACTCGAGAAATTCCTGTTGCAACTGAAAGTAGAAACTCGCCCGATTACAATGGTATGTGTACTTTTCCCCTAGGCCATTCCAGTTATTGGTTTCGAGTATCAGACTTGCGATAATTTTGATGGTTTCTCAATCATTCCTTAACTTCAAACTTCCATATCTCGCGAACGGATTGACGAACTCGAGAATTTCCTGTTGCATGTGAAAGTAGAAACTCGCCCGATTACAACGGTATGTGTATTTTCCCGCTAGGCCTTTGTAGTTATTGGTTTCGAGAATCAGACTTGCGAAAATTTTGATGGTTTCTCAATCATTCCTTAACTTCAAACTCCCATACCTCGCGAACGCATTGACGAACTCGAGAAATTCCTGTTGTATCTGAAAGATGAAACCCGCCCGATTACAATGGTGATTGTACTTTTCCCCTAGGCCATTCCAGTTATTGGTTTCGAGAATTCGACCAGCGAAAATTTTCATGGTTTCTCAACCATACCTTAACTTCAAACTTCCATATCTCGCGAACGGAATGACGAACTCGAGAAATTCCTATTGCATCTGAAAGTAGAAACCCGCCAGATTACAATGGTGTGTGTACTATTCCCCAAGGCCACTCCAGTTATTGGTTTCGAGTATCAGACTTGCGAAAATTTTGATGGTTTCTCAATCATTCCTTAACTTCAAACTTCCATATCTCGCGAACGGTCTGACGAACTCGAGAATTTCCTGTTGCATGTGAAAGTAGAAGCTCGCCCGATTACAACGGTATGTGTATTTTTCCGCTAGGCCTTTGTAGTTATTGGTTTCGAGAATCAGACTTGCGAAAATTTTGATGGTTTCTCAATCATTCCATAACTTCATACTTCCATATCTCGCGAACGGATTGAGGAACTCGAGAAATTCCTGTTGCATCTGACAGCAGAAACCCGCCCGATTACAATGGTATCTGTATTTTTCCCCTAGGCATTTGTAGTTATTGGTTTCGAGTATCAGACTTGCGAAAATTTTGATGGTTTCTCAACCATTCCTTAACTTCAAACTCCCATATCTCGCGAACGGATTGACGAACTCGAGAAATTCCTGTTGCATCTGAAAGTAGAAACTCGCCCGATTACAACGGAATGTGTATTTTTCCACTAGGCCTTTGAAGTTATTGGTTTCGAGTATCAGATTTGCGAAAATTTTGATGCTTTCTCAACCATTCCTTATTTTCACACTTCCGTATCTCGCGAACGGATTGTCGAACTCGAGAATATCCTGTTCCATCTGAAAGCAGAAACTCGCCCGATTACAACGGTGTGTGTACTTTTCCCCTAGGCCATTCCAGTTGTTGGTTTCGAGTATCAGACCAGCGAAAATTTTGATGGTTTCTCAATCATTCCTTAACTTCAAACTTCCATATCTCGCGAACGGAGAGACGAACTCGAGAATTTCCTATTGCATCTGAAAGCAGAAACTCGCCCGATTACAACGGTATGTGTATTTTTGCCCTAGGCCACAGTAGTTATTGGATTCGAGTATCAGACATGCGAAAATTTTGATGGTTTCTCAATCATTCCTTAACTTCAAACTTCCATATCTCGCGAACGGTTTGACGAACTCGAGAATTTCCTATTGCATCTGAAAGCAGAAACTCGCCCAATTACAACGGTATGTGTATTTTTGCCCTAGGCCATAATAGTTATTGGATTCAAGTATCACACTTGCGAAACTTTGATGGTTTCTCAACGATACCTTAACTTCAAACTCCCATATCTCGCGAACGGATTGACGAACTCGAGAAATTCCTGTTGCAACTGAAAGTAGAAACTCGCCCGATTACAATGGTATGTGTACTTTTCCCCTAGGCCATTCCAGTTATTGGTTTCGAGTATCAGACTTGCGATAATTTTGATGGTTTCTCAATCATTCCTTAACTTCAAACTTCCAAATCTCGCGAACGGATTGACGAACTCGAGAATTTCCTATTCAATCTGAAAGCAGAAACTCGCCCGATTACAACGGTATGTGTATTTTTGCCCTAGGCCATAGTAGTTATTGGATTCGAGTATCAGACTTGCGAAAATTTTGATGATTTCTCAGCCATTCCTTAATTTCAAACTTCCATACCTCGCGAACGCATTGACGAACTCGAGAAATTCCTGTTGTATCTGAAAGTAGAATCCCGCCCGATTACAATGGTGTTTGTACTTTTCCCCTAGGCCATTCCAGTTATTGGTTTCGAGTATCAGACTTGCGAAAATTTTGATGGTTTCTCAACCATTCCTTAACTTCAAACTCCCATATCTCGCGAACGGATTGACGAACTCGAGAAATTCCTATTGCATCTGAAACCAGAAACTCGTCCGATTACAACGGTGTGTGTATTTTTGCCCTAGGCCATAGTAGTTATTGGTTTCGAGTATCAGACTTGCGAAAATTTTGATGGTTTCTCAACCATTCCTTAATTTCAAATTCCCATGTCTCGCGAACGGATTGACGAACTCGAGAAATTCCTGTTGCATCTGAAAGTAGAAACTCGCCCCATTACAATGGTGTGCGTACTTTTCCCCTAGGCCATCCCAGTTATTGGTTTCGAGTATCAGACTTGCGATAATTTTGATGGTTTCTCAATCATTCCTTAACTTCAAACTTCCATATCTCGCGAACGGATTGACGAACTCGAGAATTTCCTGTTGCATGTGAAAGTAGAAACTCGCCCGATTACAACGGTATGTGTATTTTCCCGCTAGGCCTTTGTAGTTATTGGTTTCGAGAATCAGACTTGCGAAAATTTTGATGGTTTCTCAATCATTCCTTAACTTCAAACTCCCATACCTCGCGAACGCATTGACGAACTCGAGAAATTCCTGTTGTATCTGAAAGATGAAACCCGCCCGATTACAATGGTGATTGTACTTTTCCCCTAGGCCATTCCAGTTATTGGTTTCGAGAATTCGACCAGCGAAAATTTTCATGGTTTCTCAACCATACCTTAACTTCAAACTTCCATATCTCGCGAACGGAATGACGAACTCGAGAAATTCCTATTGCATCTGAAAGTAGAAACCCGCCAGATTACAATGGTGTGTGTACTATTCCCCAAGGCCACTCCAGTTATTGGTTTCGAGTATCAGACTTGCGAAAATTTTGATGGTTTCTCAATCATTCCTTAACTTCAAACTTCCATATCTCGCGAACGGTCTGACGAACTCGAGAATTTCCTGTTGCATGTGAAAGTAGAAGCTCGCCCGATTACAACGGTATGTGTATTTTTCCGCTAGGCCTTTGTAGTTATTGGTTTCGAGAATCAGACTTGCGAAAATTTTGATGGTTTCTCAATCATTCCATAACTTCATACTTCCATATCTCGCGAACGGATTGAGGAACTCGAGAAATTCCTGTTGCATCTGACAGCAGAAACCCGCCCGATTACAATGGTATCTGTATTTTTCCCCTAGGCATTTGTAGTTATTGGTTTCGAGTATCAGACTTGCGAAAATTTTGATGGTTTCTCAACCATTCCTTAACTTCAAACTCCCATATCTCGCGAACGGATTGACGAACTCGAGAAATTCCTGTTGCATCTGAAAGTAGAAACTCGCCCGATTACAACGGAATGTGTATTTTTCCACTAGGCCTTTGAAGTTATTGGTTTCGAGTATCAGATTTGCGAAAATTTTGATGCTTTCTCAACCATTCCTTATTTTCACACTTCCGTATCTCGCGAACGGATTGTCGAACTCGAGAATATCCTGTTCCATCTGAAAGCAGAAACTCGCCCGATTACAACGGTGTGTGTACTTTTCCCCTAGGCCATTCCAGTTGTTGGTTTCGAGTATCAGACCAGCGAAAATTTTGATGGTTTCTCAATCATTCCTTAACTTCAAACTTCCATATCTCGCGAACGGAGAGACGAACTCGAGAATTTCCTATTGCATCTGAAAGCAGAAACTCGCCCGATTACAACGGTATGTGTATTTTTGCCCTAGGCCACAGTAGTTATTGGATTCGAGTATCAGACATGCGAAAATTTTGATGGTTTCTCAATCATTCCTTAACTTCAAACTTCCATATCTCGCGAACGGTTTGACGAACTCGAGAATTTCCTATTGCATCTGAAAGCAGAAACTCGCCCAATTACAACGGTATGTGTATTTTTGCCCTAGGCCATAATAGTTATTGGATTCAAGTATCACACTTGCGAAACTTTGATGGTTTCTCAACGATACCTTAACTTCAAACTCCCATATCTCGCGAACGGATTGACGAACTCGAGAAATTCCTGTTGCAACTGAAAGTAGAAACTCGCCCGATTACAATGGTATGTGTACTTTTCCCCTAGGCCATTCCAGTTATTGGTTTCGAGTATCAGACTTGCGATAATTTTGATGGTTTCTCAATCATTCCTTAACTTCAAACTTCCAAATCTCGCGAACGGATTGACGAACTCGAGAATTTCCTATTCAATCTGAAAGCAGAAACTCGCCCGATTACAACGGTATGTGTATTTTTGCCCTAGGCCATAGTAGTTATTGGATTCGAGTATCAGACTTGCGAAAATTTTGATGATTTCTCAGCCATTCCTTAATTTCAAACTTCCATACCTCGCGAACGCATTGACGAACTCGAGAAATTCCTGTTGTATCTGAAAGTAGAATCCCGCCCGATTACAATGGTGTTTGTACTTTTCCCCTAGGCCATTCCAGTTATTGGTTTCGAGTATCAGACTTGCGAAAATTTTGATGGTTTCTCAACCATTCCTTAACTTCAAACTCCCATATCTCGCGAACGGATTGACGAACTCGAGAAATTCCTATTGCATCTGAAACCAGAAACTCGTCCGATTACAACGGTGTGTGTATTTTTGCCCTAGGCCATAGTAGTTATTGGTTTCGAGTATCAGACTTGCGAAAATTTTGATGGTTTCTCAACCATTCCTTAATTTCAAATTCCCATGTCTCGCGAACGGATTGACGAACTCGAGAAATTCCTGTTGCATCTGAAAGTAGAAACTCGCCCCATTACAATGGTGTGCGTACTTTTCCCCTAGGCCATCCCAGTTATTGGTTTCGAGTATCAGACTTGCGAAAATTTTGATGTTTTCTCAACCGCTCCTTAATTTCAAACTCCCACATCTCGCGAACGAATTGACAAACTCGAGAAATTCCTGTTGCATCTGAAAGCAGAAACTCCTCCGATTGCAACGGTATGTGTATTTTTGCCCTACGCCATAGAAGTTATAGGTTTCGAGTATCAGACTTGCGAAAATTGTGATGGTCTCTCAACCATTCCTTAACTTCAAACTCCCATATCTCGCGAACGGATTGACGAACTCTAGAAATTCCTGTTGCTTCTGAAAGTAGAAAGTCGCCCGAATACAATGGTGTGTGTACTTTTCTCCTAGGCCATTCCAGTTATTGGTACGAGTATCAGACACAAGGAAAATTTTGATGGTTTCTCAACCATTCCTTAACTTCAAACTCCCATATCTCGCGAACGGAATGACGAACTCGAAAAATTCATATTGCATCCGAAAGTAGCAACCCGCCAGATTACAATGGTGTGTGTACTATTCCCCAAGGCCACTCCAGTTATTGGTTTCGAGTATCAGACTTGCGAAAATTTTGATGGTTTCTCAATCATTCCTTAACTTCAAACTTCCATATCTCGCGAACGGAGAGACGAACTCGAGAATTTCCTATTGCATCTGAAAGCAGAAACTCGCCCGATTACAACGGTATGTGTATTTTTGCCCTAGGCCACAGTAGTTATTGGATTCGAGTATCAGACTTGCGAAAATTTTGATGGTTTCTCAATCATTCCTTAACTTCAAACTTCCATATCTCGCGAACGGATTGACGAACTCGAGAATTTCCTATTGCATCTGAAAGCAGAAACTCGCCCAATTACAACGGTATGTGTATTTTTGCCCTAGGCCATAATAGTTATTGGATTCGAGTATCACACTTGCGAAAATTTTGATGGTTTCTCAACCATACCTTAACTTCAAACTCCCATATCTCGCGAACGGATTGACGAACTCGAGAAATTCCTGTTGCAACTGAAAGTAGAAACTCGCCCGATTACAATGGTATGTGTACTTTTCCCCTAGGCCATTCCAGTTATTGGTTTCGAGAATTCGACCAGCGAAAATTTTCATGGTTTCTCAACCATACCTTAACTTCAAACTTCCATATCTCGCGAACGGAATGACGAACTCGAGAAATTCCTATTGCATCTGAAAGTAGAAACCCGCCAGATTACAATGGTGTGTGTACTATTCCCCAAGGCCACTCCAGTTATTGGTTTCGAGTATCAGACTTGCGAAAATTTTGATGGTTTCTCAATCATTCCTTAACTTCAAACTTCCATATCTCGCGAACGGTCTGACGAACTCGAGAATTTCCTGTTGCATGTGAAAGTAGAAGCTCGCCCGATTACAACGGTATGTGTATTTTTCCGCTAGGCCTTTGTAGTTATTGGTTTCGAGAATCAGACTCGCGAAAATTTTGATGGTTTCTCAATCATTCCATAACTTCATACTTCCATATCTCGCGAACGGATTGAGGAACTCGAGAAATTCCTGTTGCATCTGAAAGCAGAAACTCGCCCGATTAAAACGATATGTGTATTTTTGCCCTAGGCCATAGTAGTTATTGGATTCGAGTATCAGACTTGCGAAAATTTGATGATTTCTCAGCCATTCCTTAACTTCAAACTCCCATACCTCGCGAACGCATTGACGAACTCGAGAAATTCCTGTGGTATCTGAAAGTAGAAACCCGCCCGATTACAATGGTGTTTGTACTTTTCCCCTAGGCCATTCCAGTTATTGGTTTCGAGTATTCGACCAGCGAAAATTTTGGTGGTTTCTCAACCATACCTTAACTTCAAACTCCCATATCTCGCAAACGGATTGACGAACTCGAGAAATTCCTGTTGCATCTGAAAGCAGAAACTCGCCCGATTACAACGGTATGTGTATTTTTCCCCTAGGCCATTGTAGTTATTGGTTTCGAGTATCAGACTTGCGAAAATTTTGATGGTTTCTCAACCATTCCTTAACTTCAAACTACCATTTCTCGCGAACGGATTGACGAACTCGAGAAATTCCTGTTGCATCTGATAGTAGAAACTCGCCCGATTACAATGGTATGTGTACTTTTCCCCTAGGCCATTCCAGTTATTGGTATCGAGTATTAGACCAGCGAAAATTTTGATGGTTTCTCAACCATTCCTTAACTTCGAACTCCCATATCTCGCGAACGGGTTGACGAACTCGAGAAATTCCTGTTGCATGTGGAAGTAGAAACTCGCCCGATTACAACGGTATGTGTATTTTTCCCCTAGGCCCTAGTAGTTATTGATTTCAAGTATCAGACTTGCGAAAATTTTGATGGTTTCTCAACCATTCCTTAACTTCCAACTCCCATATCTCGCGAACGGATTGACGAACTCGAGAATTTCCTATTGCATCTGAACGCAGAAACTCGCCCGATTACAATGGTATGTGTATTTTTCCCCTAGGCCTTTGAAGTTATTGGTTTCGAGTATCAGACTTGCGAAAATGTTAATTATTTCTCAACCATTCCTTAACTTCAAATTCCCATATCCCGCGAACGGATTGACGAACTCGAGAAATTCCGGTTGCATGTGAAAGTAGAAAGTCGCCCGATTACAACGGTATGTGTATTTTTCCCCTAGGCCTTTGAAGTTATTGGTTTCGAGTATCAGACTTGCGAAAATTTTGATGGTTTCTCAACCATTCCTTAACTTCAAACTCCCATATCTCGCGAACGGATTGACGAACTCGAGAAATTCCTGTTGCATCTGAAAGTAGAAACTCGCCCGATTACAGCGGTATGTGTATTTTTGCCCTAGGCCATTGTAGTTATTGGATTCGCGAATCGGACTTGCGAAAATTTTGATGATTTCTCAACCATTCCATAACTTCAAATTCCCATATTCCGCGAACGGATTGACGAACTCGAGAAATTCCGGTTGCATGTGAAAGTAGAAAGTCGCCCGATTACAACGGTATGTGTATTTTTCCCCTAGGCCTTTGAAGTTATTGGTTTCGAGTATCAGACTTGCGAAAATTTTGATGGTTTCTCAACCATTCCTTAACTTCAAACTCCCATATCTCGCGAACGGATTGACGAACTCGAGAAATTCCTGTTGCATCTGAAAGTAGAAACTCGCCCGATTACAGCGGTATGTGTATTTTTGCCCTAGGCCATAGTAGTTGTTGGTTTCGAGTATCAGACCAGCGAAAATTTTGATGGTTTCTCATGCATTCCTTAACTTCAAACTTTCATATCTCGCGAACGGATAGACGAACTCGAGAATTTCCTATTGCATCTGACAGCAGAAACTCGCCCGATTACAATGGTATGTGTATTTTCCCCTAGGCATTTGTAGTTATTGGTTTCGAGTATCAGACTTGCGAAAATTTTGATGGTTTCTCAACCATTTATTAACTTCAAAATCCCATATCTCGCGAACGGATTGACGAACTCGAGAAATTGCTGTTGCATCTGGAAGTAGAAACACGCCCGATTACAAAGATATGTGTCTTTTCCCCCTAGGCCTTTGTAGTTGTTGGTTTCGAGTATCAGACTTGCGAAAATTTTGATGATTTCTCAACCATTCTTTAACTTCAAATTCCCATATCCCGCGAACGGATTGACGAACACGAGAAATTCCTGTTGCATCTGAATGCAGAAACTCGCCCGATTACAACGGTATGTGTATTTTTCCCCTAGGCCCTAGTAGTTATTGATTTCAAGTATCAGACTTGCGGAAAATTTTGATGGTTTCTCAACCATTCCTTAATTTCCAACTCCCATATCTCGCGAACGGATTGACGAACTCGAGAATTTCCTATTGCATCTGACAGCAGAAACCCGCCCGATTACAATGGTATGTGTATTTTTCCCCTAGGCATTTGTAGTTATTGGTTTCGAGTATCAGACTTGCGAAAATTTTGATGGTTTCTCAACCATTCCTTAATTTCCAACTCCCATATCTCGCGAACGGATTGACGAACTCGAGAATTTCCTATTGCATCTGAAAGCAGAAACTCGCCCGATTACAACGGTATGTGTATTTTTCCCCTAGGCCCTAGTAGTTATTGATTTCAAGTATCAGACTTGCGGAAAATTTTGATGGTTTCTCAACCATTCCTTAACTTCAAACACCCATATCTCGCGAACGGATTGACGAACTCGAGAAATTCTTATTGCATCTGAATGCAGTAAACTCGCCCGATTACAACGGTATGTGTATTTTTCCCCTAGGCCTTTGAAGTTATTGGTTTCGAGTATCAGACTTGCGAAAATTTTGATGGTTTCTCAACCATTCCTTATTTTCACACTTCCATATCTCGCGAACGGATTGACGAACTCGAGAATTTCCTATTACATCTGAAAGCAGAAACTCGCCCGATTACAACGGTGTGTGTACTTTTCCCCTAGGCCATTCCAGTTGTTGGTTTCGAGTATCAGACCAGCGAAAATTTTGATGGTTTCCCAAGCATTCCTTAACTTCAAACTTCCATATCTCGCGAACGGATTGACGAACTTGAGAATTTCCTATTGCATCTGAATGCAGAAACTCGCCCGATTACAACGGTATGTGTGTTTTTGCCCTAGGCCATAGTAGTTGTTGGTTTCGAGTATCAGACCAGCGAAAATTTTGATGGTTTCCCAAGCATTCCTTAACTTCAAACTTCCATATCTCGCGATCGGATTGACGAACTTGAGAATTTCTTATTGCATCTGAATGCAGAAACTCGCCCGATTACAACGGTGTGTGTACTTTTCCCCTAGGCCATTCCAGTCGTTGGTTTCGAGTATCAGACCAGCGAAAATTTTGATGGTTTCTCAAGCATTCCCTAACTTCAAACTTCCATATCTCGCGAACGGATTGACGAACTCGAGAATTTCCTATTGCATCTGAATGCAGAAACTCGCCCGATTACAACGGTATGTGTGTTTTTGCCCTAGGCCATAGTAGTTGTTGGTTTCGAGTATCAGACCAGCGAAAATTTTGATGGTTTCTCATGCATTCCTTAACTTCAAACTTTCATATCTCGCGAACGGATAGACGAACTCGAGAATTTCCTATTGCATCTGACAGCAGAAACTCGCCCGATTACAATGGTATGTGTATTTTCCCCTAGACATTTGTAGTTATTGGTTTCGAGTATCAGACTTGCGAAAATTTTGATGGTTTCTCAACCATTTATTAACTTCAAAATCCCATATCTCGCGAACGGATTGACGAACTCGAGAAATTCCTGTTGTATGTGAAAGTAGAAAGTCGCCGGATTTCAACGGTATGTGTATCTTTCCCCTAGGCCTTTGTAGTTATTGGTTTCGAGTATCAGACTTGCGAAAATTTTGATGGTTTCTCATGCATTCCTTAACTTCAAACTTCCATATCTCACGAACGGATTGACGAACTCGAGAATTTCCTATTGCACCTGAAAGCAGAAACTCGCCCGATTACAACGGTATGTGTATTTTTGCCGTAGGCCATAGTAGTTGTTGGTCTCGAGTATCAGACCAGCGAATATTTTGATGGTTTCTCATGCATTCCTTAAGTTCAAACTTCCATATCTCGCGAACGGATTGACGAACTCGAGAATTTCCTATTACATCTGAAAGCAGAAACTCGCCCGATTACAACGGTATGTGTATTTTTGCCCTAGGCCATAGTAGTTGTTGGTCTCGAGTATCAGACCAGCGAAAATTTTGATGGTTTCTCATGCATTCCTTAAGTTCAAACTTCCATATCTCGCGAACGGATTGACGAACTCGAGAATTTCCTATTGCATCTGACAGCAGAAACTCGCCCGATTACAGTGGTATGTGTATTTTTCCCCTAGGCATTTATAGTTATTGGTTTCGAGTATCAGACTTGCGAAAATTTTGATGGTTTCTCAACCATTCCTTAATTTCCAACTCCCATATCTCGCGAACGGATTGACGAACTCGAGAATTTCCTATTGCATCTGAAAGCAGAAACTCGCCCGATTACAACGGTATGTGTATTTTTCCCCTAGACCCTAGTAGTTATTGATTTCAAGTATCAGACTTGCGGAAAATTGTGATGGTTTCTCAACCATTCCTTAACTTCAAACACCCATATCTCGCGAACGGATTGACGAACTCGAGAAATTGCTGTTGCATCTGGAAGTAGAAACACGCCCGATTACAAAGATATGTGTCTTTTCCCCCTAGGCCTTTGTAGTTGTTGGTTTCGAGTATCAGACTTGCGAAAATTTTGATGATTTCTCAACCATTCTTTAACTTCAAATTCCCATATCCCGCGAACGGATTGACGAACACGAGAAATTCCTGTTGCATCTGAATGCAGAAACTCGCCCGATTACAACGGTATGTGTATTTTTCCCCTAGGCCCTAGTAGTTATTGATTTCAAGTATCAGACTTGCGGAAAATTTTGATGGTTTCTCAACCATTCCTTAATTTCCAACTCCCATATCTCGCGAACGGATTGACGAACTCGAGAATTTCCTATTGCATCTGACAGCAGAAACCCGCCCGATTACAATGGTATGTGTATTTTTCCCCTAGGCATTTGTAGTTATTGGTTTCGAGTATCAGACTTGCGAAAATTTTGATGGTTTCTCAACCATTCCTTAATTTCCAACTCCCATATCTCGCGAACGGATTGACGAACTCGAGAATTTCCTATTGCATCTGAAAGCAGAAACTCGCCCGATTACAACGGTATGTGTATTTTTCCCCTAGGCCCTAGTAGTTATTGATTTCAAGTATCAGACTTGCGGAAAATTTTGATGGTTTCTCAACCATTCCTTAACTTCAAACACCCATATCTCGCGAACGGATTGACGAACTCGAGAAATTCCTATTGCATCTGAATGCAGTAAACTCGCCCGATTACAACGGTATGTGTATTTTTCCCCTAGGCCTTTGAAGTTATTGGTTTCGAGTATCAGACTTGCGAAAATTTTGATGGTTTCTCAACCATTCCTTATTTTCACACTTCCATATCTCGCGAACGGATTGACGAACTCGAGAATTTCCTATTACATCTGAAAGCAGAAACTCGCCCGATTACAACGGTGTGTGTACTTTTCCCCTAGGCCATTCCAGTTGTTGGTTTCGAGTATCAGACCAGCGAAAATTTTGATGGTTTCCCAAGCATTCCTTAACTTCAAACTTCCATATCTCGCGAACGGATTGACGAACTTGAGAATTTCCTATTGCATCTGAATGCAGAAACTCGCCCGATTACAACGGTATGTGTGTTTTTGCCCTAGGCCATAGTAGTTGTTGGTTTCGAGTATCAGACCAGCGAAAATTTTGATGGTTTCCCAAGCATTCCTTAACTTCAAACTTCCATATCTCGCGATCGGATTGACGAACTTGAGAATTTCTTATTGCATCTGAATGCAGAAACTCGCCCGATTACAACGGTGTGTGTACTTTTCCCCTAGGCCATTCCAGTTGTTGGTTTCGAGTATCAGACCAGCGAAAATTTTGATGGTTTCTCAAGCATTCCCTAACTTCAAACTTCCATATCTCGCGAACGGATTGACGAACTCGAGAATTTCCTATTGCATCTGAATGCAGAAACTCGCCCGATTACAACGGTATGTGTGTTTTTGCCCTAGGCCATAGTAGTTGTTGGTTTCGAGTATCAGACCAGCGAAAATTTTGATGGTTTCTCATGCATTCCTTAACTTCAAACTTTCATATCTCGCGAACGGATAGACGAACTCGAGAATTTCCTATTGCATCTGACAGCAGAAACTCGCCCGATTACAATGGTATGTGTATTTTCCCCTAGGCATTTGTAGTTATTGGTTTCGAGTATCAGACTTGCGAAAATTTTGATGGTTTCTCAACCATTTATTAACTTCAAAATCCCATATCTCGCGAACGGATTGACGAACTCGAGAAATTCCTGTTGTATGTGAAAGTAGAAAGTCGCCGGATTTCAACGGTATGTGTATCTTTCCCCTAGGCCTTTGTAGTTATTGGTTTCGAGTATCAGACTTGCGAAAATTTTGATGGTTTCTCATGCATTCCTTAACTTCAAACTTCCATACCCCGCGAACGGATGGACGAACTCGAGAAATTCCGGTTGCATGTGAAAGTAGAAAGTCGCCCAATTACAACGGTATGTGTATTTTTCCCCTAGGCCTTTGAAGTTATTGGTTTCGAGTATCAGACTTGCGAAAATTTTGATGGTTTCTCAACCATTCCTTATTTTCACACTTCCATATCTCGCGAACGGATTGACGAACTCGAGAATTTCCTATTACATCTGAAAGCAGAAACTCGCCCGATTACAACGGTGTGTGTACTTTTCCCCTAGGCCATTCCAGTTGTTGGTTTCGAGTATCAGACCAGCGAAAATTTTGATGGTTTCCCAAGCATTCCTTAACTTCAAACTTCCATATCTCGCGAACGGATTGAAGAACTTGAGAATTTCCTATCGCATCTGAATGCAGAAAGTCGCCCGATTACAACGGTGTGTGTACTTTTCCCCTAGGCCATTCCAGTTGTTGGTTTCGAGTATCAGACCAGCGAAAATTTTGATGGTTTCTCAAGCATTCCTTAACTTCAAACTTCCATATCTCGCGAACGGATTGACGAACTCGAGAATTTCCTATTGCATCTGAATGCAGAAACTCGCCCGATCACAACGGTATGTATATTTTTGCCCTAGGCCATAGTAGTTGTTGGTTTCGAGTATCAGAACAGCGAAAATTTTGATGGTTTCTCAAGCATTCCTTAACTTCAAACTTCCATATCTCGCGAACGGATTGACGAACTCGAGAATTTCCTATTGCATCTGAATGCAGAAACTCGCCCGATTACAATGGTATGTGTATTTTTCCCCTAGGCATTTGTAGTTATTGGTTTCGAGTATCAGACTTGCGAAAATTTTGATGGTTTCTCAACCATTTATTAACTTCAAAATCCCATATCTCGCGAACGGATTGACGAACTCGAGAAATTCCTGTTGCATGTGAAAGTAGAAAGTCGCCCGATTTCAACGGTATGTGTATCTTTCCCCTAGGCCTTTGTAGTTATTGGTTTCGAGTATCAGACTTGCGAAAATTTTGATGGTTTCTCATGCATTCCTTAACTTCAAACTTCCATATCCCGCGAACGGATGGACGAACTCGAGAAATTGCGGTTGCATGTGAAAGTAGAAAGTCGCCCGATTACAACGGTATGTGTATTTTTCCCCTAGGCCTTTGAAGTTATTGGTTTCGAGTATCAGACTAGCGAAAATTTTGATGGTTTCTCAACCATTCCTTATTTTCACACTTCCATATCTCGCGAACGGATTGACGAACTCGAGAATTTCCTATTACATCTGAAAGCAGAAACTCGCCCGATTACAACGGTGTGTGTACTTTTCCCCTAGGCCATTCCAGTTGTTGGTTTCGAGTATCAGACCAGCGAAAATGTTGATGGTTTCCCAAGGATTCCTTAACTTCAAACTTCCATATCTCGCGAACGGATTGACGAACTTGAGAATTTCCTATTGCATCTGAATGCAGAAACTCGCCCGATTACAACGGTGTGTGTACTTTTCCCCTAGGCCATTCCAGTTGTTGGTTTCGAGTATCAGACCAGCGAAAATTTTGATGGTTTCTCAAGCATTCCTTAACTTCAAACTTCCATATCTCGCGAACGGATTGACGAACTCGAGAATTTCCTATTGCATCTGAATGCAGAAACTCGCCCGATTACAACGGTATGTATATTTTTGCCCAAGGCCATAGTAGTTGCTGGTTTCGAGTATCAGACCAGCGAAAATTTTGATGGTTTCCCAAGCATTCCTTAACTTCAAACTTCCATATCTCGCGATCGGATTGACGAACTTGAGAATTTCTTATTGCATCTGAATGCAGAAACTCGCCCGATTACAACGGTGTGTGTACTTTTCCCCTAGGCCATTCCAGTTGTTGGTTTCGAGTATCAGACCAGCGAAAATTTTGATGGTTTCTCAAGCATTCCTTAACTTCAAACTTCCATATCTCGCGAACGGATTGACGAACTCGAGAATTTCCTATTGCACCTGACAGCAGAAACTCGCCCGATTACAACGGTATGTGTATTTTTGCCCTAGGCCATAGTAGTTGTTGGTTTCGAATATCAGAGCAGCGAAAATTTTGATGGTTTCTCATGCATTCCTTAACTTCAAACTTCCATATCTCGCGAACGGATTGACGAACTCGAGAATTTCCTATTGCACCTGACAGCAGAAACTCGCCCGATTACAACGGTGTGTGTACTTTTCCCCTAGGCCATTCCAGTCGTTGGTTTCGAGTATCAGACCAGCGAAAATTTTGATGGTTTCCCAAGCATTCCTTAACTTCAAACTTCCATATCTCGCGAACGGATTGATGAACTTGAGAATTTCCTATTGCATCTGAATGCAGAAACTCGCCGGATTTCAACGGTATGTGTATCTTTCCCCTAGGCCTTTGTAGTTATTGGTTTCGAGTATCAGACTTGCGAAAATTTTGATGGTTTCTCATGCATTCCTTAACATCAAACTTCCATACCCCGCGAACGGATGGACGAACTCGAGAAATTCCGGTTGCATGTGAAAGTAGAAAGTCGCCCGATTACAACGGTATGTGTATTTTTCCCCTAGGCATTTGTAGTTATTGGTTTCGAGTATCAGACTTGCGAAAATTTGGATTGTTTCTCAACCATTCCTTATTTTCACACTTCCATATCTCGCGAACGGATTGACGAACTCGAGAATTTCCTATTACATCTGAAAGCAGAAACTCGCCCGATTACAACGGTGTGTGTACTTTTCCCCTAGGCCATTCCAGTTGTTGGTTTCGAGTATCAGACCAGCGAAAATGTTGATGGTTTCCCAAGCATTCCTTAACTTCAAACTTCCATATCTCGCGAACGGATTGACGAACTTGAGAATTTCCTATTGCATCTGAATGCAGAAACTCGCCCGATTACAACGGTGTGTGTACTTTTCCCCTAGGCCATTCCAGTTGTTGGTTTCGAGTATCAGACCAGCGAAAATTTTGATGGTTTCTCAAGCATTCCTTAACTTCAAACTTCCATATCTCGCGAACGGATTGACGAACTCGAGAATTTCCTATTGCATCTGAATGCAGAAACTCGCCCGATTACAACGGTATGTATATTTTTGCCCAAGGCCATAGTAGTTGCTGGTTTCGAGTATCAGACCAGCGAAAATTTTGATGGTTTCCCAAGCATTCCTTAACTTCAAACTTCCATATCTCGCGATCGGATTGACGAACTTGAGAATTTCTTATTGCATCTGAATGCAGAAACTCGCCCGATTACAACGGTGTGTGTACTTTTCCCCTAGGCCATTCCAGTTGTTGGTTTCGAGTATCAGACCAGCGAAAATTTTGATGGTTTCTCAAGCATTCCTTAACTTCAAACTTCCATATCTCGCGAACGGATTGACGAACTCGAGAATTTCCTATTGCACCTGACAGCAGAAACTCGCCCGATTACAACGGTATGTGTATTTTTGCCCTAGGCCATAGTAGTTGTTGGTTTCGAATATCAGAGCAGCGAAAATTTTGATGGTTTCTCATGCATTCCTTAACTTCAAACTTCCATATCTCGCGAACGGATTGACGAACTCGAGAATTTCCTATTGCACCTGACAGCAGAAACTCGCCCGATTACAACGGTGTGTGTACTTTTCCCCTAGGCCATTCCAGTCGTTGGTTTCGAGTATCAGACCAGCGAAAATTTTGATGGTTTCCCAAGCATTCCTTAACTTCAAACTTCCATATCTCGCGAACGGATTGATGAACTTGAGAATTTCCTATTGCATCTGAATGCAGAAACTCGCCGGATTTCAACGGTATGTGTATCTTTCCCCTAGGCCTTTGTAGTTATTGGTTTCGAGTATCAGACTTGCGAAAATTTTGATGGTTTCTCATGCATTCCTTAACATCAAACTTCCATACCCCGCGAACGGATGGACGAACTCGAGAAATTCCGGTTGCATGTGAAAGTAGAAAGTCGCCCGATTACAACGGTATGTGTATTTTTCCCCTAGGCATTTGTAGTTATTGGTTTCGGGTATCAGACTTGCGAAAATTTGGATTGTTTCTCAACCATTCCTTAACTTCAAACTCCCATATCTCGCGAACGGATTGACGAACTCGAGAAATTCCTGTTGCATCTGAAAGTAGAAACTCGCCCGATTACAACGGAATGTGTATTTTTCCCCTAGGCCCTTGAATTTATTGGTTTCGAGTATCAGACTTGCGAAAATGTTGATGATTTCTCAACCATTCCTTAACTTCAAATTCCCATATCCCGCGAACGGATTGACGAACTCGAGAAATTCCTGTTGCATCTGAAAGTAGAAACTCGCCCGATTACAACGGTATGTGTATTTTTGCCCTAGGCCATTGTAGTTATTGGATTCGCGTATCGGACTTGCGATAATTTTGATGGTTTCTCAACCATTCCTTATTTTCACACTTCCATATCTCGCGAACGGATTGACGAACTCGAGAATTTCTTATTACATCTGAAAGCAGAAACTCGCCCGATTACAACGGTGTGTGTACTTTTCCCCTAGGCCATTCCAGTTGTTGGTTTCGAGTATAAGACCAGCGAAAATTTTGATGGTTTCTCAAGCATTCCTTAACTTCAAACTTCCATATCTCGCGAACGGATTGACGAACTCGAGAATTTCCTATTGCATCTGAATGCAGAAACTCGCCCGATTACAACGGTATGTGTATTTTTGCCCTAGGCCATAGTAGTTGTTGGTTTCGAGTATCAAACCAGCGAAAATTTTGATGGTTTCTCATGCATTCCTTAACTTCAAACTTTCATATCTCGCGAACGGATTGACGAACTCGAGAATTTCCTATTGCATCTGAAAGCAGAAACTCGCCCGATTACAAAGATATGTGAGTTTTCCCCCTAGGCCTTTGTAGTTGTTGGTTTCGAGTATCAAACTTGCGAAAATTTTGGTGGTTTCTCAACCATTCCATAACTTCAAATTCCCATATCCCGCGAACGGATTGACGAACACGAGAAATTCCTGTTGCATGTGAAAGTAGAAAGTCGCCCGATTACAACGGTATGTGTATTTTTCCCCTAGGCCTTTGAAGTTATTGGTTTGGAGTATCAGACTTGCGAAAATTTTGATGGTTTCTTATGCATTCCTTAACTTCAAACTTCCATATCCCGCGAACGGATGGACGAACTCGAGAATTTCCGGTTGCATGTGAAAGTAGAAAGTCGCCCGATTACAACGGTATGTGTATTTTTGCCCTAGGCCATAGTAGTTGTTGGTTTCGAGTATCAGACCAGCGAAAATTTTGATGGTTTCTCATGCATTCCTTAACTTCAAACTTTCATATCTCGCGAACGGATTGACGAACTCGAGAATTTCCTATTGCATCTGACAGCAGAAACTCGCCCGATTACAAAGATATGTGTGTTTTCCCCCTAGGCCTTTGTAGTTGTTGGTTTCTAGTATCAGACTTGCGAAAATTTTGGTGGTTTCTCAACCATTCCATAACTTCAAACTCCCATATCTCGCGAACGGATTGACGAACTCGAGAAATTCCTGTTGCATCTGAAAGTAGAAACTCGCCCGATTACAACGGTATGTGTATTTTTGCCCTAGGCCATTGTAGTTATTGGATTCGCGTATCGGACTTGCGATAATTTTGATGGTTTCTCAACCATTCCTTATTTTCACACTTCCATATCTCGCGAACGGATTGACGAACTCGAGAATTTCTTATTACATCTGAAAGCAGAAACTCGCCCGATTACAACGGTGTGTGTACTTTTCCCCTAGGCCATTCCAGTTGTTGGTTTCGAGTATAAGACCAGCGAAAATTTTGATGGTTTCTCAAGCATTCCTTAACTTCAAACTTCCATATCTCGCGAACGGATTGACGAACTCGAGAATTTCCTATTGCATCTGAATGCAGAAACTCGCCCGATTACAACGGTATGTGTATTTTTGCCCTAGGCCATAGTAGTTGTTGGTTTCGAGTATCAGACCAGCGAAAATTTTGATGGTTTCTCATGCATTCCTTAACTTCAAACTTTCATATCTCGCGAACGGATTGACGAACTCGAGAATTTCCTATTGCATCTGACAGCAGAAACCCGCCCGATTACAATGGTATGTGTACTTTTCCCCTAGGCCATTCCAGTTGTTGGTTTCGAGTATCAGACCAGCGAAAATTTTGATGGTTTCTCATGCATTCCTTAACTTCAAACTCCCATATCTCGCGAACGGATTGACGAACTCGAGAATTTCCTATTGCATCTGACAGCAGAAACCCGCCCGATTACAATGGTATGTGTATTTTTCCCCTAGGCATTTGTAGTTATTGGTTTCGAGTATCAGACTTGCGAAAACGTTGATGATTTCTCAACCATTCCTTAACTTCAAATTCCCATATCCCGCGAACGGATTGACGAACTCGAGAAGTTCCGTTTGCATGTGAAAGTAGAAAGTCGCCCGATTACAACGGTGTGAGTACTTTTCCCCTAGGCCATTCCAGTCGTTGGTTTCGGGTATCAGACCAGCGAAAATTTTGATGGTTTCCCAAGCATTCCTTAACTTCAAACTTCCATATCTCGCGAACGGATTGACGAACTTGAGAATTTCCTATTGCATCTGAATGCAGAAACTCGCCCGATTACAACGGTGTGTGTACTTTTCCCCTAGGCCATTCCAGTTGTTGGTTTCGAGTATCAGACCAGCGAAAATTTTGATGGTTTCTCAAGCATTCCTTAACTTCAAACTTCCATATCTCGCGAACGGATTGACGAACTCGAGAATTTCCTATTGCATCTGAATGCAGAAACTCGCCCGATTACAACGGTATGTGTATTTTTGCCCTAGGCCATAGTAGTTGTTGGTTTCGAGTATCAGACCAGCGAAAATTTTGATGGTTTATCATGCATTCCTTAACTTCAAACTTTCATATCTCGCGAACGGATAGACGAACTCGAGAATTTCCTATTGCATCTGACAGCAGAAACTCGCCCGATTACAATGGTATGTGTATTTTTCCCCTAGGCATTTGTAGTTATTGGTTTCGAGTATCAGACTTGCGAAAATTTTGATGGTTTCTCAACCATTTATTAACTTCAAAATCCCATATCTCGCGAACGGATTGACGAACTCGAGAAATTCCTGTTGCATGTGAAAGTAGAAAGTCGCCGGATTTCAACGGTATGTGTACTTTTCCCCTAGGCCATTCCAGTTGTTGGTTTCGAGTATCAGACCAGCGAAAATTTTGATGGTTTCTCTAGCATTCCTTAACTTCAACCTTCCATATCTCACGAACGGATTGACGAACTCGAGAATTTCCTATTGCATCTGAATGCAGAAACTCGCCCGATTACAACGGTATGTGTATTTTTGCCCTAGGCCATAGTAGTCGTTGGTTTCGAGTATCAGACCAGCGAAAATTTTGATGGTTTCTCATGCATTCCTTAACTTCAAACTTCCATATCTCGCGAACGGATTGACGAACTCGAGAATTTCCTATTGCATCTGACAGCAGAACCTCGCCCGATTACAACGGTGTGTGTACTTTTCCCCTAGGCCATTCCGGTCGTTGGTTTCGAGTATCAGACCAGCGAAAATTTTGATGGTTTCCCAAGCATTCCTTAACTTCAAACTTCCATATCTCGCGATCGGATTGACGAACTTGAGAATTTCCTATTGCATCTGAATGCAGAAACTCGCCCGGTTACAACGGTGTGTGTACTTTTCCCCTAGGCCATTCCAGTTGTTGGTTTCGAGTATCAGACCAGCGTAAATTTTGATGGTTTCTCAAGCATTCCTTAACTTCAAACTTCCATATCTCGCGAACGGATTGACGAACTCGAGAATTTCCTATTGCATCTGAATGCAGAAACTCGCCCGATTACAACGGTATGTGTATTTTTGCCCTAGGCCATAGTAGTTGTTGGTTTCGAGTATCAGACCAGCGAAAATTTTGATGGTTTCTCATGCATTCCTTAACTTCAAACTTTCATGTCTCGCGAACGTAAAGACGAACTCGAGAATTTCCTATTGCATCTGACAGCAGAAACTCGCCCGATTACAATGGTATGTGTATTTTTCCCCTAGGCATTTGTAGTTATTGGTTTCGAGTATCAGACTTGCGAAAATTTTGATGGTTTCTCAACCATTTATTAACTTCAAAATCCCATATCTCGCGAACGGATTGACGAACTCGAGAAATTCCTGTTGCATGTGAAAGTAGAAAGTCGCCGGATTTCAACGGTATGTGTACTTTTCCCCTAGGCCATTCCAGTTGTTGGTTTCGAGTATCAGACCAGCGAAAATTTTGATGGTTTCTCTAGCGTTCCTTAACTTCAACCTTCCATATCTCACGAACGGATTGACGAACTCGAGAATTTCCTATTGCATCTGAATGCAGAAACTCGCCCGATTACAACGGTATGTGTATTTTTGCCCTAGGCCATAGTAGTTGTTGGTTTCGAGTATCAGACCAGCGAAAATTTTGATGGTTTCTCATGCATTCCTTAACTTCAAACTTCCATATCTCGCGCACGGATTGACGAACTCGAGAATTTCCTATTGCATCTGACAGCAGAAACTCGCCCGATTACAACGGTGTGTGTACTTTTCCCCTAGGCCATTCCGGTCGTTGGTTTCGAGTATCAGACCAGCGAAAATTTTGATGGTTTCCCAGGCATTCCTTAACTTCAAACTTCCATATCTCGCGAACGGATTGACGAACTTGAGAATTTCCTAATGCATCTGAATGCAGAAACTCGCCCGGTTACAACGGTGTGTGTACTTTTCCCCTAGGCCATTCCAGTTGTTGGTTTCGAGTATCAGACCAGCGAAAATTTTGATGGTTTCTCAAGCATACCTTAACTTCAAACTTCCATATCTCGCGAACGGATTGACGAACACGAGAATTTCCTATTGCATCTGAATGCAGAAACTCGCCCGATTACAACGGTATGTGTATTTTTGCCCTAGGCCATAGTAGTTGTTGGTTTCGAGTATCAGACCAGCGAAAATTTTGATGGTTTCTCATGCATTCCTTAACTTCAAACTTTCATATCTCGCGAACGGATAGACGAACTCGAGAATTTCCTATTGCATCTGACAGCAGAAACTCGCCCGATTACAATGGTATGTGTATTTTTCCCCTAGGCATTTGTAGTTATTGGTTTCGAGTATCAGACTTGCGAAAATTTTGATGGTTTCTCAACCATTTATTAACTTCAAAATCCCATATCTCGCGAACGGATTGACGAACTCGAGAAATTCCTGTTGCATGTGAAAGTAGAAAGTCGCCGGATTTCAACGGTATGTGTATCTTTCCCCTAGGCCTTTGTAGTTATTGGTTTCGAGTATCAGACTTGCGAAAATTTTGATGGTTTCTCATGCATTCCTTAACTTCAAACTTCCATATCCCGCGAACGGATGGACGAACTCGAGAAATTCCGGTTGCATGTGAAAGTAGAAAGTCGCCCGATTACAACGGTATGTGTATTTTTCCCCTAGGCCTTTGAAGTTATTGGTTTCGAGTATCAGACTTGCGAAAATTTTGATGGTTTCTCAACCATTCCTTATTTTCACACTTCCATATCTCGCGAACGGATTGACGAACTCGAGAATTTCCTATTACATCTGAAAGCAGAAACTCGCCCGATTACAACGGTGTGTGTACTTTTCCCCTAGGCCATTCCAGTTGTTGGTTTCGAGTATCAGACCAGCGAAAATTTTGATGGTTTCCCAAGCATTCCTTAACTTCAAACTTCCATATCTCGCGAACGGATTGACGAACTTGAAAATTTCCTATTGCATCTGAATGCAGAAACTCGCCCGATTACAACGGTATGTGTATTTTTGCCCTAGGCCATAGTAGTTGTTGGTTTCGAGTATCAGACCAGCGAAAATTTTGATGGTTTCTCATGCATTCCTTAACTTCAAACTTCCATATCTCGCGAACGGATTGACGAACTCGAGAATTTCCTATTGCACCTGACAGCAGAAACTCGCCCGATTACAACGGTGTGTGTACTTTTCCCCTAGGCCATTCCAGTCGTTGGTTTCGAGTATCAGACCAGCGAAAATTTTGATGGTTTCTCTAGCATTCCTTAACTTCAAACTTCCATATCTCACGAACGGATTGACGAACTCGAGAATTTCCTATTGCATCTGAATGCAGAAACTCGCCCGATTACAACGGTATGTGTATTTTTGCCCTAGGCCATAGTAGTTGTTGGTTTCGAGTATCAGACCAGCGAAAATTTTGATGGTTTCTCATGCATTCCTTAACTTCAAACTTCCATATCTCGCGAACGGATTGACGAACTCGAGAATTTCCTATTGCACCTGACAGCAGAAACTCGCCCGATTACAACGGTGTGTGTACTTTTCCCCTAGGCCATTCCAGTCGTTGGTTTCGAGTATCAGACTTGCGAAAATTTTGATGGTTTCTCAACCATTTATTAACTTCAAAATCCCATATCTCGCGAACGGATTGACGAACTCGAGAAATTCCTGTTGCATGTGAAAGTAGAAAGTCGCCGGATTTCAACGGTATGTGTACTTTTCCCCTAGGTCATTCCAGTTGTTGGTTTCGAGTATCAGACCAGCGAAAATTTTGATGGTTTCTCATGCATTCCTTAACTTCAAACTTTCATATCTCGCGAACGGATAGACGAACTCGAGAATTTCCTATTGCATCTGACAGCAGAAACTCGCCCGATTACAATGGTATGTGTATTTTTGCCCTAGGCCATAGTAGTTGTTGGTTTCGAGTATCAGACCAGCGAAAATTTTGATGGTTTCTCATGCATTCCTTAACTTCAAACTTTCATATCTCGCGAACGGATAGACGAACTCGAGAATTTCCAATTGCATCTGACAGCAGAAACTCGCCCGATTACAATGGTATGTGTATTTTTCCCCTAGGCATTTGCAGTTATTGGTTTCGAGTATCAGACTTGCGAAAATTTTGATGGTTTCTCAACCATTTATTAACTTGAAAATCCCATATCTCGCGAACGGATTGACGAACTCGAGAATTTCCTATTGCATCTGACAGCAGAAACTCGCCCGATTACAACGGTGTGTGCACTTTTCCCCTAGGCCATTCCAGTCGTTGGTTTCGGGTATCAGACCAGCGAAAATTTTGATGGTTTCCCAAGCATTCCTTAACTTCAAACTTCCATATCTCGCGAACGGATTGACGAACTTGAGAATTTCCTATTGCATCTGAATGCAGAAACTCGCCCGATTACAACGGTGTGTGGACTTTTCCCCTAGGCCATTCCAGTTGTTGGTTTCGAGTATCAGACCAGCGAAAATTTTGATGGTTTCTCAAGCATTCCTTAACTTCAAACTTCCATATCTCGCGAACGGATTGACGAACTCGAGAATTTCCTATTGCATCTGAATGCAGAAACTCGCCCGATTACAACGGTATGTGTATTTTTGCCCTAGGCCATAGTAGTTGTTGGTTTCGAGTATCAGACCAGCGAAAATTTTGATGGTTTCTCATGCATTCCTTAACTTCAAACTTTCATATCTCGCGAACGGATAGACGAACTAGAGAATTTCCTATTGCATCTGACAGCAGAAACTCGCCCGATTACAATGGTATGTGTATTTTTCCCCTAGGCATTTGTAGTTATTGGTTTCGAGTATCAGACTTGCGAAAATTTTGATGGTTTCTCAACCATTTATTAACTTCAAAATCCCATATCTCGCGAACGGATTGACGAACTCGAGAAATTCCTGTTGCATGTGAAAGTAGAAAGTCGCCGGATTTCAACGGTATGTGTACTTTTCCCCTAGGTCATTCCAGTTGTTGGTTTCGAGTATCAGACCAGCGAAAATTTTGATGGTTTCTCATGCATTCCTTAACTTCAAACTTTCATATCTCGCGAACGGATAGACGAACTCGAGAATTTCCTATTGCATCTGACAGCAGAAACTCGCCCGATTACAATGGTATGTGTATTTTTGCCCTAGGCCATAGTAGTTGTTGGTTTCGAGTATCAGACCAGCGAAAATTTTGATGGTTTCCCAAGCATTCCTTAACTTCAAACTTCCATATCTCGCGAACGGATTGACGAACTCGAGAATTTCCTATTGCATCTGAATGCAGAAACTCGCCCGATTACAACGGTATGTGTATTTTTGCCCTAGGCCATAGTAGTTGTTGGTTTCGAGTATCAGACCAGCGAAAATTTTGATGGTTTCTCATGCATTCCTTAACTTCAAACTTTCATATCTCGCGAACGGATAGACGAACTCGAGAATTTCCAATTGCATCTGACAGCAGAAACTCGCCCGATTACAATGGTATGTGTATTTTTCCCCTAGGCATTTGCAGTTATTGGTTTCGAGTATCAGACTTGCGAAAATTTTGATGGTTTCTCAACCATTTATTAACTTGAAAATCCCATATCTCGCGAACGGATTGACGAACTCGAGAATTTCCTATTGCATCTGACAGCAGAAACTCGCCCGATTACAACGGTGTGTGCACTTTTCCCCTAGGCCATTCCAGTCGTTGGTTTCGGGTATCAGACCAGCGAAAATTTTGATGGTTTCCCAAGCATTCCTTAACTTCAAACTTCCATATCTCGCGAACGGATTGACGAACTTGAGAATTTCCTATTGCATCTGAATGCAGAAACTCGCCCGATTACAACGGTGTGTGGACTTTTCCCCTAGGCCGTTCCAGTTGTTGGTTTCGAGTATCAGACCAGCGAAAATTTTGATGGTTTCTCAAGCATTCCTTAACTTCAAACTTCCATATCTCGCGAACGGATTGACGAACTCGAGAATTTCCTATTGCATCTGAATGCAGAAACTCGCCCGATTACAACGGTATGTGTATTTTTGCCCTAGGCCATAGTAGTTGTTGGTTTCGAGTATCAGACCAGCGAAAATTTTGATGGTTTCTCATGCATTCCTTAACTTCAAACTTTCATATCTCGCGAACGGATAGACGAACTAGAGAATTTCCTATTGCATCTGACAGCAGAAACTCGCCCGATTACAATGGTATGTGTATTTTTCCCCTAGGCATTTGTAGTTATTGGTTTCGAGTATCAGACTTGCGAAAATTTTGATGGTTTCTCAACCATTTATTAACTTCAAAATCCCATATCTCGCGAACGGATTGACGAACTCGAGAAATTCCTGTTGCATGTGAAAGTAGAAAGTCGCCGGATTTCAACGGTATGTGTACTTTTCCCCTAGGTCATTCCAGTTGTTGGTTTCGAGTATCAGACCAGCGAAAATTTTGATGGTTTCTCATGCATTCCTTAACTTCAAACTTTCATATCTCGCGAACGGATAGACGAACTCGAGAATTTCCTATTGCATCTGACAGCAGAAACTCGCCCGATTACAATGGTATGTGTATTTTTGCCCTAGGCCATAGTAGTTGTTGGTTTCGAGTATCAGACCAGCGAAAATTTTGATGGTTTCCCAAGCATTCCTTAACTTCAAACTTCCATATCTCGCGAACGGATTGACGAACTCGAGAATTTCCTATTGCATCTGAATGCAGAAACTCGCCCGATTACAACGGTATGTGTATTTTTGCCCTAGGCCATAGTAGTTGTTGGTTTCGAGTATCAGACCAGCGAAAATTTTGATGGTTTCTCATGCATTCCTTAACTTCAAACTTTCATATCTCGCGAACGGATAGACGAACTCGAGAATTTCCAATTGCATCTGACAGCAGAAACTCGCCCGATTACAATGGTATGTGTATTTTTCCCCTAGGCATTTGCAGTTATTGGTTTCGAGTATCAGACTTGCGAAAATTTTGATGGTTTCTCAACCATTTATTAACTTGAAAATCCCATATCTCGCGAACGGATTGACGAACTCGAGAATTTCCTATTGCATCTGACAGCAGAAACTCGCCCGATTACAACGGTATGTGTGTTTTTGCCCTAGGCCATAGTAGTTGTTGGTTTCGAGTATCAGACCAGCGAAAATTTTGATGGTTTCTCATGCATTCCTTAACTTCAAACTTTCATATCTCGCGAACGGATAGACGAACTCGAGAATTTCCTATTGCATCTGACAGCAGAAACTCGCCCGATTACAATGGTATGTGTATTTTCCCCTAGGCATTTGTAGTTATTGGTTTCGAGTATCAGACTTGCGAAAATTTTGATGGTTTCTCATGCATTCCTTAACTTCAAATTTCCATATCCCGCGAACGGATGGACGAACTCGAGAAATTCCGGTTGCATGTGAAAGTAGAAAGTCGCCCGATTTCAACGGTATGTGTATCTTTCCCCTAGGCCTTTGTAGTTATTGGTTTCGAGTATCAGACTTGCGAAAATTTTGATGGTTTCTCATGCATTCCTTAACTTCAAACTTCCATATCCCGCGAACGGATGGACGAACTCGAGAAATTCCGGTTCCATGTGAAAGTAGAAAGTCGCCCGATTACAACGGTATGTGTATTTTTCCCCTAGGCCTTTGAAGTTATTGGTTTCGAGTATCAGACTTGCGAAAATTTTGATGGTTTCTCAACCATTCCTTATTTTCACACTTCCATATCTCGCGAACGGATTGACGAACTCGAGAATTTCCTATTACATCTGAAAGCAGAAACTCGTCCGATTACAACGGTGTGTGTACTTTTCCCCTAGGCCATTCCAGTTGTTGGTTTCGAGTATCAGACCAGCGAAAATTTTGATGGTTTCCCAAGCATTCCTTAACTTCAAACTTCCATATCTCGCGAACGGATTGACGAACTTGAGAATTTCCTATTGCATCTGAATACAGAAACTCGCCCGATTACAACGGTATGTGTGTTTTTGCCCTAGGCCATAGTAGTTGTTGGTTTCGAGTATCAGACCAGCGAAAATTTTGATGGTTTCCCAAGCATTCCGTAACTTCAAACTTCCATATCTCGCGATCGAATTGACGAACTTGAGAATTTCTTATTGCATCTGAATGCAGAAACTCGCCCGATTACAACGGTGTGTGTACTTTTCCCCTAGGCCATTCCAGTTGTTGGTTTCGAGTATCAGACCAGCGAAAATTTTGATGGTTTCTCAAGCATTCGCTAACTTCAAACTTCCATATCTCGCGAACGGATTGACGAACTCGAGAATTTCCTATTGCATCTGAATGCAGAAACTCGCCCGATTACAACGGTATGTGTGTTTTTGCCCTAGGCCATAGTAGTTGTTGGTTTCGAGTATCAGACCAGCGAAAATTTTGATGGTTTCTCATGCATTCCTTAACTTCAAACTTTCATATCTCGCGAACGGATAGACGAACTCGAGAATTTCCTATTGCATCTGACAGCAGAAACTCGCCCGATTACAATGGTATGTGTATTTTCCCCTACGCATTTGTAGTTATTGGTTTCGAGTATCAGACTTGCGAAAATTTTGATGGTTTCTCAACCATTTATTAACTTCAAAATCCCATATCTCGCGAACGGATTGACGAACTCGAGAAATTCCTGTTGTATGTGAAAGTAGAAAGTCGCCGGATTTCAACGGTATGTGTATCTTTCCCCTAGGACTTTGTATTTATTGATTTCGAGTATCAGACCAGCGAAAATTTTGATGGTTTCTCTAGCATTCCTTAACTTCAACCTTCCATATCTCACGAACGGATTGACGAACTCGAGAATTTCCTATTGCATCTGAATGCAGAAACTCGCCCGATTACAACGGTATGTGTATTTTTGCCCTAGGCCATAGTAGTTGTTGGTTTCGAGTATCAGACCAGCGAAAATTTTGATGGTTTCTCATGCATTCCTCAACTTCAAACTTCCATATCTCGCGAACGGATTTACGAACTCGAGAATTTCCTATTGCATCTGACAGCAGAAACTCGCCCGACTACAACGGTGTGTGTACTTTTCCCCTAGGCCATTCCGGTCGTTGGTTTCGAGTATCAGACCAGCGAAAATTTTGATGGTTTCCCAAGCATTCCTTAACTTCAAACTTCCATATCTCGCGAACGGATTGACGAACTTGAGAATTTCCTATTGCATCTGAATGCAGAAACTCGCCCGGTTACAACGGTGTGTGTACTTTTCCCCTAGGCCATTCCAGTTGTTGGTTTCGAGTATCAGACCAGCGAAAATTTTGATGGTTTCTCAAGCATACCTTAACTTCAAACTTCCATATCTCGCGAACGGATTGACGAACACGAGAATTTCCTATTGCATCTGAATGCAGAGACTCGCCCGATTACAACGGTATGTGTATTTTTGCCCTAGGCCATAGTAGTTGTTGGTTTCGAGTATCAGACCAGCGAAAATTTTGATGGTTTCTCATGCATTCCTTAACTTCAAACTTTCATATCTCGCGAACGGATAGACGAACTCGAGAATTTCCTATTGCATCTGACAGCAGAAACTCGCCCGATTACAATGGTATGTGTATTTTTCCCCTAGGCATTTGTAGTTATTGGTTTCGAGTATCAGACTTGCGAAAATTTTGATGGTTTCTCAACCATTTATTAACTTCAAAATCCCATATCTCGCGAACGGATTGACGAACTCGAGAAATTCCTGTTGCATGTGAAAGTAGAAAGTCGCCGGATTTCAACGGTATGTGTATCTTTCCCCTAGGCCTTTGTAGTTATTGGTTTCGAGTATCAGACTTGCGAAAATTTTGATGGTTTCTCATGCATTCCTTAACTTCAAACTTCCATATCCCGCGAACGGATGGACGAACTCGAGAAATTCCGGTTGCATGTGAAAGTAGAAAGTCGCCCGATTACAACGGTATGTGTATTTTTCCCCTAGGCCTTTGAAGTTATTGGTTTCGAGTATCAGACTTGCGAAAATTTTGATGGTTTCTCAACCATTCCTTATTTTCACACTTCCATATCTCGCGAACGGATTGACGAACTCGAGAATTTCCTATTACATCTGAAAGCAGAAACTCGCCCGATTACAACGGTGTGTGTACTTTTCCCCTAGGCCATTCCAGTTGTTGGTTTCGAGTATCAGACCAGCGAAAATTTTGATGGTTTCCCAAGCATTCCTTAACTTCAAACTTCCATATCTCGCGAACGGATTGACGAACTTGAAAATTTCCTATTGCATCTGAATGCAGAAACTCGCCCGATTACAACGGTATGTGTATTTTTGCCCTAGGCCATAGTAGTTTTTGGTTTCGAGTATCAGACCAGCGAAAATTTTGATGGTTTCCCAAGCATTCCTTAACTTCAAACTTCCATATCTCGCGAACGGATTGACGAACTTGAGAATTTCCTATTGCATCTGAATGCAGAAACTCGCCCGATTACAACGGTGTGTGTACTTTTCCCGTAGGCCATTCCAGTTGTTGGTTTCGAGTATCAGACCAGCGAAAATTTTGATGGTTTCTCAAGCATTCCCTAACTTCAAACTTCCATATCTCGCGAACGGATTGACGAACTCGAGAATTTCCTATTGCATCTGAATGCAGAAACTCGCCCGATTACAACGGTATGTGTGTTTTTGCCCTAGGCCATAGTAGTTGTTGGTTTCGAGTATCAGACCAGCGAAAATTTTGATGGTTTCTCATGCATTCCTTAACTTCAAACTTTCATATCTCGCGAACGGATAGACGAACTCGAGAATTTCCTATTGCATCTGACAGCAGAAACTCGCCCGATTACAATGGTATGTGTATTTTCCCCTAGGCATTTGTAGTTATTGGTTTCGAGTATCAGACTTGCGAAAATTTTGATGGTTTCTCATGCATTCCTTAACTTCAAATTTCCATATCCCGCGAACGGATGGACGAACTCGAGAAATTCCGGTTGCATGTGAAAGTAGAAAGTCGCCCGATTTCAACGGTATGTGTATCTTTCCCCTAGGCCTTTGTAGTTATTGGTTTCGAGTATCAGACTTGCGAAAATTTTGATGGTTTCTCATGCATTCCTTAACTTCAAACTTCCATATCCCGCGAACGGATGGACGAACTCGAGAAATTCCGGTTCCATGTGAAAGTAGAAAGTCGCCCGATTACAACGGTATGTGTATTTTTCCCCTAGGCCTTTGAAGTTATTGGTTTCGAGTATCAGACTTGCGAAAATTTTGATGGTTTCTCAACCATTCCTTATTTTCACACTTCCATATCTCGCGAACGGATTGACGAACTCGAGAATTTCCTATTACATCTGAAAGCAGAAACTCGTCCGATTACAACGGTGTGTGTACTTTTCCCCTAGGCCATTCCAGTTGTTGGTTTCGAGTATCAGACCAGCGAAAATTTTGATGGTTTCCCAAGCATTCCTTAACTTCAAACTTCCATATCTCGCGAACGGATTGACGAACTTGAGAATTTCCTATTGCATCTGAATGCAGAAACTCGCCCGATTACAACGGTATGTGTGTTTTTGCCCTAGGCCATAGTAGTTGTTGGTTTCGAGTATCAGACCAGCGAAAATTTTGATGGTTTCCCAAGCATTCCGTAACTTCAAACTTCCATATCTCGCGATCGAATTGACGAACTTGAGAATTTCTTATTGCATCTGAATGCAGAAACTCGCCCGATTACAACGGTGTGTGTACTTTTCCCCTAGGCCATTCCAGTTGTTGGTTTCGAGTATCAGACCAGCGAAAATTTTGATGGTTTCTCAAGCATTCGCTAACTTCAAACTTCCATATCTCGCGAACGGATTGACGAACTCGAGAATTTCCTATTGCATCTGAATGCAGAAACTCGCCCGATTACAACGGTATGTGTGTTTTTGCCCTAGGCCATAGTAGTTGTTGGTTTCGAGTATCAGACCAGCGAAAATTTTGATGGTTTCTCATGCATTCCTTAACTTCAAACTTTCATATCTCGCGAACGGATAGACGAACTCGAGAATTTCCTATTGCATCTGACAGCAGAGACTCGCCCGATTACAATGGTATGTGTATTTTCCCCTACGCATTTGTAGTTATTGGTTTCGAGTATCAGACTTGCGAAAATTTTGATGGTTTCTCAACCATTTATTAACTTCAAAATCCCATATCTCGCGAACGGATTGACGAACTCGAGAAATTCCTGTTGTATGTGAAAGTAGAAAGTCGCCGGATTTCAACGGTATGTGTATCTTTCCCCTAGGCCTTTGTATTTATTGATTTCGAGTATCAGACCAGCGAAAATTTTGATGGTTTCTCTAGCATTCCTTAACTTCAACCTTCCATATCTCACGAACGGATTGACGAACTCGTGAATTTCCTATTGCATCTGAATGCAGAAACTCGCCCGATTACAACGGTATGTGTATTTTTGCCCTAGGCCATAGTAGTTGTTGGTTTCGAGTATCAGACCAGCGAAAATTTTGATGGTTTCTCATGCATTCCTCAACTTCAAACTTCCATATCTCGCGAACGGATTTACGAACTCGAGAATTTCCTATTGCATCTGACAGCAGAAACTCGCCCGACTACAACGGTGTGTGTACTTTTCCCCTAGGCCATTCCGGTCGTTGGTTTCGAGTATCAGACCAGCGAAAATTTTGATGGTTTCCCAAGCATTCCTTAACTTCAAACTTCCATATCTCGCGAACGGATTGACGAACTTGAGAATTTCCTATTGCATCTGAATGCAGAAACTCGCCCGGTTACAACGGTGTGTGTACTTTTCCCCTAGGCCATTCCAGTTGTTGGTTTCGAGTATCAGACCAGCGAAAATTTTGATGGTTTCTCAAGCATACCTTAACTTCAAACTTCCATATCTCGCGAACGGATTGACGAACACGAGAATTTCCTATTGCATCTGAATGCAGAGACTCGCCCGATTACAACGGTATGTGTATTTTTGCCCTAGGCCATAGTAGTTGTTGGTTTCGAGTATCAGACCAGCGAAAATTTTGATGGTTTCTCATGCATTCCTTAACTTCAAACTTTCATATCTCGCGAACGGATAGACGAACTCGAGAATTTCCTATTGCATCTGACAGCAGAAACTCGCCCGATTACAATGGTATGTGTATTTTTCCCCTAGGCATTTGTAGTTATTGGTTTCGAGTATCAGACTTGCGAAAATTTTGATGGTTTCTCAACCATTTATTAACTTCAAAATCCCATATCTCGCGAACGGATTGACGAACTCGAGAAATTCCTGTTGCATGTGAAAGTAGAAAGTCGCCGGATTTCAACGGTATGTGTATCTTTCCCCTAGGCCTTTGTAGTTATTGGTTTCGAGTATCAGACTTGCGAAAATTTTGATGGTTTCTCATGCATTCCTTAACTTCAAACTTCCATATCCCGCGAACGGATGGACGAACTCGAGAAATTCCGGTTGCATGTGAAAGTAGAAAGTCGCCCGATTACAACGGTATGTGTATTTTTCCCCTAGGCCTTTGAAGTTATTGGTTTCGAGTATCAGACTTGCGAAAATTTTGATGGTTTCTCAACCATTCCTTATTTTCACACTTCCATATCTCGCGAACGGATTGACGAACTCGAGAATTTCCTATTACATCTGAAAGCAGAAACTCGCCCGATTACAACGGTGTGTGTACTTTTCCCCTAGGCCATTCCAGTTGTTGGTTTCGAGTATCAGACCAGCGAAAATTTTGATGGTTTCCCAAGCATTCCTTAACTTCAAACTTCCATATCTCGCGAACGGATTGACGAACTTGAAAATTTCCTATTGCATCTGAATGCAGAAACTCGCCCGATTACAACGGTATGTGTATTTTTGCCCTAGGCCATAGTAGTTTTTGGTTTCGAGTATCAGACCAGCGAAAATTTTGATGGTTTCCCAAGCATTCCTTAACTTCAAACTTCCATATCTCGCGAACGGATTGACGAACTTGAGAATTTCCTATTGCATCTGAATGCAGAAACTCGCCCGATTACAACGGTGTGTGTACTTTTCCCCTAGGCCATTCCAGTTGTTGGTTTCGAGTATCAGACCAGCGAAAATTTTGATGGTTTCTCAAGCATTCCCTAACTTCAAACTTCCATATCTCGCGAACGGATTGACGAACTCGAGAATTTCCTATTGCATCTGAATGCAGAAACTCGCCCGATTACAACGGTATGTGTGTTTTTGCCCTAGGCCATAGTAGTTGTTGGTTTCGAGTATCAGACCAGCGAAAATTTTGATGGTTTCTCATGCATTCCTTAACTTCAAACTTTCATATCTCGCGAACGGATAGACGAACTCGAGAATTTCCTATTGCATCTGACAGCAGAAACTCGCCCGATTACAATGGTATGTGTATTTTCCCCTAGGCATTTGTAGTTATTGGTTTCGAGTATCAGACTTGCGAAAATTTTGACGGTTTCTCAACCATTTATTAACTTCAAAATCCCATATCTCGCGAACGGATTGACGAACTCGAGAAATTCCTGTTGTATGTGAAAGTAGAAAGTCGCCGGATTTCAACGGTATGTGTATCTTTCCCCTAGGCCTTTGTAGTTATTGGTTTCGAGTATCAGACTTGCGAAAATTTTGATGGTTTCTCATGCATTCCTTAACATCAAACTTCCATACCCCGCGAACGGATGGACGAACTCGAGAAATTCCGGTTGCATGTGAAAGTAGAAAGTCGCCCGATTACAACGGTATGTGTATTTTTCCCCTAGGCCTTTGAAGTTATTGGTTTCGAGTATCAGACTTGCGAAAATTTTGATGGTTTCTCAACCATTCCTTATTTTCACACTTCCATATCTCGCGAACGGATTGACGAACTCGAGAATTTCCTATTACATCTGAAAGCAGAAACTCGCCCGATTACAACGGTGTGTGTACTTTTCCCCTAGGCCATTCCAGTTGTTGGTTTCGAGTATCAGACCAGCGAAAATTTTGATGGTTTCCCAAGCATTCCTTAACTTCAAACTTCCATATCTCGCGAACGGATTGACGAACTTGAGAATTTCCTATTGCATCTGAATGCAGAAAGTCGCCCGATTACAACGGTGTGTGTACTTTTCCCCTAGGCCATTCCAGTTGTTGGTTTCGAGTATCAGACCAGCGAAAATTTTGATGGTTTCTCAAGCATTCCTTAACTTCAAACTTCCATATCTCGCGAACGGATTGACGAACTCGAGAATTTCCTATTGCATCTGAATGCAGAAACTCGCCCGATTACAACGGTGTGTGTACTTTTCCCCTAGGCCATTCCAGTTGTTGGTTTCGAGTATCAGACTTGCGAAAATTTTGATGGTTTCTCAACCATTCCTTATTTTCACACTTCCATATCTCGCGAACGGATTGACGAACTCGAGAATTTCCTATTACATCTGAAAGCAGAAACTCGCCCGATTACAACGGTGTGTGTACTTTTCCCCTAGGCCATTCCAGTTGTTGGTTTCGAGTATCAGACCAGCGAAAATTTTGATGGTTTCCCAACCATTCCTTATTTTCACACTTCCATATCTCGCGAACGGATTGACGAACTCGAGAATTTCCTATTACATCTGAAAGCAGAAACTCGCCCGATTACAACGGTGTGTGTACTTTTCCCCTAGGCCATTCCAGTTGTTGGTTTCGAGTATCAGACCAGCGAAAATTTTGATGGTTTCCCAAGCATTCCTTAACTTCAAACTTCCATATCTCGCGAACGGATTGACGAACTTGAGAATTTCCTATTGCATCTGAATGCAGAAAGTCGCCCGATTACAACGGTGTGTGTACTTTTCCCCTAGGCCATTCCAGTTGTTGGTTTCGAGTATCAGACCAGCGAAAATTTTGATGGTTTCTCAAGCATTCCTTAACTTCAAACTTCCATATCTCGCGAACGGATTGACGAACTCGAGAATTTCCTATTGCATCTGAATGCAGAAACTCGCCCGATTACAACGGTATGTATATTTTTGCCCTAGGCCATAGTAGTTGTTGGTTTCGAGTATCAGACCAGCGAAAATTTTGATGGTTTCCCAAGCATTCCTTAACTTCAAACTTCCATATCTCGCGATCGGATTGTCGAACTTGAGAATTTCTTATTGCATCTGAATGCAGAAACTCGCCCGATTACAACGGTGTGTGTACTTTTCCCCTAGGCCATTCCAGTTGTTGGTTTCGAGTATCAGACCAGCGAAAATTTTGATGGTTTCTCAAGCATTCCTTAACTTCAAACTTCCATATCTCGCGAACGGATTGACGAACTCGAGAATTTCCTATTGCATCTGAATGCAGAAACTCGCCCGATTACAACGGTATGTGTATTTTTGCCCTAGGCCATAGTAGTTGTTGGTTTCGAGTATCAGACCAGCGAAAATTTTGATGGTTTCTCATGCATTCCTTAACTTCAAACTTTCATATCTCGCGAACGGATTGACGAACTCGAGAATTCCCTATTGCATCTGACAGCAGAAACTCGCCCGATTACAATGGTATGTGTATTTTTCCCCTAGGCATTTGTAGTTATTGGTTTCGAGTATCAGACTTGCGAAAATTTTGATGGTTTCTCAACCATTTATTAACTTCAAAATCCCATATCTCGCGAACGGATTGACGAACTCGAGAAATTCCTGTTGCATGTGAAAGTAGAAAGTCGCCCGATTTCAACGGTATGTGTATCTTTCCCCTAGGCCTTTGTAGTTATTGGTTTCGAGTATCAGACTTGCGAAAATTTTGATGGTTTCTCATGCATTCCTTAACTTCAAACTTCCATATCCCGCGAACGGATGGACGAACTCGAGAAATTCCGGTTGCATGTGAAAGTAGAAAGTCGCCCGATTACAACGGTATGTGTATTTTTCCCCTAGGCCTTTGAAGTTATTGGTTTCGAGTATCAGACTTGCGAAAATTTTGATGGTTTCTCAACCATTCCTTATTTTCACACTTCCATATCTCGCGAACAGATTGACGAACTCGAGAATTTCCTATTACATCTGAAAGCAGAAACTCGCCCGATTACAACGGTGTGTGTACTTTTCCCCTAGGCCATTCCAGTTGTTGGTTTCGAGTATCAGACCAGCGAAAATTTTGATGGTTTCCCAAGCATTCCTTAACTTCAAACTTCCATATCTCGCGAACGGATTGACGAACTTGAGAATTTCCTATTGCATCTGAATGCAGAAACTCGCCCGATTACAACGGTGTGTGTACTTTTCCCCTAGGCCATTCCAGTTGTTGGTTTCGAGTATCAGACCAGCGAAAATTTTGATGGTTTCTCAAGCATTCCTTAACTTCAAACTTCCATATCTCGCGAACGGATTGACGAACTCGAGAATTTCCTATTGCATCTGAATGCAGAAACTCGCCCGATTACAACGGTATGTATATTTTTGCCCTAGGCCATAGTAGTTGTTGGTTTCGAGTATCAGACCAGCGAAAATTTTGATGGTTTCCCAAGCATTCCTTAACTTCAAACTTCCATATCTCGCGATCGGATTGACGAACTTGAGAATTTCTTATTGCATCTGAATGCAGAAACTCGCCCGATTACAACGGTGTGTGTACTTTTCCCCTAGGCCATTCCAGTTGTTGGTTTCGAGTATCAGACCAGCGAAAATTTTGATGGTTTCTCAAGCATTCCTTAACTTCAAACTTCCATATCTCGCGAACGGATTGACGAACTCGAGAATTTCCTATTGCACCTGACAGCAGAAACTCGCCCGATTACAACGGTATGTGTATTTTTGCCCTAGGCCATAGTAGTTGTTGGTTTCGAATATCAGAGCAGCGAAAATTTTGATGGTTTCTCATGCATTCCTTAACTTCAAACTTCCATATCTCGCGAACGGATTGACGAACTCGAGAATTTCCTATTGCACCTGACAGCAGAAACTCGCCCGATTACAACGGTGTGTGTACTTTTCCCCTAGGCCATTCCAGTCGTTGGTTTCGAGTATCAGACCAGCGAAAATTTTGATGGTTTCCCAAGCATTCCTTAACTTCAAACTTCCATATCTCGCGAACGGATTGATGAACTTGAGAATTTCCTGTTGCATCTGAATGCAGAAACTCGCCCGATTACAACGGTGTGTGTACTTTTCCCCTAGGCCATTCCAGTTGTTGGTTTCGAGTATCAGACCAGCGAAAATTTTGATGGTTTCTCAAGCATTCCCTAACTTCAAACTTCCATATCTCGCGAACGGATTGACGAACTCGAGAATTTCCTATTGCATCTGAATGCAGAAACTCGCCCGATTACAACGGTATGTGTATTTTTGCCCTAGGCCATAGTAGTTGTTGGTTTCGAGTATCAGACCAGCGAAAATTTTGATGGTTTCTCATGCATTCCTTAACTTCAAACTTCCATATCCCGCGACCGGATGGACGAACTCGAGAAATTCCGGTTGCATGTGAAAGTAGAAAGTCGCCCGATTACAACGGTATGTGTATTTTTCCCCTAGGCATTTGTAGTTATTGGTTTCGAGTATCAGAATTGCGAAAATTTTGATGGTTTCTCAACCATTCCTTATTTTCACACTTCCATATCTCGCGAACGGATTGACGAACTCGAGAATTTCCTATTACATCTGAAAGCAGAAACTCGCCCGATTACAACGGTGTGTGTACTTTTCCCCTAGGCCATTCCAGTTGTTGGTTTCGAGTATCAGACCAGCGAAAATTTTGATGGTTTCCCAAGCATTCCTTAACTTCAAACTTCCATATCTCGCGAACGGATTGACGAACTTGAGAATTTCCTATTGCATCTGAATGCAGAAACTCGCCCGATTACAACGGTGTGTGTACTTTTCCCCTAGGCCATTCCAGTTGTTGGTTTCGAGTATCAGACCAGCGAAAATTTTGATGGTTTCTCAAGCATTCCTTAACTTCAAACTTCCATATCTCGCGAACGGATTGACGAACTCGAGAATTTCCTATTGCATCTGAATGCAGAAACTCGCCCGATTACAACGGTATGTATATTTTTGCCCTAGGCCGTAGTAGTTGTTGGTTTCGAGTATCAGACCAGCGAAAATTTTGATGGTTTCCCAAGCATTCCTTAACTTCAAACTTCCATATCTCACGATCGGATTGACGAACTTGAGAATTTCTTATTGCATCTGAATGCAGAAACTCGCCCGATTACAACGGTGTGTGTACTTTTCCCCTAGGCCATTCCAGTCGTTGGTTTCGAGTATCAGACCAGCGAAAATTTTGATGGTTTCCCAAGCATTCCTTAACTTCAAACTTCCATATCTCGCGAACGGATTGATGAACTTGAGAATTTCCTATTGCATCTGAATGCAGAAACTCGCCCGATTACAACGGTGTGTGTACTTTTCCCCTAGGCCATTCCAGTTGTTGGTTTCGAGTATCAGACCAGCGAAAATTTTGATGGTTTCTCAAGCATTCCCTAACTTCAAACTTCCATATCTCGCTAACGGATTGACGAACTCGAGAATTTCCTATTGCATCTGAATGCAGAAACTCGCCCGATTACAACGGTATGTGTGTTTTTGCCCTAGGCCATAGTAGTTGTTGGTTTCGAGTATCAGACCAGCGAAAATTTTGATGGTTTCTCATGCATTCCTTAACTTCAAACTTTCATATCTCGCGAACGGATAGACGAACTCGAGAATTTCCTATTGCATCTGACAGCAGAAACTCGCCCGATTACAATGGTATGTGTATTTTCCCCTAGGCATTTGTAGTTATTGGTTTCGAGTATCAGACTTGCGAAAATTTTGATGGTTTCTCATGCATTCCTTAACTTCAAATTTCCATATCCCGCGAACGGATGGACGAACTCGAGAAATTCCGGTTGCATGTGAAAGTAGAAAGTCGCCCGATTTCAACGGTATGTGTATCTTTCCCCTAGGCCTTTGTAGTTATTGGTTTCGAGTATCAGACTTGCGAAAATTTTGATGGTTTCTCATGCATTCCTTAACTTCAAACTTCCATATCCCGCGAACGGATGGACGAACTCGAGAAATTCCGGTTCTATGTGAAAGTAGAAAGTCGCCCGATTACAACGGTATGTGTATTTTTCCCCTAGGCCTTTGAAGTTATTGGTTTCGAGTATCAGACTTGCGAAAATTTTGATGGTTTCTCAACCATTCCTTATTTTCACACTTCCATATCTCGCGAACGGATTGACGAACTCGAGAATTTCCTATTACATCTGAAAGCAGAAACTCGTCCGATTACAACGGTGTGTGTACTTTTCCCCTAGGCCATTCCAGTTGTTGGTTTCGAGTATCAGACCAGCGAAAATTTTGATGGTTTCCCAAGCATTCCTTAACTTCAAACTTCCATATCTCGCGAACGGATTGACGAACTTGAGAATTTCCTATTGCATCTGAATGCAGAAACTCGCCCGATTACAACGGTATGTGTGTTTTTGCCCTAGGCCATAGTAGTTGTTGGTTTCGAGTATCAGACCAGCGAAAATTTTGATGGTTTCCCAAGCATTCCGTAACTTCAAACTTCCATATCTCGCGATCGAATTGACGAACTTGAGAATTTCTTATTGCATCTGAATGCAGAAACTCGCCCGATTACAACGGTGTGTGTACTTTTCCCCTAGGCCATTCCAGTTGTTGGTTTCGAGTATCAGACCAGCGAAAATTTTGATGGTTTCTCAAGCATTCCCTAACTTCAAACTTCCATATCTCGCGAACGGATTGACGAACTCGAGAATTTCCTATTGCATCTGAATGCAGAAACTCGCCCGATTACAACGGTATGTGTGTTTTTGCCCTAGGCCATAGTAGTTGTTGGTTTCGAGTATCAGACCAGCGAAAATTTTGATGGTTTCTCATGCATTCCTTAACTTCAAACTTTCATATCTCGCGAACGGATAGACGAACTCGAGAATTTCCTATTGCATCTGACAGCAGAAACTCGCCCGATTACAATGGTATGTGTATTTTCCCCTACGCATTTGTAGTTATTGGTTTCGAGTATCAGACTTGCGAAAATTTTGATGGTTTCTCAACCATTTATTAACTTCAAAATCCCATATCTCGCGAACGGATTGACGAACTCGAGAAATTCCTGTTGTATGTGAAAGTAGAAAGTCGCCGGATTTCAACGGTATGTGTATCTTTCCCCTAGGCCTTTGTATTTATTGATTTCGAGTATCAGACCAGCGAAAATTTTGATGGTTTCTCTAGCATTCCTTAACTTCAACCTTCCATATCTCACGAACGGATTGACGAACTCGAGAATTTCCTATTGCATCTGAATGCAGAAACTCGCCCGATTACAACGGTATGTGTATTTTTGCCCTAGGCCATAGTAGTTGTTGGTTTCGAGTATCAGACCAGCGAAAATTTTGATGGTTTCTCATGCATTCCTCAACTTCAAACTTCCATATCTCGCGAACGGATTTACGAACTCGAGAATTTCCTATTGCATCTGACAGCAGAAACTCGCCCGATTACAACGGTGTGTGTACTTTTCCCCTGGGCCATTCCGGTCGTTGGTTTCGAGTATCAGACCAGCGAAAATTTTGATGGTTTCCCAAGCATTCCTTAACTTCAAACTTCCATATCTCGCGAACGGATTGACGAACTTGAGAATTTCCTATTGCATCTGAATGCAGAAACTCGCCCGGTTACAACGGTGTGTGTACTTTTCCCCTAGGCCATTCCAGTTGTTGGTTTCGAGTATCAGACCAGCGAAAATTTTGATGGTTTCTCAAGCATACCTTAACTTCAAACTTCCATATCTCGCGAACGGATTGACGAACACGAGAATTTCCTATTGCATCTGAATGCAGAAACTCGCCCGATTACAACGGTATGTGTATTTTTGCCCTAGGCCATAGTAGTTGTTGGTTTCGAGTATCAGACCAGCGAAAATTTTGATGGTTTCTCATGCATTCCTTAACTTCAAACTTTCATATCTCGCGAACGGATAGACGAACTCGAGAATTTCCTATTGCATCTGACAGCAGAAACTCGCCCGATTACAATGGTATGTGTATTTTTCCCCTAGGCATTTGTAGTTATTGGTTTCGAGTATCAGACTTGCGAAAATTTTGATGGTTTCTCAACCATTTATTAACTTCAAAATCCCATATCTCGCGAACGGATTGACGAACTCGAGAAATTCCTGTTGCATGTGAAAGTAGAAAGTCGCCGGATTTCAACGGTATGTGTATCTTTCCCCTAGGCCTTTGTAGTTATTGGTTTCGAGTATCAGACTTGCGAAAATTTTGATGGTTTCTCATGCATTCCTTAACATCAAACTTCCATACCCCGCGAACGGATGGACGAACTCGAGAAATTCCGGTTGCATGTGAAAGTAGAAAGTCGCCCGATTACAACGGTATGTGTATTTTTCCCCTAGGCCTTTGAAGTTATTGGTTTCGAGTATCAGACTTGCGAAAATTTTGATGGTTTCTCAACCATTCCTTATTTTCACACTTCCATATCTCGCGAACGGATTGACGTACTCGAGAATTTCCTATTACATCTGAAAGCAGAAACTCGCCCGATTACAACGGTGTGTGTACTTTTCCCCTAGGCCATTCCAGTTGTTGGTTTCGAGTATCAGACCAGCGAAAATTTTGATGGTTTCCCAAGCATTCCTTAACTTCAAACTTCCATATCTCGCGAACGGATTGACGAACTTGAGAATTTCCTATTGCATCTGAATGCAGAAAGTCGCCCGATTACAACGGTGTGTGTACTTTTCCCCTAGGCCATTCCAGTTGTTGGTTTCGAGTATCAGACCAGCGAAAATTTTGATGGTTTCTCAAGCATTCCTTAACTTCAAACTTCCATATCTCGCGAACGGATTGACGAACTCGAGAATTTCCTATTGCATCTGAATGCAGAAACTCGCCCGATTACAACGGTATGTATATTTTTGCCCTAGGCCATAGTAGTTGTTGGTTTCGAGTATCAGACCAGCGAAAATTTTGATGGTTTCCCAAGCATTCCTTAACTTCAAACTTCCATATCTCGCGATCGGATTGACGAACTTGAGAATTTCTTATTGCATCTGAATGCAGAAACTCGCCCGATTACAACGGTGTGTGTACTTTTCCCCTAGGCCATTCCAGTTGTTGGTTTCGAGTATCAGACCAGCGAAAATTTTGATGGTTTCTCAAGCATTCCTTAACTTCAAACTTCCATATCTCGCGAACGGATTGACGAACTCGAGAATTTCCTATTGCACCTGACAGCAGAAACTCGCCCGATTACAACGGTATGTGTATTTTTGCCCTAGGCCATAGTAGTTGTTGGTTTCGAATATCAGAGCAGCGAAAATTTTGATGGTTTCTCATGCATTCCTTAACTTCAAACTTCCATATCTCGCGAACGGATTGACGAACTCGAGAATTTCCTATTGCACCTGACAGCAGAAACTCGCCCGATTACAACGGTGTGTGTACTTTTCCCCTAGGCCATTCCAGTCGTTGGTTTCGAGTATCAGACCAGCGAAAATTTTGATGGTTTCCCAAGCATTCCTTAACTTCAAACTTCCATATCTCGCGAACGGATTGATGAACTTGAGAATTTCCTATTGCATCTGAATGCAGAAACTCGCCCGATTACAACGGTGTGTGTACTTTTCCCCTAGGCCATTCCAGTTGTTGGTTTCGAGTATCAGACCAGCGAAAATTTTGATGGTTTCTCAAGCATTCCCTAACTTCAAACTTCCATATCTCGCGAACGGATTGACGAACTCGAGAATTTCCTATTGCATCTGAATGCAGAAACTCGCCCGATTACAACGGTATGTGTATTTTTGCCCTAGGCCATCGTAGTTGTTGGTTTCGAGTATCAGACCAGCGAAAATTTTGATGGTTTCTCATGCATTCCTTAACTTCAAACTTCCATATCCCGCGACCGGATGGACGAACTCGAGAAATTCCGGTTACATGTGAAAGTAGAAAGTCGCCCGATTACAACGGTATGTGTATTTTTCCCCTAGGCATTTGTAGTTATTGGTTTCGAGTATCAGACTTGCGAAAATTTTGATGGTTTCTCAACCATTCCTTATTTTCACACTTCCATATCTCGCGAACGGATTGACGAACTCGAGAATTTCCTATTACATCTGAAAGCAGAAACTCGCCCGATTACAACGGTGTGTGTACTTTTCCCCTAGGCCATTCCAGTTGTTGGTTTCGAGTATCAGACCAGCGAAAATTTTGATGGTTTCCCAAGCATTCCTTAACTTCAAACTTCCATATCTCGCGAACGGATTGACGAACTTGAGAATTTCCTATTGCATCTGAATGCAGAAACTCGCCCGATTACAACGGTGTGTGTACTTTTCCCCTAGGCCATTACAGTTGTTGGTTTCGAGTATCAGACCAGCGAAAATTTTGATGGTTTCTCAAGCATTCCTTAACTTCAAACTTCCATATCTCGCGAACGGATTGACGAACTCGAGAATTTCCTATTGCATCTGAATGCAGAAACTCGCCCGATTACAACGGTATGTATATTTTTGCCCTAGGCCATAGTAGTTGTTGGTTTCGAGTATCAGACCAGCGAAAATTTTGATGGTTTCCCAAGCATTCCTTAACTTCAAACTTCCATATCTCACGATCGGATTGACGAACTTGAGAATTTCTTATTGCATCTGAATGCAGAAACTCGCCCGATTACAACGGTGTGTGTACTTTTCCCCTAGGCCATTCCAGTCGTTGGTTTCGAGTATCAGACCAGCGAAAATTTTGATGGTTTCCCAAGCATTCCTTAACTTCAAACTTCCATATCTCGCGAACGGATTGATGAACTTGAGAATTTCCTATTGCATCTGAATGCAGAAACTCGCCCGATTACAACGGTGTGTGTACTTTTCCCCTAGGCCATTCCAGTTGTTGGTTTCGAGTATCAGACCAGCGAAAATTTTGATGGTTTCTCAAGCATTCCCTAACTTCAAACTTCCATATCTCGCGAACGGATTGACGAACTCGAGAATTTCCTATTGCATCTGAATGCAGAAACTCGCCCGATTACAACGGTATGTGTATTTTTGCCCTAGGCCATAGTAGTTGTTGGTTTCGAGTATCAGACCAGCGAAAATTTTGATGGTTTCTCATGCATTCCTTAACTTCAAACTTCCATATCCCGCGACCGGTTGGACGAACTCGAGAAATTCCGGTTGCATGTGAAAGTAGAAAGTCGCCCGATTACAACGGTATGTGTATTTTTCCCCTAGGCATTTGTAGTTATTGGTTTCGAGTATCAGACTTGCGAAAACTTTGATGGCTTCTCAACCATTTATTAACTTCAAAATCCCATATCTCGCGAACGGATTGACGAACTCGAGAAATTCCTGTTGCATGTGAAAGTAGAAAGTCGCCGGATTTCAACGGTATGTGTATCTTTCCCCTAGGCCTTTGTAGTTATTGGTTTCGAGTATCAGACTTGCGAAAATTTTGATGGTTCCTCATGCATTCCTTAACTTCAAACTTCCATACCCCGCGAACGGATGGACGAACTCGAGAAATTCCTGTTGCATGTGAAAGTAGAAAGTCGCCCGATTACAACGGTATGTGTATTTTTCCCCTAGGCCTTTGAAGTTATTGGTTTCGAGTATCAGACTTGCGAAAATTTTGATGGTTTCTCAACCATTCCTTATTTTCACACTTCCATATCTCGCGAACGGATTGACGAACTCGAGAATTTCCTATTACATCTGAAAGCAGAAACTCGCCCGATTACAACGGTGTGTGTACTTTTCCCCTAGGCCTTTCCAGTTGTTGGTTTCGAGTGTCAGACCAGCGAAAATTTTGATGGTTTCCCAAGCATTCCTTAACTTCAAACTTCCATATCTCGCGAACGGATTGACGAACTTGAGAATTTCCTATTGCATCTGAATGCAGAAACTCGCCCGATTACAACGGTGTGTGTACTTTTCCCCTAGGGCATTCCAGTTGTTGGTTTCGAGTTTCAGACCAGCGAAAATTTTGATGGTTTCTCAAGCATTCCTTAACTTCAAACTTCCATATCTCGCGAACGGATTGACGAACTCGAGAATTTCCTATTGCATCTGAATGCAGAAACTCGCCCGATTACAAAGGTATGTATATTTTTGCCCTAGGCCATAGTAGTTGTTGGTTTCGAGTATCAGACCAGCGAAAATTTTGATGGTTTCCCAAGCATTCCTTAACTTCAAACTTCCATATCTCGCGATCGGATTGACGAACTTGAGAATTTCTTATTGCATCTGAATGCAGAAACTCGCCCGATTACAACGGTGTGTGTACTTTTCCCCTAGGCCATTCCAGTCGTTGGTTTCGAGTATCAGACCAGCGAAAATTTTGATGGTTTCCCAAGCATTCCTTAACTTCAAACTTCCATATCTCGCGAACGGATTGATGAACTTGAGAATTTCCTATTGCATCTGAATGCAGAAACTCGCCCGATTACAACGGTGTGTGTACTTTTCCCCTAGGCCATTCCAGTTGTTGGTTTCGAGTATCAGACCAGCGAAAATTTTGATGGTTTCTCAAGCATTCCCTAACTTCAAACTTCCATATCTCGCGAACGGATTGACGAACTCGAGAATTTCCTATTGCATCTGAATGCAGAAACTCGCCCGATTACAACGGTATGTGTATTTTTGCCCTAGGCCCTAGTAGTTGTTGGTTTCGAGTATCAGACCAGCGAAAATTTTGATGGTTTCTCATGCATTCCTTAACTTCAAACTTCCATATCTCGCGAACGGATTGACGAACTCGAGAATTTCCTATTGCATCTGACAGCAGAAACTCGCCCGATTACAACGGTGTGTGTACTTTTCCCCTAGGCCATTCCAGTCGTTGGTTTCGAGTATCAGACCAGCGAAAATTTTGATGGTTTCCCAAGCATTCCTTAACTTCAAACTTCCATATCTCGCGAACGGATTGACGAACTTGAGAATTTCCTATTGCATCTGAATGCAGAAACTCGCCCGATTACAACGGTGTGTGTACTTTTCCCCTAGGCCATTCCAGTTGTTGGTTTCGAGTATCAGACTTGCGAAAATTTTGATGGTTTCTCAACCATTCCTTATTTTCACACTTCCATATCTCGCGAACGGATTGACGAACTCGAGAATTTCCTATTACATCTGAAAGCAGAAACTCGCCCGATTACAACGGTGTGTGTACTTTTCCCCTAGGCCTTTCCAGTTGTTGGTTTCGATTTCGAGTATCAGACCAGCGAAAATTTTGATGGTTTCCCAAGCATTCCTTAACTTCAAACTTCCATATCTCGCGAACGGATTGACGAACTTGAGAATTTCCTATTGCATCTGAATGCAGAAACTCGCCCGATTACAACGGTGTGTGTACTTTTCCCCTAGGCCATTCCAGTTGTTGGTTTCGAGTATCAGACCAGCGAAAATTTTGATGGTTTCTCAAGCATTCCTTAACTTCAAACTTCCATATCTCGCGAACGGATTGACGAACTCGAGAATTTCCTATTGCATCTGAATGCAGAAACTCGCCCGATTACAAAGGTATGTATATTTTTGCCCTAGGCCATAGTAGTTGTTGGTTTCGAGTATCAGACCAGCGAAAATTTTGATGGTTTCCCAAGCATTCCTTAACTTCAAACTTCCATATCTCGCGATCGGATTGACGAACTTGAGAATTTCTTATTGCATCTGAATGCAGAAACTCGCCCGATTACAACGGTGTGTGTACTTTTCCCCTAGGCCATTCCAGTTGTTGGTTTCGAGTATCAGACCAGCGAAAATTTTGATGGTTTCTCTAGCATTCCTTAACTTCAAACTTCCATATCTCACGAACGGATTGACGAACTCGAGAATTTCCTATTGCATCTGAATGCAGAAACTCGCCCGATTACAACGGTATGTGTATTTTTCCCCTAGGCCTTTCCAGTTGTTGGTTTCGAGTATCAGACCAGCGAAAATTTTGATGGTTTCCCAAGCATTCCTTAACTTCAAACTTCCATATCTCGCGAACGGATTGACGAACTTGAGAATTTCCTATTGCATCTGAATGCAGAAACTCGCCCGATTACAACGGTGTCTGTACTTTTCCCCTAGGCCTTCCAGTTGTTCGTTTCGAGTATCAGACCAGCGAAAATTTTGATGGTTTCTCAAGCATTCCTTAACTTCAAACTTCCATATCTCGCGAACGGATTGACGAACTCGAGAATTTCCTATTGCGTCTGAATGCAGAAACTCGCCCGATTACAACGGCATGTGTATTTTTCCCCTAGGCCTTTGAAGTTATTGGTTTCGAGTATCAGACTTGCGAAAATTTTGATGGTTTCTCAACCATTCCTTATTTTCACACTTCCATATCTCGCGAACGGATTGACGATCTCGAGAATTTCCTATTACATCTGAAAGCAGAAACTCGCCCGATTACAACGGTATGTGTATTTTTGCCCCAGGCCATAGTAGTTGTTGGTTTCGAGTATCAGACTTGCGAAAATTTTGATGGTTTCTCAACCATTCCTTATTTTCACACACCCATATCTCGCGAACGGATTGACGAACTCGAGAATTTCCTGTTGCATCTGAAAGCAGAAACTCGCCCGATTACAACGGTGTGTGTACTTTTCCCCTAGGCCATTCCAGTTGTTGGTTTCGAGTATCAAACCAGCGAAAATTTTGATGGTTTCTCAAGCATTCCTTAATTTCAAACTTCCATATCTCGCGAACGGATTGACGAACTCGAGAATTTCCTATTGCATCTGAATGCAGAAACTCGCCCGATTACAACGGTATGTGTATTTTTCCCCTAGGCCTTTGAAGTTATTGGTTTCGAGTATCAGACTTGCGAAAATTTTGATGGTTTCTCAACCATTCCTTATTTTCACACTTCCATATGTCGCGAACGAATTGTCGAACTCGAGAATTTCCTGTTGCATCTGACAGCAGAAACTCGCCCGATTACAATGGTATGTGTATTTTTCCCCTAGGCGTTTATAGTTATTGGTTTCGAGAATCTGACTTGCGAAAATTTTGATGGTTTCTCAACCATTCCTTAATTTCCAACTCCCATATCTCGCGAACGGATTGAGAAACTCGAGAATTTCCTATTGCATCTGAAAGCAGAAACTCGCCCGATTACAACGGTATGTGTATTTTTCCCCTAGGCCCTAGTAGTTATTGATTTCAAGCATCAGACTTGCGGAAAATTGTGATGGTTTCTCAACCATTCCTTAACTTCAAACACCCATACCTCGCGAACGGATTGACGAACTCGAGAATTTCCTGTTGCATCTGGAAGTAGAAACTCGCCCGATTACAAAGATATGTGTGTTTTCCCCCTAGGCCTTTGTAGTTGTTTGTTTCGAGTATCAGACCAGCGAAAATTTTGATGGATTCTCAACCATTCCTTAACTTCAAACTCCCATATCTCGCGAACGGATTGACGAACTCGAGAATTTCCTATTGCATCTGAAAGCAGAAACTCGCCCGATTACAAAGATATGTGTGTTTTCCCCCTAGGCCTTTGTAGTTGTTTGTTTCGAGTATCAGACCAGCGAAAATTTTGATGGATTCTCAACCATTCCTTAACTTCAAACTTCCATATCTCGCGAACGGATTGACGAACTCGAGAATTTCCTATTGCATCTGAATGCAGAAACTCGCCCGATTTCAACGGTATGTGTATCTTTCCCCTAGGCCTTTGTAGTTATTGGTTTCGAGTATCAGACTTGCGAAAATTTTGATGGTTTCTCATGCATTCCTTAACTTCAAACTTCCATATCCCGCGAACGGATGGACGAACTCGAGAAATTCCGGTTGCATGTGAAAGTAGAAAGTCGCCCGATTACAACGGTATGTGTATTTTTCCCCTAGGCCTTTGAAGTTATTGGTTTCGAGTATCAGACTTGCGAAAATTTTGATTGTTTCTCAACCATTCCTTATTTTCACACTTCCATATCTCGCGAACGGATTGACGAACTCGAGAATTACCTATTACATCTGAAAGCAGAAACTCGCCCGATTACAACGGTGTGTGTACTTTTCCCCTAGGCCATTCCAGTTGTTGGTTTCGAGTATCAGACCAGCGGAAATTTTGATGGTTTCCCAAGCATTCCTTAACTTCAAACTTCCATATCTCGCGAACGGATTGACGAACTCGAGAATTTCCTGTTGCATCTGAAAGCAGAAACTCGCCCGATTACAACGGTGTGTGTACTTTTCCCCTAGGCCATTCCAGTTGTTGGTTTCGAGTATCAGACCAGCGAAAATTTTGATGGTTTCTCAAGCATTCCGTAACTTCAAACTCCCATATCTCGCGAACGGATTGACGAACTCGAGAATTTCCTGTTGCATCTGAAAGCAGAAACTCGCCCGATTACAACGGTGTGTGTACTTTTCCCCTAGGCCATTCCAGTTGTTGGTTTCGAGTATCAGACCAGCGAAAATTTTGACGGTTTCTCAAGCATTCCTTAACTTCAAACTTCCATATCTCGCGAACGGATTGACGAACTCGAGAATTTCCTATTGCATCTGAATGCAGAAACTCGCCCGATTACAACGGCATGTGTATTTTTCCCCTAGGCCTTTGAAGTTATTGGTTTCGAGTATCAGACTTGCGAAAATTTTGATGGTTTTTCAACCATTCCTTATTTTCACACTTCCATATCTCGCGAACGGATTGACGATCTCGAGAATTTCCTATTACATCTGAAAGCAGAAACTCGCCCGATTACAACGGTGTGTGTACTTTTCCCCTAGGCCATTCGAGTTGTTGGTTTCGAGTATCAGACCAGCGAAAATTTTGATGGTTTCCCAAGCATTCCTTAACTTCAAACTTCCATATCTCGCGAACGGATTGACGAACTTGAGAATTTCCTATTGCATCTGAATGCAGAAACTCGCCCGATTACAACGGTGTGTGTACTTTTCCCCAAGGCCATTCCAATTGTTGGTTTCGAGTATCAGACCAGCGAAAATTTTGATGGTTTCTCAAGCATTCCTTAACTTCAAACTTCCATATCTCGCGAACGGATTGACGAACTCGAGAATTTCCTATTGCATCTGAATGCAGAAACTCGCCCGATTACAACGGTATGTGTATTTTTGCCCTAGGCCATAGTAGTTGTTGGTTTCGAGTATCAGACCAGCGAAAATTTTGATGGTTTCTCATGCATTCCTTAACTTCAAACTTTCATATCTCGCGAACGGATAGACGAACTCGAGAATTTCCTATTGCATCTGAATGCAGAAACTCGCCCGATTACAACGGTATGTGTATTTTTCCCCTAGGCCTTTGAAGTTATTGGTTTCGAGTATCAGACTTGCGAAAATTTTGATGGTTTCTCAACCATTCCTTATTTTCACACTTCCATATGTCGCGAACGAATTGTCGAACTCGAGAATTTCCTGTTGCATCTGACAGCAGAAACTCGCCCGATTACAATGGTATGTGTATTTTTCCCCTAGGCGTTTATAGTTATTGGTTTCGAGAATCTGACTTGCGAAAATTTTGATGGTTTCTCAACCATTCCTTAATTTCCAACTCCCATATCTCGCGAACGGATTGAGAAACTCGAGAATTTCCTATTGCATCTGAAAGCAGAAACTCGCCCGATTACAACGGTATGTGTATTTTTCCCCTAGGCCCTAGTGGTTATTGATTTCAAGTATCAGACTTGCGGAAAATTGTGATGGTTTCTCAACCATTCCTTAACTTCAAACACCCATACCTCGCGAACGGATTGACGAACTCGAGAATTTCCTGTTGCATCTGGAAGTAGAAACTCGCCCGATTACAAAGATATGTGTGTTTTCCCCCTAGGCCTTTGTAGTTGTTTGTTTCGAGTATCAGACCAGCGAAAATTTTGATGGATTCTCAACCATTCCTTAACTTCAAACTCCCATATCTCGCGAACGGATTGACGAACTCGAGAATTTCCTATTGCATCTGAAAGCAGAAACTCGCCCGATTACAACGGTATGTGTATTTTTCCCCTAGGCATTTGTAGTTATTGGTTTCGAGTATCAGACCAGCGAAAATTTTGATGGTTTCTCAACCATTTATTAACTTCAAAATCCGATATCTCGCGAACGGATTGACGAACTCGAGAAATTCCTGTTGCATGTGAAAGTAGAAAGTCGCCCGATTTCAACGGTATGTGTATCTTTCCCCTAGGCCTTTGTAGTTATTGGTTTCGAGTATCAGACTTGCGAAAATTTTGATGGTTTCTCATGCATTCCTTAACATCAAACTTCCATACCCCGCGAACGGATGGACGAACTCGAGAAATTCCGGTTGCATGTGAAAGTAGAAAGTCGCCCGATTACAACGGTATGTGTATTTTTCCCCTAGGCCTTTGAAGTTATTGGTTTCGAGTATCAGACTTGCGAAAATTTTGATGGTTTCTCAACCATTCCTTATTTTCACACTTCCATATCTCGCGAACGGATTGACGAACTCGAGAATTTCCTATTACATCTGAAAGCAGAAACTCACCCGATTACAACGGTGTGTGTACTTTTCCCCTAGGCCATTCGAGTTGTTGGTTCCGAGTATCAGACCAGCGAAAATTTTGATGGTTTCCCAAGCATTCCTTAAATTCAAACTTCCATATCTCGCGATCGGATTGGCGAACTTGAGAATTTCTTATTGCATCTGAATGCAGAAACTCGCCCGATTACAACGGTGTGTGTACTTTTCCCCTAGGACATTCCAGTTGTTGGTTTCGAGTATCAGACCAGCGAAAATTTTGATGGTTTCTCAAGCATTCCTTAACTTCAAACTTCCATATCTCGCGAACGGATTGACGAACTCGAGAATTTCCTATTGCATCTGAATGCAGAAACTCGCCCGATTACAACGGTATGTGTATTTTTGCCCTAGGCCATAGTAGTTGTTGGTTTCGAGTATCAGACCAGCGAAAATTTTGATGGATTCTCAACCATTCCTTAACTTCAAACTTCCATATCTCGCGAACGGATTGACGAACTCGAGAATTTCCTATTGCATCTGAATGCAGAAACTCGCCCGATTTCAACGGTATGTGTATCTTTCCCCTAGGCCTTTGTACTTATTGGTTTCGAGTATCAGACTTGCGAAAATTTTGATGTTTTCTCATGCATTCCTTAACTTCAAACTTCCATATCCCGCGAACGGATGGACGAACTCGAGAAATTCCGGTTGCATGTGAAAGTAGAAAGTCGCCCGATTACAACGGTATGTGTATTTTTCCCCTAGGCCTTTGAAGTTATTGGTTTCGAGTATCAGACTTGCGAAAATTTTGATGGTTTCTCAACCATTCCTTATTTTCACACTTCCATATCTCGCGAACGGATTGACGAACTCGAGAATTACCTATTACATCTGAAAGCAGAAACTCGCCCGATTACAACGGTGTGTGTACTTTTCCCCTAGGCCATTCCAGTTGTTGGTTTCGAGTATCACACCAGCGAAAATTTTGATGGTTTCCCAAGCATTCCTTAACTTCAAACTTCCATATCTCGCGAACGGATTGACGAACTCGAGAATTTCCTATTGCATCTGAATGCAGAAACTCGCCCGATTTCAACGGTATGTGTATCTTTCCCCTAGGCCTTTGTAGTTATTGGTTTCGAGTATCAGACTTGCGAAAATTTTGATGGTTTCTCATGCATTCCTTAACATCAAACTTCCATACCCCGCGAACGGATGGACGAACTCGAGAAATTCCGGTTGCATGTGAAAGTAGAAAGTCGCCCGATTTCAACGGTATGTGTATCTTTCCCCTAGGCCTTTGTAGTTATTGGTTTCGAGTATCAGACTTGCGAAAATTTTGATGGTTTCTCAAGCATTCCTTAACTTCAAACTTCCATATCTCGCGAACGGATTGACGAACTCGAGAATTTCCTATTGCATCTGAATGCAGAAACTCGCCCGTTTACAACGGCATGTGTATTTTTCCCCTAGGCCTTTGAAGTTATTGGTTTCGAGTATCAGACTTGCGAAAATTTTGATGGTTTCTCAACCATTCCTTATTTTCACACTTCCATATCTCGCGAACGGATTGACGATCTCGAGAATTTCCTATTACATCTGAAAGCAGAAACTCGCCCGATTACAACGGTGTGTGTACTTTTCCCCTAGGCCATTCGAGTTGTTGGTTTCGAGTATTAGACCAGCGAAAATTTTGATGGTTTCCCAAGCATTCCTTAACTTCAAACTACCATATCTCGCGAACGGATTGACGAACTTGAGAATTTCCTATTGCATCTGAATGCAGAAACTCGCCCGATTACAACGGTGTGTGTACTTTTCCCCAAGGCCATTTCAATTGTTGGTTTCGAGTATCAGACCAGCGAAAATTTTGATGGTTTCTCAACCATTCCTTAACTTCAAACTTCCATATCTCGCGAACGGATTGACGAACTCGAGAATTTCCTATTGCATCTGAATGCAGAAACTCGCCCGATTACAACGGTATGTGTATTTTTGCCCTAGGCCATAGTAGTTGTTGGTTTCGAGTATCAGACCAGCGAAAATTTTGATGGTTTCTCATGCATTCCTTAACTTCAAACTTTCATATCTCGCGAACGGATAGACGAACTCGAGAATTTCCTATTGCATCTGACAGCAGAAACTCGCCCGATTACAATGGTATGTGTATTTTTCCCCTAGGCATTTGTAGTTATTGGTTTCGAGTATCAGACTTGCGAAAATTTTGATGGTTTCTCAACCATTTATTAACTTCAAAATCCCATATCTCGCGAACGGATTGACGAACTCGAGAAATTCCTGTTGCATGTGAAAGTAGAAAGTCGCCCGATTTCAACGGTATGTGTATCTTTCCCCTAGGCCTTTGTAGTTATTGGTTTCGAGTATCAGACTTGCGAAAATTTTGATGGTTTCTCATGCTTTCCTTAACTTCAAACTTCCATATCCCGCGAACGGATGGACGAACTCGAGAAATTCCGGTTGCATGTGAAAGTAGAAAGTCGCCCGATTACAACGGTATGTGTATTTTTCCCCTAGGCCTTTGAAGTTATTGGTTTCGAGTATCAGACTTGCGAAAATTTTGATGGTTTCTCAACCATTCCTTATTTTCACACTTCCATATCTCGCGAACGGATTGACGAACTCGAGAATTTCCTATTACATCTGAAAGCAGAAATTCGCCCGATTACAACGGTGTGTGTACTTTTCCCCTAGGCCATTCGAGTTGTTGGTTCCGAGTATCAGACCAGCGAAAATTTTGATGGTTTCCCAAGCATTCCTTAACTTCAAACTTCCATATCTCGCGATCGGATTGACGAACTTGAGAATTTCTTATTGCATCTGAATGCAGAAACTCGCCCGATTACAACGGTGTGTGTACTTTTCCCCTAGGACATTCCAGTTGTTGGTTTCGAGTATCAGACCAGCGAAAATTTTGATGGTTTCTCAAGCATTCCTTAACTTCAAACTTCCATATCTCGCGAACGGATTGACGAACTCGAGAATTTCCTATTGCATCTGACAGCAGAAACTCGCCCGATTACAATGGTATGTGTATTTTTCCCCTAGGCATTTGTAGTTATTGGTTTCGAGTATCAGATTTGCGAAAATTTTGATGGTTTCTCAACCATTTATTAACTTCAAAATCCCATATCTCGCGAACGGATTGACGAACTCGAGAAATTCCTGTTGCATGTGAAAGTAGAAAGTCGCCCGATTTCAACGGTATGTGTATCTTTCCCCTAGGCCTTTGTAGTTATTGGTTTCGAGTATCAGACTTGCGAAAATTTTGATGGTTTCTCATGCATTCCTTAACTTCAAACTTCCATATCCCGCGAACGGATGGACGAACTCGAGAAATTCCGGTTGCATGTGAAAGTAGAAAGTCGCCCGATTACAACGGTATGTGTATTTTTCCCCTAGGCCTTTGAAGTTATTGGTTTCGAGTATCAGACTTGCGAAAATTTTGATGGTTTCTCAACCATTCCTTACTTTCACACTTCCATATCTCGCGAACGGATTGACGAACTCGAGAATTACCTATTACATCTGAAAGCAGAAACTCGCCCGATTACAACGGTGTGTGTACTTTTCCCCTAGGCCATTCCAGTTGTTGGTTTCGAGTATCAGACCAGCGAAAATTTTGATGGTTTCCCAAGCATTCCTTAACTTCAAACTTCCATATCTCGCGAACGGATTGACGAACTTGAGAATTTCCTATTGCATCTGAATACAGAAACTCGCCCGATTACAACGGTGTGTGTACTTTTCCCCTAGGCCATTCCAGTTGTTGGTTTCGAGTATCAGACCAGCGAAAATTTTGATGGTTTCTCAAGCATTCCTTAATTTCAAACTTCCATATCTCGCGAACGGATTGACGAACTCGAGAATTTCCTATTGCATCTGAATGCAGAAACTCGCCCGATTACAACGGTATGTGTATTTTTGCCCTAGGCCATAGTAGTTGTTGGTTTCGAGTATCAGACCAGCGAAAATTTTGATGGTTTCTCATGCATTCCTTAACTTCAAACTTTCATATCTCGCGAACGGATTGACGAACTCGAGAATTTCCTATTGCATCTGACAGCAGAAACCCGCCCGATTACAATGGTATGTGTATTTTTCCCCTAGGCATTTGTAGTTATTGGTTTCGAGTATCAGACTTGCGAAAATTTTGATGGTTTCTCAACCATTCCGTAACTTCAAACTCCCATATCTCGCGAACGGATTGACGAACTCGAGAATTTCCTGTTGCATCTGAAAGCAGAAACTCGCCCGATTACAACGGTGTGTGTACTTTTCCCCTAGGCCATTCCAGTTGTTGGTTTCGAGTATCAGACCAGCGAAAATTTTGATGGTTTCTCAAGCATTCCTTAACTTCAAACTTCCATATCTCGCGAACGGATTGACGAACTCGAGAATTTGCTATTGCATCTGAATGCAGAAACTCGCCCGATTACAACGGTATGTGTATTTTTCCCCTAGGCCTTTGAAGTTATTGGTTTCGAGTATCAGACATGCGAAAATTTTGATGGTTTCTCAACCATTCCTTATTTTCACACTTCCATATGTCGCGAACGGATTGTCGAACTCGAGAATTTCCTGTTGCATCTGAAAGCAGAAACTCGCCCGATTACAACGGTGTGTGTACTTTTCCCCTAGGCCACTCCAGTTGTTGGTTTCGAGTATCAGACCAGCGAAAATTTTGATGGTTTTTCAAGCATTCCTTAACTTCAAACTTCCATATCTCGCGAACGGATTGAGGAACTCGAGAATTTCCTATTGCATCTGAATGCAGAAACTCGCCCGATTACAACGGTATGTGTATTTTTGCCCTAGGCCATAGTAGTTGTTGGTCTCGAGTATCAGACCAGCGAAAATTTTGATGGTTTCTCATGCATTCCTTAACTTCAAACTTCCATATCTCGCGAACGGATTGACGAACTCGAGAATTTCCTATTGCATCTGACAGCAGATACTCGCCCGATTACAATGGTATGTGTATTTTTCCCCTAGGCATTTATAGTTATTGGTTTCGAGTATCTGACTTGCGAAAATTTTGATGGTTTCTCAACCATTCCTTAATTTCCAACTCCTATATCTCGCGAACGGATTGAGAAACTCGAGAATTTCCTATTGCATCTGAAAGCAGAAACTCGCCCGATTACAACGGTATGTGTATTTTTCCCCTAGGCCCTAGTAGTTATTGATTTCAAGTATCAGACTTGCGGAAAATTGTGATGGTTTCTCAACCATTCCTTAACTTCAAACACCCATACCTCGCGAACGGATTGACGAACTCGAGAAATTCCTGTTGCATCTGAAAGCAGAAACTCGCCCGATTACAAAGATATGTGTGTTTTCCCCCTAGGCCTTTGTAGTTGTTGGTTTCGAGTATCAGACTTGCGAAAATTTTGATGGTTTCTCAACCATTCCATAACTTCAAACTCCCATATCTCGCGAACGGATTGACGAACTCGAGAAATTCCTGTTGCATCTGAAAGTAGAAACTCGCCCGATTACAACGGTATGTGTATTTTTGCCCTAGGCCATTGTAGTTATTGGATTCGCGTATCGGACTTGCGAAAATTTTGATGATTTCTCAACCATTCCTTAACTTCAAATTCCCATATCCCGCGAACGGATTGACGAACACGAAAAATTCCTGTTGCATGTGAAAGTAGAAAGTCGCCCGATTACAACGGTTTGTGTATTTTTCCCCTAGGCCTTTGAAGTTATTGCTTTCGAGTATCAGACTTGCGAAAATTATGATGGTTTCTCATGCATTCCTTAACTTCAAACTTCCATATCCCGCGAACGGATGGACGAACTCGAGAAATTCCGGTTGCATGTGAAAGTAGAAAGTCGCCCGATTACAACGGTATGTGTATTTTTCCCCTAGGCCTTTGAAGTTATTGGTTTCGAGTATCAGACCAGGGAAAATTTTGATGGTTTCTCATGCTTTCCTTAAGTTCAAACTTTCATATCTCGCGAACGGATAGACGAACTCGAGAATTTCCTATTGCATCTGACAGCAGAAACTCGCCCGATTACAATGGTATGTGTATTTTTCCCCTAGGCATTTGTAGTTATTGGTTTCGAGTATCAGACTTGCGAAAATTTTGATGGTTTCTCAACCATTTATTAACTTCAAAATCCCATATCTCGCGAACGGATTGACGAACTCGAGAAATTCCTGTTGCATGTGAAAGTAGAAAGTCGCCCGATTTCAACGGTATGTGTATCTTTCCCCTAGGCCTTTGTAGTTATTGGTTTCGAGTATCAGACTTGCGAAAATTTTGATGGTTTCTCATGCATTCCTTAACTTCAAACTTCCATATCCCGCGAACGGATGGACGAACTCGAGAAATTCCGGTTGCATGTGAAAGTAGAAAGTCGCCCGATTACAACGGTATGTGTATTTTTCCCCTAGGCCTTTGAAGTTATTGGTTTCGAGTATCAGACTTGCGAAAATTTTGATGGTTTCTCAAACATTCCTTATTTTCACACTTCCATATCTCGCGAACGGATTGACGAACTCGAGAATTTCCTATTACATCTGAAAGCAGAAACTCGCCCGATTACAACGGTGTGTGTACTTTTCCCCTAGGCCATTCCAGTTGTTGGTTTCGAGTATCAGACCAGCGAAAATTTTGATGGTTTCCCAAGCATTCCTTAACTTCAAACTTCCATATCTCGCGATCGGATTGACGAACTTGAGAATTTCTTATTGCATCTGAATGCAGAAACTCGCCCGATTACAACGGTGTGTGTACTTTTCCCCTAGGCCATTCCAGTTGTTGGTTTCGAGTATCAGACCAGCGAAAATTTTGATGGTTTCTCAAGCATTCCTTAACTTCAAACTTCCATATCTCGCGAACGGATTGACGAACTCGAGAATTTCCTATTGCATCTGAATGCAGAAACTCGCCCGATTACAACGGTATGTGTATTTTTGCCCTAGGCCATAGTAGTTGTTGGTTTCGAGTATCAGACCAGCGAAAATTTTGATGGTTTCTCATGCATTCCTTAACTTCAAACATTCATATCTCGCGAACGGATTGACGAACTCGAGAATTTCCTATTGCATCTGACAGCAGAAACTCGCCCGATTACAATGGTATGTGTATTTTTCCCCTAGGCCATTCGAGTTGTTGGTTTCGAGTATCAGACCAGCGAAAATTTTGATGGTTTCCCAAGCATTCCTTAACTTCAAACTTCCATATCTCGCGAACGGATTGACGAACTTGAGAATTTCCTATTGCATCTGAATGCAGAAATTCGCCCGATTACAACGGTGTGTGTACTTTTCCCCAAGGCCATTCCAATTGTTGGTTTCGAGTATCAGACCAGCGAAAATTTTGATGGTTTCTCAAGCATTCCTTAACTTCAAACTTCCATATCTCGCGAACGGATTGACGAACTCGAGAATTTCCTATTGCATCTAAATGCAGAAACTCGCCCGATTTCAACGGTATGTGTATCTTTCCCCTAGGCCTTTGTAGTTATTGGTTTCGAGTATCAGACTTGCGAAAATTTTGATGGTTTCTCATGCATTCCTTAACTTCAAACTTCCATATCCCGCGAACGGATGGACGAACTCGAGAAATTCCGGTTGCATGTGAAAGTAGAAAGTCGCCCGATTACAACGGTATGTGTATTTTTCCCCTAGGCCTTTGAAGTTATTGGTTTCGAGTATCAGACTTGCGAAAATTTTGATGGTTTCTCAACCATTCCTTATTTTCACACTTCCATATCTCGCGAACGGATTGACGAACTCGAGAATTACCTATTACATCTGAAAGCAGAAACTCGCCCGATTACAACGGTGTGTGTACTTTTCCCCTAGGCCATTCCAGTTGTTGGTTTCGAGTATCAGACCAGCGAAAATTTTGATGGTTTCCCAAGCATTCCTTAACTTCAAACTTCCATATCTCGCGAACGGATTGACGAACTCGAGAATTTCCTGTTGCATCTGAAAGCAGAAACTCGCCCGATTACAACGGTGTGTGTACTTTTCCCCTAGGCCATTCCAGTTGTTGGTTTCGAGTATCAGACCAGCGAAAATTTTGATGGTTTCTCAAGCATTCCGTAACTTCAAACTCCCATATCTCGCGAATGGATTGACGAACTCGAGAATTTCCTGTTGCATCTGAAAGCAGAAACTCGCCCGATTACAACGGTGTGTGTATTTTTCCCCTAGGCCTTTGAAGTTATTGGTTTCGAGTATCAGACTTGCGAAAATTTTGATGGTTTCTCAACCATTCCTTATTTTCACACTTCCATATCTCGCGAACGGATTGACGATCTCGAGAATTTCCTATTACATCTGAAAGCAGAAACTCGCCCGATTACAACGGTGTGTGTACTTTTCCCCTAGGCCATTCGAGTTGTTGGTTTCGAGTATCAGACCAGCGAAAATTTTGATGGTTTCCCAAGCATTCCTTAACTTCAAACTTCCATATCTCGCGAACGGATTGACGAACTTGAGAATTTCCTATTGCATCTGAATGCAGAAATTCGCCCGATTACAACGGTGTGTGTACTTTTCCCCAAGGCCATTCCAATTGTTGGTTTCGAGTATCAGACCAGCGAAAATTTTGATGGTTTCTCAAGCATTCCTTAACTTCAAACTTCCATATCTCGCGAACGGATTGACGAACTCGAGAATTTCCTATTGCATCTGAATGCAGAAACTCGCCCGATTACAACGGTATGTGTATTTTTGCCCTAGGCCATAGTAGTTGTTGGTTTCGAGTATCAGACCAGCGAAAATTTTGATGGTTTCTCATGCATTCCTTAACTTCAAACTTTCATATCTCGCGAACGGATAGACGAACTCGAGATTTTCCTATTGCATCTGACAGCAGAAACTCGCCCGATTACAATGGTATGTGTATTTTTCCCCTAGGCATTTGTAGTTATTGGTTTCGAGTATCAGAGTTGCGAAAATTTTGATGGTTTCTCAACCATTTATTAACTTCAAAATCCCATATCTCGCGAACGGATTGACGAACTCGAGAAATTCCTGTTGCATGTGAAAGTAGAAAGTCGCCCGATTTCAACGGTATGTGTATCTTTCCCCTAGGCCTTTGTAGTTATTGGTTTCGAGTATCAGACTTGCGAAAATTTTGATGGTTTCTCATGCTTTCCTTAACTTCAAACTTCCATATCTCGCGAACGGATTGACGAACTCGAGAATTTCCTATTGCATCTGAATGCAGAAACTCGCCCGATTACAACGGCATGTGTATTTTTCCCCTAGGCCTTTGAAGTTATTGGTTTCGAGTATCAGACTTGTGAAAATTTTGATGGTTTCTCAAGCATTCCTTAACTTCAAACTTCCATATCTCGCGAACGGATTGACGAACTCGAGAATTTCCTATTGCATCTGAATGCAGAAACTCGCCCGATTACAACGGTATGTGTATTTTTGCCCTAGGCCATAGTAGTTGTTGGTTTCGAGTATCAGACCAGCGAAAATTTTGATGGTTTCTCATGCATTCCTTAACTTCAAACTTTCATATCTCGCGAACGGATTGACGAACTCGAGAATTTCCTATTGCATCTGTCAGCAGAAACTCGCCCGATTACAATGGTATGTGTATTTTTCCCCTAGGCATTTGTAGTTATTGGTTTCGAGTATCAGATTTGCGAAAATTTTGATGGTTTCTCAACCATTTATTAACTTCAAAATCCCATATCTCGCGAACGGATTGACGAACTCGAGAAATTCCTGTTGCATGTGAAAGTAGAAAGTCGCCCGATTTCAACGGTATGTGTATCTTTCCCCTAGGCCTTTGTAGTTATTGGTTTCGAGTATCAGACTTGCGAAAATTTTGATGGTTTCTCATGCATTCCTTAACTTCAAACTTCCATATCCCGCGAACGGATGGACGAACTCGAGAAATTCCGGTTGCATGTGAAAGTAGAAACTCGCCCGATTACAATGGTATGTGTATTTTTCCCCTAGGCATTTGTAGTTATTGGTTTCGAGTATCAGACTTGCGAAAATTTTGATGGTTTCTCAACCATTTATTAACTTCAAAATCCCATATCTCGCGAACGGATTGACGAACTCGAGAAATTCCTGTTGCATGTGAAAGTAGAAAGTCGCCCGATTTCAACGGTATGTGTATCTTTCCCCTAGGCCTTTGTAGTTATTGGTTTCGAGTATCAGACTTGCGAAAATTTTGATGGTTTCTCATGCATTCCTTAACTTCAAACTTCCATATCCCGCGAACGGATGGACGAACTCGAGAAATTCCGGTTGCATGTGAAAGTAGAAAGTCGCCCGATTACAACGGTATGTGTATTTTTCCCCTAGGCCTTTGAAGTTATTGGTTTCGAGTATCAGACTTGCGAAAATTTTGATGGTTTCTCAACCATTCCTTATTTTCACACTTCCATATCTCGCGAACGGATTGACGAACTCGAGAATTTCCTATTACATCTGAAAGCAGAAACTCGCCCGATTACAACGGTGTGTGTACTTTTCCCCTAGGCCATTCCAGTTGTTGGTTTCGAGTATCAGACCAGCGAAAATTTTGATGGTTTCCCAAGCATTCCTTAACTTCAAACTTCCATATCTCGCGATCGGATTGACGAACTTGAGAATTTCTTATTGCATCTGAATGCAGAAACTCGCCCGATTACAACGGTGTGTGTACTTTTCCCCTAGGCCATTCCAGTTGTTGGTTTCGAGTATCAGACCAGCGAAAATTTTGATGGTTTCTCAAGCATTCCTTAACTTCAAACTTCCATATCTCGCGAACGGATTGACGAACTCGAGAATTTCCTATTGCATCTGAATGCAGAAACTCGCCCGATTACAACGGTATGTGTATTTTTGCCCTAGGCCATAGTAGTTGTTGGTTTCGAGTATCAGACCAGCGAAAATTTTGATGGTTTCTCATGCATTCCTTAACTTCAAACTTTCATATCTCGCGTACGGATTGACGAACTCGAGAATTTCCTATTGCATCTGACAGCAGAAACTCGCCCGATTACAATGGTATGTGTATTTTTCCCCTAGGCCATTGTAGTTATTGGTTTCGAGTATCAGACTTGCGAAAATTTTGATGGTTTCTCAACCATTTATTAACTTCAAAATCCCATACCTCGCGAACGGATTGACGAACTCGAGAAATTCCTGTTGCATGTGAAAGTAGAAAGTCGCCCGATTTCAACGGTATGTGTATCTTTCCCCTAGGCCTTTGTAGTTATTGGTTTTGAGTATCAGACTTGCGAAAATTTTGATGGTTTCTCATGCATTCCTTAACTTCAAACTTCCATATCCCGCGAACGGATGGACGAACTCGAGAAATTCCGGTTGCATGTGAAAGTAGAAAGTCGCCCGATTACAACGGTATGTGTATTTTTCCCCTAGGCCTTTGAAGTTATTGGTTTCGAGTATCAGACTTGCGAAAATTTTGATGGTTTCTCAACCATTCCTTATTTTCACACTTCCATATCTCGCGAACGGATTGACGAACTCGAGAATTTCCTATTACATCTGAAAGCAGAAACTCACCCGATTACAACGGTGTGTGTACTTTTCCCCTAGGCCATTCGAGTTGTTGGTTCCGAGTATCAGACCAGCGAAAATTTTGATGGTTTCCCAAGCATTCCTTAACTTCAAACTTCCATATCTCGCGATCGGATTGACGAACTTGAGAATTTCTTATTGCATCTGAATGCAGAAACTCGCCCGATTACAACGGTGTGTGTACTTTTCCCCTAGGACATTCCAGTTGTTGGTTTCGAGTATCAGACCAGCGAAAATTTTGATGGTTTCTCAAGCATTCCTTAACTTCAAACTTCCATATCTCGCGAACGGATTGACGAACTCGAGAATTTCCTATTGCATCTGAATGCAGAAACTCGCCCGATTACAACGGTATGTGTATTTTTGCCCTAGGCCATAGTAGTTGTTGGTTTCGAGTATCAGACCAGCGAAAATTTTGATGGATTCTCAACCATTCCTTAACTTCAAACTTCCATATCTCGCGAACGGATTGACGAACTCGAGAATTTCCTATTGCATCTGAATGCAGAAACTCGCCCGATTTCAACGGTATGTGTATCTTTCCCCTAGGGCTTTGTAGTTATTGGTTTCAAGTATCAGACTTGCGAAAATTTTGATGGTTTCTCATGCATTCCTTAACTTCAAACTTCCATATCCCGCGAACGGATGGACGAACTCGAGAAATTCCGGTTGCATGTGAAAGTAGAAAGTCGCCCGATTACAACGGTATGTGTATTTTTCCCCTAGGCCTTTGAAGTTATTGGTTTCGAGTATCAGACTTGCGAAAATTTTGATGGTTTCTCAACCATTCCTTATTTTCACTCTTCCATATCTCGCGAACGGATTGACGAACTCGAGAATTACCTATTACATCTGAAAGCAGAAACTCGCCCGATTACAACGCTGTGTGTACTTTTCCCCTAGGCCATTCCAGTTGTTGGTTTCGAGTATCAGACCAGCGAAAATTTTGATGGTTTCCCAAGCATTCCTTAACTTCAAACTTCCATATCTCGCGAACGGATTGACGAACTCGAGAATTTCCTGTTGCATCTGAAAGCAGAAACTCGCCCGATTACAACGGTGTGTGTACTTTTCCCCTAGGCCATTCCAGTTGTTGGTTTCGAGTATCAGACCAGCGAAAATTTTGATAGTTTCTCAAGCATTCCTTAACTTCAAACTTCCATATCTCGCGAACGGATTGACGAACTCGAGAATTTCCTATTGCATCTGAATGCAGAAACTCGCCCGATTACAACGGCATGTGTATTTTTCCCCTAGGCCTTTGAAGTTATTGGTTTCGAGTATCAGACTTGCGAAAATTTTGATGGTTTCTCAACCATTCCTTATTTTCACACTTCCATATCTCGCGAACGGATTGACGATCTCGAGAATTTCCTATTACATCTGAAAGCAGAAACTCGCCCGATTACAACGGTGTGTGTACTTTTCCCCTAGGCCATTCGAGTTGTTGGTTTCGAGTATCAGAACAGCGAAAATTTTGATGGTTTCCCAAGCATTCCTTAACTTCAAACTTCCATATCTCGCGAACGGATTGACGAACTTGAGAATTTCCTATTGCATCTGAATGCAGAAACTCGCCCGATTACAACGGTGTGTGTACTTTTCCCCAAGGCCATTCCAATTGTTGGTTTCGAGTATCAGACCAGCGAAAATTTTGATGGTTTCTCAAGCATTCCTTAACTTCAAACTTCCATATCTCGCGAACGGATTGACGAACTCGAGAATTTCCTATTGCATCTGAATGCAGAAACTCGCCCGATTACAACGGCATGTGTATTTTTCCCCTAGGCCTTTGAAGTTATTGGTTTCGAGTATCAGACTTGCGAAAATTTTGATGGTTTCTCAAGCATTCCTTAACTTCAAACTTCCATATCTCGCGAACGGATTGACGAACTCGAGAATTTCCTATTGCATCTGAATGCAGAAACTCGCCCGATTACAACGGTATGTGTATTTTTGCCCTAGGCCAGAGTAGTTGTTGGTTTCGAGTATCAGACCAGCGAAAATTTTGATGGTTTCTCATGCATTCCTTAACTTCAAACTTCCATATCTCGCGAACGGATTGACAAACTCGAGAATTTCCTATTGCACCTGAATGGAGAAACTCGGCCGATTACAACGGTATGTGTATTTTTGCCCAAGGCCATAGTAGTTATTGGATTCGAATATCAGACTTGCGAAAATTTGGATGATTTCTCAACCATTCCTTAACTTCAAACTCCCACATCTCGCGAACGCATTGACGGACTCGAGAAATTCCTGTTGCATGTGAAAGTAGAAACACGCCCGATTACAACGGTGTGTGTATTTTTCCCCTAGGCCATTGTAGTTACTGGTTTCGTGTATCAGACTTGCGAAAATTTTGATGGTTTCTCAACCATTCCTTAACTTCAAACTCCCATATCTCGCGAACGCATTGACGAACTCGAAAAATTCCTGTTGTATCTGAAAGTAGAAACTCGCCCGATTACAACGGTGTGTGTACTTTTCCCCTAGGCCATTCCAGTTATTGGTTTCGAGTATCAGACCAGCGAAAATTTTGATGATTTCTCAACCATTCCTTAACTTCAAACTCCCATATCTCGCGAACGGATTGACGAACTCGAGAAATTCCTGTTGCATGTGAAAGTAGAAAGTCGCCCGATTTCAACGGTATGTGTATCTTTCCCCTAGGCCTTTGTAGTTATTGGTTTCGAGTATCAGACTTGCGAAAATTTTGATGGCTTCTCATGCATTCCTTAACTTTAAACTCCCATATCCCGCGAACGCATTGACGAACTCGAGAAATTCCTGTTGCATGTGAATGTAGAAACTCGCCCGATTACAACGGTGTGTGTATTTTTCGCCTAGGCCGTTGTAGTTATTGGTTTCGTGTATCAGACTTGCGAAAATTTTGATGGTTTCTCAACCATTCCTTAACTTCAAACTCCCATATCTCGCGAACGCATTGACGAACTCGAAAATTCCTGTTGTATCTGAAAGTAGAAACTCGCCCGATTACAACGGTGTGTGTACTTTTCCCCTAGGCCATTCCAGTTATTGGTTTCGACTATCAGACCAGCGAAAATTTTGATGGTTTCTCAACAATTCCTTAACTTCAAACTCCCATATCTCGCGAACGGATTGACGAACTCGAGAAATTCCTGTTGCATGTGAAAGTAGAAAGTCGCCCGATTTCAACGGTATGTGTATGTTTCCCCTAGGCCTTTGTAGTTATTGGTTTCGAGTATCAGACTTGCGAAAATTTTGATGGCTTCTCATGCATTCCCTAACTTCAAACTTCCATATCTCGCGAACGGATTGACGAACTCGAGAATTTCCTATTGCGTCTGAAAGCAGAAACTCGCCCGATTACAACGGTATGTGTATTTTTGCCCTAGGCCATAGTAGTTATTGGATTCGAGTATCAGACTTGCGAAAATTTTGATGATTTCTCAACCATTCCTTAATTTCAAACTGCCATATCTCGCGAACGCATTGACGAACTCGAGAAATTCCTGTTGTATCTGAAAGTAGAAACTCGCCCGATTACAATGGTGTGTGAACTTTTCCCCTAGGCCATTCCAGTTATTGGTTTCGAGTATCAGACTTGCGAAAATTTTGATGGTTTCTCAACTATTCCTTAACTTCAAACTCCCATATCCCGCGAACGGATTGACGAACTCGAGAAATTCCTGTTGCATGTGAAAGTAGAAAGTCGCCCGATTTCAACGGTATGTGTATCTTTCCCCTAGGCCTTTGTAGTTATTGGTTTCGAGTATCAGACTTGCGAAAATTTTGATGGTTTCTCATGCATTCCTTAACTTCAAACTTCCATATCTTGCGAACGGATTGACGAACTCGAGAATTTCCTATTGCATCTGAAAGCAGAAACTCGCCCGATTACAAAGATATGTGTGTTTTCCCCCTAGGCCTTTGTAGTTATTGGTTTCGAGTATCAGACTTGCGAAAATTTTGATGGTTTCTCAACCATTCCTTAACTTCAAACTCCCATATGTCGCGAACGGATTGACGAACTTGAGAAATTCCTGTTGCATCTGAAAGCAGAAACTCGCCAATATACAACGGTGTGTGTACTTCTCCCCTAGGCCATTCCAGTTATTGGTTTCGAGTATCAGACCAGCGAAAATTTTGATGGTCTCTCAACCATTCCTTAACTTCAAACTCCCATATCTCGCGATCGGATTGACGAACTCGAGAATTTCCTATTGCATCTGAAAGCAGAAACTCGCCCGATTACAACGGTGTGTGTACTTTTCCCCTAGGCCATTCCACTCATTGGTTTCGAGTATCAGACTTGCGAAAATTTTGATGATTTCTCAACCATTCCTTAACTTCAAACTGCCATATCTCGCGAACGCATTGACGAACTCGAGAAATTCCTGTTGTATCTGAAAGTAGAAACTCGCCCGATTACAATGGTGTGTGAACTTTTCCCCTAGGCCATTCCAGTTATTGGTTTCGAGTATCAGACTTGCGAAAATTTTGATGGTTTCTCAACCATTCCTTAACTTCAAACTCCCATATCCCGCGAATGGATTGACGAACTCGAGAAATTCCTGTTGCATGTGAAAGTAGAAAGTCGCCCGATTACAACGGTATGTGTACTTTTCCCCTAGGCCATTCCAGTTATTGGTTTCGAGTATCAGACTTGCGAAAATTTTGATGGTTTCCAACCATTCCTTAACTTCAAACTCCCGTATCTCGCGAACGGAATGACGAACGCGAGAAATTCCTGTTGCATCTGAAAGTAGAAACTCGCCCGATTACAACGGTATGTGTATTTTTCCCCTAGGCCTGTGTAGGTATTGGCTTCGAGTATCAGACTTGCGAATGTTTTGATCGTTCCTCAACCATTCCTTAACTTCAAACTCCCATATCTCGCGAACGCATTGACGAACTCGAAAAATTCCTGTTGTATCTGAAAGTAGAAACTCGCCCGATTACAACGGTGTGTGTACTTTTCCCCTAGGCCATTCCAGTTATTGGTTTCGAGTATCAGACCAGCGAAAATTTTGATGGTTTCTCAACCATTCCTTAACTTCAAACTCGCATATCTCGCGAACGGATTGACGAACTCGAGAAATTCCTGTTGCATGTGAAAGTAGAAAGTCGCCCGATTTCAACGGTATGTGTATCTTTCCCCTAGGCCTTTGTAGTTATTGGTTTCGAGTATCAGAATTGCGAAAATTTTGATGGTTTCTCAACCATTCCTTAACTTCAAACTCCCATATGTCGCGAACGGATTGACGAACTTGAGAAATTCCTGTTGCATCTGAAAGCAGAAACTCGCCAATATACAACGGTGTGTGTACTTCTCCCCTAGGCCATTCCAGTTATTGGTTTCGAGTATCAGACCAGCGAAAATTTTGATGGTCTCTCAACCATTCCTTAACTTCAAACTCCCATATCTCGCGATCGGATTGACGAACTCGAGAATTTCCTATTGCATCTGAAAGCAGAAACTCGCCCGATTACAACGGTATGTGTATTTTTGCCCTAGGCCATAGTAGTTATTGGATTCGAGAATCAGACTTCCAAAAATTTTGATGATTTCTCAACCATTCCTTAATTTCAAACTCCCATATCTCGCGAACGCATTGACGAACTCGAGAAATTCCTGTTGTATCTGAAAGTAGAAACTCGCCCGATTACAATGGTGTGTGTACTTTACCCCTAGACCATTCCAGTTATTGGATTCGAGTATCAGACTTGCGAAAATTTTGATGATTTCTCAACCATTCCTTAACTTCAAACTGCCATATCTCGCGAACGCATTGACGAACTCGAGAAATTCCTGTTGTATCTGAAAGTAGAAACTCGCCCGATTACAATGGTGTGTGAACTTTTCCCCTAGGCCATTCCAGTTATTGGTTTCGAGTATCAGACTTGCGAAAATTTTGATGGTTTCTCAACTATTCCTTAACTTCAAACTCCCATATCCCGCGAACGGATTGACGAACTCGAGAAATTCCTGTTGCATGTGAAAGTAGAAAGTCGCCCGATTTCAACGGTATGTGTATCTTTCCCCTAGGCCTTTGTAGTTATTGGTTTCGAGTATCAGACTTGCGAAAATTTTGATGGTTTCTCATGCATTCCTTAACTTCAAACTTCCATATCTTGCGAACGGATTGACGAACTCGAGAATTTCCTATTGCATCTGAAAGCAGAAACTCGCCCGATTACAAAGATATGTGTGTTTTCCCCCTAGGCCTTTGTAGTTATTGGTTTCGAGTATCAGACTTGCGAAAATTTTGATGGTTTCTCAACCATTCCTTAACTTCAAACTCCCATATGTCGCGAACGGATTGACGAACTTGAGAAATTCCTGTTGCATCTGAAAGCAGAAACTCGCCAATATACAACGGTGTGTGTACTTCTCCCCTAGGCCATTCCAGTTATTGGTTTCGAGTATCAGACCAGCGAAAATTTTGATGGTCTCTCAACCATTCCTTAACTTCAAACTCCCATATCTCGCGATCGGATTGACGAACTCGAGAATTTCCTATTGCATCTGAAAGCAGAAACTCGCCCGATTACAACGGTATGTGTATTTTTGCCCTAGGCCATAGTAGTTATTGGATTCGAGAATCAGACTTCCAAAAATTTTGATGATTTCTCAACCATTCCTTAATTTCAAACTCCCATATCTCGCGAACGCATTGACGAACTCGAGAAATTCCTGTTGTATCTGAAAGTAGAAACTCGCCCGATTACAATGGTGTGTGTACTTTACCCCTAGACCATTCCAGTTATTGGATTCGAGTATCAGACTTGCGAAAATTTTGATGATTTCTCAACCATTCCTTAACTTCAAACTGCCATATCTCGCGAACGCATTGACGAACTCGAGAAATTCCTGTTGTATCTGAAAGTAGAAACTCGCCCGATTACAATGGTGTGTGAACTTTTCCCCTAGGCCATTCCAGTTATTGGTTTCGAGTATCAGACTTGCGAAAATTTTGATGGTTTCTCAACTATTCCTTAACTTCAAACTCCCATATCCCGCGAACGGATTGACGAACTCGAGAAATTCCTGTTGCATGTGAAAGTAGAAAGTCGCCCGATTTCAACGGTATGTGTATCTTTCCCCTAGGCCTTTGTAGTTATTGGTTTCGAGTATCAGACTTGCGAAAATTTTGATGGTTTCTCATGCATTCCTTAACTTCAAACTTCCATATCTTGCGAACGGATTGACGAACTCGAGAATTTCCTATTGCATCTGAAAGCAGAAACTCGCCCGATTACAAAGATATGTGTGTTTTCCCCCTAGGCCTTTGTAGTTATTGGTTTCGAGTATCAGACTTGCGAAAATTTTGATGGTTTCTCAACCATTCCTTAACTTCAAACTCCCATATGTCGCGAACGGATTGACGAACTTGAGAAATTCCTGTTGCATCTGAAAGCAGAAACTCGCCAATATACAACGGTGTGTGTACTTCTCCCCTAGGCCATTCCAGTTATTGGTTTCGAGTATCAGACCAGCGAAAATTTTGATGGTCTCTCAACCATTCCTTAACTTCAAACTCCCATATCTCGCGATCGGATTGACGAACTCGAGAATTTCCTATTGCATCTGAAAGCAGAAACTCGCCCGATTACAACGGTGTGTGTACTTTTCCCCTAGGCCATTCCACTCATTGGTTTCGAGTATCAGACTTGCGAAAATTTTGATGGTTTCTCAACCATTCCTTAACTTCACACTTCCATATCTCGCGAACGGATTGACGAACTCGAGAATTTCCTATTGCATATGAAAGCAGAAACTCGCCCGATTACAACGGTATGTGTATTTTTGCCCTAGGCCATAGTAGTTATTGGATTCGAGAATCAGACTTCCAAAAATTTTGATGATTTCTCAACCATTCCTTAATTTCAAACTCCCATATCTCGCGAACGCATTGACGAACTCGAGAAATTCCTGTTGTATCTGAAAGTAGAAACTCGCCCGATTACAATGGTGTGTGTACTTTACCCCTAGGCCATCCCAGTTATTGGATTCGAGTATCAGACTTGCGAAAATTTTGATGATTTCTCAACCATTCCTTAACTTCAAACTCCCATATCCCGCGAATGGATTGACGAACTCGAGAAATTCCTGTTGCATGTGAAAGTAGAAAGTCGCCCGATTTCAACGGTATGTGTATCTTTCCCCTAGGCCTGTGTAGTTATTGGTTTCGAGTATCAGACTTGCGAAAATTTTGATGGTTTCTCATGCATTCCTTAATTTCAAACTCCCATATCTCGCGAACGCATTGACGAACTCGAGAAATTCCTGTTGTATCTGAAAGTAGAAACTCGCCCGATTACAATGGTGTGTGTACTTTACCCCTAGGCCATCCCAGTTATTGGATTCGAGTATCAGACTTGCGAAAATTTTGATGATTTCTCAACCATTCCTTAACTTCAAACTCCCATATCCCGCGAATGGATTGACGAACTCGAGGAATTCCTGTTGCATGTGAAAGTAGAAAGTCGCCCGATTACAACGGTGTGTGTACTTTTCCCCTAGGCCATTCCACTCATTGGTTTCGAGTATCAGACTTGCGAAAATTTTGATGGTTTCTCAACCATTCCTTAACTTCACACTTCCATATCTCGCGAACGGATTGACGAACTCGAGAATTTCCTATTGCATCTGAAAGCAGAAACTCGCCCGATTACAACGGTATGTGTATTTTTGCCCTAGGCCATTGTAGTTATTGGATTCGAGTATCAGACTTCCGAAAATTTTGATGATTTCTCAACCATTCCTTAATTTCAACTCCCATATCTCGCGAACGCATTGACGAACTCGAGAAATTCCTGTTGTATCTGAAAGTAGAACTCGCCCGATTACAATGGTGTGTGTACTTTACCCCTAGGCCATTCCAGTTATTGGTTTCGAGTATCAGACTTGCGAAAATTTTGATGGTTTCTCAACCATTCCTTAACTTCACACTTCCATATCTCGCGAACGGATTGACGAACTCGAGAATTTCCTATTGCATCTGAAAGCAGAAACTCGCCCGATTACAACGGTATGTGTATTTTTGCCCTAGGCCATAGTAGTTATTGGATTCGAGAATCAGACTTCCAAAAATTTTGATGATTTCTCAACCATTCCTTAATTTCAAACTCCCATATCTCGCGAACGCATTGACGAACTCGAGAAATTCCTGTTGTATCTGAAAGTAGAAACTCGCCCGATTACAATGGTGTGTGTACTTTACCCCTAGGCCATCCCAGTTATTGGATTCGAGTATCAGACTTGCGAAAATTTTGACGATTTCTCAACCATTCCTTAACTTCAAACTCCCATATCCCGCGAATGGATTGACGAACTCGAGGAATTCCTGTTGCATGTGAAAGTAGAAAGTCGCCCGATTTCAACGGTATGTGTATCTTTCCCCTAGGCCTGTGTAGTTATTGGTTTCGAGTATCAGACTTGCGAAAATTTTGATGGTTTCTCATGCATTCGTTAACTTCAAACTTCCATATCTCGCGAACGGATTGACGAACTCGAGAATTTCCTATTGCATCTGAAAGCAGAAACTCGCCCGATTACAACGGTATGTGTATTTTTGCCCTAGGCCATAGTAGTTATTGGATTCGAGTATCAGACTTGCGAAAATTTTGATGATTTCTCAACCATTCCTTAACTTCAAACTGCCATATCTCGCGAACGCATTGACGAACTCGAGAAATTCCTGTTGCATGTGAAAGTAGAATCTCGCCCGATTACAAAGATATGTGTGTTTTCCCCCTAGGCCTTTGTAGTTATTGGTTTCGAGTATCAGACTTGCGAAAATTTTGATGGTTTCTCAACCATTCCTTATCTTCAAACTCCCATATGTCGCGAACGGATTGACGCACTCGAGAAATTCCTGTTGCATCTGAAAGCAGAAACTCGCCCGAATACAACGTTGTGTGTACTTTTCCCCTAGGCCATTCCAGTTATTGGTTTCGAGTATCAGACCAGCGAAAATTTTGATGGTCTCTCAACCATTCCTTAACTTCAAACTCCCATATCTCGCGAACGGATTGACGAACTCGAGAATTTCCTATTGCATCTGAAAGCAGAAACTCGCCCGATTACAACGGTGTGTGTACTTTTCCCCTAGGCCATTCCACTCATTGGTTTCGAGTATCAGACTTGCGAAAATTTTGATGGTTTCTCAACCATTCCTTAACTTCACACTTCCATATCTCGCGAACGGATTTACGAACTCGAGAATTTCCTATTGCATCTGAAAGCAGAAACTCGCCCGATTACAACGGTATGTGTATTTTTGCCCTAGGCCATTGTAGTTATTGGATTCGAGTATCAGACTTCCGAAAATTTTGATGATTTCTCAACCATTCCTTAATTTCAACTCCCATATCTCGCGAACGCATTGACGAACTCGAGAAATTCCTGTTGTATCAGAAAGTAGAACTCGCCCGATTACAATGGTGTGTGTACTTCACCCCTAGGCCATTCCAGTTATTGGTTTCGAGTATCAGACTTGCGAAAATTTTGATGGTTTCTCAACCATTCCTTAACTTCAAAGTCCCATATCTCGCGAACGGATTGACGAACTCGAGAAATTCCTGTTGCATCTGAAAGTAGAAACTCACCCGATTACAACGGTATGTGTATTTTTCCCCTAGGCCATTGTAGTTATTGGTTTCGAGTATCAGACTTGCGAAAATTTTGATGGTTTCTCAACCATTCCTTAACTTCAAACTGCCATATCTCGCGAACGCATTGACGAACTAGAGAATTTCCTATTGCATCTGAAAGCAGAAACTCGCCCGATTACAACCGTGTGTGTACTTTTCCCCTAGGCCATTGTAGTTATTGGTTTCGAGTATCAGACTTGCGAAAATTTTGATGGTTTCTCAACCATTCCTTAACTTCAAACTCCCATATCCCGCGAATGGATTGACGAACTCGAGAAATTCCTGTTGCATGTGAAAGTAGAAAGTCGCCCGATTACAACGGTATGTGTACTTTTCCCCTAGGCCATTCCAGTTATTGGTTTCGAGTATCAGACTTGCGAAAATTTTGATGGTTTCCAACCATTCCTTAACTTCAAACTCCCATATCTCGCGAACGCATTGACGAACTCGAGAAATTCCTGTTGCATGTGAAAGTAGAAACTCGCCCGACTACAAAGATATGTGTGTTTTCCCCCTAGGCCTTTGTAGTTATTGGTTTCGAGTATCAGACTTGCGAAAATTTTGATGATTCCTCAACCATTCCTTAACTTCAAACTGCCATATCTCGCGAACGCATTGACGAACTAGAGAATTTCCTATTGCATCTGAAAGCAGAAACTCGCCCGATTACAACCGTGTGTGTACTTTTCCCCTAGGCCATTGTAGTTATTGGTTTCGAGTATCAGACTTCCGAAAATTTTGATGATTTCTCAACCATTCCTTAATTTCAACTCCCATATCTCGCGAACGCATTGACGAACTCGAGAAATTCCTGTTGTATCTGAAAGTAGAACTCGCCCGATTACAATGGTGTGTGTACTTCACCCCTAGGCCATTCCAGTTATTGGTTTCGAGTATCAGACTTGCGAAAATTTTGATGGTTTCTCAACCATTCCTTAACTTCAAAGTCCCATATCTCGCGAACGGATTGACGAACTCGAGAAATTCCTGTTGCATCTGAAAGTAGAAACTCACCCGATTACAACGGTATGTGTACTTTTCCCCTAGGCCATTCCACTCATTGGTTTCGAGTATCAGACTTGCGAAAATTTTGATGGTTTCTCAACCATTCCTTAACTTCACACTTCCATATCTCGCGAACGGATTTACGAACTCGAGAATTTCCTATTGCATCTGAAAGCAGAAACTCGCCCGATTACAACGGTATGTGTATTTTTGCCCTAGGCCATTGTAGTTATTGGATTCGAGTATCAGACTTCCGAAAATTTTGATGATTTCTCAACCATTCCTTAATTTCAACTCCCATATCTCGCGAACGCATTGACGAACTCGAGAAATTCCTGTTGTATCTGAAAGTAGAACTCGCCCGATTACAATGGTGTGTGTACTTCACCCCTAGGCCATTCCAGTTATTGGTTTCGAGTATCAGACTTGCGAAAATTTTGATGGTTTCTCAACCATTCCTTAACTTCAAAGTCCCATATCTCGCGAACGGATTGACGAACTCGAGAAATTCCTGTTGCATCTGAAAGTAGAAACTCACCCGATTACAACGGTATGTGTATTTTTCCCCTAGGCCATTGTAGTTATTGGTTTCGAGTATCAGACTTGCGAAAATTTTGATGGTTTCTCAACCATTCCTTAACTTCAAACTGCCATATCTCGCGAACGCATTGACGAACTAGAGAATTTCCTATTGCATCTGAAAGCAGAAACTCGCCCGATTACAACCGTGTGTGTACTTTTCCCCTAGGCCATTGTAGTTATTGGTTTCGAGTATCAGACTTGCGAAAATTTTGATGGTTTCTCAACCATTCCTTAACTTCAAACTCCCATATCCCGCGAATGGATTGACGAACTCGAGAAATTCCTGTTGCATGTGAAAGTAGAAAGTCGCCCGATTACAACGGTATGTGTACTTTTCCCCTAGGCCATTCCAGTTATTGGTTTCGAGTATCAGACTTGCGAAAATTTTGATGGTTTCCAACCATTCCTTAACTTCAAACTCCCATATCTCGCGAACGCATTGACGAACTCGAGAAATTCCTGTTGCATGTGAAAGTAGAAACTCGCCCGACTACAAAGATATGTGTGTTTTCCCCCTAGGCCTTTGTAGTTATTGGTTTCGAGTATCAGACTTGCGAAAATTTTGATGATTCCTCAACCATTCCTTAACTTCAAACTCCCATATCTCGCGAACGCATTGACGAACTCGAAAAATTCCTGTTGTATCTGAAAGTAGAAACTCGCCCGATTACAATGGTGTGTGTACTTTTCCCCTAGGCCATTCCAGTTATTGGTTTCGAGTATCAGACCAACGAAAATTTTGATGGTTTCTCAACCATTCCTTAACTTCACACTTCCATATCTCGCGAACGGATTTACGAACTCGGAATTTCCTATTGCATCTGAAAGCAGAAACTCGCCCGATTACAACGGTATGTGTATTTTTGCCCTAGGCCATTGTAGTTATTGGATTCGAGTATCAGACTTCCGAAAATTTTGATGATTTCTCAACCATTCCTTAATTTCAACTTCCATATCTCGCGAACGCATTGACGAACTCGAGAAATTCCTGTTGTATCTGAAAGTAGAAACTCGCCCGATTACAATGGTGTGTGTACTTTACCCCTAGGCTATTCCAGTTATTGGTTTCGAGTATCAGACTTGCGAAAATTTTGATGGTTTCTCAACCATTCCTTAACTTCAAAGTCCCATATCTCGCGAACGGATTGACGAACTCGAGAAATTCCGGTTGCATCTGAAAGTAGAAACTCACCCGATTACAACGGTATGTGTATTTTTCCCCTAGGCCATTGTAGTTATTGGTTTCGAGTATCAGACCTGCGAAAATTTTGATGGTTTCTCAACCATTCCTTAACTTCACACTTCCATATCTCGCGAACGGATTGACGAACTCGAGAATTTCCTATTGCATCTGAAAGCAGAAACTCGCCCGATTACAACGGTGTGTGTACTTTTCCCCTAGGCCATTGTAGTTATTGGTTTCGAGTATCAGACTTGCGAAAATTTTGATGGTTTCTCAACCATTCCTTAACTTCAAACTCCCATATCCCGCGAATGGATTGACGAACTCGAGAAATTCCTGTTGCATGTGAAAGTAGAAAGTCGCCCGATTACAACGGTATGTGTACTTTTCCCCTAGGCCATTCCAGTTATTGGTTTCGAGTATCAGACTTGCGAAAATTTTGATGGTTTCCAACCATTCCTTAACTTCAAACTCCCATATCTCGCGAACGGAATGACGAACGCGAGAAATTCCTGTTGCATGTGAAAGTAGAAAGTCGCCCGATTACAACGGTATGTGTATTTTTCCCCTAGGCCTTTGAAGTTATTGGTTTCGAGTATCAGATTTGCGAAAATTTTGATGGTTTCTCAACCATTCTTTATATTCACACTTCCATAATTCGCGAACGGATTGACGAACTCGAGAATTTTCTATTGCATCTGAAAGCAGAAACTCGCCCGATTACAACGGTGTGTGTACTTTTCCCCTAGGCCATTCCAGTTTTTGGTTTGGAGTATCAGAGCAGCGAAAATTTTGATGGTTTCTCAAGCATGCCTTAACTTCAAACTCCCATATCCCGCGAACGGATTGACGAACTCGAGAAATTCCTGTTGCATGTGAAAGTAGAAAGTCGCCCGATTACAACGGTATGTGTATTTTTCCCCTAGGCCTTTGAAGTTATTGGTTTCGAGTATCAGATTTGCGAAAATTTTGATGGTTTCTCAACCATTGTTTATATTCACACTTCCATAATCCGCGAACGGATTGACGAACTCGAGAATTTTCTATTGCATCTGAAAGCAGAAACTCGCCCGATTACAACGGTGTGTGTACTTTTCCCCTAGGCCATTCCAGTTTTTGGTTTGGAGTATCAGACCAGCGAAAATTTTGATGGTTTCTCAAGCATTCCTTACCTTCAAACTTCCATATCTCGCGAACGGATTGACGAACTCGAGAATTTCCTATTGCATCTGAATGCAGAAACTCGCCCGATTACAACGGTATGTGTATTTTTACCCTAGGCCATAGTAGTTGTTGGTTTCGAGTATCAGACCAGCGAAAATTTTGATGATTTCTCAACCATTGCTTAACTTCAAACTGCCATATCTCGCGAACGGATTGACGAACTCGAGAATTTTCTATTGCATCTGAAAACAGAAACTCGCCCGATTACAACGGTGTGTGTACTTTTCCCCTAGGCCATTCCAGTTGTTGGTTTCGAGTATCAGACCAGCGAAAATTTTGATGGTTTCTCAAGAATGCCTTAACTTCAAACTTCCATATCTCGCGAACGGATTGTCGTACTCGAGAAATTCCTGTTGCATGTGAAAGTAGAATCTCATCCGATCTAATGGTATGTGTATTTTCCCCCTAGGCGTTTGTAGCTATTGGTTTCGAGTATCAGACTTGCGAAAATTTTGATGGTTTCTCAACCATTCCTTAACTTCAAACCCCCCATATCTCGCGAACGGATTGACGAACTCGAGAAATTCCTGTTGCATCTGAAAGTAGAAACTCGCTCGATTACAACGGTATGTGTATTTTTGGCTTAGGCCATAGTAGTTATTGATTTCAAGTATCAGACTTGCGAAAATTGTGATAGTTTCTCAACAATTCCTTAACTTCAAACTCCCATATCTCGCGAACGGATTGACGAACTCGAGAAATTCCTGTTGCATCTGAAAGTAGAAACTCGCCCGGCTACAACGGCATGTGTATTTTTCCCCTGGGCCATTGTAGTTATTGGTTTCGAGTATCAGACTTGCGAAAATTTTGATGGTTTCTCAACCATTCCTTAACTAAAAACTCCCATATCTCGCGAACGGATTAACGAACTCGAGAAATTCCTGTTGCATCTGAAAGCAGAAACTCGCCCGATTTCAACGGTATGTATATTTTTGCCCTAGGCCATAGTAGTTATTGGTTTCGAATATCAGACTTGCGAAAATTGTGATGGTTTCTCAAGCATTCAATAACTTCTAACTCCCATATCTCGCGAACGGATTGACGAACTCGAGAAATTCCTGTTGCATCTGAAAGCAGAAACACGCCCGACTACAACGGTATGTGTATCTTCCCCTAGGCCTTTGTAGTTATTGGTTTCGTGTATCAGACTTGCGAAAATTTTGATGGTTTCTCAACCATTCCTTAACTTCAAACTCCCATATCTCGCGAACGCATTGACGAACTAATAAAATTCCTGTTGTATCTGAAAGTAGAAAATCGCCCGATTACAACGGTGTGTGTACTTTTCCCCTAGGCCATTCCAGTTATTGGTTTCGAGTATCAGACCAGCGAAAATTTTGATGGTTTCTCAACCATTCCTTAACTTCAAACTCCCATATCTCGCGAACGGATTGACGATCTCGAGAAATTCCTGTTGCATGTGAAAGTAGAAAGTCGCCCGATTTCAACGGTATGTGTATCTTTCCCCTAGGCCTTTGTAGTTATTGGTTTCGAGTATCAGACTTGCGAAAATTTTGATGGTTTCTCATGCATTCCTTAACTTCAAACTTCCATATCTCGCGAACGGATTGACGAACTCGAGAATTTCCTATTGCATCTGAAAGCAGAAGCTCGCCCGATTACAACGGTATGTGTGTTTTCCCCGTAGGCCTTTGTAGTTATTGCTTTCGAGTATCAGACTTGCGAAAATTTTGATGGTTTCTCAACCATTCCTTAACTTCAAACTCCCACATGTCGCGAACGGATTGACGAACTCGAGAATTTCCTATTGCATCTGAAAGCAGAAACTCGCCCGATTACAACGGTATGTATATTTTTGCCCTAGGCCATAGTAGTTATTGGTTTCGAATATCAGACTTGCGAAAATTGTGATGGTTTCTCAAGCATTCCTTAACTTCAAACTCCCATATCTCGCGAACGGATTCACGAACTCGAGAAATTCCTGTTGCATCTGAAAGTAGAAACTCGCCCGATTACAAAGATATGTGTGTTTTCCCCGTAGGCCTTTGTAGTTATTGGTTTCGAGTATCAGACTTGCGAAAATTTTGATGGTTTCTCAACCATTCCTTAACTTCACACTTCCATATCTCGCGAACGGATTGACGAACTCGAGAATATCCTATTGCATCTGAAAGGGGAAACTCGCCCGATTACAACGGTGTGTGTACTTTTCCCCTAGGCCATTCCAGTTGTTGGTTTCGAGTATCAGACTTGCGAAAATTTTGATGGTTTCTCAACCATTCCTTAACTTCAAAGTCCCATATCTCGCGAACGGATTGACGAACTCGAGAAATTCCTGTTGCATCTGAAAGTAGAAACTCACCCGATTACAACGGTATGTGTATTTTTCCCCTAGGCCATTGTAGTTATTGGTTTCGCGTATCAGACTTGCGAAAATTTTGATGGTTTCTCAACCATTCCTTAACTTCACACTTCCATATCTCGCGAACGGATTGACGAACTCGAGAATTTCCTATTGCATCTGAAAGCAGAAACTCGCCCGATTACAACGGTACGTGTATTTTTCCCCTAGGCCTTTGTAGTTATTGCTTTCGAGTATCAGACTTGCGAAAATTTTGATGGTTTCTCAACCATTCCTTAACTTCAAACTCCCATATCTCGCGAACGGATTGACGAACTCGAGAAATTCCTGTTGCATCTGAAAGGAGAAACTCGCCCGATTACAACGGTGTGTGTACTTTTCCCCTAGGCCATTCCAGTTGTTGGTTTCGAGTATCAGACCAGCGAAAATTTTGATGGTTTCTCAAGCATTCAATAACTTCTAACTCCCATATCTCGCGAACGGATTGACGAACTCGAGAAATTCCTGTTGCATCTGAAAGCAGAAACACGCCCGACTACAACGGTATGTGTATCTTCCCCTAGGCCTTTGTAGTTATTGGTTTCGTGTATCAGACTTGCGAAAATTTTGATGGTTTCTCAACCATTCCTTAACTTCAAACTCCCATATCTCGCGAACGCATTGACGAACTCATAAAATTCCTGTTGTATCTGAAAGTAGAAAATCGCCCGATTACAACGGTGTGTGTACTTTTCCCCTAGGCCATTCCAGTTATTGGTTTCGAGTATCAGACCAGCGAAAATTTTGATGGTTTCTCAACCATTCCTTAACTTCAAACTCCCATATCTCGCGAACGGATTGACGATCTCGAGAAATTCCTGTTGCATGTGAAAGTAGAAAGTCGCCCGATTTCAACGGTATGTGTATCTTTCCCCTAGGCCTTTGTAGTTATTGGTTTCGAGTAGCAGACTTGCGAAAATTTTGATGGTTTCTCATGCATTCCTTAACTTCAAACTTCCATATCTCGCGAACGGATTGACGAACTCGAGAATTTCCTATTGCATCTGAAAGCAGAAGCTCGCCCGATTACAACGGTATGTGTGTTTTCCCCGTAGGCCTTTGTAGTTATTGCTTTCGAGTATCAGACTTGCGAAAATTTTGATGGTTTCTCAACCATTCCTTAACTTCAAACTCCCACATGTCGCGAACGGATTGACGAACTCGAGAATTTCCTATTGCATCTGAAAGCAGAAACTCGCCCGATTACAACGGTATGTATATTTTTGCCCTAGGCCATAGTAGTTATTGGTTTCGAATATCAGACTTGCGAAAATTGTGATGGTTTCTCAAGCATTCCTTAACTTCAAACTCCCATATCTCGCGAACGGATTCACGAACTCGAGAAATTCCTGTTGCATCTGAAAGTAGAAACTCGCCCGATTACAAAGATATGTGTGTTTTCCCCGTAGGCCTTTGTAGTTATTGGTTTCGAGTATCAGACTTGCGAAAATTTTGATGGTTTCTCAACCATTCCTTAACTTCACACTTCCATATCTCGCGAACGGATTGACGAACTCGAGAATATCCTATTGCATCTGAAAGGAGAAACTCGCCCGATTACAACGGTGTGTGTACTTTTCCCCTAGGCCATTCCAGTTGTTGGTTTCGAGTATCAGACTTGCGAAAATTTTGATGGTTTCTCAACCATTCCTTAACTTCAAAGTCCCATATCTCGCGAACGGATTGACGAACTCGAGAAATTCCTGTTGCATCTGAAAGTAGAAACTCACCCGATTACAACGGTATGTGTATTTTTCCCCTAGGCCATTGTAGTTATTGGTTTCGCGTATCAGACTTGCGAAAATTTTGATGGTTTCTCAACCATTCCTTAACTTCACACTTCCATATCTCGCGAACGGATTGACGAACTCGAGAATTTCCTATTGCATCTGAAAGCAGAAACTCGCCCGATTACAACGGTACGTGTATTTTTCCCCTAGGCCTTTGTAGTTATTGCTTTCGAGTATCAGACTTGCGAAAATTTTGATGGTTTCTCAACCATTCCTTAACTTCAAACTCCCATATCTCGCGAACGGATTGACGAACTCGAGAAATTCCTGTTGCATCTGAAAGGAGAAACTCGCCCGATTACAACGGTGTGTGTACTTTTCCCCTAGGCCATTCCAGTTGTTGGTTTCGAGTATCAGACCAGCGAAAATTTTGATGGTTTCTTAAGCATTCCTTAACTTCAAACTTCCATATCTCGCGATCGGATTGACGAACTCGAGAATTTCCTATTGCATCTGAAAGCAGAAACTTGCCCGATTTCAGCGGTATGTGCATTTTTGCCCTAGGCCATTGTAGTTATTGGTTTCGAGTATCAGACTTGCGAAAATTTTGTTGGTTTCTCAAGCATTCCTTAACTTCAAATTTCCATATCTCGCGAACGGATTGACGAACTCGAGAATTTCCTATTGCATCTGAAAGCAGAACCTCGCCCGATTACAACGGTATGTGTATTTTTCCCCTAGGCCATTGTAGTTGTTGGTTTCGAGTATCAGACTTGCGAAAATTGTGATGGTTCCTCAACCATTCCTTAACTTCAAACTCCCATATCTCGCGAACGGATGACGAACTCGAGAATTTCCTATTGCATCTGAAAGGAGAAACTCGCCCGATTACAACGTTGTGTGTACTTTTCCCCTAGGCCATTCCAGTTGTTGGTTTCGAGTATCAGACCAGCGAAAATTTTGATGGTTTCTCAAGCATTCCTTAACTTCAAACTTCCATATCTCGCGATCGGATTGACGAACTCGAGAATTTCCTATTGCACCTGAAAGCAGAAACTCGCCCCATTGCAACGGTACGTGTATTTTTCCCCTAGGCCTTTGTAGCTACTGGTTTCGAGTATCAGACTTGGGATAATTTTGATGGTTTCTCAAGCATTCCTTAACTTCAATCTCCCATATCTCTCGAACGGATTGACGAACTCGAGAAATTCCTGTTGCATCTGAGAGCAGAAACTTGCCCGATTACAACCGTGTGTGTACTTTTCCCCTAGGGCATTCCAGTTGTTGGTTTCGAGTATCAGACCAACGAAAATTTTGTTGGTTTCTCAAGCATTCCTTAACTTCAAACTTCCATATCTTGCGATCGCATTGACGAACTCGAGAATTTCCTATTGCATCTGAAAGCAGAAACTCGCCCGATTACAACGGTATGTGTATTTTTGCCCTAGGCCATAGTAGTTATTGGTTTCGAATATCAGACTTGCGAAAATTGTGATGGTTTCTCAAGCATTCCTTAACTTCAAACTCCCATATCTCGCGAACGGATTGACGAACTCGAGAAATTCCTGTTGCATCTGAAAGTAGAAACTCGCCCGGTTACAACGGCATGAGTATTTTTCCCCTGGGCCATTGTAGTTATTGGTTTCGAGTATCAGACTTGCGAAAATTTTGATGGTTTCTCAACCATTCCTTAACTTCCAACTCCCATATCTCGCGATCGGATTGACGAACTCGAGAATTTCCTATTGCATCTGAAAGCAGAAACTCGCCCGATTACAACGGTATGTATATTTTTGCCCTAGGCCATAGTAGTTATTGGTTTCGAATATCAGACTTGCGAAAATTGTGATGGTTTCTCAAGCATTCCGTAACTTCAAACTCCCATATCTCGCGAACGGATTGACGAACTCGAGAAATTCCTGTTGCATCTGAAAGTAGAAACTCGCCCGGTTACAACGGCATGAGTATTTTTCCCCTGGGCCATTGTAGTTATTGGTTTCGAGTATCAGACTTGCGAAAATTTTGATGGTTTCTCAACCATTCCTTAACTAAAAACTCCCATATCTCGCGAACGGATTAACGAACTCGAGAAATTCCTGTTGCATCTGAAAGCAGAAACTCGCCCGATTTCAACGGTATGTATATTTTTGCCCTAGGCCATAGTAGTTATTGGTTTCGAATATCAGACTTGCGAAAATTGTGATGGTTTCTCAAGCATTCAATAACTTCTAACTCCCATATCTCGCGAACGGATTGACGAACTCGAGAAATTCCTGTTGCATCTGAAAGCAGAAACACGCCCGACTACAACGGTATGTGTATCTTCCCCTAGGCCTTTGTAGTTATTGGTTTCGTGTATCAGACTTGCGAAAATTTTGATGGTTTCTCAACCATTCCTTAACTTCAAACTCCCATATCTCGCGAACGCATTGACGAACTCATAAAATTCCTGTTGTATCTGAAAGTAGAAAATCGCCCGATTACAACGGTGTGTGTACTTTTCCCCTAGGCCATTCCAGTTATTGGTTTCGAGTATCAGACCAGCGAAAATTTTGATGGTTTCTCAACCATTCCTTAACTTCAAACTCCCATATCTCGCGAACGGATTGACGATCTCGAGAAATTCCTGTTGCATGTGAAAGTAGAAAGTCGCCCGATTTCAACGGTATGTGTATCTTTCCCCTAGGCCTTTGTAGTTATTGGTTTCGAGTATCAGACTTGCGAAAATTTTGATGGTTTCTCATGCATTCCTTAACTTCAAACTTCCATATCTCGCGAACGGATTGACGAACTCGAGAATTTCCTATTGCATCTGAAAGCAGAAGCTCGCCCGATTACAACGGTATGTGTGTTTTCCCCGTAGGCCTTTGTAGTTATTGCTTTCGAGTATCAGACTTGCGAAAATTTTGATGGTTTCTCAACCATTCCTTAACTTCAAACTCCCACATGTCGCGAACGGATTGACGAACTCGAGAATTTCCTATTGCATCTGAAAGCAGAAACTCGCCCGATTACAACGGTATGTGTATTTTTGCCCTAGGCCATAGTAGTTATTGGTTTCGAATATCAGACTTGCGAAAATTGTGATGGTTTCTCAAGCATTCCTTAACTTCAAACTCCCATATCTCGCGAACGGATTCACGAACTCGAGAAATTCCTGTTGCATCTGAAAGTAGAAACTCGCCCGATTACAAAGATATGTGTGTTTTCCCCGTAGGCCTTTGTAGTTATTGGTTTCGAGTATCAGACTTGCGAAAATTTTGATGGTTTCTCAACCATTCCTTAACTTCACACTTCCATATCTCGCGAACGGATTGACGAACTCGAGAATATCCTATTGCATCTGAAAGGAGAAACTCGCCCGATTACAACGGTGTGTGTACTTTTCCCCTAGGCCATTCCAGTTGTTGGTTTCGAGTATCAGACTTGCGAAAATTTTGATGGTTTCTCAACCATTCCTTAACTTCAAAGTCCCATATCTCGCGAACGGATTGACGAACTCGAGAAATTCCTGTTGCATCTGAAAGTAGAAACTCACCCGATTACAACGGTATGTGTATTTTTCCCCTAGGCCATTGTAGTTTTTGGTTTCGCGTATCAGACTTGCGAAAATTTTGATGGTTTCTCAACCATTCCTTAACTTCACACTTCCATATCTCGCGAACGGATTGACGAACTCGAGAATTTCCTATTGCATCTGAAAGCAGAAACTCGCCCGATTACAACGGTACGTGTATTTTTCCCCTAGGCCTTTGTAGTTATTGCTTTCGAGTATCAGACTTGCGAAAATTTTGATGGTTTCTCAACCATTCCTTAACTTCAAAGTCCCATATCTCGCGAACGGATTGACGAACTCGAGAAATTCCTGTTGCACCTGAAAGGAGAAACTCGCCCGATTACAACGGTGTGTGTACTTTTCCCCTAGGGCATTCCAGTTGTTGGTTTCGAGTATCAGACCAACGAAAATTTTGTTGGTTTCTCAAGCATTCCTTAACTTCAAACTTCCATATCTTGCGATCGCATTGACGAACTCGAGAATTTCCTATTGCATCTGAAAGCAGAAACTCGCCCGATTACAACGGTATGTGTATTTTTGCCCTAGGCCATAGTAGTTATTGGATTCGTGTATCAGACTTGCGAAAATTTTGATGATTTCTCAACCATTCCTTAACTTCAAACTCCCATATCTCGCAAACGCATTGACGAACTCGAGAAATTCCTGTTGTATCTGAAAGTAGAAACTCGCCCGATTACAATGGTGTGTGTACTTTTCCCCTAGGCCATACCACTTATTGGTTTCGAGTATCAGACTTGCGAAAATTTTGATGGTTTCTCAACCATTCCTTAACTTCACACTTCCATATCTCGCGAACGGATTGACGAACTCGAGAATTTCCTATTGCATCTGAAAGGAGAAACTCGCCCGATTACAACGGTGTGTGTACTTTTCCCCTAGGCCATTCCAGTTGTTGGTTTCGAGTATCAGACCAGCGAAAATTTTGATGGTTTCTCAAGCATTCCTTAACTTCAAACTTCCATACCTCGCGATCGGATTGACGAACTCGAGAATTTCCTATTGCATCTGAAAGCAGAAAATCGCCCGATTACAACGGTACGTGTATTTTTCCCCTAGGCCATTGTAGTTATTGGTTTCGAGTATCAGACTTGCGAAAATTTTGATGGTTTTTCAACCATTCCTTAACTTCCAACTCCCATATCTCGCGATCGGATTGACGAACTCGAGAATTTCCGATTGCATCTGAAAGCAGAAACTCGCCCGATTACAACGGTATGTATATTTTTGCCCTAGGCCATAGTGGTTATTGGTTTCGAATATCAGACTTGCGAAAATTGTGATGGTTTCTCAAGCATTCCTTAACTTCAAACTCCCATATCTCGCGAACGGATTCACGAACTCGAGAAATTCCTGTTGCATCTGAAAGTAGAAACTCGCCCGATTACAAAGATATGTGTGTTTTCCCCGTAGGCCTTTGTAGTTATTGGTTTCGAGTATCAGACTTGCGAAAATTTTGATGGTTTCTCAACCATTCCTTAACTTCACACTTCCATATCTCGCGAACGGATTGACGAACTCGAGAATTTCCTATTGCATCTGAAAGGAGAAACGTGCCCTATTACAACGGTGTGTGTACTTTTCCCCTAGGGCATTCCAGTTGTTGGTTTCGAGTATCAGACCAGCGAAAATTTTGATGGTTTTTCAACCACTCCTTAACTTCCAACTCCCATATCTCGCGATCGGATTGACGAACTCGAGAATTTCCTATTGCACCTGAAAGCAGAAACTCGCCCGATTGCAACGGTACGTGTATTTTTCCCCTAGGCCTTTGTAGTTACTGGTTTCGAGTATCAGACTTGCGATAATTTTGATGGTTTCTCAAGCATTCCTTAACTTCAATCTCCCATATCTCGCGAACGGATTGACGAACTCGAGAAATTCCTGTTGCATCTGAAAGCAGAAACTTGCCCGATTACAACGGTGTGTGTACTTTTCGCCTAGGGCATTCCAGTTGTTGGTTTCGTGTATCAGACCAGCGAAAATTTTGTTGGTTTCTCAAGCATTCCTTAACTTCAAACTTCCATATCTTGCGATCGGATTGACGAACTCGAGAATTTCCTATTGCATCTGAAAGCAGAATCTCGCCCGATCACAACGGTATGTGTATTTTTCCCCTAGGCCATTGCAGTTATTGGTTTCGAGTATCAGACTTGCGAAAATTTTGATGGTTTTTCAACCATTCCTTAACTTCCAACTACCATATCTCGCGATCGGATTGACGAACTCGAGAATTTCCTATTGCATCTGAAAGCAGAAACTCGCCCGATTACAACGGTATGTGTATTTTTGCCCTAGGCCATAGTAGTTATTGGATTCGTGTATCAGACTTGCGAAAATTTTGATGATTTCTCAACCATTCCTTAACTTCAAACTCCCATATCTCGCGAACGCATTGACGAACTCCAGAAATTCCTGTTGTATCTGAAAGTAGAAACTCGCCCGATTACAATGGTGTGTGTACTTTTCCCCTAGGCCATACCACTTATTGGTTTCGAGTATCAGACTTGCGAAAATTTTGATGGTTTCTCAACCATTCCTTAACTTCACACTTCCATATCTCGCGAAAGGATTGACGAACTCGAGAATTTCCTATTGCATCTGAAAGCAGAATCTCGCCCGATCACAACGGTATGTGTATTTTTCCCCTAGGCCATTGCAGTTATTGGTTTCGAGTATCAGACTTGCGAAAATTTTGATGGTTTTTCAACCATTCCTTAACTTCCAACTCCCATATCTCGCGATCGGATTGACGAACTCGAGAATTTCCTACTGCATCTGAAAACAGAAACTCGCCCGATTACAACGGTATGTATATTTTTGCCCTAGGCCATAGTAGTTATTGGTTTCGAATATCAGACTTGCGAAAATTCTGATGGTTTCTCAAGCATTCCTTAACTTCAAACTCCCATATCTCGCGAACGGATTCACGAACTCGAGAAATTCTTGTTGCATCTGAAAGTAGAAACTCGCCCGATTACAATGATATGTGTGTTTTCCCCGTAGGCCTTTGTAGTTATTGGTTTCGAGTATCAGACTTGCGAAAATTTTGATGGTTTCTCAACTATTCCTTAACTTCACACTTCCATATCTCGCGATCGGATTGACGAACTCGAGAATTTCCTATTGCATCTGAAAGCAGAAACTCGCCCGATTACAACGGTATGTGTATTTTTCCCCTAGGCCATTGTAGTTGTTGGTTTCGAGTATCAGACTTGCGAAAATTGTGATGGTTTCTCAAACATTCCTTAACTTCAAACTCCCATATCTCGCGAACGGATGACGAACTCGAGAATTTCCTATTGCATCTGAAAGGAGAAACTCGCCCGATTACAACGGTGTGTGTACTTTTCCCCTAGGCCATTCCAGTTGATGGTTTCAAGTATCAGACCAGCGAAAATTTTGATGGTTTCTCAAGCATTCCTTAACTTCAAACTTCCATATCTCGCGATCGGATTGACGAACTCGAGAATTTCCTATTGCACCTGAAAGCAGAAACTCGCCCGATTGCAACGGTACGTGTATTTTTCCCCTAGGCCTTTGTAGTTACTGGTTTCGAGTATCAGACTTGCGATAATTTTGATGGTTTCTCAAGCATTCCTTAACTTCAATCTCCCATATCTCGCGAACGGATTGACGAACTCGAGAAATTCCTGTTGCATCTGAAAGCAGAAACTTGCCCGATTACAACGGTGTGTGTACTTTTCCCCTAGGGCATTCCAGTTGTTGGTTTCGAGTATCAGACCAGCGAAAATTTTGTTGGTTTCTCAAGCATTCCTTAACTTCAAACTTCCATATCTTGCGATCGGATTGACGAACTCGAGAATTTCCTATTGCATCTGAAAGCAGAATCTCGCCCGATCACAACGGTATGTGTATTTTTCCCCTAGGCCATTGCAGTTATTGGTTTCGAGTATCAGACTTGCGAAAATTTTGATGGTTTTTCAACCATTCCTTAACTTCCAACTCCCATATCTCGCGATCGGATTGACGAACTCGAGAATTTGCTATTGCATCTGAAAGCAGAAACTCGCCCGATTACAACGGTATGTGTATTTTTCCCCTAGGCCATTGTAGTTGTTGGTTTCGAGTATCAGACTTGCGAACATTGTGATGGTTTCTTAACCATTCCTTAACTTCAAACTCCCATATCTCGCGAACGGATGACGAACTAGAGAATTTCCTATTGCATCTGAATGGAGAACCTCGCCCGATTACAACGGTGTGTGTACTTTTCCCCTAGGCCATTCCAGTTGTTGGTTTCGAGTATCAGACCAGCGAAAATTTTGATGGTTTCTCAAGCATTCCTTAACTTCAAACTTCCATATCTCGCGATCGGATTGACGAACTCGAGAATTTCCTATTGCACCTGAAAGCAGAAACTCGCCCGATTGCAACGGTACGTGTATTTTTCCCCTAGGCCTTTGTAGTTACTGGTTTCGAGTATCAGACTTGCGATAATTTTGATTGTTTCTCAAGCATTCCTTAACTTCAATCTCCCATATCTCGCGAACGGATTGACGAACTCGAGAAATTCGTGTTGCATCTGAAAGCAGAAACTTGCCCGATTACAACGGTGTGTGTACTTTTCCCCTAGGGCATTCCAGTTGTTGGTTTCGAGTATCAGACCAGCGAAAATTTTGTTGGTTTCTCAAGCATTCCTTAACTTCAAACTTCCATATCTTGCGATCGGATTGACGAACTCGAGAATTTGCTATTGCATCTGAAAGCAGAAACTCGCCCGATTACAACGGTATGTGTATTTTTGCCCTAGGCCATAGTAGTCATTGGATTCGTGTATCAGACTTGCGAAAATTTTGATGATTTCTCAACCATTCCTTAACTTCAAACTCCCATATCTCGCGAACGCATTGACGAACTCGAGAAATTCCTGTTGTATCTGAAAGTAGAAACTCGCCCGATTACAATGGTGTGTGTACTTTTCCCTAGGCCATACCACTTATTGGTTTCGAGTATCAGACTTGCGAAAATTTTGATGGTTTTTCAACCATTCCTTAACTTCCAACTCCCATACCTCGCGATCGGATTGACGAACTCGAGAATTTCCTATTGCATCTGAAAGCAGAAACTCGCCCGATTACAACGGTATGTATATTTTTGCCCTAGGCCATAGTAGTTATTGGTTTCGAATATCAGACTGGCGAAAATTGTGATGGTTTCTCAAGCATTCCTTAACTTCAAACTCCCATATCTCGCGAACGGATTCACGAACTCGAGAAATTCCTGTTGCATCTGAAAGTAGAAACTCGCCCGATTACAAAGATATGTGTGTTTTCCCCGTAGGCCTTTGTAGTTATTGGTTTCGAGTATCAGACTTGCGAAAATTTTGATGGTTTCTCAACCATTCCTTAACTTCACACTTCCATATCTCGCGAACGGATTGACGAACACGAGAATATCCTATTGCATCTGAAAGGAGAAACTCGCCCGATTACAACGGTGTGTGTACTTTTCCCCTAGGCCATTCCAGTTGTTGGTTTCGAGTATCAGACCAGCGAAAATTTTGATGGTTTCTTAAGCATTCCTTAACTTCAAACTTCCATATCTCGCGATCGGATTGACGAACTCGAGAATTTCCTATTGCATCTGAAAGCAGAAACTTGCCCGATTTCAACGGTATGTGCATTTTTGCCCTAGGCCATTGTAGTTATTGGTTTCGAGTATCAGACTTGCGAAAGTTTTGTTGGTTTCTCAAGCATTCCTTAACTTCAAACTTCCATATCTCGCGAACGGATTGACGAACTCGAGAATTCCCTATTGCATCTGAAAGCAGAATCTCGCCCGATTACAACGGTATGTGTATTTTTCCCCTAGGCCATTGTAGTTGTTGGTTTCGAGTATCAGACTTGCGAAAATTGTGATGGTTTCTCAACCATTCCTTAACTTCAAACTCCCATATCTCGCGAACGGATGACGAACTCGAGAATTTCCTATTGCATCTGAAAGGAGAAACTCGCCCGATTACAACGGTGTGTGTACTTTTCCCCTAGGCCATTCCAGTTGTTGGTTTCGAGTATCAGACCAGCGAAAATTTTGATGGTTTCTCAAGCATTCCTTAACTTCAAACTTCCATATCTCGCGATCGGATTGACGAACTCGAGAATTTCCTATTGCACCTGAAAGCAGAAACTCGCCCGATTGCAACGGTACGTGTATTTTTCCCCTAGGCCATTGTAGTTGTTGGTTTCGAGTATCAGACTTGCGAAAATTGTGATGGTTTCTCAACCATTCCTTAACTTCAATCTCCCATATCTCGCGAACGGATTGACGAACTCGAGAAATTCCTGTTGCATCTGAAAGCAGAAACTTGCCCGATTACAACGGTGTGTGTACTTTTCCCCTAGGGCATTCCAGTTGTTGGTTTCGAGTATCAGACCAGCGAAAATTTTGTTGGTTTCTCAAGCATTCCTTAACTTCAAACTTCCATATCTTGCGATCGGATTGACGAACTCGAGAATTTCCTATTGCATCTGAAAGCAGAAACTCGCCCGATTACAACGGTATGTGTATTTTTGCCCTAGGCCATAGTAGTTATTGGATTCGTGTATCAGACTTGCGAAAATTTTGATGATTTCTCAACCATTCCTTAACTTCAAACTCCCATATCTCGCGAACGCATTGACGAACTCGAGAAATTCCTGTTGTATCTGAAAGTAGAAACTCGCCCGATTACAATGGTGTGTGTACTTTTCCCCTAGGCCATACCACTTATTGGTTTCGAGTATCAGACTTGCGAAAATTTTGATGGTTTTTCAACCATTCCTTAACTTCCAACACCCATACCTCGCGATCGGATTGACGAACTCGAGAATTTCCTATTGCATCTGAAAGCAGAAACTCGCCCGATTACAACGGTATGTATATTTTTGCCCTAGGCCATAGTAGTTATTGGTTTCGAGTATCAGACTTGCGAAAATTTTGTTGGTTTCTCAAGCATTCCTTAACTTCAAACTTCCATATCACGCGAACGGATTGACGAACTCGAGAATTTCCTGTTGCATCTGAAAGCAGAATCTCGCCCGATTACAACGGTATGTGTATTTTTCCCCTAGGCCCTTGTAGTTGTTGGTTTCGAGTATCAGACTTGCGAAAATTGTGATGGTTTCTCAACCATTCCTTAACTTCAAACTCCCATATCTCGCGAACGGATGACGAACTCGAGAATTTCCTATTGCATCTGAAAGGAGAAACTCTCCCGATTACAACGGTGTGTGTACTTTTCCCCTAGGCCATTCCAGTTGTTGGTTTCGAGTATCAGACCAGCGAAAATTTTGATGGTTTCTCAAGCATTCCTTAACTTCAAACTTCCATATCTCGCGAACGGATTGACGAACTCGAGAAATTCCTGTTGCATCTGAAAGCAGAAACTTGCCCGATTTCAACGGTATGAGCATTTTTGCCGTAAGCCATAGTAGTTATTGGTTTCGAGTAACAGACTTGCGAAACTTTTGATGGTTTCTCAAGCATTCCTTAACTTCAATCTCCCATATCTCGCGAACGGATTGACGAACTCGAGTAATTCCTGTTGCATCTGAAAGCAGAAACTTGCCCGATTTCAACGGTATCGGCATTTTTGCCCTAAGCCATAGTATTTATTGGTTTCGAGTATCAGACTTGCGAAAATTTTGATGGTTTCTCAAGCATTCCATAACTTCAAACTCCCATATCTCGCGAACGGATTGACGAACTCGAGAAATTCCTGTTGCATCTGAAAGCAGAAACTTGCCCGATTTCAACGGTATGAGCATTTTTGCCCTAAGCCATAGTAGTTATTGGTTTCGAGTAACAGACTTGCGAAACTTTTGATGGTTTCTCAAGCATTCCATAACTTCAAACTCCCATATCTCGCGAACGGATTGACGAACTCGAGAAATTCCTGTTGCATCTGAAAGTTAAAACTCGCCCGATTACAACGGTGTGTGTACTTTTCCCCTAGGCCATTCCAGTTGTTGGTTTCGAGTATCAGACCAGCGAAAATTTTGATGGTTTCTTAAGCATTCCTTAACTTCAAACTTCCATATGTCACGATCGGATTTACGAACTCGAGAATTTCCTATTGCATGTGAAAGCAGAAACTTGCCCGATTTCAACGGTATGTGCATTTTTGCCCTAGGCCATAGTAGTTATTAGTTTCGAGTATCAGACTTGCGAAAATTTTGATGGTTTCTCTAGCATTCCTTAACTTCAAACTCCCATATCTCGCGAACGGATTCACGAACTCGAGAAATTCCTGTTGCATCTGAAAGCAGAATCTCGCCCGATTACAACGGTATGGGTATTTTTCCCCTAGGCCATTGTAGTTGTTGGTTTCGGGTATCAGACTTGCGAAAATTGTGATGGTTTCTCAACCATTCCTTAACTTCAAACTCCCATATCTCGCGAACGGATGATGAACTCGAGAATTTCCTATTGCATCTGAAAGGAGAAACTCGCCCGATTACAACGGTGTGTGTACTTTTCCCCTAGGCCATTCCAGTTGTTGGTTTCGAGTATCAGACCAGCGAAAATTTTGATGGTTTCTCAAGCATTCCTTAACTTCAATCTCCCATATCTCGCGAACGGATTGACGAACTCGAGAAATTCCTGTTGCATCTGAAAGCAGAAACTTGCCCGATTTCAAAGGTATGTGCATTTTTGCCCTAAGCCATAGTAGTTATTGGTTTCGAGTATCAGACTTTCGAAAATTGTGATGGTTTCTCAACCATTCCTTAACTTCAAACTCCCATATCTCGCGAACGGATGACGAACTCGAGAATTTCCTATTGCATCTGAAAGGAGAATCTCGCCCGATTACAACGGTGTGTGTACTTTTCCCCTAGGCCATTCCAGTTGTTGGTTTCGAGTATCACACCAGCGAAAATTTTGATGGTTTCTCAAGCATTCCTTAACTTCAAACTTCCATATCTCGCGATCGGATTGACGAACTCGAGAATTTCCTATTGCACCTGAAAGCAGAAACTCGCCCGATTACAATGGTATGTGTATTTTTCCCCTAGGCATTTGTAGTTATTGGTTTCGTGTATCAGACTTGCGAAAATTTTGATGGTTTCTCATGCATTCCTTAACTTCAAACTTCCATATCTCGCGAACGGATTGACGAACTCGAGAATTTCCTATTGCATCTGAAAGCAGAATCTCGCCCGATTACAACGGCATGTGTATTTTTCCCCTAGGCCATTGTAGTTGTTGGTTTCGGGTATCAGACTTGCGAAAATTGTGATGGTTTCTCAACCATTCCTTAACTTCAAACTCCCATATCTCGCGAACGGATGACGAACTCGAGAATTTCCTATTGCATCTGAAAGTTAAAACTCGCCCGATTACAACGGTGTGTGTACTTTTCCCCTAGGCCATTCCAGTTGTTGGTTTCGAGTATCAGACCAGCGAAAATTTTGATGGTTTCTTAAGCATTCCTTAACTTCAAACTTCCATATCTCGCGATCGGATTGACGAACTCGAGAATTTCCTATTGCATGTGAAAGCAGAAACTTGCCCGATTTCAACGGTATGTGCATTTTTGCCCTAGGCCATAGTAGTTATTGGTTTCGAATATCAGACTTGCGAAAATTGTGATGGTTTCTCAAGCATTCCTTAACTTCAAACTCCCATATCTCGCGAACGGATTCACGAACTCGAGAAATTCCTGTTGCATCTGAAAGTAGAAACTCGCCCGATTACAAAGATATGTGTGTTTTCCCCGTAGGCCTCTGTAGTTATTGGTTTCGAGTATCAGACTTGCGAAAATTTTGATGGTTTCTCAACCATTCCTTAACTTCACACTTCCATATCTCGCGAACGGATTGACGAACTCGAGAATATCCTATTGCATCTGAAAGGAGAAACTCGCCCGATTACAAAGGTGTGTGTACTTTTCCCCTAGGCCATTCCAGTTGTTGGTTTCGAGTATCAGACCAGCGAAAATTTTGATGGTTTCTTAAGCATTCCTTAACTTCAAACTTCCATATCTCGCGATCGGATTGACGAACTCGAGAATTTCCTATTGCATCTGAAAGCAGAAACTAGCCCGATTTCAACGGTATGTGCATTTTTGCCCTAGGCCATAGTAGTTATTGGTTTCGAGTATCAGACTTGCGAAAATTTTGTTGGTTTCTCAAGCATTCCTTAACTTCAAACTTCCATATCTCGCGAACGGATTGACGAACTCGAGAATTTCCTGTTGCATCTGAAAGCAGAATCTCGCCCGATTACACCGGTTTGTGGAATTTTCCCTAGGCCATTGTAGTTGTTGGTTTCGAGTATCAGACTTGCGAAAATTGTGATGGTTTCTCAACCATTCCTTAACTTCAAACTCCCATATCTCGCGAACGGATGACGAACTCGAGAATTTCCTATTGCATCTGAAAGGAGAAACTCTCCCGATTACAACGGTGTGTGTACTTTTCCCCTAGGCCATTCCAGTTGTTGGTTTCGAGTATCAGACCAGCGAAAGTTTTGATGGTTTCTCAAGCATTCCTTAACTTCACACTTCCATATCTCGCGAACGGATTGACGAACTCGAGAATTTCCTATTGCATCTGAAAGGAGAAACTCCCCCGATTACAACGGTGTGTGTACTTTTCCCCTAGGCCATTCCAGTTGTTGGTTTCGAGTATCAGACCAGCGAAAATTTTGATGGTTTCTTAAGCATTCCTTAACTTCAAACTTCCATATCTCGCGAACGGATTGACGAACTCGAGAAATTCCTGTTGCATCTGAAAGCAGAAACTTGCCCGATTTCAACGGTATGTGCATTTTTGCCCTAAGCCATAGTATTTATTGGTTTCGAGTATCAGACTTGCGAAAATTTTGATGGTTTCTCAAGCAGTCCATAACTTCAAACTCCCATATCTCGCGAACGGATTGACGAACTCGAGAAATTCCTGTTGCATCTGAAAGCAGAAACTCGCCCGATTACAACGGTGTGTGTACTTTTCCCCTAGGCCATTCCAGTTATTGGTTTCGAGTATCAGACCAGCGAAAATTTTGATGGTTTCTCAACCATTCCTTAACTTCAAACTCCCATATCTCGCGAACAGATTGACGAACTTGAGAAATTCCTGTAGCATGTGAAAGTAGAAAGTCGCCCGATTTCAACGGTATGTGTATCTATCCCCTTGGCCTTTGTAGTTATTGGTTTCGAGTATCAGACTTGCGAAAATTTTGATGGTTTCTCATGCAATCCTTAACTGCAAACTTCCATATCTCGCGAACGGATTGACGAACTCGAGAGTTTCCTATTGCATCTGAAAGCAGAAACTCGCCCGATTACAACGGTTTGTGTAATTTTCCCTAGGCCATAGTAGTTATTGGATTCGAGTATCAGACTTGCGAAAATTTTTATGATTTCTCAACCATTGCTTAACTTCAAACTGCTGTACCTCGCGAACGGATTGACGAACTCGAGAAATTCCTGTTGCATGTGAAAGTAGAATCTCGCCCGATTACAATGGTATGTGTATTTTTCCCCTAGGCATTTGTAGTTATTGGTTTCGAGTATCAGACTTGCGAAAATTTTGATGGTTTCTCAACCATTCCTTAACTTCAAACTCCCATATCCCGCGAACGGATTGACGAACCCGAGAAATTCCTGTTGCATCTGAAAGTAGAAACTCGCCCGATTACAATGGTATGTGTATTTTTCCTCTAGGCCATTGTGGTTATTGGTTTCGTGTATCAGACTTGCGAAAATTTTGATGGTCTCTCAACCATTCCTTAACTTCAAACTCCCATTTCTCGCGAACGGATTGACGAACTCGAGAAATTCCTGTTGCATCTGAAAGTTAAAACTCGCCCGATTACAATGGTATGTGTACTTTTCCCCTAGGCCATTCCAGTTATTGGTTTCGAGTATCAGACTTGCGAAAATTTTGATGGTTTCTCAACCATTCCTTAACTTCACACTTCCATATCTCGCGAACGGATTGACGAACTCGAGAATTTCCTATTGCATCTGAAAGGAGAAACTCCCCCGATTACAACGGTGTGTGTACTTTTCCCCTAGGCCATTCCAGTTGTTGGTTTCGAGTATCAGACCAGCGAAAATTTTGATGGTTTCTTAAGCATTCCTTAACTTCAAACTTCCATATCTCGCGATCGGATTGACGAACTCGAGAATTTCCTATTGCATGTGAAAGCAGAAACTTGCCCGATTTCAAAGGTATGTGCATTTTTGCCCTAGTCCATAGTAGTTATTGGTTTCGAGTATCAGACTTGCGAAAATTTTGATGGTTTCTCAAGCATTCCTTAACTTCAAACTTCCATATCTCGCGAACGGATTGACGAACTCGAGAATTTCCTATTGCATCTGAAAGCAGAATCTCGCCCGATTACAACGGTATGTGTATTTTTCCCCTAGGCCATTGTAGTTGTTGGTTTCGGGTATCAGACTTGCGAAAATTTTGATGGTTTCTCAACCATTCCTTAACTTCACACTTCCATATCTCGCGAACGGATTGACGAACTCGAGAATTTCCTATTGCATCTGAAAGGAGAAACTCCCCCGATTACAACGGTGTGTGTACTTTTCCCCTAGGCCATTCCAGTTGTTGGTTTCCAGTATCAGACCAGCGAAAATTTTGATGGTTTCTTAAGCATTCCTTAACTTCAAACTTCCATATCTCGCGATCGGATTGACGAACTCGAGAATTTCCTATTGCATGTGAAAGCAGAAACTTGCCCGATTTCAAAGGTATGTGCATTTTTGCCCTAGGCCATAGTAGTTATTGGTTTCGAGTATCAGACTTGCGAAAATTTTGATGGTTTCTCAAGCATTCCTTAACTTCAAACTTCCATATCTCGCGAACGGATTGACGAACTCGAGAATTTCCTATTGCATCTGAAAGCAGAATCTCGCCCGATTACAACGGTATGTGTATTTTTCCCCTAGGCCATTGTAGTTGTTGGTTTCGGGTATCAGACTTGCGAAAATTGTGATGGTTTCTCAACCATTCCTTAACTTCATACTCCCATATCTCGCGAACGGATGACGAACTCGAGATTTTCCTATTGCATCTGAAAGGAGAAACTCGCCCGATTACAACGGTATGTGTATTTTTCCCCTAGGCCATTGTAGTTGTTGGTTTCGGGTATCAGACTTGCGAAAATTTTGATGGTTTCTCAAGCATTCCTTAACTTCAAACTTCCATATCTCGCGATCGGATTGACGAACTCGAGAATTTCCTATTGCATGTGAAAGCAGAAACTTGCCCGATTTCAAAGGTATGTGCATTTTTGCCCTAGGCCATAGTAGTTATTGGTTTCGAGTATCAGACTTGCGAAAATTTTGATGGTTTCTCAAGCATTCCTTAACTTCAAACTTCCATATCTCGCGAACGGATTGACGAACTCGAGAATTTCCTATTGCATCTGAAAGCAGAATCTCGCCCGATTACAACGGTATGTGTATTTTTCCCCTAGGCCATTGTGGTTGTTGGTTTCGGGTATCAGACTTGCGAAAATTTTGATGGTTTCTCAACCATTCCTTAACTTCACACTTCCATATCTCGCGAACGGATTGACGAACTCGAGAATTTCCTATTGCATCTGAAAGGAGAAACTCCCCCGATTACAACGGTGTGTGTACTTTTCCCCTAGGCCATTCCAGTTGTTGGTTTCCAGTATCAGACCAGCGAAAATTTTGATGGTTTCTTAAGCATTCCTTAACTTCAAACTTCCATATCTCGCGATCGGATTGACGAACTCGAGAATTTCCTATTGCATGTGAAAGCAGAAACTTGCCCGATTTCAAAGGTATGTGCATTTTTGCCCTAGGCCATAGTAGTTATTGGTTTCGAGTATCAGACTTGCGAAAATTTTGATGGTTTCTCAAGCATTCCTTAACTTCAAACTTCCATATCTCGCGAACGGATTGACGAACTCGAGAATTTCCTATTGCATCTGAAAGCAGAATCTCGCCCGATTACAACGGTATGTGTATTTTTCCCCTAGGCCATTGTAGTTGTTGGTTTCGGGTATCAGACTTGCGAAAATTGTGATGGTTTCTCAACCATTCCTTAACTTCATACTCCCATATCTCGCGAACGGATGACGAACTCGAGATTTTCCTATTGCATCTGAAAGGAGAAACTCGCCCGATTACAACGGTATGTGTATCTATCCCCTTGGCCTTTGTAGTTATTGGTTTCGAGTATCAGACTTGCGAAAATTTTGATGGTTTCTCATGCATTCCTTAACTGCAAACTTCCATATCTCGCGAACGGATTGACGAACTTGAGAGTTTCCTATTGCATCTGAAAGCAGAAACTCGCCCGATTACAACGGTTTGTGGAATTTTCCCTAGGCCATAGTAGTTATTGGATTCGAGTATCAGACTTGCGAAAATTTTGATGATTTCTCAACCATTGCTTAACTTCAAACTGCTGTACCTCGCGAACGGATTGACGAACTCGAGAAATTCCTGTTGCATGTGAAAGTAGAATCTCGCCCGATTACAATGCTATGTGTATTTTTCCCCTAGGCATTTGTAGTTATTGGTTTCGAGTATCAGACTTGCGAAAATTTGGATGGTTTCTCAACCATTCCTTAACTTCAAACTCCCATATCCCGCGAACGGATTGACGAACCCGAGAAATTCCTGTTGCATCTGAAAGTAGAAACTCGCCCGATTACAATGGTATGTGTATTTTTCCTCTAGGCCATTGTGGTTATTGGTTTCGTGTATCAGACTTGCGAAAATTTTGATGGTCTCTCAACCATTCCTTAACTTCAAACTCCCATTTCTCGCGAACGGATTGACGAACTCGAGAAATTCCTGTTGCATCTGAAAGTTAAAACTCGCCCGATTACAATGGTATGTGTACTTTTCCCCTAGGCCATTCCAGTTATTGGTTTCGAGTATCAGACTTGCGAAAATTTTGATGGTTTCTCAACCATTCCTTAACTTCACACTTCCATATCTCGCGAACGGATTGACGAACTCGAGAATTTCCTATTGCATCTGAAAGGAGAAACTCCCCCGATTACAACGGTGTGTGTACTTTTCCCCTAGGCCATTCCAGTTGTTGGTTTCGAGTATCAGACCAGCGAAAATTTTGATGGTTTCTTAAGCATTCCTTAACTTCAAACTTCCATATCTCGCGATCGGATTGACGAACTCGAGAATTTCCTATTGCATGTGAAAGCAGAAACTTGCCCGATTTCAAAGGTATGTGCATTTTTGCCCTAGGCCATAGTAGTTATTGGTTTCGAGTATCAGACTTGCGAAAATTTTGATGGTTTCTCAAGCATTCCTTAACTTCAAACTTCCATATCTCGCGAACGGATTGACGAACTCGAGAATTTCCTATTGCATCTGAAAGCAGAATCTCGCCCGATTACAACGGTATGTGTATTTTTCCCCTAGGCCATTGTAGTTGTTGGTTTCGGGTATCAGACTTGCGAAAATTGTGATGGTTTCTCAACCATTCCTTAACTTCAAACTCCCATATCTCGCGAACGGATGACGAACTCGAGAATTTCCTATTGCATCTGAAAGGAGAAACTCGCCCGATTACAACGGTGTGTGTACTTTTCCCCTAGGCCATTCCAGTTGTTGGTTTCGAGTATCAGACCAGCGAAAATTTTGATGGTTTCTCAAGCATTCCTTAACTTCAATCTCCCATATCTCGCGAACGGATTGACGAACTCGAGAAATTCCTGTTGCATCTGAAAGCAGAAACTTGCCCGATTTCAAGGGTATGTGCATTTTTGCCCTAAGCCATAGTAGTTATTGGTTTCGAGTATCAGACTTGCGAAAATTGTGATGGTTTCTCAACCATTCCTTAACTTCAAACTCCCATATCTCGCGAACGGATGACGAACTCGAGAATTTCCTATTGCATCTGAAAGGAGAATCTCGCCCGATTACAACGGTGTGTGTACTTTTCCCCTAGGCCATTCCAGTTGTTGGTTTCGAGTATCAGACCAGCGAAAATTTTGATGGTTTCTCAAGCATTCCTTAACTTCAAACTTCCATATCTCGCGATCGGATTGACGAACTCGAGAATTTCCTATTGCACCTGAAAGCAGAAACTCGCCCGATTGCAACGGTACGTGTATTTTTCCCCTAGGCCTTTGTAGTTACTGGTTTCGAGTATCAGACTTGTGATAATTTTGATGGTTTCTCAAGCATTCCTTAACTTCAATCTCCCATATCTCGCGAACGGATTGACGAACTCGAGAAATTCCTGTTGCATCTGAAAGCAGAAACATGCCCGATTTCAACGGTATGTGCATTTTTGCACTAAGCCATAGTAGTTGTTTGGTTTCGAGTATCAGACTTGCGAAAATTTTGATGGTTTCTCAAGCATTCCATAACTTCAAACTCCCATATCTCGCGAACGGATTGACGAACTCGAGAAATTCCTGTTGCATCTGAAAGCAGAAACTCACCCGATTACAACGGTATGTGTATTTTTCCCCTAGGCCATTGTATTTATTGGTTTCTAGCATCAGAATTGCGAAAATTTTGATGGTTTCTCAACCATTCCTTAACTTCAATCTCCCATATCTCGCGAACGGATTGACGAACTCGAGAAATTCCTGTTGCATCTGAAAGCAGAAACTTGCCCGATTTCAACGGTATGTGCATTTTTGCCCTAAGCCATAGTAGTTATTGGTTTCGAGTATCAGACTTGCGAAAATTTTGATGGTTTCTCAAGCATTCCATAACTTCAAACTCCCATATCTCGCGAACGGATTGACGAACTCGAGAAATTCCTGTTGCATCTGAAAGCAGAAACTCACCCGATTACAACGGTATGTGTATTTTTCCCCTAGGCCATTGTATTTATTGGTTTCTAGCATCAGAATTGCGAAAATTTAGATGGTTTCTCAACCATTCCTTAACTTCAAACTCCCATATCTCGCGAACGGAATGACGAACTCGAAAAATTCCTGTTGCACCTGAAAGTGGAATCTCGCCCGATTACAAAGGTATGTGCATTTTTCCCCTATGGCTTTGTAGTTCTTGGTTTCGAGTATCAGAATTGCGAAAATTTTGATGGTTTCTCAACCATTCCTTAACTTCACACACCCATATCTCGCGAACGGAATGACGAACTCGAGAAATTCCTGTTGCATCTGAAAGCAGAAACTCGCCCGATTACAACGGTGTGTGTACTTTTCCCCTAGGCCATTCCAGTTATTGGTTTCGAGTATCAGACCAGCGAAAATTTTGATGGTTTCTCAACCATTCCTTAACTTCAAACTCCCATATCTCGCGAACAGATTGACGAACTCGAGAAATTCCTGTAGCATGTGAAAGTAGAAAGTCGCCCGATTTCAACGGTATGTGTATCTATCCCCTAGGCCTTTGTAGTTATTGGTTTCGAGTATCAGACTTGCGAAAATTTTGATGGTTTCTCATGCATTCCTTAACTTCAAACTTCCATATCTCGCGAACGGATTGACGAACTCGAGAATTTCCTATTGCATCTGAAAGCAGAAACTCGCCCGATACAACGGTTTGTGTATTTTTGCCCTAGGCCATAGTAGTTATTGGATTCGAGTATCAGACTTGCGAAAATTTTGATGATTTCTCAACCATTCCTTAACTTCAAACTGCTGTACCTCGCGAACGCATTGACGAACTCGAGAAATTCCTGTTGTACCTGGAAACAGAAAATCGCCCGATTACAACGGTATGTGCATTTTTGCCCTAGGCCATAGTGGTTATTGGTTTCGAGTATCAGACTTGCGAAAATTGTGATGGTTTCACAATCATTCCTTAACTTCAAACTCCCATATCTCGCGAACGGATTGACGAACTCGAGAAATTCCTGTTGCATGTGGAAGTAGAAACTCGCCGGATTACAACGGTGTGTGTATTTTTCCACTAGGCCTTTGTAGTTATTGGTTTCGAGTATCAGACTTGCGAAAGTTTAGATGGTCTCTCAACCATTCCTTAACATCAAACTCCCATATCTCGCGAACGGTGTGACGAACTCGAGAATTTGCTATTGCATCTGAAAGCAGAAACTCGCCCAATTACAACGGTGTGTGTACTTTTCCCCTAGGGCATTCCAGTTGTTGGTTTCGAGTATCAGACCAGCGAAAATTTTGTTGGTTTCTCAAGCATTCCTTAACTTCAAACTTCCATATCTTGCGATCGGATTGACGAACTCGAGAATTTCCTATTGCATCTGAAAGCAGAAACTCGCCCGATTACAACGGTATGTGTATTTTTGCCCTAGGCCATAGTAGTTATTGGATTCGTGTATCAGACATACGAAAATTGTGATGGTTTCTCAACCATTCCTTAACTTCAAACTCCCATATCTCGCGAACGGATTCACGAACTCGAGAAATTCCTGTTGTATCTGAAAGTAGAAACTCGCCCGATTACAAAGATATGTGTGTTTTCCCCGTAGGCCTTTGTAGTTATTAGTTTCGAGTATCAGACTTGCGAAAATTTTGATGGTTTCTCAACCATTCCTTAACTTCACACTTCCATGTCTCGCGGACAGATTGACGAACTCGAGAATTTCCTATTGCATCTGAAAGGAGAAACTCGCCCGATTACAACGGTGTGTGTACTTTTCCCCTAGGCCATTCCAGTTGTTGGTTTCGAGTATCAGACCAGCGAAAATTTTGATGGTTTCTCAAGCATTCCTTAACTTCAAACTTCCATATCTCGCGATCGGATTGACGAACTCGAGAATTTCCTATTGCATCTGAAAGCAGAAACTTGCCCGATTTCAACGGTATGTGCATTTTTTCCCTAGGCCATAGTAGTTATTGGTTTCGAGTATCAGACTTGCGAAAATTTTGATGGTTACTCAACCATTCCTTAAGTTCAAACTCCCATATCTCGCGAACGGATTGACGAACTCGGGAATTTCCTTTGCATCTGAAAGCAGAAACTCGCCCGATTACAACGGTGTGTGTACTTTTCCCCTAGGGCATTCCAGTTGTTGGTTTCGAGTATCAGACCAGCGAAAATTTTGTTGGTTTCTCAAGCATTCCTTAACTTCAAACTTCCATATCTCGCGATCTGATTGACGAACTCGAGAATTTCCTATTGCATCTGAAAGCAGAAACTCGCCCGATTACAACGGTATGTGTATTTTTGCCCTAGGCCATAGTAGTTATTGGTTTCGAGTATCAGACTTGCGAAAATTTTGATGGTTTCTATACCATTCCTTCACTTCAAACCCCATATCTCTCGAACGGATTGACGAACTCGAGAATTTCCTTTGCATCTGAAAGCAGAAGCTCGCCCGATTACAACGATGTGTGTACTTTTCCCCTAGGTCATTCCAGTTGTTGGTTTCGAGTATCAGACCAGCGAAAATTTTGATGATTTCTCAACCATTCATTAACTTCAAACTCCCATATCTCGCGAACGCATTGACGAACTCGAGAAATTCCTATTGCTTCTGAATGCAGAAACTCGCCCGATTACAACGGTATGTGTACTTTTCCCCTAGGCCATTCCAGTTGTAGGTTTCGAGTATCAGACCAGCGAAAATTTTGATGGTTTCTCAATCATTCCTTAATTTCAAACTTCCATATCTCGCGAACGGATTGACGAACTCGAGAATTTCCTATTGCATCTGAAAGCAGAAACTCGCCCGATTACAACGGTATGTGTATTTTTGCCCTAGGCCATAGTAGTTATTGGATTCGTGTATCAGACATACGAAAATTGTGATGGTTTCTCAACCATTCCTTAACTTCAAACTCCCATATCTCGCGAACGGATTCACGAACTCGAGAAATTCCTGTTGTATCTGAAAGTAGAAACTCGCCCGATTACAAAGATATGTGTGTTTTCCCCGTAGGCCTTTGTAGTTATTAGTTTCGAGTATCAGACCAGCGAAAATTTTGATGGTTTCTCAAGCATTCCTTAACTTCAAACTTCCATATCTCGCGAACGGATTGACGAACTCGAGAATTTCCTATTGCATCTGAATGCAGAAACTCGCCCGATTACAACGGTATGTGTACTTTTCCCCTAGGCCATTCCAGTTGTAGGTTTCGAGTATCAGACCAGCGAAAATTTTGATGGTTTCTCAAGCATTCCTTAACTTCAAACTCCCATATCTCGCGAACGGATTGACGAATTCGAGAAATTCCTATTGCATCTGAAAGCAGAAACTCGCCCGATTTCAACGGTATGTGCATTTTTGCCCTAGGCCATAGTAGTTATTGGATTCGAGTATCAGACTTGCGAAAATTTTGATGACTTCTCAGCCATTCCTTAACTTCAAACTGCTGTACCTCGCGAACGCATTGACGAACTCGAGAAATTCCTGTTGTACCTGGAAGCAGAAAATCGCCCGATTACAACGGTATGTGCATTTTTGCCCTAGGCCATAGTGGTTATTGGTTTCGAGTATCAGACTTGCGAAAATTGTGATAGTTTCACAACCATTCCTTAACTTCAAACTCCCATATCTCGCGAACGGATTGATGAACTCGAGAAATTCCTGTTGCATGTGGAAGTAGAAACTCGCCGGATTACAACGGTGTGTGTATTTTTCCACTAGGCCTTTGTAGTTATTGGTTTCGAGTATCAGACTTGCGAAAATTTTGATGGTCTCTCAACCATTCCTTAACTTCAAACTCCCATATCTCGCGAACGGAGTGACGAACTCGAGAATTTCCTATTGCATCTGAAAGCAGAAACTCGCCCGATTACAACGGTGTGTGTACTTTTCCCCTAGGGCATTCCAGTTGTTGGTTTCGAGTATCAGACCAGCGAAAATTTTGTTGGTTTCTCAAGCATTCCTTAACTTCAAACTTCCATATCTTGCGATCGGATTGACGAACTCGAGAATTTCCTATTGCATCTGAAAGCAGAAACTCGCCCGATTACAACGGTATGTGTATTTTTGCCCTAGGCCATAGTAGTTATTGGATTCGTGTATCAGACATGCGAAAATTGTGATGGTTTCTCAACCATTCCTTAACTTCAAACTCCCATATCTCTTATCGGATTCACGAACTCGAGAAATTCCTGTTGTATCTGAAAGTAGAAACTCGCCCGATTACAAAGGTATGTGTGTTTTCCCCGTAGGCCTTTGTAGTTATTAGTTTCGAGTATCAGACTTGCGAAAATTTTGATGGTTTCTCAACCATTCCTTAACTTCACACTTCCATATCTCGCGGACAGATTGACGAACTCGAGAATTTCCTATTGCATCTGAAAGGAGAAACTCGCCCGTTTACAACGGTGTGTGTACTTTTCCCCTAGGCCATTCCAGTTGTTGGGTTCGAGTTTCAGACCAGCGAAAATTTTGATGGTTTCTCAAGCATTCCTTAACTTCAAACTTCCATATCTCGCGATCGGATTGACGAACTCGAGAATTTCCTATTGCATCTGAAAGCAGATACTTGCCCGATTTCAACGGTATGTGCATTTTTGCCCTAGGCCATAGTAGTTATTGGTTTCGAGTATCAGACTTGCGAAAATTTTGATGGTTTCTATACCATTCCTTCACTTCAAACCCCCATATCTCCCGAACGGATTGACGAACTCGAGAATTTCCTTTGCATCTGAAAGCAGAAGCTCGCCCGATTACAACGGTGTGTGTACTTTTCCCCTAGGGCATTCCAGTTGTTGGTTTCGAGTATCAGACCAGCGAAAATTTTGTTGGTTTCTCAAGCATTCCTTAACTTCAAACTTCCATATCTTGCGATCGGATTGACGAACTCGAGAATTTCCTATTGCATCTGAAAGCAGAAACTCGCCCGATTACAACGGTATGTGTATTTTTGCCCTAGGCCATAGTAGTTATTGGATTCGTGTATCAGACATGCGAAAATTGTGATGGTTTCTCAACCATTCCTTAACTTCAAACTCCCATATCTCGCGAACGGATTCACGAACTCGAGAAATTCCTGTTGTATCTGAAAGTAGAAACTCGCCCGATTACAAAGATATGTGTGTTTTCCCCGTAGGCCTTTGTACTTATTAGTTTCGAGTATCAGACTTGCGAAAATTTTGATGGTTTCTCAACCATTCCTTCACTTCAAACCCCCATATCTCGCGGACAGATTGACGAACTCGAGAATTTCCTATTGCATCTGAAAGGAGAAACTCGCCCGTTTACAACGGTGTGTGTACTTTTCCCCTAGGCCATTCCAGTTGTTGGGTTCGAGTTTCAGACCAGCGAAAATTTTGATGGTTTCTCAAGCATTCCTTAACTTCAAACTTCCATATCTCGCGATCGGATTGACGAACTCGAGAATTTCCTATTGCATCTGAAAGCAGATACTTGCCCGATTTCAACGGTATGTGCATTTTTGCCCTAGGCCATAGTAGTTATTGGTTTCGAGTATCAGACTTGCGAAAATTTTGATGGTTTCTATACCATTCCTTCACTTCAAACCCCCATATCTCCCGAACGGATTGACGAACTCGAGAATTTCCTTTGCATCTGAAAGCAGAAGCTCGCCCGATTACAACGGTGTGTGTACTTTTCCCCTAGGGCATTCCAGTTGTTGGTTTCGAGTATCAGACCAGCGAAAATTTTGTTGGTTTCTCAAGCATTCCTTAACTTCAAACTTCCATATCTTGCGATCGGATTGACGAACTCGAGAATTTCCTATTGCATCTGAAAGCAGAAACTCGCCCGATTACAACGGTATGTGTATTTTTGCCCTAGGCCATAGTAGTTATTGGATTCGTGTATCAGACATGCGAAAATTGTGATGGTTTCTCAACCATTCCTTAACTTCAAACTCCCATATCTCGCGAACGGATTCACGAACTCGAGAAATTCCTGTTGTATCTGAAAGTAGAAACTCGCCCGATTACAAAGATATGTGTGTTTTCCCCGTAGGCCTTTGTAGTTATTAGTTTCGAGTATCAGACTTGCGAAAATTTTGATGGTTTCTCAACCATTCCTTAACTTCACACTTCCATATCTCGCGGACAGATTGACGAACTCGAGAATTTCCTATTGCATCTGAAAGGAGAAACTCGCCCGTTTACAACGGTGTGTGTACTTTTCCCCTAGGCCATTCCAGTTGTTGGGTTCGAGTATCAGACCAGCGAAAATTTTGATGGTTTCTCAAGCATTCCTTAACTTCAAACATCCATATCTCGCGATCGGATTGACGAACTCGAGAATTTCCTATTGCATCTGAAAGCAGATACTTGCCCGATTTCAACGGTATGTGCATTTTTGCCCTAGGCCATAGTAGTTATTGGTTTCGAGTATCAGACTTGCGAAAATTTTGATGGTTTCTATACCATTCCTTCACTTCAAACCCCCATATCTCCCGAACGGATTGACGAACTCGAGAATTTCCTTTGCATCTGAAAGCAGAAGCTCGCCCGATTACAACGGTGTGTGTACTTTTCCCCTAGGGCATTCCAGTTGTTGGTTTCGAGCATCAGACCAGCGAAAATTTTGATGATTTCTCAACCATTCCTTAACTTCAAACTCCCATATCTCGCGAACGCATTGACGAACTCGAGAAATTCCTATTGCATCTGAATGCAGAAACTCGCCCGATTACAACGGTATGTGTACTTTTCCCCTAGGCCATTCCAGTTGTAGGTTTCGAGTATCAGACCCGCGAAAATTTTGATGGTTTCTCAATCATTCCTTAATTTCAAACTTCCATATCTCGCGAACGGATTGACGAACTCGAGAATTTCCTATTGCATCTGAAAGCAGAAACTCGCCCGATTACAACGGTATGTATATTTTTGCCCTAGGCCATAGTAGTTATTGGTTTCGAGTATCAGACTTGCGAAAATTGTGATGGTTTCTCAAACATTCCTTAACTTCAAACTCCCATATCTCGCGAACGGATTCACGAACTCGAGAAATTCCTGTTGTATCTGAAAGTAGAAACTCGCCCGATTACAAAGATATGTGTGTTTTCCCCGTAGGCCTTTGTAGTTATTAGTTTCGAGTATCAGACCAGCGAAAATTTTGATGGTTTCTCAAGCATTCCTTAACTTCAAACTTCCATATCTCGCGAACGGATTGACGAACTCGAGAATTTCCTATTGCATCTGAATGCAGAAACTCGCCCGATTACAACGGTATGTGTACTTTTCCCCTAGGCCGTTCCAGTTGTAGGTTTCGAGTATCAGACCAGCGAAAATTTTGATGGTTTCTCAAGCATTCCTTAACTTCAAACTCCCATATCTCGCGAACGGATTGACGAATTCGAGAAATTCCTGTTGCATCTGAAAGCAGAAACTCGCCCGATTTCAACGGTATGTGAATTTTTGCCCTAGGCCATAGTAGTTATTGGTTTCGAGTATCAGACTTGCGAAAATTTTGATGGTTTCTCAAGCATTCCTTAACTTCAATCTCCCATATCTCGCGAACGGAATGACGAACTCGAGAAATTCCTGTTGCATCTGAAAGTAGAAACTCGCACGATTACAATGGTGTGTGTACTTTTCCCCTAGGCCATTCCAGTCATTGGTTTCGAGTATCAGACTTGCGAAAATTTTGATGGTTTCTCAATCATTCCTTAATTTCAAACTTCCATATCTCGCGAACGGATTGACGAACTCGAGAATTTCCTATTGCATCTGAAAGCAGAAACTCGCCCGATTACAACGGTATGTATATTTTTGCCCTAGGCCATAGTAGTTATTGGTTTCGAGTATCAGACTTGCGAAAATTGTGATGGTTTCTCAACCATTCCTTAACTTCAAACTCCTATATCTCGCGAACGGATTCACGAACTCGAGAAATTCCTGTTGTATCTGAAAGTAGAAACTCGCCCGATTACAAAGATATGTGTGTTTTCCCCGTAGGCCTTTGTAGTTATTAGTTTCGAGTATCAGACCAGCGAAAATTTTGATGGTTTCTCAAGCATTCCTTAACTTCAAACTTCCATATCTCGCGAACGGATTGACGAACTCGAGAATTTCCTATTGCATCTGAATGCAGAAACTCGCCCGATTACAACGGTATGTGTACTTTTCCCCTAGGCCATTCCAGTTGTAGGTTTCGAGTATCAGACCAGCGAAAATTTTGATGGTTTCTCAAGCATTCCTTAACTTCAAACTCCCATATCTCGCGAACGGATTGACGAATTCGAGAAATTCCTGTTGCATCTGAAAGCAGAAACTCGCCCGATTTCAACGGTATGTGCATTTTTGCCCTAGGCCATAGTAGTTATTGGTTTCGAGTATCAGACTTGCGAAAATTTTGATGGTTTCTCAACCATTCCTTAACTTCAATCTCCCATATCTCGCGAACGGAATGACGAACTCGAGAAATTCCTGTTGCATCTGAAAGTAGAAACTCGCACGATTACAATGGTGTGTGTACTTTTCCCCTAGGCCATTCCAGTTATTGGTTTCGAGTATCAGACTTGCGAAAATTTTGATGGTTTCTCAATCATTCCTTAATTTCAAACTTCCATATCTCGCGAACGGAATGACGAACTCGAGAATTTCCTATTGCATCTGAAAGCAGAAACTCGCCCGATTACAACGGTATGTATATTTTTGCCCTAGGCCATAGTAGTTATTGGTTTCGAGTATCAGACTTGCGAAAATTGTGGTGGTTTCTCAACCATTCCTTAATTTCAAACTCCCATATCTCACGAACGGATTCACGAACTCGAGAAATTCCTGTTGTATCTGAAAGTAGAAACTCGCCCGATTACAAAGATATGTGTGTTTTGCCCGTAGGCCTTTGTAGTTATTAGTTTCGAGTATCAGACCAGCGAAAATTTTGAAGGTTTCTCAAGCATTCCTTAACTTCAAACTCCCATATCTCGCGAACGGATTGACGAACTCGAGAAACTCCTGTTGCATCTGAAAGCAGAAACTCGCCCGATTACAACGGTATGTGTATTTTCCCCCTAGGCCATTGTAGTTATTGGTTTCGAGTATCGGGACTTGCGAAAATTTTGATGGTTTCTCAAGCATTCCTTAACTTCAAACTCCCATATCTCGCGAACGGATTGACGAACTCGAGAATTTCATATTGCATCTGAAAGCAGAAACTCGCCCGATTACAACGGTACGTGTATTTCTGCCCTAGGCCATAGTAGTTATTGGTTTCGAGTATCAGACTTGCGAAAATTGTGATGGTTTCTCAACCATTCCTTAACTTCAAACTTCCATATCTCGCGAACGGATTGACGAACTCGAGAATTTCCTATTGCATCTGAAAGCAGAGACTCGCCCGATTACAACGGTACGTGTATTTTTCCCCAAGGCCTTTGTAGTTATTGGCTTCGAGTATCAGACTTGCGATAATTTTGATGGTTTCTCAACCATTCCTTAACTTCAAACTCCCATATCTCGCGAACGGAATGACGAACTCGAGAAATTCCTGTTGCATCTGAAAGCAGAAACTCGCCCGATTACAACGGTACGTGTATTTTTCCCCAAGGCCTTTGTAGTTACTGGTTTCGAGTATCAGACTTGCGAAAATTGTGATGGTTTCTCAACCATTCCTTAACTTCAAACTCCCATATCTCGCGAACGGATTGACGAACTCGAGAATTTCCTATTGCATCTGAAAGCAGAGACTCGCCCGATTACAACGGTACGTGTATTTTTCCCCAAGGCCTTTGTAGTTATTGGCTTCGAGTATCAGACTTGCGATAATTTTGATGGTTTCTCAACCATGCCTTAACTTCAAACTCCCATATCTCGCGAACGGAATGACGAACTCGAGAAATTCCTGTTGCATCTGAAAGCAGAAACTCGCCCGATTACAACGGTACGTGTATTTTTCCCCAAGGCCTTTGTAGTTATTGGTTTCGAGTATCAGACTTGCGAAAATTTTGATGGTTTCTCAATCATTCCTTAACTTCAAACTACCATATCTCGTGAACGGATTGACGAACTCGAGAATTTCCTATTGCATCTGAAAGCAGAAACACGCCCGATTACAACGGTACGTGTATTTTTGACCTAGGCCATTCCAGTTATTGGTTTCGAGTATCAGCCCAGCGAAAATTTTGAAGGTTTCCCAACCATTCCTTAACTTCAAACTCCCATATCTCGCGAACGGAGTGACGAATTCGAGAAATTCCTGTTGCACCTGAAACCAGAAACTCGCCCGATTTCAACGGAATGTGTACTTTTCCCCTAGGCCATTCCAGTTATTGGTTTCGAGTATCAGACTTGCGAAAATTTTGATGGTTTCTCAATCATTCCTTAACTTCAAACTTCCATATCTCGCGAACGGATTGACGAACTCGAGAATTCCCTATTGCATCTGAAAGCAGAAACTCGCCCGATTACAACGGTATGTGTATTTTGGCCTAGGCGATACTTGTTATTGGATTCGAGTATCAGACTAGCGAAAATTTTGATGGTTTCTCAAGCATTCCTTAACTTCAAACTCCAATATCTCGCGAACGGATTGACGAACTCGAGAATTTCCTATTGCATCTGAAAGCAGAAACTCGCCCGATTTCAACGGTATGTGCATTTTTCCCCTAGGCCTTTGTAGTTATTGGTTTCGAGTATCAGACTTGCGAAAATTTTGATCGTTTCTCAAGCATTCCTTAACTTCAAACTCCCATATCTCGCGAACGGATTGACGAACTCGAGAATTTCCTATTGCATCTGAAAGCAGAAACTCGCCCGATTTCAACGGTATGTGCATTTTTCCCCTAGGCCTTGGTAGTTATTGGTTTCGAGTATCAGGCCTGCGAAAATTTTGATGGTTTCTCAACCATTCCTTAACTTCAAACTCCCATATCTCGCGAACGGAATGACGATCTCGAGAAATTCCTGTTGCATCTGAAAGTGGAAACTCGCCCGATTACAAAGGTATGTGCATTTTTCCCCTAGGCCTTTGTAGTTATTGGTTTCGAGTATCAGACTGGCGAAAATTTTGATGGTTTCTCAAGCATTCCTTAACTTCAAACTCCCATATCTCGCGAACGGATTGACGAACTCGAGAAACTCCTGTTGCATCTGAAAGCAGAAACTCGCCCGATTACAACGGTATGTGTATTTTCCCCCTAGGCCATTGTAGTTATTGGTTTCGAGTATCGGGACTTGCGAAAATTTTGATGGTTTCTCAAGCATTCCTTAACTTCAAACTCCAATATCTCGCGAACGGATTGACGAACTCGAGAATTTCCTATTGCATCTGAAAGCAGAAACTCGCCCGATTTCAACGGTATGTGCATTTTTCCCCTAGGCCTTTGTAGTTATTGGTTTCGAGTATCAGGCCTGCGAAAATTTTGATGGTTTCTCAACCATTCCTTAATATCAAACTCCCATATCTCGCGAACGGAATGACTATCTCGAGAAATTCCTTTTGCATCTGAGAGTGGAAACTCGCCCGATTACAAAGGTATGTGCATTTTTCCCCTAGGCCTTTGTAGTTATTGGTTTCGAGTATCAGACTGGCGAAAATTTTGATGGTTTCTCAAGCATTCCTTAACTTCAAACTCCCATATCTCGCGAACGGACTGACGAACTCGAGAAATTCCTGTTGCATCTGAAAGCAGAAACTCGTCCGATTACAAAGATATGTGTGTTTTTCCCCTAGGCCTTTGTAGTTATTGGTTTCGAGTATCGGGACTTGCGAAAATTTTGATGGTTTCTCAAGCATTCCTTAACTTCAAACTCCCATATCTCGCGAACGGATTGACGAACTCGAGAATTTCCTATTGCATCTGAAAGCAGAAACTCGCCCGATTACAACGGTACGAGTATTTCTGCCCTAGGCCATAGTAGTTATTGGTTTCGAGTATCAGACTTGCGAAAATTGTGATGGTTTCTCAACCATTCCTTAACTTCAAACTCCCATATCTCGCGAACGGATTGACGAACTCGAGAATTTCCTATTGGATCTGAAAGCAGAGACTCGCCCGATTACAACGGTACGTGTATTTTTCCCCAAGGCCTTTGTAGTTATTGGCTTCGAGTATCAGACTTGCGATAATTTTGATGGTTTCTCCACCATTCCTTAACTTCAAACTCCCATATCTCGCGAACGGAGTGACGAATTCGAGAAATTCCTGTTGCACCTGAAACCAGAAACTCGCCCGATTTCAACGGTATGTGCATTTTTGCCCTAGGCCATAGTAGTTATTGGTTTCGAGTATCAGACTTGCGAAAATTTTGATGGTTTCTCAAGCATTCCTTAACTTCAAACTCCCATATCTCGCGAACGGACTGACGAACACGAGAAATTCCTGTTGCATCTGATAGCAGAAACTCGTCCGATTACAAAGATATGTGTGTTTTTCCCCTAGGCCTTTGTAGTTATTGGTTTCGAGTATCAGACTTGCGAAAATTTTGATGGTTTCTCAAGCATTCCTTAACTTCAAACTCCCATATCTCGCGAACGGATTGACGAACTCGAGAATTTCCTATTGCATCTGAAAGCAGAAACTCGCCCGAATACAACGGTATGTGTATTTTCCCCCTAGGCCATTGTAGTTATTGGTTTCGAGTATCAGACTGGCGAAAATTTTGATGGTTTCTCAAGCATTCCTTAACTTCAAACTCCCATATCTCGCGAACGGAGTGACGAATTCGAGAAATTCCTGTTGCACCTGAAACCAGAAACTCGCCCGATTTCAACGGTATGTGCATTTTTGCCCTAGGCCATAGTAGTTATTGGTTTCGAGTATCAGACTTGCGAAAATTTTGATGGTTTCTCATGCACTCCTTAACTTCTAACTCCCATATCTCGCGAATGGATTGACGAACTCGAGAAATTCCTGTTGCATCTGAAAGCAGAAACTCGCCCGATTACAACGGTATGTGTATTTTTCCCCTAGGGCATTGTAGTTATTGGTTTCTAGCATCAGAATTGCGAAAATTTTGATGGTTTCTCAAGCATTCCATAACTTCTAACTCCCATATCTCGCGAATGGATTGACGAACTCGAGAAATTCCTGTTGCATCTGAAAGCAGAAACTTGCCCGATTACAACGGTATGTGTACTTTTCCCCTAGGCCATTCCAGTTATTGGTTTCGAGTATCAGACTTGCGAAAATTTTGTTGGTTTCTCAATCATTCCTTAACTTCAAACTTCCATATCTCGCGAACGGATTGACGAACTCAAGAATTCCCTATTGCATCTGAAAGCAGAAACTCGCCCGATTACAATGGTATGTGTATTTTTGCCCTAGGCGATACTTGTTATTGGCTTCGAGTATCAGACTTGCGATAATTTTGATGGTTTCTCAACCATTCCTTAACTTCAAACTCCCATATCTCGCGAACGGAATGACGAACTCGAGAAATTCCTGTTGCATCTGAAAGCAGAAACTCGCCCGATTATAACGGTACGTGTATTTTTCCCCAAGGCCTTTGTAGTTATTGGTTTCGAGTATCAGACTTGCGAAAATTTTGATGGTTTCTCAACCATTCCTTAACTTCAAACTACCATATCTCGCGAACGGATTGACGAACTCGAGAATTTCCTATTGCATCTGAAAGCAGAAACACGCCCGATTACAACGGTACGTGTATTTTTGACCTAGGCCATTCCAGTTATTGGTTTCGAGTATCAGCCCAGCGAAAATTTTGAAGGTTTCTCAACCATTCCTTAACTTCAAACTCCCATATCTCGCGAACGGAGTGACGAATTCGAGAATTTCCTATTGGATCTGAAAGCAGAGACTCGCCCGATTACAACGGTACGTGTATTTTTCCCCAAGGCCTTTGTAGTTATTGGCTTCGAGTATCAGACTTGCGATAATTTTGATGGTTTCTCCACCATTCCTTAACTTCAAACTACCATATCTCGCGAACGGATTGACGAACTCGAGAATTTCCTATTGCATCTGAAAGCAGAAACACGCCCGATTACAACGGTACGTGTATTTTTGACCTAGGCCATTCCAGTTATTGGTTTCGAGTATCAGCCCAGCGAAAATTTTGAAGGTTTCTCAACCATTCCTTAACTTCAAACTCCCATATCTCGCGAACGGAGTGACGAATTCGAGAATTACCTGTTGCACCTGAAACCAGAAACTCGCCCGATTTCAACGGAATGTGTACTTTTCCCCTAGGCCATAGTAGTTATTGGTTTCGAGTATCAGACTTGCGAAAATTTTGATGGTTTCTCAATCATTCCTTAACTTCAAACTTCCATATCTCGCGAACGGATTGACGAACTCGAGAATTCCCTATTGCATCTGAAAGCAGAAACTCGCCCGATTACAACGGTATGTGTATTTTTGCCCTAGGCGATACTTGTTATTGGATTCGAGTATCAGACTTGCGAAAATTTTGATGGTTTTCAAGCATTCCTTAACTTCAAACTCCAATATCTCGCGAACGGATTGACGAACTCGAGAATTTCCTATTGCATCTGAAAGCAGAAACTCGCCCGATTTCAACGGTATGTGCATTTTTCCCCTATGCCTTTGTAGTTATTGGTTTCGAGTATCAGGCCTGCGAAAATTTTGATGGTTTCTCGAACATTCCTTAACATCAAACTCCCATATCTCGCGAACGGAATGACTATCTCGAGAAATTCCTGTTGCATCTGAGAGTGGAAACTCGCCGATTACAAAGATATGTGTGTTTTTCCCCTAGGCCTTTGTAGTTATTGGTTTCGAGTATCAGACTTGCGAAAATTTTGATGGTTCCTCAAGCATTCCTTAAATTCAAACTCCCATATCTCGCGAACGGAATGACGATCTCGAGAAATTCCTGTTGCATCTGAAAGTGGAAACTCGCGCGATTACAAAGGTATGTGCATTTTTCCCCTAGGCCTTTGTAGTTATTGGTTTCGAGTATCAGACTGGCGAAAATTTTGATGGTTTCTCAAGCATTCCTTAACTTCAAACTCCCATATCTCGCGAACGGAGTGACGAATTCGAGAAATTCCTGTTGCACCTGAAACCAGAAACTCGCCCGATTTCAACGGTATGTGCATTTTTGCCCTAGGCCATAGTAGTTATTGGTTTCGAGTATCAGACTTGCGAAAATTTTGATGGTTTCTCATGCACTCCTTAACTTCAAACTCCCATATCTCGCGAACGGATTGACGAACTCGAGAATTTCCTATTGCATCTGAAAGCAGAAACTCGCCCGATTACAACGGTACGTGTATTTCTGCCCTAGGCCATAGTAGTTATTGGTTTCGAGTATCAGACTTGCGAAAATTGTGATGGTTTCTCAACCATTCCTTAACTTCAAACTCCCATATCTCGCGAACGGATTGACGAACTCGAGAATTTCCTATTGGATCTGAAAGCAGAGACTCGCCCGATTACAACGGTACGTGTATTTTTCCCCAAGGCCTTTGTAGTTATTGGCTTCGAGTATCAGACTTGCGATAATTTTGATGGTTTCTCCACCATTCCTTAACTTCAAACTCCCATATCTCGCGAACGGAGTGACGAATTCGAGAAATTCCTGTTGCACCTGAAACCAGAAACTCGCCCGATTTCAACGGTATGTGCATTTTTGCCCTAGGCCATAGTAGTTATTGGTTTCGAGTATCAGACTTGCGAAAATTTTGATGGTTTCTCAAGCATTCCTTAACTTCAAACTCCCATATCTCGCGAACGGACTGACGAACACGAGAAATTCCTGTTGCATCTGATAGCAGAAACTCGTCCGATTACAAAGATATGTGTGTTTTTCCCCTAGGCCTTTGTAGTTATTGGTTTCGAGTATCAGACTTGCGAAAATTTTGATGGTTTCTCAAGCATTCCTTAACTTCAAACTCCCATATCTCGCGAACGGATTGACGAACTCGAGAATTTCATATTGCATCTGAAAGCAGAAACTCGCCCGATTTCAACGGTATGTGCATTTTTCCCCTAGGCCTTGGTAGTTATTGGTTTCGAGTATCAGGCCTGCGAAAATTTTGATGGTTTCTCAACCATTCCTTAACTTCAAACTCCCATATCTCGCGAACGGAGTGACGAATTCGAGAAATTCCTGTTGCACCTGAAACCAGAAACTCGCCCGATTTCAACGGTATGTGCATTTTTGCCCTAGGCCATAGTAGTTATTGGTTTCGAGTATCAGACTTGCGAAAATTTTGATGGTTTCTCATGCATTCCTTAACTTCAAACTCCCATATCTCGCGAACGGACTGAAGAACACGAGAAATTCCTGTTGCATCTGAAAGCAGAAACTCGTCCGATTACAAAGATACGTGTGTTTTTCCCCTAGGCCTTTGTAGTTATTGGTTTCGAGTATCAGACTTGCGAAAATTTTGATGGTTTCTCAAGCATTCCTTAACTTCAAACTCCCATATCTCGCGAACGGATTGACGAACTCGAGAATTTCCTATTGCATCTGAAAGCAGAAACTCGCCCGATTACAACGGTATGTGTATTTTCCCCCTAGGCCATTGTAGTTATTGGTTTCGAGTATCGGGACTTGCGAAAATTTTGATGGTTTCTCAAGCATTCCATAACTTCTAACTCCCATATCTCGCGAATGGATTGACGAACTCGAGAAATTCCTGTTGCATCTGAAAGCAGAAACTCGCCCGATTACAACGGTATGTGTATTTTTCCCCTAGGGCATTGTAGTTATTGGTTTCTAGCATCAGAATTGCGAAAATTTTGATGGTTTCTCAAGCATTCCATAACTTCTAACTCCCATATCTCGCGAATGGATTGACGAACTCGAGATATTCCTGTTGCATCTGAAAGCAGAAACTTGCCCGATTACAACGGTATGTGTACTTTTCCCCTAGGCCATTCCAGTTATTGGTTTCGAGTATCAGACTTGCGAAAATTTTGTTGGTTTCTCAATCATTCCTTAACTTCAAACTTCCATATCTCGCGAACGGATTGACGAACTCAAGAATTCCCTATTGCATCTGAAAGCAGAAACTCGCCCGATTACAATGGTATGTGTATTTTTGCCCTAGGCGATACTTGTTATTGGCTTCGAGTATCAGACTTGCGATAATTTTGATGGTTTCTCAACCATTCCTTAACTTCAAACTCCCATATCTCGCGAACGGAATGACGAACTCGAGAAATTCCTGTTGCATCTGAAAGCAGAAACTCGCCCGATTACAACGGTACGTGTATTTTTCCCCAAGGCCTTTGTAGTTATTGGTTTCGAGTATCAGACTTGCGAAAATTTTGATGGTTTCTCAACCATTCCTTAACTTCAAACTACCATATCTCGCGAACGGATTGACGAGCTCGAGAATTTCCTATTGCAGCTGAAAGCAGAAACACGCCCGATTACAACGGTACGTGTATTTTTGACCTAGGCCATTCCAGTTATTGGTTTCGAGTATCAGCCCAGCGAAAATTTTGAAGGTTTCTCAACCATTCCTTAACTTCAAACTCCCATATCTCGCGAACGGAGTGACGAATTCGAGAATTACCTGTTGCACCTGAAACCAGAAACTCGCCCGATTTCAACGGAATGTGTACTTTTCCCCTAGGCCATAGTAGTTATTGGTTTCGAGTATCAGACTTGCGAAAATTTTGATGGTTTCTCAATCATTCCTTAACTTCAAACTTCCATATCTCGCGAACGGATTGACGAACTCGAGAATTCCCTATTGCATCTGAAAGCAGAAACTCGCCCGATTACAACGGTATGTGTATTTTTGCCCTAGGCGATACTTGTTATTGGATTCGAGTATCAGACTTGCGAAAATTTTGATGGTTTTCAAGCATTCCTTAACTTCAAACTCCAATATCTCGCGAACGGATTGACGAACTCGAGAATTTCCTATTGCATCTGAAAGCAGAAACTCGCCCGATTTCAACGGTATGTGCATTTTTCCCCTAGGCCTTTGTAGTTATTGGTTTCGAGTATCAGGCCTGCGAAAATTTTGATGGTTTCTCGAACATTCCTTAACATCAAACTCCCATATCTCGCGAACGGAATGACTATCTCGAGAAATTCCTGTTGCATCTGAGAGTGGAAACTCGCCGATTACAAAGATATGTGTGTTTTTCCCCTAGGCCTTTGTAGTTATTGGTTTCGAGTATCAGACTTGCGAAAATTTTGATGGTTCCTCAAGCATTCCTTAACTTCAAACTCCCATATCTCGCGAACGGAATGACGATCTCGAGAAATTCCTGTTGCATCTGAAAGTGGAAACTCGCGCGATTACAAAGGTATGTGCATTTTTCCCCTAGGCCTTTGTAGTTATTGGTTTCGAGTATCAGACTGGCGAAAATTTTGATGGTTTCTCAAGCATTCCTTAACTTCAAACTCCCATATCTCGCGAACGGAGTGACGAATTCGAGAAATTCCTGTTGCACTTGAAACCAGAAACTCGCCCGATTTCAACGGTATGTGCATTTTTGCCCTAGGCCATAGTAGTTATTGGTTTCGAGTATCAGACTTGCGAAAATTTTGATGGTTTCTCATGCACTCCTTAACTTCAAACTCCCATATCTCGCGAACGGACTGACGAACACGAGAAATTCCTGTTGCATCTGAAAGCAGAAACTCGTCCGATTACAAAGATATGTGTGTTTTTCCCCTAGGCCTTTGTAGTTATTGGTTTCGAGTATCAGACTTGCGAAAATTTTGATGGTTTCTCAAGCATTCCTTAACTTCAAACTCCCATATCTCGCGAACGGATTGACGAACTCGAGAATTTCCTATTGCATCTGAAAGCAGAAACTCGCCCGATTACAACGGTATGTGTATTTTCCCCCTAGGCCATTGTAGTTATTGGTTTCGAGTATCAGACTTGCGAAAATTTTGATGGTTTCTCAAGCATTCCTTAACTTCAAACTCCCATATCTCGCGAACGGATTGACGAACTCGAGAATTTCCTATTGCGTCTGAAAGCAGAAACTCGCCCGAATACAACGGTATGTGTATTTTCCCCCTAGGCCATTGTAGTTATTGGTTTCGATTATCGGGACTTGCGAAAATTTTGATGGTTTCTCAAGCATTCCTTAACTTCAAACTCCCATATCTCGCGAACGGATTGACGAACTCGAGAATTTCCTATTGCATCTGAAAGCAGAAACTCGCCCGATTACAACGGTATGTGTATTTTTGCCCTAGGCGATACTTGTTATTGGATTCGAGTATCAGACTTGCGAAAATTTTGATGGTTTCTCAAGCATTCCTTAACTTCAAACTCCCATATCTTACGAACGGATTGACGAACTCGAGAATTTCCTATTGCATCTGAAAGTGGAAACTCGACCGGTTACAGCGGTATGTGTATTTTTGCCCTAGGCCATTCCAGTTATTGGTTTCGAGTATCAGACCAGCGAAAATTTTGATGGTTTCACAACCATTCCTTAACTTCACACTTCCATATCTCGCGAACGGAATGACGAACTCGAGAAATACCTGTTGCATCTGAAAGTAGAAACTCGCACGATTACAATGGTTTGTGTACTTTTCCCCTAGGCCATTCCAGTTATTGGTTTCGAGTATCAGACTTGCGAAAATTTTGATGGTTTCTCAATCATTCCTTAACTTCAAACTTCCATATTTCGCGAACGGATTGACGAACTCGAGAATTTCCTATTGCATCTGAAAGTAGAAACTCGCCCGATTACAACGGTATGTGTATTTTTGCCCTAGGCGATACTTGTTATTGGATTCGAGTATCAGACTTGCGAAAATTTTGATGGTTTCTCAAGCATTCCTTAACTTCAAACTCCCATATCTTACGAACGGATTGACGAACTCGAGAATTTCCTATTGCATCTGAAAGCAGAAACTCGCCCGATTTCAACGGTATGTGCATTTTTCCCCTAGGCTTTTGTAGTTATTGGTTTCGAGTATCAGGCCTGCGAAAATTTTGATGGTTTCTCAACCATTCCTTAACATCAAACTCCCATATCTCGCGAACGGAATGACGATCTCGAGAAATTCCTGTTGCATCTGAAAGTGGAAACTCGACCGGTTACAACGGTATGTGTATTTTTGCCCCATGCCATTCCAGTTATTGGTTTCGAGTATCAGACCAGTGAAAATTTTGATGGTTTCTCAAGCATTCCATAACTTCTAACTCCCATATCTCGCGAATGGATTGACGAACTCGAGAAATTCCTGTTGCATCTGAAAGCAGAAACTCGCCCGATTACAACGGTATGTGTATTTTTCCCCTGGGCCATTGTTGTTATTGGTTTCGAGTGTCAGACTTGCGAAAATTTTGATGGTTTCTCAACCATTCCTTAACTTGAAACACCCATATCTCGCAAACGGATTGACGAACACCATTAATTCCTGTTGCATCTGAAAGTAGATACTCGCCCGATTACAACGGTGTGTGTACTTTTCCCCTAGGCCATTCCAGTTATTGGTTTCGAGTATCAGACCAGCGAAAATTTTGATCTTTTCTCAACCATTCCTTAATTTCAAACACCCATATCTCGCGAACGGATTGACGAACTCGAGAAATTCCTGTTGCATCTGAAAGTGGAAACTCGCCCGGTTACAAAGGTATGTGTATTTTTCCCGTAGGCCTTTGTAGTTATTAGTTTCGAGTATCAGTCCAGCGAAAATTTTGATGGTTTCTCAACCATTCCTTATCATCAAACTCCCATATGTCGCGAACGGATTGACGAACTCCATTAATTCCTGTTGCATCTGAAAGTAGAATCTCGCCCGATTACAACGGTCTGTGTACTTTTCCCCTAGGCCATTCCAGTTATTGGTTTCGAGTATCAGACCAGCGAAAATTTTGATGGTTTCTCAACCATTCCTTAATTTCAAACTCCCATATCTCGCGAACGGATTGACGAACGCGAGAAATTCCTGTTGCATCTGAAAGAAGAAACTCGCCCAATTACATTGGTGTGTGTACTTTTCCCCTAGGCCATTCCAGTTATTGGTTTCGAGTATCAGACTTGCGAAAATTTTGATGGTTTCTCAACCATTCCTTAACATCGAACTCCCATATCTCGCGAACGGATTGACGAACTCCATTAATTCCTGTTGCATCTGAAAGTAGAATCTCGCCCGATTACAACGGTCTGTGTACTTTTCCCCTAGGCCATTCCAGTTATTGGTTTCGAGTATCAGACCAGCGAAAATTTTGATGGTTTCTCAACCATTCCTTAATTTCAAACTCCCATATCTCGCGAACGGATTGACGAACGCGAGAAATTCCTGTTGCATCTGAAAGAAGAAACTCGCCCAATTACATTGGTGTGTGTACTTTTCCCCTAGGCCATTCCAGTTATTGGTTTCGAGTATCAGACTTGCGAAAATTTTGATGGTTTCTCAACCATTCCTTAACATCGAACTCCCATATCTCGCGAACGGATTGACGAACTCGAGAAATTCCTGTTGCATCTGAAAGTGGAAACTCGCCCGGTTACAAAGGTATGTGTATTTTTCCCGTAGGCATTTATAGTTATTGGTTTCGAGTATCAGACCAGCGAAAATTTTGATGGTTTCTCAACCGTTCCTTAATATCAAACTCCCATATCTCGCGAACGGATTGACGAACTCGAGAAATTCCTGTTGCATCTGAAAGTGGAAACTCGACCGGTTACAACGGTATGTGTATTTTTGCCCTAGGCCATTCCAGTTATTGGTTTCGAGTATCAGACCAGCGAAAATTTTGATGTTTTCACAACCATTCCTTAATTTCACACTTCCATATCTCGCGAACGATTGACGAACTCGAGAATTTCCTATTGCATCTGAATGCAGAAACTCGCCCGATTACAACGGTATCTGCGTTTTTCGCCTGGGCCATTGTTGTTATTGGTTTCGAGTATCAGATTTGCGAAAATTTTGATGGTTTCTCAACCATTCCTTAACATAAAACTCCCATATATCGCGAACGGATTGACGAACTCGAGATATTCCAGTTGCATCTGAAAGTGGAAACTCGACCGGTTACAACGGTATGTGTATTTTTGCCCTAGGCCATTCCAGTTATTGGTTTCGAGTATCAGATCAGCGAAAATTTTGATGGTTTCACAACCATTCCTTAACTTCACACATCCATATCTCGCGAACGGATTGACGAACTCGAGAATATCCTATTGCATCTGAAAGCAGAAACTCGCCCGATTACAACGGTATCTGAGTTTTTCCCCTGGTCCATTGTTGTTATTGGTTTCGGGTATCAGATTTGCGAAAATTTTGATGGTTTCTCAACCATTCCTTAACATAAAACTCCCATATCTCGCGAACGGATTGACGAACTCGAGAAATTCCTGTTGCATCTGAAAGTAGAATCTCGCCCGATTACAATGGTGTGTGTACTTTTCCCCTAGGCCATTCCAGTTATTGGTTTCGATTATCAGACCAGCGAAAATTTTGATGGTTTCTCAACCATTCCTTAATATCAAACTCCCGTATCTCGCGAACGGATTGACGAACTCGAGAAATTCCTGTTGCATCTGAAAGTGGAACCTCGCCCGGTTACAAAGGTATGTGTATTTTTCCCGTAGGCCATTGTAGTTATTGGTTTCGAGTATCAGACCAGCGAAAATTTTGATGGTTTCTCAACCATTCCTTAACATCAAACTCCCATATCTCGCGAACGGATTGACGAACTCGAGATATTCCTGTTGCATCTGAAAGTGGAAACTCGACCGGTTACAGCGGTATGTGTATTTTTGCCCTAGGCCATTCCAGTTATTGGTTTCGAGTATCAGACCAGCGAAAATTTTGATGGTTTCACAACCATTCCTTAACTTCACACTTCCATATCTCGCGAACGGATTGACGAACTCGAGAATATCCTATTGCATCTGAAAGCAGAAACTCGCCCGATTACAACGGTATCTGTGTTTTTCCCCTGGGCCATTGTTGTTATTGGTTTCGAGTATCAGATTTGCAAAAATTTTGATGGTTTCTCAACCATTCCTTATCTTCACACTTCCATATCACGCGAACGGATTGACGAACTCGAGAATATCCTATTGCATCTGAAAGCAGAAACTCGCCCGATTACAACGGTATCTGTGTTTTTCCCCTGGGCCATTGTTGTTATTGGTTTCGAGTATCAGATTTGCGAAAATTTTGATGGTTTCTCAACCATTCCTTAACTTCACACTTCCATATCTCGCGAACGGGTTGACGAACACGAGAAATTCCTGTTGCATCTGAAAGTAGAAACTCGCCCGATTACAAAGATATGTGTGTTTTTCACCTAGGCCTATGTAGTTATTGGTTTCGAGTATCAGACTTGCGAAAATTTTGATAGTTTGTCAGCCATTCCTTAACTTCAAACTCCCATATCTCGCGAACGGATTGACGATCTCGAGAAATTCATGTTGCACCTGGAAGCAGAAAATCGCCCGATTACAATGGTGTGTGTACTTTTCCTCTAGGTCATTCCAGTTATTGGTTTCAAGTATCAGAATTGCGAAAATTTTGATGGTTTCTCAACCATTCCTTAACTTTAAACTCCCATTTCTCGCGAACGGATTGACGAACTCGAGAAATTCCTGTTGCATCTGAAAGTAGAAACTCGCCCGATTACAAAGATATGTGTGTTTTTCACCTAGGCCTTTGTAGTTATTGGTTTCGAGTATCAGACTTGCGAGTATTTTGATGGTTTCTCAACCATTCCTTAACTTCAAACTCCCATATCTCGCGAACTGATTGACGAACTCCATTAATTCCTGTTGCATCTGAAAGTAGAATCTCGCCCGATTACAATGGTGTATGTACTTTTCCCCTAGGCCATTCCAGTTATTGGTTTCGAGTATCAGACCAGCGAAAATTTTGATGGATTCTCAACCATTCATTAACTTCAAACTCCCATATCTCGCGAACGGATTGACGAACTCGAGAAATTCCTGTTGCACCTGGAAGCAGAAAATCGCCCGATTACAATGGTGTGTGTACTTTTCCCCTAGGTCATTCCAGTTATTGGTTTCGAGTATCAGACTTGCGGAAATTTTGATAGTTTGTCAACCATTCCTTAACTTCAAACTCCCATATCTCGCGAACGGATTGACGAACTCGAGAAATTCCTGTTGCATCCGAAAGTAGAAACTCGCCCGATTACAAAGATATGTGTGTTTTTCACCTAGGCCTTTGATGTTATTGTTTTCGAGTATCAGACTTGCGGAAATTTTGATAGTTTCTCAAACATTCCTTAACTTCAAACTCCCATTTCTCGCGAACGGATTGACGAACTCGAGAAATTCCTGTTGCATCTGAAAATAGAAACTCGCCCGATTACAAAGATGTGTGTTTTTCCCCTAGGCCTTTGTAGTTATTGGTTTCGATTATCAGACTTGCGAAAATTTTGATGGTTTCTCAACCATTCCTTAACCTCACACTTCCATATCTCGCGAACGGACTAACGAACTCGAGAAATTCCTGTTGCATGAGAAAGTAGAAACTCGCCCGATTACAAAGATATGTGTGTTTTTCACCTAGGCCTTTGTAGTTGTTGGTTTCGTGTATCAGACTTGCGAAAGTTTTGATGGTTGCTCAACCATTCCTTAAATTCAAACTCCCATATCTCGCGAACGGATTGACGAACTCGAGAAATTCCTGTTGCATCTGAAAATAGAAACTCGCCCGGTTACAAAGATATGTGTGTTTTTCACCTTGGCCTTTGTAGTTATTGGTTTCGAGTATCAGACTTGCGAAAATTTTGATGGTTTCTCAACCATTCCTTAACTTCACACTTCCATATCTCGCGAACGTACTGACGAACTCGAGAAATTCCTGTTGCATCTGAAAGTAGAATCTCGCCCGATTACAATGGTGGGTGTACTTTTCCCCTAGGCCATTCCAGTTATTGGTTTCGAGTATCAGACCAGCGAAAATTTTGATGGATTCTCAACCATTCCTTAACTTCAAACTCCCATATCTCGCGAACGGATTGACGAACTCGAGAAATTCCTGTTGCATCTGAAAGTAGAAACTCGCCCGATTACAATTGTGTGTGTACTTTTCCCCTAGGCCATTCCAGTTATTGGTTTCGAGTATCAGACCAACGAAAATTTTGATGGTCTCTCAACCATTCCTTAACTTCAAACTCCCATATCTCGCGAACGGATTGACGAACTCGAGAAATTCCTGTTGCACCTGAAAGTGGAAACTCGACCGGTTACAACGGTATGCGTATTTTTGCCCTAGGCCATTCCAGTTAGTGGTTTCGAGTATCAGACCAGCGAAAATTTTGATGGTTTCACAACCATTCCATAACTCCACACTTCCATATCTCGCGAACGGGTTGACGAACTCGAGAAATTCCTGTTGCCTCTGAAAGTAGAAACACGCCCGATTACAATGGTGTGTGTACTTTTCCCCTAGGCCTTTGAAGTTATTGGTTTCGATTATCAGACTTGCGAATATTTTGATGGTTACTCAACCATTCCTTAACTTCACACTTCCATATCTCGCGAACGTACTGACGAACTCGAGAAATTCCTGTTGCATCTGAAAGTAGAATCTCGCCCGATTACAATGGTATGTGTACTTTTCCCCTAGGCCATTCCAGTTATTCGTTTCGAATATCAGACCAGCGAATATTTTGATGGTTCCTCAACCATTCCTTAACTTCAAACTCCCATATATCGCGAACGGATTGACGAACTCGAGAAATTCCTGTTGCATCTGAAAGTGGAAACTTGACCGGTTACAACGGTATGTGTATTTTTGCCCTAGGCCATTCCAGTTAGTGGTTTTGAGTATCAGACCAGCGAAAATTTTGATGGTTTCACAACCATTCCTTAACTTCACACTTCCATATCTCGCGAACGGATTGACGAACTCGAGAATTTCCTATTGCATCTGAAAGCAGAAACTCGCCCGATTACAACGGTATGTGTGTTTTTCCCCTGGGCCATTGTTGTTATTGGTTTCGAGTATCAGAATTGCGAAAATTTGGATGGTTTCTCAACCATTCCTTAACTTCACACTTCCACATCTCGCGAACGGGTTGACGAACTCGAGAAATTCCTGTTGCATCTGAAAGTAGAAACACGCCCGATTACAATGTTGTGTGTACTTTTCCCCTAGGCCTTTGTAGTTATTGGTTTCGTTTATCAGACTTGCGAAAATTTTGATGGTTTCTCAACCATTCCTTAACTTCACACTTCCATATCTCGCGAACGGGTTGACGAACTCGAGAAATTCCTGTTGCATCTGAAAGTAGGAACTCGCCCGATTACAAAGATATGTGTGTTTTTCACCTAGGCCTATGTAGTTATTGGTTTCGAGTATCAGACTTGCGAAAATTTTGATAGTTTGTCAACCATTCCTTAACTTCAAACTCCCATATCTCGCGAACGGATTGACGAACTCGAGAAATTCCTGTAGCACCTGGAAGCAGAAAATCGCCCGATTACAATGGTGTGTGTACTTTTCCCCTAGGTCATTCCAGTTATTGGTTTCAAGTATCAGACTTGCGAAAATTTTGATGGTTTCTCAACCATTCCTTAACTTTAAACTCCCATTTCTCGCGAACGGATTGACAAACTCGAGATATTCCTGTTGCATCTGAAAGTAGAAACTCGCCCGATTACAATGATATGTGTGTTTTTCACCTAGGCCTTTGTAGTTATTGGTTTCGCGCATCAGACCATCGAAAATTTTGATGGTTTCTCAACCATTCCTTAACACCAAACTCCCATATCCCCGCGAACGGATTGACGAACAGGAGAAATTCCTGTTGCACCTGAAAGTGGAAACTCGACCGGTTACAACGGTATGTGTATTTTTGCCCTAGGCCATTCCAGTTAGTGGTTTCGAGTATCAGACCAGCGAAAATTTTGATGGTTTCACAACCATTCCTTAACTTCACACTTCCATATCTCGCGAACGGATTGACGAACTCGAGAATTTCCTATTGCATCTGAAAGCAGAAACTCGCCCGATTACAACGGTATGTGTGTTTTTCCCCTGGACCATTGTTGTTATTGGTTTCGAGTATCAGAATTGCGAAAATTTGGATGGTTTCTCAACCATTCCTTAACTTCACACTTCCATATCTCGCGAACGGGTTGACGAACTCGAGAAATTCCTGTTGCATCTGAAAGTAGAAACACGCCCGATTACAATGTTGTGTGTACTTTTCCCCTAGGCCTTTGTAGTTATTGGTTTCGTTTATCAGACTTGCGAAAATTTTGATGGTTTCTCAACCATTCCTTAACATCAAACTCCCATATGTCGCGAACGGATTGACGAACTCCATTAATTCCTGTTGCATCTGAAAGTAGAATCTCGCCCGATTACAACGGTGTGTGTACTTTTCCCCTAGGCCATTCCAGTTATTGGTTTCGAGTATCAGACCAGCGAAAATTTTGATGGTTTCTCAACCATTCCTTAATTTCAAACTCCCATATCTCGCGAACGGATTGACGAACTCGAGAAATTCCTGTTGCATCTGAAAGTAGAAACTCGCCCGATTACATTGGTGTGTGTACTTTTCCCCTAGGCCATTCCAGTTATTGGTTTCGAGTATCAGACCAGCGAAAATTTTGATGGTTTCTCAACCATTCCTTAACATCAAACTCCCATATCTCGCGAACGGATTGACGAACTCGAGAAATTCCTGTTGCATCTGAAAGTGGAAACTCGCCCGGTTACAAAGGTATATGTATTTTTCCCGTAGGCCTTTGTAGTTATTGGTTTCGAGTATCAGACCAGCGAAAATTTTGATGGTTTCACAACCATTCCTTAATTTCACACTTCCATATCTCGCGAACGATTGACGAACTCGAGAATTTCCTATTGCATCTGAAAGCAGAAACTCGCCCGATTACAATGGTATCTGCGTTTTTCGCCTGGGCCATTGTTGTTATTGGTTTCGAGTATCAGATTTGCGAAAATTTTGATGGTTTCTCAACCCTTCCTTAACTTCACACTTCCATATCTCGCAAACGGATTGACGAACTCGAGAATATCGTATTGCATCTGAAAGCAGAAACTCGCCCGATTACAACGGTATCTGTGTTTTTCCCTGGGCCATTGTTGTTATTGGTTTCGAGTATCAGATTTGCGAAAATTTTGATGGTTTCTCAACCATTCCTTAACTTCACACTTCCATATCTCGCGAACGGGTTGACGAACTCGAGAAATTCCTGTTGCATCTGAAAGTAGAAACTCGCCCGATTACAAAGATATGTGTGTTTTTCACCTAGGCCTATGTAGTTATTGGTTTCGAGTATCAGATTTGCGAAAATTTTGATAGTTTGTCAACCATTCCTTAACTTCAAACTCCCATATCTCGCGAACGGATTGACGAACTCGAGAAATTACTGTAGCACCTGAAAGCAGAAAATCGCCCGATTACAATGGTGTGTGTACTTTTCCCCTAGGTCATTCCAGTTATGGGTTTCAAGTATCAGACTTGCGAAAATTTTGATGGTTTCTCAACGATTCCTTAACTTTAAACTCCCATTTCTCGCGAACGGATTGACGAACTCGAGATATTCCTGTGGCATCTGAAAGTAGAAACTCGCCCGATTACAATGATATGTGTGTTTTTCACCTAGGCCTTTGTAGTTATTGGTTTCGAGCATCAGACCATCGAAAATTTTGATGGTTTCTCAACCATTCGTTAACACCAAACTCCCATATCTCGCGAACGGATTGACGAACAGGAGAAATTCCTGTTGCACCTGAAAGTGGAAACTCGACCGGTTACAACGGTATGTGTATTTTTGCCCTAGGCCATTCCAGTTAGTGGTTTCGAGTATCAGCCCAGCGAAAATTTTGATGGTTTCACAACCATTCCTTAACTTCACACTTCCATATCTCGCGAACGGATTGACGAACTCGAGAATTTCCTATTGCATCTGAAAGCAGAAACTCGCCCGATTACAACGGTATCTGTGCTTTCCCCTGGGCCATTGTTTTTATTGGTTTCGAGTATCAGATTTGCGAAAATTTTGATGGTTTCTCAACCATTCCTTAACTTCACACTTCCACATTTCGCGAACGGGTTGACGAACTCGAGAAATTCCTGTTGCATCTGAAAGTGGAAACTCGATCGGTTACAACGGTATGTGTATTTTTGCCCTAGGCCATTCCAGTTATTGGTTTTGAGTATCAGACCAGCGAAAATTAGGATGGTTTCACAACCATTCCTTAACTTCACACTTCCATATCTCGCGAACGGATTGACGAACTCGAGAATTTCCTATTGCATCTGAAAGCAGAAACTCGCCCGATTACAACGGTATGTGTGTTTTTCCCCTGGGCCATTGTTGCTATTGGTTTCGAGTATCAGAATTGCGAAAATTTTGATGGTTTCTCAACCATTCCTTAACTTCACACTTCCATATCTCGCGAACGGGTTGACGAACTCGAGAAATTCCTGTTGCATCTGAAAGTAGAAACACGCCCGATTACAATGGTGTGTGTACTTTTCCCCTAGGCCTTTGTAGTTATTGGTTTCGATTATCAGACTTGCGAAAATTTTGATGGTTTCTCAACCATTCCTTAATTTCACACTTCCATATCTCGCGAACGGACTGACGAACTCGAGAAATTCCTGTTGCATGTGAAAGTAGAAACTCTCCCGATTACAACGGTATGTGTATTTTTCACCTAGGCCTTTGTAGTTATTGGTTTCGAGTATCAGACTTGCGAAAATTGTGATGGTTTCTTAACCATTCCTTAACTTCAAACTCCCATATCTCGCGAACGGATTGACGAACTCGAGAAATTCCTGTTGCATCTGAAAGTAGAAACTCGCCCTATTACAATGGTGTGGGTACTTTTCCCCTAGGCCATTCCAGTTATTGGTTTCGAGTATCAGACCAGCGAATATTTTGATGGTTTCTCAACCATTCCTTAACTTCAAACTCCCATATCTCGCGAACGGATTGACGAAATCGGGAAATTCCTGTTGCATCTGAAAGTAGAAACTCGCCCGATTACAATCGTGTGTGTACTTTTCCCCTAGGCCATTCCAGTTATTGGTTTCGAGTACCAGACCAGCGAAAATTTTGATAGTTTGTCCACCATTCCTTAACTTCAAACTCCCATATCTCGCGATCGGATTGACGAACTCGAGAAATACCTGATGTACCTGGAAGCAGAAAATCGCCCGATTACAATGATGTGTGTACTGTTCCCCTAGGCCATTCCAGTTATTGGTTTCGAGTATCAGACCAGCGAAAATTTTGATGGTTTCTCAACCATTCCTTAACTTCAAACTCCCATATCGCGCGAACGGATTGACGAACTCGAGAAATTCCTGTTGCATCTGAAAGTAGAAACTCGCCCGATTACAATGGTTTGTGTACTTTTCCCCTAGGCCATTCCAGTTATTGGTTTCGAGTATCAGACCAGCGAAAATTTTGATGGTTTCTCAACCATTCCTTAATATCAAACTCCCGTATCTCGCGAACGGATTGACGAACTCGAGAAATTCCTGTTGCATCTGAAAGTGGAAACTCGCCCGGTTACAAAGGTATGTGTATTTTTCCCGTAGGCCATTGTAGTTATTGGTTTCGAGTATCAGACCAGCTAAAATTTTGATGGTTTCTCAACCATTCCTTAACATCAAACTCCCATATCTCGCGAACGGATTGACGAACTCGAGATATTCCCGTTCCATCTGAAAGTGGAAACTCGACCGGTTACAACGGTATGTGTATTTTTGCCCTAGGCCATTCCAGTTATTGGTTTCGAGTATCAGACCAGCGAAAATTTTGATGGTTTCACAACCATTCCTTAACGTTACACTTCCATATCTCGCGAACGGATTGACGAACTCGAGAATATCCTATTGCATCTGAAAGCAGAAACTCGCCCGATTACAACGGCATCTGTGTTTTTCCCCTGGGCCATTGTTGTTATTGGTTTCGAGTATCAGATTTGCGAAAATTTTGATGGTTTCTCAACCATTCCTTAACTTCACACTTCCATATCTCGCGAACGGATTGACGAACTCGAGAATATCGTATTGCATCTGAAAGCAGAAACTCGCCCGATTACAACGGTATCTGTGTTTTTCCCCTGGGCCATTGTTGTTATTGGTTTCGAGTATCAGACTTGCGAAAGTTTTGATGGTTTCTCAACCATTCCTTAACTTTAAACTCCCATTTCTCGCGTACGGATTGACGAACTCGAGATATTCCTGTTGCATCTGAAAGTAGAAACTCGCCCGATTACAAAGATATGTGTGTTTTTCACCTAGGCCTTTGTAGTTATTGGTTTCGAGTATCAGACCATCGAAAATTTTGATGGTTTCTCAACCATTCCTTAACACCAAACTCCCATATCTCGCGAACGGATTGACGAACAGGAGAAATTCCTGTTGCACCTGAAAGTGGAAACTCGACCGGTTACAACGGTATGTGTATTTTTGCCCTAGGCCATTCCAGTTATTGGTTTCGAGTATCAGACTTGCGAAAGTTTTGATGGTTTCACAACCATTCCTTAACTTCAAACTCCCATATCTCGCGAACGGATTGACGAACTCGAGAAATTCCTGTTGCATCTGAAAGTAGAGACTCGCCCGATTACAATGTTGTGTGTGCTTTTCCCCTAGGCCATTCCAGTTATTGGTTTCATTAACGTCTTCACGCTCTCACACGCCTTACAAAAATCTTGTTTTCTACTTGTTCTCACATCTTAAATAATTATTCTAAGTTCGCAGCCAATTAGCTCGGCGTTACTCGTGGTAAGTGATACTTCGTCGCGAGTAATACCGATTACCAGGTCTCACCACATCGAGGTTGCTGCGAGCGGAGACCCCGAGAGAGATAGATGGAATCAAAGTTCCATCGATCTCCCTCGACACGCGATACAAACGACGATACTAAACCAAAGAGATGGAAACAATCAATTTTCCTTCGATCTCCTTGTTTAGTTCTGCCAAGCAATTACATTATGGAAAAATTAGGCAAAATTGGGAAAGACGCGACACGAACCGTGCAGTTGGTCCTACTAGGTATATCCCGTTTCCCCTCCGTGGTTCCGATTCCAGAGAAAACGAACGACGCCTACCACTCCCCTAGAGGAGTGCCCCGTTTCTCCATCTTTACGACGAGAGGGTCTTATTTTGGAGACTTTCGCAGGGACCGGCAAAAATGCCTGCTCCTGTGGTCGCAACATGCCCCCTCTGGAAGCGGACACAGCGGAAGAGACGGCGATAGACCGTTCGGACTACTTACACGGCCGGCCACTTGCTTGTACAAGAAGCAATGGTGACCGGACCGAGGAACGAGGAAGCGAGCAAAATTAAGCTAAAGATTGGATAATTGCTTGGCAGATCACAGCCTTAAAACTAACTTATTCTAACTGCAGAGATGGACGGAATCAATGTTCCTTTGATCTCCTCGTTTAATTCTGCCGAGCAATTACATTATGGAAAAATTAGGCGAAATTGGGAAATACGCGACACGAACCGTGGAGTTGCTCCTACTAGGTCGGTCCCGTTTCCCCTCAGTGGGCCCGATTAAAGAGGAAATGCACGACGCCGTCCACTCATATAGAGTGCCCCGTTTCTCCCAACTCCGCGTCAGGAACCACGCAAAGCGTGGACCTGACTCACGGAGGATGACAAAGAGAGGGTCTTGTGGCACAAGGACTTCCGCAGGGACCGGTGCGAACACCTGCCCCTGTGTTTGCAGCATATTCTCTCTCAAAGCGGACGCACCAGAAGAGACAGCGTTCGAGCGTTCGGTCCACCTCCACGGCCGGTCACTTGCTTATGCAACAAGCAGAGGTGGCCGGACTGAGGTACGAGCAAGCGAGCAAAAAGAAGTTAAAGATTGGATAATTGCTCGGCAGATCACAGATACTCGTACATGGTAACCTTAAAACTAACTTAGTCTATACTTAGAATTAACAGTCCCGCGGAGGATGCAATACATCAGTCCTCTTCGTTCTTCGTTCTTCGTTTTCCGATACATCTAAGAGAATGTATCTAAGAGAAACCTAAGAGAAACCTAAAGTCATGGCATAATAGAAGATAGAAATGAATTTGGTTAGTGGAAAAAAATAAACATGTCAAACAAAGTAGAAATTAAAATCAGAGTACAAATGAAATGAATTAGACAAAGAAACAGTTAGAAAAAAAAGAAAGGATTGAGAGAGTGGTCGCCAGTACTGACCACCGCTTACCGGCGGCCAGTACCAGTTACCATGGTGAGGGGTCCCCCTCCCATAAACCTAAAACGAAGAGATGCGTCCACCTCGGAGGCTTCGGGAACAATGAAATTTTAAACAACCGGGGGCTCCTTATATACCCTCCCCAAGGTGACTTACCGTTTCTTCCATTGTCTTTGTTCGATCTAATCGAAATCTTCGAAGGCGAACGGTTTCGGTGAATGTTTGTTCATTTTCGCGATTGTTACTAACATTTATGCATGTTCTCAATATTAATCGAACAATATGTATCTTATTTATGCATGGTAAATGATTATACTTATAGAAATTGATTTTGATCGAGATTCAAAGTAAAAACTTGTTTCGTAAAGTTTGAAAGCAAGGAAAGTAATAATTGTCTATTTACTGCAATAGTTTAGCATTTATTTAATTCTCATTTACTACATTTATTCGAAAGATGATACATACGAAACTTTGTACAAAAATATTTATTTATTTTATTGCACGGTAGGGAATACCATACAAATGGAAATACTTATCTGTAATGTCGGTAAATTATGCATGTGGCGCTATCTATTGGTGGAAATAACAACAATTCCTCAACAAACTTGAGCGTTTCTCCGCCAGGTGTTTTCACACCTTAAGTGTAGTTTACCTATTCTCTAGTAGATGGCAACCCACTTCATTGCCGTGTGACATATGTGTGTCACTGAGCGTTCGGAATATACATGCATATATACAAACTATTTTTTCGATATGTAGAGAAATATTCATTTATTTTATCGCACGGTTACTTCGATTGTCTTTGTTCGATCTAACAAATATTTCCAGAAAGTAATGACTTTCAAGCCATTATTTATACTAGAACATTGTTAATAATTGTCTAAAGTATGGTCCTATGACGGTTGTTAATAAATATGATAAATAAACATCGAGATATTGCAAAATCTGCGAAGACGAACGGTTTCGGTGAATGTTTGTTCATTTCCGCGATTGTTACTAACATTTATGCATGTTCTCAATATTAATTGAACAATGTGCATCTTATTTATGCATTAAAAATGATTAAGTAACTTACAGAAATTGTTTTTGATCGAGATTTATAGTAAAACGTGTTTAGGAAAGTTTTAAAGCATGGAAAGTAACAATTGTTTATTAGATACATTAATTTAACATTTGTTTAATTTTTATAATTTACACAATACGCGTAGAAGTTTCATTTTTTACTCCAAAGCTGCGAAATTCAATTAATCGCTTCTCTGAATAGAACAATCTTCGCGATGATCGACACGTGTAGCCTTGAGAATGTCGGTTGCACCTCAATGAAAAATTCCTTCCTGAACAAAGAATATTTCAACAAAATGATATTTTAAACCATTATTTATACTAGGAAATTGTGAATAATGGTTTAATCTACAATCCTACGACGATTGTTAATAAATATGATAAATGAACGTCAGGATATTGCGAAATCTGCGAAGGCGAACGGTTTCGGTGAATGTTTGTTCATTTCCGCGATTGTTACTAACATTTATACATGTTCCGAACATTTATCTTACAATATGCATCTTATTTATGCATTAAATATGATTGATTCGCCTACAGCAATTAATTTTGACCGAGATTCGAGGTATAAACGTGTTTCTTAATGTTTCAAAGCATGGAAAGTAACAATTGTTTATTAGATACATTAATTTAACATTTGTATCGTTCTTATAATTTTCGGATTATGCGTGGAAGCTGTATTCTTGATGTAAAAGCGTCGAAATTCAATTAATCGCTTTTCTAGATAGAAAAACCATCGTGATAGACGTTTGTGAATCGATAAACATTTCCAGCCTTGACAATGTCGGTTTGATCTCAATAAGAAAAATTCCATCGCGAACAAAGAATATTTCAACGAAATGATATTTTAAGCCATTATTTATACTAGGACATTGTTAATAATTGTTTAATCTACGGTCCTACGACGGTTGTTAATAATTATGATAAACAAACATCAAGATATTGCGAAATCTGGGAAGGCGAATTGCTTTAGCGAATGTTTATGTCTCTAGGCGATTGTTAGAAACATTTTTCCACGTTCCGAACTTTTATGTTACAGTATGTGAATTAAATTTTATCGGAAAATTTAACGAAGAGTTTGGTATACATATATTTCTCCATTTTTTATGAAAATTAACATTTGTAAACTAATTAATGGTTTGCACTGTAAAAGTTGGGAATATGAATGTTACAAAATGCATTTTCTTTTGCATTGTAAATGAATAATTTGCTTATAAAGATTAATTTAGGTTGCAAATCGAGAAATATATGAATATCAATATTTTGCTTTCATTTTCGAAATCAATTAATTTCTGAAAACTAACTAATGATTTATGATACCTAAATAAGATGCATATTGTTCGATCAATATTGGGAACATGCATAAATGTTAATAACAATCGCGGAAATGAACAAACATTAACCGAAACCGTCCGCCTTCGAAGATTTCGCAATATCTCGATGTTTATTTATCATATTTATTATCAACCGTCGTAGGACTGTAGATTAAACAATTATTAACAATGTTCTAGTATAAATAATGGCTTAAAATATCATTTCGTTGAAATATTCTTTGTTCGCGAAGGAATTTTTCGCTGAGATCCAACTGACATTTTCAAGGCTACAGGTATCGATTATCGATTCACAAGTCTTCATCGCGATGATTTTTCTATCTAAGAAAGCGATTAATTGAATTTCGGCACTTTTATGTAAAAAACACAACTTCTACGCGTATTGTGTAAATTATAAGAATTAAACAAATGTTAACTTAATGCATTTAATGAACAATTGTTACTTTCCATGCTTAAAAACTTTACGAAACACGTTTTAACATCGAGTCTCGATCAAAATCAATTTCTATAAGTTTCTTAATTAATTGCAATACATAAATAAGATGCACATTGTTCGATCAATATTGGGAACATGTATAAATGTTAGTAACAATCGCGGAAATGAACAAACATTCACCGAAACCGTTCGCCTTCGAAAATTTCGATTAGGTCGAACAAAGACAATGGAAGAACCGGTAAGTGACCTTACGGAGGGTATATAAGGAGCCCCCGGTTGTTTAAAATTTCATTCTTCCTGGAGCCTCGGAGGTGGATGGATCTCTTCGTTTTAGGTTTATGGAAGGGGGACCCCCACTTTGGTAACCGGTACTGGCCGCCGGTAGGCGGTGGTCAGTACTGGTGACCATTCTCTCAATCCTTTCTTTGGTTTTTAATTGTTTCTTTCTGTAATTTATTTTATTTGTTCTCTGATTTTACTTTGTACTTGTTTTTCCATGTTTATTTTTTTGTCATTCTTGCCTTTATTTCCTTTGTTACTGAATGACTGTATTTAATCACTAACCAACTTTATTTCTATTTTCTATCATTTTTTTTATCATGCCTTGACTTTAGGTTTCTCTTAGGTAGGCACACCGGAGAACGAAGAACGAAGAACGAAGAACGAAGAACGAAGAACGAAGAACGAAGAACGAAGAACGAAGAACGAAGAACGAAGAACGAAGAACGAAGAACGAAGAACGAAGAACGAAGAACGAAGAACGAAGAACGAAGAACGAAGAACGAAGAACGAAGAACGAAGAACGAAGAACGAAGAACGAAGAACGAAGAACGAAGAGGACACTATCGTCGCAACCGCCGTGGGATCTTTAGTTAAGCTTGGAATAAGTTAATTTTAAGGCCACCGTGTACAAATATCTGTTATCTGTCAAGCAATTATCCAATCTTTAGCTTATTTTTGCTCGCTTCCTCGTTCTTCAGCCCGGTCATCACTGCTTGTTGCATAAGCAAGTGACCGGCCGTGTAGGTGGTCCGAACGGTCGATCGCCGTCTCTTCTGGTGCGTCCGCTTCCAGAGAGAACATGCTGCGACCACAGAGGCAGGTGTTCGCATCGGTCCCTGTGGAAGCCCTGTACCATAAGACCCTCTCTTCGTCATCCTCCGTGAGTCAGGTCCACGCTTTGCGTGGTTCCTGACGCGGAGTTGGGAGAAACGGAGCACTCTATATGAGTGGACGGCGTCGTGCATTTCCTCTTTAATCGGGCCCACTGAGGGGAAACGGGACCGACCTAGTAGGACCAACTGCACGGTTCGTGTCGCGTCTTTTCCAATTTTGCCTAATTTTTCCATAATGTAATTGCTTGGCAGAACTAAACGAGGAGATCGAAGGAACATTGATTCCTTCCATCTCTTTGGTTTAGTATCTTCGTTTGTATCGGGTGTCGAGGGAGATCGATGGAACTTTGATTCCATCTATCTCTCTCCGGGTCTCCGCTCGCAGCAACCTCCACGTGGTGAGACCTGGTAATCGGTATTACTCGCGACGAACAGTAATTATTCGTCGTGGGTAGTACTGAGCTAATCGGCTGCGAGTTTAGAATAGTAATTTTTACGGTACAGTAGAGTACTTTACGGTACAGTACTTTCAACAAGTATAATTGATGTATTGAAATAAAATCAATTTCACTGACAGCAGAAACTTTATTTTTGTCCATTATTTGTTTCCATTTCTTTAACCCGATCCTGTCAAACTGCTAAAACTACTTAAAACTATATGTCCTCAACTATCATGTTCTCCTGATACAAAGAAAATCGGGATCCATGATTCAGAAATTCGTTCGAAAGTACAACAAAATTTCGATTCGCGGAAATTCTTGGAATTTGACGTCAATTCTAAGAATCCGCGAAATCGTGCCACTTCCTCGCATATCGTACACTGACACCAAGAGTCCCAAAATGAAACATTTTCTAAAATTTGTGCCTGAATTTCAACCTTTGGTATCAGGAAAATACCACAAATTTCGATTCTTCAAGTATTAATCAAATGTTAAATTGATATATCTCATAGACAATTATTACTTTCCATGTTTTAAAACTTTAAGAAACATCTCTTTACTTTGAAGTACGATCAAAATTATTATAATCATTTAATCTAAACGGAGAAACGGAGAAACGGAGAAACGGAGAAACGGAGAAACGGAGAAACGGAGAAACGGAGAAACGGAGAAACGGAGAAACGGAGAAACGGAGAAACGGAGAAACGGAGAAACGGAGAAACGGAGAAACGGAGAAACGGAGAAACGGAGAAACGGAGAAACGGAGAAACGGAGAAACGGAGAAACGGAGAAACGGAGAAACGAAGAAAGAAACGGAGAATCGAAGAAAGAAACGGAGAAACGAAGAAAGAAACGGAGAAACGAAGAAAGAAACGGAGAAGCGAAGAAAGAAACGCAGAAACGAAGAAAGAAACGCAGAAACGAAGAAAGAAACGGAGAAACGAACAAAGAAACGGAGAAACGAACGAAGAAACGGAGAAACGGAGAAATAAATGGAGAAACGAAGAAATAAACGGAGAAACGGAGAAAAAAACGGAGGAACGAACAAAGAAACGGTGAAACGGAGAAACGGAGAAACGGAGAAACTGAGAAATCGAGAAACGCAGTAACGGAGAAACCGAGAAACGGAGAAACGGAGACACGGAGAAACGGAGAAACCGAGAAATGGAGAAACCGAGAAACGGAGAAACGGAGAAACGGAGAAACGGAGAAACCGAGAAACGGAGAAACGGAGAAACGGAGAAACGGTGAAGCGGAGAAATGGAGAAACGGAGAAACGGAGAAACGGAGAAACCGAGAAACGGAGAAACGGAGAAACGGGGAAACCGAGAAACGGAGAAACGGAGAGACGGAGAAACGGAAAAACTGAGAAACGGAGGAACGGAGAAACGGAGAAACGGATCAGTTCCTATTTCTTTAAATTTAATTGGGGAGGTATTTTTATTCATTAATTTAATTATTTTGTTGAAAATGTTAGTAATTTTATTTTTATTTATGTGTTTTTTAAATTTTTTACATTCAATATATATATATTTATTTATATTTTTCATGGGAAAGGTAATTATTTTTACAAGTATATAAATAACTATTCAGTATTTAATTGTGTAATAGTTTTAATACATTGAATCCCTTTAAATTTTATATTTTTAGATATAGTATTGTTTTATAATTAAGTTGAAATAGTTTATTAAAATTATTGATTTGTGGAATCAATGGTATAAATTTTATTTTAAATTATGAATTTTTTTTATATAGTTTTATTTTAGTATTTATTAATAGTGTGAGTTTTATATTTTTAAGTTTATATTTTTATGTGACAAAAATTGATTTCATTATGGAGTGATTTTAATAAATTTAAATAGGATAAAATTAAAGTTTTTAATTTATTTAGATTTTATGAGTTTAATATATTTGGGAGTAGTTTTATTAATTTCATTGATGATTGTAATTTATAGGGTTGGATATATAGAGGGTGATATATATATATATTGATCGGTATAAATATATGTTATTATTATTTATTATATCTATATGTATTATAATTATAAGGCCTAGAATTTTAAGTATTTTAGTTGGATGGGATGGTTTAGTATTAATTTCATTTTGTTTGGTAACTTATTGGTTTTATGTAATCGAGTAGGTGATGTGTGTTTATTAATTTTAATTGTTTTGGCTTCAGTTAGGGGTTCTTGGGGAAATATATTGATTGATAGAATAGGAGGCTGTATGATTTTGATATTATTAATTTGTGGAATAACTAAAAGAACTCAAATACCGTTTTCTTCTTGATAACCTGCTGCGATAACTGCTCCTACCCCTGTTTCTTCTTTAGTTCATTCTTCAACTTTAGTTACTGCAGGAGTTTATTTACTAAATCGATATAGAAATATAATTATAATGTATAATATAAATTTTTTATTAACATTAATTTCTAGTTTAACCGTATTAATGGCGGGTTTAATAGCAAATTTTGAGTATGATTTAAAAAAAATTATTGCTTTTTCTACTTTGAGTCAATTAGAGTTTATAGTATTCTAATAATTTTGAGATTAGGGTACCGAGATTTGGCTTTTTTTCATTTAATTGTGCATGCTTTATTTAAATCTAGTATATTTATATGTGCAGGGGATTTTATCCATTGAATAATAGGAAATCAAGATATGCGGAAATATGGCGGTTTAGTTAAAATTTTTCCTATAAAGAGGATAATTATGATTTTGTGTTTATTGAATTTGGTAGGGTTTCCTTTTTCGTCTGGATTTTATTCTAAAGATATATTTTTAGAATATTTTTGTATGGAAAACTATAATTTAATTATAATCTCTATTTAATTTAAATATATCTCCTCCTTTTTGACTATTTCTTATACAATTCGTTTGATTAGTTGGGTTTTATTTAATAAAGAATTAAATTTTAGACCTTTAGTAAATTTGGGGAAAAATAGTTATATGGTAAGGTCTATAGTTATAATATTACTATTTATATTTTTTTATGGATGAATATTTATAAATATATTTATGTGAATGTATGTTACTCCTGTGGGGGGGATTGATATGTATATAGTGTTAAAATTATATCTAGTTGGTTATTTATTAAGAGGAATTTTTAATAAAGGATTAAAATTAAATATTAATTTAGTTAAATTATTAAAATTTATTATAAGAATATTTTGTTTAAATTATTTTTTTTTAAATTCTTATGGATATTTATTTAATATAGTGTATAAATATGAAGTTTGTGTTGAAAACGGGTGATTTGAATTAATTTATGGTTTAAATATTTATTGATTAGTAAGATTAAGAAAATTAATTGAAGGGGTAAAATTTAATATTATTAATATAATAGTGTGGTATATTTTATTTTTGATAGGGATGTTTTTATTAAATTTGTATTGTTTAAATAGCTTAAACAGTATAATATTGAAAATATTAGGATAATGCATATTTTGTATTTTTAGACAGAAATAAAATAAAAGAATTTCTAATTCTTTTAAAATGATTAAAATCATTTTATTTCTAAATTATGAAAATATAGGTATAATTTTATTATTGATTTTTAATAGCAAATTAAATTTTATAATTTAACTAATACCGAAGTTTATATGGTTTATAAAAATATTATATTTTCAGTATAAAGATAAATCAATGATTTTATTATACTATATATATTAATAAATATCTCTCCAAATTGGTGTATAGAATATATATATGATTTATTAAATCAAGCTATTAATTCGAAATTAATTATATTGTATTATACTACAATATATAGTACAATATGCAATTAATTGGAGATTTAATTCAATGAAATTATTAACAATAATTTACCTCTATTTTGGTTTCAATTAAAGTGTCATTTTAGAAATTTTATGTATCATTCTAGTCTGAGGGTCAATAGTGGAATTCAGATGATAGAAATAAAAGAATAAAAAGTGGTTATTTCATAATATTTATTAAGAGTAGTGATTATAGGAACAATTAATATAATTTCGATATCGAAAATTAAAAAGATTAAAGCAATTAAATAAAAATTAATGGAAAATGGTAGGCGATTTTCTGATAGTGGGTCAAATCCACATTCGAAAGGAGAAATTTTTTCGCGATTTTTAAAATTGGTTAATGAAAATAAGTGATTTGCAATAAAAATAATTATGGGAATAATTAGAATAATTATTATTTTAATGAAAATATGAATCGTTTTAAATATATTTAAACAATAAAAATTTAATTATAAGTTAAATATAATTATTTATTATATTTATTTTATATTAATATATTCATCAGTAAATTATTATATATAGAAATAATCATACAACATTGTGGCGGCACTACCCACGCTTGCCACCAGAGGGAAACTCACCATCAACCGTTTCCCGCAAGTTCCCGTACCTGCTCCGATCGCTATATATACGACCTCTTACCGATCTTCCAATGTCCCGGCGTATAAGGCAGGGCCTGCTAGGATGCCTTACTGACGAGTCCACTAGCAGGCCCGGGATGAAACGCTTATCCCCACTTCCTTATATTTCCGTTCGCTCCTTCCTCACATACTTTAATTTAGCGCCGCCAAAACATCTACAAAATGTCAGAATCAGATAGCAGCTGTAAAATTAAAATGACGAATTGAAGAAAAGTGATTATTATTTATTCGAATTATAATAATTGATAATATAAAGCCCCCAATTAAAACATGTAATCCATGGAATCCTGTTGCTATGTAAAAAATTGATCCAAAAATCCCATCATTTATAGAAAAAGAAGATTGTTTATATTCATTAAATTGAAGACTTATAAAAATTATACTTAATAATCATGTGTATAAAAGATAAATTTTTCTATAAATTTTATTTTCTAACAAAAGAAAATTATGCCTTAAGGTTAATGTAAATCCGAAGGAAATTAAAATGATAGAATTTAATAATGGGATATCAAATGGATTTAGTATTTTAATTGATATAGGGGGTCAATTTATACCTAGTTCAATTCTTGGGGAAATTGAGTTATGAATATATGTCCAAAAAGGAAATAAAGAAAACTAGTTCAGAAATAATAAATAATAATATACTTATCTTTAATATAGAATGAATTGATTGAGAGTGAAATCCTTGAAATGTTCTTTCTCGAATGGTATCACGTCATCATAATGATAAGCAAGTAATTAATATAAATGGATTTGTTACTAATAGGGTAAAAAGTTTTGAATTTGTGAATAAAATTAATCTTATAAATAAATTTATAATATTTATAGAAGTAATTAAAGGTCATGGTCTTGGGGTAACTATGTGGTAAGGATGCGTAAATATTTTCATAATTTGATTCATTAAAATATAGGGTTAATAAAATAATAAATACGTATATTTAAATTAAGGAGACTGAAATTTCTAAAATAAATAATATGTTTTGAATTAAAATTGTAAAAGGTATCCAAATTAGAAATTTTCTAACAGTTGAGCCTAATAAAGATAGTAGAAGATGCCCTGCTAGTATATTAGCTGTTAATCGAATAGTTAATGTTCAGGGTCGAATAATGTTTCTAATTGTTTCAATTAATACTATAAAATTTATTAATATAAAGGGGGTATTTCTTGGTACTAGATGAATAAATATTTTTTTAGCATTGATAGTCCACCCAAAAATTATAAATCTAATTCATATAAATAATGATATAGATAAATTAATTGATACATGTCTTGAAGGGGTAAAAATGTATGGGAATAATCCCAAAAAATTAAAAAATAGGATTATAAATATAAGTCTGTTAAAGATTAGTACATTTTTAGTAAAGTTTTTTTTTGTCAAGATTTTAAATTCTGAGTGTAAAAATTTTAAATATATGTTTCAAAATGTTTGATATCGTGAATTTAGAACTCAAAATTTTATTGGGATAAAAATGAATGGCAGTGTAAGTCTAAATCAATTTAATGATAAATTATTTCTTGTCGATGGGTCAAAAATAGAAAATAAGTTTGATATCATTTATCATATATTTGTTCAATTATTCAGGTAAAATTTTTGTATTGTCAATAATTTTATTTTATTAATGTTGATAAAATAAATATTTGAAAGTATAATAATTAATAAGATTAGAATAGTTAAATATAAAGATGATCAGTGAAGGGGTATTATTTGAGGGATGAAATGTATATATATTTTCATAAGAAGGTAAGTTTTTAATTTGATTAAAAATCAAATTATATTTATTTTATTTTATGACAAAAATATTATTTTGTAATAATTTTAAAATGACAATTTAATGTTATAGATTTAACTAATTTTTATTAGGTTTATTTAATCATTAGAAGTAATTTATTACTATAATTTGATTTAAAATATCAATTCTTTTGTCAGACATCTAATGATTTGATTTAATTAAATATTATATGAGTAGGTTAAAATTTAATTTTGGTTGTTAATTCAATTAATAAAGTTTGAATAATTAGTTCTTTCCACAACAATTGGCATAAATCTGTGATTAGCTCCGCAGATTTCAGAACATTGTCCGAAAAATACTCCAGGTCGATTAGTAATTAAATTTATTTGGTTAATTCGCCCTGGTACTGAGTCTATTTTTAAGCCTAAAGACGGAACAGTTCAAGAGTGAATTACGTCGTTTGATGTTGTTAATATTCGAATTAGTGTATTAGATGGAATAATTATTCGATTATCTACGTCTAGGAGACGAAAAATGTAAATATTATTTAAATCTTTATCTATATAGGAGTCAAAATTTAAATTATTAAATTCTGGGTATTCATAGGATCAATATTATTGGTGCCCAATTGATTTGATTGTTAAGTATACGGTATTCATAGTTCATCAATAAAATATAGGGTTTTTAAAGAAGGAAGTGCAATTACTCCTAAAATTATTATTGGGAGTAAAGTTCATACAATTTCAATATGATGATTTTTAAGTAAAAATCGATTGATAAATTTATTAGTAAAAATATCTAATATAATTATTAGAGTTAATGAAGAGATTATAATTATTATAATTATTGTGAAGTTGTGAAAAAGATTTAAATTATCGGCATATGGCGAATTGGGGTCTTGGAAATTAATTATTTTTCAATGGGACATTTTCAATAAAAATATTAAATTTTATAAATGAATCTTAAATTCATGCACTAATCTGCCATATTAAGATTTGTTTTTAATAATTAGAGGAATAGAGAGGAATGAGTGGTCTTTTGGGGAAAAGTTTTGGGGTCATTCTAGTGATGATTGATTAAATTTAAATATAGCTAGACGTTTAGTTATAAATCTCTCCAATATAATAAACAAGAGTAAAATTATTCTTTTGAATGAAATTATTGAGCCAATAGATGATAATAAATTTTCACAGTAGTAGGAATCCGGGTAATCTGAATAACGTCGAGGTATTCCTATCATTCCTAAAAAATGCTGAAGGAAAAAAGTTATATTTACCCCAATAAATATTATATAAAATTGAGTTTTAAGATAAAATTGATTTAGGGTAAATCCTGTGAATAAAGGGAATCAATGAATTAATGAAGCAATAGTAGAAAATACTGCTCCTATTGACAGTACATAGTGGAAATGAGAGACAACATAGTATGTATCATGTAGTATAATATCAATAGATGAGTTTGATAATATAATTCCTGTTAATCCTCCTATTGTAAATAAAAAAATAAAGCCAAATTATCAAATAATAGAAGGATTAATAACAAGTTTTGACCCGTAGTACGTAGCTAGTCATCTAAATACTTTGATTCCTGTGGGAATTGCAATGATTATAGTTGCCGAAGTGAAATAAGCTCGTGTGTCTACATCTAAGCCTACTGTGAATATGTGATGTGCTCACACAATAAATCCTAGAAATCCAATTCCGAGTATTGCATAAACTATCCCTAGGTTCCCAAAAGTTTCCTTTTTCCCTCTTTCATTGAAAATGATATGGGAGATTAATCCAAAATCGGGTAAAATTAAAATATAGACTTTAGGATGCTCAAAAAATCAAAATAAATGTTGAAATAAAATTGGGTCCCCTCCCCCAGTAGGATCAAAGAAGGAACTATTTAAATTTCGGGGTGTTAATAACATAGTAATAGCTCCGGCTAATACAGGTAGTGAGAGAAGAAGCAAAATTGTAGTAATTAATACTGACCAAGCAAATAAGGATATTTGATCGAATTTTAAAGCATTATTTTTTATTTTAAAAATTGTAACAATAAAATTAATTGATCCTATAATTGAAGAGGTACCTGCAATATGCAAAGAAATAATTGTTAAGTCTATAGATGAAGATGGGTGATAAAGATTTGATGACAAAGGAGGGTAGATTGTTCATCCAGTTCCCGAGCCTGGGAATAATAGTGTTGTAAGAATTAAAAGTAACAATGAAGGGGGGATTAGTCACAATCTTATATTATTTATTCGGGCAAATGCTGTATCAGGGGATCCAATTATTAGGGGAATTATTCAGTTTCCGAATCCTCCGATTATAAATGGTAAAGCTATAAAAAAATTATTACAAAAGCATGTGATGTTACAATTGAGTTATAAATTTGGTCTATATTAATTCAAGTTCCTGGCCTATTTAATTCTATTCGAATTAGTATCCTTAAAGAAGAACCAATTATACCAGATCATATAGCTGATATGAAATATAATATCCCAAAATTTTTGTGATTTGTTGAATACATATATTAATTATGCTAAAAATTAATATAACCAGTAGATCATAAATATAAATATAAATATTAAAAAAGTTATAAATAGATAATAGTTTAGAAAATTAAGGTTAATTTAGTTATATATTTTTTATTTAATTGAAGGGAAAAAATATAAGAAGGATATATTTAAATAATTTCATGATGTAATTAATCTTATAAAAAGATACACAATTATTAAAAGTATAAATTTTATTCTTGAATTTATTAATGTTTCTAGGACGATTCATTTCAGTATAAAGAGTGCTATACGTGGGAAATTTGTGTACATAATAATTATTGAGTATAAAATAATTTTTCATTTATTAGAGGTTAATATATTAAATTAGGAAGAAGAATTAATCTTTATTATTTTAAATATAAAAATTAAATTTGAAGAAATTATTGAATATGAAATGAAATATGTTAAAGATGTATCTTTGTTAATTATTAATAAAATAACTATAATAGATGTTTGTATAACAGATGAATATCCTATAATTATTTTGATTGATTTTCTATTTAAGCAAATGATAGGGGCAATAATTACATTAATTAGGCAAATAAAATAAATTTCAATATTAAATTTTAATACGAGTTCTATAATAATTATAGGGATTAATTTTATTAAACTTATTATAAAGGATGGATTAATTCAATTTAATGAATAAATTAAAGAAATGAATCGAACATTTAAAGAGTACATCCCAATTTTTAAGATAAGTGAAAAAAAAATTATTATTATAAATAAATAATTAGATTTATTTCCGATTCTGTGTAAATTATTATATACAGTAAATAGTATAAATAAAATTCTTCTGGAGGCTAAGGAGATAAAAAATATATTAAATATGTATTTAGAGTATTAGTGTCAAATTTAACTATAGATCAACAGACTTATAATAGAAATTATAAATATTATAATCATTTAATCGAAACGGAGAAATGATGAAACGAAGGAAGAAGCGGAGAAACGAAGAAAGAAACGGAGAAGTGAAGAAAGAAACTAAGAAACGAAGAAAGAACCGGAGAAACGAAGAAATAAACCGAGAAACGGGGAAAGAAACGGAGAAACGAAGAAAGAAACAGAGAAACGAACAAACAAACGCAGAAACGAAGAAAGAAACGCGGAAACGAAGAAAGAAACGGAGAAACGAAGAAAGAAACGGAGAAATAAATGGAAAAACGAAGAAATAAACGGAGAAACGAAGAAAGGAGCGGAGAACCGAACAAAGAAACGGAGAAACGAGCAAAGAAACGGAGAAACGGAAAAATAAATGGTGAAACGAAGAAACAAACAGAGAAACGAACAAAGAAACGGACAAACGAAGAAAGAAACGGAGAAACGGAGAAACGAACGAAGAAACGAAGAAACGAACAAAGAAACGGAGAAACGAAGAAAGAAACGGAGAAACGGAGAAATAAATGGAGAAACGAAGAAAGAAACGAAGAAACGAAGAAAGAAACGGAGAAACGAACAAAGACACGGAGAAACGAACAAAGAAACGGAGAAACGAACAAAGAAACGAAGAAACGACAAAGAAACGGAGAAACGAACAAAGAAATAGAGAAACGAACAAATAAACGGAGAATCGAACAAAGAAACGGAGAAACGAACAAAGAAACGGAGATCGGAGAAATAAATGGAGAAACGAAGAAATAAACGGAGAATCGAAGAAAGAAACGGAGGAACGAAGAAAGAAACGGAGAAACGATGAAAGAAACGGAGAAACGGAGAAAGAAACGGAGAAACGGAGAAACGGAGAAACGAAGAAAGAAACGGAGAAACAAACAAAGAAACGGAGAAACCGTGAAACGGAGAAACCGTGAAACGGAGAAACGGAGAAACGGAGAAACGGAGAAACGGAGAAACGGAGAAACGGAGAAACGGAGAAACGGAGAAACGGAGAAACGGAGAAACGGAGAAACGGAGAAACGGAGAAAAGGAGAAACGGAGAAACCGAGAAACAGAGAAACGGAGAAACCGAGAATCGGAGAAACCGAGAAACGGAGAAACGGAGAGACCGAGAAACGGGGAAACCGAGAAATCGAGAAACGGAGAAACGGAGAAAGGGGAAACGGAGAAACCGAGAAACGGAGAAACGGGGAAACCGAGAAACGGAGAAACCGAGAAACGGAGAAACCGAGAAACGGAGAAACCGACAAACGGAGAAACCGAGAAACGGAGCAACGGGGAAACCGAGAAACGGAGAAACGGAGAAACCGAGAAACGGAGAAACGGAGAAAAGTTTCCATTTATTTCTCCGTTTCTCCGTTTCTTTCTTCGTTTCACCGTTTCTTTCTTCGTTTCTCCGTTTATTTCTATGTTTCTCCATCAATTTCTCCGTTTCTTTCTTCGTTACTCCGTTTCTTTCTTTGTTTCTCCGTTTCTTTCTTCGTTTCTCCGTTTCTTTCTTCGTTTCTCCGTTTATTTCTGCGTTTCTCCATTTATTTCTCCGTTTCTCCGTTTCTCCGTTTCTTTCTTGGTTTCTCCGTTTCTTTGTTCGTATCTCCGTTTCTTTGTTCGTTTCTCCGTTTCTTTCTCCGTTTCTCCGTTTCTTTGTTCGTTTCTCCGTTTATTTCTTCGTTTCTCCAATTATTTCTCCGTTTCTCCGTTTATTTCCTCGTTTCTCCATTTATTTCTCCGTTTCTCCATTTATTTCTCCGATTCTCCGTTTCTTTCTTCGTTTCTCCGTATATTTCTTCGTTTCTCCGTGTCTTTCTTCGTTTCTCCGTTTCTTCCTTCGTTTCTCCGTTTCCTTGTTCGTTTCTCCGTTTCTTTGTTCGTTTCTCCGTTTCTTTGTTCGTTTATCCGTTTCTTTCTTCGTTTCTCCGTCTCTTTCTTCGTTTCTCCGTTTCTTCCTTCGTTTCTCCGTTTCTTTGCTCGTTTCTCCGTTTCTTTCTTCGTTACTCCGTTTCTTTCTTCGTTTTTCCGTTTCTTTCTTCGTTTCTCCGTTTATTTCTTTGTTTCTCCATTTATTTCTTCGTTTCTGCATTTACTTCTCCGTTTCTCCGTTTCTTTCTTCGTTACTCCGTTTCTTTCTTCGTTTCATCCTTTATTTCTTCGTTTCTCCATTTATTTCTCCGTTTCTCCGTTTATTTCTTCGTTTCTCCATTTATTTCTCCGTTTCTCCATTTATTTCTCCGATTCTCCGTTTCTTTCTTCGTTTCTTCGTTTCTTTCTTCGTTACTTAGTTTCTTCCTTCGTTTCGCCGTTTCTCTCTTCGTTTCTCCGATTCTTTCTTCGTTTCTCCGTTTATTTCTTCGTTTCTGCATTTATTTCTTCCTTTCTCCATTTATTTCTCCGATTCTCCGTTTCTTTCTTCGTTACTCCGTTTCTTTCTTCGTTTCTCCGTTTCTATCTTCGTTTCGGCGTTACTTCCTCCGATTCTCCGTTTCTTTCTTCGTTTCTTTCTTCGTTACTTAGTTTCTTCCTTCGTTTCTCCGTTTCTCTCTTCGTTCCTCCGTTTCTTTCTTCGTTTCTCCGTTTATTTCTTCGTCTCTGCATTTATTTCTCCGTTTCTCCATTTATTTCTCCGTTTCTAAGTTTCTTTCTTCGTTTCTCCGTTTCTTTCTTCGTTTCTCCGTTTCCTTCTTCGTTTCTCCGTTTCAATCTTCGTTTCTCCGTTTATTTCTTCGTTTCTCCATTTATTTCTCCGTTTCTCCGTTTCTTTCTTCGTCTCTCCGTTTCTTTCTTCGTTTCTCCGTTTCTTTCTTCGTTTCTCCTTTCTTTTATCGTTTCTTCGTTTCTCCGTTTCTTTCTTCGTTTCTCCGTTTATTTCTACGTTTCTCCATTTATTTCTCCGTTTCTCCGTTTCTTTCTTCGTTTCTCCGTTTCGTTCTTCGTTTCTTTCTTCGTTACTCCGTTTCTTTCTTCGTTTCTCCATTTCTTTCTTCGTTACTCCGTTTCTCTCTTCGTTTCTCCATTTCTTTCTTCGTTTCTCCGTTTATTTCTTCGTTTCTGCATTTATTTCTCCGTTTCTCCATTTATTTCTCCGTTTCTCCGTTTCTTTCTTCGTTTCTCCGTTTCTTTCTTCGTTACTCCGTTTCTTTCTTCGTTTCTCCATTTGTTTCTTCGTTACTCCGTTTCTTTCTTCGTTTCTACATTTGTTTCTTCCTTTCTCCGTTTATTTCCTCGTTTCTCCATTTATTTCTCCGTTTCTCCGTTTCTTTCTTCGTTTCTCCGTTTCTTTCTTCGTTTCTCCGATTCTTTCTTCGTTTCTCCGTTTATTTCTTCGTTTTTCCATTTATTTCTCCGTTTTTCCGTTTCCTTCTTCGTTTCTCCGTTTCTTTCTTCGTTTCTCCGTTTGTTTCTTCGATTCTCCGTTTATTTCTTCGTTTCTCCGTTTCTTTCTTCGTTTCCCCGTTTCTTTCTTCGTTTCTCCGTGTCTTTCTTCGTTCCCCGTTTCGTTCTTCGTTTCTTCGTTTCTTTCTTCGTTACTCCGTTTCTTTCTTCGTTTCTCCATTTCTTTCTTCGTTACTCCGTTTCTTTCTTCGTTTCTCCATTTGTTTCTTCGTCTCTGCGTTTATTTCTTCGTTTCTCCATTTATTTCTTCGTTTCTCCGTTTCGTTCATCGTTTCTCCGTTTCTTTCTTCGTTACTCCGGTTCTTTCTTCGCTTCTCCGTTTCTTTCTTCGTTTCTCCGTTTCTTTCTTCGTTTCTCCGTTTCTTCCTTCGTTTCTCCGTTTCTTTGTTCCTTTCTCCGTTTCTTTCTTCGTTTCTTCGTTTCTTTCTTCGTTTCTTCATTTCTTTCTTCGTTTCTCCATTTCTTTCTTCGTTTCTCCATTTATTTCACCGTTTCTCCGTATCTTTGTTCGTTTCTCCGTTTCTTTGTTCGTTTCTCCGTTTCTTTCTTCGTTTCTCCGTTCCTTTCTTCGATTCTCCGTTTCTTTCTTCGTTTCTCCGTTTCTTTCTTCGTTTCTCCGTTTCTTTCCTTGTTTCTCCGTTTCTTTCTTCGTTTCTACGTTTATTTCTCCGTTTCTTTCCTCGTTTCTACGTTTCTTTCTTCGTTTCTACGTTTATTTCTTCGTTTCTCCATTTATTTCTCCGTTTCTCCGTTTCTTTCTTCGTATCTCCGTTTCTTTGTTCGTTTCTTCGTTTCTTTCTTCGTTTGTCCGTTTCTTTCTTCGTTTCTCCGTTTCTTTCTTCGTTACTCCGGTTCTTTCTTCGCTTCTCCGTTTCTTTGTTCGTTTCTCCATTTCTTTCTGCGTTTCTTCGTTTCTCCGCTTCTTTCATCGTTTCTCCGTTTCTTTCTTCGTTTCTCCGTTTCTTTGTTCGCTTCTCCGTTTCTTTCTTCGTTTCTCTGTTTCTTTTCTCGTCTCTCCGTTTCTTTCTTCGTTTCTCCGTTTATTTCTTCGTTTCTCCATTTATTTCTTCGTTTCTCTGTTTCTTTCTTCGTTTCTTCGTTTCTTTCTCATCTCTCCGTTTCTTTCTCCGTTTCTCGGTTTATTTCTTCGTGTCTCCGCTTCTTTCTTCGTTTCTCCGTTTATTTCTTCGTTTCTCCGTTTCTTTGTTCGTTTCTCCGTTTCTTTGTTCGTTTCTCCGTTTCTTTCTTCGTTTCTCCGATTCTTTCTTCGTTTCTCCGTTTATTTCTTCGTTTTTCCATTTATTTCTCCGTTTTTCCGTTTCCTTCTTCGTTTCTCCGTTTCTTTCTTCGTTTCTCCGTTTGTTTCTTCGATTCTCCATTATTTCTTCGTTTCTCCGTTTCTTTCTTCGTTTCCCCGTTTCTTTCTTCGTTTCTCCGTGTCTTTCTTCGTTCCCCGTTTCGTTCTTCGTTTCTTCGTTTCTTTCTTCGTTACTCCGTTTCTTTCTTCGTTTCTCCATTTCTTTCTTCGTTACTCCGTTTCTTTCTTCGTTTCTCCATTTGTTTCTTCGTCTCTGCGTTTATTTCTTCGTTTCTCCATTTATTTCTTCGTTTCTCCGTTTCGTTCATCGTTTCTCCGTTTCTTTCTTCGTTACTCCGGTTCTTTCTTCGCTTCTCCGTTTCTTTCTTCGTTTCTCCGTTTCTTTCTTCGTTTCTCCGTTTCTTCCTTCGTTTCTCCGTTTCTTTGTTCCTTTCTCCGTTTCTTTCTTCGTTTCTTCGTTTCTTTCTTCGTTTCTTCATTTCTTTCTTCGTTTCTCCATTTCTTTCTTCGTTTCTCCATTTATTTCACCGTTTCTCCGTATCTTTGTTCGTTTCTCCGTTTCTTTGTTCGTTTCTCCGTTTCTTTCTTCGTTTCTCCGTTCCTTTCTTCGATTCTCCGTTTCTTTCTTCGTTTCTCCGTTTCTTTCTTCGTTTCTCCGTTTCTTTCCTTGTTTCTCCGTTTCTTTCTTCGTTTCTACGTTTATTTCTCCGTTTCTTTCCTCGTTTCTACGTTTCTTTCTTCGTTTCTACGTTTATTTCTTCGTTTCTCCATTTATTTCTCCGTTTCTCCGTTTCTTTCTTCGTATCTCCGTTTCTTTCTTCGTTTCTTCGTTTCTTTCTTCGTTTGTCCGTTTCTTTCTTCGTTTCTCCGTTTCTTTCTTCGTTACTCCGGTTCTTTCTTCGCTTCTCCGTTTCTTTGTTCGTTTCTCCATTTCTTTCTGCGTTTCTTCGTTTCTCCGCTTCTTTCATCGTTTCTCCGTTTCTTTCTTCGTTTCTCCGTTTCTTTGTTCGCTTCTCCGTTTCTTTCTTCGTTTCTCTGTTTCTTTTCTCGTCTCTCCGTTTCTTTCTTCGTTTCTCCGTTTATTTCTTCGTTTCTCCATTTATTTCTTCGTTTCTCTGTTTCTTTCTTCGTTTCTTCGTTTCTTTCTCATCTCTCCGTTTCTTTCTCCGTTTCTCGGTTTATTTCTTCGTGTCTCCGCTTCTTTCTTCGTTTCTCCGTTTATTTCTTCGTTTCTCCGTTTCTTTGTTCGTTTCTCCGTTTCTTTGTTCGTTTCTCCGTTTCTTTCTTCGTTTCTCCGTTTCTTTCTTCGTTTCTCCGTTTCTTTCTTCGTTTCTCCGTTTATTTCTTCGTTTCTCTGTTTCTTTCTTCGTTTCTTCGTTTCTTTCTTCATCTCTTCGTTTCTTTCTACGTTTCTCCGTTTCTTTCTTCGTGTCATCGTTTCTCCGTTTCTCCGTTTCTCGGTTTATTCCTTCGTTTCTCCATTTATTTCTCCGATTGTGCGTTTCTTTCTTCGTTTGTTCGTTTCTTTCATCGTTACTGCGTTTCTTTCTTCGTTTCTCCGTTTCTTTCTTCGTTTCTCCGTTTCTTTCTTCGTCTCTCCGTTTATTTCTTCGTTTCTCCATTTATTTCTTCATTTCTCCGTTTCTTTCATCGTTTCTCCGTTTCTTTCTTCGTTACTCCGGTTCTCTCTTCGCTTCTCCGTTTCCTTCTTCGTTTCTCCGTTTCTTTCTTCGTTTCTCCGTTTCTTCCTTCGTATCTCCGTTTCTTTGTTCCTTTCTCCGTTTCTTTCTTCGTTTCTTCGTTTCTTTCTTCGTTTCTTCATTTCTCCGTTTCTTTCTTCGCTTCTCCGTTTGCTTGTTCGTTTCTCCATTTATTTCTTCGTTTCTCCATTTATTTCTTCGTTTCTCCACTTATTTCTTCGTTTCTCCTTTTCTTTCTTCGTTTCTACGTTTATTTCTCCGTTTCTTTCCTCGTTTCTCCGTTTCTTTCTTCGTTTCTACGTTTATTTCTTCGTTTCTCCATTTATTTCTCCGTTTCTCCGTTTCTTTCTTCGTTTCTCCGTTTCATTGTTCGTTTCTCCGTTTCTTTCTTCGTTTCTCCGTTTCTTTGTTCGTTTATCCGTTTCTTTCTTCGTTTCTCCGTTTCTTTCTTCGTTTCTCCGTTTCTTCCTGCGTTTCTCCGTTTCTTTGCTCGTTTCTCCGTTTCTTTCTTCGTTTCTTCGTTTCTTTCTTCGTTACTCTGTTTCTTTGCTCGTTTCTCCGTTTCTTTCTTCGTTTCTTCGTTTCTTTCTTCGTTACTCTGTTTCTTTCTTCGTTTCTCCGTTTCTTTCTTCGTTACTCCGTTTCTTTCTTCCTTTCTCCGTTTCTTTCTTCGTTTCTCCGTTTATTTCTTTGTTTCTCCATTTATTTCTTCGTTTCTGCATTTACTTCTCCGTTTCTCCGTTTCTTTCTTCGTTACTCCGTTTCTTTCTTCGTTTCATCGTTTATTTCTTCGTTTCTCCATTTATTTCTCCGTTTCTCCGTTTATTTCTTCGTTTCTCCATTTATTTCTCCGTTTCTCCATTTATTTCTCCGATTCTCCGTTTCTTTCTTCGTTTCTCCGATTCTTTCTTCGTTTCTCCGTTTCTTTCTTCGTTTCTGCGTTTCTTTCTACGATTCTCCGTTTCTTTCTTCGTTTCTTCGTTTCTTTCTTCGTTACTTAGTTTCTTCCTTTGTTTCGCCGTTTCTCTCTTCGTTTCTCCGATTCTTTCTTCGTTTCTCCGTTTATTTCTTCGTTTCTGCATTTATTTCTTCCTTTCTCCATTTATTTCTCCGATTCTCCGTTTCTTTCTTCGTTACTCCGTTTCTTTCTTCGTTTCTCCGTTTCTATCTTCGTTTCGGCGTTACTTTCTCCGATTCTCCGTTTCTTTCTTCGCTTCTTTCTTCGTTACTTAGATTCTTCCTTCGTTTCTCCGTTTCTTTCTTCGTTTCTCCGTTTCTTTCTTCGTTTCTCCGTTTATTCCTTCGTTTCTCCATTTATTTATCCGTTTCTCCGTTTCTTTGTTCGTTCCTCCGTTTCTTTCTTCGCTGCTCTGTTTCTTTGTTCGTTTCTCCGTTTATTTCCTCGTTTCTCCATTTATTTCTCCGTTTCTCCGTTTCTTTCTTTGTTACTTCGGTTCTTTCTTCGTTTCTCCGTTTCTTTCTTCGTTTCTCCGTTTCTTTCTTCGTTTCTCCGTTTATTTCTTCGTTTCTCCATTAATTTCTCCGTTTCTCCGTTTCTTTTTTCGTTTCTTCGTTTCTTTCTTCGTTTCTTTCTTCGTTTCTCCGTTTCTCCGTTTCTTTCTTCGTTTCTCCGTTTCTTTGTTTCATTCTCCGTTTCTTTCTTCATTTCTCCGTTTATTTCTTCGTTTCTCCGTTTCATTCTTCGTTTCTGCGTTTCCTTGTTCGTTTCTCTGTTTCTTTCTTCGTTTCTCCGTTTCTTTCTCCGTTTCTCGGTTTCTTTCTTCGTTTCTCCGTTTCTTTGTCGTTTCTCCGTTTCTTTCTTCGTTTCTCTGTTTCTTTCTTCGTTTCTCCGTTTCTTTCTCCGTTTCTCGGTTTATTTCTTCGTTTCTCCATTTATTTCTCCGTTTCTTTCTTCGTCTCTTCGTTTCTCTCTTCGTTACTCCGTTTCTTTCTTCGTTTCTCCGTTTCTTTCTTCGTTTCTCCGTTTCTTTCCTCGTTTCCCCGTTTATTTCTTCGTTTCTCCATTTATTTCTCCGTTTCTCCGTTTCTTTCTTCGTTTCTCCGTTACTTTGTTCGTTTCTCCGTTTCTTTGTTGGTTTCCCCGTTTCTTTCTTCGATTCTCCGTTTCTTTCTTCGTTTCTCCGTTCCTTTGTTCGCTTCTCCGTTTCTTTCTTCGTTTCTCCGTTTCTTTCTTCGTTTCTCCGTTTATTCCTTCGTTTCTCCATTCATTTATCCGTTTCTCCGTTTCTTTGTTCGTTTCGCCGTTTCTTTGTTCGTTTCTCCGTTTCTTTGTTCGTTTCTCCATTTCTGTCTTCGTTTCTCCGTTTCTTTCTTCGTTTCTCCGTTTCTTTGTTCGTTTCTCCGTTTCTTTGTTCGTTTCTCCGTTTCTTTCTCCGTTTCTCGGTTTATTTCTTCGTTTCTTTCTCCGTTTCTCGGTTTATTTCTTCGTTTCTCCATCTATTTCTCCGTTTCTTTCTTCGTTTCTCCGTTTCTTTCATCATTTCTCTGTTTCTTTGTTCGTTTCGCCGTTTCTTTGTTCGTTTCTCCGTTTCTTTGTTCGTTTCTCCATTTCTGTCTTCGTTTCTCCGTTTCTATCTTCATTTCTCCGTTTGTTTCTTCGTTTCGACGTTCCTTTGTTCGCTTCTCCGTTTCTTTCTTCGTTTCTCCGTTTCTTTCTTCCTTTCTCCGTTTATTCCTTCGTTTCTCCATTCATTTATCCGTTTCTCCGTTTCTTTGTTCCTTTCGCCGTTTCTTTGTTCGTTTCTCCGTTTCTTTGTTCGTTTCTCCGTTTCTTTCTTCGTTTCTCCGTTTCTATCTTCATTTCTCCGTTTCTTTCTTCGTTTCTCCGTTTCTTTGTTCGTTTCTCCGTTTCTTTGTTCGTTTCTCCGTTTCTTTCTCCGTTTCTCGGTTTATTCCTTCGTTTCTCCATTTATTTCTTCGATTCTCCGTTCCTTTCTTCGTTTCTCCTTTCTTTCATCGTTTCTTCGATTCTCCATCTCTTTCTTCGTTTCTCCGTTTATATCTTCGTTTCTCCATTTATTTCTCCGTTTCTTTCTACGTTTCTCCGTTTCATCCTTCGTTTCTCCGTTTTTTTCTTCGTTTCTCCGTTTCTTTGTTGGTTTCTCCGTTTCTTTCTTTGTTTCTCCGTTTGTTTCTTCATTTCTCCGTACGTTTCTTCGTTTCTCCGTTTCATTCTTTGTTTCTGTGTTTCTTTGTTCGTTTCTCCGTTTCTTTCTCGTTTCTCCGTTTCTTTCTCCGTTTCTCCGTTTCTTTGTTCGTTTCTGCGTTTCTTTGTTCGTTTCTCCGTTTCTTTCTTCGTATCACCGTTTCTTTCTTCGTTTCTCCGTTTCTTTCTTCGTTTCTCCGCTTCTTTCTTCGTTTCTCCGTTTCTTTCTTCGTTTCTCCGTTTCTTTCTTCGTTTCCCCGTTTTTTTCTTCGTGTTTCCGTTTCCTTGTTCGTTTCTCCGTTTCTTTCTTCGTTTCTCCGTTTCTTTGTTCGTTTCTCCGTTTCTTTGTTCGTTTGTCCGTTTCTTTCTTCGTTTCTCCATTTATTTCTCCGTTTCTTTCTTCGTTTCTGCGTTTCTTTCTTCGTTTCTCCGTTTCTTTCTTCGTTTCTCCGTTTCTTTGTGCGTTTCTCCGTTTTTTTTTTCGTTTCTCCGTTTCTTTCCTTGTTTCTCCCTTTCTTTCTTCGTTTCACCGTTTCTTTCTTCGTTTCTCCGTTTATTTCTTCGTTTCTCCATTTATTTCTCCGTTTCTTTCTCCGTTTCTCTGTTTATTTATTCGTTTCTCCGTTTCTTTCTTCGTTTCTCTGTTTCTTTTTTCGTTTCTCTGTTTCTTTCTTCGTTTCTCCGTTTCTTTCTCCGTTTCTCGGTTTCTTTCTTCGTTTCTCCGTTTCTTTGTTCGTTTCTCCGTTTCTTTCTTCGTTTCTCCATTTATTTCTCCGATTCTCCGTTTCTTTCTTCGTTTCTCCGATTCTTTGTTCGTTTCTCCGTTTCTTTGTCCGTTTCTCCGTTTCTTTCTTCGTGTCTCCATTTCTTTCTTCGTTTCTCCGTTTCTTTCTTCGTTTCTCCGTTTCTTTCTTCGTTTCTCCGTTCCTTTCTTCGTTTCTCCTTTCTTTCATCGTTTCTTCGATTCTCCGTTTCTTTCTTCGTTTCTCCGTTTATATCTTCGTTTCTCCATTTATTTCTCCGTTTCTTTCTCCGTTTCTCTGTTTATTTATTCGTTTCTCGTTTCTTTCTTCGTTTCTCTGTTTCTTTTTTCGTTTCTCCGTTTCTTTCTTCGATTCGCCGTTTCTTTCTTCGTGTCTCCGTTTATATCTTCGTTTCTCCATTTATTTCTCCGTTTCATTCTTCGTCTCTTCGTTTCTCTCTTCGTTACTACGTTTCATTGTTCGTTTCTCCGTTTCTTTGTTCGTTTCTCCGTTTCTTTGTTCTTTTCTCCGTTTCTTTGTTCGTTTTTCCGTTTCTTTGTTCGTTTCTCCGTTTCTTTTTTCGTTTTTCCGTTTCTTTGTTCGTTTCTCCGTTTCTTTCTCCGTTTCTCGGTTTATTTCTTCGTTTCTCCATTTATTTCTCCGATTCTCCCTTTCCTTCTCCGTTTCATTCTCCGTGTCTTTCTTCGTTACTCCGTTTCTTTCTTCGTTCTCCATTTCTTTCTTCGTTTCTCCGTTTATTTCTTCGTTTCTCCGTTTCATTCTTCGTTTCTGCGTTTCTTTGTTCGTTTCTCTGTTTCTTTCTTCGTTTCTCTGTTTCTTTCTCCGTTTCTCGGTTTCTTTCTTCGTTTCTCCGATTCTTTCTTCGTTTCTCCGTTTCTCCGTTTCTTTCTTCGTTTCTCCGTTTCTTTGTTTCATTCTCCGTTTCTTTCTTCATTTCTCCGTTTATTTCTTCGTTTCTCCGTTTCATTCTTCGTTTCTGCGTTTCTTTGTTCGTTTCTCTGTTTCTTTCTTCGTTTCTCCGTTTCTTTCTCCGTTTCTCGGTTTCTTTCTTCGTTTCTCCGTTTCTTTGTCGTTTCTCCGTTTCTTTCTTCGTTTCTCTGTTTCTTTCTTCGTTTCTCCGTTTCTTTCTCCGTTTCTCGGTTTATTTCTTCGTTTCTCCATTTATTTCTCCGTTTCTTTCTTCGTCTCTTCGTTTCTCTCTTCGTTACTCCGTTTCTTTCTTCGTTTCTCCGTTTCTTTCTTCGTTTCTCCGTTTCTTTCTTCGTTTCCCCGTTTATTTCTTCGTTTCTCCATTTATTTCTCCGTTTCTCCGTTTCTTTCTTCGTTTCTCCGTTACTTTGTTCGTTTCTCCGTTTCTTTGTTGGTTTCCCCGTTTCTTTCTTCGTTTCTCCGTTTCTTTCTTCGTTTCTCCGTTCCTTTGTTCGCTTCTCCGTTTCTTTCTTCGTTTCTCCGTTTCTTTCTTCGTTTCTCCGTTTATTCCTTCGTTTCTCCATTCATTTATCCGTTTCTCCGTTTCTTTGTTCGTTTCGCCGTTTCTTTGTTCGTTTCTCCGTTTCTTTGTTCCTTTATCCATTTCTGTCTTCGTTTCTCCGTTTCTATCTTCATTTCTCCGTTTCTTTCTCCGTTTCTCCGTTTATTTCTTCGTTTCTCCGTTTGTTTGTTCGTTTCTCCGTTTCTTTGTTCGCTTCTCCGTTTGTTTCTGCGCTTCTTCGTTTCTTTCTTCGTTACTCTGTTTCTTTCTTCGTTTCTCCGTTTCTTTCTTCGTTTCTCCGTTTGTTTCTTCGTTTCTCCATTTATTTCTCCGTTTCTCCATTTCTTTATTCGTTTTTCCGTTTCTTTCTTCGTTTCTCCGTTTCTTTCTTCGTTTCCCCGTTTATTTCCTCGTTTCTCCATTTATTTCTCCGATTCTCCGTTTCTTTCTTTGTTACTTCGATTCTTTCTTCGTTTCTCCGTTTCTTTCTTCGTTTCTCCGTTTCTATCTTCATTTCTCCGTTTCTTTCTTCGTTTCTCCGTTTCTTTGTTCGTTTCTCCGTTTCTTTGTTCGTTTCTCCGTTTCTTTCTCCGTTTCTCGGTTTATTTCTTCGTTTCTCCATCTATTTCTCCGTTTCTTTCTTCGTTTCTCCGTTTCTTTCTTCATTTCTCCGTTTCTTTCTTCGTTTCTCCGTTTCTTTCTTCGTTTCTCCGTTTATTTCTTCGTTTCTCCATTTATTTCTCCGTTTCTCCGTTTCTTTCTTCGTTTCTCCGTTAGTTTGTTCGTTTCACCGTTTCTTTCTTCGTTTGCCCGTTTATTTCTTCGTTTCTCCATTTATTTCTCCGTTTCTCCGTTTCTTTGTTCGTTTCTCCGTTTCTTTGTTCGTTTCTCCGTTTCTCCGTTTCTTTCTTCGTTTCTCCGTTTCTTTGTTCGTTTCTCCGTTTCTTTCTTCGTTTCTCCGTTTCTTTCTTCGTTTCTCCGTTTATTCCTTCGTTTCTCCATTTATTTATCCGTTTCTCCTTTTCTTTGTTCGTTTCTCCGTTTCTTTGTTCGTTTCTCCGTTTCTTTCTTCGCTTCTCTGTTTCTTTGTTCGTTTCTCCGTTTATTTCCTCGTTTCTCCATTTATTTCTCCGTTTCTCCGTTTCTTTCTTTGTTACTTCGGTTCTTTCTTCGTTTTTCCGTTTCTTTCTTCGTTTCTCCGTTTCTTTCTTCGTTTCTCCGTTTATTTCTTCGTTTCTCCATTAATTTCTCCGTTTCTCCGTTTCTTTTTTCGTTTCTTCGTTTCTTTCTTCGTTTCTCCGTTTCTCCGTTTCTTTCTTCGTTTCTCCGTTTCTTTGTTTCATTCTCCGTTTCTTTCTTCATTTCTCCGTTTATTTCTTCGTTTCTCCGTTTCATTCTTCGTTTCTGCGTTTCTTTGTTCGTTTCTCTGTTTCTTTCTTCGTTTCTCCGTTTCTTTGTTCGTTTCGCCGTTTTTTTGTTCGTTTCTCCGTTTCTTTGTTCGTTTCTCCATTTCTGTCTTCGTTTCTCCGTTTCTATCTTCATTTCTCCATCTATTTCTCCGTTTCTTTCTTCGCTTCTCCGTTTCTTTCTTCATTTCTCCGTTTCTTTGTTCGTTTCTCCGTTTGTTTGTTCGTTTCTCAGTTTCTTTCTTTGTTTCTCCGTTTCTTTCTTCGATTCTCCGTTTACTTCTTCGTTTCTCCATTTATTTCTTCGTTTCTCCGTTTCCTTGTTCGTTTCTCCGTTTATTTCTTCGTTTCTCCGTTTGTTTGTTCGTTTCTCCGTTTCTTTGTTCGCTTCTCCGTTTGTTTCTGCGTTTCTTCGTTTCTTTCTTCGTTACTCTGTTTCTTTCTTCGTTTCTCCGTTTCTTTCTTCGTTTCTGCGTTTGTTTCTTCGTTTCTCCATTTATTTCTCCGTTTCTCCATTTCTTTATTCGTTTCTCCGTTTCTTTCTTCGTTTCTCCGTTTCTTTCTTCGTTTCTCCGTTAGTTTGTTCGTTTCTCCGTTTCTTTGTTGGTTTCCCCGTTTCTTTCATCGTTTCTCCGTTTCTTTCTTCGTTTCTCCGTTTCTTTCTTCGTTTCTCCGTTTATTCCTTCGTTTCTCCATTTATTTATCCGTTTCTCCGTTTCTTTGTTCGTTCCTCGGTTTCTTTCTTCGCTGCTCTGTTTCTTTGTTCGTTTCTCCGTTTATTTCCTCGTTTCTCCATTTATTTCTCCGTTTCTCCGTTTCTTTCTTTGTTACTTCGGTTCTTTCTTCGTTTCTCCGTTTCTTTCTTCGTTTCTCCGTTTCTTTCTTCGTTTCTCCGTTTATTTCTTCGTTTCTCCATTAATTTCTCCGTTTCTCCGTTTCTCCGTTTCTTTTTTCGTTTCTTCGTTTCTTTCTTCGTTTCTCCGTTTCTCCGTTTCTTTCTTCGTTTCTCCGTTTCTTTGTTTCATTCTCCGTTTCTTTCTTCATTTCTCCGTTTATTTCTTCGTTTCTCCGTTTCATTCTTCGTTTCTGCGTTTCCTTGTTCGTTTCTCTGTTTCTTTCTTCGTTTCTCCGTTTCTTTCTCCGTTTCTCGGTTTCTTTCTTCGTTTCTCCGTTTCTTTGTCGTTTCTCCGTTTCTTTCTTCGTTTCTCTGTTTCTTTCTTCGTTTCTCCGTTTCTTTCTCCGTTTCTCGGTTTATTTCTTCGTTTCTCCATTTATTTCTCCGTTTCTTTCTTCGTCTCTTCGTTTCTCTCTTCGTTACTCTGTTTCTTTGTTCGTTTCGCCGTTTGTTTGTTCGTTTCTCCGTTTCTTTCTTCATTTCTCCGTTTCGTTCTTCGTTTCTCCGTTTCTTTCTTCGTTTCTCCGTTTCTTTGTTCGTTTCTCCGTTTCTTTCCTCGTTTCTCCCTTTCTTTCTTCGTTTCACCGTTTCTTTCTTCGTTTCTCCGTTTATTTCTTCGTTTCTCCATTTATTTCTCCGTTTATTTCTTCGTTTCTCCATTTATTTCTCCGTTTCTCCGTTTCTTTCTTTGTTACTTCGGTTCTTTCTTCGTTTCTCCGTTTCTTTCTTCGTTTCTCCGTTTCTATCTTCATTTCTCCGTTTCTTTCTTCGTTTCTCCGTTTCTTTGTTCGTTTCTCCGTTTCTTTGTTCGTTTCTCCGATTCTTTCTCCGTTTCTCGGTTTATTTGTTCGTTTCTCCATCTATTTCTCCGTTTCTTTCTTCGTTTCTCCGCTTCTTTCTTCATTTCTACGTTTCTTTCTTCGTTTCTCCGTTTATTTCATCGTTTCTCCATTAATTTCTCCGTTTCTCCGTTTCTTTCTTCGTTTCTCCGTTTATTTCTTCGTTTCTCCATTTATTTCTCCGTTTCTTTCTTCGTCTCTTCGTTGCTTTCTTCTTTTCTCCGTTTCTTTCTTCGTTTATCCGTTTATTCCTTCGTTTCTCCATTTATTTATCCGTTTCTCCGTTTCTTTGTTCGTTTCTCCGTTTGTTTCTTCGTTTCTCCGTTTCTTTGTGCCTTTCTGCGTTTATTTCTTCGTTTCTCCTTTTATTTCTCCGTTTCTTTCTTCGTCTCTTCGTTTCTCTCTTCGTTACTCCGTTTCTTTCTTCGTTTCTCCGTTTCTTTGTTCGTTTCTACGTTTCTTTCTTCGTTTCTCCGTTTCTTTATTCGTTTCTCCGTTTCTTTCTTCGTTTCTCCGTTTCTTCCTTCGTTTGTCCGTTTCTCTGTTCGTTTCTCCGTTTCTTTCTTCGTTTCTCCGTTTCTTTCTTCGTTTCTCCGCTTCTTTCTTCGTTTCTCCGTTTCTTTCTTCGTCTCTCCGTTTCTTTCTTCGTTTCTCCGTTTCTTTCTTCGTTTCTCCGTTTCTTTGCCCGTTTCTCCGTTTCTTTCTTCGTTTCTTCGTTTCTTTCTTCGTTACTGTGTTTCTTTCTACGTTTTTCCGTTTCTTTCTTCGTTTCTCCGTTTGTTTCTTCGCTTCTCCGTTTCTTTCTTCGTTTCTCCGTTTCTTTGTTCGTTTCTCCGTTTCTTTGTTCGTTTCTCCGTTTCTTTCTTCGTTTCTCCGTTTCATTCTTCGTTTCTCCTTTCTTTCATCGTTTCTTCGTTTCTCCGTTTCTTTGTTGGTTTCTCCATTTATATCTTCGTTTCTCCATTTATTTCTCCGTTTCTTCCTTCGTTTCTCCGTTTCTTTCTTCGTTTCTCCGTTTCTTTCTTCGATTCTCCGTTTCTTTCTTCGTTTCTCCGTTTCTCCGTTTCCTTGTTCGTTTCTCCGTTTATTTCTTCGCTTCTCGATTTATTTCTTCGTTTCTTTCTTCGTTTCTCCGTTTCTTTGTTCGTTTCTCCGTTTGTTTGCTCGTTTCTCCGTCTCTTTGTTCGTTTCTCCGTTTCTTTGTTCGTTTCTCCGATTCTTTCTTCGTTTCTCCGTTTCTCCGTTTCTTTCTTCGTTTCTCCGTTTCTTTGTTCGTTTCTCCGTTTCTTTTTTCGTTTCTCCGTATATTCCTTCGTTTCTCCATTTATTTATCCGTTTCTCCGTTTTTTTGTTCGTTTCTCCGTTTCTTTGTTCGTTTCTCCGTTTCTTTCTTCGCTTCTCTGTTTCTTTGTTCGTTTCTCCGTTTATTTCTTCGTTTCTCCATTTATTTCTCCGTTTCTCCGTTTCTTTCTTTGTTACTTCGGTTCTTTCTTCGTTTCTCCGTTTCTTTCTTCGTTTCTCCGTTTCTATCTTCATTTCTCCGTTTCTTTCTTCGTTTCTCCGTTTCTTTGTTCGTTTCTCCGTTTCTTTCTCCGTTTCTCGGTTTATTTGTTCGTTTCTCCATCTATTTCTCCGTTTCTTTCTTCGTTTCTCCGCTTCTTTCTTCATTTCTCCGTTTCTTTCTTCGTTTCTCCGTTTATTTCATCGTTTCTCCATTAATTTCTCCGTTTCTCCGTTTCTTTTTTCGTTTCTTCGTTTCTTTCTTCGTTTCTCCGTTTCTCCGGTTCTTTCTTCGTTTCTCCGTTTCTTTGTTCGTTTCTCCGTTTCTTTCTCCGTTCCTCGGTTTATTTCTTCGTTTCTCCATCTATTTCTCCGTTTCTTTCTTCGTTTCTCCGTTTCTTTCTTCATTTCTCCGTTTCTTTGTTCGTTTCTCCGTTTGCTTGTTCGTTTCTCCGTTTCTTTCTTTGTTTCTCCGTTTCTTTCTTCGATTCTCCGTTTACTTCTTCGTTTCTCCATTTATTTCTTCGTTTCTCCGTTTCCTTGTTCGTTTCTCCGTTTATTTCTTCGTTTCTCCGTTTGTTTGTTCGTTTCTCCGTTTCTTTGTTCGCTTCTCCGTTTCTTTCTGCGTTTCACCGTTTGTTTCTTCGTTTCTCCATTTATTTCTCCGTTTCGCCATTTCTTTATTCGTTTCTCCGTTTCTTTGTTCGTTTCTCCGTTTCTTTCTCCGTTTCTCGGTTTATTCCTTCGTTTCTCCATTTATTTCTCCGATTCTCCGTTTCTTTATTCGTTTCTCAGTTTCTTTCTTCGTTTCTCCGTTTCTTTCTTCGTTTCTCCGTTTCTTTCTTCGTTTCTCCGTTCCTTTCTTCGTTTCTCCTTTCTTTCATCGTTTCTTCGATTCTCCGTCTCTTTCTTCGTTTCTCGGTTTCTTCCTTCGTTACTTCGGTTCTTTCTTCGTTTCTCCGTTTCTTTCTTCGTTTCTCCGTTTCTTTCTTCGTTTCTCCGTTTCTTTCTTCGTTTCTCCGTTTCTTTCTTCGTTTCTTCGTTTCTTTCTCCGTTTCTCGGTTTATTTCTTCGTTTCTCCATTTATTTCTCCGTTTCATTCTTCGTCTCTTCGTTTCTCTCTTCGTTACTCCGTTTCTTTCTTCGTTTCTCCGTTTCTTTCTTCGTTTCTCCGTTTCTTTGTTCGTTTCTCCGTTTCATTGTTGGTTTCCCCGTTTCTTTCTTCGTTTCTCCGTTTCTTTCACCGTTTCTTCGTTTCTCCGTTTCTTTCTTCGTTTCTCTGTTTCATTCTTCGTGTCTGCATTTCGTTGTTCGTTTCTCTGTTTCTTTCTTCGTTTCTCCGTTTCTTTCTCCGTTTCTCCGTTTATTTCTTCGTCTCTTCGTTTCTCTCTTCGTTTCTCCGTTTCTTTCTTCGTTTCTCCGTTTCTTTGTTCGTTTCTCCGTTTCTTTCTCCGATTCTCCATTTCTTTCTTCGTTTCTCCGTTTCTTTCTTCGTTTCTCCGTTTCATTCTTCGTGTCTGCGTTTCGTTGTTCGTTTCTCTGTTTCTTTCTACGTTCCTCCGTTTCATTCTTCGTGTCTGCGTTTCGTTGTTCGTTTCTCTGTTTCTTTCTTCGTTTCTCCGTTTCTTTCTCCGTTTCTCGGTTTATTTCTTCGTCTCTTCGTTTCTCTCTTCGTTACTCCGTTTCTTTCTTCGTTTCTCGGTTTATTTCTTCGTTTCTCCATTTATTTCTCCGTTTCTTTCTTCGTCTCTTCGTTGCTTTCTTCTTTTCTCCGTTTCTTTCTTCGTTTATCCGTTTATTCCTTCGTTTCTCCATTTATTTCTACGATTCTCCGTTTCTTTCTTCGTTTCTCCGTTTCTTTGTTCGTTTCTCCGTTTCTTTGTCCGTTTCTCCGTTTCTTTCTTCGTGTCTCCGTTTCTTTGTTCGTTTCTCGGTTTCTTTCTTCGTTTCTCCGTTTCTTTCTTCGTTTCTCCGTTCCTTTCTTCGTTTCTCCTTTCTTTCATCGTTTCTTCGATTCTCCGTTTCTTTCCTCGTTTCTCCGTTTATATCTTCGTTTCTCCATTTATTTCTCCGTTTCTTTCTACGTTTCTCCGTTTCATCCTTCGTTTCTCCGTTTCTTTCTTCGTTTCTCCGTTTCTTTGTTGGTTTCTCCGTTTCTTTCTTTGTTTCTCCGTTTGTTTCTTCATTTCTCCGTATGTTTCTTCGTTTCTCCATTTCATTCTTTGTTTCTGTGTTTCTTTGTTCGTTTCTCCGTTTCTTTCTTCGTTTCTCCGTTTCTTTGTTCGTTTCTCCGTTTCTTTCTCCGATTCTCCATTTCTTTCTTCGTTTCTCCGTTTATTTCTTCGTTTCTCGGTTTCTTTCTTCGTTTCTCCGTTTCTTTGTTCGTTTCTCCGTTTCTTTCTTCGTTTCTCCATTTATTTCTACGATTCTCCGTTTCTTTCTTCGTTTCTCCGTTTCTTTGTTCGTTTCTCCGTTTCTTTGTACGTTTCTCCGTTTCTTTCTTCGTGTCTCCGTTTCTTTCTTCGTTTCTCGGTTTCTTTCTTCGTTTCTCCGTTTCTTTCTTCGTTTCTCCGTTCCTTTCATCGTTTCTCCTTTCTTTCATCGTTTCTTCGATTCTCCGTTTCTTTCCTCGTTTCTCCGTTTATATCTTCGTTTCTCCATTTATTTCTCCGTTTCTTTCTACGTTTCTCCGTTTCATCCTTCGTTTCTCCGTTTCTTTCTTCGTTTCTCCGTTTCTTTGTTGGTTTCTCCGTTTCTTTCTTTGTTTCTCCGTTTGTTTCTTCATTTCTCCGTATGTTTCTTCGTTTCTCCATTTCATTCTTTGTTTCTGTGTTTCTTTGTTCGTTTCTCCGTTTCTTTCTCGTTTCTCCGTTTCTTTCTCCGTTTCTCCGTTTCTTTGTTCGTTTCTGCGTTTCTTTGTTCGTTTCTCCGTTTCTTTCTTCGTATCTCCGTTTCTTTCTTCGTTTCTCCGTTTCTTTCTTCGTTTCTCCGTTTCTTTCTTCGTTTCTCCGTATCTTTCTTCGTTTCTCCGTTTCTTTCTTCGTTTCCTCGTTTTTTTCTTCGTGTCTCCGTTTCCTTGTTCGTTGCTCCGTTTATTTCTTCGTTTCTCCATTTATTTCTCCGTTTCTTTCTTCGTTTCTCCGTTTCTTTCCTCGTTTCTCCCTTTCTTTCTTCGTTTCACCGTTTCTTTCTTCGTTTCTCCGTTTATTTCTTCGTTTCTCCATTTATTTCTCCGTTTCTTTCTCCGTTTCTCTGTTTATTTACTCGTTTCTCCGTTTCTTTCTTCGTTTCTCTGTTTCTTTTTTCGTTTCTCCGTTTCTTTCTTCGATACGCCGTTTCTTTCTTCGTTTCTCCGTTTATATCTTCGTCTCTCCATTTATTTCTCCGCTTCATTCTTCGTCTCTTCGTTTCTCTCTTCGTTACTCCGTTTCATTGTTCGTTTCTCCGTTTCTTTGTTCGTTTCTCCGTTTCTTTGTTCGTTTCTCCGTTTCTTTGTTCGTTTTTCCGTTTCTTTGTTCGTTTCTCCGTTTCTTTTTTCGTTTTTCCGTTTCTTTGTTCGTTTCTCAGTTTCTTTCTCCGTTTCTCGGTTTATTTCTTCGTTTCTCCATTTATTTCTCCGATTCTCCCTTTCTTTCTCCGTCTCTTTCTCCGTGAGTTTCTTCGTTACTCCGTTTCATTCTCCGTTTCTCCATTTCTTTCTTCGTTTCTCCGTTTATTTCTTCGTTTCTCCGTTTCATTCTTCGTTTCTGCGTTTCTTTGTTCGTTTCTCTGTTTCTTTTTTCGTTTCTCCGTTTCTTTCTCGGTTTCTCGTTTTCTTTCTTCGTTTCTCCGTTTCTTTGTTCGTTCCTCCGTTTCTTTCTTCGTTTCTCCATTTATTTCTCCGATTCTCCGTTTCTTTCTTCGTTTCTCCGTTTCTTTGTTCGTTTCTCCGTTTCTTTGTCCGTTTCTCCGTTTCTTCCTTCGTGTCTCCGTTTCTTTCTTCGTTTCTCCGTTTCTTTGTCCATTTCTCCGTTTCTTTCTCCGATTCTCCGTTTCTTTCTTCGATTCTCTGTTTCTTTCTTCGTTTCTCCGTTTCTCCGTTTCCTTGTTCGTTTCTCCGTTTATTTCTTCGCTTCTCGATTTATTTCTTCGTTTCTTTCTTCGTTTCTCCGTTTCTTTGTTCGTTTCTCCGTTTCTTTCTTCGTTTCTCCGTTTATTCCTTCGTTTCTCCATTTATTTATCCGTTTCTCCGTTTCTTTGTCCGTTTCTCCGTTTCTTTGCTCGTTTCTCCGTTTCTTTCTTCGCTTCTCTGTTTCTTTGTTCGTTTCTCCGTTTATTTCCTCGTTTCTCCATTTATTTCTCCGTTTCTCCGTTTCTTTCTTTGTTACTTCGGTTCTTTCTTCGTTTCTCCGTTTCTTTCTTCGTTTCTCCGTTTCTATCTTCATTTCTCCGTTTCTTTCTTCGTTTCTCCGTTTCTTTGTTCGTTTCTCCGTTTCTTTGTTCGTTTCTCCGTTTCTTTCTCCGTTTCTCGGTTTATTTCTTCGTTTCTCCATCTATTTCTCCGTTTCTTTCTTCGTTTCTCCGTTTCTTTCTGCATTTCTCCGATTCTTTCTTCGTTTCTCCGTTTATTTCTTCGTTTCTCCATTAATTTCTCCGTTCCTCCGTTTCTTTTTTCGTTTCCTCGTTTCTTTCTTCGTTTCTCCGTTTCTCCGTTTCTCTCTTCGTTTCTCCGTTTCTTTGTTTCAATCTCCGTTTCTTTCTTCATTTCTCCGTTTATTTCTTCGTTTGTCCGTTTCATTCTTCGTTTTTGCGTTTGTTTGTTCGTTTCTCTGTTTCTTTCTTCGTTTCTCCGTTTCTTTCTCCGTTTCTCGGTTTCTTTCTTCGTTTCTGCGTTTCTTTGTTCGTTTCTCTGTTTCTTTCTTCATTTCTCCGTTTATTTCTTCATTTCTCCATTTATTTCTTCGTTTCTCCGTTACTTTGTTCGTGTCTCCGTTTCTTTGTTGGTTTCCCCGTTTCTTTCTTCGTTTCTCCGTTTCTTTCATCGTTTCTTCGTTTCTCCGTTTCTTTCTTCGTTTCTCCGTTTATATCTTCGTTTCTCCATTCATTTCTCCGTTTCTTTCTTCGTTTCTCCGTTTCATTCTTCGTTTCTCCGTTTCTTTCTTCGTTTCTCCGTTTCTTTCTTCGTTTCTCCGTTTGTTTCTTCGTTTCTCCATTTATTTCTCCGCTTCTCCGTTTCTTTCTTCGTTTCTCTGTTTCTTTGTTCGTTTCTCCGCTTCTTTGTTCGTTTCTCCGTTTCTTTCTTCGTTTTTCCGTTTCTTTGTTCGTTTCTCCGTTTCTTTCTCCGTTTCTCGGTTTATTTCTTCGTTTCTCCATTTATTTCTCCGATTCTCCGTTTCTTTCTCGGATTCTTTCTTCGTTACTCCGTTTCTTTCTTCGTTTCTCCAGTTCTGTCTTCGTTTCTCCGTTTATTTCTTCGTTTCTCCGTTTCTTTGTTCGTTTCTCCGTTTCTTTGTTCGTTTCTCCGTTTGTTTCTTCGTTTCTGCTTTTATTTCTCCGTTTCTTTCTTCGTCTCTTCGTTTCTCTCTTCGTTACTCCGTTTCTTTCTTCGTTTCTCCGTTCCTTTGTTCGTTTCTCCGTTTCTTTCTTCGTTTCTCCAGTTCTGTCTTCGTTTCTCCCTTTATTTCTTCGTTTCTCCGTTTCTTTGTTCGTTTCTCCGTTTCTTTGTTCCTTTCTGCGTTTATTTCTTCGTTTCTGCTTTTATTTCTCCGTTTCTTTCTTCGTTTCTCCGTTTCTTTCTCCGTTTCTCGGTTTATTTCTTCGTTTCTCCATTTATTTCTCCGATTCTCCGCTTCTTTCTCGCTTCCTTTCTTCGTTACTCCGTTTCTTTCTTCGTTTCTCCAGTTCTGTCTTCGTTTCTCCGTTTATTTCTTCGTTTCTCCGTTTCTTTGTTCCTTTCTGCGTTTATTTCTTCGTTTCTGCTTTTATTTCTCCGTTTCTTTCTTCGTCTCTTCGTTTCTCTCTTCGTTACTCCGCTTCTTTCTTCGTTTCTCCGTTTCTTTGTTCGTTTCTCCGCTTCTTTCTTCGTTTCTCCGTTTCTTTGTTCGTTTCTCCGTTTCTTTGTTCGTTGCTCCGTTTCTTTGTTCGTTTCTCCGTTTCTTTCTTCGTTTCTCCGTTTCTTTCTTCGATTCTCCGTTTCTTTGTTCGTTTCTTTCTTCGTTACTCTGTTTCTTTCTTCGTTTCTCCGTTTCTTTCTACGTTTCTCCGTTTCTTTCTTCGTTTCTCCGTTTGTTTCTTCGTTTCTCCATTTATTTCTCCGCTTCTCCGTTTCTTTCTTCGTTTCTCCGTTTCTTTGTTCGTTTCTCCGTTTCTTTGTTCGTTTCTCCGTTTCTTTGTTCGTTTTTCCGTTTCTTTGTTCGTTTCTCCGTTCCTTTCTCCGTTTCTCGGTTTATTTCTTCGTTTCTCCATTTATTTCTCCGATTCTCCGTTTCTTTCTCCGTTTCTTTCTTCGTTTCTCCGTTTCTTTGTTCGTTTCTCCGTTTCTTTCTTCGTTTGTCCGTTTCTTTCTTCGTTTCTCCGTTTCTTTCTTCGTTTCTGCGTTTCTTTCTTCGTTTCTCCGTTTCTTTCTTCGTTTCTCCGTTTCTTTGTGCGTTTCTCCGTTTTTTTTTTCGTTTCTCCGTTTCTTTCCTCGTTTCTCCCTTTCTTTCTTCGTTTCACCGTTTCTTTCTTCGTTTCTCCGTTTATTTCTTCGTTTCTCCATTTATTTCTCCGTTTCTTTCTCCGTTTCTCTGTTTATTTATTCGTTTCTCCGTTTCTTTCTTCGTTTCTCTGTTTCTTTTTTCGTTTCTTCGTTTCTCTCTTCGTTACTCCGTTTCATTGTTCGTTTCTCCGTTTCTTTCTCGTTTCTCCGTTTCTTTCTCCGTTTCTCCGTTTCTTTGTTCGTTTCTGCGTTTCTTTGTTCGTTTCTCCGTTTCTTTCTTCGTATCTCCGTTTTTTTCTTCGTGTCTCCGTTTCCTTGTTCGTTTCTCCGTTTATTTCTTCGTTTCTCCATTTATTTCTCCGTTTCTTTCTTCGTTTCTCCGTTTCTTTCTTCGTTTCTCCGTTTCTTTCTTCGTTTGTCCGTTTCTTTCTTCGTTTCTCCGTTTCTTTCTTCGTTTCTGCGTTTCTTTCTTCGTTTCTCCGTTCCTTTCTTCGTTTCTCCTTTCTTTCATCGTTTCTTCGATTCTCCGTTTCTTTCTTCGTTTCTCCGTTTATATCTTCGTTTCTCCATTTATTTCTCCGTTTCTTTCTACGTTTCTCCGTTTCATCCTTCGTTTCTCCGTTTCTTTCTTCGTTTCTCCGTTTCTTTGTTGGTTTCTCCGTTTCTTTCTTTGTTTCTCCGTTTGTTTCTTCATTTCTCCGTATGTTCCTTCGTTTCTCCGTTTCATTCTTTGTTTCTGTGTTTCTTTGTTCGTTTCTCCGTTTCTTTCTCGTTTCTCCGTTTCTTTCTCCGTTTCTCCGTTTCTTTGTTCGTTTCTGCGTTTCTTTGTTCGTTTCTCCGTTTCTTTCTTCGTATCTCCGTTTCTTTCTTCGTTTCTTCGTTTCTTTCTTCGTTTCTCCGTTTCTTTCTTCGTTTCTCCGTTTCTTTCTTCGTTTCTCCGTTTCTTTCTTCGTTTCGCCGTTTTTTTCTTCGTGTCTCCGTTTCCTTGTTCGTTTCTCCGGTTATTTCTTCGTTTCTCCATTTATTTCTCCGTTTCTTTCTTCGTTTCTCCGTTTCTTTGTTCGTTTCTCCGTTTCTTTCTTCGTTTGTCCGTTTCTTTCTTCGTTTCTCCGTTTCTTTCTTCGTTTCTGCGTTTCTTTCTTCGTTTCTCCGTTTCTTTCTTCGTTTCTCCGTTTCTTTGTGCGTTTCTCCGTTTCTTTCTTCGTTTCTCCGTTTCTTTCCTCGTTTCTCCATTTCTTTCTTCGTTTCACCGTTTCTTTCTTCGTTTCTCCGTTTATTTCTTCGTCTCTCCATTTATTTCTCCGTTTCTTTCTCCGTTTCTCTGTTTATTTATTCGTTTCTCCGTTTCTTTCTTCGTTTCTCTGTTTCTTTTTTCGTTTCTCCGTTTCTTTCTTCGATTCGCCGTTTCTTTCTTCGTGTCTCCGTTTATATCTTCGTTTCTCCATTTATTTCTCCGTTTCATTCTTCGTCTCTTCGTTTCTCTCTTCGTTACTACGTTTCATTGTTCGTTTCTCCGTTTCTTTGTTCGTTTCTCCGTTTCTTTGTTCGTTTCTCCGTTTCTTTGTTCGTTTTTCCGTTTCTTTGTTCGTTTCTCCGTTTCTTTTTTCGTTTTTCCGTTTCTTTGTTCGTTTCTCCGTTTCTTTCTCCGTTTCTCGGTTTATTTCTTCGTTTCTCCATTTATTTCTCCGATTCTCCCTTTCCTTCTCCGTTTCATTCTCCGTGGCTTTCTTCGTTACTCCGTTTCTTTCTTCGTTTCTCCATTTCTTTCTTCGTTTCTCCGTTTATTTCTTCGTTTCTCCGTTTCATTCTTCGTTTCTGCGATTCTTTGTTCGTTTCTCTGTTTCTTTCTTCGTTTCTCCGTTTCTTTCTCCGTTTCTCGGTTTCTTTCTTCGTTTCTCCGTTTCTTTGTTCGTTTCTCCGTTTCTTTCTTCGTTTCTCCATTTATTTCTCCGATTCTCCGTTTCTTTCTTCGTTTCTCCGTTTCTTTGTTCGTTTCTCCGTTTCTTTGTCCGTCTCTCCGTTTCTTTCTTCGTGTCTCCGTTTCTTTCTTCGTTTCTCCGTTTCTTTCTTCGTTTCTCCGTTTATATCTTCGTTTCTCCATTTATTTCTCCGTTTCTTTCTGCGTTTCTCCGTTCCATCCTTCGTTTCTCCGTTTCTTTCTTCGTTTCCCCGTTTTTTTCTTCGTGTCTCCGTTTCCTTGTCCGTTTCTCCGTTTATTTCTTCGTTTCTCCATTTATTTCTCCGTTTCTTTCTTCGTTTCTCCGTTTCTTTGTTCGTTTCTCCGTTTCTTTCTTCGTTTGTCCGTTTCTTTCTTCGTTTCTCCGTTTCTTTCTTCGTTTCTGCGTTTCTTGCTTCGTTTCTCCGTTTCTTTGTTCGTTTCTCCGTTTCTTTCTCCGATTCTCCGTTTCTTTCTTCGATTCTCCGTTTCTTTCTTCGTTTCTCCGTTTCTTTCTTCGTTTCTCCGTTTCATTCTTCGTTTCTCCGTTTCTCCGTTTCTTTCTTCGTTTCTCCGTTTCTTTGTTCGTTTCTCCGTTTCTTTCTTCGTTTCTCCGTTTCTTTCTTCGTTTCTTTCTTCGTTTCTTCATTTATTTCTCCGATTCTCCGTTTCTTTGTTCGTTTCTCCGTTTCTTTGTTCGTTTCTCCGTTTCTTTGTCCGTTTCTCCGTTTCTTTCTTCGTGTCTCCATTTCTTTCTTCGTTTCTCCGTTTCTTTGTTCGTTTCTCCGTTTCTTTCTCCGATTCTCCGTTTCTTTCTTCGATTCTCCGTTTCTTTCTTCGTTTCTCCGTTTCTCCGTTTCCTTGTTCGTTTCTCCGTTTATTTCTTCGCTTCTCGATTTATTTCTTCGTTTCTTTCTTCGTTTCTCCGTTTCTTTGTTCGTTTCTCCGTTTGTTTGCTCGTTTCTCCGTCTCTTTGTTCGTTTCTCCGTTTCTTTCTTCGTTTCTCCGTTTCTTTCTTCGTTTCTCCGTTTCTCCGTTTCTTTCTTCGTTTCTCCGTTTCTCCGTTTCTTTCTTCGTTTCTCCGTTTCTTTCTTCGTTTCTCCGTTTCTTTTTTCGTTTCTCCGTATATTCCTTCGTTTCTCCATTTATTTATCCGTTTCTCCGTTTCTTTGTTCGTTTCTCCGTTTCTTTGTTCGTTTCTCCGTTTCTTTCTTCGCTTCTCTGTTTCTTTGTTCGTTTCTCCGTTTATTTCTTCGTTTCTCCATTTATTTCTCCGTTTCTCCGTTTCTTTCTTTGTTACTTCGGTTCTTTCTTCGTTTCTCCGTTTCTTTCTTCGTTTCTCCGTTTCTATCTTCATTTCTCCGTTTCTTTCTTCGTTTCTCCGTTTCTTTGTTCGTTTCTCCGTTTCTTTGTTCGTTTCTCCGTTTCTTTCTCCGTTTCTCGATTTATTTGTTCGTTTCTCCATCTATTTCTCCGTTTCTTTCTTCGTTTCTCCGCTTCTTTCTTCATTTCTCCGTTTCTTTCTTCGTTTCTCCGTTTATTTCATCGTTTCTCCACTAATTTCTCCGTTTCTCCGTTTCTTTTTTCGTTTCTTCGTTTCTTTCTTCGTTTCTCCGTTTCTCCGGTTCTTTCTTCGTTTCTCCGTTTCTTTGTTTCATTCTCCGTTTCTTTCTTCATTTCTCCGTTTATTTCTTCGTTTCTCCGTTTCATTCTTCGTTTCTGCGTTTCTTTCTTCGTTTCTCGGTTTCTTTCTTCGTTTCTCCGTTTATTCCTTCGTTTCTCCATTCATTTATCCGTTTCTCCGTTTCATTGTTCGTTTCGCCGTTTCTTTGTTCGTTTCTCCGTTTCTTTGTTCGTTTCTCCGTTTCTTTCTTCGTTTCTCCGTTTCTATCTTCATTTCTCCGTTTCTTTCTTCGTTTCTCCGTTTCTTTGTTCGTTTCTCCGTTTCTTTGTTCGTTTCTCCGTTTCTTTCTCCGTTCCTCGGTTTATTTCTTCGTTTCTCCATCTATTTCTCCGTTTGTTTGTTCGTTTCTCCGTTTCTTTGTTCGCTTCTCCGTTTCTTTCTGCGTTTCACCGTTTGTTTCTTCGTTTCTCCATTTATTTCTCCGTTTCTCCATTTCTTTATTCGTTTCTCCGTTTCTTTGTTCGTTTCTCCGTTTCTTTCTCCGTTTCTCGGTTTATTCCTTCGTTTCTCCATTTATTTCTCCCATTCTCCGTTTCTTTATTCGTTTCTCAGTTTCTTTCTTCGTTTCTCCGTTTCTTTCTTCGTGTCTCCGTTTCTTTCTTCGTTTCTCCGTTCCTTTCTTCGTTTCTCCTTTCTTTCATCGTTTCTTCGATTCTCCGTCTCTTTCTTCGTTTCTCCGTTTATGTCTTCGTTTCTCCATTTATTTCTCCGTTTCTTTCTACGTTTCTCCGTTTCATCCTTCGTTTCTCCGTTTCTTTCTTCGTTTCTCCGTTTCTTTGTTGGTTTCACCGTTTCTTTCTTTGTTTCTCCGTTTGTTTCTTCATTTCTCCGTATGTTTCTTCGTTTCTCCGTTTCATTCTTTGTTTCTGTGTTTCTTTGTTCGTTTCTCCGTTTCTTTCTCGTTTCTCCGTTTCTTTCTCCGTTTCTCCGTTTCTTTGTTCGTTTCTGCGTTTCTTTGTTCGTTTCTCCGTTTCTTTCTTCGTATCTCCGTTTCTTTCTTCGTTTCTCCGTTTCTTTCTTCGTTTCTCCGTTTCTTTCTTCGTTTCTCCGTTTCTTTCTTCGTTTCTCCGTTTCTTTGTTCGATTCTCCGTTTCTTTCTTCGTTTGTCCGTTTCTTTCTTCGTTTCTCCGTTTCTTTCTTCGTTTCTGCGTTTCTTTCTTCGTTTCTCCGTTTCTTTCTTCGTTTCTCCGTTTCTTTGTGCGTTTCTCCGTTTCTTTCTTCGTTTCTCCGTTTCTTTCCTCGTTTCTCCCTTTCTTTCTTCGTTTCACCGCTTCATTCTTCGTTTCTCCGTTTATTTCTTCGTTTCTCCATTTATTTCTCCGTTTCTTTCTCCGTTTCTCTGTTTATTTATTCGTTTCTCCGTTTCTATCTTCGATTCTCTGTTTCTTTTTTCGTTTCTCGGTTTCTTTCTTCGATTCGCCGTTTCTTTCTTCGTGTCTCCGTTTATATCTTCGTTTCTCCATTTATTTCTCCGTTTCATTCTTCGTCTCTTCGTTTCTCTCTTCGTTACTCCGTTTCATTGTTCGTTTCTCCGTTTCTTTGTTCGTTTCTCCGTTTCTTTGTTCGTTTCTCCGTTTCTTTCTTCGTTTCTCCGTTTCTTTGTTGGTTTCTCCGTTTCTTTCTTTGTTTCTCCGTTTGTTTCTTCTTTCCTCCGTATGTTTCTTCGTTTCTCCGTTTCATTCTTTGTTTCTGTGTTTCTTTGTTCGTTTCTCCGTTTCTTTCTTCGTTTCTCCGTTTCTTTGTTCGTTTCTCCGTTTCTTTCTCCGTTTCTCGGTTTATTTCTTCGTTTCTCCATCTATTTCTCCGTTTCTTTCTTCGTTTCTCCGTTTCTTTCTTCATTTCTCCGTTTCTTTGTTCCTTTCTGCGTTTATTTCTTCGTTTCTCCTTTTATTTCTCCGTTTCTTTCTTCGTCTCTTCGTTTCTCTCTTCGTTACTCCGTTTCTCCGTTTATTCCTTCGTTTCTCCATTTATTTATCCGTTTCTCCGTTTCTTCCTTCGTTACTTCGGTTCTTTCTTCGTTTCTCCGTTTCTTTCTTCGTTTCTCCGTTTCTTTGTTCGTTTCTCCGTTTCTTTCTTCGTTTCCCCGTTTCTTTGTTCGTTTCTCCGTTTCATTGTTGGTTTCCCCGTTTCTTTCTTCGTTTCTCCGTTTCTTTCACCGTTTCTTCGTTTCTCCGTTTCTTTCTTCGTTTCTCTGTTTCATTCTTCGTGTCTGCGTTTCGTTGTTCGTTTCTCTGTTTCTTTCTTCGTTTCTCCGTTTCTTTCTCCGTTTCTCGGTTTATTTCTTCGTCTCTTCGTTTCTCTCTTCGTTACTCCGTTTCTTTCTTCGTTTCTCCGTTTCTTTGTTCGTTTCTCCGTTTCCTTCTCCGATTCTCCGTTTCTTTCTTCGTTTCTCCGTTTGTTTCTTCGTTTCTCCGTTTCTTTGTTCCTTTCTGCGTTTATTTCTTCGTTTCTCCTTTTATTTCTCCGTTTCTTTCTTCGTCTCTTCGTTTCTCTCTTCGTTACTCCGTTTCTTTCTTCGTTTCTCCGTTTCTTTGTTCGTTTCTCCGTTTCTTTCTTCGTTTCTCCGTTTCTTTCTTCGTTTCTCCGTTTCTTTGTTCGTTTCTCCGTTTCTTTCTTCGTTTCTCCGTTTATATCTTCGTTTCTCCATTTATTTCTCCGTTTCTTTCTTCGTTTCTCCGTTTCATTGTTCGTTTCTCAGTTTCTTTGTACGTTTCTCCGTATCTTTGTTCGTTTCTCCGTTTCTTTCTTTGTTTCTCCGTATCTTTCTTCATTTCTCCGTTTATTTCTTCGTTTCTCCGTGTCTTTGTTCGTTTCTCCGTTTCTTTCTTTGTTTCTCCGTATCTTTCTTCATTTCTCCGTTTATTTCTTCGTTTCTCCGTTTCATTCTTCGTTTCTGCGTTTCTTTGTTCGTTTCTCCGTTTCTTCCTTCGTTTCATCGTTTCTCCGTTTCTCCGTTTCTCCGTTTCGATTAGATGATTATAATATTTATAATTTCTATTATAAATCATTTGATCTATAGTTAAATTAGACACTAATGCTCTAAATACATACTTAATATATTTTTTAATTTCTTTAGCCTCCAGAAGAATCTTATTTATACTATTTACTATATATAATAATTTACACAGAATCGGAAATAAATCTAATTATTTATTTATAATAATAATTTTTTTTTCACTTATCTTAAAAATTGGGATGTACTCTTTAAATGTTCGATTCATTTCTTTAATTTATTCATTAAATTGAATTAATCTATTCATTATAATAACTTTAATCAAATTAATCCCTATAATTATTATAGAACTCATATTAAAATTTAATAATGAAATTTATTTTATTTGCCTAATTAATGTAATTATTGCCCCTATCATTTGCTTAAACAAAAAAATCAATCATAATAATTATAGGATTTTCATCTGTTATACAAACATCTATTATAGTTATTTTATTAATAATTAACAAAAATACATTTTTAACATATTTCATTTTATACTCAATAATTTATTTAATTTTAATTTTTATATTTAAAATAATAAAGATTAACTCTTCTTCCTTATTTAATATATTAACCTCTAATAGGAGAAAAATTATTTTATACTCAATAATTATTATGTACAAAAATTTCCCGACTATAGCACTCTTTATACTGAAATAAACCGTCCTAGAAACATTAATAAATTCAAGAATAAAATTTACCGTGGAATGTTTAATTTTACATTTATTCGAAAGATGAAACATACAAAAGTTTGTACAAAAGTATTTATTTATTTTATCGCACGGTAGGGAATATCATACAAATGGAAATACTTATCTCTAATGTCGGTAAATTGTACCTGTCGCGCCATCTATTTGTGGAAATTAGAACAATTCCTCGACAAACTTGAGCGTTTCTCCGCCAGGTGTTTGCACCACTTAAGTGTAGTTTAACCCTTTCTCCAATAGATGGCAACCCATGTAATTACCACGTTACAGGGATTTGTAATTGCGGGTTCAGAATATATTTGCATACATACAAACTGTAATTCCGATATGTAGCGAAATATTCATTTATTTTATTCCACGGCTTCTTCGATCGTATTTGTTCGATCTACCCAAATATTTCAAGAAATTGATGGCTTTTTATACCGAAACATTGTCAAAAATTGTTTAATCTACGCTCCAACGACGGCTGTTAATAATTATGATAAATAAATGTCAAGATATTGCGAAGTCTGCGAAGGCGAACGCTTTCAGTGAATGTTTGTTCATTCCAGCGATTGTTATTAACATTTACGCATGTTCCCCATATTGACCGAAAAATGTGCATCTTATTTATGCATTAAAAATGATTGATTCGCCTCTAGCAATTGATTTTGATCGAACTTCAAAGTAAAGAGATGTTTCCTAAAGTTTTAAAACATGGAAAGTAATAATTGTCTATGAGATATATCAATTTAACATTTGATTAATACATGAGGAATCGAAATTTTTGGTAAAATAAGTGACTAAAAAATAATTATTATAAATAAATAATTAGGTTTATTTCCGATTCTACGTAAATTATTATATACTGTAAATATTAGGTGGACCGGAAAGTAATGTCGTTTCTGCGCATTTCACTATTTGATTGTCATTTGTCAGCTCATTGTGTACATTAAAGTCGTAGCAAAGACATTCTGAGGTTATAGTGACTTGTTTAGTTGTAAATAATTAAATTTAAAATTTTTCTTTACAATTTTGGGTGAAATGGCCAGCCAAATACCAGAAGAGGTACATATCCGGCATTGCATGCTTTTTGAGTTTCGCAAGGGTAGTAACGCAACATTTGCTACCAAAAACATTTGCGATGTTTATCCAAATGCATTAGACGTTCGTAAATGCCAAAGGTGGTTTTCCAAATTCAAATCCGGTAATTTTGATCTTTCCGACTCGTATCGATCAGGAAGAACAACAACGTTAGGCAATGACGTGTTAAGTGCGGAAGTGGAAGCAAATCCGTGTCAGACAATCGAGGAATTGTCAAACAGTCTTAACCAACCTTGGTCGACCATCCAAGAACATTTGCAGCAGATTGGGAAAGTAAGCAGAGCAGGTGTTTGGGTCCCGCATAATCTGTCCGAAGAGAACAAGGCTAACCGATCCACCACATGCAACTTATTGCTTCAACGGCACAATACAGAAGCGTTTTTTGATCGCTTGATCACCGGAGATGAAAAGTGGGTTCTTTATGATAATCCAAAACGCAAAAGGCAGTGGCTCTCTCCAAATGAATCGCCACAAAGTACTGCTAAGCCAGGTTTACACCCCAAAAAGGCCCTTTTGTGTGTTCGGTGGAGTATTCGCGGCGTTGTTCATTTTGAAGTGCTGAAACCTGGACAGACTGTGAATGCAGACCTTTACTGTGAACAATTAGATCGTGTAAATAAATCTTTAATTGAAAAGTGGCCAGCGATTGTCAACAGAAAAGGCGTTATTCTGCAACACGATAATGCAAGACCGCACTGCGCAAGACGAACCTTGGCAAAAATTAATGAATTGGGGTGGGAGGTACTGCCTCACCCACCATACTCGCCCGATGTTGCACCATCGGATTTCCATTTATTCCGATCGCTTCAACACTTTCTAAGTGGCAAAAGATTTGCAAATTTGGATGATATTCAAAATGCCATCTCTGTATATTTTGCTCAAAAACCAATTGATTTTTATCGAACCGGCATTGAAAATTTGCACACTAGATGGCAAAAGGTTGTTGATAATGAGGGTGATTATATCATTGATTAAAAATAAAAACTCGTTAAAAATTTACGTGTTTGAATTTAATGTAAGGAAACGACATTACTTTCCGGTCCACATAATAGTATAAATAATATTCTTCTGGAGGCTAAAGAAATTAAATAATATATTAAATATGTATTTAGAGTATTAGTGTACAATTTAACTATAGCTCAAATGATTTATAATAGAAATTATAACCATTATAATCATTTAATCCAAACGGAGAAACGGAGAAAACGGAGAAACGGAGAAACGGAGAAACGGAGAAACGGAGAAACGGAGAAACGGAGAAACGGAGAAACGGAGAAACGGAGAAACGGAGAAACGGAGAAACGGAGAAACGAAGAAAGAAACGGAGAAACGAAGAAAGAAACGGAGAAACAAAGAAATAAATGGAAAAACGAAGAAATAAACGGAGAAACGAACAAAGAAACGGACAAACGAAGAAAGAAACGGAGAATCGAAAAAAGAAACGGAGAAACGAAGGAAGAAACGGGGAAACGAAGAAAGAAACGGAGAAACGAAGATAGAAACGGAGAAACGGAGAAACGAACAAAGAAACGGAGAAACGAACAAAGAAACGGAGAAACGAAGAAAGAAACGTAGTAACGAAGAAAGAAACGTAGAAACGAACAAAGAAAAGGAGAATAGGAGAAATAAATGGAGAAACCAAGAAATAACCCGAGAAACGGAGAAACGAAGAAAGAAACGGAGAAACGAACAAAGAAATGGAGAAACGAAGAAAGAAACGGAGATACGAAGAAAGAAACGGAGAAACGGAGAAAGAAACGGAGAAACGAAAAAAGAAACGGGGAAACGAAGAAAGAAACGGAGAAACGAAGAAAGAAACGGAGAAACGGAGAAATAAACCGAGAAACGGAGAAAGAAACGGAGAAACGAAGATAGAAACGGAGAAACGGAGAAACGAACAAAGAAACGGAGAAACGAACAAAGAAACGGAGAAACGAAGAAAGAAACGGAGAATCGGAGAAATAAATGGAGAAACGAACAAAGAAACGGAGAATCGAACAAAGAAACGGAGAAACGAACAAAGAAACGGAGAAACGAACAAAGAAACGGAGAAACGGAGAAATAAATGGAGAAACGAAGAAATAAACCGAGAAACGGAGAAAGAAACGGAGAAACGAAGAAAGAAACGGAGAAACGAAGATAGAAACGGAGAAACGAACAAAGAAACGGAGAGACGAAGAAAGAAACAGAGAAACGGAGAAATAAACCGAGAAACGGAGAAAGAAACGGAGAAACGAAGATAGAAACGGAGAAACGGAGAAACGAACAAAGAAACGGAGAAACGAACAAAGAAACGGAGAAACGAAGAAAGAAACGGAGAATCGGAGAAATAAATGGAGAAACGAACAAAGAAACGGAGAAACGAACAAAGAAACGGAGAAACGGAGAAATAAATGGAGAAACGAAGAAATAAACCGAGAAACGGAGAAAGAAACGGAGAAACGAAGAAAGAAACGGAGAAACGAAGATAGAAACGGAGAAACGAACAAAGAAACGGAGAGACGAAGAAAGAAACGGAGAAACGGAGAAATAAATGGGGAAACGAAGAAATAAATGGAGAAACGAAGAAATAAATGAAGAAACGAAGAAATAAACGGAGAAACGAAGAAAGAAACGGAGAAACGAAAAGAGAAACGGAGAAACGAAGGAAGAAACTGAGTAACGAAGAAAGAAACGAAGAAACGAAGAAAGAAACGGAGAAACAAAGAAAGAAACGGAGAAATAAATGGAGAAACGAAGATATAAATGGAGAAACCAAGAAAGAAACGGAGAAACGAAGAAACGATGAAAGAAAGGAGAAACGAAGAAAGAAACGGAGAAACGAAGAAAGAAACGGAAAAACGAAGAAAGAAACGGAGAAACGAAGAAAGAAACGGAGAAACGAAGAAAGAAACTGAGAAACGAAGAAAGAAACGGAGAATCGGAGAAATAAATGCAGAAACGAAGGAGTAAACCGAGAAACGGAGAAAGAAACGGAGAAACGAACAAAGAAACGGAGAAACGAAGAAAGAAACGGAGAAACGAAGAAAGAAACGGAGATACGAAGAAAGAAACGGTGAAACGAAGAAAGAAACGGAGAAACGAAGAAAGAAACTGAGAAACGAACATAGAAACGGAGAAACGAACAAAGAAACGGAGAATCGAAGAAAGAAACGGAGTAACGAAGAAATAAACGAAGAAACGAAGAAAGAAACGGAGAATCGGAGAAATAAATGAAGAAACGAAGAAATAAACCCAGAAACGGAGAAAGAAACGGAGAAACGGACAAAGAAACGGAGAAACGAAGAAAGAAACGGAGAAACGAAGAAAGAAACGGAGAAACGAAGAAAGAAACGGAGAAACGAAGATAGAAACGGAGAAACGAAGAAAGAAAGGAGAAACGAGGAAAGAAACGGAGAAACGATGAAAGAAACGGGGAATCGGAGAAATAAATGGAGAAACGAAGAAATAATCCGAGAAACGGAGAAAGAAACGGAGAAACGAACAAAAAACAGAGAAACGAAGAAAGAAACGGAGAAACGAAGAAAGAAACGGAGAAACGAAGAAAGAAACGGAGAAACGAAGAAAGAAACGGAGAAACGAACATAGAAACGGAGAAACGAACAAAGAAACGAAGAAACGAACAAAGAAACGGAGAAACGAACAAAGAAATAGAGAAACGAACAAAGAAACGGAGAATCGAACAAAGAAACGGAGAAACGAAGAAAGAAATGGAGAATCGGAGAAGTAAATGGAGAAACGAAGAAATAAACCGAGAAACGGAGAATGAAACGGAGAAACGAAGAGAGAAACGGAGAAACGAAGAAAGAAACGGAGAAACGAAGAAAGAAACGGAGATACGAAGAAAGAAACGGTGAAACGAAGAAAGAAACGGAGAAACGAAGAAAGAAACTGAGAAACGAACATAGAAACGGAGAAACGAACAAAGAAACGGAGAATCGAAGAAAGAAACGGAGTAACGAAGAAATAAACGAAGAAACGAAGAAAGAAACGGAGAATCGGAGAAATAAATGAAGAAACGAAGAAATAAACCCAGAAACGGAGAAAGAAACGGAGAAACGGACAAAGAAACGGAGAAACGAAGAAAGAAACGGAGAAACGAAGAAAGAAACGGAGAAACGAAGAAAGAAACGGAGAAACGAAGATAGAAACGGAGAAACGGAGAAACGAACAAAGAAACGGAGAAACGAACAAAGAAACGGAGAAACGAACAAAGAAACGGAGAAACGAACAAAGAAACGGAGTAACGAAGAAAGAAACGAAGAAACGAAGAAAGAAACGGAGAATCGGAGAAATAAATGAAGAAACGAAGAAATAAACCCAGAAACGGAGAAAGAAACGGAGAAACGGACAAAGAAACGGAGAAACGAAGAAAGAAACGGAGAAACGAACATAGAAACGGAGAAACGAACAAAGAAACGAAGAAACGAACAAAGAAACGGAGAAACGAACAAAGAAATAGAGAAACGAACAAAGAAACGGAGAACCGAACAAAGAAACGGAGAAACGAAGAAAGAAATGGAGAATCGGAGAAGTAAATGGAGAAACGAAGAAATAAACCGAGAAACGGAGAAAGAAACGGAGAAACGAAGAGAGAAACGGAGAAACGAAGAAAGAAACGGAGAAACGAAGAAAGAAACGGAGATACGAAGAAAGAAACGGTGAAACGAAGAAAGAAACGGAGAAACGAAGAAAGAAACGGAGAAACGAAGATAGAAACGGAGAAACGGAGAAACGAACAAAGAAACGGAGAAACGAACAAAGAAACGGAGAAACGAACAAAGAAACGGAGAAACGAACAAAGAAACGGAGTAACGAAGAAATAAACGAAGAAACGAAGAAAGAAACGGAGAATCGGAGAAATAAATGAAGAAACGAAGAAATAAACCCAGAAACGGAGAAAGAAACGGAGAAACGGACAAAGAAACGGAGAAACGAAGAAAGAAACGGAGAAACGAACATAGAAACGGAGAAACGAACAAAGAAACGAAGAAACGAACAAAGAAACGGAGAAACGAACAAAGAAATAGAGAAACGAACAAAGAAACGGAGAATCGAACAAAGAAACGGAGAAACGAAGAAAGAAATGGAGAAGCGAACAAAGAAACGGAGAAACGAACAAAGAAACGGAGAAACGGACAAAGAAACGGAGAAACGAACAAAGAAACGGAGAAACGAACAAAGAAACGGAGAATCGGAGAAATAAATGGAGAAATGAAGAAATAAACGGAGAAACGGAGAAATAAATGGAGAAATGAAGAAATAAACGGAGAAACGAACAAAGAAACGGAGAAACGAAGAAACAAACGGAGAAACGAACAAAGAAACGGAGAAACGAACAAAGAAACGGAGAAACGAACAAAGAAACGGAGAAACGAAGAAATAAACGGAGAAACGAAGAAAGAAACGAAGAAAGGAAGAAAGAAACGGAGAAACGAAGAAAGAAACTGAGAAACGAAGAAAGAAACGGAGAATCGGAGAAATAAATGCAGAAACGAAGGAGTAAACCGAGAAACGGAGAAAGAAACGGAGAAACGAACAAAGAAACGGAGAAACGAAGAAAGAAACGGAGAAACGAAGAAAGAAACGGAGATACGAAGAAAGAAACGGTGAAACGAAGAAAGAAACGGAGAAACGAAGAAAGAAACTGAGAAACGAACATAGAAACGGAGAAACGAACAAAGAAACGGAGAATCGAAGAAAGAAACGGAGTAACGAAGAAATAAACGAAGAAACGAAGAAAGAAACGGAGAATCGGAGAAATAAATGAAGAAACGAAGAAATAAACCCAGAAACGGAGAAAGAAACGGAGAAACGGACAAAGAAACGGAGAAACGAAGAAAGAAACGGAGAAACGAACATAGAAACGGAGAAACGAACAAAGAAACGAAGAAACGAACAAAGAAACGGAGAAACGAACAAAGAAATAGAGAAACGAACAAAGAAACGGAGAATCGAACAAAGAAACGGAGAAACGAAGAAAGAAATGGAGAAGCGAACAAAGAAACGGAGAAACGAACAAAGAAACGGAGAAACGGACAAAGAAACGGAGAAACGAACAAAGAAACGGAGAAACGAAGAAAGAAACGGAGAATCGGAGAAATAAATGGAGAAATGAAGAAATAAACGGAGAAACGGAGAAATAAATGGAGAAATGAAGAAATAAACGGAGAAACGAACAAAGAAACGGAGAAACGAAGAAACAAACGGAGAAACGAACAAAGAAACGGAGAAACGAACAAAGAAACGGAGAAACGAACAAAGAAACGGAGAAACGAAGAAATAAACGGAGAAACGAAGAAAGAAACGAAGAAAGGAAGAAAGAAACGGAGAAACGAAGAAAGAAACTGAGAAACGAAGAAAGAAACGGAGAATCGGAGAAATAAATGCAGAAACGAAGGAGTAAACCGAGAAACGGAGAAAGAAACGGAGAAACGAACAAAGAAACGGAGAAACGAAGAAAGAAACGGAGAAACGAAGAAAGAAACGGAGAAACGAAGAAAGAAACGGCGAAACGGAGAAGTAAATGGAGAAACGAAGAAACAAACGGAGAAGCGAAGAAAGAAACGGAGAAACGAAGAATGAAACGGAGAAACGTAGAAAGAAACAGGGTAACGAAGAAAGAAACGAAGAAACGAAGAAAGAAACGGAGAAACGGGCAAAGAAACGGAGAAACGAAGAAAGAAACGGAGAATCGGAGAAATAAATGGAGAAACGAACAAAAAACGGTGAAACGGAGAAACGGAGAAACTTAGAGACGGAGAAACGGAGAAACGGAGAAACGGAGAATCGGAGAAACCGAGAAACGGAGAAACGGAGAAACCGTGAAACGGAGAAACTGAGAAACGCAGAAACGGAGAAACAGAGAAACAGAGAAACGGAGAAACGGAGAAACGGAGAAACGGAGAAACGGAGAAACGGAGAAACAGTGAAACGTAGAAATGGAGAAACCTAGAAACGGAGAAACGGAGAAACCGAGAAACGGAGAAACCGAGAAACGGAGAAACGGAGAAACCGAGAAACGGAGAAACCGAGAAACGGAGAAACGGAGAAACGTTTCTCCGTTTCTTTGTTCGTTTCTCCGTTTCTCCGTTTCTATCTTCGTTTCTCCGTTTCTTTCTCCGTTTCTCGGTTTATTTCTCCGTTTCGCCGTTTCTTTCTTCGTTTCTCCGTTTCTTTCTTCGTTTCCCCGTTTCTTTTTTCGTTTCTCCGCTTCTTTCTCCGTTTCTCCGTTTCTTTCTTCGTATCTCCGTTTCTTTCTTCGTTTCTCCGTTTCTTTGTTCGTTTCTCCGTTTCTTTGTTCGTTTCTCCGTTTCTCCGTTTCTATCTTCGTTTCTCCGTTTCTTTCTTCGTTTCCCCGTTTCTTCCTTCGTTTCTCCGTTTCTTTTTTCGATTCTCCATTTCTTTCTTCGTTTCTCCGTTTCTTTGTTCGTTTCTCCGTTTCTTTCTCCGTTTCTCCGTTTCATTGTTCGTTTCTCCGTTTCTTTGTTCGTTTCTCCGTTTCTTTCTTTGTTTCTCCGTTTCTTTCTTCGTTTCTCCGTTTATTTCTTCGTTTCTCCATTTATTTCTCCGTTTCTCCGTTTCTGTCTTCGTTTCTCCGTTTCGATGTTCGTTTCTCCGTTTCTTTGTTCGTTTCTCCGTTTCTTTGCTCGTTTCTCCGTTTCTTTCTTCGTTTCTCCGTTTCTTTGTTCGTTTCTTCGTTTCTTTGTTCGTTTCTCTGTTTCTTTCTTTGTTTCTCCGTTTCTTCCTTCGATTCTCCGTTTATTTCTTCGTTTCTCCGTTTCTTTCTGCGTTTCCCCGGTTCTTTGTTCGTTTCTCCGTTTCTTTCTGCGTTTCATCGTTTCTTACTTCGTTACTCCGTTTCTTTCTTGGTTTCTCCGTTTCTTTCCTCGTTTCTCCGTTTCTTTCTTCGTTTCCACGTTTATTTCTTCGTTTCTGCATTTATTTCTCCGTTTCTTCGTTTCTTTCTTCGTTTCTCCGTTTCTTTGTCGTCTCTCCGTTTCTTCGTTCGTTTCACCGTTTCTTTCTTCGTTTCTCCGTTTCTTTGTTCGCTTCTCCGTTTCTTTCTCCGTTTCTCGGTTTATTTCTTCGTTTCTCCATTTATTTCTCTGTTTCTTTCTTCGTTTCTCCGTTTCTTTCTTCGTCTCTCCGTTTATTTCTTCGTTTCTCCATTTATTTCTCCGTTTCTCCGTTTCTTTCATCGTTTCTCCGTTTCTTTGTTCTTTTCTCCGATCTTTCTGCGTTTCATGGTCTCTTTCTTCGTTACTACGTTTCCTTCTTCTTACAATGGTATGTGCACTTTTCCCCTAGGCCATTCCAGTTATTGGTTTCGTGTATCAGACTTTTTTTTTTTTTTTTTTTTTTTAACGTGGGGGAAATCTTCGAAAGACCCCCCCGCCGCCTGGGGAGGGGCGGGGGGAGTGTGGGATTCCCCGCGCCCGGAAGGAAACCCATCGGGCGCGGGACCTACCCACTAATACCCACCACGGTGGCCATCCTCGCACTATGCAGGGGGAGCACCTGGGACCGAAGACATCATAACATCAGGTGCTCCCCCGTGCAGGGCTCTCGCGCCCCTGTCCTCCCGTTCCAGGGAAGGGAGGGGGTACTTCACCCTCCCTTCCCTGTTTTCTCCTCGGCGCTCTGGCGCCCGACGTCGGAGCAGGGCCACACTGCTCCGACGTCCCACTCCCGGGGGCCGCCCGAGGGCGGCCGCGAGTCCCACACTCGCGACCGCCCACGGCCCCCATAGCCGCGCCGGAGGCACGGCTCTGGGACCGTGCCGTCGGCGCGGCCGCACCCCGGCTCGTACGCTCCCGAGGGCAGTTCTGGCCTCTCCGCCCTCGAGAGCGTCGCCGTCCCTTATTCTTCCCCCCCCTCAGACGACGGTCGGTGGCACGAGCCTCAAGGGCTACGCACCCCCGCCCGCCGCTCTCAGGGTGGCCTCCCCGGCCCTTCCGGAGGCCCACCCGCCCCCGGCCTCGGACGAGGCCTCGCTCGCGGTCTCCCCCTCTCGCGAATGCGGCTCGCGGCCTCCTTCTGCGAGATTACCTCCTCGCAGAAGGAGGCCACGGCCCGCCACTTCGTCTCGCTGCCGAGCATGGCCCGTACCACGCCCGGCAGCGATAGATCCGCCCCAATCACGGCCGTGAGGACACGGCGCTCCACCCCCCAGGCCGGACACACCTCGAGGGTGTGTTGCGCCGTGTCCTCGTCCGCTGGACAGTGCCAGCAGCGCGCCGCCTCTTCCACACCGATCCGGCACAGGTACTGTCCGAAGCATCCGTGCCCGGACAGCACCTGCACCAACCGGTAGGTGAGTGAGCCGAAGCGCCTACCCAGCCACTCAAACAGGACCGGCCGGATAGCCCGGACAGTCCTCTGGCCGAACAACGGCTCGGCCAGCCGCTGCTGCCAAAGCTGCAGCATGGACTCCCGGGCCTGGCGCCTGAGGGCCTCCACCTCGCATCCCGCCAGGACCACCCCATCCTCGCGGGCGCGCATGCGGCCCTCGTAGAAAGCCGCATGCGCGCCCGCGATCAAGTCCGCCGGGGGTAGCCCTGACAGGACGCTCGCCGCCTCATACGAAACGGTCCGGTACCCCCGGGTCGTGTATCAGACTTGCGAAATTTTTGATTGTTTCTCAACCATTCCTAAACTCCAAACTCCCATATCTCGCGAACCGGTTGAAGAACTCGAGAAATTCCTGTTGCAGCTGAAAGTTGAAACTCGCCCGATTACAACGGTATGTGTATTTTTGCTCTAGACCATAGTAGTTATTGGTTTCGAGTATCAGACTTGCGAAGACATTGATGTTTTCTCAACCATTCCTTAACTTCAAACTCCCATATCTCGCGAACGGATTGACGAACTCGAGAAATTCCTGTTGCATCTGAAAGTAGAAACTTGCCCGATTACAATGGTGTGTGTACTTTTCCCCTAGGCCATTCCAGTTATTGGTTTCGAGTATCAGACATGCGAAAAATTTGATGGTCTCTCAACCACTCTGAACTCCAAATCCTGATACTTCGCGAACGGATTGACGAATCCTAAAAATTTCTGTTTCATCTTAAAGTAGAAACTCTCCCGATTACAACGGTATGTGTATTTTTCCCCTAGGCCATTGTAGTTATTGGTTTCGAGTATCAGACTTGTGAAACTATGATGGTTTCTCAACCATTCCTTCACTTCAAACTCCTATATCTCGCGAATGGACTGAGGAAATCGAGAAAATCCCGTTGCATCTGAAACTAGAAACTCGCCCGATTTCAATGGTGTGTGTACTTTTCCCCTAGGCCACTCCTATTATTGGTTTCGAGTATCAGACTTGCGAAAATTTTGATGGTTTCTCAAACATTCCTTAACGTCAAACTCCCGTACCTCGCGAACGGTTGGCGAACTCGAGAAATTCCTATTGCATCTGAAAGCAGAAACTCGCCCGATTACAACGGTATGTGTATTTTTGCCCTAGGCCATAGTAGTTATTGGTCTCGAATATAAGACATGCGAAAATTTTGATGGTTTCTCAGCCATTCCTTAACTTCAAACTCCCATATCTCGCGAACGGATTGACGAACTCGAGAAATTCCTATTGCATCTGAAGTAGGAACTCGCCCCATTACAATATTGTGTGTGTACTTTTCCCCTAGGCCATTCCAGTTATTGGTTTCGAGTACCAGAATTGCGAAAATTTAGATGGTTTCTCAACCATTCTTAAACTTCAAACTCCCATACCTCGCGAACGGATTGGCGAACTCGAGAAATTCGTGTTGCATCTGAAAGTAGAAACTCGCCCGATTACAATGGTGTGTGTACTTTTCCCCTAGGCCATTCCAGTTATTGGTTTCGAGTACCAGAATTGCGAAAATTTTGATGTTTTCTCAACCATCTCTTAACTCCAAACTCCGATATTTCGCGAACGGATTGACGAATTCGAAAAATTTGTGTTGAGTCTGAAAGCAGAAACTCTCCCGATTCGAACGGTATGTGCATTTTTCCCCTTGGCCATTGTAGTTATTGGTTTCGCGTAACAGACTTGCGAAAATTTTGATGGTTTCTCAAGCATTCCTTTACTTCAAACTCCCATATCTCGGGAACGGATTGACAAATCCGAAAAATTTCTGTTGCATCTGAAAGTAGAAACTCTCCCGATTACATCGGTATGTGTATTTTTCCCCTAGGCCGTTGTAGTTATTGGGTTCGAGTATCAGACTTGCTAAATTTTGATGGTTTCTCAACCATTCCTTCACTTCAAACTCCTATATCTCGCGAACGGACTGAGGAAGTCGAGAAATTCCTGTTGCATCTGAAAGTAGAAACTCTCCCGATTACTACGGTATGTGTTTTTTTCCCCTAGGTCGTTGTAGTTATTGGTTTCGAGTATCAGACTTGCGAAAATTTTTATGGTTTCTCAACCATTCCTTAACTTCAAACTCCCATATCTGGCGAACGGATTGACCAACTTGAGAAATTCCTGACGCATCTGAAAGCAGAAACTCGCCCGATTAGAACGGTATGTGTATTTTTCCCCTAGGCCATTGTAGTTATTGGTTTCGAGTATCAGACTTGCGAAACTATGATGGTTTCTCAAGCATGTTTTTACTTGAAACTCCTATATCTCGCGAACGGACTGAGGAAATCGAGAAATTCCTGTTGCATCTGAAACTAGAAGCTCGCCTGATTACAATGGTGTGCGTACTTTTCCCCTAGACCATTCCAGTTATTGGTTTCGAGTATCAGACTTGCGAAATTTTGATGGTTTCTCAACTATTCCTTAACTTCAAGCTGCCATATTTCGCGAACGGATTGCCGAATCCGAAAAATTTCTGTTGTATCTGAAAGTAGAATCTCTCCCGATTACAACGCTATGTGTATTTTTCCCCTAGGCCATTCCAGTTATCGGTTTCGAGTATCAGACTTGCGAAAATTTTGATGGTTCCTCAACCATTCCCTAACTTCAAACTCTCATACCTCGCGAACGGATTGACGAACTCGAGAAATTCCAGTTGCATCTGAAAGTAGAAACTCGCCCGATTACTATGGTGTGTGTACTTTTCCCCTCGGCCATTCCAGTTTTTCGTTTCTAGCATCAGAATTGCGAAAATTTTGATGGTTCCTCAACCATTCCTTAACTTCAAGCTCCCATATCTCGCGAACGGATTCACGAACTCGAGAAATTCCTGTAGCATCTGAAATTAGAAACTCGCCCCATTACAATGGTGTGTGTACTTTTCCCGTGGGCCATTCCAGTTATTAGTTTCGAGTATCACACTTGCGAAAATTTTAGTGGTTTCTCATCCATTCCTTAACTTCAAGCTGCCATATTTCGCGAACGGATTGCCGAATCCGAAAAATTTCTGTTGCATCTGAAAGTAGAAACTCTCCCGATTACAACACTATGAGTATTTTTCCCCTAGAGCATTGTAGTTATTGGTTTCGATTATCAGAATTGCGAAAATTGTGATGGTTTCTCAACCATTCCTTAACTTCAAACTCTCATATCTCGCGAACGGATTGACGAACTCGAGAAATTCTTGTTGCATCTGAAAGTAGAAGCTCGCCCGATTACAACGCTATGTGTATTTTTCCCCTAGACCATTGTAGTTATTGGTTTCGAGTATCAGACTTGCAAAAATTTTGATGGTTTCTCAACCATTCCTTAACTTCAAACTCCCATATCTCGCGAACGGATTGACGAACTCGAGAAATTCCTGTTGCATCTGAAAGTAGAAACTCGCCCGATTACAAAGGTATGTGTATTTTTCCCCTAGTCCTTTGTAATTATTGGTTTCGCGTATCAGACTTGCGAAAATATTGATGGTTTCTCAAGCATTCCTTAACTTCAAACTCCCATATCTCGGGAACGGATTGACAAATCCGAAAAATTTCTGTCGCATCTGAAAGTAGAAACTCTCCCGATTACAACGCTATGTGTATTTTTCCCCTAGACCATTGTGGTTATTGGTTTCGAGTATCAGACTTGCAAAAATTTTGATGGTTTCTCACACATTCCTTCACTTCAAGCTGCTATATTTTGCGAACGGATTGCCGAATCCGAAAAATTTCTGTTGCATCTGAAAGTAGAAACTCTCCCGATTACAACGGTATGTGTATTTTTCCCCTAGGTCATTGTAGTTATTGGTTTCGAGTATCAGACTTGCGAAAATTTAGATGGATTCTCAACCATTCCTTAACTTCAAACACCCATATCTCGCGAACGGATTGACGAACTCGAAAAATTCCGGTTGCATCTGAAAGCAGAAACTCGCCCGATTACAAAGGTATGTGTATTTTTCCCCTAGGCCTTTGTTGTTATTGGTTTCGAGTATCAGACTTGCGAAAATTTTGATGGTTCCTCAACCATTCCTTAACTTCAAACTCCCATATCTCGCGAAAGGATTGACGAACTCAAGAAATTCCTGTTGCATTTGAAAGTAGAAACTCGCCCTATTACAATGATGTGTGTACTTTTCCCCTAGGCCATTCCAGTTATTGGTTTCGAGTTTCAGGCTTGCGAAACATTTTGAAGGTTTCTCAACCATTACTTAACTTCAAACTCCCATATCCTTCGAACGGATTGACGAACTCGAGATTTTCCTATTGCATCTGAAAGTAGAAACTCGCGCGATTTCAAAGGTATGTGTATTTTTCCCCTAGGCCTTTGTAGTTATTGGTTTCGAGTATCAGACTTGCGAAAATTTTGATGGATTCTCAACCATTCCTTAACTTCAAACTCCCATATTTGGCGAACGGATTGACAAATCCGAAAAATTTCTGTCGCATCTGAAAGTAGAAACTCTCCCGATTACAACGCTATGTGTATTTTTCCCCTAGACCATTGTAGTTATTGGTTTCGAGTATCAGACTTGCAAAAATTTTGATGGTTTCTCAACCATTCCTTCACTTCAAGCTGCCATATTTTGCGAACGGATTGCCGAATCCGAAAAATTTCTGTTGCATCTGAAAGTAGAAACTCTCCCGATTACAACGGTATGTGTATTTTTCCCCTAGGTCATTGTAGTTATTGGTTTCGAGTATCAGACTTGCGAAAATTTAGATGGATTCTCAACCATTCCTTAACTTCAAACTCTCATACCTCGCGAACGGATTGACGAACTCGAGAAATTCCAGTTGCACATGAAAGTAGAAACTCGCCGCATTACAATGCTGTGTGTACTTTTCCCCTAGGCCATTCCAGTTATTGGTTTCGAGTATCAGACTTCCGAAAATTTTGATGATTCCTCAACCATTCCTTAACTTCAAGCTCCCATATATCGCGAACGGATTCACGAGCTCGAGAAATTCCTGTTGCATCTGAAAGAAGAAACTCGCCCGATTACAATGGTGTGTGTACTTTTCCCGTACGCCATTCCAGTTATTTGTTTCGAGTATCAGACTTGCGAAAATTTAGATGGATTCTCAACCATTCCTTAACTTCAAACTCTCATACCTCGCGAAAGGATTGACGAACTCGAGAAATTCCTGTTGCATCTGAAAGCAGAAACTCGCCCGATTACCATAGTATGTGTATTTTTGCCCTAGGCCACAGTAGTTGTTGGTTTCGAGTATCAGACTTTCGAAAATTTTGATGGTTTCTCACCCATTCCTTCACTTCAAGCTGCCATATTTTGCGAACGGATTGCCGAATCCGAAAAATTTCTGTTGCATCTGAAAGTAGAAACTCTCCCGATTACAACGGTATGTGTATTTTTCCCCTAGGTCATTGTAGTTATTGGTTTCGAGTATCAGACTTGCGAAAATTTAGATGGATTCTCAACCATTCCATAACTTCAAACTCTCATACCTCGCGAAAGGATTGACGAACTCGAGAAATTCCTGTTGCATCTGAAAGCAGAAACTCGCCCGATTACCATGGTATGTGTATTTTTGCCCTAGGCCACAGTAGTTGTTGGTTTCGAGTATCAGACTTTCGAAAATTTTGATGGTTCCTCAACCAGTCCTTAACTTCAAGCTCCCATATCTCGCGAACGGATGCACGAACTCGAGAAATTCCTGTAGCATCTGAAATTAGAAACTCGCCCCATTACAATGGTGTGTGCACTTTTCCCCTTGGCCATTCCAGTTTTTCGTTTCTAGCATCAGAATTGCGAAAATTTTGATGGTTTCTCAACCATTCCTTAACTTCAAACTCCCATATCTCGCGAACGGATTGACGAATTCGAGAATTTCCTATTGCATCTGAAAGCAGAAACTCGCCCGATTACAACGGTATGTGTATTTTTGCCCTAGGCCATAGTAGTTATAGGTTTCGAGTATCAGACCAGCGAAAATTTTGATGGTTTCTCAACCATTCCTTAACTTCAAACACCCATATCTCGCGAACGGATTGACGAACTCGAAAAATTCCGGTTGCATCTGAAAGCAGAAACTCGCCCGATTACAAAGGTATGTGTATTTTTCCCCTAGGCCTTTGTTGTTATTGGTTTCGAGTATCAGACTTGCGAAAATTTTGATGGTTCCTCAACCATTCCTTAACTTCAAACTCCCATATCTCGCGAAAGGATTGACGAACTCAAGAAATTCCTGTTGCATTTGAAAGTAGAAACTCGCCCGATTACAATGATGTGTGTACTTTTCCCCTAGGCCATTCCAGTTATTGGTTTCGAGTTTCAGGCTTGCGAAACATTTTGAAGGTTTCTCAACCATTACTTAACTTCAAACTCCCATATCCTTCAAACGGATTGACGAACTCGAGATTTTCCTATTGCATCTGAAAGTAGAAACTCGCGCGATTTCAAAGGTATGTGTATTTTTCCCCTAGGCCTTTGTAGTTATTGGTTTCGAGTATCAGACTTGCGAAAATTTTGATGGATTCTCAACCATTCCTTAACTTCAAACTCCCATATTTGGCGAACGGATTGACAAATCCGAAAAATTTCTGTCGCATCTGAAAGTAGAAACTCTCCCGATTACAACGCTATGTGTATTTTTACCCTAGACCATTGTAGTTATTGGTTTCGAGTATCAGACTTGCAAAAATTTTGATGGTTTCTCAACCATTCCTTCACTTCAAGCTGCCATATTTTGCGAACGGATTGCCGAATCCGAAAAATTTCTGTTGCATCTGAAAGTAGAAACTCTCCCGATTACAACGGTATGTGTATTTTTCCCCTAGGTCATTGTAGTTATTGGTTTCGAGTATCAGACTTGCGAAAATTTAGATGGATTCTCAACCATTCCTTAACTTCAAACTCTCATACCTCGCGAACGGATTGACGAACTCGAGAAATTCCAGTTGCACATGAAAGTAGAAACTCGCCGCATTACAATGCTGTGTGTACTTTTCCCCTAGGCCATTCCAGTTATTGGTTTCGAGTATCAGACTTCCGAAAATTTTGATGATTCCTCAACCATTCCTTAACTTCAAGCTCCCATATATCGCGAACGGATTCACGAGCTCGAGAAATTCCTGTTGCATCTGAAAGAAGAAACTCGCCCGATTACAATGGTGTGTGTACTTTTCCCGTACGCCATTCCAGTTATTGGTTTCGAGTATCAGACTTGCGAAAATTTAGATGGATTCTCAACCATTCCTTAACTTCAAACTCTCATACCTCGCGAAAGGATTGACGAACTCGAGAAATTCCTGTTGCATCTGAAAGCAGAAACTCGCCCGATTACCATAGTATGTGTATTTTTGCCCTAGGCCACAGTAGTTGTTGGTTTCGAGTATCAGACTTTCGAAAATTTTGATGGTTTCTCACCCATTCCTTCACTTCAAGCTGCCATATTTTGCGAACGGATTGCCGAATCCGAAAAATTTCTGTTTCATCTGAAAGTAGAAACTCTCCCGATTACAACGGTATGTGTATTTTTCCCCTAGGTCATTGTAGTTATTGGTTTCGAGTATCAGACTTGCGAAAATTTAGATGGATTCTCAACCATTCCATAACTTCAAACTCTCATACCTCGCGAAAGGATTGACGAACTCGAGAAATTCCTGTTGCATCTGAAAGCAGAAACTCGCCCGATTACCATGGTATGTGTATTTTTGCCCTAGGCCACAGTAGTTGTTGGTTTCGAGTATCAGACTTTCGAAAATTTTGATGGTTCCTCAACCAGTCCTTAACTTCAAGCTCCCATATCTCGCGAACGGATGCACGAACTCGAGAAATTCCTGTAGCATCTGAAATTAGAAACTCGCCCCATTACAATGGTGTGTGCACTTTTCCCCTTGGCCATTCCAGTTTTTCGTTCCTAGCATCAGAATTGCGAAAATTTTGATGGTTTCTCAACCATTCCTTAACTTCAAACTCCCATATCTCGCGAACGGATTGACGAATTCGAGAATTTCCTATTGCATCTGAAAGCAGAAACTCGCCCGATTACAACGGTATGTGTATTTTTGCCCTAGGCCATAGTAGTTATAGGTTTCGAGTATCAGACCAGCGAAAATTTTGATGGTTTCTCAACCATTCCTTAACTTCAAACACCCATATCTCGCGAACGGATTGACGAACTCGAAAAATTCCGGTTGCATCTGAAAGCAGAAACTCGCCCGATTACAAAGGTATGTGTATTTTTCCCCTAGGCCTTTGTTGTTATTGGTTTCGAGTATCAGACTTGCGAAAATTTTGATGGTTCCTCAACCATTCCTTAACTTCAAACTCCCATATCTCGCGAAAGGATTGACGAACTCAAGAAATTCCTGTTGCATTTGAAAGTAGAAACTCGCCCGATTACAATGATGTGTGTACTTTTCCCCTAGGCCATTCCAGTTATTGGTTTCGAGTTTCAGGCTTGCGAAACATTTTGAAGGTTTCTCAACCATTACTTAACTTCAAACTCCCATATCCTTCGAACGGATTGACGAACTCGAGATTTTCCTATTGCATCTGAAAGTAGAAACTCGCGCGATTTCAAAGGTATGTGTATTTTTCCCCTAGGCCTTTGTAGTTATTGGTTTCGAGTATCAGACTTGCGAAAATTTTGATGGATTCTCAACCATTCCTTAACTTCAAACTCCCATATTTGGCGAACGGATTGACAAATCCGAAAAATTTCTGTCGCATCTGAAAGTAGAAACTCTCCCGATTACAACGCTATGTGTATTTTTCCCCTAGACCATTGTAGTTATTGGTTTCGAGTATCAGACTTGCAAAAATTTTGATGGTTTCTCAACCATTCCTTCACTTCAAGCTGCCATATTTTGCGAACGGATTGCCGAATCCGAAAAATTTCTGTTGCATCTGAAAGTAGAAACTCTCCCGATTACAACGGTATGTGTATTTTTCCCCTAGGTCATTGTAGTTATTGGTTTCGAGTATCAGACTTGCGAAAATTTAGATGGATTCTCAACCATTCCTTAACTTCAAACTCTCATACCTCGCGAACGGATTGACGAACTCGAGAAATTCCAGTTGCACATGAAAGTAGAAACTCGCCGCATTACAATGCTGTGTGTACTTTTCCCCTAGGCCATTCCAGTTATTGGTTTCGAGTATCAGACTTCCGAAAATTTTGATGATTCCTCAACCATTCCTTAACTTCAAGCTCCCATATATCGCGAACGGATTCACGAGCTCGAGAAATTCCTGTTGCATCTGAAAGAAGAAACTCGCCCGATTACAATGGTGTGTGTACTTTTCCCGTACGCCATTCCAGTTATTGGTTTCGAGTATCAGACTTGCGAAAATTTAGATGGATTCTCAACCATTCCTTAACTTCAAACTCTCATACCTCGCGAAAGGATTGACGAACTCGAGAAATTCCTGTTGCATCTGAAAGCAGAAACTCGCCCGATTACCATAGTATGTGTATTTTTGCCCTAGGCCACAGTAGTTGTTGGTTTCGAGTATCAGACTTTCGAAAATTTTGATGGTTCCTCAACCAGTCCTTAACTTCAAGCTCCCATATCTCGCGAACGGATTCACGAACTCGAGAAATTCCTGTAGCATCTGAAATTAGAAACTCGCCCCATTACAATGGTGTGTGTACTTTTCCCGTGGGCCATTCCAGTTATTAGTTTCGAGTATCACACTTGCGAAAATTTTAGTGGTTTCTCATCCATTCCTTAACTTCAAGCTGCCATATTTCGCGAACGGATTGCCGAATCCGAAAAATTTCTGTTGCATCTGAAAGTAGAAACTCTCCCGATTACAACGGTATGTGTATTTTTCCCCTAGGTCATTGTAGTTATTGGTTTCGAGTATCAGACTTGCGAAAATTTAGATGGATTCTCAACCATTCCTTAAATTCAAACTCCCATATCTCGCGAACGGATTGACGAACTCGAGAAATTCCTGATGCATCGGAAAGTAGAAACTCGCCTGATTACTATGGTGTGTGCACTTTTCCCCTTGGCCATTCCAGTTTTTCGTTTCTAGCATCAGAATTGCGAAAATTTTGATGGTTTCTCAACCATTCCTTAACTTCAAACTCCCATATCTCGCGAACGGATTGACGAATTCGAGAATTTCCTATTGCATCTGAAAGCAGAAACTCGCCCGATTACAACGGTATGTGTATTTTTGCCCTAGGCCATAGTAGTTATAGGTTTCGAGTATCAGACCAGCGAAAATTTTGATGGTTTCTCAACCATTCCTTAACTTCAAACACCCATATCTCGCGAACGGATTGACGAACTCGAAAAATTCCGGTTGCATCTGAAAGCAGAAACTCGCCCGATTACAAAGGTATGTGTATTTTTCCCCTAGGCCTTTGTTGTTATTGGTTTCGAGTATCAGACTTGCGAAAATTTTGATGGTTCCTCAACCATTCCTTAACTTCAAACTCCCATATCTCGCGAAAGGATTGACGAACTCAAGCAATTCCTGTTGCATTTGAAAGTAGAAACTCGCCCGATTACAATGATGTGTGTACTTTTCCCCTAGGCCATTCCAGTTATTGGTTTCGAGTTTCAGGCTTGCGAAACATTTTGAAGGTTTCTCAACCATTACTTAACTTCAAACTCCCATATCCTTCGAACGGATTGACGAACTCGAGATTTTCCTATTGCATCTGAAAGTAGAAACTCGCGCGATTTCAAAGGTATGTGTATTTTTCCCCTAGGCCTTTGTAGTTATTGGTTTCGAGTATCAGACTTGCGAAAATTTTGATGGATTCTCAACCATTCCTTCAATTCAAGCTGCCATATTTTGCGAACGGATTGCCGAATCCGAAAAATTTCTGTTGCATCTGAAAGTAGAAACTCTCCCGATTACAACGGTATGTGTATTTTTCCCCTAGGTCATTGTAGTTATTGGTTTCGAGTATCAGACTTGCGAAAATTTAGATGGATTCTCAACCATTCCTTAACTTCAAACTCTCATACCTCGCGAACGGATTGACGAACTCGAGAAATTCCAGTTGCACATGAAAGTAGAAACTCGCCGCATTACAATGCTGTGTGTACTTTTCCCCTAGGCCATTCCAGTTATTGGTTTCGAGTATCAGACTTCCGAAAATTTTGATGATTCCTCAACCATTCCTTAACTTCAAGCTCCCATATATCGCGAACGGATTCACGAGCTCGAGAAATTCCTGTTGCATCTGAAAGAAGAAACTCGCCCGATTACAATGGTGTGTGTACTTTTCCCGTACGCCATTCCAGTTATTGGTTTCGAGTATCAGACTTGCGAAAATTTAGATGGATTCTCAACCATTCCTTAACTTCAAACTCTCATACCTCGCGAAAGGATTGACGAACTCGAGAAATTCCTGTTGCATCTGAAAGCAGAAACTCGCCCGATTACCATAGTATGTGTATTTTTGCCCTAGGCCACAGTAGTTGTTGGTTTCGAGTATCAGCCTTTCGAAAATTTTGATGGTTTCTCACCCATTCCTTCACTTCAAGCTGCCATATTTTGCGAACGGATTGCCGAATCCGAAAAATTTCTGTTGCATCTGAAAGTAGAAACTCTCCCGATTACAACGGTATGTGTATTTTTCCCCTAGGTCATTGTAGTTATTGGTTTCGAGTATCAGACTTGCGAAAATTTAGATGGATTCTCAACCATTCCTTAACTTCAAACTCTCATACCTCGCGAAAGGATTGACGAACTCGAGAAATTCCTGTTGCATCTGAAAGCAGAAACTCGCCCGATTACCATGGTATGTGTATTTTTGCCCTAGGCCACAGTAGTTGTTGGTTTCGAGTATCAGACTTCCGAAAATTTTGATGGTTCCTCAACCAGTCCTTAACTTCAAGCTCCCATATCTCGCGAACGGATGCACGAACTCGAGAAATTCCTGTAGCATCTGAAATTAGAAACTCGCCCCATTACAATGGTGTGTGCACTTTTCCCCTTGGCCATTCCAGTTTTTCGTTTCTAGCATCAGAATTGCGAAAATTTTGATGGTTTCTCAACCATTCCTTAACTTCAAACTCCCATATCTCGCGAACGGATTGACGAATTCGAGAATTTCCTATTGCATCTGAAAGCAGAAACTCGCCCGATTACAACGGTATGTGTATTTTTGCCCTAGGCCATAGTAGTTATAGGTTTCGAGTATCAGACCAGCGAAAATTTTGATGGTTTCTCAACCATTCCTTAACTTCAAACACCCATATCTCGCGAACGGATTGACGAACTCGAAAAATTCCGGTTGCATCTGAAAGCAGAAACTCGCCCGATTACAAAGGTATGTGTATTTTTCCCCTAGGCCTTTGTTGTTATTGGTTTCGAGTATCAGACTTGCGAAAATTTTGATGGTTCCTCAACCATTCCTTAACTTCAAACTCCCATATCTCGCGAAAGGATTGACGAACTCAAGAAATTCCTGTTGCATTTGAAAGTAGAAACTCGCCCGATTACAATGATGTGTGTACTTTTCCCCTAGGCCATTCCAGTTATTGGTTTCGAGTTTCAGGCTTGCGAAACATTTTGAAGGTTTCTCAACCATTACTTAACTTCAAACTCCCATATCCTTCGAACGGATTGACGAACTCGAGAAATTCCTGTTGCATCTAAAAGTAGAAACTCGCCCGATTACAATGGTGTGTGTACTTTTCCCCTAGGCCATTCCAGTTATTCGCTTCTAGCATCACAATTGCGACAATTTTGATGGTTTCTCAACCATTCAATAACTTCAAACTCCCATATCTCGCGAAAGGATAGACGAACTCGAGAAATTCCTGTTGCATCTGAAAGTGGAAACTCGTCCGATTACAATGGTGTGTGCACTTTTTCCCTAGGCCATTCCAGTTGTTGGTTTCGAGTATCAGACCAGCGAAAATTTTGATGGTTTCTCTACCATTCCTTAATTTCAAACTCCCATATCTCGCGAACGGATTGACGAACTCGAGAAATTCCTGTTGTGTCTGAAAGTAGAAGCTCGCCCGATTAAAATGGTGTGTGTACTTTTCCCCTAGGCCATTCCAGTTATTGGTTTCGAGTATCAGACCTGCGAAAATTTTGATGGTTTCTCAAGCATTCCTTAACTTCAAACTCCCATATCTCGCGAACGGATTGACGAACTGGAGAAATTTCTGTTGCATCTGAAAGTAGAAACTCGCCCGATTACAATGGTTTGTGTACTTTTCCCCTAGGCCATTCCAGTTATTCGTTTCTAGCATCACAATTGCGACAATTTTGATGGTTTCTCAACCATTCAATAACTTCAGACTCCCATATCTCGCGAACGGATGGACGAACTCGAGAAATTCCAGTTGCATCTGAAAGTGGAAACTCGTCCGATTACAAAGGTATGTGTATTTTTCCCATAGTCCTTTGTAGTTATTGGTTTCCAGTATCAGACTTGCGAAAATTTTGATGGTTTCTCAACCATTCCTTAACTTCAAACTCCAATATCTCGCGAACGGATTGACGAACTCGAGAAATTCCTGTTGCATCTGAAAGTAGAAACTAGCCCGATTACAATGGTGTGTGTACTTTTTCCCTAGGCCATTCCAGTTGTTGGTTTCGAGTGTCAGACCAGCGAAAATTTTGATGTTTTCTCAACCATTCCTTAACTTCAAACTCCCATATCTCGCGAACGGATTGATGAACTCGAGAAATTCCTGTTGCATCTGAAAGCAGAAACTCGCCCGATTACAACGGTGTGTGCATTTTTGCCCTAGGCCATAGTAGTTATTGGTTTCGAGTATCAGAGTTGCGAAAATTTCGATGGTTTCTCAACCACTCCTTAACTTCAAACTCCCATATCTCGCGAACGGATTGACACGCTCGAGAAATTCCTTTGTATCTGAAAGTAGAAACTCGCCCGTGTACAAAGATATGTGTGTTTTTCCCCTAGGCCGTTGTAGTTATTGGTTTCGAGTATCAGACTTGCGAACATTTTGATGGTTTCTCAACCATTCCTTAACTTCAAACTCGCATTTCTCGCGAAAGGATTGACGAACTCGAGAAATTCCTGTTGCATCCGAAAGTAGAAACTCGCCCGATTACAATGGTGTGCGTACTTTTCCCCTAGGCCATTCCAGTTATTCGTTTCTAGCATCACAATTGCGACAAATTTGATGGTTTCTCAACCATTCAATAACTTCAAACTCCCATATCTCGCGAACGGATTGACGCACTCGAGAAATTCCAGTTGCATCTGAAAGTGGAAACTCGTCCGATTACAAAGGTATGTGTATTTTTCCCATAGTCCTTTGTAGTTATTGGTTTCCAGTATCAGACTTGCGAAAATTTTGATGGTTTCTCAACCATTCCTTAACTTCAAACTCCAATATCTCGCGAACGGATTGACGAACTCGAGAAATTCCTGTTGCATCTGAAAGTAGAAACTAGCCCGATTACAATGGTGTGTGTACTTTTTCCCTAGGCCATTCCAGTTGTTGGTTTCGAGTGTCAGACCAGCGAAAATTTTGATGTTTTCTCAACCATTCCTTAACTTCAAACTCCCATATCTCGCGAACGGATTGACGAACTCGAGAAATTCCTGTTCCATCTGAAAGCAGAAACTCGCTCGATTACAGCGGTGTGTGCATTTTTGCCCTAGGCCATAGTAGTTATTGGTTTCGTGTATCAGACCTGCGAAAATTTTGATGGTTTCTCAACCATTCGTTATCTTCAAACTCCCATATCTCGCGAACGGATTGACGAACTCGAGAAATTCCTGTTGCATCTGAAAGTTGAAACTAGCACGATTACAATGGTGTGTACTTTTCCCCTAGGCCATTCCAGTTATTGGTTTCGAATATCGGACCAGCAAAAATTTTGATGGTTTCTCAACCATTCCTTAATTTCAAACTCCCATATCTCGCGAACGGATTGACGAACTCGAGAAATTCCTGTTGTGTCTGAAAGTAGAAGCTCGCCCGATTAGAATGGTGTGTGTACTTTTCCCCTAGGCCATTCCAGTTATTGGTTTCGAGTATCAGACCTGCGAAAATTTTGATGGTTTCTCAAGCATTCCTTAACTTCAAACTCCCATATCTCGCGAACGGATTGACGAACTGGAGAAATTCCTGTTGCATCTGAAAGTAGAAACTCGCCCGATTACAATGGTTTGTGTACTTTTCCCCTAGGCCATTCCAGTTATTCGTTTCTAGCATCACAATTGCGACAATTTTGATGGTTTCTCAACCATTGAATAACTTCAGACTCCCATATCTCGCGAACGGATGGACGAACTCGAGAAATTCCAGTTGCATCTGAAAGTGGAAACTCGTCCGATTACAAAGGTATGTGTATTTTTCCCATAGTCCTTTGTAGTTATTGGTTTCCAGTATCAGACTTTTTTTTTTTTTTTTAACGTGGGGGAAATCTTCGAAAGACCCCCCCGCCGCCTGGGGAGGGGCGGGGGGAGTGTGGGATTCCCCGCGCCCGGAAGGAAACCCATCGGGCGCGGGACCTACCCACTAAAACCCACCACGGTGGCCATCCTCGCACTATGCAGGGGGAGCACCTGGGACCGAAGACATCATAACATCAGGTGCTCCCCCGTGCAGGGCTCTCGCGCCCGTGTCCTCCCGTTCCAGGGAAGGGAGGGGGTACTTCACCCTCCCTTCCCTGTTTTCTCCTCGGCGCTCTGGCGCCCGACGTCGGAGCAGGGCCACACTGCTCCGACGTCCCACTCCCGGGGGCCGCCCGAGGGCGGCCGCGAGTCCCACACTCGCGACCGCCCACGGCCCCCATAGCCGCGCCGGGGGCACGGCCCTGGGACCGTGCCGTCGGCGCGGCCGCACCCCGGCTCGTACGCTCCCGAGGGCGGCTCTGGCCTCTCCGCCCTCGAGAGCGTCGCCGTCCCTTACTCTACCCACCCCTCAGACGACGGGCGGTGGCACGAGCCTCAAGGGCTACGCATCCCCGCCCGCCGCTCTCAGGGTGGCCTCCCCGGCCCTTCCGGAGGCCCACCCGCCCCCGGCCTCGGACGGGGCCTCGCTCGCGGTCTCCCGCTCTCGCGAATGCGGCTCGCGGCCTCCTTCTGCGAGATTACCTCCTCGCAGAAGGAGGCCACGGCCCGCCACTTCGTCTCGCTGCCGAGCATGGCCTGTACCACGCCCGGCAGCGATAGGTCCGCCCCAATCACGGCCGTGAGGACACGGCGCTCCACCCCCCAGGCCGGACACACCTCGAGGGTGTGTTGCGCCGTGTCCTCGTCCGCTGGACAGTGCCAGCAGCGCGCCGCCTCTTCCACACCGATCCGGCACAGGTACTGACCGAAGCATCCGTGCCCGGACAGCACCTGCACCAACCGGTAGGTGAGTGAGCCGAAGCGCCTACCCAGCCACTCAAACAGGACCGGCCGGATAGCCCGGACAGTCCTCTGGCCGAACAACGGCTCGGCCAGCCGCTGCTGCCAAAGCTGCAGCATGGACTCCCGGGCCTGGCGCCTCAGGGCCTCCACCTCGCATCCCGCCAGGACCACCCCATCCTCGCGGGCGCGCATGCGGCCCTCGTAGAAAGCCGCATGCGCGCCCGCGATCAAGTCCGCCGGGGGTAGCCCTGACAGGACGCTCGCCGCCTCATACGAAACGGTCCGGTACCCCCGGGCGATCCGCAGTGCAAGCCGCCTTTGAACCCGGCGCAGCAATACCTTGCTGCGCCGGGAGGCGGCCAGGTCGCCCGCCCAAACGGGGGCCCCGTATAGGGCCACCGAGTGGACCATTCCCGTCCAGTATCAGACTTGCGAAAATTTTGATGGTTTCTCAACCATTCCTTAACTTCAAACTCCAATATCTCGCGAACGGATTGACGAACTCGAGAAATTCCTGTTGCATCTGAAAGTAGAAACTAGCCGGATTACAATGGTGTGTGTACTTTTTCCCTGGGCCATAGTAGTTATTGGTTTCGAGTATCAGAGTTGCGAAAATTTCGATGGTTTCTCAACCACTCCTTAACTTCAAACTCCCATATCTCGCGAACGGATTGACGAACTCGAGAAATTCCTGTTGCATCTGAAAGTAGAAACTAGCCGGATTACAATGGTGTGTGTACTTTTTCCCTAGGCCATAGTAGTTATTGGTTTCGAGTATCAGAGTTGCGAAAATTTCGATGGTTTCTCAACCACTCCTTAACTTCAAACTCCAATATCTCGCGAACGGATTGACGAACTCGAGTAATTCCTGTTGCATGTGAAAGTAGAAACTAGCCCGATTACAATGTTGTGTGTACTTTTTCCCTAGGCCATTCCAGTTGTTGGTTTCGAGTATCAGACCTTGGAAATTTTGATGGTTTCTCAACCATTCGTTATCTTCAAACTCCCATATCTCGCGAACGGATTGACGAACTCGAGAAATTCCTGTTGCATCTCAAAGTAGAAACTAGCCCAATTACAATGGTGTGTGTACTTTTTCCCTAGGCCATTCCAGTTGTTGGTTTCGAGTGTCAGACCAGCGAAAATTTTGATGTTTTCTCAACCATTCCTTAACTTCAAACCCCTATATCTCGCGAACGGATTGATGAACTCGAGAAAGTCCTGTTGCATCTGAAAGCAGAAACTCGCCCGACTACAACGGTATGTGCATTTTTGCCCTAGGCCATAGTAGTTATTGGTTTCGAGTTTCAGACTTGCGAAAATTTTGATGGTTTCTCAGCCATTCCTTAACTTCAAACTCCAATATCTCGCGAACGGATTGACGAACTCGAGAAATTCCTGTTGCATCTGAAAGTAGAAACTAGCCCGATTACAATGGTGAGTATACTTTTTCCCTAGGCCATTCCAGTTGTTGGTTTCGAGTGTCAGACCAGCGAAAATTTTGATGGTTTCTCAACCATTCCTTAACTTCAAACTCCAATATCTCGCGAACGGATTGACGAACTCGAGAAATTCCTGTTGAATCTGAAAGTAGAAACTAGCCCGATTACAATGGTGTGTGTACTTTTTCCCTAGGCCATTCCAGTTGTTGGTTTCGAGTGTCAGACCAGCGAAAATTTTGATGTTTTCTCAACCATTCCTTAACTTCAAACTCCCATATCTCGCGAACGGATTGATGAACTCGAGAAATTCCTGTTGCATCTGAAAGCAGAAACTCGCCCGATTACAACGGTGTGTGCATTTTTGCCCTAGGCCATAGTAGTTATTGGTTTCGAGTATCAGAGTTGCGAAAATTTCGATGGTTTCTCAACCACTCCTTAACTTCAAACTCCCATATCTCGCGAACGGATTGACACGCTCGAGAAATTCCTTTGTATCTGAAAGTAGAAACTCGCCCGTGTACAAAGATATGTGTGTTTTTCCCCTAGGCCGTTGTAGTTATTGGTTTCGAGTATCAGACTTGCGAACATTTTGATGGTTTCTCAACCATTCCTTAACTTCAAACTCGCATTTCTCGCGAAAGGATTGACGAACTCGAGAAATTCCTGTTGCATCCGAAAGTAGAAACTCGCCCGATTACAATGGTGTGCGTACTTTTCCCCTAGGCCATTCCAGTTATTCGTTTCTAGCATCACAATTGCGACAAATTTGATGGTTTCTCAACCATTCAATAACTTCAAACTCCCATATCTCGCGAACGGATTGACGCACTCGAGAAATTCCAGTTGCATCTGAAAGTAGAAACTCGCCCGAGTACAAAGATATGTGTGTTTTTCCCCTAGGCCTTTGCAGTTATTGGTTTAGAGTATCAGACTTGCGAACATTTTGATGTTTTCTCAGCCATTCCTTAACTTCAAACTCCAATATCTCGCGAACGGATTGACGAACTCGAGAAATTCCTGTTGTATCTGAAAGTAGAAACTAGCCCGATTACAATGGTGTGTGTACTTTTTCCCTAGGCCATTCCAGTTGTTGGTTTCGAGTGTCAGACCAGCGAAAATTTTGATGTTTTCTCAACCATTCCTTAACTTCAAACTCCCATATCTCGCGAACGGATTGACGAACTCGAGAAATTCCTGTTCCATCTGAAAGCAGAAACTCGCTCGATTACAGCGGTGTGTGCATTTTTGCCCTAGGCCATAGTAGTAATTGGTTTCGTGTATCAGACCTGCGAAAATTTTGATGGTTTCTCAACCATTCGTTATCTTCAAACTCCCATATCTCGCGAACGGATTGACGAACTCGAGAAATTCCTGTTGCATCTGAAAGTTGAAACTAGCCCGATTACAATGGTGTGTACTTTTCCCCTAGGCCATTCCAGTTATTGGTTTCGAATATCGGACCAGCAAAAATTTTGATGGTTTCTCAACCATTCCTTAATTTCAAACTCCCATATCTCGCGAACGGATTGACGAACTCGAGAAATTCCTGTTGTGTCTGAAAGTAGAAGCTCGCCCGATTAGAATGGTGTGTGTACTTTTCCCCTAGGCCATTCCAGTTATTGGTTTCGAGTATCAGACCTGCGAAAATTTTGATGGTTTCTCAAGCATTCCTTAACTTCAAACTCCCATATCTCGCGAACGGATTGACGAACTGGAGAAATTCCTGTTGCATCTGAAAGTAGAAACTCGCCCGATTACAATGGTTTGTGTACTTTTCCCCTAGGCCATTCCAGTTATTCGTTTCTAGCATCACAATTGCGACAATTTTGATGGTTTCTCAACCATTGAATAACTTCAGACTCCCATATCTCGCGAACGGATGGACGAACTCGAGAAATTCCAGTTGCATCTGAAAGTGGAAACTCGTCCGATTACAAAGGTATGTGTATTTTTCCCATAGTCCTTTGTAGTTATTGGTTTCCAGTATCAGACTTGCGAAAATTTTGATGGTTTCTCAACCATTCCTTAACTTCAAACTCCAATATCTCGCGAACGGATTGACGAACTCGAGAAATTCCTGTTGCATCTGAAAGTAGAAACTAGCCGGATTACAATGGTGTGTGTACTTTTTCCCTGGGCCATAGTAGTTATTGGTTTCGAGTATCAGAGTTGCGAAAATTTCGATGGTTTCTCAACCACTCCTTAACTTCAAACTCCCATATCTCGCGAACGGATTGACGAACTCGAGAAATTCCTGTTGCATCTGAAAGTAGAAACTAGCCGGATTACAATGGTGTGTGTACTTTTTCCCTAGGCCATAGTAGTTATTGGTTTCGAGTATCAGAGTTGCGAAAATTTCGATGGTTTCTCAACCACTCCTTAACTTCAAACTCCAATATCTCGCGAACGGATTGACGAACTCGAGTAATTCCTGTTGCATGTGAAAGTAGAAACTAGCCCGATTACAATGTTGTGTGTACTTTTTCCCTAGGCCATTCCAGTTGTTGGTTTCGAGTATCAGACCTTGGAAATTTTGATGGTTTCTCAACCATTCGTTATCTTCAAACTCCCATATCTCGCGAACGGATTGACGAACTCGAGAAATTCCTGTTGCATCTCAAAGTAGAAACTAGCCCGATTACAATGGTGTGTGTACTTTTTCCCTAGGCCATTCCAGTTGTTGGTTTCGAGTGTCAGACCAGCGAAAATTTTGATGTTTTCTCAACCATTCCTTAACTTCAAACCCCTATATCTCGCGAACGGATTGATGAACTCGAGAAAGTCCTGTTGCATCTGAAAGCAGAAACTCGCCCGACTACAACGGTGTGTGCATTTTTGCCCTAGGCCATAGTAGTTATTGGTTTCGAGTTTCAGACTTGCGAAAATTTTGATGGTTTCTCAGCCATTCCTTAACTTCAAACTCCAATATCTCGCGAACGGATTGACGAACTCGAGAAATTCCTGTTGCATCTGAAAGTAGAAACTAGCCCGATTACAATGGTGAGCATACTTTTTCCCTAGGCCATTCCAGTTGTTGGTTTCGAGTGTCAGACCAGCGAAAATTTTGATGGTTTCTCAACCATTCCTTAACTTCAAACTCCAATATCTCGCGAACGGATTGACGAACTCGAGAAATTCCTGTTGCATCTGAAAGTAGAAACTAGCCCGATTACAATGGTGTGTGTACTTTTTCCCTAGGCCATTCCAGTTGTTGGTTTCGAGTGTCAGACCAGCGAAAATTTTGATGTTTTCTCAACCATTCCTTAACTTCAAACTCCCATATCTCGCGAACGGATTGATGAACTCGAGAAATTCCTGTTGCATCTGAAAGCAGAAACTCGCCCGATTACAACGGTGTGTGCATTTTTGCCCTAGGCCATAGTAGTTATTGGTTTCGAGTATCAGAGTTGCGAAAATTTCGATGGTTTCTCAACCACTCCTTAACTTCAAACTCCCATATCTCGCGAACGGATTGACACGCTCGAGAAATTCCTTTGTATCTGAAAGTAGAAACTCGCCCGTGTACAAAGATATGTGTGTTTTTCCCCTAGGCCGTTGTAGTTATTGGTTTCGAGTATCAGACTTGCGAACATTTTGATGGTTTCTCAACCATTCCTTAACTTCAAACTCGCATTTCTCGCGAAAGGATTGACGAACTCGAGAAATTCCTGTTGCATCCGAAAGTAGAAACTCGCCCGATTACAATGGTGTGCGTACTTTTCCCCTAGGCCATTCCAGTTATTCGTTTCTAGCATCACAATTGCGACAAATTTGATGGTTTCTCAACCATTCAATAACTTCAAACTCCCATATCTCGCGAACGGATTGACGCACTCGAGAAATTCCAGTTGCATCTGAAAGTAGAAACTCGCCCGAGTACAAAGATATGTGTGTTTTTCCCCTAGGCCTTTGCAGTTATTGGTTTAGAGTATCAGACTTGCGAACATTTTGATGTTTTCTCAGCCATTCCTTAACTTCAAACTCCAATATCTCGCGAACGGATTGACGAACTCGAGAAATTCCTGTTGTATCTGAAAGTAGAAACTAGCCCGATTACAATGGTGTGTGTACTTTTTCCCTAGGCCATTCCAGTTGTTGGTTTCGAGTGTCAGACCAGCGAAAATTTTGATGTTTTCTCAACCATTCCTTAACTTCAAACTCCCATATCTCGCGAACGGATTGACGAACTCGAGAAATTCCTGTTCCATCTGAAAGCAGAAACTCGCTCGATTACAGCGGTGTGTGCATTTTTGCCCTAGGCCATAGTAGTTATTGGTTTCGTGTATCAGACCTGCGAAAATTTTGATGGTTTCTCAACCATTCGTTATCTTCAAACTCCCATATCTCGCGAACGGATTGACGAACTCGAGAAATTCCTGTTGCATCTGAAAGTTGAAACTAGCCCGATTACAATGGTGTGTACTTTTCCCCTAGGCCATTCCAGTTATTGGTTTCGAATATCGGACCAGCAAAAATTTTGATGGTTTCTCAACCATTCCTTAATTTCAAACTCCCATATCTCGCGAACGGATTGACGAACTCGAGAAATTCCTGTTGTGTCTGAAAGTAGAAGCTCGCCCGATTAGAATGGTGTGTGTACTTTTCCCCTAGGCCATTCCAGTTATTGGTTTCGAGTATCAGACCTGCGAAAATTTTGATGGTTTCTCAAGCATTCCTTAACTTCAAACTCCCATATCTCGCGAACGGATTGACGAACTCGAGAAATTCCTGTTGCATCCGAAAGTAGAAACTCGCCCGATTACAATGGTGTGCGTACTTTTCCCCTAGGCCATTCCAGTTATTCGTTTCTAGCATCACAATTGCGACAATTTTGATGGTTTCTCAACCATTGAATAACTTCAGACTCCCCTATCTCGCGAACGGATGGACGAACTCGAGAAATTCCAGTTGCATCTGAAAGTGGAAACTCGTCCGATTACAAAGGTATGTGTATTTTTCCCATAGTCCTTTGTAGTTATTGGTTTCCAGTATCAGACTTGCGAAAATTTTGATGGTTTCTCAACCATTCCTTAACTTCAAACTCCAATATCTCGCGAACGGATTGACGAACTCGAGAAATTCCTGTTGCATCTGAAAGTAGAAACTAGCCGGATTACAATGGTGTGTGTACTTTTTCCCTGGGCCATAGTAGTTATTTGTTTCGAGTATCAGAGTTGCGAAAATTTCGATGGTTTCTCAACCACTCCTTAACTTCAAACTCCCATATCTCGCGAACGGATTGACGAACTCGAGAAATTCCTGTTGCATCTGAAAGTAGAAACTAGCCGGATTACAATGGTGTGTGTACTTTTTCCCTAGGCCATAGTAGTTATTGGTTTCGAGTATCAGAGTTGCGAAAATTTCGATGGTTTCTCAACCACTCCTTAACTTCAAACTCCAATATCTCGCGAACGGATTGACGAACTCGAGTAATTCCTGTTGCATGTGAAAGTAGAAACTAGCCCGATTACAGTGTTGTGTGTACTTTTTCCCTAGGCCATTCCAGTTGTGGGTTTCGAGTATCAGACCTTGGAAATTTTGATGGTTTCTCAACCATTCGTTATCTTCAAACTCCCATATCTCGCGAACGGATTGACGAACTCGAGAAATTCCTGTTGCATCTCAAAGTAGAAACTAGCCCGATTACAATGGTGTGTGTACTTTTTCCCTAGGCCATTCCAGTTGTTGGTTTCGAGTGTCAGACCAGCGAAAATTTTGATGTTTTCTCAACCATTCCTTAACTTCAAACCCCTATATCTCGCGAACGGATTGATGAACTCGAGAAAGTCCTGTTGCATCTGAAAGCAGAAACTCGCCCGACTACAACGGTGTGTGCATTTTTGCCCTAGGTCATAGTAGTTATTGGTTTCGAGTTTCAGACTTGCGAAAATTTTGATGGTTTCTCAGCCATTCCTTAACTTCAAACTCCAATATCTCGCGAACGGATTGACGAACTCGAGAAATTCCTGTTGCATCTGAAAGTAGAAACTAGCCCGATTACAATGGTGAGTATACTTTTTCCCTAGGCCATTCCAGTTGTTGGTTTCGAGTGTCAGACCAGCGAAAATTTTGATGTTTTCTCAACCATTCCTTAACTTCAAACTCCCATATCTCGCGAACGGATTGATGAACTCGAGAAATTCCTGTTGCATCTGAAAGCAGAAACTCGCCCGATTACAACGGTGTGTGCATTTTTGCCCTAGGCCATAGTAGTTATTGGTTTCGAGTATCAGAGTTGCGAAAATTTCGATGGTTTCTCAACCACTCCTTAACTTCAAACTCCCATATCTCGCGAACGGATTGACGCGCTCGAGAAATTCCTGTTGTATCTGAAAGTAGAGACTCGCCCGTGTACAAAGATATGTGTGTTTTTCCCCTAGGCCTTTGTAGTTATTGGTTTCGAGTATCAGACTTGCGAACATTTTGATGGTTTCTCAACCATTCCTTAACTTCAAACTCGCATTTCTCGCGAAAGCATTGACGAACTCGAGAAATTCCTGTTGCATCCGAAAGTAGAAACTCGCCCGATTACAATGGTGTGCGTACTTTTCCCCTAGGCCATTCCAGTTATTCGTTTCTAGCATCACAATTGCGACAAATTTGATGGTTTCTCAACCATTCAATAACTTCAAACTCCCATATCTCGCGAACGGATAGACGAACTCGAGAAATTCCTGTTGCATCTGAAAGTAGAAACTAGCCCGATTACAATGGTCTGTGTACTTTCGCCCTAGGCCTATCCAGTTATTGGCTTCGAGTATCAGACCAGCGAAAATTTTGATGGTTTCTCAACCATTCCTTAACTTCAAACTCCCATATCTCGCGAACGGATTGACGCACTCGAGAAATTCCAGTTGCATCTGAAAGTAGAAACTCGCCCGAGTACAAAGATATGTGTGTTTTTCCCCTAGGCCTTTGCAGTTATTGGTTTCGAGTATCAGACTTGCGAACATTTTGATGTTTTCTCAGCCATTCCTTAACTTCAAACTCCAATATCTCGCGAACGGATTGACGAACTCGAGAAATTCCTGTTGCATCTGAAAGTAGAAACTAGCCCGATTACAATGGTGTGTGTACTTTTTCCCTAGGCCATTCCAGTTGTTGGTTTCGAGTGTCAGACCAGCGAAAATTTTGATGTTTTCTCAACCATTCCTTAACTTCAAACTCCCATATCTCGCGAACGGATTGACGAACTCGAGAAATTCCTGTTCCATCTGAAAGCAGAAACTCGCCCGATTACAGCGGTGTGTGCATTTTTGCCCTAGGCCATAGTAGTTATTGGTTTCGAGTATCAGACCTGCGAAAATTTTGATGGTTTCTCAACCATTCGTTATCTTCAAACTCCCATATCTCGCGAACGGATTGACGAACTCGAGAAATTCCTGTTGCATCTGAAAGTTGAAACTAGCCCGATTACAATGGTGTGTACTTTTCCCCTAGGCCATTCCAGTTATTGGTTTCGAATATCGGACCAGCAAAAATTTTGATGGTTTCTCAACCATTCCTTAATTTCAAACTCCCATATCTCGCGAACGGATTGACGAACTCGAGAAATTCCTGTTGTGTCTGAAAGTAGAAGCTCGCCCGATTAGAATGGTGTGTGTACTTTTCCCCTAGGCCATTCCAGTTATTGGTTTCGAGTATCAGACCTGCGAAAATTTTGATGGTTTCTCAAGCATTCCTTAACTTCAAACTCCCATATCTCGCGAACGGATTGACGAACTGGAGAAATTCCTGTTGCATCTGAAAGTAGAAACTCGCCCGATTACAATGGTTTGTGTACTTTTCCCCTAGGCCATTCCAGTTATTCGTTTCTAGCATCACAATTGCGACAATTTTGATGGTTTCTCAACCATTCAATAACTTCAGACTCCCATATCTCGCGAACGGATGGACGAACTCGAGAAATTCCAGTTGCATCTGAAAGTGGAAACTCGTCCGATCACAAAGGTATGTGTATTTTTCCCATAGTCCTTTGTAGTTATTAGTTTCCAGTATCAGACTTGCGAAAATTTTGATGGTTTCTCAACCATTCCTTAACTTCAAACTCCAATATCTCGCGAACGGATTGACGAACTCGAGAAATTCCTGTTGCATCTGAAAATAGAGACTAGCCGGATTACAATGGTGTGTGTACTTTTTCCCTAGGCCATAGTAGTTATTGGTTTCGAGTATCAAAGTTGCGAAAATTTCGATGGTTTCTCAACCACTCCTTAACTTCAAACTCCCATATCTCGCGAACGGATTGACGCGCTCGAGAAATTCCTGTTGTATCTGAAAGTAGAAACTCGCCCGTGTACAAAGATATGTGTGTTTTTCCCCTAGGCCTTTGTAGTTATTGGTTTCGAGTATCAGACTTGCGAACATTTTGATGGTTTCTCAACCATTCGTTATCTTCAAACTCCCGTATCTCGCGAACGGATTGACGAACTCGAGAAATTCCTGTTGCATCTGAAAGTAGAAACTAGCCCGATTACAATGGTCTGTGTACTTTCGCCCTAGGCCTATCCAGTTATTGGCTTCGAGTATCAGACCAGCGAAAATTTTGATGGTTTCTCAACCATTCCTTAACTTCAAAGTCCCATATCTCGCGAACGGATTGACGAACTTGAGAAATTCCTGTTGCATCTGAAAGCAGAATCTCGCCCGATTACAACGATATGTGCATTTTAGCCCTAGACCATAGTAGTTACTGGTTTCTAGTATCAGACGTGCGAAAATTTTGATGGTTTCTCAAGCATTCGTTAACTTCAAACTCCCATACCTCGCGAACGCTTTGACGAACTCGAGAAATTCCTGTTGTATCTGAAAGTAGAAGCTCGCCCGATTAGAATGGTGTGTGTACTTTTCCCCTAGGCCATACCAGTTATTGGTTTCGAGTATCAGACCTGTGAAAATTTTGATGGTTTCTCAAGCATTCCTTAACTTCAAACTCCAATATCTCGCGAACGGATCGACGAACTCGAGAAATTCCTGTTGCATGTGAAAGTAGAAACTAGCCCGATTACAATGTTGTGTGTACTTTTTCCCTAGGCCATTCCAGTTGTTGGTTTCGAGTATCAGACCTGCGAAAATTTTGATGGTTTCTCAACCATTCGTTATCTTCAAACTCCCATATCTCGCGAACGGATTGACGAACTCGAGAAATTCCTGTTGCATCTCAAAGTAGAAACTAGCCCGATTACAATGGTGTGTGTACTTTTTCCCTAGGCCATTCCAGTTGTTGGTTTCGAGTGTCAGACCAGCGAAAATTTTGATGTTTTCTCAACCATTCCTTAACTTCAAACTTCCATATCTCCTGAACGGATTGATGAACTCGAGAAAGTCCTGCTGCATCTGAAAGCAGAAACTCGCCCGATTACAACGGTGTGTGCATTTTTGCCCTAGGCCATAGTAGTTATTGGTTTCGAGAATCAGAGTTGCGAAAATTTCGATTGTTTCTGAACCACTCCGTAACTTCAAACTCCCATATCCCGCGGACGGATTGACGCACTCGAGATATTCCTGTTGTATCTGAAAGTAGAAACTCGCCCGTGTACAAAGATATGTGTGTTTTTCCCCTAGGCCTTTGTAGTTATTGGTTTCGAGTATCAGACTTGCGAACATTTTGATGGTTTCTCAACCATTCCTTAAATTCAAACTCGCATTTCTCGCGAAAGGATTGACGAACTCGAGAAATTCCTGTTGCATCCGAAAGTAGAAACTCGCCCGATTACAATGGTGTGCGTACTTTTCCCCTAGGCCATTCCAGTTATTCGTTTCTAGCATCACAATTGCGACAAATTTGATGGTTTCTCAACCATTCAATAACTTCAAACTCCCATATCTCGCGAACGGATTGACGAACTCGAGGAATTCCTGTTGCATCTGAAAGTAGAAACTAGCCCGATTACAATGTTGTGTGTACTTTTTCCCTAGGCCATTCCAGTTGTTGGTTTCGAGTATCAGACCTGCGAAAATTTTGATGGTTTCTCAACCATTCGTTATCTTCAAACTCCCGTATCTCCCGAACGGATTGACGAACTCGAGAAATTCCTGTTGCATCTGAAAGTAGAAACTAGCCCGATTACAATGGTCTGTGTACTTTCGCCCTAGGCCTATCCAGTTATTGGCTTCGAGTATCAGACCAGCGAAAATTTTGATGGTTTCTCAACCATTCCTTAACTTCAAAGTCCCATATCTCGCGAACGGATTGACGAACTCGAGAAATTCCTGTTGCATCTGAAAGCAGAATCTCGCCCGATTACAACGATATGTGCATTTTAGCCCTAGGCCATAGTAGTTACTGGTTTCTAGTATCAGACGTGCGAAAATTTTGATGGTTTCTCAAGCATTCGTTAACTTCAAAATCCCATACCTCGCGAACGCTTTGACGAACTCGAGAAATTCCTGTTGTATCTGAAAGTAGAAGCTCGCCCGATTAGAATGGTGTGTGTACTTTTCCCCTAGGCCATACCAGTTATTGGTTTCGAGTATCAGACCTGTGAAAATTTTGATGGTTTCTCAACCATTCCTTAACTTCACACGTACATATCTCGCGAACGGATTGACGAACTCGAGAATTTCCTATTGCATCTGAAAGCAGAAACTCGCCCGGTTACAACGGTATGTTCATTTTCCCCCTAGGCCATTGTAGTTATTGGTTTCGAGTACCAGACCAGCGAATATTTTGATGGTTTCTCAACCATTCCTTAACTTCAAACTCCAATATCTCGCGAACGGATTGACGAACTAGAGAAATTCCTTTTGTATCTGAAAGTAGAAGCTCGTCCGATTAGAATGGTGTGTGTACTTCTCCCCTAGGCCATTCCAGTTATTGGTTTCGAGTATCAGACCAGCGAAAATTTTGATGGTTTCTCAACCATTCCTTAACTTCAAACTCCCATATCTCGCGAACGGATTGACGAACTCGAGAAATTCCTGTTGTATCTGAAAGTAGAAGCTCGCCCGATTAGAATGGTGTGTGTACTTTTCCCCTAGGCCATTGTAGTTATTGGTTTCGAGTATCCGACCAGCGAAAATTTTGATGGTTTCTTAACCATTCCTTAACTTCAAACTCCAATCTCTCGCGAACGGATTGACGAACTCGAGAAATTCCTGTTGCATCTGAAAGTAGAAACTAGCTCGATTACAATGGTGTGTGTACTTTTCCCCTAGGCCATTCCAGTTATTGGTTTCGAATATCAGACCAGCGAAAATTTTGATGGTTTCTCAACCATTCCTTAACTTCAAACTCCCACATCTCGCGAACGGATTGACCAACTCGAGAAATTCCTGTTGCACCTGATAGTAGAAACTAGCCCGATTACAATGGTCTGTGTACTTTTCCCCTAGGCCATTCCAGTTAATGGTTTCGAGTATCAGAACAGTGAAAATTTTGATGGTTTCTCAACCATTCCTTAACTTCAAACTCCCATGTCTCGCAAACGTATTGACGAACTAGAGAAATTCCTGTTGCATCTGAAATCAGAAACTCGCCCGGTTACAACGGTATGTGCATTTTTGCCCTAGGCCATAGTAGTCACTGTTTTCGAGTTTCAGACTTGCGAAAATTTTGATGGTTTCTCAAGCATTCCTTAACTTCAAACTCCCATATCTCGCGAACGGATTGATGAACTCGAGAAATTCCTGTTGCATCTGAAAGCAGAAACTCGCCCGATTATAACGGTGTGTGCATTTTTGCCCTAGGCCATAGTAGTTATTGGTTTCGAGTATCAGAGTTGCGAAAATTTCGATGGTTTCTCAACCACTCCTTAACTTCAAACTCCCATATCTCGCGAACGGATTGACGCACTCGAGAAATTCCTGTTGCATCTGAAAGTAGAAACTCGCCCGAGTACAAAGATATGTGTGTTTATCCCCTAGGCCTTTGTAGTTATTGGTTTCGAGTATCAGACTTGCGAACATTTTGATGGTATTTCAACCATTCCTTAACTTCAAACACCCATATCTCGCGAACGGATTGACGAACTCGAGAATTTCCTGTTGCATCTGAAAGCAGAAACTCGCCAGATTACAACGGTATGTGCATTTTTGCCCTAGGCCATAGTAGTCACTGGTTTCGAGTTTCAGACTTGCGAAAATTTTGAAGGTTTCTCAACCATTCCTTAACTTCAAACTCCAATATCTCGCGAACGGATTTACGAACTCGAGAAATTCCTTTTGTATCTGAAAGTAGAAGCTCGCCCGATTAGAATGGTGTGTGTACTTTCCCCCTAGGCCATTGTAGTTATTGGTTTCGAGTTCCAGACCAGCGAAAATTTTGATGGTTTCTCAACCATTCCTTAACTTCAAACTCCAATATCTCGCGAACGGATTGACGAACTAGAGAAATTCCTTTTGTATCTGAAAGTAGAAGCTCGCCCGATTAGAATGGTGTGTGTACTTTACCCCTAGGCCATTCCAGTTATTGGTTTCGAGTATCCGACCAGCGAAAATTTTGATGGTTTCTCAACCATTCCTTAACTTCAAACTCCCATATCTCGCGAACGGATTGACGAACTCGAGAAATTCCTGTTGCATCTGAAAGTAGAAACTCGCCCGTTTACAATGGTATGTGTACTTTTCCCCTAGGCCATTCGAGTTATTGGTTTCGAGTATCAGACTTGCCAAAGTTTTGATGGTTTCTCAACCATTCCTTAACTTCACACTTACATATCTCGCGAACGGATTGACGAACTCGAGAATTTCCTACTGCATCTGAAAGCAGAAACTCGCCCGATTACAACGGTTTGTGCATTTTTCCCCTAGGCCTTTGTAGTTATTTGTTTCGAGTATCAGACTTGCGAACATTTTGATGGTTTCTCAACCATTCCTTAACGTCAAACTCGCATATCTCGCGAAAGGTTTGACGAACTCGAGAAATTCCTGTTGCATCCGAAAGTAGAAACTCGCCCGATTACAATTGTGTGCGTACTTTTCCCCAAGGCCATTCCAGTTATTCGTAGCTAGCATCACAATTGCGACAATTTGATGGTATCTCAACCATTCAATAACTTCAAACTCCCATATCTCGCGAACGGATAGACGAACTCGAGAAATTCCTGTTGCATGTGAAAGTGGAAACTCGCCCGATTACAAAGGTATGTGTATTTTTCCCCTAGGCCTTTGTAGTTATTGGTTTCGAGTATCAGACTTGCGAAAATTTGATGGTTTCTCAACCATTCCTTAACTTCAAACTCCAATATCTCGCGAACGGATTGACGAACTCGAGAAATTCCTGTTGCACCTGATAGTAGAAACCAGCCCGATTACAATGTTGTGTGTACTTTTTCCCTAGGCCATTCCAGTTGTTGGTTTCGAGTATCAGACCTGCGAAAATTTTGATAGTTTCTCAACCATTCGTTATCTTCAAACTCCCATATCTCGCGAACGGATTGACGAACTCGAGAAATTCCTGTTGCATCTGAAAGTAGAAGCTAGCCCGATTACAATGGTCTGTGTACTTTCCCCATAGGCCATTCCAGTTAATGGTTTCGAGTATCAGAGCAGCGAAAATTTTGATGGTTTCTCAACCATTCCTTAACTTCAAAGTCCCATATCTCGCGAACGGATTGACGAACTCGAGAAATTCCTGTTGCATCTGAAAGCAGAAACACGCCCGGTTACAACGGTATGTGCATTTTCCCCCAAGGCAATTGTAGTTATTGGTTTCGAGTATCAGACCAGCGAAAATTTTGATGGTTTCTTAACCATTCCTTAACTTCAAACTCCCATATCTCGCGAACGGATTGACGAACTCGAGAAATTCCTGTTGCATCTGAAATTAGAAACTCGCCCGATTACAATGGTATGTGCATTTTTGCCCTAAGCCATAGTAGTTATTGGTTTCGAGTATCAGACTTGCGAAAATTTTGATGGTTTCTCAACCATTCCTTAACTTCAAACTCCAATCTCTCGCGAACGGATTGACGAACTCGAGAAATTCCTGTTGCATCTGAAAGTAGAAACTAGCTCGATTACAATGGTGTGTGTACTTTTCCCCTAGGCCATTCCAGTTATTGGTTTCGAATATCAGACCAGCGAAAATTTTGATGGTTTCTCAACCATTCCTTAACTTGAAACTCCCACATCTCGCGAACGGATTGACGAACTCGAGAAATTCCTGTTGCATGTGAAAGTGGAAACTCGCCCGATTACAAAGGTATGTGTGTTTATCCCCTAGGCCTTTGTAGTCACTGGTTTCGAGTTTCAGACTTGCGAAAATTTTGAAGGTTTCTCAACCATTCCTTAACTTCAAACTCCAATATCTCGCGAACAGATTTACGAACTCGAGAAATTCCTTTTGTATCTGAAAGTAGAAGCTCGCCCGATTAGAATGGTCTGTGTACTTTTCCCCTAGGCCATTCCAGTTATTGGTTTCGAGTATCAGAACAGTGAAAATTTTGATGGTTTCTCAACCATTCCTTAACTTCAAACTCCCATGTCTCGCGAACGTATTGACGAACTCGAGAAATTCCTGTTGCATCTGAAAGCAGAAACTCGTCCGATTACAACGGTATGTTCATCTTTGCCCTAGGCCATAGTAGTCACTGTTTTCGAGTTTCAGACTTGCGAAAATTTTGATGGTTTCTCAAGCATTCCTTAACTTCAAACTCCCATATCTCGCGAACGGATTGACGAACTCGAGAAACTCCTGTTGCCCCTGAAATTAGAAACTCGCCCGATTACAATGGTATGTGCATTTTTGCCCTAAGCCATAGTAGCTATTGATTTCGAGTATCGGACTTGCGAAAATTTTGATGGTTTCTCAACCATTCCTTAACTTCAAACTCCAATATCTCGCGAACGGATTGACGAACTCGAGAAATTCCTGTTGCATCTGAAAGCAGAAACTCGCCCGATTACAACGGTATGTGCATTTTTGACCTAGGCCATAGTAGTCACTGGTTTCGAGTTTCAGACTTGCGAAAATTTTGAAGGTTTCTCAACCATTCCTTAACTTCGAACTCCAATATCTCGCGAACAGATTTACGAACTCGAGAAATTCCTTTTGTATCTGAAAGTAGAAGCTCGCCCGATTAGAATGGTGTGTGTACTTTTCCCCTAGGCCATTCCAGTTATTGGTTTCGAGTATCAGACCAGCGAAAATTTTGATGGTTTCTCAACCATTCCTTAACTTCACACTTACATATCTCGCGAACGGATTGACGAACTCGAGAATTTCCTACTGCATCTGAAAGCAGAAACTCGCCCGGTTACAACGGTTTGTGCATTTTTCCCCTAGGCCTTTGTAGTTATTTGTTTCGAGTATCAGACTTGCGAACATTTTGATGGTTTCTCAACCATTCCTTAACGTCAATCTCGCATATCTCGCGAAAGGATTGACGAACTCGAGAAATTCCTGTTGCATCCGAAAGTAGAAACTCGCCCGATTACAATTGTGTGCGTACTTTTCCCCTAGGCCATTCCAGTTATTCGTATCTAGCATCACAATTGCGACAATTTTGATGGTTTCTCAACCATTCAATAACTTCAATCTCCCATGTCTCGCGAACGGATTGACGAACTCGAGAAATTCCAGTTGCATCTGAAAGTAGAAACTCGCCCGAGTACAAGGATATGTGTGTTTTTCCCCTAGGCCTTTGCAGTTATTGGTTTCGAGTATCAGACTTGCGAACATTTTGATGGTTTCTCAGCCATTCCTTAACTTCAAACTCCAATATCTAGCGAACGGATTGACGAACTCGAGAAATTCCTGTTGCATCTGAAAGTAGAAACTAGCCCGATTACAATGGTGTGTGTACTTTTTCCCTAGGCCATAGTAGTTATTGGTTTCGAGTATCAGAGTTGCGAAAATTTCGATGGTTTCTCAACCACTCCTTAACTTCAAACTCCCATATCTCGCGAACGGATTGACGCACTCGAGAAATTCCTGTTGCATCTGAAAGTAGAAACTCGCCCGAGTACAAAGATATGTGTGTTTTTCCCCTAGGCCTTTGTAGTTATTGGTTTCGAGTATCAGACTTGCGAACATTTTGATGGTATCTCAACCATTCCTTAACTTCAAACTCGCATTTCTCGCGAAAGGATAGACGAACTCGAGAATTTCCTGTTACATCCGAAAGTAGAAACTCGCCCGATTACAATGGTGTGCGTACTTTTCCCCTAGGCCATTCCAGTTATTCGTTTCTAGCATCACAATTGCGACAAATTTGATGGTTTCTCAACCATTCAATAACTTCAAACTCCCATATCTCGCGAACGGATAGACGAACTCGAGAAATTCCTGTTGCATCTGAAAGTAGTAACTAGCCCGATTACAATGTTGTGTGTACTTTATCCCTAGGCCATTCCAGTTGTTGGTTTCGAGTATCAGACCTGCGAAAATTTTGATGGTTTCTCAACCATTCGTTATCTTCAAACTCCCGTATCTCGCGAACGGATTGACGAACTCGAGAAATTCCTGTTGCATCTGAAAGTAGAAACTAGCCCGATTACAATGGTCTGTGTACTTTCGCCCTAGCCCTATCCAGTTATTGGTTTTGAGTATCAGACCAGCGAAAATTTGGATGGTTTCTCAACCATTCCTTAACTTCAAAGTCCCATATCTCGCGAACGGATTGACGAACTCGAGAAATTCCTGTTGCATCTGAAAGCAGAATCCCGCCCGATTACAACGATATGTGCATTTTAGCCCTAGGCCATAGTAGTTACTGGTTTCTAGTATCAGACGTGCGAAAATTTTGATGGTTTCTCAAGCATTCCTTAACTTCACACTTACATATCTCGCGAACGGATTGACGAACTCGAGAATTTCCTACTGCATCTGAAAGCAGAAACTCGCCCGGTTACAACGGTTTGTGCATTTTTCCCCTAGGCCTTTGTAGTTATTGGTTTCGAGTATCAGACTTGCGAAAATTTTGATGGTTTCTCAACCATTCCTTAACTTCAAACTCCAATATCTCGCGAACGGATTGACGAACTCGAGAAATTCCTGTTGCATGTAAAAGTACAAACTAGCCCGATTACAATGTTGTGTGTACTTTTTCCCTAGGCCATTCCTGTTGTTGGTTTCGAGTATCAGACCTGCGAAAATTTTGATGGTTTCTCAACCATTCGTTATCTTCAAACTCCCATATCTCGCGAACGGATTCACGAACTCGAGAAATTCCTGTTGCATCTGAAAGTAGAAACTAGCCCGATTACAATGGTCTGTGTACTTTCCCCCTAGGCCATTCCAGTTATTGGTTTCGAGTATCAGACCAGCGAAAATTTTGATGATTTCTCAACCATTCCTTAACCTCAAAGTCCCATATCTCTCGAACGGATTGACGAACTCGAGAAATTCCTGTTGCATCTGAAAGCAGAATCTCGCCCGATTACAACGGTATGTGCATTTTAGCCCTAGGCAATAGTAGTTACTGGTTTCTAGTATCAGACGTGCGAAAATTTTGATGGTCTCTCAAGCATTCCTTAACTTCAAACTCCCATATCTCGCGAACGCATTGACGAACTCGAGTAATTCCTGTTGTATCTGAAAGTAGAAGCTCGCCCGATTAGAATGGTGTGTGTACTTTTCCCCTAGGCCATTCCAGTTATTGGTTTCGAGTATCAGACCTGTGAAAATTTTGATGGTTTCTCAACCATTCCTTAACTTCACACTTACATATCTCGCGAACGGATTGACGAACTCGAGAATTTCCTATTGCATCTGAAAGCAGAAACACGCCCGGTTACAACGGTATGTGCATTTTCCCCCTAGGCCATTGTAGTTATTGGTTTCGAGTATCAGACCAGCGAAAATTTTGATGGTTTCTCAACCATTCCTTAACTTCAAACTCCCATATCTCGCGAACGGATTGACGACCTCGAGAAATTCCTGTTGCATGTGAAAGTAGAAACTAACCCGATTACAATGTTCTGTGTACTTTTTCCCTAGGCCATTCCAGTTGTTGGTTTCGAGTATCAGACCTGCGAAAATTTTGATGGTTTCACAACAATTCTTTAACTTCAAACTCCCATATCTCGCGAACTGATTGACGAACTCGAGATATACCTGTTGCATCTGAAAGTAGAAGCTCGCCCGATTACAATGGTGTGTGTACTTTTCCCCTAGGCCATTCCAGTTATAGGTTTCGAGTATCAGACCAGCGAAAATACTGATGGTTTCTCAAACATTCCGTAACTTCAAACTCCCATATCTCGCGAACGGATTGACGAACTCGAGAAATTCCTGTTGCATCTGAAAGTAGAAACTCGCCCGATTATAATGGTGTGTGTACTTTTCCCCTAGGCCACTCCAGTTATTGGTTTCGAGTATCAGACATGCGAAAATTTTTATGGTTTCTGAACCATTCCTTAACTTCAAACTCCCATATCTCGCGAACGGATTGGCGAACTCGAGATATTCCTGTTGCATCTGAAAGTAGAAACTCGCCCTATTACAATGGTGTGCGTATTTTTCCCGTCGGCAATAGTAGTTATTGGTTTCGAGTATCAGACTTGCGAAAATTTTGATGGTTTCTCAACGATTCCTTAAATTCAAACTCCCATATCTCACGAACGGATTGATGAACTCGAGAAATTTCTGTTGCATCTGAAAGTAGAAACTCGCCCGATTACATTGGTGTGTGTACTCTTCCCCTAGGCCATTCCAGTTATTGGTTTCGAGTATCAGACCTGCGAAAATTTTGATGGTTTCTCAACCATTCCTTAAATTCAAACTCCCATATCTCGCGAACGGATTGGCGAACTCGAGATATTCCTGTTGCATCTGAAGGTAGAAACGCGCCCGATTACAATGGTGTGCGTATTTTTCCCGTAGGCCATTCCAGTTATTGGTTTCGAGTATCAGACTTGCGAAAATTTTGATGGTTGCTCAACCATTCCTTAAATTCAAACTCCCATATCTCGCGAACGGATTGGCGAACTCGAGATATTCCTGTTGCATCTGAAGGTAGAAACGCGCCCGATTACAATGGTGTGCGTATTTTTCCCGTAGGCCATTCCAGTTATTGGTTTCGAGTATCAGACTTGCGAAAATTTTGATGGATTCTCAACCATTCCTTAACTTCAAACTCCCATATCTCGCGAACGGATTGACGAACTCGAGAAATTCCTGTTGCATCTGAAATCAGATACTGGCCCGATTACAAAGGTATGTGTATTTTCCCCCTAGGCCATTGTAGTTATTGGTTTCGAGTATCAGAACAGCGAAAATTTTGATGGTTTCTCAACCATTCCTTAACTTCAAACTCCCATATCTCGCAAACGGATTGACGAATACGAGAAACTGCTGTTGGATCTGAAAGCAGAAAGTCGCCCGATTACAACGGTATGTGTATTTTTGCCCTAGGCAATAGTAGTTATTGTTTTCGAGTATCAGACTCGCGAAAATTTTTATGGTTTGTCAACCATTCCGTAACTTCAAACTCCCATATCTCGCGAACGGCTTGACGAACTCGAGAAATTCCTGTTGCATCTGAAATCAGAAAGTCGCCCGATTACAACGGTATGTGTATTTTGCCCTAGGCTATAGTAGTTATTGGTTTCGAGTATCAGAATTGCGAAAATTTTGATGGTTTCTCAACCATTCCTTAACTTCAAACTCCCATATCTCGCGAACGGTTTGACGAACTCGACAAATTCCTGTTGCACCTGAAAGTAGAAACTCGCCCGATTACAATGGTCTGTGTACTTTTACCCTAGGCCATTCCAGTTATAGGTTTCGTGTATCAGACCAGCGAAAATTCTGATGGTTTCTCAAACATTCCGTAACTTCAAACTCCCATATCCCGCGAACGGATTGACGAACTGGAGAAATTCCTGTTGCATCTGAAAGTAGAAACTCGCACGATTACAATGGTGTTTGTACTTTTCCCCTAGGCCATTCCAGTTATAGGTTTCGAGTATCAGACCAGCGTAAATTCTGATGGTTTCTCAAACATTACGTAACTTCAAGCTCCCATATCTCGCGAACGGATTGACGAACTCGAGAAATTCCTGTTGCATCTGAAACCAGAATGTCGCCCGATTACAACGGTATGTGTATTTCGCCCTAGGCAATAGTAGGTATTTGTTTCGAGTATTAGAATTGCGAAAATTTTGATGGTGTCTCAACCTTTCCTTAACTTCAAACTACCATATCTCGCGAACGGATTGACGAACTCGAGAAATTCCTGTTGCATCTGAAATCAGAATGTCGCCCGATCACAACGGTATGTGTATTTTTGCCCTAGGCAATAGTAGTTATTGGTTTCGAGTACCAGACTTGCGAAAATTTTGATGGTTTCTCAACAATTCTTTAACTTCAAACTCCCATATCTCGCGAACTGATTGACGAACTTGAGATATTCCTGTTGCATCTGAAAGTAGAAGCTAGCCCGATTACAATGTTGTGTGTACTTTTCCCCTAGGCCATTCCAGTTATAGGGTTCCAGTGTCAGACCAGCGAAAATACTGATGGTTTCTCAAACATTCCGTAACTTCAAACTCCCATATCTCGCGAACGGATTGACGAACTCGAGAAATTCCTGTTGCATCTGAAATCAGAAAGTCGCCCGATTACAACGGTATGTGTATTTCGCCCTAGGCAATAGTAGGTATTTGTTTCGAGTATTAGAATTGCGAAAATTTTGATGGTGTCTCAACCTTTCCTTAACTTCAAACTACCATATCTCGCGAACGGATTGACGAACTCGAGAAATTCCTGTTGCATCTGAAATCAGAATGTCGCCCGATCACAACGGTATGTGTATTTTTGCCCTAGGCAATAGTAGTTATTGGTTTCGAGTACCAGACTTGCGAAAATTTTGATGGTTTCTCAACAATTCTTTGACTTCAAACTCCCATATCTCGCGAACTGATTGACGAACTCGAGAAATTCCTGTTGCATCTGAAATCAGAAACTCGCCCGATTACAACGGTATATGTATTTTGCCCTAGGCTATAGTAGTTATTGGTTTCGAGTATCAGAATTGCGAAAATTTTGATTGTTTCTCAACCATTGCTTAACTTCAAACGCCCATATCTCAGGAACGGTTTGACGAACTCGACAAATTCCTGTTGCACCTGAAAGTAGAAACTCGCCCGATTACAATGGTCTGTGTACTTTTCCCCTAGGCCATTCCAGTTATAGGTTTCGTGTATCAGACCAGCGAAAATTCTGATGGTTTCTCAAACATTCCGTAACTTCAAACTCCCATATCCCGCGAACGGATTGACGAACTGGAGAAATTCCTGTTGCATCTGAAAGTAGAAACTCGCCCGATTACAATGGTGTGTGTACTTTTCCCCTAGGCCATTCGAGTTATAGGTTTCGAGTATCAGACCAGCGAAATTTTGATGGTTTCTCAAACATTCCGTTACTTCAAACTACCATAATCTCGCGAAAGGATTGACGAAGTCGAGAAATTCCTGTTGCATCTGAAAGTAGAAACTCGCCCGATTATAATGGTGTGTGTACTTTTCCCCTAGGCCACTCCAGTTATTGGTTTCGAGTATCAGACTAGCGAAAATTTTGGTGGTTTCACAATCAATCCTTAACTTCAAACTTCCATATCTCGCGAACGGATTGACGAACTCGAGAAATTCCTGTTGCATCTGAAATCAGAATGTCGCCCGATCACAACGGTATGTGTATTTTTGCCCTAGGCAATAGTAGTTATTGGTTTCGAGTATCAGACTTGCGAAAATTTTAATGGTTTCTCAACCATTCCTTAACTTCAAACTCCCATATCTCGCGAACGGATTGACGAACTCGAGAAATTCCTGTTGCATCTGAAATCAGAATGTCGCCCGATCACAACGGTATGTGTATTTTTGCCCTAGGCAATAGTAGTTATTGGTTTCGAGTACCAGACTTGCGAAAATTTTGATGGTTTCTCAACAATTCTTTAACTTCAAACTCCCATATCTCGCGAACTGATTGACGAACTTGAGATATTCCTGTTGCATCTGAAAGTAGAAGCTCGCCCGATTACAATGGTGTGTGTACTTTTCCCCTAGGCCATTCCAGTTATAGGGTTCCAGTATCAGACCAGCGAAAATACTGATGGTTTCTCAAACATTCCGTAACTTCAAACTCCCATATCTCGCGAACGGATTGACGAACTCGAGAAATTCCTGTTGCATCTGAAATCGGAAAGTCGCCCGATTACAATGGTATGTGTACTTTGCCCTAGGCAATAGTAGTTATTGGTTTCGAGTATCAGATTTGCGAAAATTTTAATGGTTTCTCAACCATTCCTTAACTTCAAACTCCCATATCTCGCGAACGGATTTACGAACTCGAGAAATTCCTGTTGCATCTGAAAGTAGAAACTCGCCCGATTATATTGGTGTGTGTACTTTTCCCCTAGGCCACTCCAGTTATTGGTTTCGGGTATCAGACTAGCGAAAACTTTGGTGGTTTCACAATCAATCCTTAACTTCAAACTTCCATATCTCGCGAACGGATTGACGAACTCGAGAAATTCCTGTTGCATCTGAAATCAGAAACTCGCCCGATTACAGCGGTATGTGTATTTTTGCCCTGGGCAATAGTAGTTATTGGTTTCGTGTATCAGACTTCCGAAAATTTTGATGGTTTCTCAACCATTCCTTAACTTCAAACTCCCATATCTCGCGAACGGACTGGCGAACTCGAGATACTCCTGTTGCATCTGAAAGTAGAAACTCGCCCGATTACAATGGTGTGCGTACTTTTCCCCTAGGCAATAGCAGTTATTGGTTTCGAGTATCAGACCAGCGAAAATTTTGATGGTTTCTCAACCATTCCTTAACTTCAAACTCCCATATCTCACGAACGGATTGACGAACTCGAGATATTCCTGTTGCATCTGAAAGTAGAAACTCGCCCGATTACAATGGTGTGTGTACTTTTCCCCTAGGCCATTCCAGTTATAGGTTTCGAGTATCAGACCAGCGAAAATTCTGAGGTTTCTCAAACATTCCGTAAATTCAAACTCCCATATCTCGCGAACGGATTGACGAACTCGAGAAATTCCTGTTGCATCTGAAATCAGAAACTCGCCCGATTACAACGGTATGTGTATTTTTGCCCTGGGCAATAGTAGTTATTGGTTTCGTGTATCAGACTTCCGAAAATTTTGATGGTTTCTCAACCATTCCTTAACTTCAAACTCCCATACCTCGCGAACGGATTGACGAACTCGAGAAATTCCTGTTGCATCTGAAATCGGAAACTAGCCCGATAACAACGGTATGTGTATTTTGCCCTAGGCAATAGTAGTTATTGGTTTCGAGTATCAGAATTGCGAAAATTTTGATGGTTTCTCAACCATTCCTTAACTTCAAACTCCCATATCTCACGAACGGATTGACGAACCCGAGATATTCCTGTTGCATCTGAAAGTAGTAACTCGCCCGATTACAATGGTGTGTGTACTTTTCCCCTAGGCCATTTCAGTTATTGGTTTCGAGAATCAGACTTGCGAAAATTTTGATGGTTTCTCAACGATTTCTTAACTTCAAAATCCCATATCTCGCGAACGGATTGACGAACTCGAGAAATTCCTGTTGCCCCTAAAAGTAGACACTCGCCCGATTACAATGGTGTGTGTACTTTTCCCCTAGGCCATTCCAGTTATAGGTTTCGAGTATCAGACCAGCGAAATTTTGATGGTTTCTCAAACATTCCGTAACTTCAAACTCCCATATCTCGCGAACGGATTGACGAACTCGAGAAATTCCTGTTGCTTCTGAAAGTAGAAAGTCGCCCGATTACAACGGTATGTGTATTTTGCCCTAGGCAATAGTAGTTATTGGTTTCGAGTATCAGAATTGCGAAAATTTTGATGGTTTCTCAACCATTCCTTAACTTCAAACTCCCATATCTCGCGAACGGACTGGCGAACTCGAGATACTCCTGTTGCATCTGAAAGTAGAAACTCGCCCGATTACAATGGTGTGCGTACTTTTCCCCTAGGCAATAGCAGTTATTGGTTTCGAGTATCAGACCAGCGAAAATTTTGATGGTTTCTCAACCATTCCTTAACTTCAAACTCCCATATCTCACGAACGGATTGACGAACTCGAGATATTCCTGTTGCATCTGAAAGTAGAAACTCGCCCGATTACAATGGTGTGTGTACTTTTCCCCTAGGCCATTCCAGTTATAGGTTTCGAGTATCAGACCAGCGAAAATTCTGATGGTTTCTCAAACATTCCGTAAATTCAAACTCCCATATCTCGCGAACGGATTGACGAACTCGAGAAATTCCTGTTGCATCTGAAATCAGAAACTCGCCCGATTACAACGGTATGTGTATTTATGCCCTGGGCAATAGTAGTTATTGGTTTCGAGTATCAGACTTCCGAAAATTTTGATGGTTTCTCAACCATTCCTTAACTTCAAACTCCCATACCTCGCGAACGGATTGACGAACTCGAGAAATTCCTGTTGCATCTGAAATCGGAAACTAGCCCGATAACAACGGTATGTGTATTTTGCCCTAGGCAATAGTAGTTATTGGTTTCGAGTATCAGAATTGCGAAAATTTTGATGGTTTCTCAACCATTCCTTAAATTCAAAAGCCCATATCTCGCGAACGGATTGACGAACTCGAGAAATTCCTGTTGCCCCTAAAAGTAGACACTCGCCCGATTACAATGGTGTGTGTACTTTTCCCCTAGGCCATTCCAGTTATAGGTTTCGAGTATCAGACCAGCGAAATTTTGATGGTTTCTCAAACATTCCGTTACTTCAAACTCCCATATCTCGCGAACGAATTGACGAACTCGAGATATTCCTATTGCATCTGAAAGTAGAAACACGCCCGATTGCAATATTGTGTGTACTTTTCCCCTAGGCCATTCCAGTTAATGGTTTCGAGTATGACACTTGCGAAAATTTTGATGGTTTTTCAACCATTCCTTAACTTCAAACTCCCATATCTCGCGAACGAATCGTCGTAATCGAGAAATTCGTGTTGCATCTGAAAGCAGAAACTAGCCCGATCACAACAGTATGTGTATTTTTGCCCTAGGAAATAGTAGTTATTGGTTTCGAGTATCAGATTTGCGAAAATTTTGATGGTTTCTCAACCATTCCTTAACTTCTAACTCCCATATCTCGCGAACGGATTGATGAACTCGAGAAATTCCTGTTGCATTTGAAAGTAGAAACGCGCCCGATTACAGTGGTGTGTGTACTTTTCACCCAGGCCATTCCAGTTATTGGTTTCGAGTATCAGACTTGCGAAAATTTTGATGGTTTCTCAACCATTCCTTAACTTCTAACTCCCATATCTCGCGAACGGATTGACGAACTCGAGAAATTCCTGTTGCATCTGAAAGTAGAAACTCACCCGATTACAATGGTGTGTGTACTTTTCCCCTAGGCCATTCCAGTTATTGGATTCGAGTATGACACTTGCGAAAATTTTGATGGTTTTTCAACCATTCCTTAACTTCAAACTCCCATATCTCGCGAACGAATCGACGTAATCGAGAAATTGCTGTTGCATCTGAAAGCAGAAACTCGCCCGATTACAATGGTATGTGTATTTTTGCCCTAGGCCATAGTAGTTATTGGTTTTGAGTATCAGACTTGCGAAAATTTTGATGGTTTCTCAACCATTCCATAACTTCAAACTCCCATATCTCGCGAACGGAATGGCGAACTCGAGAAATTACTGTTGCATCTGAAAGCAGAAACTCGCCCGGTTACAATGGTATGTGTATTCTTGCCGTAGGCCATAGTAGTTATTGGTTTCGAGTATCAGACTTGCGAAAATTTTGATGGTTTCTCAACCATTCCTTAACTTCTAACTCCCATATCTCGCGAACGGATTGACGAACTCGAGAAATTCCTGTTGCATCTGAAAGTAGAAACTCGCCCGATTACAATGGTGGGTGTACTGTTCCCCTAGGCCATTCCAGTTATTGGTTTCGAGTATCAGACTTGCGAAAATTTTGATGGTTTCTCAACCATTCCTTAACTTCAAACTCCCATATCTCGCGAACGGAATGGCGAACTCGAGAAATTACTGTTGCATCTGAAAGCAGAAACTCGTCCGGTTACAATGGTATGTGTATTTTTTCCGTAGGCCATAGTAGTTATTGGTTTCGAGTATCAGACTTCCGAAAATTTTGATGGTGCCTCAACCATTCCTTAACTTCAAACTCCCATATCTCGCGAACGGATTGACGAACTCGAGATATTCCTGTTGCATTTGAAAGCAGAAACTCGCCCGATAACAATGGTATGTGTATTTTTGCCCTAGGCCATAGTAGTTATTGGTTTTGAGTATCAGACTTGCGAAAATTTTGGTGGTTTCACAATCAATCCTTAACTTCAAACTTCCATATCTCGCGAACGGATTGACGAACTCGAGAAATTCCTGTTGCATCTGAAATCAGAAAGTCGCCCGATTACAACGGTATGTGTATTTTGCCCTAGGCTATAGTAGTTATTGGTTTCGAGTATCAGAATTGCGAAAATTTTGATGGTTTCTCAACCATTCCTTAACTTCAAACTCCCATATCTCACGAACGGATTGACGAACTCGAGATATTCCTGTTGCATCTGAAAGTAGAAACTCGCCCGATTACAATGGTGTGTGTACTTTTCCCCTAGGCCATTCCAGTTATAGGTTTCGAGTATCAGACCATCGAAAATTCTGATGGTTTCTCAAACATTCCGTAAATTCAAACTCCCATATCTCGCGAACGGATTGACGAACTCGAGAAATTCCTGTTGCATCTGAAATCAGAAACTCGCCCGATTACAACGGTATGTGTATTTTTGCCCTGGGCAATAGTAGTTATTGGTTTCGTGTATCAGACTTCCGAAAATTTTGATGGTTTCTCAACCATTCCTTAACTTCAAACTCCCATACCTCGCGAACGGATTGACGAACTCGAGAAATTCCTGTTGCATCTGAAATCGGAAACTAGCCCGATAACAACGGTATGTGTATTTTGCCCTAGGCAATAGTAGTTATTGGTTTCGAGTATCAGAATTGCGAAAATTTTGATGGTTTCTCAACCATTCCTTAACTTCAAACTCCCATATCTCACGAACGGATTGACGAACCCGAGATATTCCTGTTGCATCTGAAAGTAGTAACTCGCCCGATTACAATGGTGTGTGTATTTATCTCCTAGGCCTTTGGAGTTATTGGTTTCGAGTATCAGACTTGCGAAAATATTGATGGTTTCTCAACCATTCCTTAATTTCAAACTCCCATATCTCACGAACGGATTGACGAACTCGAGAAATTCCTGCTGCATCTGAAAGTGGAAACTCGCCCGATTACAAAGGTATGTGCATTTTCCCCTATGCCTTTGTAGTTATTGGTTTCGAGTATCAGATTTGCGAAAATTTTGATGGTTTCTCAACCATTCCTTAACTTCAAACTCCCATATCTCGCGAACGGATTGACGAACTCGAAAAATTCCTGTTGCTTCTGAAAGTAGAAAGTCGCCCGATTACAACGGTATGTGTATTTTGCCCTAGGCAATAGTAGTTATTGGTTTCGAGTATCAGAATTGCGAAAATTTTGATGGTTTCTCAACCATTCCTTAACTTCAAACTCCCATATCTCGCGAACGGACTGGCGAACTCGAGATACTCCTGTTGCATCTGAAAGTAGAAACTCGCCCGATTACAATGGTGTGCGTACTTTTCCCCTAGGCAATAGCAGTTATTGGTTTCGAGTATCAGACCAGCGAAAATTTTGATGGTTTCTCAACCATTCCTTAACTTCAAACTCCCATATCTCACGAACGGATTGACGAACTCGAGATATTCCTGTTGCATCTGAAAGTAGAAACTCGCCCGATTACAATGGTGTGTGTACTTTTCCCCTAGGCCATTCCAGTTATAGGTTTCGAGTATCAGACCTGCGAAAATTCTGATGGTTTCTCAAACATTCCGTAAATACAAACTCCCATATCTCGCGAACGGATTGACGAACTCGAGAAATTCCTGTTGCATCTGAAATCAGAAACTCGCCCGATTACAACGGTATGTGTATTTATGCCCTGGGCAATAGTAGTTATTGGCTTCGAGTATCAGACTTCCGAAAATTTTGATGGTTTCTCAACCATTCCTTAACTTCAAACTCCCATACCTCGCGAACGGATTGACGAACTCGAGAAATTCCTGTTGCATCTGAAATCGGAAACTAGCCCGATAACAACGGTATGTGTATTTTGCCCTAGGCAATAGTAGTTATTGGTTTCGAGTATCAGAATTGCGAAAATTTTGATGGTTTCTCAACCATTCCTTAACTTCAAAAGCCCATATCTCGCGAACGGATTGACGAACTCGAGAAATTCCTGTTGCCCCTAAAAGTAGACACTCGCCCGATTACAATGGTGTGTGTACTTTTCCCCTAGGCCATTCCAGTTATAGGTTTCGAGTATCAGACCAGCGAAATTTTGATGGTTTCTCAAACATTCCGTTACTTCAAACTCCCATATCTCGCGAACGGATTGACGAACTCGAGAAATTGCTGTTGCATCTGAAAGTAGAAACTCACCCGATTACAATGGTGTGTGTACTTTTCCCCAAGCCCATTCCAGTTATAGGTTTCGAGTACCAGACTTGCGAAAGCTTTGATGGTTTCTCAACCATTCCTTAACTTCAAACTCCCATATCTCGCGAACGAATTGACGAACTCGAGATATTCCTATTGCATCTGAAAGTAGAAACACGCCCGATTGCAATATTGTGTGCATTTTTGCCCTAGGAAATAGTAGTTATTGGTTTCGAGTATCAGATTTGCGAAAATTTTAATGGTTTCTCAACCATTCCTTAACTTCTAACTCCCATATCTCGCGAACGGATTGATGAACTCGAGAAATTCCTGTTGCATTTGAAAGTAGAAACGCGCCCGATTACAGTGGTGTGTGTACTTTTCACCTAGGCCATTCCAGTTATTGGTTTCGAGTATCAGACTTGCGAAAATTTTGATGGTTTCTCAACCATTCCTTAACTTCTAACTCCCATATCTCGCGAACGGATTGACGAACTCGAGAAATTGCTGTTGCATCTGAAAGTAGAAACTCACCCGATTACAATGGTGTGTGTACTTTTCCCCTAGGCCATTCCAGCTATTGGATTCGAGTATCAGACTTGCGAAAATGTTGATGGTTTCTCAACCATTCCTTAACTTCAAACTACCATATCTCGCGAACGGATTGACCATCTCGAGAGATTCCTATTGCATCTGAAAGTAGAAACTCGCCCCATTGCAATATTGTGTGTACTTTTCCCCTAGGCCATTCCTGTTAATGGTTTCGAGTATGACACTTGCGAAAATTTTGATGGTTTTTCAACCATTCCTTAACTTCAAACTCCCATATCTCGCGAACGAATCGACGTAATCGAGAAATTGCTGTTGCATCTGAAAGCAGAAACTCGCCCGATTACAATGGTATGTGTATTTTTGCCCTAGGCCATAGTAGTTATTGGTTTTGAGTATCAGACTTGCGAAAATTTTGATGGTTTCTCAACCATTCCATAACTTCAAACTCCCATATCTCGCGAACGGAATGGCGAACTCGAGAAATTACTGTTGCATCTGGAAGCAGAAACTCGCCCGGTTACAATGGTATGTGTATTCTTGCCGTAGGCCATAGTAGTTATTGGTTTCGAGTATCAGACTTGCGAAAATTTTGATGGTTTCTCAACCATTCCTTAACTTCTAACCCCCATATCTCGCGAACGGATTGACGAACTCGAGAAATTCCTGTTGCATCTGAAAGTAGAAACTCGCCCGATTACAATAGTGGGTGTACTGTTCCCCTAGGCCATTCCAGTTATTGGTTTCGAGTATCAGACTTGCGAAAATTTTGATGGTTTCTCAACCATTCCTTAACTTCAAACTCCCATATCTCGCGAACGGAATGGCGAACTCGAGAAATTACTGTTGCATCTGAAAGCAGAAACTCGTCCGGTTACAATGGTATGTGTATTTTTGCCGTAGGCCATAGTAGTTATTGGTTTCGAGTATCAGACTTGCGAAAATTTTGATGGTGCCTCAACCATTCCTTAACTTCAAACTCCCATATCTCGCGAACGGATTGACGAACTCGAGAAATTCCTGTTGCATTTGAAAGCAGAAACTCGCCCGATTACAATGGTATGTGTATTTTTGCCCTAGGCCTTAGTAGTTATTGGTTTTGAGTATCAGACTTGCGAAAATTTTGATGGTTTCTCAACCATTCCTTAACATCTAACTCCCAAATCGCGCAAACGGGTTCACGAACTCGAGAGATTCCTGTGGCATATGAAAGCAGAGACTCGCCCCATGACAACGGTATGTGCATTTTTGCCCTAGGAAATAGTAGTTATTGGTTTCGAGTATCAGACTTGCGAAAATTTTGATGGTTTCTCAACCATTCCTTAACTTCAAACTCCCATATCTCGCGAACGGATTGACGATCTCGAGATATTCTGGTTGCATTTGAAAGCAGAAACTCGCCCGATTACAATGGTATGTGTATTTTTGCCCTAGGCCACGGTAGTTGTCGGTTTTGAGTATCAGACCTGCGAAAATTTTGATGGTTTCTCAAGCATTCCTTAACTTCAAACTACCGTATCTCGCGAACGGATAGACGAACTCGAGAAATTCCTGTTGCATTTGAAAGCAGAAACTGCCCGCTTACAATGGTATGTGTATTTTTGCTCTAAGCCATAGTAGTTATTGGTTTTGAGTATCAGACCTGCGAAAATTTTGATGGTTTCTCAAGCATTCCTTAACTTCAAACTACCGTATCTCGCGAACGGAATGGCGAACTCGAGAAATTACTGTTGCATCTGAAAGCAGAAACTCGTCCGGTTACAATGGTATGTGTATTTTTGCCGTAGGCCATAGTAGTTATTGGTTTCGAGTATCAGACTTGCGAAAATTTTGATGGTGCCTCAACCATTCCTTAACTTCAAACTCCCATATCTCGCGAACGGATTGACGAACTCGAGAAATTCCTGTTGCATTTGAAAGCAGAAACTCGCCCGATTACAATGGTATGTGTATTTTTGCCCTAGGCCTTAGTAGTTATTGGTTTTGAGTATCAGACTTGCGAAAATTTTGATGGTTTCTCAGCCATTCCTTAACATCTAACTCCCAAATCGCGCAAACGGGTTCACGAACTCGAGAGATTCCTGTGGCATATGAAAGCAGAGACTCGCCCCATGACAACGGTATGTGCATTTTTGCCCTAGGAAATAGTAGTTATTGGTTTCGAGTATCAGACTTGCGAAAATTTTGATGGTTTCTCAACCATTCCTTAACTTCAAACTCCCATATCTCGCGAACGGATTGACGATCTCGAGATATTCTTGTTGCATTTGAAAGCAGAAACTCGCCCGATTACAATGGTATGTGTATTTTTGCCCTAGGCCACGGTAGTTGTCGGTTTTGAGTATCAGACCTGCGAAAATTTTGATGGTTTCTCAAGCATTCCTTAACTTCAAACTACCGTATCTCGCGAACGGATAGACGAACTCGAGAAATTCCTGTTGCATTTGAAAGCAGAAACTGCCCGCTTACAATGGTATGTGTATTTTTGCTCTAAGCCATAGTAGTTATTGGTTTTGAGTATCAGACTTGCGAAAATTTTGATGGTTTCTCAACCATTCCTTAACTTCAAACTCCCATATCTCGCGAACGGATTGACGAACTCGAGATATTCCTGTTGCATCTGAAAGTAGAAACTCGCCCGATTACAATGGTGTGTCTACTATTCCCCTAGGCCATTCCAGTTATTGGTTTCGAGTATCAGACTTGCGAAAATTTTGATGGTTTCTCAACTATTCCTTAACTTCAAACTCCCATATCTCGCGAACGGATTGACGAACTCGAGATATTCCTGTTGCATTTGAAAGCAGAAACTCGCCCGATTACAATGGTATGTGAATTTTTGCCCTAGGCCATAGTAGTTGTCGGTTTTGAGTATCAGACTTGCGAAAATTTTGATGGTTTCTCAACCATTCCTTAACTTCAAACTCCCATATCTCGCGAACGGATTGACGAACTCGAGATATTCCTGTTGCATCTGAAAGTAGAAACTCGCCCGATTACAATGGTGTGTCTACTATTCCCCTACGCCATTCCAGTTATTGGTTTCGAGTATCAGACTTGCGAAAATTTTGATGGTTTCTCAACTATTCCTTAACTTCAAACTCCCATATCTCGCGAACGGATTGACGAACTCGAGATATTCCTGTTGCATTTGAAAGCTGAATCTCGCCCGATTACAATGGTATGTGTATTTTTGCCCTAGGCCATAGTAGTTATTGGTTTTGAGTATCAGACTTGCGAAAATTTTGATGGTCTCCCAACCATTCCTTAATATCTAACTCCCATATCTCGCGAACGGATTGACGAACTCGAGAGATTCCTGTTGCATATGATAGCAGAAACTCGCAACATGACAACGGTATGTGTATCTTTGCCCTAGGAAATAGTAGTTGTTGGTTTCGAGTATCATACTTGCGAAAGCTTTGACGGTTTCTCAACCATTCCTTAACTTCAAACTCCCATATCTCGCGAACGAATTGACGAACTCGAGATATTCCTATTGCATCTGAAAGTAGAAACACGCCCGATTGCAATATTGTGTGCACTTTTCCCCTAGGCCATTCCAGTTAATGGTTTCGAGTATGACACTTGCGAAAATTTTGATGGTTTTTCAACCATTCCTTAACTTCAAACTCCCATATCTCGCGAACGAATCGTCGTAATCGAGAAATTCGTGTTGCATCTGAAAGCAGAAACTAGCCCGATCACAACAGTATGTGTATTTTTGCCCTAGGAAATAGTAGTTATTGGTTTCGAGTATCAGACTTGCGAAAATTTTGATGGCTTCTCAACCATTCCTTAACTTCTAACTCCCATATCTCGCGAACGGATTGACGAACTCGAGATATTCTTGTTGCATTTGAAAGCAGTAACTCGCCCGATTACAATGGTATGTGTATTTTTGCCCTAGGCCATAGTAGTTGTCGGTTTTGACTATCAGACTTGCGAAAATTTTGATGGTTTCTCAAGCATTCCTTAACTTCAAACTACCGTATCTCGCGAACGGATTGACGAACTCGAGAAATTCCTGTTGCATTTGAAAGCAGAAACTCGCCCGATTACAATGGTATGTGTATTTTTGCTCTAAGCCATAGTTGTTATTGGTTTCGAGTATCAGACTTGCGAAAATTTTGATGGTTTCTCAATCATTCCTTAACTTCCAACTCCCATATCTCGCGAACGGATTGATGAACTCGAGAAATTCCTGTTGCATCTGAAAGTAGAAACTGGCCCGATTACAATGGTGTGTGTACTTTTCCCCTAGGCCGTTCCAGTTATAGGTTTCGAGTATCAGACTTGCGAAAATTTTGATGGTTTCTGAACCACTCCTTAACTTCAAACTCCCATATCACGCGAACGGATTGAAGAACTCGAGAAATTCCTGTTGCATCTGAAAGTAGAAACTCGCCCGATTATAATGGTTTGTGTGCTTTTCCCCTAGGCCATTCCAGTTATAGGTTTCGAGTATCAGACCAGCGAAAATTTTGAAGGTTTCTCAACCATTCCTTAACTTCAAACTCCCATATCTCGCGAACGGATTGACGAACTCGAGAAAATCCTGTTGCATCTGAAAGCAGATACTCGCCCGATTACAACCGTCTGTGTATTTTTCCCCTAGGCCATTGTAGTTATTGGTTTCGAGTATCAGACTTGCGAAAATTTTGAAGGTTTCACAACCATTCCTTAACTTCAAACTCCCATATCCCGCGAACGGATTGACGAATTCGAGATATTCCTGTTGCATCTGAATGTAGAAACTCGCCCGATTATAATGGTTTGTGTGCTTTTCCCCTAGGCCATTCCAGTTATAGGTTTCGAGTATCAGACCAGCGAAAATTTTGATGGTTTCTCAACCATTCCTTAACTTCAAACTACCATATCTCGCGAACTAATTGACGAACTCGAGAAAATCCTGCTGCATCTGAAAGCAGAAAGTCGCCCGATTACAATGGTATGTGTATTTTTCACCTAGGCCGTTGTAGTTATTGGTTTCGAGTATCAGAATTGCGAACATATTGATGGTTTCTCAACCATTCCTTAACTTCAAACTCCCATATCTCGCGAACGGATTGACGAACTCGAGAAATTCCTGTTGCATCTGAAAGCAGAAAGTCGCCCGATTACAACGGTATGTGTATTTTTGCCCTAGGCAATAGTAGTTATTGGTTTCGAGTATCAAACTTGGGAAAATATAGATGGCTTCTCAACCATTCCTTAACTTCAAACTCCCATATCTCGCGAACTGATTGATGAACTCGAGAAATTCCTGTTGCATCTGAAAGCAGAAACTCGCCCGATTACAACGGTGTGTGTACTTTTCCCCTAGGCCATTTCAGTTATTGGTTTCGAGTATCAGACTTGCGAAAATTTTGATGGATTCTGAACCATTCCTTAACTTCAAACTCCCATATCACGCGCATGGATTGACGAACTCCAGAAATTCCAGTTGCTTCTGAAAGCTGAAACTCGCCCGATTACAACGGTATGTGTATTTGTGCCCTAGGCAATAGTAGTTATTGATTTCGAGTATCAGACTTGCGAAAATTTTGATGGTTCCACAACCATTCCTTCACTTCAAACTCCCATATATCGCGAACGGATTGACGAACTCGAGAAGTTCCTGTTGCATCTGAAAGCAGAAAGTCGCCCGATTACAACGGTATGTGTATTTTTGCCCTAGGCAATAGTAGTTATTGGTTTCGAGTATCAGACTTGGGAAAATATAGATGGCTTCTCAACCATTCCTTAACTTCAAACTCCCATATCTCGCGAACGGATTGATGAACTCGAGAAATTCCTGTTGCATCTGAAAGCAGAAACTCGCCCGATTACAACGGTGTATGTACTTTTCCCGTAGGTCATTTCAGTTATTGGTTTCGAGTATCAGACTTGCGAAAATTTTGATGGATTCTGAACCATTCCTTAACTTCAAACTCCCATATCACGCGAACGGATTGACGAACTCCAGAAATTCCAGTTGCATCTGAAAGCTGAAAGTCGCCCGATTACAACGGTATGTGTATTTTTCACCTAGGCCGTTGTAGTTATTGGTTTCAAGTATCACAATTGCGAACGTTTTGGTGGTTTCTCAACCATTCCTTAACTTCAAACTCCCATATCTCGCGAAAGGATTGATGAACTCGAGAAATTCCTGTTGCATCTGAAAGTAGAAACTCGCCCGATTACAATGGTGTGTGTACTTTTCCCCTAGGCCATTCCAGTTATAGGTTTCGAGTATCAGACCAGCGAAAATTTTGATGGTTACTCAACCATTCCTTAAATTGAAACTCCCATATCTCGCGAACGGATCGACGAACTCGAGAAATTCTTGTTGCATCTGAAAGCAGAAAGTCGCCCGATTACAATGGTGTGTGTACTTTTCCCCTAGGCCATTCCAGTTATAGGTTTCGAGTATCAGACCAGCGAAAATTTTGATGGTTTCTCAACTATTCCTTAACTTCAAACTCCCATACCTCGCGAACGGATTGACGAACTCGAGAAATTCCTGTTGCATCTGAAAGCAGAAAGTCGCCCGATTACAACGGTATGTGTATTTTTGCTCTAGGCAATAGTAGTTATTGGTTTCGGGTATCAGACTTGCGAAAATTTTTATGGTCCCTCAACCATTCCTTAACTTCAAACTCCCATATCTCGCGAACGGATTGACGAACTGGAGAAATTCCTGTTGCATCTGAAAGCAGAAAGTCGCCCGATTACAACGGTATGTGTATTTTTCCTCTAGGCAATAGTAGTTATTGGTTTCGAGTATCAGACTTGCGAAGATTTTGATGCTGTCTCAACCATTCTTTAACTTCAAACTCCCACATCTCGCGAACGGATTGACGAACTGGAGAAATTCCTGTTGCATCTGAGAGTAGAAACTCGCCCGATTACAACGGTGTGTGTGCTTTTCCCCTAGTCCATTCCAGTTATTCGTTTCTAGCATCAGAATTGCGAAAATTTTGATGGTTTCTCAACCATCACTTAACTCCAAACTCCGATATTTCGCGAACGGATTGACGAATCCGAAAAATTTCTGTTGCATCTGAAAGTAGAAACTCTCCCGATTACAAAGGTATGTGTTCTTTTCCCCTAGGCCATTCCAGTTATTCGTTTCTAGCATCAGAATTGCGAAAGTTTTGATGGTTTCTCAACCATTCCTTAACTTCAAACTCCTATATCTCGCGAACGGATTGACGAACTCGAGAAATTCCTGTTGCATCCGAAAGTAGAAACTCGCCCGATTACAATGGTGCGTGTACTTTTCCCCTAGGCCATTGTAGTTATTGGTTTCGAGTATTAGACTTGCGAAAATTTTGATGGTTTCTCAACCATTCCTTAACTTCAAACTCCCATATCTCGCGAACGGATTGACGAACTCGAGATATTCCAGTTGCATCTGAAAGTAGACACTCGCCCGATTACAATGGTGTGTGTACTTTTCCCCTAGGCCATTCCAGTTATTGGTTTCGAGTACCAAACTTGCGAAAATTTTGATGGTTACTCAACCATTCCTTAACTTCAAACTCCCATATCTCGCGAACGGATTGACGAACTCGAGAAATTCCTGTTGCATCTGAAAGCAGATACTCGCCCGATTAAAACGGTCTGTGTATTTTTCCCCTAGGCCATTGTAGTTATTGGTTTCGAGTATCAGACTTGCGAAGATTTTGATGCTTTCTCAACCATTCCTTAACTTCAAACTCCCATATCTCGCGAACGGATTGACGAACTCGAGATATTCCTGTTGCATCTGAAAGTAGAAACTCGCCCGATTACAATGGTGTGTGTGCTTTTCCCCTAGGCCATTCCAGTTATAGGTTTCGAGTATCAGACCAGCGAAAATTTTGACGGTTTCTCAACCATTCCTTAACTTCAAACTCCCATATCTCGCGAACGGATTGACGAACTCGAGAAATTCCTGTTGCATCTGAAAGTAGAAACTCGTCCGATTACAACGGAATGTGTATTTTTCCCCTTGGTCTTTGTAGTTATTGGTTTCGAGTATCAGACTTGCGAAGATTTTGATGCTTTCTCAACCATTCCTTAACTTCAAACTCCCATATCTCGCGAACGGATTGACGAACTCGAGATATTCCTGTTGCATCTGAAAGTAGAAGCTCGCCCGATTACAATGGTGTGTGTGCTTTTCCCCTAGGCCATTCCAGTTATAGGTTTCGAGTATCAGACCAGCGAAAATTTTGACGGTTTCTCAACCATTCCTTAACTTCAAACTCCCATATCTCGCGAACGGATTGACGAACTCGAGAAATTCCTGTTGCATCTGAAAGCAGATACTCGCCCGATTAAAACGGTCTGTGTATTTTTCCCCTAGGCCATTGTAGTTATTGGTTTCGAGTATCAGACATGCGAAAATTTTGATGGTTTCTCAATCATTCCTTAACTTCTAACTCCCATATCTCGCGAACGGATAGACGAACTCGAGAAATTCCTGTTGCATCTGAAAGTAGAAACTCGCCCGATTACAATGGTGTGTGTACTTCTCCCCTAGGCCATACCAGTTATTCGTTTCGAGTATCAGACTTGCGAAAATTTGGATGGTTTCACAACCATTCCTTAACTACAGACTCCCATATCTCGCGAACGGATTGACGAACTCGAGAAATTCCTGTTGCATCTGAAAGCAGAAAGTCGCCCGATTACAACGGTATGTGTATTTTTGCCATAGGCAATAGTAGTTTCTGATTTCGAGTATCAGACTTGCGAAAATATAGATGGTTTCTCGACCATTCCTTAACTTCAAACTCCCACATCTCGCAAACGGATTGACGAACTCGAGATATTCCAGTTGCATCTGAAAGTAGAAACTCGCCCGATTACAATGGTGTGAGTACTTTTCCCCTAGGCCATTCCAGTTATAGGTTTCGAGTATCAGATTTGCGAAAATTTTGATGGTTTATGAACCATTCCTTAACTTCAAACTCCCATATCTCGCGAACGGATTGACGAACTCGAGAAATTCCTGTTGCATCTGAAAGTAGAAACTCGCCCGATTATAATGGTTTGTGTGCTATTCCCCTAGGCCATTCCAGTTATTGGTTTCGAGTATCAAACTTGCGAAAATTTTGATGGTTACTCCACCATTCCTTAATTTCAAACTCCCATATCTCGCGAACGGATTGACGAACTCGAGAAATTCCTGTTGCATCTGAAAGCAGATACTCGCCCGATTAAAACGGTCTGTGTATTTTTCCCCTAGGCCATTGTAGTTATTGGTTTCGAGTATCAGACTTGCGAAAATTTTGATGGTTTCTCAACCATTCCTTAATTTCAAACTCCCATATCTCGCGAACGGATTGACGAACTCGAGAAATTCCTGTTGCATCTGAAATTAGATACTCGCCCGATTAAAACGGTCTGTGTACTTTTCCCCTAGGCCATTCCAGTTATTGGTTTCGAGTATCAGACTTGCGAAAATTTGGATGGTTTCACAACCATTCCTTAACTTCAGACTCCCATATCTCGCGAACGGATTGACGAACTCGAGAAATTCCTGTTGCATCTGAAAGCAGAAAGTCGCCCGATTACAACGGTATGTGTATTTTTGCCCTAGGCAATAGTAGTTTTTGATTTCGAGTATCAGACTTGCGAAAATATAGATGGTTTCTCGACCATTCCTTAACTTCAAACTCCCACATCTCGCAAACGGATTGACGAACTCGAGATATTCCAGTTGCATCTGAAAGTAGAAACTCGCCCGATTGCAATGGTGTGAGTACTTTTCCCCTAGGCCATTCCAGTTATAGGTTTCGAGTATCAGACTTGCGAACATTTTGATGGTTTCTCAACCATTCCTTAACTTCAAACTCCCATATCTCGCGAACGGATTGATGAACTCGAGAAATACCTGTTGCATCTGAAGGTAGAAGCTCGCCCGATTACAATGGTGTGTGTGCTTTTCCCCTAGGCCATTCCAGTTATAGGTTTCGAGTATCAGACCAGCGAAAATTTTGATGGTTTCTCAACCATTCCTTAAATTGAAACTCCCATATCTCGCGAACGGATTGACGAACTCGAGAAATTCCTGTTGCATCTGAAAGCAGAAAGTCGCCCGATTACAACGGTATGTGTATTTTTGCTCTAGGCAATAGTAGTTATTGTTTTCGAGTATCAGACCAGCGAAAATTTTGAAGGTTTCTCAACCATTCCTTAACTTCAAACTCCCATATCTCGCGAACGGATTGACGAACTCGAGATATTCCTGTTGCATCTGAGAGTAGAAACTCGCCCGATTACAACGGTGTGTGTGCTTTTCCCCTAGTCCATTCCAGTTATTCGTTTCTAGCATCAGAATTGCGAAAATTTTGATGGTTTCTCAACCATCTCTTAACTCCATACTCCGATATTTCGCGAACGGATTGACGAATCCGAAAAATTTCTGTTGCATCTGAAAGTAGAAACTCTCCCGATTACAAAGGTATGTGTTCTTTTCCCCTAGGCCACTCCAGTTATTCGTTTCTAGCATCAGAATTGCGAAAATTTTGGTGGTTTCTCAACCGTCACTTAACTCCAAACTCCCATATCTCGCGAACGGATTGACGAACTCGAGAAATACCTGTTGCATCTGAAAGTAGAAACTCGCCCAATTATAATGGTTTGTGTGCTATTCCCCTAGGCCATTCCAGTTATTGGTTTCGAGTATCAGACTTGCGAACATTTTGATGGTTCCTCAACCATTCCTTAACTTCAAACTCCCATATCTCGCGAACGGATTGATGAACTCGAGAAATACCTGTTGCATCTGAAAGTAGAAACTCGTCCGATTACAACGGAATGTGTATTTTTCCCCTAGGTCTTTGTAGTTTTTGGTTTCGAGTATCAGACTTGCGAAGATTTTGATGCTTTCTCAACCATTCCTTAACTTCAAACTCCCATATCTCGCGAACGGATTGACGAACTCGAGATATTCCTGTTGCATCTGAAAGTAGAAGCTCGCCCGATTACAATGGTGTGTGTGCTTTTCCCCTAGGCCATTCCAGTTATAGGTTTCGAGTATCAGACCAGCGAAAATTTTGACGGTTTCTCAACCATTCCTTAACTTCAAACTCCCATATCTCGCGAACGGATTGACGAACTCGAGAAATTCCTGTTGCATCTGAAAGTAGAAACTCGTCCGATTACAACGGAATGTGTATTTTTCCCCTAGGTCTTTGTAGTTATTGGTTTCGAGTATCAGACTTGCGAAGATTTTGATGCTTTCTCAACCATTCCTTAACTTCAAACTCCCATATCTCGCGAACGGATTGACGAACTCGAGATATTCCTGTTGCATCTGAAAGTAGAAACTCGCCCGATTACAATGGTGTGTGTGCTTTTCCCCTAGGCCATTCCAGTTATAGGTTTCGAGTATCAGACCAGCGAAAATTTTGACGGTTTCTCAACCATTCCTTAACTTCAAACTCCCATATCTCGCGAACGGATTGACGAACTCGAGAAATTCCTGTTGCATCTGAAAGCAGATACTCGCCCGATTAAAACGGTCTGTGTATTTTTCCCCTAGGCCATTGTAGTTATTGGTTTCGAGTATCAGACTTGCGAAAATTTTGATGGTTTCTCAACCATTCCTTAATTTCAAACTCCCATATCTCGCGAACGGATTGACGAACTCGAGAAATTCCTGTTGCATCTGAAAGTAGAAACTCGCCCGATTACAATGGTGTGTGTACTTTTCCCCTAGGCCATTCCAGTTATTCGTTTCGAGTATCAGACTTCGAAAATTTGGATGGTTTCACAACCATTCCTTAACTTCAGACTCCCATATATCGCGAACGGATTGACGAACTCGAGAAATTCCTGTTGCATCTGAAAGCAGAAAGTCGCCCGATTACAACGGTATGTGTATTTTTGCCCTAGGCAATAGTAGTTTTTGATTTCGAGTATCAGACTTGCGAAAATATAGATGGTTTCTCGAACATTCCTTAACTTCAAACTCCCACATCTCGCAAACGGATTGACGAACTCGAGATATTCCAGTTGCATCTGAAAGTAGAAACTCGCCCGATTACAATGGTGTGAGTACTTTTCCCCTAGGCCATTCCAGTTATAGGTTTCGAGTATCAGATTTGCGAAAATTTTGATGGTTTGTGAACCATTCCTTAACTTCAAACTCCCATATCTCGCGAACGGATTGACGAACTCGAGAAACTCCTGTTGCATCTGAAAGTAGAAACTCGCCCGATTATAATGGTTTGTGTGCTATTCCCCTAGGCCATTCCAGTTATTGGTTTCGAGTATCAGACATGCGAACATTTTGATGGTTTCTCAACCATTCCTTAACTTCAAACTCCCATATCTCGCGAACGGATTGATGAACTCGAGAAATACCTGTTGCATCTGAAGGTAGAAGCTCACCCGATTACAATGGTGTGTGTGCTTTTCCCCTAGGCCATTCCAGTTATAGGTTTCGAGTATCAGACCAGCGAAAATTTTGATGGTTTCTCAACCATTCCTTAAATTGAAACTCCCATATCTCGCGAACGGATTGACGAACTCGAGAAATTCCTGTTGCATCTGAAAGCAGAAAGTCGCCCGATTACAACGGTATGTGTATTTTTGCTCTAGGCAATAGTAGTTATTGGTTTCGAGTATCAGACCAGCGAAAATTTTGATGGTTTCTCAACCATTCCTTAACTTCAAACTCCCATATCTCGCGAACGGATTGACGAACTCGAGATATTCCTGTTGCATCTGAAAGTAGAAACTCGCCCGATTACAATGGTGTGTGTACTTTTCCCCTTGGCCATTCCAGTTATTGGTTTCGAGTATCAGACTTGCGAAAATTTTGATGGTTTCACAACCATTCCTTAACTTCAGACTCCCATATCTCGCGAACGGATTGACGAACTCGAGATATTCCCGTTGCATCTGAAAGTAGAAACTCGCCCGATTATAATGGTTTGTGTGCTATTCCCCTAGGCCATTCCAGTTATTGGTTTCGAGTATCAGACATGCGAACATTTTGATGGTTTCTCAACCATTGCTTAACTTCAAACTCCCATATCACGCGAACGGATTGATGAACTCGAGAAATACCTGTTGCATCTGAAGGTAGAAGCTCGCCCGATTACAATAGTGTGTGCGCTTTTCCCCTAGGCCATTCCAGTTATTGGTTTCGAGTATCAGACCAGCGAAAATTATGATGGTTTCTCAACCATTCCTTAAATTGAAACTCCCATATCTCGCGAACGGATTGACGAACTCGAGAAATTCCTGTTGCATCTGAAAGCAGAAAGTCGCCCGATTACAACGGTATGTGTATTTTTGCTCTAGGCAATAGTAGTTATTGGTTTCGAGTATCAGACTTGCGAACATTTTGATGGTTCCTCAACCATTCCTTAACTTCAAACTCCCATATCTCGCGAACGGATTGATGTACTCGAGAAATACCTGTTGCATCTGAAGGTAGAAGCTCGCCCGATTACAATGGTGTGTTTGCTTTTCCCCTAGGCCATTCCAGTTATAGGTTTCGAGTATCAGACCAGCGAAAATTTTGATGGTTTCTCAACCATTCCTTAAATTGAAACTCCCATATCTCGCGAACGGATTGACGAACTCGAGAAATTCCTGTTGCATCTGAAAGCAGAAAGTCGCCCGATTACAACAGTATGTGTATTTTTGCCCTAGGCAATAGTAGTTATTGGTTTCGAGTATCAGACCAGCGAAAATTTTCATGGTTTTACAACCATTCCTTAACTTCAAACTCCCATATCTCGCGAACGGATTGACGAACTCGAGATATTCCTGTTGCATCTGAAAGTAGAAACTCGCCCGAATACAATGCTGTGAGTACTTTTCCCCTAGGCCATTCCAGTTATAGGTTTCGAGTATCAGACTTGCGAAAATTTTGATGGTTCCTCAACCATTCCTTAACTTCAAACTCCCATATCTCGCGAACGGATTGATGAACTCGAGAAATACCTGTTGCATCTGAAAGTAGAAACTCGCCCGATTACAATGGTGTGTGTGCTTTTCCCCTAGGCCATTCCAGTTATAGGTTTCGAGTATCAGACCAGCGAAAATTTTGACGGTTTCTCAACCATTACTTAACTTCGAACTCCCATATCTCGCGAACCGATTGACGAACTCGAGATATTCCTGTTGCATCTGAATGTAGAAACTCGCCCGATTGCAACGGTATGTGTTCTTTTCCACTAGGCCATTCCAGTTATTCGTTTCTAGCATCAGAATTGCGTAAATTTTGATGGTTTCTCAACCGTCTCTTAACTCCAAACTCCCATATCTCGCGAACGGATTGACGAACTCGAGAAATTCCTGTTGCATCTGAAAGTAAAAACTCGTCCGATTACAACGGAATGTGTATTTTTCCCCTAGGTCTATGTAGTTATTGGTTTCGAGTATCAGACTTGCGAAAATTTTGATGGTTTCTCAACCATTCCTTAACTTCAAACTCCCATATCTCGCGAACGGATTGACGAACTCGAGAAATTCCTGTTGCGTCTGAAAGTAGAAACTCGCCCGATTACAATGGTGTGTGTACTTTTCCCCTAGGCCATTGTAGTTATTGGTTTCGAGTATCAGACTTGCAAAAATTTTGATGGTTTCTCAACCATTCCTTAACTTCAAACTCCCATATCTAGCGAACGGATTGACGAACTCGAGATATTCCAGTTGCATCTGAAAGTAGACACTCGCCCGATTACAATGGTGTGTGTACTTTTCCCCTAGGCCATTCCAGTTATTGGTTTCGAGTACCAAACTTGCGAAAATTTTGATGGTTACTCAACCATTCCTTAACTTCAATCTCCCATATCTCGCGAACGGATTGACGAACTCGAGAAATTCCTGTTGCATCTGAAAGCAGATACTCGCCCGATTTAAACGGTCTGTGTATTTTTCCCCTAGGCCATTGTAGTTATTGATTTCGAGTATCAGACTTGCGAAAATTTTGATGGTTTCTCAACCATTCCTTAACTTCAAACTCCCATATCTCGCGAACGGATTGACGAACTCGAGAAATTCCTGTTGCATCTGAAGGCAGAAAGTCGCCCGATTACAACGGTATGTGCATTTTTGCCCTAGGCAATAGTAGTTATTGGTTTCGAGTATCAGACTTGCGAAAATTTTGATGGTTTCTCAACCATTCCTTAACTTCAAACTCCCATATATCGCGAACGGATTGACGAAATCGAGATATTCCTGTTGCATCTGAAATTAGAATCTCGCCCGATTACAATGGTATGTGTATTTTTGCCCTAGGCAATAGTAGTTATTGGTTTCGAGTATCAGATTTGCGAAAATTTTGATGGTTTCTCAACCATTCCGTAACTTAAAACTCCCATATCTCGCGAACGGATTGATGAACTCGAGAAATACCTGTTGCATCTGAAGGTAGAAGCTCGCCCGATTACAATGGTGTGTGTGCTTTTCCCCTAGGCCATTCCAGTTATAGGTTTCGAGTATCAGACCAGCGAAAATTTTGATGGTTTCTCAACCATTCCTTAAATTGAAACTCCCATATCTCGCGAACGGATTGACGAACTCGAGAAATTCCTGTTGCATCTGAAAGCAGAAAGTCGCCCGATTACAACGGTATGTGTATTTTTGCTCTAGGCAATAGTAGTTATTGGTTTCGAGTATCAGACCAGCGAAAATTTTGATGGTTTCTCAACCATTCCTGAACTTCAAACTCCCATATCTCGCGAACGGATTGACGAACTCGAGATATTCCTGTTGCATCTGAAAGTAGAAACTCGCCCGACTACAATGGTGTGTGTACTTTTCCCCTTGGCCATTCCAGTTATTGGTTTCGAGTATCAGACTTGCGAAAATTTTGATGGTTTCACAACCATTCCTTAACTTCAGACTCCCATATCTCGCGAACGGAATGACGAACTCGAGATATTCCTGTTGCATCTGAATGTAGAAACTCGCCCGATTGCAACGGTATGTGTTCTTTTCCCCAAGGCCATTCCAGTTATTCGTTTCTAGCATCAGAACTGCGAAAATTTTGATGGTTTCTCAACCGTCTCTTAACTCCAAACTCCCATATCTCCCGAACGGATTGACGAACTCGAGAAATTCCTGTTGCATCTGAATGTAGAAACTCGTCCGATTACAACGGTATGTGTATTTTTCCCCTAGGTCTTTGTAGTTATTGGTTTCGAGTATCAGACTTGCGAAGATTTTGATGGTTTCTCAATCATTCTTTAACTTCGAACTCCCATATCTCGCGAACGGATAGACGAACTCGAGAAATTCCTGTTGCATCTGAATGTAGAAACTCGCCCGATTACAATGGTGTGTGTACTTTTCCCCTAGGCCATTCCAGTTATTGGTTTCGAGTATCAGACATGCGAAAATTTGGATGGTTTCACAACCATTCCTTAACTTCAGACTCCCATATCTCGCGAACGGATTGACGAACTCGAGAAATTCCTGTTGCATCTGAAGGCAGAAAGTCGCCCGATTACAACGGTATGTGTATTTTTGCCCTAGGCAATAGTAGTTTTTGATTTCGAGTATCAGACCAGCGAAAATTTTGATGGTTTCTCAACCATTCCTTAACTTCAAACTCCCATATCTCGCGAACGGATTGATGAACTCGAGAAATACCTGTTGCATCTGAAGGTAGAAGCTCGCCCCATTACAATGGTGTGTGTGCTTTTCCCCTAGGCCATTCCAGTTATAGGTTTCGAGTATCAGACCAGCGAAAATTTTGATGGTTTCTCAACCATTCCTTAAATTGAAACTCCCATATCTCGCGAACGGATTGACGAACTCGAGAAATTCCTGTTGCATCTGAAAGTAGAAACTCGCCCGATTACAATGGTGTGTGTACTTTTCCCCTAGGCCATTGTAGTTATTGGTTTCGAATATCAGACTTGCAAAAATTTTGATGGTTTCTCAACCATTCCTTAACTTCAAACTCCCATATCTAGCGAACGGATTGACGAACTCGAGATATTCCAGTTGCATCTGAAAGTAGACACTCGCCCGATTACAATGGTGTGTGTACTTTTCCCCTAGGCCATTCCAGTTATTGGTTTCGAGTACCAAACTTGCGAAAATTTTGATGGTTACTCAACCATTCCTTAACTTCAATCTCCCATATCTCGCGAACGGATTGACGAACTCGAGAAATTCCTGTTGCATCTGAAAGCAGATACTCGCCCGATTAAAACGGTCTGTGTATTTTTCCCCTAGGCCATTGTAGTTATTGATTTCGGGTATCAGACGTGCGAAAATTTGGATGGTTTCACAACCATTCCTTAACTTCAGACTCCCATATATCGCGAACGGATTGACGAACTCGAGAAATTCCTGTTGCATCTGAAAGCAGAAAGTCGCCCGATTACAACGGTATGTGTATTTTTGCCCTAGGCAATAGTAGTTTTTGATTTCGAGTATCAGACTTGCGAAAATATAGATGGTTTCTCGACCATTCCTTAACTTCAAACTCCCACATCTCGCAAATGGATTGACGAACTCGAGATATTCCAGTTGCATCTGAAAGTAGAAACTCGCCCGATTATAATGGTTTGTGTGCTATTCCCCTAGGCCATTCCAGTTATTGGTTTCGAGTATCAGACATGCGAACATTTTGATGGTTTCTCAACCATTGCTTAACTTCAAACTCCCATATCTCGCGAACGGATTGATGAACTCGAGAAATACCTGTTGCATCTGAAGGTAGAAGCTCGCCCGATTACAATAGTGTGTGTGCTTTTCCCCTAGGCCATTCCAGTTATTGGTTTCGAGTATCAGACCAGCGAAAATTATGATGGTTTCTCAACCATTCCTTAAATTGAAACTCCCATATCTCGCGAACGGATTGACGAACTCGAGAAATTCCTGTTGCATCTGAAAGCAGAAAGTCGCCCGATTACAACGGTATGTGTATTTTTGCTCTAGGCAATAGTAGTTATTGGTTTCGAGTATCAGACTTGCGAACATTTTGATGGTTCCTCAACCATTCCTTAACTTCAAACTCCCATATCTCGCGAACGGATTGATGTACTCGAGAAATACCTGTTGCATCTGAAGGTAGAAGCTCGCCCGATTACAATGGTGTGTTTGCTTTTCCCCTAGGCCATTCCAGTTATAGGTTTGGAGTATCAGACCAGCGAAAATTTTGATGGTTTCTCAACCATTCCTTAAATTGAAACTCCCATATCTCGCGAACGGATTGACGAACTCGAGAAATTCCTGTTGCATCTGAAAGCAGAAAGTCGCCCGATTACAACAGTATGTGTATTTTTGCCCTAGGCAATAGTAGTTATTGGTTTCGAGTATCAGACCAGCGAAAATTTTCATGGTTTTACAACCATTCCTTAACTTCAAACTCCCATATCTCGCGAACGGATTGACGAACTCGAGATATTCCTGTTGCATCTGAAAGTAGAAACTCGCCCGAATACAATGCTGTGAGTACTTTTCCCCTAGGCCATTCCAGTTATAGGTTTCGAGTATCAGACTTGCGAAAATTTTGATGGTTCCTCAACCATTCCTTAACTTCAAACTCCCATATCTCGCGAACGGATTGATGAACTCGAGAAATACCTGTTGCATCTGAAAGTAGAAACTCGCCCGATTACAATGGTGTGTGTGCTTTTCCCCTAGGCCATTCCAGTTATAGGTTTCGAGTATCAGACCAGCGAAAATTTTGACGGTTTCTCAACCATTACTTAACTTCGAACTCCCATATCTCGCGAACCGATTGACGAACTCGAGATATTCCTGTTGCATCTGAATGTAGAAACTCGCCCGATTGCAACGGTATGTGTTCTTTTCCACTAGGCCATTCCAGTTATTCGTTTCTAGCATCAGAATTGCGTAAATTTTGATGGTTTCTCAACCGTCTCTTAACTCCAAACTCCCATATCTCGCGAACGGATTGACGAACTCGAGAAATTCCTGTTGCATCTGAAAGTAAAAACTCGTCCGATTACAACGGAATGTGTATTTTTCCCCTAGGTCTATGTAGTTATTGGTTTCGAGTATCAGACTTGCGAAAATTTTGATGGTTTCTCAACCATTCCTTAACTTCAAACTCCCATATCTCGCGAACGGATTGACGAACTCGAGAAATTCCTGTTGCGTCTGAAAGTAGAAACTCGCCCGATTACAATGGTGTGTGTACTTTTCCCCTAGGCCATTGTAGTTATTGGTTTCGAGTATCAGACTTGCAAAAATTTTGATGGTTTCTCAACCATTCCTTAACTTCAAACTCCCATATCTAGCGAACGGATTGACGAACTCGAGATATTCCAGTTGCATCTGAAAGTAGACACTCGCCCGATTACAATGGTGTGTGTACTTTTCCCCTAGGCCATTCCAGTTATTGGTTTCGAGTACCAAACTTGCGAAAATTTTGATGGTTACTCAACCATTCCTTAACTTCAATCTCCCATATCTCGCGAACGGATTGACGAACTCGAGAAATTCCTGTTGCATCTGAAAGCAGATACTCGCCCGATTTAAACGGTCTGTGTATTTTTCCCCTAGGCCATTGTAGTTATTGATTTCGAGTATCAGACTTGCGAAAATTTTGATGGTTTCTCAACCATTCCTTAACTTCAAACTCCCATATCTCGCGAACGGATTGACGAACTCGAGAAATTCCTGTTGCATCTGAAGGCAGAAAGTCGCCCGATTACAACGGTATGTGCATTTTTGCCCTAGGCAATAGTAGTTATTGGTTTCGAGTATCAGACTTGCGAAAATTTTGATGGTTTCTCAACCATTCCTTAACTTCAAACTCCCATATATCGCGAACGGATTGACGAAATCGAGATATTCCTGTTGCATCTGAAATTAGAATCTCGCCCGATTACAATGGTATGTGTATTTTTGCCCTAGGCAATAGTAGTTATTGGTTTCGAGTATCAGACTTGCGAAAATTTTGATGGTTTCTCAACCATTCCGTAACTTAAAACTCCCATATCTCGCGAACGGATTGACGAACTCCAGATATTCCTGTTGCATCTGAAAGTAGAAAGTCGCCCGATTACAGCGGTATGTGTATTTTTGCCCTAGGCAATAGTAGTTATTGGTTTCGAGTATCAGACTTGCGAAAACTTTGATGGTTTCTCAACTATTCCTTAACTTCAAACTCCCATATCACGCGAACGAATTGACGAATTCGAGAAATTCCTGGTGCATCTGAAAGCAGAAACTCGCCCGATTATAATGGTTTGTGTGTTTTTCCCTTAGGCCATTCCAGTTATATGTTTCGAGTATCAGACTTGCGAAAATTTTGACGGTTCCTCAACCATTACTTAACTTCAAACTCCCATATCTCGCGAACGGATTGATGAACTCGAGAAATAACTGTTGCATCTGAAAGTAGAAACTCGCCCGATTACAATGGTTTGTGTGCTTTTCCCCTAGGCCATTTCAGTTATTGGTTTCGAGTATCAGACTTGCGAAAATTTTGATGGTTTCTCAACCATTCCTTAACTTCAAACTCCCATATCACGCGAACGAATTGACGAATTCGAGAAATTCCTGGTGCATCTGAAAGTAGAAACTCGCCCGATTATAATGGTTTGTGTGCTTTTCCCCTAGGCCATTCCAGTTATAGGTTTCGAGTATCAGACCAGCGAAAATTTTGATGGTTTCTCAACCATTCCTTAACTTCAAACTCCCATATCTCGCGAACGGATTGACGAACTGGAGAAATTCCTGTTGCATGTGAGAGTAGCAACTCGCCCGATTACAACGGTGTGTGTGCTTCTCCCCTTGGCCATTGTAGTTATTGGTTTAAAGTATCAAACTTGCGAAAGTTTTGATGGTTTCTCAACCATTCCTTAACTTCAAACTCCCATATCTCGCGAATGGATTGACGAACTCGAGAAATTCCTGTTGCATCTGAAAGCAGATACTCGCCCGATTACAACGGTCTGTGTATCTTTCCCCTAGGCCATTGTAGTTATTGCTTTCGAGAATCAGACTTGCGAAAATTTTGGTGGTTTCTCAACCATTCCTTAATTTCAAACTCCCATATCTCGCGAATGGATTGACGAACTCGAGATATTCCTGATGCATCTGAAAGTAGAAAGTCGCCCGATTACAACGGTATGTGTATTTTTGCCCTAGGCAATAGTAGTTATTGTTTTCGAGTATCAGACTTGCGAAAATTTTGATGGTTTCTCAACTATTCCTTAACTTCAAATTCCCATATCACGCGAACGAATTGACGAATTCGAGAAATTCCTGTTGCATCTGAAAGTAGAAACTCGCCCGATTATAATGGTTTGTGTGTTTTTCCCTTAGGCCATTCCAGTTATATGTTTCGAGTATCAGACTTGCGAAAATTTTGACGGTTCCTCAACCATTACTTAACTTCAAACTCCCATATCTCGCGAACGGATTGACGAACTGGAGAAATTACTGTTGCATGTGAGAGTAGCAACTCGCCCGATTACAACGGTGTGTGTGCTTCTCCCCTTGGCCATTGTAGTTATTGGTTTAAAGTATCAAACTTGCGAAAGTTTTGATGGTTTCTCAACCATTCCTTAACTTCAAACTCCCATATCTCGCGAATGGATTGACGAACTCGAGAAATTCCTGTTGCATCTGAAAGCAGATACTCGCCCGATTACAACGGTCTGTGTATCTTTCCCCTAGGCCATTGTAGTTATTGGTTTCGAGTATCAGACTTGCGAAAATTTTGATGGTTTCTCAACCATTCCTTAACTTCAAACTCCCATATATCGCGAACGGATTGACGAAATCGAGATATTCCTGTTGCATCTGAAATTAGAATCTCGCGCGATTACAATGGTATGTGTATTTTTGCCCTAGGCAATAGTAGTTATTGGTTTCGAGTATCAGACTTGCGAAAATTTTGATGGTTTCTCAACCATTCCTTAACTTCAAACTCCCATATATCGCGAACGGATTGACGAAATCGAGATATTCCTGTTGCATCTGAAATTAGAATCTCGCCCGATTACAATGGTATGTGTATTTTTGCCCTAGGCAATAGTAGTTATTGGTTTCGAGTATCAGACTTGCGAAAATTTTGATGGTTTCTCAACCATTCCTTAACTTAAAACTCCCATATCTCGCGAACGGATTGACGAACTCCAGATATTCCTGTTGCATCTGAAAGTAGAAAGTCGCCCGATTACAGCGGTATGTGTATTTTTGCCCTAGGCAATAGTAGTTATTGGTTTCGAGTATCAGACTTGCGAAAATTTTGATGGTTTCTCAACTATTCCTTAACTTCAAACTCCCATATCACGCGAACGAATTGACGAATTCGAGAAATTCCTGGTGCATCTGAAAGCAGAAACTCGCCCGATTATAATGGTTTGTGTGTTTTTCCCTTAGGCCATTCCAGTTATATGTTTCGAGTATCAGACTTGCGAATATTTTGACGGTTCCTCAACCATTACTTAACTTCAAACTCCCATATCTCGCGAACGGATTGATGAACTCGAGAAATAACTGTTGCATCTGAAAGTAGAAACTCGCCCGATTACAACGGTTTGTGTGCTTTTCCCCTAGGCCATTTCAGTTATTGGTTTCGAGTATCAGACTTGCGAAAATTTTGATGGTTTCTCAACCATTCCTTAACTTCAAACTCCCATATCTCGCGAATGGATTGACGAACTCGAGAAATTCCTGTTGCATCTGAAAGCAGATACTCGCCCGATTACAACGGTCTGTGTATCTTTCCCCTAGGCCATTGTAGTTATTGGTTTCGAGTATCAGACTTGCGAAAATTTTGATGGTTTCTCAACCATTCCTTAACTTCAAACTCCCATATATCGCGAACGGATTGACGAAATCGAGATATTCCTGTTGCATCTGAAATTAGAATCTCGCCCGATTACAATGGTATGTGTATTTTTGCCCTAGGCAATAGTAGTTATTGGTTTCGAGTATCAGACTTGCGAAAATTTTGATGGTTTCTCAACCATTCCTTAACTTAAAACTCCCATATCTCGCGAACGGATTGACGAACTCCAGATATTCCTGTTGCATCTGAAAGTAGAAAGTCGCCCGATTACAGCGGTATGTGTATTTTTGCCCTAGGCAATAGTAGTTATTGGTTTCGAGTATCAGACTTGCGAAAATTTTGATGGTTTCTCAACTATTCCTTAACTTCAAACTCCCATATCACGCGAACGAATTGACGAATTCGAGAAATTCCTGGTGCATCTGAAAGCAGAAACTCGCCCGATTATAATGGTTTGTGTGTTTTTCCCTTAGGCCATTCCAGTTATATGTTTCGAGTATCAGACTTGCGAAAATTTTGACGGTTCCTCAACCATTACTTAACTTCAAACTCCCATATCTCGCGAACGGATTGATGAACTCGAGAAATAACTGTTGCATCTGAAAGTAGAAACTCGCCCGATTACAACGGTTTGTGTGCTTTTCCCCTAGGCCATTTCAGTTATTGGTTTCGAGTATCAGACTTGCGAAAATTTTGATGGTTTCTCAACCATTCCTTAACTTCAAACTCCCATATCTCGCGAACGGATTGACGAACTGGAGAAATTCCTGTTGCATGTGAGAGTAGCAACTCGCCCGATTACAACGGTGTGTGTGCTTCTCCCCTTGGCCATTGTAGTTATTGGTTTAAAGTATCAAACTTGCGAAAGTTTTGATGGTTTCTCAACCATTCCTTAACTTCAAACTCCCATATCTCGCGAATGGATTGACGAACTCGAGAAATTCCTGTTGCATCTGAAAGCAGATACTCGCCCGATTACAACGGTCTGTGTCTTTCCCCTAGGCCATTCCAGTTATAGGTTTCCAGTATCAGACCAGCGAAAATTTTGATGGTTTCTCAACCATTCCTTAACTTCAAACTCCCATATCTCGCGAACGGATTGATGAACTCGAGATATTCCTGTTGCATCTGAAAGTAGAAACTCGCCAGATTACAATGGTGTGTGTGCTTTTCCCCTAGGCCATTCCAGTTATAGGTTTCGAGTATCAGACCAGCGAAAATTTTGACGGTTTCTCAACCATTACTTAACTTCGAACTCCCATATCTCGCGAACGGATTGATGAACTCGAGAAATACCTGTTGCATCTGAAAGTAGAAACTCGCCCGATTACAACGGTGTCTGTGCTTTTCCCCTAGTCCATTCCGGTTATTCGTTTCTAGCATCAGAATTGCGAAAATTTGGATGGTTTCTCAACCATCTCTTAACTCCAAACTCCGATATTTCGCGAACGGATTGACGAATCCGAAAAATTTCTGTTGCATCTGACATTAGAAACTCTCCCGATTACAAAGGTATGTGTTCTTCTCCCCTAGGCCATTCCAGTTATTCGTTTCTAGCATCAGAATTGCGAAAATTTTGATTGTTTCTCAACCGTCTCTTAACTCCAAACTCCCATATCTCCCGAACGGATTGACGAACTCGAGAAATTCCTGTTGCATTTGAAAGTAGAAAGTCGCCCGATTACAATGGTTTGTGTGCTTTTCCCCTAGGCCATTCCAGTTATAGGTTTCGAGTATCAGACCGGCGAAAATTTTGATGGTTTCTCAACCATTCCTCAACTTCAAACTCCCATATCTCGCGAACGGATTGATGAACTCAAGAAATAACTGTTGCATCTGAAAGTAGAAACTCGCCCGATTACAATGGTGTGTGTGCTTTTCCCCTAGGCCATTCCAGTTATAGGTTTCGATTATCAGACCAGCGAAAATTTTGATGGTTCCTCAACCATTCCTTAATTTCAAACTCCCATATCTCGCGAACGGATTGACGAACTCGAAAAATTCCTGTTGCTTCTAAAAGTAGGAGCTCGCCCGATTACAATGGTGTTTGTACTTTTCCCCTAGGCCTTTGTAGTTATTCGTTTCGAGTAACAGACTTTCGAAAATTTTGAAGGTTTCTCAAGCATTCCTTAAGTTCAAACTCCCATATCTCGCGAACGGATTGACGAACCTTAGAAATTCCTGTTGCATCTGAAAGTGGAAACTCGCCCGATTACAGAGGTATGTGTATTTTTCTCCTAGGCCTTTGTAGTTATTGGTTTCGAGTATCAGACTTGCGAAAATTTTGATGGTTTCTTAACCATTCCTTAACTTCAAACTCCCATATCTCGCGAACGGATTGACGAACTCCAGAAGTTCCTGTTGCATCTAAAAGTAGGAACTCGCCCGATTACAATGGTGTGTGTACTTTTCCCCTAGGCCATTCCGGTTATTGGTTTCGAGAATCAGACCACCGAAAATTTTGATGGTTTCTCAAGCATTCCTTAACTTCAAACACCCATATCTCGCGAACGGATTGACGAACTCGAGAAATTTCTGTTGCATCTGAAAGTATAAACTCGCCCGATTGCAACGGCATGTGTTCTTTTCCCCTAGGCCATTCCAGTTATTCGTTTCTAGCATCAGAATTGCGAAAATTTTGATTGTTTCTCAACCGTCTCTTAACTCCAAACTCCCATATCTCGCGAACGGATTGACGAACTCGAGATATTCCTGTTGCATCTGAAAGTAGAAGCTCGCCCGATTACAATGGTATGTGTATTTTTGCACTAGGCCATAGTAGTTATTGGTTTCGAGTGTCAGACTTGCGAAAATTTTGATGGTTTCTCAACCATTCCTTAATGTCAAACTCCCATATCTCGCGAACGGATTGACGAACCCGAGATATTCCTGTTGCATCTGAAAGTAGAAACTCGTCCGATTCCAACGGTATGTGTATTTTTGCCCCAGGCCATAGTAGTTATTGGTTTCGAGTGTCAGACTTGCGAAAACTTTAATGGTTTCTCAAGCATTCCTTAACTTCAAACTCCCATATCTCGCGAACGGATTGACGAACTCGAGAAATTCATGTTGCATCTGAAAGCAGAAACTCGCCCGATTACAAAGATATGTGTGTTTTTCCCCTAGGCCTTTGTAGTTATTGGTTTCGAGTGTCAGACCTGCGAAAATTTTGAGGGTTTGTCAACCACTCCTTAACTTCAAACTCCCATATCTCCCGAACGGATTGACGAACTCGAGAAATTCCTGTTGCATCTGAAAGTAGAGACTCGCCCGATTAGAATGGTGTGTGTACTTTTCCCCTAGGCCATTCCAGTTATTCGTTTCTAGCATCAGAATCGCGAAAATTTCGATGGTTTCTCAACCATTCCTTAGCTTCAAACTCCCATATCTCGCGAACCGATTGACGAACTCGAGAACTTCCTATTGCATCTGAAAGCAGAAACTCGCCCGATTACAACGGTACGTGTATTTTTGCCCTAGGCCATAGCAGTTAATGATTTCGAGTATCAGACTTGCGAAAATTGTGATGGTTTCTCAACCATTCCTTAACTTCGAACTCCCATATCTCGCGAACGGGATGACGAACTCGAGAAATTCCTGTTGCATCTGAAAGCAGAAACTCGCCCGATTACAACGGTATGTGTATTTTCCCCTAGGCCATTGTAGTTATTGGTTTCTAGCGTCAGAATTGCGAAAATTTTGATGGTTTCTCAACCATTCCTTAACTTCGAACACCGATATCTCGCGAACGGGATGACGAACTCGAGAAATTCCTGCTGCACCTGAAAGTGGAAACTCGCCCGATTATAAAGGAACGTGCATTTTTCCCCTAGGCCTTTGTAGTTATTGGTTTCGAGTATCAGACTTGCGAAAATTTTGATGTTTTCTCAAGCATTCCTTAACATCAAACTCCAATATCTCGCGAATGGATTGCCGATCTCGAGAAATTCCTGTTGCATCTGAAAGCAGAAACTCGCCCGATTACAACGGTATGTGTGTTTTCCCCTAGGCCATTGTACTTATTGGTTTCTAGCATCAGAATTGCGAAAATTTTGATGGTTTCTCAACCATTCCTTAACTTCAAACTCCCATATCTCACGAACGGAATGACGAGCTCGAGAAATTCCTGTTGCATCTGAAAGTAGAAACTCGCACGATTACAATGGTGTGTGTGCTTTTCCCCTAGGCCATTCCAGATATTGGTTTCGAGTATCAGACTTGCGAAAATTTTAATGGTTTCTCAACCATTCCTTAACTTCAAACTTCCATATCTCGCGAACGGATTGACGAACTCCAGAATTTCCTATTGCATCTGAAAGCAGAAACTCGCCCGATTACAACGGTACGTGTATTTTTGCCCTAGGCCATAGAAGTTATTGGTTTCGAGTATCAGAATTGCGAAAATTTTGATGGTTTCTCAAGCATACCATAACTTCTAACTCCCACATCTCGCGAACGGATTGACGAACTCTAGAAATTCCTGTTGCATCTGAAAGTAGAAACTCGCACGATTACAATGGTGTGTGTACTTTTCCCCTAGGCCATTCCAGTTATTGGTTTCGAGTATCAGACTTACGAAAATTATAATGGTTTCTCAATCATTCCTTAACTTCAAACTTCCATATCTCGCGAACGGATTGACGAACTCGAGAATTTCCTATTGCATTTGAAAGCAGAAACTCGCCCGATTACAACGGTATGTGTATTTTTGCCCTAGGCCATAGTTGTTATTGGATTCGAGTATCAGACTTGCGAAAATTTTGATGGTTTCTCAGGCATTCCTTAACTTCAAACTCCCATATCTCGCGAACGGATTGACGAACTCGAGAAACTCCTGTTGCATCTGAAAGCAGAAACTCGCCCGATTACAAAGGTATGTGTATTTTTCCCCTAGGCCTTTGTAGTTATTGGTTCCGAGTATCAGACTTGCGAGAATTTTGATGGTTTCTCAACCATTCCTTAACTTCAAACTCCCATATCTCGCGAACGGATTGACGAACTCGAGAATTTCCTATTGCATCTGAAAGCAGAAACTCGCCCGATTACAACGGTACGTGTATTTTCGCCCTAGGCCATAGTAGTTATTGATTTCGAGTATCAGACTTGCGAAAATTGTGATGGTTTCTCAACCATTCCTTATCTTCAAACTCCCATATCTCGTGAACGGATTGAAGAACTCGAGAATTTCCTATTGCATCTGAAAGTAGAAACTCGCCCGATTACAACGGTACGTGTATTTTTCCCCAAGGCCTTTGTAGTTATTGGTTTTGAGTATCAGACTTGCGATAATTTTGATGGTTTCTCATGCATTCCTTAACTTCAAACTCCCATATCTCGCGAACGGATTGCCGAACTCGAGAAATTCCTGTTGCATCTGACAGCAGAAACTCGCCCGATTACAACGGTATGTGCATTTTCCCCTAGGCCATTGTAGTTATTGGTTTCGAGTATCAGACTTGCGAAAATTTTGATGGTTTCTCAACCATTCCTTAACTTCAAACTCCCATACCTCGCGAACGGATTGACGAACTCGAGAAATTCCTGTCGCATCTGAAAGCAGAAACTCGTCCGATTTCAACGGTATGTGCATTTTTGCCCTAGGCCATAGTTGTTATTGCATTCGAGTGTCAGACTTGCGAAAATTTTGATGGTTTCTCAAGCATTCCTTGACTTCAAACTCCCATATCTCGCGAACGGATTGACGAACTCGAGAAACTCCTGTTGCATCTGAAAGCAGAAACTCGCCCGATTACAACGGTATGTGTATTTTCCCCCTAGGCCAATGTCGTTATTGGTTTCGAGTATCAGACTTGCGAAAATTTTGATGGTTTCTCAATCATTCCTTAAGTTCAAACTCCCATATGTCGCGAACCGAATGACGAACTCGAGAATTTCCTATTGCATATGAAAGCAGAAACTCGCCCAAATAGAACGGTACGTGTATTTTTGCCCTAGGCCATTGTAGTTATTGGTTTCGAGTATCAGACTTGCGAAAATTGTGATGGTTTCTCAATCATTCCTTAACTTCAAACTTCCATATCTCGCGATTGGATTGACGAACTCGAGAAGTTCCAGTTGCATCTAAAAGTAGGAACTCGCCCGATTACAACGGTGTGTGTACTTTTCCCCTAGGCCATTCCAGTTATTGGTTTCGAGAATCAGACCACCGAAAATTTTGATGGTTTCTCAAGCATTCCTTAACTTCAAACTCCCATATCTCGCGAACGGATTGACGAACTCTAGAAATTCCTGCTGCATCTGAAAGTGGAAACTCGCCCGATTACAAAGGTATGTGCATTTTTCCCCTATACCTTTGTAGTTATTGGTTTCGAGTATCAGATTTGCGAAAATTTTGATGGTTGCTCAACCATTCCTTAACTTCAAACTCCCATATCTCGCGAACGGAATGATGAACTCGAGAAATTACTGTCGCATCTGAAAGTGGAAACTCGCACGATTGCAAAGGTATGTGCATTTTTCACCTAGGCCTTTGTAGTTATTGGTTTCGGGTAACAGACTTGCGAAAATTTTGATAGTTTCTCAACCATTCCTTCACTTCAAACTCCCATTTCTTGCGAACGGATTGACGAACTCGAGAAATTCCAGTTGCATCTGAAAGTAGAAACTCGCCCGATTACAAAGATATGTGTGTTTTTCACCTAGGCCTTTGTAGTTATTGGTTTCGAGTATCAGACTTGCGAAAATTTTGATAGTATCTCAGCCATTCCTTAATTTCAAACTCCCATTTCTCGCGAACGGATTGACGAACTCGAGAAATTCCTGTTGCATCTGAAAGTAGAAAATCGCCCGATTACAATGGTGTGTGTACTTTTCCCCTAGGTCATTCCAGTTATTGGTTTCGAGTATGAGACTTGCGAAAATTTTGATGGTTGCTCAACCATTCCTTAACTTCAAACTCCCATATCTCGCGAACGGAATGACGAACTCGAGAAATTCCTGTTGCATCTGAAAGCGGAAACTCGCCCGATTACAAAGGTATGTGCATTTTTCCCCTAGGCCTTTGTAGTTATTGGTTTCGAGTATCAGACTTTCGAAAATTTTGATGGTTTCTCAAGCATTCCTTAAGTTCAAACTCCCATATCTCGCGATCGGATTGACGAACTCGAGAAATTCCTGTTGCATCTGAAAGTAGAAACACGCCCGATTACAAAGATATGTGTGGTTTTCCCCTAGGCTTTTGTAGTTATTGGTTTCGTGTTTCAGACTTGCTAAAATTTTGATGGTTTCTTAACCATTCCTTAACTTCAAACTCCCATATCTCGCGAACGGATTGACGAACTCGAGAAATTCCTGTTGCATCTAAAAGTAGGAACTCGCCCGATTACAATGGTGTGTGTACTTTTCCCCTAGGCCATTCCAGTTATTGGTTTCGAGAATCAGACCACCGAAAATTTTGATGGTTTCTCAAGCATTCCTTAACTTCAAACTCCCATATCTTGCGAACGGATTGACGAACTCGAGAAATTCCTGTTGCATCTGAAAGTGGAAACTCGCCCCATTACAAAGGTATGTGTATTTTCCCCCTAGGCCATTGTATTTATTGGTTTCGAGTATCAGACTTGCGAAAATTTTGATAGTTTCTCAACCATTCCTTAACTTCAAACTCCCATTTCTCGCGAACGGATTGACGAACTCGAGAAATTCCTGTTACATCTGAAAGTAGAAACTCGCACGATTACAATGGTGTGTGTACTTTTCCCGTAGGCCATTCCAGTTATTGGTTTCGAGTATCAGACTTGCGAAAATTTTGATGGTTTCTCAATCATTCCTTAACTTCAAACTTCCATATCTCGCGAATGGATTGACGAACTCGAGAATTTCCGATTGCATCTGAAAGCAGAAACTCGCCCGATTACAGCGGTATGTGTATTTTTGACCTAGGCCATATTTGTTATTGGATTCGAGTAACAGACTTGCGAAAATTTTGATGGTTTCTCAACCATTCCTTAACTTCAAACTCCCATTTCTCGCGAACGGATTGACGAACTCGAGAAATTCCTGTTACATCTGAAAGTAGAAACTCGCACGATTACAATGGTGTGTGTACTTTTCCCCTAGGCCATTCCAGTTATTGGTTTCGAGTATCAGACTTGCGAAAATGTTGATGGTTTCTCAACCATTCCTTAACTTCAAACTCCCATATCTCGCGAACGGATTGACGAACTCGAGAAATCCCTGTTGCATCTGAGAGTGGAAACCGGCCCGATTACAAAAGTATGTGTATTTTTCCCCTAGGCCTTGGTAGTTATTGGTTTCTAGCATCAGAATTGCGAAAATTTTGATAGTTTCTCAGCCATTCCTTAAATTCAAACTCCCATATATAGCGAACGGATTGACGAACTCGGGAAATTCCTGCTGCATCTGAAAGTGGAAACTCGCCCGATTACAAAGGTATGTGCATTTTCCCCTATGCCTTTGTAGTTATTGGTTTCGAGTATCAGATTTGCGAAAATTTTGATGTTTTCTCAAACATTCCTTAACTTCAAACTCCCATATCTCGCGAACGGATTCACGAACTCGAGAAATTCCTGTTGCATGTTAAAGTAGAAACTCGCCCGATTACAAAGATTTGTGGGTTTTTCACCTAGGCCTTTGTAGTTATTGGTTTCTGGTAACAGACTTGCGAAAATTTTGATAGTTTCTCAACCATTCCTTAACTTCAAACTCCCATTTCTCGCGAACGGATTGACGAACTCGAGAAATTCCTGTTGCATCTGAAAGTAGAAAATCGCCCGATTACAAAGATATGTGTGTTTTTCACCTAGGCCTTTGTAGTTATTGGTTTCGAGTATCAGACTTGCGAAAATTTTGATAGTATCTCAGGCATTCCTTAATTTCAAACTCCCATTTCTCGCGAACGGATTGACGAACTCGAGAAATTCCTGTTGCATCTGAAAGTAGAAAATCGCCCGATTACAATGGTGTGTGTACTTTTCCCCTAGGTCATTCCAGTTATTGGTTTCGAGTATGAGACTTGCGAAAATTTTGATGGTTGCTCAACCATTCCTTAACTTCAAACTCCCATATCTCGCGAACGGAATGATGAACTCGAGAAATTCCTGTTGCGTCTGAAAGTGGAAACTCGCCCGATTACAAAGGTATGTGCATTTTTCCCCTAGGCCTTTGTAGTTATTGGTTTCGAGTATCAGACTTTCGAAAATTTTGATAGTATCTCAGGCATTCCTTAATTTCAAACTCCCATTTCTCGCGAACGGATTGACGAACTCGAGAAATTCCTGTTGCATCTGAAAGTAGAAAATCGCCCGATTACAATGGTGTGTGTACTTTTCCCCTAGGTCATTCCAGTTATTGGTTTCGAGTATGAGACTTGCGAACATTTTGATGGTTGCTCAACCATTCCTTAACTTCAAACTCCCATATCTCGCGAACGGAATGATGAACTCGAGAAATTACTGTTGCATCTGAAAGTGGAAACTCGCCCGATTGCAAAGGTATGTGCATTTTTCCCCTAGGCCTTTGTAGTTATTGGTTTCGAGTATCAGACTTTCGAAAATTTTGATGGTTTCTCAAGCATTCCTTAAGTTCAAACTCCCATATCTCGCGATCGGATTGACGAACTCGAGAAATTCCTGTTGCATCTGAAAGTAGAAACACGCCCGATTACAAAGATATGTGTGGTTTTCCCCTAGGCTTTTGTAGTTATTGGTTTCGTGTTTCAGACTTGCTAAAATTTTGATGGTTTCTTAACCATTCCTTAACTTCAAACTCCCATATCTCGCGAACGGATTGACGAACTCGAGAAATTCCTGTTGCATCTGAAAGTAGAAAATCGCCCGATTACAATGGTGTGTGTACTTTTCCCCTAGGTCATTCCAGTTATTGGTTTCGAGTATGAGACTTGCGAACATTTTGATGGTTGCTCAACCATTCCTTAAATTCAAACTCCCATATCTCGCGAACGGAATGATGAACTCGAGAAATTACTGTTGCATCTGAAAGTGGAAACTCGCCCGATTGCAAAGGTATGTGCATTTTTCCCCTAGGCCTTTGTAGTTATTGGTTTCGAGTATCAGACTTTCGAAAATTTTGATGGTTTCTCAAGCATTCCTTAAGTTCAAACTCCCATATCTCGCGATCGGATTGACGAACTCGAGAAATTCCTGTTGCATCTGAAAGTAGAAACACGCCCGATTACAAAGATATGTGTGGTTTTCCCCTAGGCTTTTGTAGTTATTGGTTTCGTGTTTCAGACTTGCTAAAATTTTGATGGTTTCTTAACCATTCCTTAACTTCAAACTCCCATATCTCGCGAACGGATTGACGAACTCGAGAAATTCCTGTTGCATCTAAAAGTAGGAACTCGCCCGATTACAATGGTGTGTGTACTTTTCCCCTAGGTCATTCCAGTTATTGGTTTCGAGTATGAGACTTGCGAACATTTTGATGGTTGCTCAACCATTCCTTAACTTCAAACTCCCATATCTCGCGAACGGAATGATGAACTCGAGAAATTACTGTTGCATCTGAAAGTGGAAACTCGCCCGATTGCAAAGGTATGTGCATTTTCCCCCTAGGCCATTGTATTTATTGGTTTCTAGTATCAGACTTGCGAAAATTTTGATAGTTTCTCAACCATTCCTTAACTTCAAACTCCCATTTCTCGCGAACGGATTGACGAACTCGAGAAATTCCTGTTACATCTGAAAGTAGAAACTCGCACGATTACAATGGTGTGTGTACTTTTCCCGTAGGCCATTCCAGTTATTGGTTTCGAGTATCAGACTTGCGAAAATTTTGATGGTTTCTCAATCATTCCTTAACTTCAAACTTGCATATCTCGCGAATGGATTGACGAACTCGAGAATTTCCTATTGCATCTGAAAGCAGAAACTCGCCCGATTACAGCGGTATGTGTATTTTTGCCCTAGGCCATAGTTGTTATTGGATTCGAGTAACAGACTTGCGAAAATTTTGATGGTTTCTCAACCATTCCTTAACTTCAAACTCCCATATCTCGCGAACGGATTGACGAACTCGAGAAATCCCTGTTGCATCTGAGAGTGGAAACCGGCCCGATTACAAAGGTATGTGTATTTTTCCCCTAGGCCTTGGTAGTTATTGGTTTCTAGCATCAGAATTGCGAAAATTTTGATAGTTTCTCAGCCATTCCTTAAATTCAAACTCCCATATATCGCGAACGGATTGACGAACTCGAGAAATTCCTGCTGCATCTGAAAGTGGAAACTCGCCCGATTACAAAGGTATGTGCATTTTCCCCTATGCCTTTGTAGTTATTGGTTTCGAGTATCAGATTTGCGAAAATTTTGATGTTTTCTCAACCATTCCTTAACTTCAAACTCCCATATCTCGCGAACGGATTCACGAACTCGAGAAATTCCTGTTGCATGTTAAAGTAGAAACTCGCCCGATTACAAAGATTTGTGGGTTTTTCACCTAGGCCTTTGTAGTTATTGGTTTCGGGTAACAGACTTGCGAAAATTTTGATAGTTTCTCAACCATTCCTTAACTTCAAACTCCCATTTCTCGCGAACGGATTGACGAAGTCGAGAAATTCCTGTTGCATCTGAAAGTAGAAAATCGCCCGATTACAATGGTGTGTGTACTTTTCCCCTAGGTCATTCCAGTTATTGGTTTCGAGTATCAGACTTGCGAATATTTTGATGGTTTCTCAACCATTCCTTAACTTCAAACTCCCATTTCTCGCGAACGGATTGACGAACTCGAGAAATTCCTGTTGCATCTGAAAGTAGAAAATCGCCCGATTACAATGGTGTGTGTACTTTTCCCCTAGGTCATTCCAGTTATTGGTTTCGAGTATCAGACTTGCGAATATTTTGATGGTTGCTCAACCATTCCTTAACTTCAAACTCCCATATCTCTCGAACGGAATGATGAACTCGAGAAATTCCTGTTGCGTCTGAAAGTGGAAACTCGCCCGATTACAACGGTATGTGTATTTTTCCCCTAGGCTTTTGTAGTTATTGGTTTCGTGTTTCAGACTTGCTAAAATTTTGATGGTTTCTTATCCATTCCTTAACTTCAAACTCCCATATCTCGCGAACGGATTGACGAACTCGAGAAATTCCTGTTGCATCTAAAAGTAGGAACTCGCCCGATTACAATGGTGTGTGTACTTTTCCCCTAGGCCGTTCCAGTTATTGGTTTCGAGAATCAGACCACCGAAAATTTTGATGGTTTCTCAAGCATTCCTTAACTTCAAACTCCCATATCTTGCGAACGGATTGACGAACTCGAGAAATTCCTGTTGCATCTGAAAGTGGAAACTCGCCCGATTACAAAGGTATGTGTATTTTCCCCCTAGGCCATTGTATTTATTGGTTTCGAGTATCAGACTTGCGAAAATTTTGATAGTTTCTCAACCATTCCTTAACTTCAAACTCCCATTTCTCGCGAACGGATTGACGAACTCGAGAAATTCCTGTTACATCTGAAAGTAGAAACTCGCACGATTACAATGGTGTGTGTACTTTTCCCGTAGGCCATTCCAGTTATTGGTTTCGAGTATCAGACTTGCGAAAATTTTGATGATTTCTCAAGCATTCCTTAACTTCAAACTCCCATATCTCGCGAACGGATTGACGAACTCGAGAATTTCCTATTGCATCTGAAAGCAGAAACTCGCCCGATTACAACGGTACGTGTATTTTTGCTCTAGGCCATTGTAGTTATTGGTTTCTAGCATCAGAATTGCGAAAATTTTGATAGTTTCTCAGCCATTCCTTAAATTCAAACTCCCATATCTCGCGAACGGATGGATGAACTGGAGAAATTCCTGCTGCATCCGAAAGTGGAAACTCGCCCGATTACAACGGTATGTGTATTTTTCCCCTAGGCCTTTGTAGTTATTGGTTTCGTGTTTCAGACTTGCTAAAATTTTGATGGTTTCTTATCCATTCCTTAACTTCAAACTCCCATATCTCGCGAACGGATTGACGAACTCGAGAAATTCCTGTTGCATCTAAAAGTAGGAACTCGCCCGATTACAATGGTGTGTGTACTTTTCCCCTAGGCCGTTCCAGTTATTGGTTTCGAGAATCAGACCACCGAAAATTTTGATGGTTTCTCAAGCATTCCTTAACTTCAAACTCCCATTTCTCGCGAACGGATTGACGAACTCGAGAAATTCCTGTTGCATCTGAAAGTAGAAAATCGCCCGATTACAATGGTGTGTGTACTTTTCCCCTAGGTCATTCCAGTTATTGGTTTCGAGTATGAGACTTGCGAAAATTTTGATGGTTGCTCAACCATTCCTTAACTTCAAACTCCCATATCTCGCGAACGGAATGATGAACTCGAGAAATTCCTGTTGCATCTGAAAGTGGAAACTCGCCCGATTACAACGGTATGTGTATTTTTCCCCTAGGCCTTTGTAGTTATTGGTTTCGTGTTTCAGACTTGCTAAAATTTTGATAGTTTCTCAACCATTCCTTAACTTCAAACTCCCATTTCTCGCGAACGGATTGACGAACTCGAGAAATTCCTGTTACATCTGAAAGTAGAAACTCGCACGATTACAATGGTGTGTGTACTTTTCCCGTAGGCCATTCCAGTTATTGGTTTCGAGTATCAGACTTGCGAAAATTTTGATGATTTCTCAAGCATTCCTTAACTTCAAACTCCCATATCTCGCGAACGGATTGACGAACTCGAGAATTTCCTATTGCATCTGAAAGCAGAAACTCGCCCGATTACAACGGTACGTGTATTTTTGCTCTAGGCCATTGTAGTTATTGGTTTCTAGCATCAGAATTGCGAAAATTTTGATAGTTTCTCAGCCATTCCTTAAATTCAAACTCCCATATCTCGCGAACGGATGGATGAACTGGAGAAATTCCTGCTGCATCCGAAAGTGGAAACTCGCCCGATTACAAAGGTATGTGCATTTTTCCCCTATGCCTTTGTAGTTATTGGTTTCGAGTATCAGATTTGCGAAAATTTTGATGGTTTCTCAGCCATTCCTTAACTTCAAACTCCCATATCTCGCGAACGGATTCACGAACTCGAGAAATTCCTGTTGCATCTGAAAGAAGAAACTCGCCCGATTACAACGGTTTGTGTATTTTCCCCCTAGGCCATTGTAGTTATTGCTTTCTAGCATCAGAATTGCGAAAATTTTGATAGTTTCTCAGCCATTCCTTAAGTTCAAACTCCCATATCTCGCGAACGGATGGATGAACTCGAGAAATTCCTGCTGCATCCGAAAGTGGAAACTCGCCCGATTACAAAGGTATGTGCATTTTTCCCCTATGCCTTTGTAGTTATTGGTTTCGAGTATCAGATTTGCGAAAATTTTGATGGTTTCTCAGCCATTCCTTAACTTCAAACTCCCATATCTCGCGAACGGATTCACGAACTCGAGAAATTCCTGTTGCATCTGAAAGCAGAAACTCGCCCGATTACAACGGTATGTGTATTTTCCCCCTAGGCCATTGTAGTTATTGGATTCGAGTATCAGACTTGCGAAAATTTTGATGGTTTCTCAAGCATTCCTTAACTTCAAACTCCCATATCTCGCGAACGGATTGACGAACGCGAGAAACTCCTGTTGCATCTGAAAGCAGAAACTCGCCCGATTACAACGGTATGTGTATTTTCCCCCTAGGCCATTGTAGTTATTGGATTCGAGTATCAGACTTGCGAAAATTTTGATGGTTTCTCAAGCATTCCGTAACTTCAAATTCCCATATCTCGCGAACGGATTGACGAACTCGAGAATTTCCAATTGCATCTGAAAGCAGAAACTCGCCCGATTAGAACGGTCCGTGTATTTTTCCCCAAGGCCGTTGTAGTTATTGGCTTCGAGTATCAGACTTGCGATAATTTTGGTGGTTTCTCAAGCATTCCTTAACTTCAAACTCCCATATCTCGCGAACGGATTGACGAACTCGAGAATTTCCTATTGCAGCTGAAAGCAGAAACACGCCCGATTACAACGGTACGTGTATTATTGACCTAGGCCATTCCAGTTATTGGTTTCGTGTATCAGACCAGCGAAAATTTTGAAGGTTTCTCAACCATTCCTTAACTTCAAGCTCCCATATCTCGCGAACGGATTGACGAACTCGAGAAATTCCTGTTGCATCTGAAAGCAGAAACTCGCCCGATTTCAGCGGTATGTGCATTCTTGCCCTAGGCCATAGTAGTTATTGGTTTCGAGTATCAGACTTGCGAAAATTTTGATGGTTTCTCAAGCATTCCATAACTTCTAACTCCCATATCTCGCGAACGGAATGACGAACTCGAGAAATTCCTGTTGCATCTGAAAGCAGAAACTCGCCCGATTACAACTGTATGTGTATTTTCCCCCTAGGCCATTGTAGTTATTGGTTTTGAGTATCAGACTTGCGAAAATTTTGATGGTTTCTCAAGCATTCCTTAACTTCAAACTCCCATATCTCGGGAACGGATTGACGAACTCGAGAATTTCCTATTGCATCTGAAAGCAGAAACTCGCCCGATTAGAACGGTCCGTGTATTTTTCCCCAAGGCCGTTGTAGTTATTGGCTTCGAGTATCAGACTTGCGATAATTTTGATGGTTTCTCAAGCATTCCATAACTTCTAACTCCCATATCTCGCGAACGGAATGACGAACTCGAGAAATTCCTGTTGCATCTGAAAGCAGAAACTCGCCCGATTACAACTGTATGTGTATTTTCCCCCTAGGCCATAGTAGTTATTGGTTTCGAGTATCAGACTTGCGAAAATTTTGATGGTTTCTCAATCACTCCTTAACTTCAAACTTCCATATCTCGCGAACGGATTGACGAATTCGAGAATTTCCTATTGCATCTGAAAGCAGAAACTCGCCCGATTACAACGGTATGTGTATTTTTGCCCTAGGCTATAGTTGTTATTGGATTCGAGTATCAGACTTGCGAAAATTTTGATGGTTTCTCAAGCATTGCTTAACTTCAAACTCCCATATCTCGCGAACGGATTGACGAACGCGAGAAACTCCTGCTGCATCTGAAAGCAGAAACTCGCCCGATTACAACGGTATGTGTATTTTCCCCCTAGGCCATTGTAGTTATTGGATTCGAGTATCAGACTTGCGAAAATTTTGATGGTTTCTCAAGCATTCCTTAACTTCCAATTCCCGTATCTCGCGAACGGATCGACGAACTCGAGAAATTCCTGTTGCATCTGACAGCAGAAACTCGCCCGATTACAACGGTATGTGTATTTTTCCCCTAGGCCATTGTAGTTATTGGTTTCGACTATCAGACTTGCGAAAATTTCGATGGTTTCTCAACCATTCCTTAACTTCAAACTACCATATCTCGCGAACGGATTGACGAACTCGAGAATTTCCTATTGCATCTGAAAGCAGAAACACGCCCGATTACAACGGTACGTGTATTATTGACCTAGGCCATTCCAGTTATTGGTTTCGTGTATCAGACCAGCGAAAATTTTGAAGGTTTCTCAACCATTCCTTAACTTCAAGCTCCCATATCTCGCGAACGGATTGACGAACTCGAGAAATTCCTGTTGCATCTGAAAGCAGAAACTCGCCCTATTTCTACGGTATGTGCATTCTTGCACTAGGCCATAGTAGTTATTGGTTTCGAGTATCAGACTTGCGAAAATTTTGATGGTTTCTCAAGCATTCCATAACTTCTAACTCCCATATCTCGCGAACGGAATGACGAACTCGAGAAATTCCTGTAGCATCTGAAAGCAGAAACTCGCCCGATTACAACTGTGTGTGTATTTTCCCCCTAGGCAATTGTAGTTATTGGCATCGAGTATCAGAATTGCGATAATTTTGATGGTTACTCAAGCATTCCTTAACTTCAAACTCCCATATCTCGCGAACGGATTGACGATCTCGAGAAATTCCTGTTGCATCTGACAGCAGAAACACGCCCGATTACAACGGTATGTGTATTTTTCCCTTAGGCCATTGTAGTTATTGGTTTCGAGTATCAGACTTGCGAAAATTTTGATGGTTTCTCAACCATTCCTTAACTTCGAACTACCATACCTCGCGAACGGATTGACGAACTCGAGAATTTCCTATTGCATCTGAAAGCAGAAACACGCCCGATTTCAACGGTACGTGTATTTTTGACCTAGGCCATTCCAGTTATTGGTTTCGTGTATCAGACCAGCGAAAATTTTGAAGGTTTTTCAACCATTCCTTAACTTCAAGATCCCATATCTCGCGAACGGATTGACGAAATCGAGAAATTTCTGTTGCATCTGAAAGCAGAAACTCGCCCGATTTCAACGGTATGTGCATTCTTGCCCTAGGCCATAGTAGTTATTGGTTTCGAGTATCAGACTTGCGAAAATTTTGATGGTTTCTCAAGCATTCCATAACTTCTAACTCCCATATCTCGCGAACGGAATGACGAACTCGAGAAATTCCTGTTGCATCGGAAAGCAGAAACTCGCCCGGTTACAACGGTATGTGTATTTTCCCCCTAGGCCATTGTAGTTACTGGTTTCGAGTATCAGACGTGCGAAAATTTTGATGGTTTCTCAAGCATTCTTTAACTTCAAACTCCCATATCTCGGGAACGGATTGACGAACTCGAGAATTTCCTATTGCATCTGAAAGCAGAAACTCGCCCGATTACAACGGTACGTGTATTTTTCCCCAAGGCCTTTGTAGTTATTGGCATCGAGTATCAGAATTGCGATAATTTTGATGGTTTCTCAAGCATTCCTTAACTTCAAACTCGCATATCTCGCGAACAGATTGACGAACTCGAGAAATTCCTATTGCATCTGACAGCAGAAACACGCCCGATTACAACGGTATGTGTATTTTTCCCTTAGGCGATTGTAGTTATTGGTTTCGAGTATCAGACCTGCGAAAATTTTGATGGCTTCTCAACCACTCCTTAACTTCAAACTACCACATCTCGCAAACGGATTGACGAACTCGAGAATTTCCTATTGCATCTGAAAGCAGAGACACGCCCGATTACAACGGTACGTGTATTTTTGACCTAGGCCATTCCAGTTATTGGTTTCGTGTACCAGACCAGCGAAAATTTTGAAGGTTTCTCAACCATTCCTTAACTTCAAGCTCCCATATCTCGCGAACGGATTGACGAACTCGAGAAATTCCTGTTGCATCTGAAAGCAGAAACTCGCTCGATTACAAAGGTATGTGCATTTTTCCCCTATGCCTTTGTAGTTATTGGTTTCGAGTATCAGATTTGCGAAAATTTTGATGGTTTCTCAACCATTCCTTAAATTCAAACTCCCATATCTCGCGAACGGATTCACGAACTCGAGAAATTCCTGTTGCATCTTAAAGTAGAAACTCGCCCGATTACAAAGATATGTGGGTTTTTCACCTAGGCCTTTGTAGTTATTGGTTTCGGGTAACAGACTTGCGAAAATTTTGATAGTTTCTCAACCATTCCTTAACTTCAAACTCCCATTTCTCGCGAACGGATTGATGAACTCGAGAAATTCCTGTTGCATCTGAAAGTAGAAACTCGCCCGATTACAAAGATATGTGTGTTTTTCACCTAGGCCTTTGTAGTTACTGGTTTCGAGTATCAGATTTGCGAAAGTTTTGATAGTTTCTCAGCCATTCCTCAACTTCAAACTCCCATATCTCGCGAACGGAATGACGAACTCCAGAAATTCCTGTTGCATCTGAAAGCAGAAACTCGCACGATTACAATGGTGTGTGTACTTTTCCCCTAGGCCAATCCAGTTATTGGTTTCGAGTATCAGACTTGCGAAAGTTTTGATGGTTGCTCAATCATTCCTTAACTTCAAACTTCCATATCTCGCGAACGGATTGACGAATTCGAGAATTTCCTATTGCATCTGAAAGCAGACACTCGCCCGATTACAGCGGTATGTGTATTTTTGCCCTAGGCTATAGTTGTTATTGGATTCGAGTATCAGACTTGCGAAAATTTTGATGGTTTCTCAAGCATTGCTTAACTTCAAACTCCCATATCTCGCGAACGGATTGACGAACGCGAGAAACTCCTGTTGCATCTGAAAGCAGAAACTCGCCCGATTACAACGGTATGTGTATTTTCCCCCTAGGCCATTGTAGTTATTGGATTCGAGTATCAGACTTGTTAAAATTTTGATGGTTTCTCAAGCATTCCTTAACTTCCAATTCCCGTATCTCGCGAACGGATTGACGAACTCGAGAATTTCCTATTGCATCTGAAAGCAGAAACTCGCCCGATTACAACGGTACGTGTATTTTTCCCCAAGGCCGTTGTAATTAATGGCTTCGAGTATCAGACTTGCGATAATTTTGATGGTTTCTCAAGCATTCCTTAACCTCAAACTCCCATACCTCGCGAACGGATTGACGAACTCGAGAAATTCCTGTTGCATCTGACAGCAGAAACTCGCCCGATTACAACGGTATGTGTATTTTTCCCCTAGGCCATTGTAGTTATTGGTTTCGACTATCAGACTTGCGAAAATTTCGATGGTTTCTCAACCATTCCTTAACTTCAAACTACCATATCTCGCGAACGGATTGACGAACTCGAGAATTTCCTATTGCATCTGAAAGCAGAAACACGCCCGATTACAACGGTACGTGTATTATTGACCTAGGCCATTCCAGTTATTGGTTTCGTGTATCAGACCAGCGAAAATTTTGAAGGTTTCTCAACCATTCCTTAACTTCAAGCTCCCATATCTCGCGAACGGATTGACGAACTCGAGAAATTCCTGTTGCATCTGAAAGTAGAAACTCGCCCGATTACAAAGATATGTGTGTTTTTCACCTAGGCCTTTGTAGTTACTGGTTTCGAGTATCAGATTTGCGAAAGTTTTGATAGTTTCTCAGCCATTCCTCAACTTCAAACTCCCATATCTCGCGAACGGAATGACGAACTCCAGAAATTCCTGTTGCATCTGAAAGTGGAAACACGCCCGATTACAAGGGTATGTGCATTTTTCCCCTAGGCCTTTGTAGTTATTGGTTTCGAGTATGAGACTTTCGAAAATTTTGATGGTTTCTCAAGCATTCCTTAAGTTCAAACTCCCATATCTCACGAACGGATTGACGAACTCGAGAAATTCCTGTTGCATCTTAAAGTCGAAACTCGCCCGATTACAAAGATATGTGGGTTTTTCACCTAGGCTTTTGTAGTTATTGGTTTCGAGTATCAGACTTGCGAAAATTTTGATGGTTTCTCAACCATTCCTCAACTTCACACTATCATATCTCGCGAACGGATTGACGAACTCGAGAATTTCCTATTGCATCTGAAAGCAGAAACACGCCCAATTACAACGGTACGTGTATTTTTGACCTAGGCCATCCCAGTTATTGGTTTCGTGTATCAGACCATCGAAAATTTTGAAGGTTTCTCAACCATTCCTTAACTTCAAGATCCCATATCTCGAGAACGGATTGACGAAATCGAGAAATTCCTGTTGCATCTGAAAGCAGAAACTCGCCCGATTTCAACGGTATGTGCATTCTTGCCCTAGGCCATAGTAGTTATTGGTTTCGAGTATCAGACTTGCGAAAATTTTGATGGTTTCTCAAGCATTCCATAACTTCTAACTCCCATATCTCGCGAACGGAATGACGAACTCGAGAAATTCCTGTTGCATCTGAAAGCAGAAACTCGCCCGATTACAACGGTATGTGTATTTTCCCTCTAGGCCATTGTAGTTATTGGTTTCGAGTATCAGACTTGCGAAAATTTTGATGGTTTCTCAAGCATTCTTTAACTTCAAACTCCCATATCTCGGGAACGGATTGACGAACTCGAGAATTTCCTATTGCATCTGAAAGCAGAAACTCGCCCGATTACAACGGTACGTGTATTTTTCCCCAAGGCCTTTGTAGTTATTGGCATCGAGTATCAGTATTGCGATAATTTTGATGGTTTCTCAAGCATTCCTTAACTTCAAACTCGCATATCTCGCGAACAGATTGACGAACTCGAGAAATTCCTATTGCATCTGACAGCAGAAACACGCCCGATTGCAACGGTATGTGTATTTTTCCCTTAGGCGATTGTAGTTATTGGTTTCGAGTATCAGACCTGCGAAAATTTTGATGGCTTCTCAACCATTCCTTAACTTCAAACTACCATATCTCGCGAACGGATTGACGAACTCGAGAATTTCCTATTGCATCTGAAAGCAGAAACACGCCCGATTACAACGGTACGTGTATTATTGACCTAGGCCATTCCAGTTATTGGTTTCGAGTATCAGACCAGCGAAAATTTTGAAGGTTTCTCAACCATTCCTTAACGTCAAACTCCCATATCTTGCGAACGGAATGACGAACTCGAGAAATTCCTGTTGCATCTGAAAGTAGAAACTCGCACGATTACAATGGTGTTTGTACTTTTCCCCTAGGCCATTCCAGTTATTGGCTTCGAGTATCAGACTTGCGATAATTTTGATGGTTTCTCAAGCATTCCTTAACTTCAAACTCCCATATCTCGCGAACGGATTGACGAACTCGAGAATTTCCTATTGCATCTGAAAGCAGAAACACGCCCGATTACAACGGTACGTGTATTATTGACCTAGGCCATTCCAGTTATTGGTTTCGTGTATCAGACCAGCGAAAATTTTGAAGGTTTCTCAACCATTCCTTAACTTCCAGCTCCCATATCTCGCGAACGGGTTGACGAACTCGAGAAATTCCTGTTGCATCTGAAAGCAGAAACTCGCCCGGTTACAACTGTATGTGTATTTTCCCCCTAGGCCATTGTAGTTATTGGTTTTGAGTATCAGACTTGCGAAAATTTTGATGGTTTCTCAAGCATTCCTTAACTTCAAACTCCCATATCTCGGGAACGGATTGACGAACTCGAGAATTTCCTGTTGCATCTGAAAGCAGAAACTCGCCCGATTAGAACGGTCCGTGTATTTTTCCCCAAGGCCGTTGTAGTTATTGGCTTCGAGTATCAGACTTGCGATAATTTTGATGGTTTCTCAAGCATTCCATAACTTCTAACTCCCATATCTCGCGAACGGAATGACGAACTCGAGAAATTCCTGTTGCATCTGAAAGCAGAAACTCGCACGATTACAATGGTGTGTGTACTTTTCCCCTAGGCCAATCCAGTTATTGGTTTCGAGTATCAGACTTGCGAAAGTTTTGATGGTTGCTCAATCATTCCTTAACTTCAAACTTCCATATCTCGCGAACGGATTGACGAATTCGAGAATTTCCTATTGCATCTGAAAGCAGACACTCGCCCGATTACAACGGTATGTGTATTTTTGCCCTAGGCTATAGTTGTTATTGGATTCGAGTATCAGACTTGCGAAAATTTTGATGGTTTCTCAAGCATTGCTTAACTTCAAACTCCCATATCTCGCGAACGGATTGACGAACGCGAGAAACTCCTGTTGCATCTGAAAGCAGAAACTCGCCCGATTACAACGGTATGTGTATTTTCCCCCTAGGCCATTGTAGTTATTGGATTCGAGTATCAGACTTGTTAAAATTTTGATGGTTTCTCAAGCATTCCTTAACTTCCAATTCCCGTATCTCGCGAACGGATTGACGAACTCGAGAATTTCCTATTGCATCTGAAAGCAGAAACTCGCCCGATTACAACGGTACGTGTATTTTTCCCCAAGGCCGTTGTAATTAATGGCTTCGAGTATCAGACTTGCGATAATTTTGATGGTTTCTCAAGCATTCCTTAACCTCAAACTCCCATACCTCGCGAACGGATTGACGAACTCGAGAAATTCCTGTTGCATCTGACAGCAGAAACTCGCCCGATTACAACGGTATGTGTATTTTTCCCCTAGGCCATTGTAGTTATTGGTTTCGACTATCAGACTTGCGAAAATTTCGATGGTTTCTCAACCATTCCTTAACTTCAAACTACCATATCTCGCGAACGGATTGACGAACTCGAGAATTTCCTATTGCATCTGAAAGCAGAAACACGCCCGATTACAACGGTACGTGTATTATTGACCTAGGCCATTCCAGTTATTGGTTTCGTGTATCAGACCAGCGAAAATTTTGAAGGTTTCTCAACCATTCCTTAACTTCAAGCTCCCATATCTCGCGAACGGATTGACGAACTCGAGAAATTCCTGTTGCATCTGAAAGCAGAAACTCGCCCGATTTCAACGGTATGTGCATTCTTGCCCTAGGCCATAGTAGTTATTGGTTTCGAGTATCAGACTTGCGAAAATTTTGATGGCTTCTCAACCATTCCTTAACTTCAAACTACCATATCTCGCGAACGGATTGACGAACTCGAGAATTTCCTATTGCATCTGAAAGCAGAAACACGCCCGATTACAACGGTACGTGCATTTTTGACCTAGGCCATTCCAGTTATTGGTTTCGTGTACCAGACCAGCGAAAATTTTGAAGGTTTCTCAACCATTCCTTAACTTCAAGCTCCCATATCTCGCGAACGGACTGACGAACTCGAGAATTTCCTTTTGCATCTGAAAGCAGAAACTCGCCCGATTTCAACGGTATGTGCATTCTTGCCCTAGGCCATAGTAGTTATTGGTTTCGAGTATCAGACTTGCGAAAATTTTGATGGTTTCTCAAGCATTCCTTAACTTCAAACTCCCATATCTCGCGAACGGATTGACGAACTCGAGAATTTCCTTTTGCATCTGAAAGCAGAAACTCGCCCGATTTCAACGGTATGTGCATTCTTGCCCTAGACCTTTGTAGTTATTGGTTTCGTGTATCAGGCTTGCGAAAATTTTGATGGTTTCTCAACCATTCCTTAACATCAAACTCCCATATCTCGCGAACGGAATGACGCACTCGAGAAATTCCTGTTGCATCTGAAAGTAGAAACTCGCACGATTACAATGGTGTGTGTACTTTTCCCCTAGGCCATTCCAGTTATTGGCTTCGAGTATCAGACTTGCGATAATTTTGATGGTTTCTCAAGCATTCCTTAACTTCAAACTCCCATATCTCGCGAACGGATTGACGAACTCGAGAATTTCCTATTGCATCTGAAAGCAGAAACACGCCCGATTACAACGGTACGTGTATTATTGACCTAGGCCATTCCAGTTATTGGTTTCGAGTATCAGACCAGCGAAAATTTTGAAGGTTTCTCAACCATTCCTTAACGTCAAACTCCCATATCTTGCGAACGGAATGACGAACTCGAGAAATTCCTGTTGCATCTGAAAGTAGAAACTCGCACGATTACAATGGTGTTTGTACTTTTCCCCTAGGCCATTCCAGTTATTGGCTTCGAGTATCAGACTTGCGATAATTTTGATGGTTTCTCAAGCATTCCTTAACTTCAAACTCCCATATCTCGCGAACGGATTGACGAACTCGAGAATTTCCTATTGCATCTGAAAGCAGAAACACGCCCGATTACAACGGTACGTGTATTATTGACCTAGGCCATTCCAGTTATTGGTTTCGTGTATCAGACCAGCGAAAATTTTGAAGGTTTCTCAACCATTCCTTAACTTCCAGCTCCCATATCTCGCGAACGGGTTGACGAACTCGAGAAATTCCTGTTGCATCTGAAAGCAGAAACTCGCCCGGTTACAACTGTATGTGTATTTTCCCCCTAGGCCATTGTAGTTATTGGTTTTGAGTATCAGACTTGCGAAAATTTTGATGGTTTCTCAAGCATTCCTTAACTTCAAACTCCCATATCTCGGGAACGGATTGACGAACTCGAGAATTTCCTGTTGCATCTGAAAGCAGAAACTCGCCCGATTAGAACGGTCCGTGTATTTTTCCCCAAGGCCGTTGTAGTTATTGGCTTCGAGTATCAGACTTGCGATAATTTTGATGGTTTCTCAAGCATTCCATAACTTCTAACTCCCATATCTCGCGAACGGAATGACGAACTCGAGAAATTCCTGTTGCATCTGAAAGCAGAAACTCGCACGATTACAATGGTGTGTGTACTTTTCCCCTAGGCCAATCCAGTTATTGGTTTCGAGTATCAGACTTGCGAAAGTTTTGATGGTTGCTCAATCATTCCTTAACTTCAAACTTCCATATCTCGCGAACGGATTGACGAATTCGAGAATTTCCTATTGCATCTGAAAGCAGACACTCGCCCGATTACAACGGTATGTGTATTTTTGCCCTAGGCTATAGTTGTTATTGGATTCGAGTATCAGACTTGCGAAAATTTTGATGGTTTCTCAAGCATTGCTTAACTTCAAACTCCCATATCTCGCGAACGGATTGACGAACGCGAGAAACTCCTGTTGCATCTGAAAGCAGAAACTCGCCCGATTACAACGGTATGTGTATTTTCCCCCTAGGCCATTGTAGTTATTGGATTCGAGTATCAGACTTGTTAAAATTTTGATGGTTTCTCAAGCATTCCTTAACTTCCAATTCCCGTATCTCGCGAACGGATTGACGAACTCGAGAATTTCCTATTGCATCTGAAAGCAGAAACTCGCCCGATTACAACGGTACGTGTATTTTTCCCCAAGGCCGTTGTAATTAATGGCTTCGAGTATCAGACTTGCGATAATTTTGATGGTTTCTCAAGCATTCCTTAACCTCAAACTCCCATACCTCGCGAACGGATTGACGAACTCGAGAAATTCCTGTTGCATCTGACAGCAGAAACTCGCCCGATTACAACGGTATGTGTATTTTTCCCCTAGGCCATTGTAGTTATTGGTTTCGACTATCAGACTTGCGAAAATTACGATGGTTTCTCAACCATTCCTTAACTTCAAACTACCATATCTCGCGAACGGATTGACGAACTCGAGAATTTCCTATTGCATCTGAAAGCAGAAACACGCCCGATTACAACGGTACGTGTATTATTGACCTAGGCCATTCCAGTTATTGGTTTCGTGTATCAGACCAGCGAAAATTTTGAAGGTTTCTCAACCATTCCTTAACTTCAAGCTCCCATATCTCGCGAACGGATTGACGAACTCGAGAAATTCCTGTTGCATCTGAAAGCAGAAACTCGCCCGATTTCAACGGTATGTGCATTCTTGCCCTAGGCCATAGTAGTTATTGGTTTCGAGTATCAGACTTGCGAAAATTTTGATGGTTTCTCAAGCATTCCATAACTTCTAACTCCCATATCTCGCGAACGGAATGACGAACTCGAGAAATTCCTGTTGCATCTGAAAGCAGAAACTCGCCCGATTACTACTGTATGTGTATTTTCCCCCTAGGCCATTGTAGTTATTGGTTTCGAGTATCAGACTTGCGAAAATTTTGATGGTTTCTCAATCATTACATAACTTCAAACTACCATATCTCGCGAACGGATTACGAACTCGAGAAACTCCTGTTGCATCTGACAGCAGAAACTCGCCCGATTACAACGATATGTGTATTTTTGACCTAGGCCATTCCAGTTATTGGTTTCGAGTATCAGACCAGCGAAAATTTTGAAGGTTTCTCAACCATTCCTTAACGTCAAACTCCCATATCTCGCGAACGGATTGACGAATTCGGGAAATTCCTGTTGCATCTGAAAGCAGAAACTCGCCCGATTACAAAGGTATGTGCATTTTTCCCCTATGCCTTTGTAGTTATTGGTTTCGAGTATCTGACTTGCGAAAATTTTGATGGTATCTCAACCATTCCTCAACTACAAACTCCCATATCTCGCGAACGGAGTGACGAACTCGAGAAATTCCTGTTGCATCTGAAAGTAGAAACTCGCACGATTACAATGGTGTGTGTACTTTTCCCCTAGGCCAATCCAGTTATTGGTTTCGAGTATCAGACTTGCGAAAGTTTTGATGGTTTCTCAATCATTCCTTAACTTCAAACTTCCATATCTCGCGAACGGATTGACGAATTCGAGAATTTCCTATTGCATCTGAAAGCAGAAACTCGCCCGATTACAACGGTATGTGTATTTTTGCCCTAGGCCATAGTTGTTATTGGATTCGAGTATCAGACTTGCGAAAATTTTGATGGTTTCTCAAGCATTCCTTAACTTCAAACTCCCATATCTCGCGAACGGATTGACGAACGCGAGAAACTCCTGTTGCATCTGAAAGCAGAAACTCGCCCGATTACAACGGTATGTGTATTTTCCCCCTAGGCCATTGTAGTTATTGGATTCGAGTATCAGACTTGCGAAAATTTTGATGGTTTCTCAAGCATTCCGTAACTTCAAATTCCCATATCTCGCGATCGGATTGACGAACTCGAGAATTTCCTATTGCATCTGAAAGCAGAAACTCGCCCGATTAGAACGGTCCGTGTATTTTTCCCCAAGGCCGTTGTAGTTATTGGCTTCGAGTATCAGACTTGCGAAAATTTCGATGGTTTCTCAACCATTCCTTAACTTCAAACTACCATATCTCGCGAACGGATTGACGAACTCGAGAAATTCCTGTTGCATCTGACAGCAGAAACTCGCCCGATTACAACGGTATGTGTATTTTTCCCCTAGGCCATTGTAGTTATTGGTTTCGACTATCAGACTTGCGAAAATTTCGATGGTTTCTCAACCATTCCTTAACTTCAAACTACCATATCTCGCGAACGGATTGACGAACTCGAGAATTTCCTATTGCATCTGAAAGCAGAAACACGCCCGATTACAACGGTACGTGTATTATTGACCTAGACCATTCCAGTTATTGGTTGCGTGTATCAGACCAGCGAAAATTATGAAGGTTTCTCAACCATTCCTTAACTTCAAGCTCCCATATCTCGCGAACGGATTGACGAACTCGAGAAATTCCTGTTGCATCTGAAAGCAGAAACTCGCCCGATTACTACTGTATGTGTATTTTCCCCCTAGGCCATTGTAGTTATTGGTTTCGAGTATCAGACTTGCGAAAATTTTGATGGTTTCTCAAGCATTCCATAACTTCTAACTCCCATATCTCGCGAACGGAATGACGAACTCGAGAAATTCCTGTTGCATCTGAAAGCAGAAACTCGCCCGATTACTACTGTATGTGTATTTTCCCCCTAGGCCATTGTAGTTATTGGTCTCGAGTATCAGACTTGCGAAAATTTTGATGGTTTCTCAATCATTACATAACTTCAAACTACCATATCTCGCGAACGGATTACGAACTCGAGAAACTCCTGTTGCATCTGACAGCAGAAACTCGCCCGATTACAACGATATGTGTATTTTTGACCTAGGCCATTCCAGTTATTGGTTTCGAGTATCAGACCAGCGAAAATTTTGAAGGTTTCTCAACCATTCCTTAACGTCAAACTCCCATATCTCGCGAACGGATTGACGAATTCGGGAAATTCCTGTTGCATCTGAAAGCAGAAACTCGCCCGATTACAACGGCATGTGTATTTTTCCCCTAGGCCATTTTAGTTATTGGTCTCTTGCATCAGAATTGCGAAAATTTTGATGGTTTCTCAACCATTCCTTAACTTCAAACTCCCATATCTCGCGAACGGAATGACGAACTCGAGAAATTCCTGTTGCATCTGAAAGTGGAAACTCGCCCGATTACAAAGGTATGTGCATTTTTCCCCTATGCCTTTGTAGTTATTGGTTTCGAGTATCTGACTTGCGAAAATTTTGATGGTATCTCAACCATTCCTTAACTACAAACTCCCATATCTCGCGAACGGAGGGACGAACTCGAGAAATTCCTCTTGCATCTGAAAGTAGAAACTCGCACGATTACAATGGTGTGTGTACTTTTCCCCTAGGCCAATCCAGTTATTGGTTTCGAGTATCAGACTTGCGAAAGTTTTGATGGTTTCTCAATCATTCCTTAACTACAAACTACCATATCTCGCGAACGGATTGACGAACTCGAGAAATTCCTGTTGCATCTGACAGCAGAAACTCGCCCGATTACAACGGTATGTGTATTTTTCCCCTAGGCCATTGTAGTTATTGGTTTCGACTATCAGACTTGCGAAAATTTCGATGGTTTCTCAACCATTCCTTAACTTCAAACTACCATTTCTCGCGAACGGATTGACGAACTCGAGAATTTCCTATTGCATCTGAAAGCAGAAACACGCCCGATTACAACGGTACGTGTATTATTGACCTAGACCATTCCAGTTATTGGTTGCGTGTATCAGACCAGCGAAAATTTTGAAGGTTTCTCAACCATTCCTTAACTTCAAACTCCCATATCTCGCGAACGGATTGACGAACTCGAGAATTTCCTATTGCATCTGAAAGCAGAAACACGCCCGATTACAACGGTACGTGTATTATTGACCTAGGCCATTCCAGTTATTGGTTTCGAGTATCAGACCAGCGAAAATTTTGAAGGTTTCTCAACCATTCCTTAACGTCAAACTCCCATATCTTGCGAACGGAATGACGAACTCGAGAAATTCCTGTTGCATCTGAAAGTAGAAACTCGCACGATTACAATGGTGTGTGTACTTTTCCCCTAGGCCATTCCAGTTATTGGCTTCGAGTATCAGACTTGCGATAATTTTGATGGTTTCTCAAGCATTCCTTAACTTCAAACTCCCATATCTCGCGAACGGATTGACGAACTCGAGAATTTCCTATTGCATCTGAAAGCAGAAACACGCCCGATTACAACGGTACGTGTATTATTGACCTAGGCCATTCCAGTTATTGGTTTCGTGTATCAGACCAGCGAAAATTTTGAAGGTTTCTCAACCATTCCTTAACTTCCAGCTCCCATATCTCGCGAACGGATTGACGAACTCGAGAAATTCCTGTTGCATCTTAAAGCAGAAACTCGCCCGGTTACAATTGTATGTGTATTTTCCCCCTAGGCCATTGTAGTTATTGGTTTTGAGTATCAGACTTGCGAAAATTTTGATGGTTTCTCAAGCATTCCTTAACTTCAAACTCCCATATCTCGGGAACGGATTGACGAACTCGAGAATTTCCTATTGCATCTGAAAGCAAAAACTCGCCCGATTACAACGGTATGTGTATTTTTGCCCTAGGCTATAGTTGTTATTGGATTCGAGTATCAGACTTGCGAAAATTTTGATGGTTTCTCAAGCATTGCTTAACTTCAAACTCCCATATCTCGCGAACGGATTGACGAACGCGAGAAACTCCTGTTGCAGCTGAAAGCAGAAACTCGCCCGATTACAACGGTATGTGTATTTTCCCCCTAGGCCATTGTAGTTATTGGATTCGAGTATCAGACTTGTTAAAATTTTGATGGTTTCTCAAGCATTCCTTAACTTCCAATTCCCGTATCTCGCGAACGGATTGACGAACTCGAGAATTTCCTATTGCATCTGAAAGCAGAAACTCGCCCGATTACAACGGTACGTGTATTTTTCCCCAAGGCCGTTGTAATTATTGGCTTCGAGTATCAGACTTGCGATAATTTTGATGGTTTCTCAAGCATTCCTTAACCTCAAACTCCCATACCTCGCGAACGGATTGACGAACTCGAGAAATTCCTGTTGCATCTGACAGCAGAAACTCGCCCGATTACAATGGTATGTGTATTTTTCCCCTAGGCCATTGTAGTTATTGGTTTCGACTATCAGACTTGCGAAAATTTCGATGGTTTCTCAACCATTCCTTAACTTCAAACTACCATATCTCGCGAACGGATTGACGAACTCGAGAATTTCCTATTGCATCTGAAAGCAGAAACACGCCCGATTACAACGGTACGTGTATTATTGACCTAGGCCATTCCAGTTATTGGTTTCGTGTATCAGACCAGCGAAAATTTTGAAGGTTTCTCAACCATTCCTTAACTTCAAGCTCCCATATCTCGCGAACGGATTGACGAACTCGAGAAATTCCTGTTGCATCTGAAAGCAGAAACTCGCCCGATTTCAACGGTATGTGCATTCTTGCCCTAGGCCATTGTATTTATTGGTTTCGAGTATCAGACTTGCGAAAATTTTGATAGTTTCTCAACCATTCCTTAACTTCAAACTCCCATTTCTCGCGAACGGATTGACGAACTCGAGAATTTCCTATTGCATCTGAAAGCAGAAACTCGCCCGACTACAACGGTACGTGTATTTTTCCCCTAGGCCATTTTAGTTATTGGTCTCTTGCATCAGAATTGCGAAAATTTTGATGGTTTCTCAACCATTCCTTAACTTCAAACTCCCATATCTCGCGAACGGAATGACGAACTCGAGAAATTCCTGTTGCATCTGAAAGTGGAAACTCGCCCGATTACAAAGGTATGTGCATTTTTCCCCTATGCCTTTGTAGTTATTGGTTTCGAGTATCTGACTTGCGAAAATTTTGATGGTATCTCAACCATTCCTTAACTACAAACTCCCATATCTCGCGAACGGAGTGACGAACTCGAGAAATTCCTGTTGCATCTGAAAGTAGAAACTCGCACGATTACAATGGTGTGTGTACTTTTCCCCTAGGCCAATCCAGTTATTGGTTTCGAGTATCAGACTTGCGAAAGTTTTGATGGTTTCTCAATCATTCCTTAACTTCAAACTTCCATATCTCGCGAACGGATTGACGAATTCGTGAATTTCCTATTGCATCTGAAAGCAGAAACTCGCCCGATTACAACGGTATGTGTATTTTTGCACTAGGCCATAGTTGTTATTGGATTCGAGTATCAGACTTGCGAAAATTTTGATGGTTTCTCAAGCATTCCTTAACTTCAAACTCCCATATCTCGCGAACGGATTGACGAACGCGAGAAACTCCTGTTGCATCTGAAAGCAGAAACTCGCCCGATTACAACGGTATGGGTATTTTCCCCCTAAGCCATTGTAGTTATTGGATTCGAGTATCAGACTTGCGAAAATTTTGATGGTTTCTCAAGCATTCCGTAACTTCAAATTCCCATATCTCGCGAACGGATTGACGAACTCGAGAATTTCCTATTGCATCTGAAAGCAGAAACTCGCCCGATTAGAACGGTCCGTGTATTTTTCCCCAAGGCCGTTGTAGTTATTGGCTTCGAGTATCAGACTTGCGAAAATTTCGATGGTTTCTCAACCATTCCTTAACTTCAAACTACCATATCTCGCGAACGGATTGACGAACTCGAGAAATTCCTGTTGCATCTGACAGCAGAAACTCGCCCGATTACAACGGTATGTGTATTTTTCCCCTAGGCCATTGTAGTTATTGGTTTCGACTATCAGACTTGCGAAAATTTCGATGGTTTCTCAACCATTCCTTAACTTCAAACTACCATATCTCGCGAACGGATTGACGAACTCGAGAATTTCCTATTGCATCTGAAAGCAGAAACGCGCCCGATTACAACGGTACGTGTATTATTGACCTAGACCATTCCAGTTATTGGTTGCGTGTATCAGACCAGCGAAAATTTTGAAGGTTTCTCAACCATTCCTTAACTTCAAGCTCCCATATCTCGCGAACGGATTGACGAACTCGAGAAATTCCTGTTGCATCTGAAAGCAGAAACTCGCCCGATTACTACTGTATGTGTATTTTCCCCCTAGGCCATTGTAGTTATTGGTTTCGAGTATCAGACTTGCGAAAAATTTTGATGGTTTCTCAAGCATTCCATAACTTCTAACTCCCATATCTCGCGAACGGAATGACGAACTCGAGAAATTCCTGTTGCATCTGAAAGCAGAAACTCGCCCGATTACTACTGTATGTGTATTTTCCCCCTAGGCCATTGTAGTTATTGGTTTCGAGTATCAGACTTGCGAAAATTTTGATGGTTTCTCAATCATTACATAACTTCAAACTACCATATCTCGCGAACGGATTACGAACTCGAGAAACTCCTGTTGCATCTGACAGCAGAAACTCGCCCGATTACAACGATATGTGTATTTTTGACCTAGGCCATTCCAGTTATTGGTTTCGAGTATCAGACCAGCGAAAATTTTGAAGGTTTCTCAACCATTCCTTAACGTCAAACTCCCATATCTCGCGAACGGATTGACGAATTCGGGAAATTCCTGTTGCATCTGAAAGCAGAAACTCGCCCGATTTCAACGGCATGTGTATTTTTCCCCTAGGCCATTTTAGTTATTGGTCTCTTGCATCAGAATTGCGAAAATTTTGATGGTTTCTCAACCATTCCTTAACTTCAAACTCCCATATCTCGCGAACGGAATGACGAACTCGAGAAATTCCTGTTGCATCTGAAAGTGGAAACTCGCCCGATTACAAAGGTATGTGCATTTTTCCCCTATGCCTTTGTAGTTATTGGTTTCGAGTATCTGACTTGCGAAAATTTTGATGGTATCTCAACCATTCCTTAACTACAAACTCCCATATCTCGCGAACGGAGTGACGAACTCGAGAAATTCCTGTTGCATCTGAAAGTAGAAACTCGCACGATTACAATGGTGTGTGTACTTTTCCCCTAGGCCAATCCAGTTATTGGTTTCGAGTAGAAGACTTGCGAAAGTTTTGATGGTTTCTCAATCATTCCTTAACTTCAAACTTCCATATCTCGCGAACGGATTGACGAATTCGAGAATTTCCTATTGCATCTGAAAGCAGAAACTCGCCCGATTACAACGGTATGTGTATTTTTGCCCTAGGCCATAGTTGTTATTGGATTCGAGTATCAGACTTGCGAAAATTTTGATGGTTTCTCAAGCATTCCTTAACTTCAAACTCCCATATCTCGCGAACGGATTGACGAACGCGAGAAACTCCTGTTGCATCTGAAAGCAGAAACTCGCCCGATTACAACGGTATGTGTATTTTCCCCCTAGGCCATTGTAGTTATTGGATTCGAGTTTCAGACTTGCGAAAATTTTGATGGTTTCTCAAGCATTCCGTAACTTCAAATTCCCATATCTCGCGAACGGATTGACGAACTCGAGAATTTCCTATTGCATCTGAAAGCACAAACTCGCCCGATTAGAACGGTCCGTGTATTTTTCCCCAAGGCCGTTGTAGTTATTGGCTTCGAGTATCAGACTTGCGAAAATTTCGATGGTTTCTCAACCATTCCTTAACTTCAAACTACCATATCTCGCGAACGGATTGACGAACTCGAGAAATTCCTGTTGCATCTGACAGCAGAAACTCGCCCGATTACAACGGTATGTGTATTTTTCCCCTAGGCCATTGTAGTTATTGGTTTCGACTACCAGACTTGCGAAAATTTCGATGGTTTCTCAACCATTCCTTAACTTCAAACTACCATATCTCGCGAACGGATTGACGAACTCGAGAATTTCCTATTGCATCTGAAAGCAGAAACACGCCCGATTACAACGGTACGTGTATTATTGACCTAGACCATTCCAGTTATTGGTTGCGTGTATCAGACCAGCGAAAATTTTGAAGGTTTCTCAACCATTCCTTAACTTCAAGCTCCCATATCTCGCGAACGGATTGACGAACTCGAGAAATTCCTGTTGCATCTGAAAGCAGAAACTCGCCCGATTTCAACGGTATGTGCATTCTTGCCCTAGGCCATAGTAGTTATTGGTTTCGAGTATCAGACTTGCGAAAATTTTGATGGTTTCTCAAGCATTCCATAACTTCTAACTCCCATATCTCGCGAACGGAATGACGAACTCGAGAATTTCCTATTGCATCTGAAAGCAGAAACACGCCCGATTTCAACGGTACGTGTATTTTTGACCTAGGCCATTCCAGTTATTGGTTTCGTGTACCAGACCAGCGAAAATTTTGAAGGTTTCTCAACCATTCCTTAACTTCAAGCTCCCATATCTCGCGAACGGATTGACGAACTCGAGAAATTCCTGTTGCATCTGAAAGCTGAAACTTGCTCGATTACAACGGTATGTGTATTTTCCCCCTAGGCCATTGTAGTTATTGGTTTCGAGTATCAGACTTGCGAAAATTTTGATGGTTTCTCAAGCATTCCTTAACTTCAAACTCCCATATGTCGCGAACGGATTGACGAACTCGAGAATTTCCTATTGCATCTGAAAGCAGAAACTCGCCCGATTACAACGGTACGTGTATTTTTCCCCAAGGCCTTTGTAGTTATTGGCATCGAGTATCAGAATTGCGATAATTTTGATGGTTACTCAAGCATTCCTTAAGTTCAAACTCCCATATCTCGCGAACGGATTGACGAACTCGAGAATTTCCTATTGCATCTGAAAGCAGAAACACGCCCGATTTCAACGGTACGTGTATTTTTGACCTAGGCCATTCCAGTTATTGGTTTCGTGTACCAGACCAGCGAAAATTTTGAAGGTTTCTCAACCATTCCTTAACTTCAAGCTCCCATATCTCGCGAACGGATTGACGAACTCGAGAAATTCCTGTTGCATCTGAAAGCAGAAACTTGCTCGATTACAACGGTATGTGTATTTTCCCCCTAGGCCATTGTAGTTATTGGTTTCGAGTATCAGACTTGCGAAAATTTTGATGGTTTCTCATGCATTCCTTAACTTCAAACTCCCATATCTCGCGAACGGATTGACGAACTCGAGAATTTCCTTTTGCATCTGAAAGCAGAAACTCGCCCGATTTCAACGGTATGTGCATTTTTGCATTAGGCCGTAGTAGTTATTGGTTTCTAGCATCAGAATTGCGAAAATTTTGATGGCTTCTCAACCATTCCCTAACTTCGAACTCCCATATCTCGCGAACGGATTGACGAACTCGAGAATTTCCTATTGCATCTGAAAGCAGAAACTCGCCCGATTTCAACGGTACGTGTATTTTTGACCTAGGCCATTCCAGTTATTGGTTTCATGTATCAGACCAGCGAAAATTTTGAAGGTTTCTCAACCATTCCTTAACTTCAAGATCTCATATCTCGCGAACGGATTGACGAACTCGAGAAATTCCAGTTGCATCTGAAAGCAGAAACTCGCCCGATTTCAACGGTATGTGCATTCTTGCCCTAGGCCATAGTAGTTATTGGTTTCGAGTATCAGACTTGCGAAAATTTTGATGGTTTCTCAAGCATTCCTTAACTTCAAACTCCCATATCTCGCGAACGGATTGACGAACTCGAGAATTTCCTTTTGCATCTGAAAGCAGAAACTCGCCCGATTTCAACGGTATGTGCATTCTTGCCCTAGGCCTTTGTAGTTATTGGTTTCGTGTATCAGGCTTGCGAAAATTTTGATGGTTTCTCAACCATTCCTTAACTTCAAACTCCCATATCTCGCGAACGGAATGACGCACTCGAGAATTTCCTGTTGCATCTGAAAGTGGAAACTCTCCCGATTACAACGGTATATGTATTTTCCCCCTAGGCCATTGTAGTTATTGGTTTCGAGTATCAGACTTGCGAAAATTTTGATGTTTTCTCAAGCATTCCTTAATTTCAAACTCCCATATCTCGCGAACGGATTGACGAACTCGAGAAATTCCTGTTGCATCTGAAAGCAGAAACTCGCCCGATTACAACGGTAGGTGTATTTTCCCCCAGGCCATTGTAGTTATTGGTTTCTAGCGTCAGAATTGCGAAAATTTTGATGGTTTCTCAACCATTCCTTAACTTCAGACTCCCATATCTCGCGAACGGAATGACGAACTCGAGAAGTTCCTGTTGCATCTGAAAGTGGAAACTCGCCCGATTACAAAGGTATGTGCATTTTTCCCCTAGGCCTTTGTAGTTATTGGTTTCGAGTATCAGACTTGCGAAAACTTTGATGGTTTCTCAAGCATTCCTTAACTTCAAACTCCCATATCTCGCGAACGGATTGACGAACTCGAGAAATTCATGTTGCATCTGAAAGCAGAAACTCGCCCGATTACAAAGATATGTGTGTTTTTCCCCTAGGCCTTTGTAGTTATTGGTTTCGAGTGTCAGACCTGCGAAAATTTTGAGGGTTTGTCAACCACTCCTTCATTTCAAACTCCCATATCTCGCGAACGGATTGACGAACTCGAGAAATTCCTGTTGCATCTGAAAGCAGAAACTCGCCCGATTTCAACGGTATGTGTTTTCTTGCCCTAGGCCATAGTAGTTATTGGTTTCGAGTATCAGACTTGCGAAAATTTTGATGGTTTCTCAAGCATTCCTTAACTTCAAACTCCCATATCTCGCGAACGGATTGACGAACTCGAGAATTTCCTTTTGCATCTGAAAGCAGAAACTCGCCCGATTTCAACGGTATGTGCATTCTTGCCCTAGGCCTTTGTAGTTATTGGTTTCGTGTATCAGGCTTGCGAAAATTTTGATGGTTTCTCAACCATTCCTTAACTTCAAACTCCCATATCTCGCGAACGGAATGACGCACTCGAGAATTTCCTGTTGCATCTGAAAGTGGAAACTCTCCCGATTACAACGGTATATGTATTTTCCCCCTAGGCCATTGTAGTTACTGGTTTCGAGTATCAGACTTGCGAAAATTTTGATGTTTTCTCAAGCATTCCTTAATTTCAAACTCCCATATCTCGCGAACGGATTGACGAACTCGAGAAATTCCTGTTGCATCTGAAAGCAGAAACTCGCCCGATTACAACGGTAGGTGTATTTTCCCCCAGGCCATTGTAGTTATTGGTTTCTAGCGTCAGAATTGCGAAAATTTTGATGGTTTCTCAACCATTCCTTAACTTCAGACTCCCATATCTCGCGAACGGAATGACGAACTCGAGAAGTTCCTGTTGCATCTGAAAGTGGAAACTCGCCCGATTACAAAGGTATGTGCATTTTTCCCCTAGGCCTTTGTAGTTATTGGTTTCGAGTATCAGACTTGCGAAAACTTTGATGGTTTCTCAAGCATTCCTTAACTTCAAACTCCCATATCTCGCGAACGGATTGACGAACTCGAGAAATTCATGTTGCATCTGAAAGCAGAAACTCGCCCGATTACAAAGATATGTGTGTTTTTCCCCTAGGCCTTTGTAGTTATTGGTTTCGAGTGTCAGACCTGCGAAAATTTTGAGGGTTTGTCATCCACTCCTTCATTTCAAACTCCCATATCTCGCGAACGGATTGACGAACTCGAGAAATTCCTGTTGCATCTGAAAGCAGAAACTCGCCCGATTTCAACGGTATGTGCATTCTTGCCCTAGGCCATAGTAGTTATTGGTTTCGAGTATCAGACTTGCGAAAATTTTGATGGTTTCTCAAGCATTCCTTAACTTCAAACTCCCATATCTCGCGAACGGAATGACGCACTCGAGAATTTCCTGTTGCATCTGAAAGTGGAAACTCTCCCGATTACAACGGTATATGTATTTTCCCCCTAGGCCATTGTAGTTATTGGTTTCGAGTATCAGACTTGCGAAAATTTTGATGTTTTCTCAAGCATTCCTTAATTTCAAACTCCCATATCTCGCGAACGGATTGACGAACTCGAGAAATTCCTGTTGCATCTGAAAGCAGAAACTCGCCCGATTACAACGGTAGGTGTATTTTCCCCCAGGCCATTGTAGTCATTGGTTTCTAGCGTCAGAATTGCGAAAATTTTGATGGTTTCTCAACCATTCATTAACTTCAGACTCCCATACCTCGCGAACGGAATGACGAACTCGAGAAGTTCCTGTTGCATCTGAAAGTGGAAACTCGCCCGATTACAAAGGTATGTGCATTTTTCCCCTAGGCCTTTGTAGTTATTGGTTTCGAGTATCAGACTTGCGAAAACTTTGATGGTTTCTCAAGCATTCCTTAACTTCAAACTCCCATATCTCGCGAACGGATTGACGAACTCGAGAAATTCATGTTGCACCTGAAAGCAGAAACTCGCCCGATTACAAAGATATGTGTGTTTTTCCCCTAGGCCTTTGTAGTTATTGGTTTCGAGTGTCAGACCTGCGAAAATTTTGAGGGTTTGTCAACCACTCCTTCATTTCAAACTCCCATATCTCGCGAACGGATTGACGAACTCGAGAAATTCCTGTTGCATCTGAAAGCAGAAACTCGCCCGATTTCAACGGTATGTGTTTTCTTGCCCTAGGCCATAGTAGTTATTGGTTTCGAGTATCAGACTTGCGAAAATTTTGATGGTTTCTCAAGCATTCCTTAACTTCAAACTCCCATATCTCGCGAACGGATTGACGAACTCGAGAATTTCTTTTTGCATCTGAAAGCAGAAACTCGCCCGATTTCAACGGTATGTGCATTCTTGCCCTAGGCCTTTGTAGTTATTGGTTTCGTGTATCAGGCTTGCGAAAATTTTGATGGTTTCTCAACCATTCCTTAACTTCAAACTCCCATATCTCGCGAACGGAATGACGCACTCGAGAATTTCCTGTTGCATCTGAAAGTGGAAACTCTCCCGATTACAACGGTATATGTATTTTCCCCCTAGGCCATTGTAGTTACTGGTTTCGAGTATCAGACTTGCGAAAATTTTGATGTTTTCTCAAGCATTCCTTAATTTCAAACTCCCATATCTCGCGAACGGATTGACGAACTCGAGAAATTCCTGTTGCATCTGAAAGCAGAAACTCGCCCGATTACAACGGTAGGTGTATTTTCCCCCAGGCCATTGTAGTTATTGGTTTCTAGCGTCAGAATTGCGAAAATTTTGATGGTTTCTCAACCATTCCTTAACTTCAGACTCCCATATCTCGCGAACGGAATGACGAACTCGAGAAGTTCCTGTTGCATCTGAAAGTGGAAACTCGCCCGATTACAAAGGTATGTGCATTTTTCCCCTAGGCCTTTGTAGTTATTGGTTTCGAGTATCAGACTTGCGAAAACTTTGATGGTTTCTCAAGCATTCCTTAACTTCAAACTCCCATATCTCGCGAACGGATTGACGAACTCGAGAAATTCATGTTGCATCTGAAAGCAGAAACTCGCCCGATTACAAAGATATGTGTGTTTTTCCCCTAGGCCTTTGTAGTTATTGGTTTCGAGTGTCAGACCTGCGAAAATTTTGAGGGTTTGTCATCCACTCCTTCAATTCAAACTCCCATATCTCGCGAACGGATTGACGAACTCGAGAAATTCCTGTTGCATCTGAAAGCAGAAACTCGCCCGATTTCAACGGTATGTGCATTCTTGCCCTAGGCCATAGTAGTTATTGGTTTCGAGTATCAGACTTGCGAAAATTTTGATGGTTTCTCAAGCATTCCTTAACTTCAAACTCCCATATCTCGCGAACGGATTGACGAACTCGAGAATTTCCTTTTGCATCTGAAAGCAGAAACTCGCCCGATTTCAACGGTATGTGCATTCTTGCCCTAGGCCTTTGTAGTTATTGGTTTCGTGTATCAGGCTTGCGAAAATTTTGATGGTTTCTCAACCATTCCTTAACTTCAAACTCCCATATCTCGCGAACGGAATGACGCACTCGAGAATTTCCTGTTGCATCTGAAAGTGGAAACTCTCCCGATTACAACGGTATATGTATTTTCCCCCTAGGCCATTGTAGTTATTGGTTTCGAGTATCAGACTTGCGAAAATTTTGATGTTTTCTCAAGCATTCCTTAATTTCAAACTCCCATATCTCGCGAACGGATTGACGAACTCGAGAAATTCCTGTTGCATCTGAAAGCAGAAACTCGCCCGATTACAACGGTAGGTGTATTTTCCCCCAGGCCATTGTAGTTATTGGTTTCTAGCGTCAGAATTGCGAAAATTTTGATGGTTTCTCAACCATTCCTTAACTTCAGACTCCCATATCTCGCGAACGGAATGACGAACTCGAGAAGTTCCTGTTGCATCTGAAAGTGGAAACTCGCCCGACTACAAAGGTATGTGCATTTTTCCCCTAGGCCTTTGTAGTTATTGGTTTCGAGTATCAGACTTGCGAAAACTTTGATGGTTTCACAAGCATTCCTTAACTTCAAACTCCCATATCTCGCGAACGGATTGACGAACTCGAGAAATTCATGTTGCATCTGAAAGCAGAAACTCGCCCGATTACAAAGATATGTGTGTTTTTCCCCTAGGCCTTTGTAGTTATTGGTTTCGAGTGTCAGACCTGCGAAAATTTTGAGGGTTTGTCATCCACTCCTTCATTTCAAACTCCCATATCTCGCGAACGGATTGACGAACTCGAGAAATTCCTGTTGCATCTGAAAGCAGAAACTCGCCCGATTTCAACGGTATGTGCATTCTTGCCCTAGGCCATAGTAGTTATTGGTTTCGAGTATCAGACTTGCGAAAGTTTTGATGGTTTCTCAAGCATTCCTTAACTTCAAACTCCCATATCTCGCGAACGGATTGACGAACTCGAGAATTTCCTTTTGCATCTGAAAGCAGAAACTCGCCCGATTTCAACGGTATGTGCATTCTTGCCCTAGGCCTTTGTAGTTATTGGTTTCGTGTATCAGGCTTGCGAAAATTTTGATGGTTTCTCAACCATTCCTTAACTTCAAACTCCCATATCTCGCGAACGGAATGACGCACTCGAGAATTTCCTGTTGCATCTGAAAGTGGAAACTCTCCCGATTACAACGGTATATGTATTTTCCCCCTAGGCCATTGTAGTTATTGGTTTCGAGTATCAGACTTGCGAAAATTTTGATGTTTTCTCAAGCATTCCTTAATTTCAAACTCCCATATCTCGCGAACGGATTGATGAACTCGAGAAATTCCTGTTGCATCTGAAAGCAGAAACTCGCCCGATTACAACGGTATGTGTATTTTCCCCCAGGCCATTGTAGTTATTGTTTTCTAGCGTCAGAATTGCGTAAATTTTGATGGTTTCTCAACCATTCCTTAACTTCAGACTCCCATATCTCGCGAACGGAATGACGAACTCGAGAAGTTCCTGTTGCATCTGAAAGTGGAAACTCGCCCGATTACAAAGGTATGTGCATTTTTCCCCTAGGCCTTTGTAGTTATTGGTTTCGAGTATCAGACTAGCGAAAACTTTGATGGTTTCTCAAGCATTCCTTAACTTCAAACTCCCATATCTCGCGAACGGATTGACGAACTCGAGAAATTCATGTTGCATCTGAAAGCAGAAACTCGCCCGATTACAAAGATATGTGTGTTTTTCCCCTAGGCCTTTGTAGTTATTGGTTTCGAGTGTCAGACCTGCGAAAATTTTGAGGGTTTGTCAACCACTCCTTCATTTCAAACTCCCATATCTCGCGAACGGATTGACGAACTCGAGAAATTCCTGTTGCATCTGAAAGTAGAGACTCGCCCGATTAGAATGGTGTGTGTACTTTTCCCCTAGGCCATTCCAGTTATTCGTTTCTAGCATCAGAATCGCGAAAATTTCGATGGTTTCTCAACCATTCCTTAACTTCAAACTCCCATATCTCGCGAACCGATTTACGAACTCGAGAACTTCCTATTGCATCTGAAAGCAGAAACTCGCCCGATTACAACGGTACGTGTATTTTTGCCCTAGGCCATAGTAGTCATTGATTTCGAGTATCAGACTTGCGAAAATTGTGATGGTTTCTCAACCATTCCTTAACTTCGAACTCCAATATCTCGCGAACGGGATGACGAACACGAGAAATTCCTGTTGCATCTGAAAGCAGATACTCGCCCGATTACAACGGTATGTGTATTTTCCCCTAGGCCATTGTAGTTATTGGTTTCTAGCGTCAGAATTGCGAAAATTTTGATGGTTTCTCAACCATTCCTTAACTTCGAACACCCATATCTCGCGAACGGGATGACGAACTCGAGAAATTCCTGCTGCATCTGAAAGTGGAAACTCGCCCGATTATAAAGGTACGTGCATTTTTCCCCTAGGCTTTTGTAGTTATTGGTTTCGAGTATCAGACTTGTGAAATTTTTGAGGGTTTCTCAACCATTCCTCAACTTCAAACTCCCATATCTCGCGAACGGATTGACGAACTCGAGAATTTCCTATTGCATCTGAAAGCAGAAACTCGCCCGATTACAACGGTACGTGTATTTCCCCCCTAGGCCATTGTAGTTATTGGTTTCGAGTATCAGACTTGCGAAAATTTTGATGGTTTCTCAAGCATTCCTTAACTTCAAACTCCCATATCTCGCGAACGGATTGACGAACTCGAGAATTTCCTATTGCATCTGAAAGCAGAAACTCGCCCGATTACAACGGTACGTGTATTTTTGCCCTAGGCCATAGTAGTTATTGGTTTCGAGTATCAGACTAGCGAAAATTGTGGTGGTTTCTCAACCATTCCTCAACTTCAAACTCCCATATCTCGCGAACGGATTGAAGAACTCGAGAAACTCCTGTTGCATCTGAAAGCAGAAACTCGCCCGATTTCAACGGTATGTGTATTTTTCCCCTAGGCCATAGTAGTTATTGGTTTCGAGTATCAGACTTGCGATAATTTTGATGGTTTCTCAAGCAGTCAATAACTTCTAACTCCCATATCTCGCGAACGGATTGACGAACTCGAGAAATTCCTGTTGCATCTGACAGCAGCAACTCGCCCGATTACAACGGTATGTGTATTTTTCCGCTAGGGCATTGTAGTTATTGGTTTCGAGTATCAGTCTTGCGATAATTTTGATGGTTTCTCAAGCATTCCTTAACTTCAAACTCCCATATCTCGCGAACGGATTGACGAACTCGAGAAATTCCTGTTGCATCTGAAAGTAGAAACTCGCCCGATTACAACGGTACGTGTATTTTTGCCCTAGGCCATTGTAAATAGTTATTGGTTTCTAGCATCAGAATTGCGAAAATTTTGATAGTTTCTCAGCCATTCCTTAAATTCAAACTCCCATATCTCGCGAACGGATTGACGAACTCTAGAAATTCCTGCTGCATCTGAAAGTGGAAACTCGCCCGATTACAAAGGTATGTGCATTTTTCCCCTATGCCTTTGTAGTTATTGGATTCGAGTATCAGATTTGCGAAAATTTTGATGGTTTCTCAACCATTCCTTAACTTCAAACTCCCATATCTCGCGAAAGGATTCACGAACTCGAGAAATTCCTGTTGCATCTGAAAGTGGAAACTCGCCCGATTACAAAGGTATGTGCATTTTTCCCCTAGGCTTTTGTAGTTATTGGTTTCGAGTATGAGACTTTCGAAAATTTTGATAGTTCCTCAACCATTCCTTAACTTCAAACTCCCATATCTCGCGAACGGATTGACGAACTCAGGCAATACCTGTTGCATCTGACAGCAGAAACTCGCCCGATTACAACGGTATGTGTATTTTTCCCCTAGGCCATTGTAGTTATTGGTTTCTAGCATCAGAATTGCGAAAATTTTGATAGTTCCTCAACCATTCCTTAACTTCAAACTCCCATATCTCGCGAACGGATTGACGAACTCCAGAAGTTCCTGTTGCATCTAAATGTAGGAACTCGCCCGATTACAATGGTGTGTGTACTTTTCCCCTAGGCCATTCCAGTTATTGGTTTCGAGAATCAGACGACCGAAAATTTTGATGATTTCTCAAGCATTCCTTAACTTCAAACTCCCATATCTCGCGAACGGATTGACGAACTCGAGAAATTCCTATTGCATCTGAAAGCAGAAACTCGCCCGATTACAACGGTACGTGTATTTCCCCCCTAGGCCATTGTAGTTATTGGTTTCGAGTATCAGACTTGCGAAAATTTTGATGGTTTCTCAAGCATTCCTTAACTTCAAACTCCCATATCTCGCGAACGGATTGACGAACTCGAGAATTTCCTATTGCATCTGAAAGCAGAAACTCGCCCGATTACAACGGTACGTGTATTTTTGCCCTAGGCCATAGTAGTTATTGGTTTCGAGTATCAGACTAGCGAAAATTGTGGTGGTTTCTCAACCATTCCTCAACTTCAAACTCCCATATCTCGCGAACGGATTGAAGAACTCGAGAAACTCCTGTTGCATCTGAAAGCAGAAACTCGCCCGATTTCAACGGTATGTGTATTTTTCCCCTAGGCCATAGTAGTTATTGGTTTCGAGTATCAGACTTGCGATAATTTTGATGGTTTCTCAAGCAGTCAATAACTTCTAACTCCCATATCTCGCGAACGGATTGACGAACTCGAGAAATTCCTGTTGCATCTGACAGCAGCAACTCGCCCGATTACAACGGTATGTGTATTTTTCCGCTAGGGCATTGTAGTTATTGGTTTCGAGTATCAGTCTTGCGATAATTTTGATGGTTTCTCAAGCATTCCTTAACTTCAAACTCCCATATCTCGCGAACGGATTGACGAACTCGAGAAATTCCTGTTGCATCTGAAAGTAGAAACTCGCCCGATTACAACGGTACGTGTATTTTTGCCCTAGGCCATTGTAAATAGTTATTGGTTTCTAGCATCAGAATTGCGAAAATTTTGATAGTTTCTCAGCCATTCCTTAAATTCAAACTCCCATATCTCGCGAACGGATTGACGAACTCTAGAAATTCCTGCTGCATCTGAAAGTGGAAACTCGCCCGATTACAAAGGTATGTGCATTTTTCCCCTATGCCTTTGTAGTTATTGGATTCGAGTATCAGATTTGCGAAAATTTTGATGGTTTCTCAACCATTCCTTAACTTCAAACTCCCATATCTCGCGAAAGGATTCACGAACTCGAGAAATTCCTGTTGCATCTGAAAGTGGAAACTCGCCCGATTACAAAGGTATGTGCATTTTTCCCCTAGGCCTTTGTAGTTATTGGTTTCGAGTATGAGACTTTCGAAAATTTTGATAGTTCCTCAACCATTCCTTAACTTCAAACTCCCATATCTCGCGAACGGATTGACGAACTCAGGCAATACCTGTTGCATCTGACAGCAGAAACTCGCCCGATTACAACGGTATGTGTATTTTTCCCCTAGGCCATTGTAGTTATTGGTTTCTAGCATCAGAATTGCGAAAATTTTGATAGTTCCTCAACCATTCCTTAACTTCAAACTCCCATATCTCGCGAACGGATTGACGAACTCCAGAAGTTCCTGTTGCATCTAAATGTAGGAACTCGCCCGATTACAATGGTGTGTGTACTTTTCCCCTAGGCCATTCCAGTTATTGGTTTCGAGAATCAGACGACCGAAAATTTTGATGATTTCTCAAGCATTCCTTAACTTCAAACTCCCATATCTCGCGAACGGATTGACGAACTCGAGAAATTCCTGTTGCATCTGAAAGTGGAAACTCGCCCGATTACAAAGGTATGTGTATTTTCCTCCTAGGTCATTGTATTTATTGGTTTCGAGTATCAGACTTGCGAAAATTTTGATAGTTTCTCAACCTTTCCTTAACTTCAAACTCCCATTTCTCGCGAACGGATTGACGAACTCGAGAAATTCCTGTTGCATCTGAAAGTAGAAACATGCCCGATTACAATGGTGTGTGTACTTTTCCCCTAGGCCATTCCAGTTATTGGTTTCGAGAATCAGACGACCGAAAATTTTGATGATTTCTCAAGCATTCCTTAACTTCAAACTCCCATATCTCGCGAACGGATTGACGAACTCGAGAAATCCCTGTTGCATCTGAAAGTAGAAACACGCCCCATTACAACGATATGTGTGGTTTTCCCCTAAGCTTTTGTAGTTATTGGTTTCGTGTTTCAGACTTGCTAAAATTTTGATGGTTTCTTAACCATTCCTTAACTTCAAACTCCCATATCTCGCGAACGGATTGACGAACTCGAGAAATTCCTGTTGCATCTAAAAGTAGGAACTCGCCCGATTACAATGGTGTGTGTACTTTTCCCCTAGGCCATTCCAGTTATTGGTTTCGAGAATCAGACCACCGAAAATTTTGATGGTTTCTCAAGCATTCCTTAGCTTCAAACTCCCATATCTTGCGAACGGATTGACGAACTCGAGAAATTCCTGTTGCATCTGAAAGTAGAAACTCGCACGATTACAATGGTGTGTGTACTTTTCCCGTAGGCCATTCCAGTTATTGGTTTCGAGTATCAGACTTGCGAAAATTTTCATGGTTTCTCAAGCATTCCTTAACTTCAAACTCCCATATCTCGCGAACGGATTGACGAACTCGAGAATTTCCTATTGCATCTGAAAGCAGAAACTCGCCCGACTACAACGGTACGTGTATTTTTGCCCTAGGCCATTGTAGTTATTGGTTTCTAGCATCAGAATTGCGAAAATTTTGATAGTTTCTCAGCCATTCCTTAAATTCAAACTCCCATATCTCGCGAACGGATGGATGAACTCGAGAAATTCCTGCTGCATCCGAAAGTGGAAACTCGCCCGATTACAAAGGTATGTGCATTTTTCCCCTATGCCTTTGTAGTTATTGGTTTCGAGTATCAGATTTGCGAAAATTTTGATGGTTTCTCAACCATTCCTTAACTTCAAACTCCCATATCTCGCGAACGGATTCACGAACTCGAGAAATTCCTGTTGCATCTGAAAGTAGAAACTCGCCCGATTACAAAGATATGTGTATTTTCCCCCTAGGCCATTGTATTTATTGGTTTCGAGTATCAGACTTGCGAAAATTTTGATAGTTTCTCAACCATTCCTTAACTTCAAACTCCCATATCTCACGAACGGATTGACGAACTCGAAAAATTCCTGTTGCAACTAAAAGTAGGAACTCGCCCGATTACAATGGTGTGTGTACTTTTCCCCTAGGCCATTCCAGTTATTCGTTTCTAGCATCAGAAATGCGAAAATCTTGATGGTTTCTTAACCATTCCTTAACTTCAAACTCCCATATCTCGCGAACGGATTGACGAACTCGAGAAGTTCCTGTTGCAACTAAAAGTAGGAACTCGCCCGATTACAATGGTGTGTGTACTTTTCCCCTATGCCATTCCAGTTATTGGTTTCGAGTATCAGACTTGCGAAAATGTTGATGGTTTCTCAACCATTCCATAACATCAAACTCCCATATCTCGCGAACGGATTGACGAACTCGAGAATTCCCTGTTGCATCTGAAAGTAGAAACATGCCCGATTACAAAGGTGTGTGTACTTTTCCCCTAGGCCATTCCAGTTATTCGTTTCTAGCATCAGAAATGCGAAAATCTTGATGGTTTCTCAACCATTCCTTAACTTCAAACTCCCATATCTCGCGAACGGGATGACGAACTCGAGAAATTCCTGTTGCATCTGAAAGTGGAAACTCGCCCGATTACAATGGTATGTGCATTTTTCCCCTAGGCCTTTGTAGTTATTGGTTTCGAGTATCAGACTTTCGAAAATTTTGATGGTTTCTCAAGCATTCCTTAAGTTCAAACTCCCATATTTCGCGAACGGATTGACGAACTCGAGAAATTCCTGTTACATCTGAAAGTGGAAACTCGCCCGATTACAAAGGTATGTGTATTTATCTCCTAGGCTTTGGAGTTATTGGTTTCGAGTATCAGACTTGCGAAAATATTGATGGTTTCTCAACCATTCCTTAATTTCAAACTCCCATATCTCACGAACGGATTGACGAACTCGAGAAATTCCTGTTGCATCTGAAAGTGGAAACTCGCCCGATTACAAAGGTATGCGTATTTTTCTCCTAGGCCTTTGTAGTTATTGATTCGAGTATCAGACTTGCGAAAATTTTGATGGTTTCTCATCCATTCCTTAATTTCAAACTCCCATATCTCACGAACGGATTGACGAACTCGAAAAATTCCTGTTGCAACTAAAAGTAGGAACTCGCCCGATTACAATGGTGTGTGTACTTTTCCCCTAGGCCATTCCAGTTATTCGTTTCTAGCATCAGAAATGCGAAAATCTTGATGGTTTCTTAACCATTCCTTAACTTCAAACTCCCATATCTCGCGAACGGATTGACGAACTCGAGAAGTTCCTGTTGCAACTAAAAGTAGGAACTCGCCCGATTACAATGGTGTGTGTACTTTTCCCCTATGCCATTCCAGTTATTGGTTTCGAGTATCAGACTTGCGAAAATGTTGATGGTTTCTCAACCATTCCATAACATCAAACTCCCATATCTCGCGAACGGATTGACGAACTCGAGAATTCCCTGTTGCATCTGAAAGTAGAAACATGCCCGATTACAAAGGTGTGTGTACTTTTCCCCTAGGCCATTCCAGTTATTCGTTTCTAGCATCAGAAATCCGAAAATCTTGATGGTTTCTCAACCATTCCTTAACTTCAAACTCCCATATCTCGCGAACGGGATGACGAACTCGAGAAATTCCTGTTGCATCTGAAAGTGGAAACTCGCCCGATTACAATGGTATGTGCATTTTTCCCCTAGGCCTTTGTAGTTATTGGTTTCGAGTATCAGACTTTCGAAAATTTTGATGGTTTCTTAACCATTCCTTAACTTCAAACTCCCATATCTCGCGAACGGATTGACGAACTCGAGAAATTCCTGTTGCAACTAAAAGTAGGAACTCGCCCGATTACAATGGTGTGTGTACTTTTCCCCTAGGCCTTGGTAGTTATTGGTTTCTAGCATCAGAATAGCGAAAATTTTGATAGTTTCTCAGCCATTCCTTAAATTCAAACTCCCATATATCGCGAACGGATTGACGAACTCGAGAAATTCCTGCTGCATCTGAAAGTGGAAACTCGCCCGATAACAAAGGTATGTGCATTTTCCCCTATGCCTTTGTAGTTATTGGTTTCGAGTGTCAGACCTGCGAAAATTTTGAGGGTTTGTCATCCACTCCTTCATTTCAAACTCCCATATCTCGCGAACGGATTGACGAACTCGAGAAATTCCTGTTGCATCTGAAAGCAGAAACTTGCTCGATTACAACGGTATGTGTATTTTCCCCCTAGGCCATTGTAGTTATTGGTTTCGAGTATCAGACTTGCGAAAATTTTGATGGTTTCTCATGCATTCCTTAACTTCAAACTCCCATATCTCGCGAACGGATTGACGAACTCGAGAATTTCCTTTTGCATCTGAAAGCAGAAACTCGCCCGATTTCAACGGTATGTGCATTTTTGCCTTAGGCCGTAGTAGTTATTGGTTTCTAGCATCAGAATTGCGAAAATTTTGATGGCTTCTCAACCATTCCCTAACTTCGAACTCCCATATCTCGCGAACGGATTGACGAACTCGAGAATTTCCTATTGCATCTGAAAGCAGAAACTCGCCCGATTTCAACGGTACGTGTATTTTTGACCTAGGCCATTCCAGTTATTGGTTTCATGTATCAGACCAGCGAAAATTTTGAAGGTTTCTCAACCATTCCTTAACTTCAAGATCTCATATCTCGCGAACGGATTGACGAACTCGAGAAATTCCAGTTGCATCTGAAAGCAGAAACTCGCCCGATTTCAACGGTATGTGCATTCTTGCCCTAGGCCATAGTAGTTATTGGTTTCGAGTATCAGACTTGCGAAAATTTTGATGGTTTCTCAAGCATTCCTTAACTTCAAACTCCCATATCTCGCGAACGGATTGACGAACTCGAGAATTTCCTTTTGCATCTGAAAGCAGAAACTCGCCCGATTTCAACGGTATGTGCATTCTTGCCCTAGGCCTTTGTAGTTATTGGTTTCGTGTATCAGGCTTGCGAAAATTTTGATGGTTTCTCAACCATTCCTTAACTTCAAACTCCCATATCTCGCGAACGGAATGACGCACTCGAGAATTTCCTGTTGCATCTGAAAGTGGAAACTCTCCCGATTACAACGGTATATGTATTTTCCTCCTAGGCCATTGTAGTTATTGGTTTCGAGTATCAGACTTGCGAAAATTTTGATGTTTTCTCAAGCATTCCTTAATTTCAAACTCCCATATCTCGCGAACGGATTGACGAACTCGAGAAATTCCTGTTGCATCTGAAAGCAGAAACTCGCCCGATTACAACGGTAGGTGTATTTTCCCCCAGGCCATTGTAGTTATTGGTTTCTAGCGTCAGAATTGCGAAAATTTTGATGGTTTCTCAACCATTCCTTAACTTCAGACTCCCATATCTCGCGAACGGAATGACGAACTCGAGAAGTTCCTGTTGCATCTGAAAGTGGAAACTCGCCCGATTACAAAGGTATGTGCATTTTTCCCCTAGGCCTTTGTAGTTATTGGTTTCGAGTATCAGACTTGCGAAAACTTTGATGGTTTCTCAAGCATTCCTTAACTTCAAACTCCCATATCTCGCGAACGGATTGACGAACTCGAGAAATTCATGTTGCATCTGAAAGCAGAAACTCGCCCGATTACAAAGATATGTGTGTTTTTCCCCTAGGCCTTTGTAGTTATTGGTTTCGAGTGTCAGACCTGCGAAAATTTTGAGGGTTTGTCAACCACTCCTTCATTTCAAACTCCCATATCTCGCGAACGGATTGACGAACTCGAGAAATTCCTGTTGCATCTGAAAGCAGAAACTCGCCCGATTTCAACGGTATGTGTTTTCTTGCCCTAGGCCATAGTAGTTATTGGTTTCGAGTATCAGACTTGCGAAAATTTTGATGGTTTCTCAAGCATTCCTTAACTTCAAACTCCCATATCTCGCGAACGGATTGACGAACTCGAGAATTTCCTTTTGCATCTGAAAGCAGAAACTCGCCCGATTTCAACGGTATGTGCATTCTTGCCCTAGGCCTTTGTAGTTATTGGTTTCGTGTATCAGGCTTGCGAAAATTTTGATGGTTTCTCAACCATTCCTTAACTTCAAACTCCCATATCTCGCGAACGGAATGACGCACTCGAGAATTTCCTGTTGCATCTGAAAGTGGAAACTCTCCCGATTACAACGGTATATGTATTTTCCCCCTAGGCCATTGTAGTTACTGGTTTCGAGTATCAGACTTGCGAAAATTTTGATGTTTTCTCAAGCATTCCTTAATTTCAAACTCCCATATCTCGCGAACGGATTGACGAACTCGAGAAATTCCTGTTGCATCTGAAAGCAGAAACTCGCCCGATTACAACGGTAGGTGTATTTTCCCCCAGGCCATTGTAGTTATTGGTTTCTAGCGTCAGAATTGCGAAAATTTTGATGGTTTCTCAACCATTCCTTAACTTCAGACTCCCATATCTCGCGAACGGAATGACGAACTCGAGAAGTTCCTGTTGCATCTGAAAGTGGAAACTCGCCCGATTACAAAGGTATGTGCATTTTTCCCCTAGGCCTTTGTAGTTATTGGTTTCGAGTATCAGACTTGCGAAAACTTTGATGGTTTCTCAAGCATTCCTTAACTTCAAACTCCCATATCTCGCGAACGGATTGACGAACTCGAGAAATTCATGTTGCATCTGAAAGCAGAAACTCGCCCGATTACAAAGATATGTGTGTTTTTCCCCTAGGCCTTTGTAGTTATTGGTTTCGAGTGTCAGACCTGCGAAAATTTTGAGGGTTTGTCATCCACTCCTTCATTTCAAACTCCCATATCTCGCGAACGGATTGACGAACTCGAGAAATTCCTGTTGCATCTGAAAGCAGAAACTCGCCCGATTTCAACGGTATGTGCATTCTTGCCCTAGGCCATAGTAGTTACTGGTTTCGAGTATCAGACTTGCGAAAATTTTGATGGTTTCTCAAGCATTCCTTAACTTCAAACTCCCATATCTCGCGAACGGATTGACGAACTCGAGAATTTCCTTTTGCATCTGAAAGCAGAAACTCGCCCGATTTCAACGGTATGTGCATTCTTGCCCTAGGCCTTTGTAGTTATTGGTTTCGTGTATCAGGCTTGCGAAAATTTTGATGGTTTCTCACCATTCCTTAACTTCAAACTCCCATATCTCGCGAACGGAATGACGCACTCGAGAATTTCCTGTTGCATCTGAAAGTGGAAACTCTCCCGATTACAACGGTATATGTATTTTCCCCCTAGGCCATTGTAGTTATTGGTTTCGAGTATCAGACTTGCGAAAATTTTGATGTTTTCTCAAGCATTCCTTAATTTCAAACTCCCATATCTCGCGAACGGATTGACGAACTCGAGAAATTCCTGTTGCATCTGAAAGCAGAAACTCGCCCGATTACAACGGTAGGTGTATTTTCCCCCAGGCCATTGTAGTTATTGGTTTCTAGCGTCAGAATTGCGAAAATTTTGATGGTTTCTCAACCATTCCTTAACTTCAGACTCCCATATCTCGCGAACGGAATGACGAACTCGAGAAGTTCCTGTTGCATCTGAAAGTGGAAACTCGCCCGACTACAAAGGTATGTGCATTTTTCCCCTAGGCCTTTGTAGTTATTGGTTTCGAGTATCAGACTTGCGAAAACTTTGATGGTTTCACAAGCATTCCTTAACTTCAAACTCCCATATCTCGCGAACGGATTGACGAACTCGAGAAATTCATGTTGCATCTGAAAGCAGAAACTCGCCCGATTACAAAGATATGTGTGTTTTTCCCCTAGGCCTTTGTAGTTATTGGTTTCGAGTGTCAGACCTGCGAAAATTTTGAGGGTTTGTCATCCACTCCTTCATTTCAAACTCCCATATCTCGCGAACGGATTGACGAACTCGAGAAATTCCTGTTGCATCTGAAAGCAGAAACTCGCCCGATTTCAACGGTATGTGCATTCTTGCCCTAGGCCATAGTAGTTATTGGTTTCGAGTATCAGACTTGCGAAAGTTTTGATGGTTTCTCAAGCATTCCTTAACTTCAAACTCCCATATCTCGCGAACGGATTGACGAACTCGAGAATTTCCTTTTGCATCTGAAAGCAGAAACTCGCCCGATTTCAACGGTATGTGCATTCTTGCCCTAGGCCTTTGTAGTTATTGGTTTCGTGTATCAGGCTTGCGAAAATTTTGATGGTTTCTCAAGCATTCCTTAATTTCAAACTCCCATATCTCGCGAACGGATTGATGAACTCGAGAAATTCCTGTTGCATCTGAAAGCAGAAACTCGCCCGATTACAACGGTATGTGTATTTTCCCCCAGGCCATTGTAGTTATTGGTTTCTAGCGTCAGAATTGCGTAAATTTTGATGGTTTCTCAACCATTCCTTAACTTCAGACTCCCATATCTCGCGAACGGAATGACGAACTCGAGAAGTTCCTGTTGCATCTGAAAGTGGAAACTCGCCCGATTACAAAGGTATGTGCATTTTTCCCCTAGGCCTTTGTAGTTATTGGTTTCGAGTATCAGACTAGCGAAAACTTTGATGGTTTCTCAAGCATTCCTTAACTTCAAACTCCCATATCTCGCGAACGGATTGACGAACTCGAGAAATTCATGTTGCATCTGAAAGCAGAAACTCGCCCGATTACAAAGATATGTGTGTTTTTCCCCTAGGCCTTTGTAGTTATTGGTTTCGAGTGTCAGACCTGCGAAAATTTTGAGGGTTTGTCAACCACTCCTTCATTTCAAACTCCCATATCTCGCGAACGGATTGACGAACTCGAGAAATTCCTGTTGCATCTGAAAGTAGAGACTCGCCCGATTAGAATGGTGTGTGTACTTTTCCCCTAGGCCATTCCAGTTATTCGTTTCTAGCATCAGAATTGCGAAAATTTCGATGGTTTCTCAACCATTCCTTAACTTCAAACTCCCATATCTCGCGAACCGATTTACGAACTCGAGAACTTCCTATTGCATCTGAAAGCAGAAACTCGCCCGATTACAACGGTACGTGTATTTTTGCCCTAGGCCATAGTAGTCATTGATTTCGAGTATCAGACTTGCGAAAATTGTGATGGTTTCTCAACCATTCCTTAACTTCGAACTCCAATATCTCGCGAACGGGATGACGAACACGAGAAATTCCTGTTGCATCTGAAAGCAGATACTCGCCCGATTACAACGGTATGTGTATTTTCCCCTAGGCCATTGTAGTTATTGGTTTCTAGCGTCAGAATTGCGAAAATTTTGATGGTTTCTCAACCATTCCTTAACTTCGAACACCCATATCTCGCGAACGGGATGACGAACTCGAGAAATTCCTGCTGCATCTGAAAGTGGAAACTCGCCCGATTATAAAGGTACGTGCATTTTTCCCCTAGGCTTTTGTAGTTATTGGTTTCGAGTATCAGACTTGTGAAATTTTTGAGGGTTTCTCAACCATTCCTCAACTTCAAACTCCCATATCTCGCGAACGGATTGACGAACTCGAGAATTTCCTATTGCATCTGAAAGCAGAAACTCGCCCGATTACAACGGTACGTGTATTTCCCCCCTAGGCCATTGTAGTTATTGGTTTCGAGTATCAGACTTGCGAAAATTATGATGGTTTCTCAAGCATTCCTTAACTTCAAACTCCCATATCTCGCGAACGGATTGACGAACTCGAGAATTTCCTATTGCATCTGAAAGCAGAAACTCGCCCGATTACAACGGTACGTGTATTTTTGCCCTAGGCCATAGTAGTTATTGGTTTCGAGTATCAGACTAGCGAAAATTGTGGTGGTTTCTCAACCATTCCTCAACTTCAAACTCCCATATCTCGCGAACGGATTGAAGAACTCGAGAAACTCCTGTTGCATCTGAAAGCAGAAACTCGCCCGATTTCAACGGTATGTGTATTTTTCCCCTAGGCCATAGTAGTTATTGGTTTCGAGTATCAGACTTGCGATAATTTTGATGGTTTCTCAAGCAGTCAATAACTTCTAACTCCCATATCTCGCGAACGGATTGACGAACTCGAGAAATTCCTGTTGCATCTGACAGCAGCAACTCGCCCGATTACAACGGTATGTGTATTTTTCCGCTAGGGCATTGTAGTTATTGGTTTCGAGTATCAGTCTTGCGATAATTTTGATGGTTTCTCAAGCATTCCTTAACTTCAAACTCCCATATCTCGCGAACGGATTGACGAACTCGAGAATTTCCTATTGCATCTGAAAGCAGAAACTCGCCCGATTACAACGGTACGTGTATTTCCCCCCTAGGCCATTGTAGTTATTGGTTTCGAGTATCAGACTTGCGAAAATTATGATGGTTTCTCAAGCATTCCTTAACTTCAAACTCCCATATCTCGCGAACGGAATGACGCACTCGAGAATTTCCTGTTGCATCTGAAAGTGGAAACTCTCCCGATTACAACGGTATATGTATTTTCCTCCTAGGCCATTGTAGTTATTGGTTTCGAGTATCAGACTTGCGAAAATTTTGATGTTTTCTCAAGCATTCCTTAATTTCAAACTCCCATATCTCGCGAACGGATTGACGAACTCGAGAAATTCCTGTTGCATCTGAAAGCAGAAACTCGCCCGATTACAACGGTAGGTGTATTTTCCCCCAGGCCATTGTAGTTATTGGTTTCTAGCGTCAGAATTGCGAAAATTTTGATGGTTTCTCAACCATTCCTTAACTTCAGACTCCCATATCTCGCGAACGGAATGACGAACTCGAGAAGTTCCTGTTGCATCTGAAAGTGGAAACTCGCCCGATTACAAAGGTATGTGCATTTTTCCCCTAGGCCTTTGTAGTTATTGGTTTCGAGTATCAGACTTGCGAAAACTTTGATGGTTTCTCAAGCATTCCTTAACTTCAAACTCCCATATCTCGCGAACGGATTGACGAACTCGAGAAATTCATGTTGCATCTGAAAGCAGAAACTCGCCCGATTACAAAGATATGTGTGTTTTTCCCCTAGGCCTTTGTAGTTATTGGTTTCGAGTGTCAGACCTGCGAAAATTTTGAGGGTTTGTCAACCACTCCTTCATTTCAAACTCCCATATCTCGCGAACGGATTGACGAACTCGAGAAATTCCTGTTGCATCTGAAAGCAGAAACTCGCCCGATTTCAACGGTATGTGTTTTCTTGCCCTAGGCCATAGTAGTTATTGGTTTCGAGTATCAGACTTGCGAAAATTTTGATGGTTTCTCAAGCATTCCTTAACTTCAAACTCCCATATCTCGCGAACGGATTGACGAACTCGAGAATTTCCTTTTGCATCTGAAAGCAGAAACTCGCCCGATTTCAACGGTATGTGCATTCTTGCCCTAGGCCTTTGTAGTTATTGGTTTCGTGTATCAGGCTTGCGAAAATTTTGATGGTTTCTCAACCATTCCTTAACTTCAAACTCCCATATCTCGCGAACGGAATGACGCACTCGAGAATTTCCTGTTGCATCTGAAAGTGGAAACTCTCCCGATTACAACGGTATATGTATTTTCCCCCTAGGCCATTGTAGTTACTGGTTTCGAGTATCAGACTTGCGAAAATTTTGATGTTTTCTCAAGCATTCCTTAATTTCAAACTCCCATATCTCGCGAACGGATTGACGAACTCGAGAAATTCCTGTTGCATCTGAAAGCAGAAACTCGCCCGATTACAACGGTAGGTGTATTTTCCCCCAGGCCATTGTAGTTATTGGTTTCTAGCGTCAGAATTGCGAAAATTTTGATGGTTTCTCAACCATTCCTTAACTTCAGACTCCCATATCTCGCGAACGGAATGACGAACTCGAGAAGTTCCTGTTGCATCTGAAAGTGGAAACTCGCCCGATTACAAAGGTATGTGCATTTTTCCCCTAGGCCTTTGTAGTTATTGGTTTCGAGTATCAGACTTGCGAAAACTTTGATGGTTTCTCAAGCATTCCTTAACTTCAAACTCCCATATCTCGCGAACGGATTGACGAACTCGAGAAATTCATGTTGCATCTGAAAGCAGAAACTCGCCCGATTACAAAGATATGTGTGTTTTTCCCCTAGGCCTTTGTAGTTATTGGTTTCGAGTGTCAGACCTGCGAAAATTTTGAGGGTTTGTCATCCACTCCTTCATTTCAAACTCCCATATCTCGCGAACGGATTGACGAACTCGAGAAATTCCTGTTGCATCTGAAAGCAGAAACTCGCCCGATTTCAACGGTATGTGCATTCTTGCCCTAGGCCATAGTAGTTACTGGTTTCGAGTATCAGACTTGCGAAAATTTTGATGGTTTCTCAAGCATTCCTTAACTTCAAACTCCCATATCTCGCGAACGGATTGACGAACTCGAGAATTTCCTTTTGCATCTGAAAGCAGAAACTCGCCCGATTTCAACGGTATGTGCATTCTTGCCCTAGGCCTTTGTAGTTATTGGTTTCGTGTATCAGGCTTGCGAAAATTTTGATGGTTTCTCAACCATTCCTTAACTTCAAACTCCCATATCTCGCGAACGGAATGACGCACTCGAGAATTTCCTGTTGCATCTGAAAGTGGAAACTCTCCCGATTACAACGGTATATGTATTTTCCCCCTAGGCCATTGTAGTTATTGGTTTCGAGTATCAGACTTGCGAAAATTTTGATGTTTTCTCAAGCATTCCTTAATTTCAAACTCCCATATCTCGCGAACGGATTGACGAACTCGAGAAATTCCTGTTGCATCTGAAAGCAGAAACTCGCCCGATTACAACGGTAGGTGTATTTTCCCCCAGGCCATTGTAGTTATTGGTTTCTAGCGTCAGAATTGCGAAAATTTTGATGGTTTCTCAACCATTCCTTAACTTCAGACTCCCATATCTCGCGAACGGAATGACGAACTCGAGAAGTTCCTGTTGCATCTGAAAGTGGAAACTCGCCCGACTACAAAGGTATGTGCATTTTTCCCCTAGGCCTTTGTAGTTATTGGTTTCGAGTATCAGACTTGCGAAAACTTTGATGGTTTCACAAGCATTCCTTAACTTCAAACTCCCATATCTCGCGAACGGATTGACGAACTCGAGAAATTCATGTTGCATATGAAAGCAGAAACTCGCCCGATTACAAAGATATGTGTGTTTTTCCCCTAGGCCTTTGTAGTTATTGGTTTCGAGTGTCAGACCTGCGAAAATTTTGAGGGTTTGTCATCCACTCCTTCATTTCAAACTCCCATATCTCGCGAACGGATTGACGAACTCGAGAAATTCCTGTTGCATCTGAAAGCAGAAACTCGCCCGATTTCAACGGTATGTGCATTCTTGCCCTAGGCCATAGTAGTTATTGGTTTCGAGTATCAGACTTGCGAAAGTTTTGATGGTTTCTCAAGCATTCCTTAACTTCAAACTCCCATATCTCGCGAACGGATTGACGAACTCGAGAATTTCCTTTTGCATCTGAAAGCAGAAACTCGCCCGATTTCAACGGTATGTGCATTCTTGCCCTAGGCCTTTGTAGTTATTGGTTTCGTGTATCAGGCTTGCGAAAATTTTGATGGTTTCTCAACCATTCCTTAACTTCAAACTCCCATATCTCGCGAACGGAATGACGCACTCGAGAATTTCCTGTTGCATCTGAAAGTGGAAACTCTCCCGATTACAACGGTATATGTATTTTCCCCCTAGGCCATTGTAGTTATTGGTTTCGAGTATCAGACTTGCGAAAATTTTGATGTTTTCTCAAGCATTCCTTAATTTCAAACTCCCATATCTCGCGAACGGATTGATGAACTCGAGAAATTCCTGTTGCATCTGAAAGCAGAAACTCGCCCGATTACAACGGTATGTGTATTTTCCCCCAGGCCATTGTAGTTATTGGTTTCTAGCGTCAGAATTGCGTAAATTTTGATGGTTTCTCAACCATTCCTTAACTTCAGACTCCCATATCTCGCGAACGGAATGACGAACTCGAGAAGTTCCTGTTGCATCTGAAAGTGGAAACTCGCCCGATTACAAAGGTATGTGCATTTTTCCCCTAGGCCTTTGTAGTTATTGGTTTCGAGTATCAGACTAGCGAAAACTTTGATGGTTTCTCAAGCATTCCTTAACTTCAAACTCCCATATCTCGCGAACGGATTGACGAACTCGAGAAATTCATGTTGCATCTGAAAGCAGAAACTCGCCCGATTACAAAGATATGTGTGTTTTTCCCCTAGGCCTTTGTAGTTATTGGTTTCGAGTGTCAGACCTGCGAAAATTTTGAGGGTTTGTCAACCACTCCTTCATTTCAAACTCCCATATCTCGCGAACGGATTGACGAACTCGAGAAATTCCTGTTGCATCTGAAAGTAGAGACTCGCCCGATTAGAATGGTGTGTGTACTTTTCCCCTAGGCCATTCCAGTTATTCGTTTCTAGCATCAGAATCGCGAAAATTTCGATGGTTTCTCAACCATTCCTTAACTTCAAACTCCCATATCTCGCGAACCGATTTACGAACTCGAGAACTTCCTATTGCATCTGAAAGCAGAAACTCGCCCGATTACAACGGTACGTGTATTTTTGCCCTAGGCCATAGTAGTCATTGATTTCGAGTATCAGACTTGCGAAAATTGTGATGGTTTCTCAACCATTCCTTAACTTCGAACTCCAATATCTCGCGAACGGGATGACGAACACGAGAAATTCCTGTTGCATCTGAAAGCAGATACTCGCCCGATTACAACGGTATGTGTATTTTCCCCTAGGCCATTGTAGTTATTGGTTTCTAGCGTCAGAATTGCGAAAATTTTGATGGTTTCTCAACCATTCCTTAACTTCGAACACCCATATCTCGCGAACGGGATGACGAACTCGAGAAATTCCTGCTGCATCTGAAAGTGGAAACTCGCCCGATTATAAAGGTACGTGCATTTTTCCCCTAGGCTTTTGTAGTTATTGGTTTCGAGTATCAGACTTGTGAAATTTTTGAGGGTTTCTCAACCATTCCTCAACTTCAAACTCCCATATCTCGCGAACGGATTGACGAACTCGAGAATTTCCTATTGCATCTGAAAGCAGAAACTCGCCCGATTACAACGGTACGTGTATTTCCCCCCTAGGCCATTGTAGTTATTGGTTTCGAGTATCAGACTTGCGAAAATTATGATGGTTTCTCAAGCATTCCTTAACTTCAAACTCCCATATCTCGCGAACGGATTGACGAACTCGAGAATTTCCTATTGCATCTGAAAGCAGAAACTCGCCCGATTACAACGGTACGTGTATTTTTGCCCTAGGCCATAGTAGTTATTGGTTTCGAGTATCAGACTAGCGAAAATTGTGGTGGTTTCTCAACCATTCCTCAACTTCAAACTCCCATATCTCGCGAACGGATTGAAGAACTCGAGAAACTCCTGTTGCATCTGAAAGCAGAAACTCGCCCGATTTCAACGGTATGTGTATTTTTCCCCTAGGCCATAGTAGTTATTGGTTTCGAGTATCAGACTTGCGATAATTTTGATGGTTTCTCAAGCAGTCAATAACTTCTAACTCCCATATCTCGCGAACGGATTGACGAACTCGAGAAATTCCTGTTGCATCTGACAGCAGCAACTCGCCCGATTACAACGGTATGTGTATTTTTCCGCTAGGGCATTGTAGTTATTGGTTTCGAGTATCAGTCTTGCGATAATTTTGATGGTTTCTCAAGCATTCCTTAACTTCAAACTCCCATATCTCGCGAACGGATTGACGAACTCGAGAAATTCCTGTTGCATCTGAAAGTAGAAACTCGCCCGATTACAACGGTACGTGTATTTTTGCCCTAGGCCATTGTAAATAGTTATTGGTTTCTAGCATCAGAATTGCGAAAATTTTGATAGTTTCTCAGCCATTCCTTAAATTCAAACTCCCATATCTCGCGAACGGATTGACGAACTCTAGAAATTCCTGCTGCATCTGAAAGTGGAAACTCGCCCGATTACAAAGGTATGTGCATTTTTCCCCTATGCCTTTGTAGTTATTGGATTCGAGTATCAGATTTGCGAAAATTTTGATGGTTTCTCAACCATTCCTTAACTTCAAACTCCCATATCTCGCGAAAGGATTCACGAACTCGAGAAATTCCTGTTGCATCTGAAAGTGGAAACTCGCCCGATTACAAAGGTATGTGCATTTTTCCCCTAGGCCTTTGTAGTTATTGGTTTCGAGTATGAGACTTTCGAAAATTTTGATAGTTCCTCAACCATTCCTTAACTTCAAACTCCCATATCTCGCGAACGGATTGACGAACTCAGGCAATACCTGTTGCATCTGACAGCAGAAACTCGCCCGATTACAACGGTATGTGTATTTTTCCCCTAGGCCATTGTAGTTATTGGTTTCTAGCATCAGAATTGCGAAAATTTTGATAGTTCCTCAACCATTCCTTAACTTCAAACTCCCATATCTCGCGAACGGATTGACGAACTCCAGAAGTTCCTGTTGCATCTAAATGTAGGAACTCGCCCGATTACAATGGTGTGTGTACTTTTCCCCTAGGCCATTCCAGTTATTGGTTTCGAGAATCAGACGACCGAAAATTTTGATGATTTCTCAAGCATTCCTTAACTTCAAACTCCCATATCTCGCGAACGGATTGACGAACTCGAGAAATTCCTGTTGCATCTGAAAGTGGAAACTCGCCCGATTACAAAGGTATGTGTATTTTCCTCCTAGGTCATTGTATTTATTGGTTTCGAGTATCAGACTTGCGAAAATTTTGATAGTTTCTCAACCTTTCCTTAACTTCAAAATCCCATTTCTCGCGAACGGATTGACGAACTCGAGAAATTCCTGTTGCATCTGAAAGTAGAAACATGCCCGATTACAATGGTGTGTGTACTTTTCCCCTAGTCCATTCCAGTTATTGGTTTCGAGTATCAGACTTGCGAAAATGTTGATGGTTTCTCAACCATTCCTTAACTTCAAACTCCCATATCTCGCGAACGGATTGACGAACTCGAGAAATCCCTGTTGCATCTGAAAGTAGAAACACGCCCCATTACAACGATATGTGTGGTTTTCCCCTAAGCTTTTGTAGTTATTGGTTTCGTGTTTCAGACTTGCTAAAATTTTGATGGTTTCTTAACCATTCCTTAACTTCAAACTCCCATATCTCGCGAACGGATTGACGAACTCGAGAAATTCCTGTTGCATCTAAAAGTAGGAACTCGCCCGATTACAATGGTGTGTGTACTTTTCCCCTAGGCCATTCCAGTTATTGGTTTCGAGAATCAGACCACCGAAAATTTTGATGGTTTCTCAAGCATTCCTTAGCTTCAAACTCCCATATCTTGCGAACGGATTGACGAACTCGAGAAATTCCTGTTGCATCTGAAAGTAGAAACTCGCACGATTACAATGGTGTGTGTACTTTTCCCGTAGGCCATTCCAGTTATTGGTTTCGAGTATCAGACTTGCGAAAATTTTCATGGTTTCTCAAGCATTCCTTAACTTCAAACTCCCATATCTCGCGAACGGATTGACGAACTCGAGAATTTCCTATTGCATCTGAAAGCAGAAACTCGCCCGACTACAACGGTACGTGTATTTTTGCCCTAGGCCATTGTAGTTATTGGTTTCTAGCATCAGAATTGCGAAAATTTTGATAGTTTCTCAGCCATTCCTTAAATTCAAACTCCCATATCTCGCGAACGGATGGATGAACTCGAGAAATTCCTGCTGCATCCGAAAGTGGAAACTCGCCCGATTACAAAGGTATGTGCATTTTTCCCCTATGCCTTTGTAGTTATTGGTTTCGAGTATCAGATTTGCGAAAATTTTGATGGTTTCTCAACCATTCCTTAACTTCAAACTCCCATATCTCGCGAACGGATTCACGAACTCGAGAAATTCCTGTTGCATCTGAAAGTAGAAACTCGCCCGATTACAAAGATATGTGTATTTTCCCCCTAGGCCATTGTATTTATTGGTTTCGAGTATCAGACTTGCGAAAATTTTGATAGTTTCTCAACCATTCCTTAACTTCAAACTCCCATATCTCACGAACGGATTGACGAACTCGAAAAATTCCTGTTGCAACTAAAAGTAGGAACTCGCCCGATTACAATGGTGTGTGTACTTTTCCCCTAGGCCATTCCAGTTATTCGTTTCTAGCATCAGAAATGCGAAAATCTTGATGGTTTCTTAACCATTCCTTAACTTCAAACTCCCATATCTCGCGAACGGATTGACGAACTCGAGAAGTTCCTGTTGCAACTAAAAGTAGGAACTCGCCCGATTACAATGGTGTGTGTACTTTTCCCCTATGCCATTCCAGTTATTGGTTTCGAGTATCAGACTTGCGAAAATGTTGATGGTTTCTCAACCATTCCATAACATCAAACTCCCATATCTCGCGAACGGATTGACGAACTCGAGAATTCCCTGTTGCATCTGAAAGTAGAAACATGCCCGATTACAAAGGTGTGTGTACTTTTCCCCCAGGCCATTCCAGTTATTCGTTTCTAGCATCAGAAATGCGAAAATCTTGATGGTTTCTCAACCATTCCTTAACTTCAAACTCCCATATCTCGCGAACGGGATGACGAACTCGAGAAATTCCTGTTGCATCTGAAAGTGGAAACTCGCCCGATTACAATGGTATGTGCATTTTTCCCCTAGGCCTTTGTAGTTATTGGTTTCGAGTATCAGACTTTCGAAAATTTTGATGGTTTCTCAAGCATTCCTTAAGTTCAAACTCCCATATTTCGCGAACGGATTGACGAACTCGAGAAATTCCTGTTACATCTGAAAGTGGAAACTCGCCCGATTACAAAGGTATGTGTATTTATCTCCTAGGCTTTGGAGTTATTGGTTTCGAGTATCAGACTTGCGAAAATATTGATGGTTTCTCAACCATTCCTTAATTTCAAACTCCCATATCTCACGAACGGATTGACGAACTCGAGAAATTCCTGTTGCATCTGAAAGTGGAAACTCGCCCGATTACAAAGGTATGCGTATTTTTCTCCTAGGCCTTTGTAGTTATTGATTCGAGTATCAGACTTGCGAAAATTTTGATGGTTTCTCATCCATTCCTTAATTTCAAACTCCCATATCTCACGAACGGATTGACGAACTCGAAAAATTCCTGTTGCAACTAAAAGTAGGAACTCGCCCGATTACAATGGTGTGTGTACTTTTCCCCTAGGCCATTCCAGTTATTCGTTTCTAGCATCAGAAATGCGAAAATCTTGATGGTTTCTTAACCATTCCTTAACTTCAAACTCCCATATCTCGCGAACGGATTGACGAACTCGAGAAGTTCCTGTTGCAACTAAAAGTAGGAACTCGCCCGATTACAATGGTGTGTGTACTTTTCCCCTATGCCATTCCAGTTATTGGTTTCGAGTATCAGACTTGCGAAAATGTTGATGGTTTCTCAACCATTCCATAACATCAAACTCCCATATCTCGCGAACGGATTGACGAACTCGAGAATTCCCTGTTGCATCTGAAAGTAGAAACATGCCCGATTACAAAGGTGTGTGTACTTTTCCCCTAGGCCATTCCAGTTATTCGTTTCTAGCATCAGAAATCCGAAAATCTTGATGGTTTCTCAACCATTCCTTAACTTCAAACTCCCATATCTCGCGAACGGGATGACGAACTCGAGAAATTCCTGTTGCATCTGAAAGTGGAAACTCGCCCGATTACAATGGTATGTGCATTTTTCCCCTAGGCCTTTGTAGTTATTGGTTTCGAGTATCAGACTTTCGAAAATTTTGATGGTTTCTTAACCATTCCTTAACTTCAAACTCCCATATCTCGCGAACGGATTGACGAACTCGAGAAATTCCTGTTGCAACTAAAAGTAGGAACTCGCCCGATTACAATGGTGTGTGTACTTTTCCCCTAGGCCTTGGTAGTTATTGGTTTCTAGCATCAGAATAGCGAAAATTTTGATAGTTTCTCAGCCATTCCTTAAATTCAAACTCCCATATATCGCGAACGGATTGACGAACTCGAGAAATTCCTGCTGCATCTGAAAGTGGAAACTCGCCCGATAACAAGGGTATGTGCATTTTCCCCTATGCCTTTGTAGTTATTGGTTTCGAGTATCAGATTTGCGAAAATTTTGATGGTTTCCCAACCATTCCTTAACTTCAAACTCCCATATCTCGCGAACGGATTCACGAACTCGAGAAATTCCTGTTGCATCTTAAAGTAGAAGCTCGCCCGGTTACAAAGATATGTGTGTTTTGCACCTAGGCCTTTGTAGTTATTGGTTTCGAGTATCAGACTTGCGAAAATTTTGATAGTATCTCAGCCATTCCTTAACTTCAAACTCCCATATCTCGCGAACGGATTGACGAACTCGTGATATTCCTGTTGCATCTAAAAGTAGGAACTCGCCCGATTACAATGGTGTGTGTATTTTTCCCCTAGGCCATTCTAGTTATTGGTTTCGAGAATCAGACCACCGAAAATTTTGATGGTTTCTCAACCATTCCTTAACTTCAAACTCCCATATCTCGCGAACGGATTGACGAACTCGAGAAGTTCCTGTTGCAACTAAAAGTAGGAACTCGCCCGATTACAACGGTGTGTGTACTTTTCCCCTAGGCCATTCCAGTTATTGGTTTCGAGTATCAGACTTGCGAAAATGTTGATGGTTTCTCAACCATTCCATAACATCAAACTCCCATATCTCGCGAACGGATTGACGAACTCGTGATATTCCTGTTGCATCTAAAAGTAGGAACTCGCCCGATTACAATGGTGTGTGTATTTTTCCCCTAGGCCATTCTAGTTATTGGTTTCGAGAATCAGACCACCGAAAATTTTGATGGTTTCTCAGCCATTCCTTAAATTCAAACTCCTATATATCGCGAACGGATTGACGAACTCGAGAAATTCCTGCTGCATCTGAAAGTGGAAACTCGCCCGATAACAAAGGTATGTGCATTTTCCCCTATGCCTTTGTAGTTATTGGTTTCGAGTATCAGACTTGCGAAAATTTTGATGGTTTCTCAACCATTCCTTAACTTCAAACTCCCATATCTCGCGAACGGATTGACGAACTCAAGAATTTCCAGTTCCATCTGAAAGTAGAAACTCGCCCGATTACAAAGGTGTTTGTATTTTTCCCCTAGGCCATAGTAGTTATTGGTTTCGAGTATCAGACTTGCGATAATTTTGATGGTTTCTCAAGCAGTCAATAACTTCTAACTCCCATATCTCGCGAACGGATTGACGAACTCGAGAAATTCCTGTTGCATCTGACAGCAGCAACTCGCCCGATTACAACGGTATGTGTATTTTTCCGCTAGGCCATTGTAGTTATTGGTTTCGAGTATCAGTCTTGCGATAATTTTGATGGTTTCTCAAGCATTCCTTAACTTCAAACTCCCATATCTCGCGAACGGATTGACGAACTCTAGAAATTCCTGCTGCATCTGAAAGTGGAAACTCGCCCGATTACAAAGGTATGTGCATTTTTCCCCTATGCCTTTGTAGTTATTGGATTCGAGTATCAGATTTGCGAAAATTTTGATGGTTTCTCAACCATTCCTTAACTTCAAACTCCCATATCTCGCGAAAGGATTCACGAACTCGAGAAATTCCTGTTGCATCTGAAAGTGGAAACTCGCCCGATTACAAAGGTATGTGCATTTTTCCCCTAGGCCTTTGTAGTTATTGGTTTCGAGTATGAGACTTTCGAAAATTTTGATAGTTCCTCAACCATTCCTTAACTTCAAACTCCCATATCTCGCGAACGGATTGACGAACTCAGGCAATACCTGTTGCATCTGACAGCAGAAACTCGCCCGATTACAACGGTATGTGTATTTTTCCCCTAGGCCATTGTAGTTATTGGTTTCTAGCATTAGAATTGCGAAAATTTTGATAGTTCCTCAACCATTCCTTAACTTCAAACTCCCATATCTCGCGAACGGATTGACGAACTCGAGAAATTCCTGTTGCATCTGAAAGTAGAAACTCGCCCGATTACAAAGGTATGTGCATTTTTCCCCTAGGCCTTTGTAGTTATTGGTTTCGAGTATGAGACTTTCGAAAATTTTGATAGTTCCTCAACCATTCCTTAACTTCAAACTCCCATATCTCGCGAACGGATTGACGAACTCCAGAAGTTCCTGTTGCATCTAAATGTAGGAACACGCCCGATTACAATGGTGTGTGTACTTTTCCCCTAGGCCATTCCAGTTATTGGTTTCGAGAATCAGACGACCGAAAATTTTGATGATTTCTCAAGCATTCCTTAACTTCAAACTCCCATATCTCGCGAACGGATTGACGAACTCGAGAAATTCCTGTTGCATCTGAAAGTGGAAACTCGCCCGATTACAAAGGTATGTGTATTTTCCTCCTAGGCCATTGTATTTATTGGTTTCGAGTATCAGACTTGCAAAAATTTTGATAGTTTCTTAACCATTCCTTAATTTCAAACTCCCATATCTCGCGAACGGATTGACGAACTCGAGAAATTCCTGTTGCATCTAAAAGTAGGAACTCGCCCGATTACAATGGTGTGTGTACTTTTCCCCTAGGCCATTCCAGTTATTGGTTTCGAGAATCAGACCACCGAAAATTTTGATGGTTTCTCAAGCATTCCTTAACTTCAAACTCCCATATCTTGCGAACGGATTGACGAACTCGAGAAATTCCTGTTGCATCTGAAAGTAGAAACTCGCACGATTACAATGGTGTGTGTACTTTTCCCGTAGGCCATTCCAGTTATTGGTTTCGAGTATCAGACTTGCGAAAATTTTCATGGTTTCTCAAGCATTCCTTAACTTCAAACTCCCATATCTCGCGAACGGATTGACGAACTCGAGAATTTCCTATTGCATCTGAAAGCAGAAACTCGCCCGACTACAACGGTACGTGTATTTTTGCCCTAGGCCATTGTAGTTATTGGTTTCTAGCATCAGAATTGCGAAAATTTCGATAGTTTCTCAGCCATTCCTTAAATTCAAACTCCCATATCTCGCGAACGGATGGATGAACTCGAGAAATTCCTGCTGCATCCGAAAGTGGAAACTCGCCCGATTACAAAGGTATGTGCATTTTTCCCCTATGCCTTTGTAGTTATTGGTTTCGAGTATCAGATTTGCGAAAATTTTGATGGTTTCTCAACCATTCCTTAACTTCAAACTCCCATATCTCGCGTACGGATTCACGAACTCGAGAAATTCCTGTTGCATCTGAAAGTAGAAACTCGCCCGATTACAAAGATATGTGTATTTTCCCCCTAGGCCATTGTATTTATTGGTTTCGAGTATCAGACTTGCGAAAATTTTGATAGTTTCTCAACCATTCCTTAACTTCAAACTCCCATTTCTCGCGAACGGATTGACGAACTCGAGAATTTCCTATTGCATCTGAAAGCAGAAACTCGCCCGACTACATCGGTACGTGTATTTTTGCCCTAGGCCATTGTAGTTATTGGTTTCTAGCATCAGAATTGCGAAAATTTTGATAGTTTCTCAGCCATTCCTTAAATTCAAACTCCCATATCTCGCGAACGGATGGATGAACTCGAGAAATTCCTGCTGCATCCGAAAGTGGAAACTCGCCCGATTACAAAGGTATGTGCATTTTTCCCCTATGCCTTTGTAGTTATTGGTTTCGAGTATCAGATTTGCGAAAATTTTGATGGTTTCTCAACCATTCCTTAACTTCAAACTCCCATATCTCGCGAACGGATTGACGAACTCGTGATATTCCTGTTGCATCTAAAAGTAGGAACTCGCCCGATTACAATGGTGTGTGTATTTTTCCCCTAGGCCATTCTAGTTATTGGTTTCGAGAATCAGACCACCGAAAATTTTGATGGTTTCTCAACCATTCCTTAACTTCAAACTCCCATATCTCGCGAACGGATTGACGAACTCGAGAAGTTCCTGTTGCAACTAAAAGTAGGAACTCGCCCGATTACAACGGTGTGTGTACTTTTCCCCTAGGCCATTCCAGTTATTGGTTTCGAGTATCAGACTTGCGAAAATGTTGATGGTTTCTCAACCATTCCATAACATCAAACTCCCATATCTCGCGAACGGATTGACGAACTCGTGATATTCCTGTTGCATCTAAAAGTAGGAACTCGCCCGATTACAATGGTGTGTGTATTTTTCCCCTAGGCCATTCTAGTTATTGGTTTCGAGAATCAGACCACCGAAAATTTTGATGGTTTCTCAGCCATTCCTTAAATTCAAACTCCCATATATCGCGAACGGATTGACGAACTCGAGAAATTCCTGCTGCATCTGAAAGTGGAAACTCGCCCGATAACAAAGGTATGTGCATTTTCCCCTATGCCTTTGTAGTTATTGGTTTCGAGTATCAGACTTGCGAAAATTTTGATGGTTTCTCAACCATTCCTTAACTTCAAACTCCCATATCTCGCGAACGGATTGACGAACTCAAGAAGTTCCAGTTCCATCTGAAAGTAGAAACTCGCCCGATTACAATGGTGTTTGTACTTTTCCCCTAGGCCATTCCAGTTATTGGTTTCGAGTATCAGACTTGCGAACATGTTGATGGTTTCTCAACCATTCCTTAACTTCAAATTCCCATATCACGCGAACGAATTGACGAATTCGAGAAATTCCTGTTGCATCTGAAAGCAGAAACTCGCCCGATTTCAACGGTATGTGTATTTTTCCGCTAGGCCATTGTAGTTATTGGTTTCGAGTATCAGTCTTGCGATAATTTTGATGGTTTCTCAGCCATTCCTTAAATTCAAACTCCCATATCTCGCGAACGGATTGACGAACTCTAGAAATTCCTGCTGCATCTGAAAGTGGAAACTCGCCCGATTACAAAGGTATGTGCATTTTTCCCCTATGCCTTTGTAGTTATTGGTTTCGAGTATGAGACTTTCGAAAATTTTGATAGTTCCTCAACCATTCCTTAACTTCAAACTCCCATATCTCGCGAACGGATTGACGAACTCAGGCAATACCTGTTGCATCTGACAGCAGAAACTCGCCCGATTACAACGGTATGTGTATTTTTCCCCTAGGCCATTGTAGTTATTGGTTTCTAGCATTAGAATTGCGAAAATTTTGATAGTTCCTCAACCATTCCTTAACTTCAAACTCCCATATCTCGCGAACGGATTGACGAACTCGAGAAATTCCTGTTGCATCTGAAAGTAGAAACTCGCCCGATTACAAAGGTATGTGCATTTTTCCCCTAGGCCTTTGTAGTTATTGGTTTCGAGTATGAGACTTTCGAAAATTTTGATAGTTCCTCAACCATTCCTTAACTTCAAACTCCCATATCTCGCGAACGGATTGACGAACTCCAGAAGTTCCTGTTGCATCTAAATGTAGGAACTCGCCCGATTACAATGGTGTGTGTACTTTTCCTCTAGGCCATTCCAGTTATTGGTTTCGAGAATCAGACGACCGAAAATTTTGATGATTTCTCAAGCATTCCTTAACTTCAAACTCCCATATCTCGCGAACGGATTGACGAACTCGAGAAATTCCTGTTGCATCTGAAAGTGGAAACTCGCCCGATTACAAAGGTATGTGTATTTTCCTCCTAGGCCATTGTATTTATTGGTTTCGAGTATCAGACTTGCAAAAATTTTGATAGTTTCTCAACCTTTCCTTAACTTCAAACTCCCATTTCTCGCGAACGGATTGACGAACTCGAGAAATTCCTGTTGCATCTGAAAGTAGAAACATGCCCGATTACAATGGTGTGTGTACTTTTCCCCTAGTCCATTCCAGTTATTGGTTTCGAGTATCAGACTTGCGAAAATGTTGATGGTTTCTCAACCATTCCTTAACTTCAAACTCCCATATCTCGCGAACGGATTGACGAACTCGAGAAATCCCTGTTGCATCTGAAAGTAGAAACACGCCCCATTACAAAGATATGTGTGGTTTTCCCCTAGGCTTTTGTAGTTATTGGTTTCGTGTTTCAGACTTGCTAAAATTTTGATGGTTTCTTAACCATTCCTTAACTTCAAACTCCCATATCTCGCGAACGGATTGACGAACTCGAGAAATTCCTGTTGCATCTAAAAGTAGGAACTCGCCCGATTACAATGGTGTGTGTACTTTTCCCCTAGGCCATTCCAGTTATTGGTTTCGAGAATCAGACCACTGAAAATTTTGATGGTTTCTCAAGCATTCCTTAACTTCAAACTCCCATACCTTGCGAACGGATTGACGAACTCGAGAAATTCCTGTTGCATCTGAAAGTAGAAACTCGCACGATTACAATGGTGTGTGTACTTTTCCCGTAGGCCATTCCAGTTATTGGTTTCGAGTATCAGACTTGCGAAAATTTTCATGGTTTCTCAAGCATTCCTTAACTTCAAACTCCCATATCTCGCGAACGGATTGACGAACTCGAGAATTTCCTATTGCATCTGAAAGCAGAAACTCGCCCGACTACAACGGTACGTGTATTTTTGCCCTAGGCCATTGTAGTTATTGGTTTCTAGCATCAGAATTGCGAAAATTTCGATAGTTTCTCAGCCATTCCTTAAATTCAAACTCCCATATCTCGCGAACGGATGGATGAACTCGAGAAATTCCTGCTGCATCCGAAAGTGGAAACTCGCCCGATTACAAAGGTATGTGCATTTTTCCCCTATGCCTTTGTAGTTATTTGTTTCGAGTATCAGATTTGCGAAAATTTTGATGGTTTCTCAACCATTCCTTAACTTCAAACTCCCATATCTCGCGTACGGATTCACGAACTCGAGAAATTCCTGTTGCATCTGAAAGTAGAAACTCGCCCGATTACAAAGATATGTGTATTTTCCCCCTAGGCCATTGTATTTATTGGTTTCGAGTATCAGACTTGCGAAAATTTTGATAGTTTCTCAACCATTCCTTAACTTCAAACTCCCATTTCTCGCGAACGGATTGACGAACTCGAGAATTTCCTATTGCATCTGAAAGCAGAAACTCGCCCGACTACAACGGTACGTGTATTTTTGCCCTAGGCCATTGTTGTTATTGGTTTCTAGCATCAGAATTGCGAAAATTTTGATAGTTTCTCAGCCATTCCTTAAATTCAAACTCCCATATCTCGCGAACGGATGGATGAACTCGAGAAATTCCTGCTGCATCCGAAAGTGGAAACTCGCCCGATTACAAAGGTATGTGCATTTTTCCCCTATGCCTTTGTAGTTATTGGTTTCGAGTATCAGATTTGCGAAAATTTTGATGGTTTCTCAACCATTCCTTAACTTCAAACTCCCATATCTCGCGAACGGATTCACGAACTCGAGAAATTCCTGTTGCATCTGAAAGTAGAAACTCGCCCGATTACAAAGATATGTGGGTTTTTCACCTAGGCCTTTGTAGTTATTGGTTTCGGGTAACAGACTTGCGAAACTTTTGATAGTTTCTCAACCATTCCTTAACTTCAAACTCCCATTTCTCGCGAACGGATTGACGAACTCGAGACATTCTTGTTGCATCTGAAAGTAGAAACTTGCCCGATTACAAAGATATGTGTGTTTTTCACCTAGGCCTTTGTAGTTATTGGTTTCGAGTATCAGACTTGCGAAAATTTTGATAGTATCTCCGCCATTCCTTAACTTAAAACTCTCATTTCTCGCGAACGGATTGACGAACTCGAGAAATTCCTGTTACATCTGAAAGTGGAAACTCGCCCGATTACAATGGTATGTGCATTTTTCCCCTAGGCCTTTGTAGTTATTGGTTTCGAGTATCAGACTTTCGAAAATTTTGATGGTTTCTCAAGCATTCCTTAAGTTCAAACTCCCATATCTCGCGAACGGATTGACGAACTCGAGAAATTCCTGTTGCATCTGAAAGTGGAAACTCGCCCGATTACAAAGGTATGTGTATTTATCTCCTAGGCTTTTGGAGTTATTGGTTTCGAGTATCAGACTTGCGAAAATATTGATGGTTTCTCAACCATTCCTTAATTTCAAACTCCCATATCTCACGAACGGATTGACGAACTCGAGAAATTCCTGTTGCATCTGAAAGTGGAAACTCGCCCGATTACAAAGGTATGCGTATTTTTCTCCTAGGCCTTTGTAGTTATTGATTCGAGTATCAGACTTGCGAAAATTTTGATGGTTTCTCATCCATTCCTTAATTTCAAACTCCCATATCTCACGAACCGATTGACGAACTCGAAAACTTCCTGTTGCAACTAAAAGTAGGAACTCGCCCGATTAGAATGGTGTGTGTACTTTTCCCCTAGGCCATTCCAGTTATTCGTTTCTAGCATCAGAAATGCGAAAATCTTGATGGTTTCTTAACCATTCCTTAACTTCAAACTCCCATATCTCGCGAACGGATTGACGAACTCGAGAAATCCCTGTTGCATCTGAAAGCAGAAACATGCCCGATTACAAAGGTGTGTGTACTTTTCCCCTAGGCCATTCCAGTTATTCGTTTCTAGCATCAGAAATGCGAAAATCTTGATGGTTTCTCAACCATTCCTTAACTTCAAACTCCCATATCTCGCGAACGGATTGACGAACTCGAGAAATTCCTGTTGCAACTAAAAGTAGGAACTCGCCCGATTACAATGGTGTGTGTATTTATCTCCTAGGCCTTTGTAGTTATTGGTTTCGAGTATCAGACTTGCGAAAATTTTGATGGTTTCTCAACCATTCCTTAATTTCAAACTCCCATATCTCACGAACGGATTGACGAACTCGAAAACTTCCTGTTGCATCTGAAAGCAGAAACCCGCCCGATTACAACGGTGTGTGTACTTTTCCCCTAGGCCATTCCAGTTATTCGTTTCTAGCATCAGAAATGCGAAAATCTTGATGGTTTCTCAACCATTCCTTAACTTCAAACTCCCATATCTCGCGAACGGGACGACGAACTCGAGAAATTCCTGTTGCATCTGAAAGTGGAAACTCGCCCGATTACAATGGTATGTGCATTTTTCCCCTAGGCCTTTGTAGTTATTGGTTTCGAGTATCAGACTTTCGAAAATTTTGATGGTTTCTTAACCATTCCTTAACTTCAAACTCCCATATCTCGCGAACGGATTGACGAACTCGAGAAATTCCTGTTGCAACTAAAAGTAGGAACTCGCCCGATTACAATGGTGTGTGTACTTTTCCCCTAGGCCTTGGTAGTTATTGGTTTCTAGCATCAGAATAGCGAAAATTTTGATAGTTTCTCAGCCATTCCTTAAATTCAAACTCCCATATATCGCGAACGGATTGACGAACTCGAGAAATTCCTGTTGCATCTGAAAGCAGATACTCGCCCGATTACAACGGTCTGTGTATCTTTCCCCTAGGCCATTCCAGTTATAGGTTTCCAGTATCGGACCAGCGAAAATTTTGATGGTTTCTCAACCATTCCTTAACTTCAAACTCCCATATCTCGCGAACGGATTGACGAACTCAAGAAGTTCCAGTTCCATCTGAAAGTAGAAACTCGCCCGATTACAATGGTGTTTGTACTTTTCCCCTAGGCCATTCCAGTTATTGGTTTCGAGTATCAGACTTGCGAACATGTTGATGGTTTCTCAACCATTCCTTAACTTCAAACTCCCATATCTCGCGAACGGATTGATGAACTCGAGATATTCCTGTTTCATCTGAAAGTAGAAGCTCGCCCGATTACAATGGTATGTGTATTTTTGCCCTAGGCCATAGTAGTTATTGGTTTCGAGTGTCAGACTTGCGAAAATTTTGATGGTTTCTCAACCATTCCTTAATGTCAAACACCCATATCTCGCGAACGGATTGACGAACTCGAGATATTCCTGTTGCATCTGAAAGTAGAAGCTCGCCCGATTACAATGGTGTGTGTACTTTTACCCTAGGCCATTCCAGTTATTGATTTCGTGTATCAGACTTGCGAGAGTTTTCATGGTTTCTCAACCATACCTTGACTTCAAACTACCATATCTCGCGAACGGATTGACGAACTCAAGATATTCCTGCTGCATCTGAAAGCAGAAACTCGCCCGATTACAACGGTATGTGTATTTTTGCCCTAGGCCATAGTAGTTATTGGTTTCGAGTATCAGACTTGCGAAAATTTTGTTGGTTTCTCAACCATTCCTTAACTTCAAACTCCCATATCTCGCGAACGGATTGACGAACCCGAGATATTCCTGTTGCATCTGAAAGTAGAAACTCGCCCGTTTACAACGGTATGTGTATTTTTCCCCTAGGTCTTTGTAGTTATTGGTTTCGAGTATCAGACTTGCGAAGATTTTGGTGCTTTCTCAACCATTCCTTAACTTCAAACTCCCACATCTCGCGAACGGATTGACGAACTGGAGAAATTCCTGTTGCATCTGAGAGTAGAAACTCGCCCGATTACAACGGTGTCTGTGCTTTTCCCCTAGTCCATTCCGGTTATTCGTTTCTAGCATCAGAATTACGAAAATTTGGATGGTTTCTCAACCATCTCTTAACTCCAAACTCCGATATTTCGCGAACGGATTGACGAATCCGAAAAATTTCTGTTGCATCTGACATTAGAAACTCTCCCGATTACAAAGGTATGTGTTCTTCTCCCCTAGGCCATTCCAGTTATTCGTTTCTAGCATCAGAATTGCGAAAATTTTGATTGTTTCTCAACCGTCTCTTAAATCCAAACTCCCATATCTCGCGAACGGATTGACGAACTCGAGAAATTCCTGTTGTATTTGAAAGTAGAAAGTCGCCCGATTACAATGGTGTGTGTACTTTTCCCATAGGCCATTTCAGTTATTGGTTTCGAGTATCAGACTTGCGAAAATTTTGATGGTTTCTGAAACATTCCTTAACTTCAAACTCCCATATCACGCGAACGGATAGACGAACTCGAGAAATTCCTGTTGCATCTGAAAGTAGAAACTCGCCCGATTATAATGGTTTGTGTGCTTTTCCCCTAGGCTATTCCAGTTATAGGTTTCGAGTATCAGACCAGCGAAAATTTTGATGGTTTCTCAACCATTCCTCAACTTCAAACTCCCATATCTCGCGAACGGATTGATGAACTCAAGAAATAACTGTTGCATCTGAAAGTAGAAACTCGCCCGATTACAATGGTTTGTGTGCTTTTCCCCTAGGCCATTCCAGTTATAGGTTTCGATTATCAGACCAGCGAAAATTTTGATGGTTTCTCAACCATTCCTTAACTTCAAACTCCCATATCTCGCGATCGGATTGACGAACTCGAGAAGTTCCAGTTCCATCTGAAAGTAGAAACTCGCCCGATTACAATGGTGTGTGTACTTTTCCCCTGGGCCATTCCAGTCATTGGTTTCGAGTATCAGACTTGCGAAAATTTTCATGGTTTCTCAACTATTCCTTAACTTCAAACTCCTATATCACGCGAACGAATTGACGAATTCGAGAAATTCCTGGTGCATCTGAAAGTAGAAACTCGCCCGATTATAATGGTTTGTGTGTTTTTCCCTTAGGCCATTCCAGTTATATGTTTCGAGTATCAGACTTGCGAAAATTTTGACGGTTCCTCAACCATTACTTAACTTCAAACTCCCATATCTCGCGAACGGATTGATGAACTCGAGAAATAACTGTTGCATCTGAAAGTAGAAACTCGCCCGATTACAATGGTGTGTGTGCTTTTCCCCTAGGCCATTCTAGTTATAGGTTTCGAGTATCAGACCAGCGAAAATTTTGATGGTTTCTCAACCATTCCTTAACTTCAAACTCCCATATCTCGCGAACGGATTGATGAACTCGAGAAATAACTGTTGCATCTGAAAGTAGAAACTCGCCCGATTACAATGGTGTGTGTGCTTTTCCCCTAGGCCATTCTAGTTATAGGTTTCGAGTATCAGACCAGCGAAAATTTTGATGGTTTCTCAACCATTCCTTAACTTCAAACTCCCATATCTCGAGAACGGATTGACGAAATCGAGATATTCCTGTGCATCTGAAATTAGAAACTCGCCCGATTACAATGGTATGCGTATTTTTGCCCTAGACAATAGTAGTTATTGGTTTCGAGTATAAGACTTGCGAAAATTTTGATGGTTTCTCAACCATTCTTTAACTTCAAACTCCCATATCTCGCGAACGGATTGACGAACTCGAGATATTCCTGATGCATCTGAAAGTAGAAAGTCGCCCGATTACAACGGTATGTGTATTTTTGCCCTAGGCAATAGTAGTTGTTGTTTTCGAGTATCAGACTTGCGAAAATTTTGATGGTTTCTCAACTATTCCTTAACTTCAAATTCCCATATCTCGCGAACGGATTGACGAACTCGAGATATTCCTGTTGCATCTGAAAGTAGAAACTCGCCCGATTACAATGGTGTGTGTACTTTTCCCCGAGGCCATTTCAGTTATTGGTTTCGAGTATCAGACTTGCGAAAATTTTGATGGTTTCTGAACCATTCCTTAACTTCAAACTCCCATATCACGCGAACGAATTGACGAATTCGAGAAATTCCTGGTGCATCTGAAAGTAGAAACTCGCCCGATTATAATGGTTTGCGTGTTTTTCCCTTAGGCCATTCCAGTTATATGTTTCGAGTATCAGACTTGCGAAAATTTTGACGGTTCCTCAACCATTACTTCACTTCAAACTCCCATATCTCGCGAACGGATTGATGAACTCGAGAAATAACTGTTGCATCTGAAAGTAGAAACTCGCCCGATTACAATGGTGTGTGTGCTTTTCCCCTAGGCCATTTCAGTTATTGGTTTCGAGTATCAGACTTGCGAAAATTTTGATGGTTTCTCAACCATTCCTTAACTTCAAACTCCCATATCACGCGAACGAATTGACGAATTCGAGAAATTCCTGGTGCATCTGAAAGTAGAAACTCGCCCGATTATAATGGTTTGCGTGCTTTTCCCCTAGGCCATTCCAGTTATAGGTTTCGAGTATCAGACCAGCGAAAATTTTGATGGTTTCTCAACCATTCCTTAACTTCAAACTTCCATATCTCGCGAACGGATTGACGAACTGGAAAAATTCCTGTTGCATGTGAGAGTAGCAACTCGCCCGATTACAACGGTGTGTGTGCTTCTCCCCTTGGCCATTGTAGTTATTGGTTTAAAGTATCAAACTTGCGAAAGTTTTGATGGTTTCTCAACCATTCCTTAACTTCAAACTCCCATATCTCGCGAATGGATTGACGAACTCGAGAAATTCCTGTTGCATCTGAAAGCAGATACTCGCCCGATTACAACGGTCTGTGTATCTTTCCCCTTGGCCATTCCAGTTATAGGTTTCGAGTATCAGACCAGCGAAAATTTTGATGGTTTCTCTACCATTCCTTAACTTCAAACTCCCATATCTCGCGAACGGATTGATGAACTCGAGATATTCCTGTTGCATCTGAAAGTAGAAACTCGCCAGATTACAATGGTGTGTGTACTTTTCCCCTAGGCCATTTCAGTTATTGGTTTCGAGTATCAGACTTGCGAAAATTTTGACTGTTCCTCAACCATTACTTAACTTCGAACTCCCATATCTCGCGAACGGATTGACGAACTCGAGAAATTTCTGTTGCATCTGAAAGTATAAACTCGCCCGATTGCAACGGCATGTGTTCTTTTCCCCTAGGCCATTCCAGTTATTCGTTTCTAGCATCAGAATTGCGAAAATTTTGATGGTTTCTCAACCGTCTCTTAACTCCAAACTCCCATATCTCGCGAACGGATTGACGAACTCGAGATATTCCTGTTGCATCTGAAAGTAGAAGCTCGCCCGATTACAATGGTATGTGTATTTTTGCACTAGGCCATAGTAGTTATTGGTTTCGAGTGTCACACTTGCGAAAATTTTGATGGTTTCTCAACCATTCCTTAATGTCAAACTCCCATATCTCGCGAACGGATTGACGAACCCGAGATATTCCTGTTGCATCTGAAAGTAGAAACTCGCCCGTTTACAACGGTATGTGTATTTTTCCCCTAGGTCTTTGTAGTTATTGGTTTCGAGTATCAGACTTGCGAAGATTTTGGTGCTTTCTCAACCATTCCTTAACTTCAAACTCCCACATCTCGCGAACGGATTGACGAACTGGAGAAATTCCTGTTGCATCTGAGTGTAGAAACTCGCCCGATTACAACGGTGTCTGTGCTTTTCCCCTAGTCCATTCCGGTTATTCGTTTCTAGCATCAGAATTACGAAAATTTGGATGGTTCCTCAACCATCTCTTAACTCCAAACTCCGATATTTCGCGAACGGATTGACGAATCCGAAAAATTTCTGTTGCATCTGACATTAGAAACTCTCCCGATTACAAAGGTATGTGTTCTTCTCCCCTAGGCCATTCCAGTTATTCGTTTCTAGCATCAGAATTGCGAAAATTTTGATTGTTTCTCAACCGTCTCTTAAATCCAAACTCCCATATCACGCGAACGGATAGACGAACTCGAGAAATTCCTGTTGCATCTGAAAGTAGAAGCTCGCCCGATTATAATGGTTTGTGTGCTTTTCCCCTAGGCCATTCCAGTTATAGGTTTCGAGTATCAGACCAGCGAAAATTTTGATGGTTTCTCAACCATTCCTCAACTTCAAACTCCCATATCTCGCGAACGGATTGATGAACTCAAGAAATAACTGTTGCATCTGAAAGTAGAAACTCGCCCGATTACAATGGTGTGTGTGCTTTTCCCCTAGGCCATTCCAGTTATAGGTTTCGATTATCAGACCAGCGAAAATTTTGATGGTTTCTCAACCATTCCTTAACTTCAAACTCCCATATCTCGCGATCGGATTGACGAACTCGAGAAGTTCCAGTTCCATCTGAAAGTAGAAACTCGCCCGATTACAATGGTGTGTGTACTTTTCCCCTGGGCCATTCCAGTCATTGATTTCGAGTATCAGACTTGCGAAAATTTTCATGGTTTCTCAACTATTCCTTAACTTCAAACTCCTATATCACGCGAACGAATTGACGAATTCGAGAAATTCCTGGTGCATCTGAAAGTAGAAACTCGCCCGATTATAATGGTTTGTGTGTTTTTCCCTTAGGCCATTCCAGTTATATGTTTCGAGTATCAGACTTGCGAAAATTTTGACGGTTCCTCAACCATTACTTAACTTCAAACTCCCATATCTCGCGAACGGATTGATGAACTCGAGAAATAACTGTTGCATCTGAAAGTAGAAACTCGCCCGATTACAATGGTGTGTGTGCTTTTCCCCTAGGCCATTCTAGTTATAGGTTTCGAGTATCAGACCAGCGAAAATTTTGATGGTTTCTCAACCATTCCTTAACTTCAAACTCCCATATCTCGCGAACGGATTGATGAACTCGAGAAATAACTGTTGCATCTGAAAGTAGAAACTCGCCCGATTACAATGGTGTGCGTGCTTTTCCCCTAGGCCATTCCAGTTATAGGTTTCGACTATCAGACCAGCGAAAATTTTGATGGTTTCTCAACCATTACTTAACTTCAAACTCCCATATCTCGCGAACGGATTGACGAAATCGAGATATTCCTGTTGCATCTGAAATTAGAATCTCGCCCGATTACAATGGTATGTGTATTTTTGCCCTAGACAATAGTAGTTATTGGTTTCGAGTATCAGACTTGCGAAAATTTTGATGGTTTCTCAACCATTCTTTAACTTCAAACTCCCATATCTCGCGAACGGATTGACGAACTCGAGATATTCCTGATGCATCTGAAAGTAGAAAGTCGCCCGATTACAACGGTATGTGTATTTTTGCCCTAGGCAATAGTAGTTGTTGTTTTCGAGTATCAGACTTGCGAAAATTTTGATGGTTTCTCAACTATTCCTTAACTTCAAATTCCCATATCTCGCGAACGGATTGACGAACTCGAGATATTCCTGTTGCATCTGAAAGTAGAAACTCGCCCGATTACAATGGTGTGTGTACTTTTCCCCTAGGCCATTTCAGTTATTGGTTTCGAGTATCAGACTTGCGAAAATTTTGATGGTTTCTGAACCATTCCTTAACTTCAAACTCCCATATCACGCGAACGAATTGACGAATTCGAGAAATTCCTGGTGCATCTGAAAGTAGAAACTCGCCCGATTATAATGGTTTGCGTGTTTTTCCCTTAGGCCATTCCAGTTATATGTTTCGAGTATCAGACTTGCAAAAATTTTGACGGTTCCTCAACCATTACTTCACTTCAAACTCCCATATCTCGCGAACGGATTGATGAACTCGAGAAATAACTGTTGCATCTGAAAGTAGAAACTCGCCCGATTACAATGGTGTGTGTGCTTTTCCCCTAGGCCATTTCAGTTATTGGTTTCGAGTATCAGACTTGCGAAAATTTTGATGGTTTCTCAACCATTCCTTAACTTCAAACTCCCATATCACGCGAACGAATTGACGAATTCGAGAAATTCCTGGTGCACCTGAAAGTAGAAACTCGCCCGATTATAATGGTTTGCGTGCTTTTCCCCTAGGCCATTCCAGTTATAGGTTTCGAGTATCAGACCAGCGAAAATTTTGATGGTTTCTCAACCATTCCTTAACTTCAAACTTCCATATCTCGCGAACGGATTGACGAACTGGAGAAATTCCTGTTGCATGTGAGAGTAGCAACTCGCCCGATTACAACGGTGTGTGTGCTTCTCCCCTTGGCCATTGTAGTTATTGGTTTAATGTATCAAACTTCCGAAAGTTTTGATGGTTTCTCAACCATTCCTTAACTTCAAACTCCCATATCTCGCGAATGGATTGACGAACTCGAGAAATTCCTGTTGCATCTGAAAGCAGATACTCGCCCGATTACAACGGTCTGTGTATCTTTCCCCTAGGCCATTCCAGTTATAGGTTTCGAGTATCAGACCAGCGAAAATTTTGATGGTTTCTCTACCATTCCTTAACTTCAAACTCCCATATCTCGCGAACGGATTGACGAACTCCAGAAGTTCCTGTTGCATCTAAAAGTAGGAACTCGCTCGATTACAATGGTGTGTGTACTTTTCCCCTAGGCCATTCCGGTTATTGGTTTCGAGAATCAGACCACCGAAAATTTTGATGGTTTCTCAAGCATTCCTTAACTTCAAACACCCATATCTCGCGAACGGATTGACGAACTCGAGAAATTTCTGTTGCATCTGAAAGTATAAACTCGCCCGATTGCAACGGCATGTGTTCTTTTCCCCTAGGCCATTCCAGTTATTCGTTTCTAGCATCAGAATAGCGAAAATTTTGATGGTTTCTCAACCGTCTCTCAACTCCAAACTCCCATATCTCGCGAACGGATTGCCGAACTCGAGATATTCCTGTTGCATCTGAAAGTAGAAGCTCGCCCGATTACAATGGTATGTGTATTTTTGCACTAGGCCATAGTAGTTATTGGTTTCGAGTGTCAGACTTGCGAAAATTTTGATGGTTTCTCAACCATTCCTTAATGTCAAACTCCCATATCTCGCGAACGGATTGACGAACCCGAGATATTCCTGTTGCATCTGAAAGTAGAAACTCGTCCGATTCCAACGGTATGTGTATTTTTGCCCTAGGCCATAGTAGTTATTGGTTTCGAGTGTCAGACTTGCGAAAATTTTGATGGTTTCTCAACCATTCCTTAATGTCAAACTCCCATATCTCGCGAACGGATTGACGAACCCGAGATATTCCTGTTGCATCTGAAAGTAGAAACTCGCCCGATTACAACGGTATGTGTATTTTTGCCCTCGGCAATAGTAGTTATTGGTTTCGAGAATCAGACTTGCGAAAATTTTGATGGTTTCTCAACCATTCCTTAGCTTCAAACTCCCATATCACGCGAACGGATTGACGAACTCGAGAAATTCCTGTTGCATCTGAAAGTAGAAACTCGCCCGATTACATCGGTATGTGTATTTTTCCCCTAGGTCTTTGTAGTTATTGGTTTCGAGTATCAGACTTGCGAAGATTTTGGTGCTTTCTCAACCATTCCTTAACTTCAAACTCCCACATCTCGCGAACGGATTTACGAACTGGAGAAATTCCTGTTGCATCTGAGAGTAGAAACTCGCCCGATTACAACGGTGTCTGTGCTTTTCCCCTAGTCAATTCCGGTTATTCGTTTCTAGCATCAGAATTGCGAAAATTTGGATGGTTTCTCAACCATCTCTTAACTCCAAACTCCGATATTTCGCGAACGGATTGACGAACGCGAAAAATTTCTGTTGCATCTGACATTAGAAACTCTCCCGATTACAAAGGTATGTGTTCTTCTCCCCTTGGCCATTCCAGTTATTCGTTTCTAGCATCAGAATTGCGAAAATTTTGATTGTTTCTCAACCGTCTCTTAACTCCAAACTCCCATATCTCGCGAACGGATTGACGAACTCGAGAAATTCCTGTTGCATTTGAAAGTAGAAAGTCGCCCGATTACAATGGTGTGTGTACTTTTCCCATAGGCCATTTCAGTTATTGGTTTCGAGTATCAGACTTGCGAAAATTTTGATGGTTTCTGAAACATTCCTTAACTTCAAACTCCCATATCACGGGAACGGATAGACGAACTCGAGAAATTCCTGTTGCATCTGAAAGTAGAAACTCGCCCGATTATAATGGTTTGTGTGCTTTTCCCCTAGGCCATTCCAGTTATAGGTTTCGAGTATCACACCAGCGAAAATTTTGATGGTTTCTCAACCATTCCTCAACTTCAAACTCCCATATCTCGCGAACGGATTGATGAACTCAAGAAATAACTGTTGCATCTGAAAGTAGAAACTCGCCCGATTACAATGGTGTGTGTGCTTTTCCCCTAGGCCATTCCAGTTATAGGTTTCGATTATCAGACCAGCGAAAATTTTGATGGTTCCTCAACCATTCCTTAATTTCAAACTCCCATATCTCGCGAACGGATTGACGAACTCGAAAAATTCCTGTTGCTTCTAAAAGTAGGAACTCGCCCGATTACAATGGTGTTTGTACTTTTCCCCTAGGCCTTTGTAGTTATTCGTTTCGAGTAACAGACTTTCGAAAATTTTGAAGGTTTCTCAAGCATTCCTTAAGTTCAAACTCCCATATCTCGCGAACGGATTGACGAACATTAGAAATTCCTGTTGCATCTGAAAGTGGAAACTCGCCCGATTACAGAGGTATGTGTATTTTTCTCCTAGGCCTTTGTAGTTATTGGTTTCGAGTATCAGACTTGCGAAAATTTTGATGGTTTCTTAACCATTCCTTAACTTCAAACTCCCATATCTCGCGAACGGATTGACGAACTCCAGAAGTTCCTGTTGCATCTAAAAGTAGGAACTCGCCCGATTACAATGGTGTGTGTACTTTTCCCCTAGGCCATTCCGGTTATTGGTTTCGAGAATCAGACCACCGAAAATTTTGATGGTTTCTCAAGCATTCCTTAACTTCAAACACCCATATCTCGCGAACGGATTGACGAACTCCAGAAATTCCTGTTGCATCTGAAAGTGGAAACTCGCCCGATTACAAAGGTATGTGTATTTTCCTCCTAGGCCATAGTTGTTATTGGATTCGAGTATCAGATTTGCGAAAATTTTGATGGTTGCTCAACCATTCCTTAACTTCAAACTCCCATATCTCGCGAACGGATTGACGAACTCGAGAAATCCCTGTTGCATCTGAGAGTGGAAACCGGCCCGATTACAAAGGTATGTGTATTTTTCCCCTAGGCCTTGGTAGTTATTGGTTTCTAGCATCAGAATTGCGAAAATTTTGATAGTTTCTCAGCCATTCCTTAAATTCAAACTCCCATATATCGCGAACGGATTGACGAACTCGAGATATTCCTGCTGCATCTGAAAGTGCAAACTCGCCCGATTACAAAGGTATGTGCATTTTCCCCTATGCCTTTGTAGTTATTGGTTTCGAGTATCAGATTTGCGAAAATTTTGATGGTTTCTCAACCATTCCTTAACTTCAAACTCCCATATCTCGCGAACGGATTCACGAACTCGAGAAATTCCTGTTGCATGTTAAAGTAGAAACTCGCCCGATTACAAAGATTTGTGGGTTTTTCACCTAGGCCTTTGTAGTTATTGGTTTCGGGTAACAGAATTGCGAAAATTTTGATAGTTTCTCAACCATTCCTTAACTTCAAACTCCCATTGCTCGCGAACGGATTGACGAACTCGAGAAATTCCTGTTGCATCTGAAAGTAGAAACTCGCCCGATTACAAAGATATGTGGGTTTTTCACCTAGGCCTTTGTAGTTATTGGTTTCGAGTATGAGGCTTGCGAAAATTTTGATGGTTTCTCAACCATTTCTTAACTTCAAACTCCCATATCTCGCGAACGGAATGACGCACTCGAGAAATTCCTGTTACATCTGAAAGTGGAATCTCTCCCGATTACAACGGTATATGTATTTTCCCCCTAGGCCTTTGTAGTAATTGGTTTCGAGTATCAGACTTGCGAAAATTTTGTTGTTTTCTCAAGCATTCCTTAACTTCAAACTCCCATATCTCGCGAACGGATTGACGAACTCGAGAAATTCCTGTTGCATCTGAAAGCAGAAACTCGCCCGATTACAACGGTATGTGTATTTTCCCCTAGGCCATTGTAGTTATTGGTTTCTAGCGTCAGAATTGCGAAAATTTTGATGGTTTCTCAACCATTCCTTAACTTCAGACTCCCATATCTCGCGAACGGAATGACGAACTCGAGAAATTCCTGTTGCATCTGAAAGTGGAAACTCGCCCGATTACAAAGGTATGTGCATCTTTCCCCTAGGCCTTTGTAGTTATTGGTTTCGAGTATCAGACTTGCGAAAACTTTAATGGTTTCTCAAGCATTCCTTAACTTCAAACTCCCATATCTCGCGAACGGATTGACGAACTCGAGAAATTCATGTTGCATCTGAAAGCAGAAACTCGCCCGATTACAAAGATATGTGTGTTTTTCCCCTAGGCCTTTGTAGTTATTGGTTTCGAGTGTCAGACCTGCGAAAATTTTGAGGGTTTGTCAACCACTCCTTAACTTCAAACTCCCATATCTCGCGAACGGATTGACGAACTCGAGAAATTCCTGTTGCATCTGAAAGTAGAGACTCGCCCGATTAGAATGGTGTGTGTGCTTTTCCCCTAGGCCATTCCAGTTATTCGTTTCTAGCATCAGAATCGCGAAAATTTCGATGGTTTCTCAACCATTCCTTAGCTTCAAACTCCCATATCTCGCGAACCGATTGACGAACTCGAGAACTTCCTATTGCATCTGAAAGCAGAAACTCGCCCGATTACAACGGTACGTGTATTTTTGCCCTAGGCCATAGTAGTTAATGATTTCGAGTATCAGACTTGCGAAAATTGTGATGGTTTCTCAACCATTCCTTAACTTCGAACTCCCATATCTCGCGAACGGGATGACGAACTCGAGAAATTCCTGTTGCATCTGAAAGCAGAAACTCGCCCGATTACAACGGTATGTGTATTTTCCCCTAGGCCATTGTAGTTATTGGTGTCTAGCGTCAGAATTGCGAAAATTTTGATGGTTTCTCAACCATTCCTTAACTTCGAACACCGATATCTCGCGAACGGGATGACGAACTCGAGAAATTCCTGCTGCATCTGAAAGTGGAAACTCGCCCGATTATAAAGGAACGTGCATTTTTCCCCTAGGCCTTTGTAGTTATTGGTTTCGAGTATCAGACTTGCGAAAATTTTGATGTTTTCTCAAGCATTCCTTAACATCAAACTCCAATATCTCGCGAATGGATTGCCGATCTCGAGAAATTCCTGTTGCATCTGAAAGCAGAAACTCGCCCGATTACAACGGTATGTGTGTTTTCCCCTAGGCCATTGTACTTATTGGTTTCAAGCATCAGAATTGCGAAAATTTTGATGGTTTCTCAACCATTCCTTAACTTCAAACTCCCATATCTCACGAACGGAATGACGAGCTCGAGAAATTCCTGTTGCATCTGAAAGTAGAAACTCGCACGATTACAATGGTGTGTGTGCTTTTCCCCTAGGCCATTCCAGATATTGGTTTCGAGTATCAGACTTGCGAAAATTTTAATGGTTTCTCAACCATTCCTTAACTTCAAACTTCCATATCTCGCGAACGGATTGACGAACTCCAGAATTTCATATTGCATCTGAAAGCAGAAACTCGCCCGATTACAACGGTACGTGTATTTTTGCCCTAGGCCATAGAAGTTATTGGTTTCGAGTATCAGACTTGCGAAAATTTTGATGGTTTCTCAAGCATACCATAACTTCTAACTCCCACATCTCGCGAACGGATTGACGAACTCTAGAAATTCCTGTTGCATCTGAAAGTAGAAACTCGCACGATTACAATGGTGTGTGTACTTTTCCCCTAGGCCATTCCAGTTATTGGTTTCGAGTATCAGACTTACGAAAATTATAATGGTTTCTCAATCATTCCTTAACTTCAAACTTCCATATCTCGCGAACGGATTGCCGAACTCGAGAAATTCCTGTTGCATCTGACAGCAGAAACTCGCCCGATTACAACGGTATGTGCATTTTCCCCTAGGCCATTGTAGTTATTGGTTTCGAGTATCAGACTTGCGAAAATTTTGATGGTTTCTCAACCATTCCTTAACTTCAAACTCCCATACCTCGCGAACGGATTGACGAACTCGAGAAATTCCTGTCGCATCTGAAAGCAGAAACTCGTCCGATTTCAACGGTATGTGCATTTTTGCCCTAGGCCATAGTTGTTATTGGATTCGAGTGTCAGACTTGCGAAAATTTTGATGGTTTCTCAAGCATTCCTTGACTTCAAACTCCCATATCTCGCGAACGGATTGACGAACTCGAGAAACTCCTGTTGCATCTGAAAGCAGAAACTCGCCCGATTACAACGGTATGTGTATTTTCCCCCTAGGCCAATGTCGTTATTGGTTTCGAGTATCAGACTTGCGAAAATTTTGATGGTTTCTCAATCATTCCTTAAGTTCAAACTCCCATATGTCGCGAACCGATTGACGAACTCGAGAATTTCCTATTGCATATGAAAGCAGAAACTCGCCCAAATAGAACGGTACGTGTATTTTTGCCGTAGGCCATAGTAGTTATTGGTTTCGAGTATCAGACTTGCGAAAATTGTGATGGTTTCTCAATCATTCCTTAACTTCAAACTTCCATATCTCGCGATTGGATTGACGAACTCGAGAAGTTGCAGTTGCATCTAAAAGTAGGAACTCGCCCGATTACAATGGTGTGTGTACTTTTCCCCTAGGCCATTCCAGTTATTGGTTTCGAGAATCAGACCACCGAAAATTTTGATGGTTTCTCAAGCATTCCTTAACTTCAAACTCCCATATCTCGCGAACGGATTGACGAACTCGAGAAATTCCTGCTGCATCTGAAAGTGGAAACTCGCCCGATTACAAAGGTATGTGCATTTTTCCCCTATACCTTTGTAGTTATTGGTTTCGAGTATCAGATTTGCGAAAATTTTGATGGTTGCTCAACCATTCCTTAACTTCAAACTCCCATATCTCGCGAACGGAATGATGAACTCGAGAAATTACTGTCGCATCTGAAAGTGGAAACTCGCCCGATTGCAAAGGTATGTGCATTTTTCACCTAGGCCTTTGTAGTTATTGGTTTCGGGTAACAGACTTGCGAAAATTTTGATAGTTTCTCAACCATTCCTTAACTTCAAACTCCCATTTCTTGCGAACGGATTGACGAACTCGAGAAATTCCAGTTGCATCTGAAAGTAGAAACTCGCCCGATTACAAATATATGTGTGTTTTTCACCTAGGCCTTTGTAGTTATTGGTTTCGAGTATCAGACTTGCGAAAATTTTGATAGTATCTCAGCCATTCCTTAATTTCAAACTCCCATTTCTCGCGAACGGATTGACGAACTCGAGAAATTCCTGTTGCATCTGAAAGTAGAAAATCGCCCGATTACAATGGTGTGTGTACTTTTCCCCTAGATCATTCCAGTTATTGGTTTCGAGTATGAGACTTGCGAAAATTTTGATGGTTGCTCAACCATTCCTTAACTTCAAACTCCCATATCTCGCGAACGGAATGACGAACTCGAGAAATTCCTGTTGCATCTGAAAGCGGAAACTCGCCCGATTACAAAGGTATGTGCATTTTTCCCCTAGGCCTTTGTAGTTATTGGTTTCGAGTATCAGACTTTCGAAAATTTTGATGGTTTCTCAAGCATTCCTTAAGTTCAAACTCCCATATCTCGCGATCGGATTGACGAACTCGAGAAATTCCTGTTGCATCTGAAAGTAGAAACACGCCCGATTACAAAGATATGTGCATTTTTCCCCTAGGCCTTTGTAGTTATTGGTTTCGAGTATCAGACTTTCGAAAATTTTGATGGTTTCTCAAGCATTCCTTAAGTTCAAACTCCCATACCTCGCGAACGGATTGACGAACTCGAGAAATCCCTGTTGCATCTGAGACTGGAAACCGGCCCGATTACAAAGGTATGTGTATTTTTCCCCTAGGCCTTGGTAGTTGTTGGTTTCTAGCATCAGAATTGCGAAAATTTTGATAGTTTCTCAGCCATTCCTTAAATTCAAACTCCCATATATCGCGAACGGATTGACGAACTCGAGAAATTCCTGTTGCATGTTAAAGTAGAAACTCGCCCGATTACAAAGATTTGTGGGTTTTTCACCTAGGCCTTTGTAGTTATTGGTTTCGGGTAACAGACTTGCGAAAATTTTGATGGTTTCTCAACCATTTCTTAACTTCAAACTCCCATATCTCGCGAACGGAATGACGCACTCGAGAAATTCCTGTTGCATCTGAAAGTGGAATCTCTCCCGATTACAACGGTATATGTATTTTCCCCCTAGGCCTTTGTAGTTATTGGTTTCGAGTATCAGACTTGCGAAAATTTTGTTGTTTTCTCAAGCATTCCTTAACTTCAAACTCCCATATCTCGCGAACGGATTGACGAACTCGAGAAATTCCTGTTGCATCTGAAAGCAGAAACTCGCTCGATTACAACGGTATGTGTATTTTCCCCTAGGCCATTGTAGTTATTGGTTTCTAGCGTCAGAATTGCGAAAATTTTGATGGTTTCTCAACCATTCCTTAACTTCAGACTCCCATATCTCGCGAACGGAATGACGAACTCGAGAAATTCCTGTTGCATCTGAAAGTGGAAACTCGCCCGATTACAAAGGTATGTGCATTTTTCCCCTAGGCCTTTGTAGTTATTGGTTTCGAGTATCAGACTTGCGAAAACTTTAATGGTTTCTCAAGCATTCCTTAACTTCAAACTCCCATATCTCGCGAACGGATTGACGAACTCGAGAAATTCATGTTGCATCTGAAAGCAGAAACTCGCCCGATTACAAAGATATGTGTGTTTTTCCCCTAGGCCTTTGTAGTTATTGGTTTCGAGTGTCAGACCTGCGAAAATTTTGAGGGTTTGTCAACCACTCCTTAACTTCAAACTCCCATATCTCGCGAACGGATTGACGAACTCGAGAAATTCCTGTTGCATCTGAAAGTAGAGGCTCGCCCGATTAGAATGGTGTGTGTGCTTTTCCCCTAGGCCATTCCAGTTATTCGTTTCTAGCATCAGAATCGCGAAAATTTCGATGGTTTCTCAACCATTCCTTAGCTTCAAACTCCCATATCTCGCGAACCGATTGACGAACTCGAGAACTTCCTATTGCATCTGAAAGCAGAAACTCGCCCGATTACAACGGTACGTGTATTTTTGCCCTAGGCCATAGTAGTTAATGATTTCGAGTATCAGACTTGCGAAAATTGTGATGGTTTCTCAACCATTCCTTAACTTCGAACTCCCATATCTCGCGAACGGGATGACGAACTCGAGAAATTCCTGTTGCATCTGAAAGCAGAAACTCGCCCGATTACAACGGTATGTGTATTTTCCCCTAGGCCATTGTAGTTATTGGTTTCTAGCGTCAGAATTGCGAAAATTTTGATGGTTTCTCAACCATTCCTTAACTTCGAACACCGATATCTCGCGAACGGGATGACGAACTCGAGAAATTCCTGCTGCATCTGAAAGTGGAAACTCGCCCGATTATAAAGGAACGTGCATTTTTCCCCTAGGCCTTTGTAGTTATTGGTTTCGAGTATCAGACTTGCGAAAATTTTGATGTTTTCTCAAGCATTCTTTAACATCAAACTCCAATATCTCGCGAATGGATTGCCGATCTCCAGAATTTCCTATTGCATCTGAAAGCAGCAACTCGCCCGATTACAACGGTACGTGTATTTTTGCCCTAGGCCATAGAAGTTATTGGTTTCGAGTATCAGACTTGCGAAAATTTTGATGGTTTCTCAAGCATACCATAACTTCTAACTCCCACATCTCGCGAACGGATTGACGAACTCTGGAAATTCCTGTTGCATCTGAAAGTAGAAACTCGCACGATTACAATGGTGTGTGTACTTTTCCCCTAGGCCATTCCAGTTATTGGTTTCGAGTATCAGACTTACGAAAATTATAATGGTTTCTCAATCATTCCTTAACTTCAAACTTCCATATCTCGCGAACGGATTGACGAACTCGAGAATTTCCTATTGCATTTGAAAGCAGAAACTCGCCCGATTACAACGGTATGTGTATTTTTGCCCTAGGCCATAGTTGTTATTGGATTCGAGTATCAGACTTGCGAAAATTTTGATGGTTTCTCAGGCATTCCTTAACTTCAAACTCCCATATCTCGCGAACGGATTGACGAACTCGAGAAACTCCTGTTGCATCTGAAAGCAGAAACTCGCCCGATTACAACGGTACGTGTATTTTTCCCCAAGGCCTTTGTAGTTATTGGTTTCGAGTATCAGACTTGCGAAGATTTTGGTGCTTTCTCAACCATTCCTTAACTTCAAACTCCCACATCTCGCGAACGGATTGACGAACTCGAGAAATTCCTGTCGCATCTGAAAGCAGAAACTCGTCCGATTTCAACGGTATGTGCATTTTTGCCCTAGGCCATAGTTGTTATTGGATTCGAGTGTCAGACTTGCGAAAATTTTGATGGTTTCTCAAGCATTCCTTGACTTCAAACTCCCATATCTCGCGAACGGATTGACGAACTCGAGAAACTCCTGTTGCATCTGAAAGTAGAAACACGCCCGATTACAAAGATATGTGTGGTTTTCCCCTAGGCTTTTGTAGTTATTGGTTTCGTGTTTCAGACTTGCTAAACTTTTGATGGTTTCTTAACCATTCCTTAACTTCAAACTCCCATACCTCGCGAACGGATTGACGAACTCGAGAAATCCCTGTTGCATCTGAGAGTGGAAACCGGCCCGATTACAAAGGTATGTGTATTTTTCCCCTAGGCCTTGGTAGTTGTTGGTTTCTAGAATCAGAATTGCGAAAATTTTGGTAGTTTCTCAGCCATTCCTTAAATTCAAACTCCCATATATCGCGAACGGATTGACGAACTCGAGAAATTCCTGCTGCATCTGAAAGTGCAAACTCGCCCGATTACAAAGGTATGTGCATTTTCCCCTATGCCTTTGTAGTTATTGGTTTCGAGTATCAGATTTGCGAAAATTTTGATGGTTTCTCAACCATTCCTTAACTTCAAACTCCCATATCTCGCGAACGGATTCACGACCTCGAGAAATTCCTGTTGCATGTTAAAGTAGAAACTCGCCCGATTACAAAGATTTGTGGGTTTTTCACCTAGGCCTTTGTAGTTATTGGTTTCGGGTAACAGACTTGCGAAAATTTTGATAGTTTCTCAACCATTCCTTAACTTCAAACTCCCATTTCTCGCGAACGGATTGACGAACTCGAGAAATTCCTGTTGCATCTGAAAGTAGAAACTCGCCCGATTACAAAGATATGTGTGTTTTTCACCTAGGCCTTTGTAGTTATTGGTTTCGAGTATCAGACTTGCGAAAATTTTGATAGTATCTCAGCCATTCCTTAATTTCAAACTCCCATTTCTCGCGAACGGATTGACGAACTCGAGAAATTCCTGTTGCATCTGAAAGTAGAAAATCGCCCCATTACAATGGTGTGTGTACTTTTCCCCTAGGTCATTCCAGTTATTGGTTTCGAGTATGAGACTTGCGAAAATTTTGATGGTTGCTCAACCATTCCTTAACTTCAAACTCCCATATCTCGCGAACGGAATGACGAACTCGAGAAATTCCTGTTGCATCTGAAAGTGGAAACTCGCCCGATTACAAAGGTATGTGCATTTTTCCCCTAGGCCTTTGTAGTTATTGGTTTCGAGTATCAGACTTTCGAAAATTTTGATGGTTTCTCAAGCATTCCTTAAGTTCAAACTCCCATATCTCGCGATCGGATTGACGAACTCGAGAAATTCCTGTTGCATCTAAAAGTAGGAACTCGCCCGATCACAATGGTGTGTGTACTGTTCCCCTAGGCCATTCCAGTTATTGGTTTCGAGAATCAGACCACCGAAAATTTTGATGGTTTCTCAAGCATTCCTTAACTTCAAACTCCCATATCTTGCGAACGGATTGACGAACTCGAGAAATTCCTGTTGCATCTGAAAGTGGAAACTCGCCCGATTACAAAGGTATGTGTATTTTCCCCCTAGGCCATTGTATTTATTGGTTTCGAGTATCAGACTTGCGAAAATTTTGATAGTTTCTCAACCATTCCTTAACTTCAAACTACCATTTCTCGCGAACGGATTGACGAACTCGAGAAATTCCTGTTACATCTGAAAGTAGAAACTCGCCCGATTACAAAGGTATGTGCATTTTTCCCCTAGGCCTTTGTAGTTATTGGTTTCGAGTATCAGACTTTCGAAAATTTTGATGGTTTCTCAATCATTCCTTAACTTCAAACTTCCATATCTCGCGAATGGATTGACGAACTCGAGAATTTCCTGTTACATCTGAAAGTAGAAACTCGCACGATTACAATGGTGTGTGTACTTTTCCCGTAGGCCATTCCAGTTATTGGTTTCGAGTATCAGACTTGCGAAAATTTTGATGGTTTCTCAATCATTCCTTAACTTCAAACTTCCATATCTCAAGAATGGATTGACGAACTCGAGAATTTCCTATTGCATCTGAAAGCAGAAACTCGCCCGATTACAGAGGTATGTGTATTTTTGCCCTAGGCCATAGTTGTTATTGGATTCGAGTAACAGACTTGCGAAAATTTTGATGGTTTCTCAAGCATTCCTTAACTTCAAACTCCCATATCTCGCGAACGGATTGACGAACTCGAGAAATTACTGTTGCATCTGAAAGTGGAAACTCGCCCGATTGCAAAGGTATGTGCATTTTTCCCCTAGGCCTTTGTAGTTATTGGTTTCGAGTATCAGACTTTCGAAAATTTTGATGGTTTCTCAAGCATTCCTTAAGTTCAAACTCCCACATCTCGCGAACGGATTGACGAACTCGAGAAATTCCTGTCGCATCTGAAAGCAGAAACTCGTCCGATTACAAAGATATGTGCATTTTTCCCCTAGGCCTTTGTAGTTATTGGTTTCGAGTATCAGACTTTCGAAAATTTTGATGGTTTCTCAAGCATTCCTTAAGTTCAAACTCCCATACCTCGCGAACGGATTGACGAACTCGAGAAATCCCTGTTGCATCTGAGAGTGGAAACCGGCCCGATTACAAAGGTATGTGTATTTTTCCCCTAGGCCTTGGTAGTTGTTGGTTTCTAGCATCAGAATTGCGAAAATTTTGATAGTTTCTCAGCCATTCCTTAAATTCAAACTCCCATATATCGCGAACGGATTGACGAACTCGAGAAATCCCTGTTGCATCTGAGAGTGGAAACCGGCCCGATTACAAAGGTATGTGTATTTTTCCCCTAGGCCTTGGTAGTTGTTGGTTTCTAGAATCAGAATTGCGAAAATTTTGGTAGTTTCTCAGCCATTCCTTAAATTCAAACTCCCATATATCGCGAACGGATTGACGAACTCGAGAAATTCCTGCTGCATCTGAAAGTGCAAACTCGCCCGATTACAAAGGTATGTGCATTTTCCCCTATGCCTTTGTAGTTATTGGTTTCGAGTATCAGATTTGCGAAAATTTTGATGGTTTCTCAACCATTCCTTAACTTCAAACTCCCATATCTCGCGAACGGATTCACGACCTCGAGAAATTCCTGTTGCATGTTAAAGTAGAAACTCGCCCGATTACAAAGATTTGTGGGTTTTTCACCTAGGCCTTTGTAGTTATTGGTTTCGGGTAACAGACTTGCGAAAATTTTGATAGTTTCTCAACCATTCCTTAACTTCAAACTCCCATTTCTCGCGAACGGATTGACGAACTCGAGAAATTCCTGTTGCATCTGAAAGTAGAAACTCGCCCGATTACAAAGATATGTGTGTTTTTCACCTAGGCCTTTGTAGTTATTGGTTTCGAGTATCAGACTTGCGAAAATTTTGATAGTATCTCAGCCATTCCTTAATTTCAAACTCCCATTTCTCGCGAACGGATTGACGAACTCGAGAAATTCCTGTTGCATCTGAAAGTAGAAAATCGCCCCATTACAATGGTGTGTGTACTTTTCCCCTAGGTCATTCCAGTTATTGGTTTCGAGTATGAGACTTGCGAAAATTTTGATGGTTGCTCAACCATTCCTTAACTTCAAACTCCCATATCTCGCGAACGGAATGACGAACTCGAGAAATTCCTGTTGCATCTGAAAGTGGAAACTCGCCCGATTACAAAGGTATGTGCATTTTTCCCCTAGGCCTTTGTAGTTATTGGTTTCGAGTATCAGACTTTCGAAAATTTTGATGGTTTCTCAAGCATTCCTTAAGTTCAAACTCCCATATCTCGCGATCGGATTGACGAACTCGAGAAATTCCTGTTGCATCTAAAAGTAGGAACTCGCCCGATCACAATGGTGTGTGTACTGTTCCCCTAGGCCATTCCAGTTATTGGTTTCGAGAATCAGACCACCGAAAATTTTGATGGTTTCTCAAGCATTCCTTAACTTCAAACTCCCATATCTTGCGAACGGATTGACGAACTCGAGAAATTCCTGTTGCATCTGAAAGTGGAAACTCGCCCGATTACAAAGGTATGTGTATTTTCCCCCTAGGCCATTGTATTTATTGGTTTCGAGTATCAGACTTGCGAAAATTTTGATAGTTTCTCAACCATTCCTTAACTTCAAACTACCATTTCTCGCGAACGGATTGACGAACTCGAGAAATTCCTGTTACATCTGAAAGTAGAAACTCGCCCGATTACAAAGGTATGTGCATTTTTCCCCTAGGCCTTTGTAGTTATTGGTTTCGAGTATCAGACTTTCGAAAATTTTGATGGTTTCTCAATCATTCCTTAACTTCAAACTTCCATATCTCGCGAATGGATTGACGAACTCGAGAATTTCCTGTTACATCTGAAAGTAGAAACTCGCACGATTACAATGGTGTGTGTACTTTTCCCGTAGGCCATTCCAGTTATTGGTTTCGAGTATCAGACTTGCGAAAATTTTGATGGTTTCTCAATCATTCCTTAACTTCAAACTTCCATATCTCAAGAATGGATTGACGAACTCGAGAATTTCCTATTGCATCTGAAAGCAGAAACTCGCCCGATTACAGAGGTATGTGTATTTTTGCCCTAGGCCATAGTTGTTATTGGATTCGAGTAACAGACTTGCGAAAATTTTGATGGTTTCTCAAGCATTCCTTAACTTCAAACTCCCATATCTCGCGAACGGATTGACGAACTCGAGAAATTACTGTTGCATCTGAAAGTGGAAACTCGCCCGATTGCAAAGGTATGTGCATTTTTCCCCTAGGCCTTTGTAGTTATTGGTTTCGAGTATCAGACTTTCGAAAATTTTGATGGTTTCTCAAGCATTCCTTAAGTTCAAACTCCCATATCTCGCGATCGGATTGACGAACTCGAGAAATTCCTGTTGCATCTGAAAGTAGAAACACGCCCGATTACAAAGATATGTGTGGTTTTCCCCTAGGCTTTTGTAGTTATTGGTTTCGTGTTTCAGACTTGCTAAAATTTTGATGGTTTCTTAACCATTCCTTAACTTCAAACTCCCATATCTCGCGAACGGATTGACGAACTCGAGAAATTCCTGTTGCATCTAAAAGTAGGAACTCGCCCGATTACAAAGGTATTTGTATTTTCCTCCTAGGCCATAGTTGTTATTGGATTCGAGTATCAGATTTGCGAAAATTTTGATGGTTGCTCAACCATTCCTTAACTTCAAACTCCCATATCTCGCGAACGGATTGACGAACTCGAGAAATCCCTGTTGCATCTGAGAGTGGAAACCGGCCCGATTACAAAGGTATGTGTATTTTTCCCCTAGGCCTTGGTAGTTATTGGTTTCTAGCATCAGAATTGCGAAAATTTTGATAGTTTCTCAGCCATTCCTTAAATTCAAACTCCCATATATCGCGAACGGATTGACGAACTCGAGAAATTCCTGCTGCATCTGAAAGTGCAAACTCGCCCGATTACAAACGTATGTGCATTTTCCCCTATGCCTTTGTAGTTATTGGTTTCGAGTATCAGATTTGCGAAAATTTTGATAGTATCTCAGCCATTCCTTAATTTCAAACTCCCATTTCTCGCGAACGGATTGACGAACTCGAGAAATTCCTGTTGCATCTGAAAGTAGAAAATCGCCCGATTACAATGGTGTGTGTACTTTTCCCCTAGGTCATTCCAGTTATTGGTTTCGAGTATGAGACTTGCGAAAATTTCGATGGTTGCTCAACCATTCCTTAACTTCAAACTCCCATATCTCGCGAACGGAATGACGAACTCGAGAAATTCCTGTTGCATCTGAAAGTGGAAACTGGCCCGATTACAAAGGTATGTGCATTTTTCCCCTAGGCCTTTGTAGTTATTGGTTTCGAGTATCAGACTTTCGAAAATTTTGATGGTTTCTCAAGCATTCCTTAAGTTCAAACTCCCATATCTCGCGATCGGATTGACGAACTCGAGAAATTCCTGTTGCATCTGAAAGTAGAAACACGCCCGATTACAAAGATATGTGTGGTTTTCCCCTAGGCTTTCGTAGTTATTGGAGTCGTGTTTCAGACTTGCTAAAATTTTGATGGTTTCTTAACCATTCCTTAACTTCAAACTCCCATACCTCGCGAACGGATTGACGAACTCGAGAAATTCCTGTTGCATCTAAAAGTAGGAACTCGCCCGATTACAATGGTGTGTGTACTTTTCCCCTAGGCCATTCCAGTTATTGGTTTCGAGAATCAGACCACCGAAAATTTTGATGGTTTCTCAAGCATTCCATAACTTCTAACTCCCATATCTCGCGAACGGAATGACGAACTCGAGAAATTCCTGTTGCAGCTGAAAGCAGAAACTCGCCCGATTACAACTGTATGTGTATTTTCCCCCTAGGCCATTGTAGTTATTGGTTTTGAGTATCAGACTTGCGAAAATTTTGATGGTTTCTCAAGCATTCCTTAACTTCAAACTCCCATATCTCGGGAACGGATTGACGAACTCGAGAATTTCCTATTGCATCTGAAAGCAGAAACTCGCCCGATTAGAACGGTCCGTGTATTTTTCCCCAAGGCCGTTGTAGTTATTGGCTTCGAGTATCAGACTTGCGATAATTTTGATGGTTTCTCAAGCATTCCATAACTTCTAACTCCCATATCTCGCGAACGGAATGACGAACTCGAGAAATTCCTGTTGCATCTGAAAGCAGAAACTCGCCCGATTACAACTGTATGTGTATTTTCCCCCTAGGCCATAGTAGTTATTGGTTTCGAGTATCAGACTTGCGAAAATTTTGATGGTTTCTCAATCATTCCTTAACTTCAAACTTCCATATCTCGCGAACGGATTGACGAATTCGAGAATTTCCTATTGCATCTGAAAGCAGAAACTCGCCCGATTACAACGGTATGTGTATTTTTGCCCTAGGCTATAGTTGTTATTGGATTCGAGTATCAGACTTGCGAAAATTTTGATGGTTTCTCAAGCATTGCTTAACTTCAAACTCCCATATCTCGCGAACGGATTGACGAACGCGAGAAACTCCTGCTGCATCTGAAAGCAGAAACTCGCCCGATTACAACGGTATGTGTATTTTCCCCCTAGGCCATTGTAGTTATTGGATTCGAGTATCAGACTTGCGAAAGTTTTGATGGTTTCTCAAGCATTCCTTAACTTCCAATTCCCGTATCTCGCGAACGGATTGACGAACTCGAGAAATTCCTGTTGCATCTGACAGCAGAAACTCGCCCGATTACAACGGTATGTGTATTTTTCCCCTAGGCCATTGTAGTTATTGGTTTCGACTATCAGACTTGCGAAAATTTCGATGGTTTCTCAACCATTCCTTAACTTCAAACTACCATATCTCGCGAACGGATTGACGAACTCGAGAATTTCCTATTGCATCTGAAAGCAGAAACACGCCCGATTACAACGGTACGTGTATTATTGACCTAGGCCATTCCAGTTATTGGTTTCGTGTATCAGACCAGCGAAAATTTTGAAGGTTTCTCAACCATTCCTTAACTTCAAGCTCCCATATCTCGCGAACGGATTGACGAACTCGAGAAATTCCTGTTGCATCTGAAAGCAGAAACTCGCCCTATTTCAACGGTATGTGCATTCTTGCACTAGGCCATAGTAGTTATTGGTTTCGAGTATCAGACTTGCGAAAATTTTGATGGTTTCTCAAGCATTCCATAACTTCTAACTCCCATATCTCGCGAACGGAATGACGAACTCGAGAAATTCCTGTAGCATCTGAAAGCAGAAACTCGCCCGATTACAACTGTATGTGTATTTTCCCCCTAGGCAATTGTAGTTATTGGCATCGAGTATCAGAATTGCGATAATTTTGATGGTTACTCAAGCATTCCTTAACTTCAAACTCCCATATCTCGCGAACGGATTGACGATCTCGAGAAATTCCTGTTGCATCTGACAGCAGAAACACGCCCAATTACAACGGTATGTGTATTTTTCCCTTAGGCCATTGTAGTTATTGGTTTCGAGTATCAGACTTGCGAAAATTTTGATGGTTTCTCAACCATTCCTTAACTTCGAACTACCATACCTCGCGAACGGATTGACGAACTCGAGAATTTCCTATTGCATCTGAAAGCAGAAACACGCCCGATTTCAACGGTACGTGTATTTTTGACCTAGGCCATTCCAGTTATTGGTTTCGTGTATCAGACCAGCGAAAATTTTGAAGGTTTTTCAACCATTCCTTAACTTCAAGATCCCATATCTCGCGAACGGATTGACGAACTCGAGAAATTCCTGTTGCATCTGAAAGTAGAGACTCGCCCGATTAGAATGGTGTGTGTACTTTTCCCCTAGGCCATTCCAGTTATTCGTTTCTAGCATCAGAATCGCGAAAATTTCGATGGTTTCTCAACCATTCCTTAACTTCAAACTCCCATATCTCGCGAACCGATTGACGAACTCGAGAAATTCCTGTTGCATCTGAAAGCAGAAACTCTCCCGATTTCAACGGTATGTGCATTCTTGCCCTAGGCCATAGTAGTTATTGGTTTCGAGTATCAGACTTGCGAAAATTTTGATGGTTTCTCAAGCATTCCATAACTTCTAACTCCCATATCTCGCGAACGGAATGACGAACTCGAGAAATTCCTGTTGCATCTGAAAGCAGAAACTCGCCCGATTACAACGGTATGTGTATTTTCCCCCTAGGCCATTGTAGTTACTGGTTTCGAGTATCAGACGTGCGAAAATTTTGATGGTTTCTCAAGCATTCTTTAACTTCAAACTCCCATATCTCGGGAACGGATTGACGAACTCGAGAATTTCCTATTGCATCTGAAAGCAGAAACTCGCCCGATTACAACGGTACGTGTATTTTTCCCCAAGGCCTTTGTAGTTATTGGCATCGAGTATCAGAATTGCGATAATTTTGATGGTTTCTCAAGCATTCCTTAACTTCAAACTACCACATCTCGCAAACGGATTGACGAACTCGAGAATTTCCTATTGCATCTCAAAGCAGAAACACGCCCGATTACAACGGTACGTGTATTTTTGACCTAGGCCATTCCAGTTATTGGTTTCGTGTACCAGACCAGCGAAAATTTTGAAGGTTTCTCAACCATTCCTTAACTTCAAGCTCCCATATCTCGCGAACGGATTGACGAACTCGAGAAATTCCTGTTGCATCTCAAAGCAGAAACACGCCCGATTACAACGGTACGTGTATTTTTGACCTAGGCCATTCCAGTTATTGGTTTCGTGTACCAGACCAGCGAAAATTTTGAAGGTTTCTCAACCATTCCTTAACTTCAAGCTCCCATATCTCGCGAACGGATTCACGAACTCGAGAAATTCCTGTTGCATCTGAAAGCAGAAACTCGCTCGATTACAAAGGTATGTGCATTTTTCCCCTATGCCTTTGTAGTTATTGGTTTCGAGTATCAGATTTGCGAAAATTTTGATGGTTTCTCAACCATTCCTTAACTTCAAACTCCCATATCACGCGAACGGATTCACGAACTCGAGAAATTCCTGTTGCATCTTAAAGTAGAAACTCGCCCGATTACAAAGATATGTGGGTTTTTCACCTAGGCCTTTGTAGTTATTGGTTTCGGGTAACAGACTTGCGAAAATTTTGATAGTTTCTCAACCATTCCTTAACTTCAAACTCCCATTTCTCGCGAACGGATTGACGAACTCGAGAAATTCCTGTTGCATCTGAAAGTAGAAACTCGCCCGATTACAAAGATATGTGTGTTTTTCACCTAGGCCTTTGTAGTTACTGGTTTCGAGTATCAGATTTGCGAAAATTTTGATAGTTTCTCAGCCATTCCTCAACTTCAAACTCCCATATCTCGCGAACGGAATGACGAACTCCAGAAATTCCTGTTGCATCTGAAAGTGGAAACACGCCCGATTACAAAGGTATGTGCATTTTTCCCCTAGGCCTTTGTAGTTATTGGTTTCGAGTATGAGACTTTCGAAAATTTTGATGGTTTCTCAAGCATTCCTTAAGTTCAAACTCCCATATCTCACGAACGGATTGACGAACTCGAGAAATTCCTGGTGCATCTTAAAGTCGAAACTCGCCCGATTACAAAGATATGTGGGTTTTTCACCTAGGCTTTTGTAGTTATTGGTTTCGAGTATCAGACTTGCGAAAATTTTGATGGTTTCTCAACCATTCCTCAACTTCACACTACCATATCTCGCGAACGGATTGACGAACTCGAGAATTTCCTATTGCATCTGAAAGCAGAAACACGCCCAATTACAACGGTACGTGTATTTTTGACCTAGGCCATTCCAGTTATTGGTTTCGTGTATCAGACCAGCGAAAATTTTGAAGGTTTCTCAACCATTCCTTAACTTCAAACTCCCATATCTCGCGAACGGATTGACGAACTCGAGAAATTCCTGTTGCATCTGAAAGCAGAAACTCACCCGATTTCAACGGTATGTGCATTCTTGCCCTAGGCCATAGTAGTTATTGGTTTCGAGTATCAGACTTGCGAAAATTTTGATGGTTTCTCAAGCATTCCATAACTTCTAACTCCCATATCTCGCGAACGGAATGACGAACTCGAGAAATTCCTGTTGCATCTGAAAGCAGAAACTCGCCCGATTACAACGGTATGTGTATTTTCCCCCTAGGCCATTGTAGTTATTGGTTTCGAGTATCAGACTTGCGAAAATTTTGATGGTTTCTCAAGCATTCTTTAACTTCAAACTCCCATATCTCGGGAACGGATTGACGAACTCGAGCATTTCCTATTGCATCTGAAAGCAGAAACTCGCCCGATTACAACGGTACGTGTATTTTTCCCCAAGGCCTTTGTAGTTATTGGCATCGAGTATCAGAATTGCGATAATTTTGATGGTTTCTCAAGCATTCCTTAACTTCAAACTCGCATATCTCGCGAACAGATTGACGAACTCGAGAAATTCCTATTGCATCTGACAGCAGAAACACGCCCGATTACAACGGTATGTGTATTTTTCCCTTAGGCGATTGTAGTTATTGGTTTCGAGTATCAGACTTGCGAAAATTTTGATGGTTTCTCAAGCATTCCTTAACTTCAAACTCCCATATCTCGCGAACGGATTGACGAACTCGAGAATTTCCTTTTGCATCTGAAAGCAGAAACTCGCCCGATTTCAACGGAATGTGCATTTTTGCCTTAGGCCGTAGTAGTTATTGGTTTCTAGCATCAGAATTGCGAAAATTTTGATGGCTTCTCAACCATTCCCTAACTTCGAACTCCCATATCTCGCGAACGGATTGACGAACTCGAGAATTTCCTATTGCATCTGAAAGCAGAAACTCGCCCGATTACAACGGTACGTGTATTTTTCCCCAAGGCCTTTGTAGTTATTGGCATCGAGTATCAGATTTGCGAAAACTTTGATAGTTTCTCAGCCATTCCTCAACTTCAAACTCCCATATCTCGCGAACGGAATGACGAATTCCAGAAATTCCTGTTGCATCTGAAAGTGGAAACACGCCCGATTACAAAGGTATGTGCATTTTTCCCCTAGGCCTTTGTAGTTATTGGTTTCGAGTATGAGACTTTCGAAAATTTTGATGGTTTCTCAAGCATTCCTTAAGTTCAAACTCCCATATCTCACGAACGGATTGACGAACTCGAGAAATTCCTGTTGCATCTTAAAGTCGAAACTCGCCCGATTACAAAGATATGTGGGTTTTTCACCTAGGCTTTTGTAGTTATTGGTTTCGAGTATCAGACTTGCGAAAATTTTGATGGTTTCTCAACCATTCCTCAACTTCACACTACCATATCTCGCGAACGGATTGACGAACTCGAGAATTTCCTATTGCATCTGAAAGCAGAAACACGCCCAATTACAACGGTACGTGTATTTTTGACCTAGGCCATTCCAGTTATTGGTTTCGTGTATCAGACCAGCGAAAATTTTGAAGGTTTCTCAACCATTCCTTAACTTCAAACTCCCATATCTCGCGAACGGAATGACGAACTCGAGAAATTCCTGTTGCATCTGAAAGCAGAAACTCGCCCGATTACAACGGTATGTGTATTTTCCCCCTAGGCCATTGTAGTTATTGGTTTCGAGTATCAGACTTGCGAAAATTTTGATGGTTTCTCAAGCATTCTTTAACTTCAAACTCCCATATCTCGGGAACGGATTGACAAACTCGAGAATTTCCTATTGCATCTGAAAGCAGAAACTCGCCCGATTACAACGGTACGTGTACTTTTCCCCAAGGCCTTTGTAGTTATTGGCATCGAGTATCAGAATTGCGATAATTTTGATGGTTTCTCAAGCATTCCTTAACTTCAAACTCGCATATCTCGCGAACAGATTGACGAACTCGAGAAATTCCTATTGCATCTGACAGCAGAAACACGCCCGATTACAACGGTATGTGTATTTTTCCCTTAGCCGATTGTAGTTATTGGTTTCGAGTATCAGACTTGCGAAAATTTTGATGGTTTCTCAAGCATTCCTTAACTTCAAACTCCCATATCTCGCGAACGGATTGACGAACTCGAGAATTTCCTTTTGCATCTGAAAGCAGAAACTCGCCCGATTTCAACGGAATGTGCATTTTTGCCTTAGGCCGTAGTAGTTATTGGTTTCTAGCATCAGAATTGCGAAAATTTTGATGGCTTCTCAACCATTCCCTAACTTCGAACTCCCATATCTCGCGAACGGATTGACGAACTCGAGAATTTCCTATTGCATCTGAAAGCAGAAACTCGCCCGATTTCAACGGTAAGTGTATTTTTGACATAGGCCATTCCAGTTATTGGTTTCATGTATCAGACCAGCGAAAATTTTGAAGGTTTCTCAACCATTCCTTAACTTCAAGATCCCATATCTCGCGAACGGATTGACGAACTCGAGATATTCCTGTTGCATCTGAAAGCAGAAACTCGCCCGATTTCAACGGTATGTGCATTCTTGCCCTAGGCCATAGTAGTTATTGGTTTCGAGTATCAGACTTGCGAAAATTTTGATCGTTTCTCAAGCATTCCTTAACTTCAAACTCCCATATCTCGCGAACGGATTGACGAACTCGAGAATTTCCTTTTGCATCTGAAAGCAGAAACTCGCCCGATTTCAACGGTATGTGCATTCTTGCCCTAGGCCTTTGTAGTTATTGGTTTCGTGTATCAGGCTTGCGAAAATTTTGATGGTTTCTCAACCATTCCTTAACTTCAAACTCCCATATCTCGCGAACGGAATGACGCACTCGAGAAATTCCTGTTGCATCTGAAAGTGGAAGCTCTCCCGATTACAACGGTATATGTATTTTCCCCCTAGGCCATTTTAGTTATTGGTTTCGAGTATCAGACTTGCGAAAATTTTGATGTTTTCTCAAGCATTCCTTAATTTCAAACTCCCATATCTCGCGAACAGATTGACGAACTCGAGAAATTCCTATTGCATCTGACAGCAGAAACACGCCCGATTACAACGGTATGTGTATTTTTCCCTTAGGCGATTGTAGTTACTGGTTTCGAGTATCAGACCTGCGAAAATTTTGATGGCTTCTCAACCATTCCTTAACATCAAACTACCATATCTCGCGAACGGATTGACGAACTCGAGAATTTCCTATTGCATCTGAAAGCAGAAACACGCCCGATTACAACGGTACGTGTATTTTTGACCTAGGCCATTCCAGTTATTGGTTTCGTGTACCAGACCAGCGAAAATTTTGAAGGTTTCTCAACTATTCCTTAACTTCAAGCTCCCATATCTCGCGAACGGATTAACGAACTCGAGAAATTCCTGTTGCATCTGAAAGCAGAAACTCGCTCGATTACAACGGTATGTGTATTTTCCCCCTAGGCCATTGTAGTTATTGGTTTCGAGTATCAGACTTGCGAAAATTTTGATGGTTTCTCAAGCATTCCTTAACTTCAAACTCCCATATCTCGCGAACGGATTGACGAACTCGAGAATTTCCTTTTGCATCTGAAAGCAGAAACTCGCCCGATTTCAACGGAATTTGCATTTTTGCCTTAGGCCGTAGTAGTTATTGGTTTCTAGCATCAGAATTGCGAAAATTTTGATGGCTTCTCAACCATTCCCTAACTTCAAACTCCCATATCTCGCGAACGGATTGACGAACTCGAGAATTTCCTATTGCATCTGAAAGCAGAAACTCGCCCGATTTCAACGGTACGTGTATTTTTGACATAGGCCATTCCAGTTATTGGTTTCATGTATCAGACCAGCGAAAATTTTGAAGGTTTCTCAACCATTCCTTAACTTCAAGATCCCATATCTCGCGAACGGATTGACGAACTCGAGAAATTCCTGTTGCATCTGAAAGCAGAAACTCGCCCGATTTCAACGGTATGTGCATTCTTGCCCTAGGCCATAGTAGTTATTGGTTTCGAGTATCAGACTTGCGAAAATTTTGATCGTTTCTCAAGCATTCCTTAACTTCAAACTCCCATATCTCGCGAACGGATTGACGAACTCGAGAATTTCCTTTTGCATCTGAAAGCAGAAACTCGCACGATTTCAACGGTATGTGCATTCTTGCCCTAGGCCTTTGTAGTTATTGTTTTCGTGTATCAGGCTTGCGAAAATTTTGATGGTTTCTCAACCATTCCTTAACTTCAAACTCCCATATCTCGCGAACGGAATGACGCACTCGAGAAATTCCTGTTGCATCTGAAAGTGGAAACTCTCCCGATTACAACGGTATATGTATTTTCCCCCTAGGCCATTGTAGTTATTGGTTTCGAGTATCAGACTTGCGAAAATTTTGATGTTTTCTCAAGCATTCCTTAATTTCAAACTCCCATATCTCGCGAACGGATTGCGAACTCGATAAATTCCTGTTGCGTCTGAAAGCAGAAACTCGCCCGATTACAACGGTATGTGTATTTTCCCCCAGGCCATTGTAGTTATTGGTTTCTAGCGTCAGAATTGCGAAAATTTTGATGGTTTCTCAACCATTCCTTAACTTCAAACTCCCATATCTTGCGAACGGATTGACGAACTCGAGAAATTCCTGTTGCATCTGAAAGTGGAAACTCGCCCGATTACAAAGGTATGTGTATTTTCCCCCTAGGCCATTGTATTTATTGGTTTCGAGTATCAGACATGCGAAAATTTTGATAGTTTCTCAACCATTCCTTAACTTCAAACTCCCATTTCTCGGGAACGGATTGACGAACTCGAGAATTTCCTATTGCATCTGAAAGCAGAAACTCGCCCGATTACAACGGTACGTGTATTTTTCCCCAAGGCCTTTGTAGTTATTGGCATCGAGTATCAGAATTGCGATAATTTTGATGGTTTCTCAAGCATTCCTTAACTTCAAACTCGCATATCTCGCGAACAGATTGACGAACTCGAGAAATTCCTATTGCATCTGACAGCAGAAACACGCCCGATTACAACGGTATGTGTATTTTTCCCTTAGGCGATTGTAGTTATTGGTTTCGAGTATCAGACTTGCGAAAATTTTGATGGTTTCTCAAGCATTCCTTAACTTCGAACTCCCATATCTCGCGAACGGATTGACGAACTCGAGAATTTCCTATTGCATCTGAAAGCAGAAACTCGCCCGATTTCAACGGTAAGTGTATTTTTGACATAGGCCATTCCAGTTATTGGTTTCATGTATCAGACCAGCGAAAATTTTGAAGGTTTCTCAACCATTCCTTAACTTCAAGATCCCATATCTCGCGAACGGATTGACGAACTCGAGATATTCCTGTTGCATCTGAAAGCAGAAACTCGCCCGATTTCAACGGTATGTGCATTCCTGCCCTAGGCCATAGTAGTTATTGGTTTCGAGTATCAGACTTGCGAAAATTTTGATCGTTTCTCAAGCATTCCTTAACTTCAAACTCCCATATCTCGCGAACGGATTGACGAACTCGAGAATTTCCTTTTGCATCTGAAAGCAGAAACTCGCCCGATTTCAACGGTATGTGCATTCTTGCCCTAGGCCTTTGTAGTTATTGGTTTCGTGTATCAGGCTTGCGAAAATTTTGATGGTTTCTCAACCATTCCTTAACTTCAAACTCCCATATCTCGCGAACGGAATGACGCACTCGAGAAATTCCTGTTGCATCTGAAAGTGGAAACTCTCCCGATTACAACGGTATATGTATTTTCCCCCTAGGCCATTGTAGTTATTGGTTTCGAGTATCAGACTTGCGAAAATTTTGATGTTTTCTCAAGCATTCCTTAATTTCAAACTCCCATATCTCGCGAACGGATTGCGAACTCGAGAAATTCCTGTTGCGTCTGAAAGCAGAAACTCGCCCGATTACAACGGTATGTGTATTTTCCCCCAGGCCATTGTAGTTATTGGTTTCTAGCGTCAGAATTGCGAAAATTTTGATGGTTTCTCAACCATTCCTTAACTTCAAACTCCCATATCTTGCGAACGGATTGACGAACTCGAGAAATTCCTGTTGCATCTGAAAGTGGAAACTCGCCCGATTACAAAGGTATGTGTATTTTCCCCCTAGGCCATTGTATTTATTGGTTTCGAGTATCAGACTTGCGAAAATTTTGATAGTTTCTCAACCATTCCTTAACTTCAAACTCCCATTTCTCGCGAACGGATTGACGAACTCGAGAAATTCCTGTTACATCTGAAAGTAGAAACTCGCACGATTACAATGGTGTGTGTACTTTTCCCGTAGGCCATTCCAGTTATTGGTTTCGAGTATCAGACTTGCGAAAATTTTGATGGTTTCTCAATCATTCCTTAACTTCAAACTTCCATATCTCGCGAATGGATTGACGAACTCGAGAATTTCCTATTGCATCTTAAAGTAGAAACTCGCCCGATTACAAAGTTATGTGGGTTTTTCACCTAGGCCTTTGTAGTTATTGGTTTCGGGTAACAGACTTGCGAAAATTTTGATAGTTTCTCAACCATTCCTTAACTTCAAACTCCCATTTCTCGCGAACGGATTGTCGAACTCGAGAAATTCCAGTTGCATCTGAAAGTAGAACCTCGCCCGATTACAAATATATGTGTGTTTTTCACCTAGGCCTTTGTAGTTATTGGTTTCGAGTATCAGATTTGCGAAAATTTTGATAGTTTCTCAACCATTCCTTAACTTCAAACTCCCATTTCTCGCGAACGGATTGACGAACTCGAGAAATTCCTGTTGCATCTGAAAGCAGAAACATGCCCGATTACAATGGTGTGTGTACTTTTCCCCTAGGCCATTCCAGTTATTGGTTTCGAGTATCAGATTTGCGAAAATTTTGATAGTTTCTCAATCATTCCTTAACTTCAAACTTCCATATCTCGCGAATGGATTGACGAACTCGAGAATTTCCTATTGCATCTGAAAGCAGAAACTCGCCCGATTACAGCGGTATGTGTATTTTTGCCCTAGGCCATAGTTGTTATTGGATTCGAGTATCAGACTTGCGAAAATTTTGATGGTTTCTCAAACATTCCTTAACTTCAAACTCCCATATCTCGCGAACGGATTGACGAACTCGAGAATTTCCTATTGCATCTGAAAGCAGAAACACGCCCGATTACAACGGTACGTGTATTTTTGACCTAGGCCATTCCAGTTATTGGTTTCGTGTACCAGACCAGCGAAAATTTTGAAGGTTTCTCAACTATTCCTTAACTTCAAGCTCCCATATCTCGCGAACGGATTGACGAACTCGAGAAATTCCTGTTGCATCTGAAAGCAGAAACTCGCTCGATTACAACGGTATGTGTATTTTCCCCCTAGGCCATTGTAGTTATTGGTTTCGAGTATCAGACTTGCGAAAATTTTGATGGTTTCTCAAGCATTCCTTAACTTCAAACTCCCATATCTCGCGAACGGATTGACGAACTCGGGAATTTCCTTTTGCATCTGAAAGCAGAAACTCGCCCGATTTCAACGGAATGTGCATTTTTGCCTTAGGCCGTAGTAGTTATTGGTTTCTAGCATCAGAATTGCGAAAATTTTGATGGCTTCTCAACCATTCCCTAACTTCAAACTCCCATATCTCGCGAACGGATTGACGAACTCGAGAATTTCCTATTGCATCTGAAAGCAGAAACTCGCCCGATTTCAACGGTACGTGTATTTTTGACATAGGCCATTCCAGTTATTGGTTTCATGTATCAGACCAGCGAAAATTTTGAAGGTTTCTCAACCATTCCTTAACTTCAAGATCCCATATCTCGCGAACGGATTGACGAACTCGAGAAATTCCTGTTGCATCTGAAAGCAGAATCTCGCCCGATTTCAACGGTATGTGCATTCTTGCCCTAGGCCATAGTAGTTATTGGTTTCGAGTATCAGACTTGCGAAAATTTTGATGGTTTCTCAACCATTCCTTAACTTCAAACTCCCATACCTCGCGAACGGAATGACGCACTCGAGAAATTCCTGTTGCATCTGAAAGTGGAAACTCTCCCGATTACAACGGTATATGTATTTTCCCCCTAGGCCATTGTAGTTATTGGTTTCGAGTATCAGACTTGCGAAAATTTTGATGTTTTCTCAAGCATTCCTTAATTTCAAACTCCCATATCTCGCGAACGGATTGCGAACTCGAGAAATTCCTGTTGCGTCTGAAAGCAGAAACTCGCCCGATTACAACGGTATGTGTATTTTCCCCCAGGCCATTGTAGTTATTGGTTTCTAGCGTCAGAATTGCGAAAATTTTGATGGTTTCTCAACCATTCCTTAACTTCAAACTCCCATATCTTGCGAACGGATTGACGAACTCGAGAATTTCCTATTGCATCTGAAAGCAGAAACTCGCCCGATTACAACGGTACGTGTATTTTTCCCCAAGGCCTTTGTAGTTATTGGCGTCGAGTATCAGAATTGCGATAATTTTGATGGTTTCTCAAGCATTCCTTAACTTCAAACTCGCATATCTCGCGAACAGATTGACGAACTCGAGAAATTCCTATTGCATCTGACAGCAGAAACACGCCCGATTACAACGGTATGTGTATTTTTCCCTTAGGCGATTGTAGTTATTGGTTTCGAGTATCAGACTTGCGAAAATTTTGATGGTTTCTCAAGCATTCCTTAACTTCGAACTCCCATATCTCGCGAACGGATTGACGAACTCGAGAATTTCCTATTGCATCTGAAAGCAGAAACTCGCCCGATTTCAACGGTAAGTGTATTTTTGACATAGGCCATTCCAGTTATTGGTTTCATGTATCAGACCAGCGAAAATTTTGAAGGTTTCTCAACCATTCCTTAACTTCAAGATCCCATATCTCGCGAACGGATTGACGAACTCGAGATATTCCTGTTGCATCTGAAAGCAGAAACTCGCCCGATTTCAACGGTATGTGCATTCCTGCCCTAGGCCATAGTAGTTATTGGTTTCGAGTATCAGACTTGCGAAAATTTTGATCGTTTCTCAAGCATTCCTTAACTTCAAACTCCCATATCTCGCGAACGGATTGACGAACTCGAGAATTTCCTTTTGCATCTGAAAGCAGAAACTCGCCCGATTTCAACGGTATGTGCATTCTTGCCCTAGGCCTTTGTAGTTATTGGTTTCGTGTATCAGGCTTGCGAAAATTTTGATGGTTTCTCAACCATTCCTTAACTTCAAACTCCCATATCTCGCGAACGGAATGACGCACTCGAGAAATTCCTGTTGCATCTGAAAGTGGAAACTCTCCCGATTACAACGGTATATGTATTTTCCCCCTAGGCCATTGTAGTTATTGGTTTCGAGTATCAGACTTGCGAAAATTTTGATGTTTTCTCAAGCATTCCTTAATTTCAAACTCCCATATCTCGCGAACGGATTGCGAACTCGAGAAATTCCTGTTGCGTCTGAAAGCAGAAACTCGCCCGATTACAACGGTATGTGTATTTTCCCCCAGGCCATTGTAGTTATTGGTTTCTAGCGTCAGAATTGCGAAAATTTTGATGGTTTCTCAACCATTCCTTAACTTCAAACTCCCATATCTTGCGAACGGATTGACGAACTCGAGAAATTCCTGTTGCATCTGAAAGTGGAAACTCGCCCGATTACAAAGGTATGTGTATTTTCCCCCTAGGCCATTGTATTTATTGGTTTCGAGTATCAGACTTGCGAAAATTTTGATAGTTTCTCAACCATTCCTTAACTTCAAACTCCCATTTCTCGCGAACGGATTGACGAACTCGAGAAATTCCTGTTACATCTGAAAGTAGAAACTCGCACGATTACAATGGTGTGTGTACTTTTCCCGTAGGCCATTCCAGTTATTGGTTTCGAGTATCAGACTTGCGAAAATTTTGATGGTTTCTCAATCATTCCTTAACTTCAAACTTCCATATCTCGCGAATGGATTGACGAACTCGAGAATTTCCTATTGCATCTTAAAGTAGAAACTCGCCCGATTACAAAGTTATGTGGGTTTTTCACCTAGGCCTTTGTAGTTATTGGTTTCGGGTAACAGACTTGCGAAAATTTTGATAGTTTCTCAACCATTCCTTAACTTCAAACTCCCATTTCTCGCGAACGGATTGTCGAACTCGAGAAATTCCTGTTGCATCTGAAAGTAGAACCTCGCCCGATTACAAATATATGTGTGTTTTTCACCTAGGCCTTTGTAGTTATTGGTTTCGAGTATCAGATTTGCGAAAATTTTGATAGTTTCTCAACCATTCCTTAACTTCAAACTCCCATTTCTCGCGAACGGATTGACGAACTCGAGAAATTCCTGTTGCATCTGAAAGCAGAAACATGCCCGATTACAATGGTGTGTGTACTTTTCCCCTAGGCCATTCCAGTTATTGGTTTCGAGTATCAGATTTGCGAAAATTTTGATAGTTTCTCAATCATTCCTTAACTTCAAACTTCCATATCTCGCGAATGGATTGACGAACTCGAGAATTTCCTATTGCATCTGAAAGCAGAAACTCGCCCGATTACAGCGGTATGTGTATTTTTGCCCTAGGCCATAGTTGTTATTGGATTCGAGTATCAGACTTGCGAAAATTTTGATGGTTTCTCAAACATTCCTTAACTTCAAACTCCCATATCTTGCGAACGGATTGACGAACTCGAGAATTTCCTATTGCATCTGAAAGCAGAAACTCGCCCGATTACAACGGTACGTGTATTTTTGCCCTAGGCCATTGTAGTAATTGGTTTCTAGCATCAGAATTGCGAAAATTTTGATAGTTTCTCAGCCATTCCTTAAATTCAAACTCCCATATCTCGCGAACGGATGGATGAACTCGAGAAATTCCTGCTGCATCCGAAAGTGGAAACTCGCCCGATTACAAAGGTGTGTGCATTTTTCCCCTATGCCTTTGTAGTTATTGGTTTCGAGTATCAGATTTGCGAATATTTTGATGGTTTCTCAACCATTCCTTAACTTCAAACTCCGATATCTCGCGAACGGATTCACGAACTCGATAAATTCCTGTTGCATCTTAAAGTAGAAACTCGCCCGATTACAAAGATATGTGGGTTTTTCACCTAGGCCTTTGTAGTTATTGGTTTCGGGTAACAGACTTGCGAAAATTTTGATAGTTTCTCAACCATTCCTTAACTTCAAACTCCCATTTCTCGCGAACGGATTGACGAACTCGAGAAATTCCTGTTGCATCTGAAAGCAGAAACACGCCCGATTACAACGGTACGTGTATTTTTGCCCTAGGCCATTGTAGTAATTGGTTTCTAGCATCAGAATTGCGAAAATTTTGATAGTTTCTCAAGCATTCCATAACTTCTAACTCCCATATCTCGCGAACGGAATGACGAACTCGAGAAATTCCTGTTGCATCTGAAAGCAGAAACTCGCTCGATTACAACGGTATGTGTATTTTCCCCCTAGTCCATTGTAGTTATTGGTTTCGAGTATCAGACTTGCGAAAATTTTGATGGTTTCTCAAGCATTCCTTAACTTCAAACTCCCATATCTCGCGAACGGATTGACGAACTCGAGAATTTCCTTTTGCATCTGAAAGCAGAAACTCGCCCGATTTCAACGGTATGTGCATTTTTGCCTTAGGCCGTAGTAGTTGTTGGTTTCTAGCATCAGAATTGCGAAAATTTTGATGGCTTCGCAACCATTCCCTAACTTCGAACTCCCATATCTCGCGAACGGATTGACGAACTCGAGAATTTCCTATTGCATCTGAAAGCAGAAACTCGCCCGATTTCAACGGTACGTGTATTTTTGACCTAGGCCATTCCAGTTATTGGTTTCATGTATCAGACCAGCGAAAATTTTGAAGGTTTCTCAACCATTCCTTAACTTCAAGATCCCATATCTCGCGAACGGTTTGACGAACTCGAGAAATTCCTGTTGCATCTGAAAGCAGAAACTCGCCCGATTTCAACGGTATGTGCATTCTTGCCCTAGGCCATAGTAGTTATTGGTTTCGAGTATCAGACTTGCGAAAATTTTGATGGTTTCTCAACCATTCCTTAACGTCAAACTCCCATATCTCGCGAACGGATTGACGAACTCGAGAAATTCCTGTTGCATCTGAAAGTAGAAACTCGCCCGATTACAAAGATATGTGTGTTTTTCACCTAGGCCTTTGTAGTTATTGGTTTCGAGTATCAGATTTGCGAAAATTTTGATAGTTTCTCAGCCATTCCTCAACTTCAAACTCCCATATCTCGCGAACGGAATGACGAACTCCAGAAATTCCTGTTGCATCTGAAAGTGGAAACACGCCCGATTACAAAGGTATGTGCATTTTTCCCCTAGGCCTTTGTAGTTATTGGTTTCGAGTATGAGACTTTCGAAAATTTTAATGGTTTCTCAAGCATTCCTTAAGTTCAAACTCCCATATCTCACGAACGGATTGACGAACTCGAGAAATTCCTGTTGCATCTTAAAGTAGAAACTCGCCCGATTACAAAGATATGTGGGTTTTTCACCTAGGCCTTTGTAGTTATTGGTTTCGAGTATCAGACTTGCGAAAATTTTGATGGTTTCTCAACCATTCCTTAACTTCACACTACCATATCTCGCGAACGGATTGACGAACTCGAGAATTTCCTATTGCATCTGAAAGCAGAAACACGCCCAATTACAACGGTACGTGTATTTTTGACCTAGGCCATTCCAGTTATTGGTTTCGTGTATCAGACCAGCGAAAATTTTGAAGGTTTCTCAACCATTCCTTAACTTCAAACTCCCATATCTCGCGAACGGATTGACGAACTCGAGAAATTCCTGTTGCATCTGAAAGCAGAAACTCACCGGATTTCAACGGTGTGTGCATTTTTGCCCTAGGCCATAGTAGTTATTGGTTTCGAGTATCAGACTTGCGAAAATTTTGATGGTTTCTCAATCATTCCATAACTTCAAACTACCATATCTCGCGAACGGATTACGAACTCGAGAAACTCCTGTTGCATCTGACAGCAGAAACTCGCCCGATTACAACGGTATGTGTATTTTTGACCTAGGCCATTCCAGTTATTGGTTTCGAGTATCAGACCAGCGAAAATTTTGAACGTTTCTCAACCATTCCTTAACGTCAAACTCCCATATCTCGCGAACGGATTGACGAATTCGGGAAATTCCTGTTGCATCTGAAAGCAGAAACTCGCCCGATTACAACGGCATGTGTATTTTTCCCCTAGGCCATTTTAGTTATTGGTCTCTTGCATCAGAATTGCGAAAATTTTGATGGTTTCTCAACCATTCCTTAACTTCAAACTCCCATATCTCGCGAACGGAATGACGAACTCGAGAAATTCCTGTTGCATCTGAAAGTGGAAACTCGCCCGATTACAAAGGTATGTGCATTTTTCCCCTATGCCTTTGTAGTTATTGGTTTCGAGTATCAGACTTGCGAAAATTTTGATGGTATCTCAACCATTCCTTAACTACAAACTCCCATATCTCGCGAACGGAATGACGAACTCGAGAAATTCCTGTTGCATCTGAAAGTAGAAACTCGCACGATTACAATGGTGTGTGTACTTTTCCCCTAGGCCATTCCAGTTATTGGTTTCGAGTATCAGACTTGCGAAAATTTTGATGGTTTCTCAAGCATTCCTTAACTTCAAACTCCCATATCTCGCGAACGGATTGACGAACGCGAGAAACTCCTGTTGCATCTGAAAGCAGAAACTCGCCCGATTACAACGGTATGTGTATTTTCCCCCTAGGCCATTGTAGTTATTGGATTCGAGTATCAGACTTGCGAAAATTTTGATGGTTTCTCAAGCATTCCGTAACTTCAAATTCCCATATCTCGCGAACGGATTGACGAACTCGAGAACTTCCTATTGCATCTGAAAGCAGAAACTCGCCCGATTAGAACGGTCCGTGTATTTTTCCCCAAGGCCGTTGTAGTTATTGGCTTCGAGTATCAGACTTGCGATAATTTTGATGGTTTCTCAAGCATTCCTTAACTTCAAACTCCCATATCTCGCGAACGGATTGACGAACTCGAGAATTTCCTATTGCATCTGAAAGCAGAAACACGCCCGATTACAACGGTAGTGTATTATTGACCTAGGCCATTCCAGTTATTGCTTTCGTGTATCAGACCAGCGAAAATTTTGATGGTTTCTCAAGCATTCCTTAACTTCAAACTCCCATATCTCGGGAACGGATTGACGAACTCGAGAATTTCCTATTGCATCTGAAAGCAGAAACTCGCCCGATTAGAACGGTCCGTGTATTTTCCCCAAGGTCGTTGTAGTTATTGGCTTCGAGTATCAGACTTGCGATAATTTTGATGGTTTCTCAACCATTCCTTAACGTCAAACTCCCATATCTCGCGAACGGATTGACGAATTCGGGAAATTCCTGTTGCATCTGAAAGCAGAAACTCGCCCGATTACAACGGCATGTGTATTTTTCCCCTAGGCCATTTTAGTTATTGGTCTCTTGCATCAGAATTGCGAAAATTTCGATGGTTTCTCAACCATTCCCTAACTTCAAACTACCATATCTCGCGAACGGATTGACGAACTCGAGAATTTCCTATTGCATCTGAAAGCAGAAACACGCCCGATTACAACGGTACGTGTATTATTGACCTAGACCATTCCAGTTATTGGTTGCGTGTATCAGACCAGCGAAAATTTTGAAGGTTTCTCAACCATTCCTTAACTTCAAGCTCCCATATCTCGCGAACGGATTGACGAACTCGAGAAATTCCTGTTGCATCTGAAAGCAGAAACTCGCCCGATTTCAACGGTATGTGCATTCTTGCCCTAGGCCATAGTAGTTATTGGTTTCGAGTATCAGACTTCCGAAAATTTTGATGGTTTCTCAAGCATTCCATAACTTCTAACTCCCATATCTCGCGAACGGAATGACGAACTCGAGAAATTCCTGTTGCATCTGAAAGCAGAAACTCGCCCGATTACAACTGTATGTGTATTTTCCCCCTAGGCCATTGTAGTTATTGGTTTTGAGTATCATACTTGCGAAAATTTTGATGGTTTCTCAAGCATTCCTTAACTTCAAACTCCCATATCTCGGGAACGGATTGACGAACTCGAGAATTTCCTATTGCATCTGAAAGCAGAAACTCGCCCGATTACAACGGTACGTGTATTTTTCCCCAAGGCCTTTGTAGTTATTGGCATCGAGTATCAGAATTGCGATAATTTTGATGGTTACTCAAGCATTCCTTAAGTTCAAACTCCCATATCTCGCGAACGGATTGACGAACTCGAGAATTTCCTATTGCATCTGAAAGCAGAAACACGCCCGATTTCAACGGTACGTGTATTTTTGACCTAGGCCATTCCAGTTATTGGTTTCGTGTACCAGACCAGCGAAAATTTTGAAGGTTTCTCAACCATTCCTTAACTTCAAGCTCCCATATCTCGCGAACGGATTGACGAACTCGAGAAATTCCTGTTGCATCTGAAAGCAGAAACTTGCTCGATTACAACGGTATGTGTATTTTCCCCCTAGGCCATTGTAGTTATTGGTTTCGAGTATCAGACTTGCGAAAATTTTGATGTTTTCTCAAGCATTCCTTAATTTCAAACTCCCATATCTCGCGAACGGATTGACGAATTCGGGAAATTCCTGTTGCATCTGAAAGCAGAAACTCGCCCGATTACAACGGCATGTGTATTTTTCCCCTAGGCCATTTTAGTTATTGGTCTCTTGCATCAGAATTGCGAAAATTTCGATGGTTTCTCAACCATTCCTTAACTTCAAACTACCATATCTCGCGAACGGATTGACGAACTCGAGAATTTCCTATTGCATCTGAAAGCAGAAACACGCCCGATTACAACGGTACGTGTATTATTGACCTAGACCATTCCAGTTATTGGTTGCGTGTATCAGACCAGCGAAAATTTTGAAGGTTTCTCAACCATTCCTTAACTTCAAGCTCCCATATCTCGCGAACGGATTGACGAACTCGAGAAATTCCTGTTGCATCTGAAAGTAGAGACTCGCCCGATTAGAATGGTGTGTGTACTTTTCCCCTAGGCCATTCCAGTTATTCGTTTCTAGCATCAGAATCGCGAAAATTTCGATGGTTTCTCAACCATTCCTTAACTTCAAACTCCCATATCTCGCGAACCGATTGACGAACTCGAGAACTTCCTATTGCATCTGAAAGCAGAAACTCGCCCGATTAGAACGGTCCGTGTATTTTTCCCCAAGGCCGTTGTAGTTATTGGCTTCGAGTATCAGACTTGCGATAATTTTGATGGTTTCTCAAGCATTCCTTAACTTCAAACTCCCATATCTCGCGAACGGATTGACGAACTCGAGAATTTCCTATTGCATCTGAAAGCAGAAACACGCCCGATTACAACGGTACGTGTATTATTGACCTAGGCCATTCCAGTTATTGGTTTCGTGTATCAGACCAGCGAAAATTTTGATGGTTTCTCAAGCATTCCTTAACTTCAAACTCCCATATCTCGGGAACGGATTGACGAACTCGAGAATTTCCTATTGCATCTGAAAGCAGAAACTCGCCCGATTAGAACGGTCCGTGTATTTTCCCCAAGGTCGTTGTAGTTATTGGCTTCGAGTATCAGACTTGCGATAATTTTGATGGTTTCTCAACCATTCCTTAACGTCAAACTCCCATATCTCGCGAACGGATTGACGAATTCGGGAAATTCCTGTTGCATCTGAAAGCAGAAACTCGCCCGATTACAACGGCATGTGTATTTTTCCCCTAGGCCATTTTAGTTATTGGTCTCTTGCATCAGAATTGCGAAAATTTCGATGGTTTCTCAACCATTCCTTAACTTCAAACTACCATATCTCGCGAACGGATTGACGAACTCGAGAATTTCCTATTGCATCTGAAAGCAGAAACACGCCCGATTACAACGGTACGTGTATCATTGACCTAGACCATTCCAGTTATTGGTTGCGTGTATCAGACCAGCGAAAATTTTGAAGGTTTCTCAACCATTCCTTAACTTCAAGCTCCCATATCTCGCGAACGGATTGACGAACTCGAGAAATTCCTGTTGCATCTGAAAGCAGAAACTCGCCCGATTTCAACGGTATGTGCATTCTTGCCCTAGGCCATAGTAGTTATTGGTTTCGAGTATCAGACTTCCGAAAATTTTGATGGTTTCTCAAGCATTCCATAACTTCTAACTCCCATATCTCGCGAACGGAATGACGAACTCGAGAAATTCCTGTTGCATCTGAAAGCAGAAACTCGCCCGATTACAACTGTATGTGTATTTTCCCCCTAGGCCATTGTAGTTATTGGTTTTGAGTATCATACTTGCGAAAATTTTGATGGTTTCTCAAGCATTCCTTAACTTCAAACTCCCATATCTCGGGAACGGATTGACGAACTCGAGAATTTCCTATTGCATCTGAAAGCAGAAACTCGCCCGATTACAACGGTACGTGTATTTTTCCCCAAGGCCTTTGTAGTTATTGGCATCGAGTATCAGAATTGCGATAATTTTGATGGTTACTCAAGCATTCCTTAAGTTCAAACTCCCATATCTCGCGAACGGATTGACGAACTCGAGAATTTCCTATTGCATCTGAAAGCAGAAACACGCCCGATTTCAACGGTACGTGTATTTTTGACCTAGGCCATTCCAGTTATTGGTTTCGTGTACCAGACCAGCGAAAATTTTGAAGGTTTCTCAACCATTCCTTAACTTCAAGCTCCCATATCTCGCGAACGGATTGACGAACTCGAGAAATTCCTGTTGCATCTGAAAGCAGAAACTTGCTCGATTACAACGGTATGTGTATTTTCCCCCTAGGCCATTGTAGTTATTGGTTTCGAGTATCAGACTTGCGAAAATTTTGATGTTTTCTCAAGCATTCCTTAATTTCAAACTCCCATATCTCGCGAACGGATTGACGAACTCGAGAAATTCCTGTTGCATCTGAAAGCAGAAACTCGCCCGATTACAACAGTAGGTGTACTTTCCCCCAGGCCATTGTAGTTATTGGTTTCTAGCGTCAGAATTGCGAAAATTTTGATGGTTTCTCAACCATTCCTTAACTTCAGACTCCCATATCTCGCGAACGGAATGACGAACTCGAGAAGTTCCTGTTGCATCTGAAAGTGGAAACTCGCCCGATTACAAAGGTATGTGCATTTTTCCCCTAGGCCTTTGTAGTTATTGGTTTCGAGTATCAGACTTGCGAAAACTTTGATGGTTTCTCAAGCATTCCTTAACTTCAAACTCCCATATCTCGCGAACGGATTGACGAACTCGAGAAATTCATGTTGCATCTGAAAGCAGAAACTCGCCCGATTACAAAGATATGTGTGTTTTTCCCCTAGGCCTTTGTAGTTATTGGTTTCGAGTGTCAGACCTGCGAAAATTTTGAGGGTTTGTCAACCACTCCTTCATTTCAAACTCCCATATCTCGCGAACGGATTGACGAACTCGAGAAATTCCTGTTGCATCTGAAAGTAGAGACTCGCCCGATTAGAATGGTGTGTGTACTTTTCCCCTAGGCCATTCCAGTTATTCGTTTCTAGCATCAGAATCGCGAAAATTTCGATGGTTTCTCAACCATTCCTTAACTTCAAACTCCCATATCTCGCGAACCGATTGACGAACTCGAGAACTTCCTATTGCATCTGAAAGCAGAAACTCGCCCGATTAGAACGGTCCGTGTATTTTTCCCCAAGGCCGTTGTAGTTATTGGCTTCGAGTATCAGACTTGCGATAATTTTGATGGTTTCTCAAGCATTCCTTAACTTCAAACTCCCATATCTCGCGAACGGATTGACGAACTCGAGAATTTCCTATTGCATCTGAAAGCAGAAACACACCCGATTACAACGGTACGTGTATTATTGACCTAGGCCATTCCAGTTATTGGTTTCGTGTATCAGACCAGCGAAAATTTTGATGGTTTCTCAAGCATTCCTTAACTTCAAACTCCCATATCTCGGGAACGGATTGACGAACTCGAGAATTTCCTATTGCATCTGAAAGCAGAAACTCGCCCGATTAGAACGGTCCGTGTATTTTCCCCAAGGTCGTTGTAGTTATTGGCTTCGAGTATCAGACTTGCGATAATTTTGATGGTTTCTCAACCATTCCTTAACGTCAAACTCCCATATCTCGCGAACGGATTGACGAATTCGGGAAATTCCTGTTGCATCTGAAAGCAGAAACTCGCCCGATTACAACGGCATGTGTATTTTTCCCCTAGGCCATTTTAGTTATTGGTCTCTTGCATCAGAATTGCGAAAATTTCGATGGTTTCTCAACCATTCCTTAACTTCAAACTACCATATCTCGCGAACGGATTGACGAACTCGAGAATTTCCTATTGCATCTGAAAGCAGAAACACGCCCGATTACAACGGTACGTGTATTATTGACCTAGACCATTCCAGTTATTGGTTGCGTGTATCAGACCAGCGAAAATTTTGAAGGTTTCTCAACCATTCCTTAACTTCAAGCTCCCATATCTCGCGAACGGATTGACGAACTCGAGAAATTCCTGTTGCATCTGAAAGCAGAAACTCGCCCGATTTCAACGGTATGTGCATTCTTGCCCTAGGCCATAGTAGTTATTGGTTTCGAGTATCAGACTTCCGAAAATTTTGATGGTTTCTCAAGCATTCCATAACTTCTAACTCCCATATCTCGCGAACGGAATGACGAACTCGAGAAATTCCTGTTGCATCTGAAAGCAGAAACTCGCCCGATTACAACTGTATGTGTATTTTCCCCCTAGGCCATTGTAGTTATTGGTTTTGAGTATCATACTTGCGAAAATTTTGATGGTTTCTCAAGCATTCCTTAACTTCAAACTCCCATATCTCGGGAACGGATTGACGAACTCGAGAATTTCCTATTGCATCTGAAAGCAGAAACTCGCCCGATTACAACGGTACGTGTATTTTTCCCCAAGGCCTTTGTAGTTATTGGCATCGAGTATCAGAATTGCGATAATTTTGATGGTTACTCAAGCATTCCTTAAGTTCAAACTCCCATATCTCGCGAACGGATTGACGAACTCGAGAATTTCCTATTGCATCTGAAAGCAGAAACACGCCCGATTTCAACGGTACGTGTATTTTTGACCTAGGCCATTCCAGTTATTGGTTTCGTGTACCAGACCAGCGAAAATTTTGAAGGTTTCTCAACCATTCCTTAACTTCAAGCTCCCATATCTCGCGAACGGATTGACGAACTCGAGAAATTCCTGTTGCATCTGAAAGCAGAAACTTGCTCGATTACAACGGTATGTGTATTTTCCCCCTAGGCCATTGTAGTTATTGGTTTCGAGTATCAGACTTGCGAAAATTTTGATGGTTCCTCAAGCATTCCTTAACTTCAAACTCCCATATCTCGCGAACGGATTGACGAACTCGAGAATTTCCTTTTGCATCTGAAAGCAGAAACTCGCCCGATTTCAACGGTATGTGCATTTTTGCCTTAGGCCGTAGTAGTTATTGGTTTCTAGCATCAGAATTGCGAAAATTTTGATGGCTTCTCAACCATTCCCTAACTTCGAACTCCCATATCTCGCGAACGGATTGACGAACTCGAGAATTTCCTATTGCATCTGAAAGCAGAAACTCGCCCGATTTCAACGGTACGTGTATTTTTGACCTAGGCCATTCCAGTTATTGGTTTCATGTATCAGACCAGCGAAAATTTTGAAGGTTTCTCAACCATTCCTTAACTTCAAGATCTCATATCTCGCGAACGGATTGACGATCTCGAGAAATTCCAGTTGCATCTGAAAGCAGAAACTCGCCCGATTTCAACGGTATGTGCATTCTTGCCCTAGGCCATAGTAGTTACTGGTTTCGAGTATCAGACTTGCGAAAATTTTGATGGTTTCTCAAGCATTCCTTAACTTCAAACTCCCATATCTCGCGAACGGATTGACGAACTCGAGAATTTCCTTTTGCATCTGAAAGCAGAAACTCGCCCGATTTCAACGGTATGTACATTCTTGCCCTAGGCCATAGTAGTTATTGGTTTCGAGTATCAGACTTGCGAAAATTTTGATGGTTTCTCAAGCATTCCTTAACTTCAAACTCCCATATCTCGCGAACGGATTGACGAACTCGAGAATTTCCTATTGCATCTGAAAGCAGAAACACGCCCGATTACACCGGTACGTTTATTATTGACCTAGGCCATTCCAGTTATTGGTTTCGAGTATCAGACCAGCGAAAATTTTGAAGGTTTCTCAACCATTCCTTAACGTCAAACTCCCATATCTTGCGAACGGAATGACGAACTCGAGAAATTCCTGTTGCATCTGAAAGCAGAAACTCGCCCGGTTACAATTGTATGTGTATTTTCCCCCTAGGCCATTGTAGTTATTGGTTTTGAGTATCAGACTTGCGAAAATTTTGATGGTTTCTCAAGCATTCCTTAACTTCAAACTCCCATATCTCGGGAACGGATTGACGAACTCGAGAATTTCCTATTGCATCTGAAAGCAGAAACTCGCCCGATTAGAACGGTCCGTGTATTTTTCCCCATGGCCGTTGTAGTTATTGGCTTCGAGTATCAGACTTGCGATAATTTTGATGGTTTCTCAAGCATTCCATAACTTCTAACTCCCATATCTCGCGAACGGAATGACGAACTCGAGAAATTCCTGTTGCATCTGAAAGCAGAAACTCGCCCGATTACAACTGTATGTGTATTTTCCCCCTAGGCCATTGTAGTTATTGGTTTTGAGTATCAGACTTGCGAAAATTTTGATGGTTTCTCAAGCATTCCTTAACTTCAAACTTCCATATCTCGCGAACGGATTGACGAATTCGAGAATTTCCTATTGCATCTGAAAGCAGAAACCCGCCCGATTACAAAGATATGTGTGTTTTTCCCCTAGGCCTTTGTAGTTATTGGTTTCGAGTGTCAGACCTGCGAAAATTTTGAGGGTTTGTCAACCACTCCTTCGTTTCAAACTCCCATATCTCGCGAACGGATTGACGAACTCGAGAAATACCTGTTGCATCTGAAAGCAGAAACTCGCCCGATTTCAACGGTATGTGCATTCTTGCCCTAGGCCATAGTAGTTATTGGTTTCGAGTATAAGACTTGCGAAAATTTTGATGGTTTCTCAAGCATTCCTTAACTTCAAACTCCCATATCTCGCGAACGGATTGACGAACTCGAGAATTTCCTTTTGCATCTGAAAGCAGAAACTCGCCCGATTTCAACGGTATGTGCATTCTTGCCCTAGGCCTTTGTAGTTATTGGTTTCGTGTATCAGGCTTGCGAAAATTTTGATGGTTTCTCAACCATTCCTTAACTTCAAACTCCCATATCTCGCGAACGGAATGACGCACTCGAGAATTTCCTGTTGCATCTGAAAGTGGAAACTCTCCCGATTACAACGGTATATGTATTTTCCCCCTAGGCCATTGTAGTTATTGGTTTCGAGTATCAGACTTGCGAAAATTTTGATGTTTTCTCAAGCATTCCTTAATTTCAAACTCCCATATCTCGCGAACGGATTGACGAACTCGAGAAATTCCTGTTGCATCTGAAAGCAGAAACTCGCCCGATTACAACGGTAGGTGTACTTTCCCCCAGGCCATTGTAGTTATTGGTTTCTAGCGTCAGAATTGCGAAAATTTTGATGGTTTCTCAAGCATTCCTTAAGTTCAAACTCCCATATCTCGCGAACGGATTGACGAACTCGAGAAATTCATGTTGCATCTGAAAGCAGAAACTCGCCCGATTACAAAGATATGTGTGTTTTTCCCCTAGGCCTTTGTAGTTATCGGTTTCGAGTGTCAGACCTGCGAAAATTTTGAGGGTTTGTCAACCACTCCTTCATTTCAAACTCCCATATCTCGCGAACGGATTGACGAACTCGAGAAATTCCTGTTGCATCTGAAAGTAGAGACTCGCCCGATTAGAATGGTGTGTGTACTTTTCCCCTAGGCCATTCCAGTTATTCGTTTCTAGCATCAGAATCGCGAAAATTTCGATGGTTTCTCAACCATTCCTTAACTTCAAACTCCCATATCTCGCGAACCGATTGACGAACTCGAGAACTTCCTATTGCATCTGAAAGCAGAAACTCGCCCGATTACAACGGTACGTGTATTTTTGCCCTAGGCCATAGTAGTTATTGATTTCGAGCATCAGACGTGCGAAAATTGTGATGGTTTCTCAACCATTCCTTAACTTCGAACTCCAATATCTCGCGAACGGGATGACGAACACGAGAAATTCCTGTTGCATCTGAAAGCAGAAACTCGCCCGATTACAACTGTATGTGTATTTTCCCCCTAGGCCATTGTAGTTATTGGTTTCGAGTATCAGACTTGCGAAAATTTTGATGGTTTCTCAAGCATTCCTTAACTTCAAACTCCCATATCTCGCGAACGGATTGACGAACTCGAGAATTTCCTTTTGCATCTGAAAGCAGAAACTCGCCCGATTTCAACGGTATGTGCATTCTTGCCCTAGGCCATAGTAGTTATTGGTTTCGAGTATCAGACTTGCGAAAATTTTGATGGTTTCTCAAGCATTCCTTAACTTCAAACTCCCATATCTCGCGAACGGATTGACGAACTCGAGAATTTCCTATTGCATCTGAAAGCAGAAACACGCCCGATTACACCGGTACGTGTATTATTGACCTAGGCCATTCCAGTTATTGGTTTCGAGTATCAGACCAGCGAAAATTTTGAAGGTTTCTCAACCATTCCTTAACGTCAAACTCCCATATCTTGCGAACGGAATGACGAACTCGAGAAATTCCTGTTGCATCTGAAAGTAGAAACTCGCACGATTACAATGGTGTGTGTACTTTTCCCCTAGGCCATTCCAGTTATTGGCTTCGAATATCAGACTTGCGATAATTTTGATGGTTTCTCAAGCATTCCTTAACTTCAAACTCCCATATCTCGCGAACGGATTGACGAACTCGAGAATTTCCTATTGCATCTGAAAGCAGAAACACGCCCGATTACAACGGTACGTGTATTATTGACCTAGGCCATTCCAGTTATTGGTTTCGTGTATCAGACCAGCGAAAATTTTGAAGGTTTCTCAACCATTCCTTAACTTCCAGCTCCCATATCTCGCGAACGGATTGACGAACTCGAGAAATTCCTGTTGCATCTGAAAGCAGAAACTCGCCCGGTTACAATTGTATGTGTATTTTCCCCCTAGGCCATTGTAGTTATTGGTTTTGAGTATCAGACTTGCGAAAATTTTGATGGTTTCTCAAGCATTCCTTAACTTCAAACTCCCATATCTCGGGAACGGATTGACGAACTCGAGAATTTCCTATTGCATCTGAAAGCAGAAACTCGCCCGATTAGAACGGTCCGTGTATTTTTCCCCAAGGCCGTTGTAGTTATTGGCTTCGAGTATCAGACTTGCGATAATTTTGATGGTTTCTCAAGCATTCCATAACTTCTAACTCCCATATCTCGCGAACGGAATGACGAACTCGAGAAATTCCTGTTGCATCTGAAAGCAGAAACTCGCCCGATTACAACTGTATGTGTATTTTCCCCCTAGGCCATTGTAGTTATTGGTTTTGAGTATCAGACTTGCGAAAATTTTGATGGTTTCTCAAGCATTCCTTAACTTCAAACTTCCATATCTCGCGAACGGATTGACGAATTCGAGAATTTCCTATTGCATCTGAAAGCAGAAACCCGCCCGATTACAAAGATATGTGTGTTTTTCCCCTAGGCCTTTGTAGTTATTGGTTTCGAGTGTCAGACCTGCGAAAATTTTGAGGGTTTGTCAACCACTCCTTCATTTCAAACTCCCATATCTCGCGAACGGATTGACGAACTCGAGAAATTCCTGTTGCATCTGAAAGCAGAAACTCGCCCGATTTCAACGGTATGTGCATTCTTGCCCTAGGCCATAGTAGTTATTGGTTTCGAGTATAAGACTTGCGAAAATTTTGATGGTTTCTCAAGCATTCCTTAACTTCAAACTCCCATATCTCGCGAACGGATTGACGAACTCGAGAATTTCCTTTTGCATCTGAAAGCAGAAACTCGCCCGATTTCAACGGTATGTGCATTCTTGCCCTAGGCCTTTGTAGTTATTGGTTTCGTGTATCAGGCTTGCGAAAATTTTGATGGTTTCTCAACCATTCCTTAACTTCAAACTCCCATATCTCGCGAACGGAATGACGCACTCGAGAATTTCCTGTTGCATCTGAAAGTGGAAACTCTCCCGATTACAACGGTATATGTATTTTCCCCCTAGGCCATTGTAGTTATTGGTTTCGAGTATCAGACTTGCGAAAATTTTGATGTTTTCTCAAGCATTCCTTAATTTCAAACTCCCATATCTCGCGAACGGATTGACGAACTCGAGAAATTCCTGTTGCATCTGAAAGCAGAAACTCGCCCGATTACAACGGTAGGTGTACTTTCCCCCAGGCCATTGTAGTTATTGGTTTCTAGCGTCAGAATTGCGAAAATTTTGATGGTTTCTCAACCATTCCTTAACTTCAGACTCCCATATCTCGCGAACGGAATGACGAACTCGAGAAGTTCCTGTTGCATCTGAAAGTGGAAACTCGCCCGATTACAAAGGTATGTGCATTTTTCCCCTAGGCCTTTGTAGTTATTGGTTTCGAGTATCAGACTTGCGAAAACTTTGATGGTTTCTCAAGCATTCCTTAACTTCAAACTCCCATATCTCGCGAACGGATTGACGAACTCGAGAAATTCATGTTGCATCTGAAAGCAGAAACTCGCCCGATTACAAAGATATGTGTGTTTTTCCCCTAGGCCTTTGTAGTTATCGGTTTCGAGTGTCAGACCTGCGAAAATTTTGAGGGTTTGTCAACCACTCCTTCATTTCAAACTCCCATATCTCGCGAACGGATTGACGAACTCGAGAAATTCCTGTTGCATCTGAAAGTAGAGACTCGCCCGATTAGAATGGTGTGTGTACTTTTCCCCTAGGCCATTCCAGTTATTCGTTTCTAGCATCAGAATCGCGAAAATTTCGATGGTTTCTCAACCATTCCTTAACTTCAAACTCCCATATCTCGCGAACCGATTGACGAACTCGAGAACTTCCTATTGCATCTGAAAGCAGAAACTCGCCCGATTACAACGGTACGTGTATTTTTGCCCTAGGCCATAGTAGTTATTGATTTCGAGCATCAGACGTGCGAAAATTGTGATGGTTTCTCAACCATTCCTTAACTTCGAACTCCAATATCTCGCGAACGGGATGACGAACACGAGAAATTCCTGTTGCATCTGAAAGCAGATACTCGCCCGATAACAACGCTATGTGTATTTTCCCCTAGGCCATTGTAGTTATTGGTTTCTAGCGTCAGAATTGCGAAAATTTTGATGGTTTCTCAACCATTCCGTAACTTCGAACACCCATATCTCGCGAACGGGATGACGAACTCGAGAAATTCCTGCTGCATCTGAAAGTGGAAACTCGCCCGATTATAAAGGTACGCGCATTTTTCCCCTAGGCTTTTGTAGTTATTGGTTTCGAGTATGAGACTTTCGAAAATTTTGATAGTTCCTCAACCATTCCTTAACTTCAAACTCCCATATCTCGCGAACGGATTGACGAACTCAGGCAATACCTGTTGCATCTGACAGCAGAAACTCGCCCGATTACAACGGTATGTGTATTTTCCCCCAGGCCATTGTAGTTATTGGTTTCTAGCGTCAGAATTGCGTAAATTTTGATGGTTTCTCAGCCATTCCTTAAATTCAAACTCCCATATCTCGCGAACGGATTGACGAACTCTAGAAATTCCTGCTGCATCTGAAAGTGGAAACTCGCCCGATTACAAAGGTATGTGCATTTTTCCCCTAGGCCTTTGTAGTTATTGGTTTCTAGCATCAGAATTGCGAAAATTTTGATAGTTCCTCAACCATTCCTTAACTTCAAACTCCCATATCTCGCGAACGGATTGACGAACTCGAGAAATTCCTGTTGCATCTGAAAGTAGAAACTCGCCCGATTACAAAGGTATGTGCATTTTTCCCCTAGGCCTTTGTAGTTATTGGTTTCGAGTATGAGACTTTCGAAAATTTTGATAGTTCCTCAACCATTCCTTAACTTCAAACTCCCATATCTCGCGAACGGATTGACGAACTCCAGAAGTTCCTGTTGCATCTAAATGTAGGAACTCGCCCGATTACAATGGTGTGTGTACTTTTCCCCTAGGCCATTCCAGTTATTGGTTTCGAGAATCAGACGACCGAAAATTTTGATGATTTCTCAAGCATTCCTTAACTTCAAACTCCCATATCTCGCGAACGGATTGACGAACTCGAGAAATTCCTGTTGCATCTGAAAGTGGAAACTCGCCCGATTACAAAGGTATGTGTATTTTCCTCCTAGGCCATTGTATTTATTGGTTTCGAGTATCAGACTTGCGAAAATTTTGATAGTTTCTCAACCTTTCCTTAACTTCAAACTCCCATTTCACGCGAACGGATTGACGAACTCGAGAAATTCCTGTTGCATCTGAAAGTAGAAACATGCCCGATTACAATGGTGTGTGTACTTTTCCTCTAGTCCATTCCAGTTATTGGTTTCGAGTATCAGACTTGCGAAAATGTTGATGGTTTCTCAACCATTCCTTAACTTCAAACTCCCATATCTCGCGAACGGATTGACGAACTCGAGAAATCCCTGTTGCATCTGAAAGTAGAAACACGCCCCATTACAAAGATATGTGTGGTTTTCCCCTAGGCTTTTGTAGTTATTGGTTTCGTGTTTCAGACTTGCTAAAATTTTCATGGTTTCTCAAGCATTCCTTAACTTCAAACTCCCATATCTCGCGAACGGATTGACGAACTCGAGAATTTCCTATTGCATCTGAAAGCAGAAACTCGCCCGACTACAACGGTACGTGTATTTTTGCCCTAGGCCATTGTAGTTATTGGTTTCTAGCATCAGAATTGCGAAAATTTTGATGGTTTCTCAACCATTCCTTAACTTCAAACTCCCATATCTCGCGAACGGATTCACGAACTCGAGAAATTCCTGTTGCATCTGAAAGTAGAAACTCGCCCGATTACAAAGATATGTGGGTTTTTCACCTAGGCCTTTGTAGTTATTGGTTTCGGGTAACAGACTTGCGAAACTTTTGATAGTTTCTCAACCATTCCTTAACTTCAAACTCCCATTTCTCGCGAACGGATTGACGAACTCGAGACATTCTTGTTGCATCTGAAAGTAGAAACTCGCCCGATTACAAAGATATGTGTGTTTTTCACCTAGGCCTTTGTAGTTATTGGTTTCGAGTATCAGACTTGCGAAAATTTTGATAGTATCTCCGCCATTCCTTAACTTAAAACTCTCATTTCTCGCGAACGGATTGACGAACTCGAGAAATTCCTGTTACATCTGAAAGTGGAAACTCGCCCGATTACAATGGTATGTGCATTTTTCCCCTAGGCCTTTGTAGTTATTGGTTTCGAGTATCAGACTTTCGAAAATTTTGATGGTTTCTCAAGCATTCCTTAAGTTCAAACTCCCATATCTCGCGAACGGATTGACGAACTCGAGAAATTCCTGTTGCATCTGAAAGTGGAAACTCGCCCGATTACAAAGGTATGTGTATTTATCTCCTAGGCCTTTGGAGTTATTGGTTTCGAGTATCAGACTTGCGAAAATATTGATGGTTTCTCAACCATTCCTTAATTTCAAACTCCCATATCTCACGAACGGATTGACGAACTCGAGAAATTCCAGCTGCATCTGAAAGTGGAAACTCGCCCGATTACAAAGGTATGTGCATTTTCCACTATGCCTTTGTAGTTATTGGTTTCGAGTATCAGATTTGCGAAAATTTTGATGGTTTCTCAACCATTCCTTAACTTCAAACTCCCATATCTCGCGAACGGATTCACGAACTCGAGAAATTCCTGTTGCATCTTAAAGTAGAAGCTCGCCCGGTTACAAAGATGTGTGGGTTTTTCACCTAGGCCTTTGTAGTTATTGGTTTCGGGTAACAGACTTGCGAAAATTTTGATAGTTTCTCAACCATTCCTTAACTTCAAACTCCCATTTCTCGCGAACGGATTGACGAACTCGAGAAATTCCTGTTGCATCTGAAAGTAGAAATTCGCCCGATTACAAAGATATGTGTGTTTTGCACCTAGGCCTTTGTAGTTATTGGTTTCGAGTGTCAGACTTGCGAAAATTTTGATAGTATCTCAGCCATTCCTTAACTTCAAACTCCCATTTCTCGCGAACGGATTGACGAACTCGAGAAATTCCTGTTGCATCTGAAAGTAGAAAATCGCCCGATTACAATGGTGTGTGTACTTTTCCCCTAGGTCATTCCAGTTATTGGTTTCGAGTATCAGACTTGCGAAAATTTTGATTGCTTCTCAACCATTCCTTAACTTCAAACTCCCATTTCTCGCGAACGGATTGACGAACTCGAGAAATTCCTGTTTCATCTGAAAGTAGAAACTCGCACGATTACAATGGTGTGTGTACTTTTCCCCTAGGCCATTCCAGTTATTGGTTTCGAGAATCAGACCACCGAAAATTTTGATAGTTTCTCAAGCATTCCTTAACTTCAAACTCCCATATCTTGCGAACGGATTGACGAACTCGAGAAATTCCTGTTGCATCTGAAAGTGGAAACTCGCCCGATTACAAAGGTATGTGTATTTTCCCCCTAGGCCATTGTATTTATTGGTTTCGAGTATCAGACTTGCGAAAATTTTGATAGTTTCTCAACCATTCCTTAACTTCAAACTCCCATTTCTCGCGAACGGATTGACGAACTCGAGAAATTCCTGTTGCATCTGAAAGTAGAAACTCGCACGATTACAATGGTGTGCGTACTTTTCCCGTAGGCCATTCCAGGTATTGGTTTCGAGTATCAGACTTGCGAAAATTTTGATGGTTTCTCAATCATTCCTTAACTTCAAACTTCCATATCTCGCGAATGGATTGACGAACTCGAGAATTTCCTATTGCATCTGAAAGCAGAAACTCGCCCGATTACAGCGGTATGTTTATTTTTGCCCTAGGCCATAGTTGTTATTGGATTCGCGTATCAGACTTGCGAAAATTTTGATGGTTTCTCAAACATTAGTTAACTTCAAACTCCCATATCTCGCGAAGGGATTGACGAACTCGAGAATTTCCTATTGCATCTGAAAGCAGAAACTCGCCCGACTACAACGGTACGTGTATTTTTGCCCTAGGCCATTGTAGTTATTGGTTTCTAGCATCAGAATTGCGAAAATTTTGATAGTTTCTCAGCCATTCCTTAAATTCAAACTCCCATATCTCGCGAACGGATGGATGAACTCGAGAAATTCCTGCTGCATCCGAAAGTGGGAACTCGCCCGATTACAAAGGTATGTGCATTTTTCCCCTATGCCTTTGTAGTTATTGGTTTCGAGTATCAGATTTGCGAAAATTTTGATGGTTTCTCAACCATTCCTTAACTTCAAACTCCCATATCTCGCGAACGGATTCACGAACTCGAGAAATTCCTGTTGCATCTTAAAGTAGAAACTCGCCCAATTACAAAGATATGTGGGTTTTTCACCTAGGCCTTTGTAGTTATTGGTTTGGGGTAACAGACTTGCGAAACTTTTGATAGTTTCTCAACCATTACTTAACTTCAAACTCCCATTTCTCGCGAACGGATTGACGAACTCGAGACATTCTTGTTGCATCTGAAAGTAGAAACTCGCCCGATTACAAAGATATGTGTGTTTTTCACCTAGGCCTTTGTAGTTATTGGTTTCGAGTATCAGACTTGCGAAAATTTTGATAGTATCTCCGCCATTCCTTAACTTCAAACTCTCATTTCTCGCGAACGGATTGACGAACTCGAGAAATTCCTGTTACATCTGAAAGTGGAAACTCGCCCGATTACAAAGGTATGTGCATTTTTCCCCTAGGCCTTTGTAGTTATTGGTTTCGAGTATCAGACTTTCGAAAATTTTGATGGTTTCTCAAGCATTCCTTAAGTTCAAACTCCCATATCTCGCGAACGGATTGACGAACTCGAGAAATTCCTGTTGCATCTGAAAGTGGAAACTCGCCCGATTACAAAGGTCGTGCATTTTTCCCCTAGGCCTTTGAAGTTATTGGTTTCGAGCATCAGACTTTCGAAAATTTTGATGGGTTCTCAAGCATTCCTTAAGTTCAAACTCCCATATCTCGCGATCGGATTGACGAACTCGAGAAATTCCTGTTGCATCTGAAAGTAGAAACACGCCCGATTACAAAGATATGTGTGTTTTTCCCCTAGGCTTTTGTAGTTATTGGTTTCGTGTATCAGACTTGCTAAAATTTTGATGGTTTCATAACCATTCCTTAACTTCAAATTCCCATATCTCGCGAACGGATTGACGAACTCGAGAAATTCCTGTTGCATCTAAAAGTAGGAACTCGCCCGATTACAATGGTGTGTGTACTTTTCCCCTAGGCCATTCTAGTTATTGGTTTCGAGAATCAGACCACCGAAAATTTTGATGGTTTCTCAACCATTCCTTAACTTCAAACTCCCATATCTCGCGAACGGATTGACGAACTCGAGAAATTCCTGTTGCATCTGAAAGTGGAAACTCGCCCGATTACAAAGGTGTGTGTACTTTTCCCGTTGGCCATTCCAGTTATTGGTTTCGAGTATCAGACTTGCGAAAATTTTGATAGCTTCTCAACCATTCCTTAACTTCAAACTCCCATTTCTCGCGAACGGATTGACGAACTCGAGAAATTCCTGTTGCATCTGAAAGTAGAAACATGCCCGATTACAATGGTGTGTGTACTTTTCCCCTAGGCCATTCCAGTTATTGGTTTCGGGTATCAGACTTGCGAAAATGTTGATTGTTTCTCAACTATTCCTTAACTTCAAACTCCCATATCTCGCGAACGGAATGACGAACTCGAGAAATTCCTGTTGCATCTGAAAGTAGAAACTCGCACGCTTACAATGGTGTGTGTACTTTTCCCGTTGGCCATTCCAGTTATTGGTTTCGAGTATCAGACTTGCGAAAATTTTGATGGTTTCTCAACCATTCCTTAATTTCAAACTCCCATATCTCACGAACGGATTGACGAACTCGAGAAATTCCTGTTGCATCTGAAAGTGGAAACTCGCCCGATTACAAAGGTATGCGTATTTTTCTCCTAGGCCTTTGTAGTTATTGATTCGAGTATCAGACTTGCGAAAATTTTGATGGTTTCTCAACCATTCCTTAATTTCAAACTCCCATATCTCACGAACGGATTGACGAACTCGAGAAATTCCTGTTGCATCTGAAAGTGGAAACTCGCCCGATTACAAAGGTATGCGAATTTTTCTCCTAGGCCTTTGTAGTTATTGGTTTCGAGTATCAGACTTGCGAAAATTTTGATGGTTTCTGAACCATTCCTTAATTTCAAACTCCCATATCTCACGAACGGATTGACGAACTCGAGAAATTCCTGTTGCATCTGAAAGTGGAAACTCGCCCGATTACAAAGGTATGCGTATTTTTCTCCTAGGCCATTCCAGTTATTGGTTTCGAGTATCAGACTTGCGAAAATGTTGATGGTTTCTCAACCATTCCATAACATCAAACTCCCATATCTCGCGAACGGATTGACGAACTCGAGAAATCCCTGTTGCATCTGAAAGTAGAAACATGCCCGATTACAAAGGTGTGTGTACTTTTCCCCTAGGCCATTCCAGTTATTCGTTTCTAGCATCAGAAATGCGAAAATCTTGATGGTTTCTCAACCATTCCTTAACTTCAAACTCCCATATCTCGCGAACGGATTGACGAACTCGAGAAATTCCTGTTGCAACTAAAAGTAGGAACTCGCCCGATTACAATGGTGTGTGTATTTATCTCCTAGGCCTTTGTAGTTATTGGTTTCGAGTATCAGACTTGCGAAAATTTTGATGGTTTCTCAACCATTCCTTAATTTCAAACTCCCATATCTCACGAACGGATTGACGAACTCGAAAAATTCCTGTTGCATCTGAAAGCAGAAACTCGCCCGATTACAACGGTGTGTGTACTTTTCCCCTAGGCCATTCCAGTTATTCGTTTGTAGCATCAGAAATGCGAAAATCTTGATGGTTTCTCAACCATTCCTTAGCTTCAAACTCCCATATCTCGCGAACGGGATGACGAACTCGAGAAATTCCTGTTGCATCTGAAAGTGGAAACTCGCCCGATTACAATGGTATGTGCATTTTTCCCCTAGGCCTTTGTAGTTATTGGTTTCGAGTATCAGACTTTCGAAAATTTTGATGGTTTCTTATCCATTCCTTAACTTCAAACTCCCATATCTCGCGAACGGATTGACGAACTCGAGAAATTCCTGTTGCAACTAAAAGTAGGAACTCGCCCGATTACAATGGTGTGTGTACTTTTCCCCTAGGCCTTGGTAGTTATTGGTTTCTAGCATCAGAATAGCGAAAATTTTGATAGTTTCTCAGCCATTCCTTAAATTCAAACTCCCATATATCGCGAACGGATTGACGAACTCGAGAAATTCCTGCTGCATCTGAAAGTGGAAACTCGCCCGATAACAAAGGTATGTGCATTTTCCCCTGTGCCTTTGTAGTTATTGGTTTCGAGTATCAGATTTGCGAAAATTTTGATGGTTTCCCAACCATTCCTTAACTTCAAACTCCCATATCTCGCGAACGGATTCACGAACTCGAGAAATTCCTGTTGCATCTTAAAGTAGAAGCTCGCCCGGTTACAAAGATATGTGTGTTTTGCACCTAGGCCTTTGTAGTTATTGGTTTCGAGTATCAGACTTGCGAAAATTTTGATAGTATCTCAGCCATTCCTTAACTTCAAACTCCCATATCTCGCGAACGGATTGACGAACTCGTGATATTCCTGTTGCATCTAAAAGTAGGAACTCGCCCGATTACAATGGTGTGTGTATTTTTCGCCTAGGCAATTCTAGTTATTGGTTTCGAGAATCAGACCACCGAAAATTTTGATGGTTTCTCAACCATTCCTTAACTTCAAACTCCTATATCTCGCGAACGGATTGACGAACTCGAGAAATTCCTGTTGCATCTGAAAGTGGAAACTCGCCCGATTACAAAGGTATGTGTATTTATCTCCTAGGCCTTTGGAGTTATTGGTTTCGAGTATCAGATTTGCGAAAATTTTGATGGTTTCTCAACCATTCCTTAACTTCAAACTCCCATATCTCGCGAACGGATTCACGAACTCGAGAAATTCCTGTTGCATCTTAAAGTAGAAGCTCGCCCGGTTACAAAGATGTGTGGGTTTTTCACCTAGGCCTTTGTAGTTATTGGTTTCGGGTAACAGACTTGCGAAAATTTTGATAGTTTCTCAACCATTCCTTAACTTCAAACTCCCATATCTCGCGAACGGATTGACGAACTCGAGAAATTCCTGTTGCATCTTAAAGTAGAAACTCGCCCAATTACAAAGATATGTGGGTTTTTCACCTAGGCCTTTGTAGTTATTGGTTTGGGGTAACAGACTTGCGAAACTTTTGATAGTTTCTCAACCATTACTTAACTTCAAACTCCCATTTCTCGCGAACGGATTGACGAACTCGAGACATTCTTGTTGCATCTGAAAGTAGAAACTCGCCCGATTACAAAGATATGTGTGTTTTTCACCTAGGCCTTTGTGGTTATTGGTTTCGAGTATCAGACTTTCGAAAATTTTGATGGTTTCTCAAGCATTCCTTAAGTTCAAACTCCCATATCTCGCGAACGGATTGACGAACTCGAGAAATTCCTGTTGCATCTGAAAGTGGAAACTCGCCCGATTACAAAGGTCGTGCATTTTTCCCCTAGGCCTTTGAAGTTATTGGTTTCGAGCATCAGACTTTCGAAAATTTTGATGGTTTCTCAAGCATTCCTTAAGTTCAAACTCCCATATCTCGCGATCGGATTGACGAACTCGAGAAATTCCTGTTGCATCTGAAAGTAGAAACACGCCCGATTACAAAGATATGTGTGTTTTTCCCCTAGGCTTTTGTAGTTATTGGTTTCGTGTATCAGACTTGCTAAAATTTTGATGGTTTCTTAACCATTCCTTAACTTCAAATTCCCATATCTCGCGAACGGAATGACGAACTCGAGAAATTCCTGTTGCATCTAAAAGTAGGAACTCGCCCGATTACAATGGTGTGTGTACTTTTCCCCTAGGCCATTCTAGTTATTGGTTTCGGGTATCAGACTTGCGAAAATGTTGATTGTTTCTCAACTATTCCTTAATTTCAAACTCCCATATCTCGCGAACGGAATGACGAACTCGAGAAATTCCTGTTGCATCTGAAAGTAGAAACTCGCACGCTTACAATGGTGTGTGTACTTTTCCCGTTGGCCATTCCAGTTATTGGTTTCGAGTATCAGACTTGCGAAAATTTTGATGGTTTCTCAATCATTGCTTAACTTCAAACTTCCATGTCTCGCGAATGGATTGACGAACTCGAGAATTTCCTATTGCATCTGAAAGCAGAAACTCGCCCGATTACAGCGGTATGTGTATTTTTGCCCTAGGCCATAATTGTTATTGGATTCGAGTATCAGACTTGCGAAAATTTTGATGGTTTCTCAACCATTCCTTAATTTCAAACTCCCATTTCTCACGAACGGATTGACGAACTCGAGAAATTCCTGTTGCATCTGAAAGTGGAAACTCGCCCGATTACAAAGGTATGTGTATTTATCTCCTAGGCCTTTGTAGTTATTGGTTTCGAGTATCAGACTTGCGAAAATTTTGATGGTTTCTCAACCATTCCTTAATTTCAAACTCCCATATCTCACGAACGGATTGACGAACTCGAGAAATTCCTGTTGCATCTGAAAGTGGAAACTCGCCCGATTACAAAGGTATGCGTATTTTTCTCCTAGGCCTTTGTAGTTATTGATTCGAGTATCAGAATTGCGAAAATTTTGATGGTTTCTCAACCATTCCTTAACTTCAAACTCCCATATCTCGCGATCGGATTGACGAACTCGAGAAATTCCTGTTGCATCTGAAAGTAGAAACACGCCCGATTACAAAGATATGTGTGTTTTTCCCCTAGGCTTTTGTAGTTATTGGTTTCGTGTATCAGACTTGCTAAAATTTTGATGGTTTCTTAACCATTCCTTAACTTCAAATTCCCATATCTCGCGAACGGAATGACGAACTCGAGAAATTCCTGTTGCATCTAAAAGTAGGAACTCGCCCGATTACAATGGTGTGTGTACTTTTCCCCTAGGCCATTCTAGTTATTGGTTTCGGGTATCAGACTTGCGAAAATGTTGATTGTTTCTCAACTATTCCTTAATTTCAAACTCCCATATCTCGCGAACGGAATGACGAACTCGAGAAATTCCTGTTGCATCTGAAAGTAGAAACTCGCACGCTTACAATGGTGTGTGTACTTTTCCCGTTGGCCATTCCAGTTATTGGTTTCGAGTATCAGACTTGCGAAAATTTTGATGGTTTCTCAATCATTGCTTAACTTCAAACTTCCATGTCTCGCGAATGGATTGACGAACTCGAGAATTTCCTATTGCATCTGAAAGCAGAAACTCGCCCGATTACAGCGGTATGTGTATTTTTGCCCTAGGCCATAATTGTTATTGGATTCGAGTATCAGACTTGCGAAAATTTTGATGGTTTCTCAACCATTCCTTAATTTCAAACTCCCATTTCTCACGAACGGATTGACGAACTCGAGAAATTCCTGTTGCATCTGAAAGTGGAAACTCGCCCGATTACAAAGGTATGTGTATTTATCTCCTAGGCCTTTGTAGTTATTGGTTTCGAGTATCAGACTTGCGAAAATTTTGATGGTTTCTCAACCATTCCTTAATTTCAAACTCCCATATCTCACGAACGGATTGACGAACTCGAGAAATTCCTGTTGCATCTGAAAGTGGAAACTCGCCCGATTACAAAGGTATGCGTATTTTTCTCCTAGGCCTTTGTAGTTATTGATTCGAGTATCAGAATTGCGAAAATTTTGATGGTTTCTCAACCATTCCTTAACTTCAAACTCCCATATCTCGCGAACGGATTCACGAACTCGAGAAATTCCTGTTGCATCTTAAAGTAGAAGCTCGCCCGGTTACAAAGATATGTGTGTTTTGCACCTAGGCCTTTGTAGTTATTGGTTTCGAGTATCAGACTTGCGAAAATTTTGATAGTATCTCAGCCATTCCTTAACTTCAAACTCCCATATCTCGCGAACGGATTGACGAACTCGTGATATTCCTGTTGCATCTAAAAGTAGGAACTCGCCCGATTACAATGGTGTGTGTATTTTTCGCCTAGGCAATTCTAGTTATTGGTTTCGAGAATCAGACCACCGAAAATTTTGATGGTTTCTCAACCATTCCTTAACTTCAAACTCCTATATCTCGCGAACGGATTGACGAACTCGAGAAATTCCTGTTGCATCTGAAAGTGGAAACTCGCCCGATTACAAAGGTATGTGTATTTATCTCCTAGGCCTTTGGAGTTATTGGTTTCGAGTATCAGATTTGCGAAAATTTTGATGGTTTCTCAACCATTCCTTAACTTCAAACTCCCATATCTCGCGAACGGATTCACGAACTCGAGAAATTCCTGTTGCATCTTAAAGTAGAAGCTCGCCCGGTTACAAAGATGTGTGGGTTTTTCACCTAGGCCTTTGTAGTTATTGGTTTCGGGTAACAGACTTGCGAAAATTTTGATAGTTTCTCAACCATTCCTTAACTTCAAACTCCCATATCTCGCGAACGGATTGACGAACTCGAGAAATTCCTGTTGCATCTTAAAGTAGAAACTCGCCCAATTACAAAGATATGTGGGTTTTTCACCTAGGCCTTTGTAGTTATTGGTTTGGGGTAACAGACTTGCGAAACTTTTGATAGTTTCTCAACCATTACTTAACTTCAAACTCCCATTTCTCGCGAACGGATTGACGAACTCGAGACATTCTTGTTGCATCTGAAAGTAGAAACTCGCCCGATTACAAAGATATGTGTGTTTTTCACCTAGGCCTTTGTGGTTATTGGTTTCGAGTATCAGACTTTCGAAAATTTTGATGGTTTCTCAAGCATTCCTTAAGTTCAAACTCCCATATCTCGCGAACGGATTGACGAACTCGAGAAATTCCTGTTGCATCTGAAAGTGGAAACTCGCCCGATTACAAAGGTCGTGCATTTTTCCCCTAGGCCTTTGAAGTTATTGGTTTCGAGCATCAGACTTTCGAAAATTTTGATGGTTTCTCAAGCATTCCTTAAGTTCAAACTCCCATATCTCGCGATCGGATTGACGAACTCGAGAAATTCCTGTTGCATCTGAAAGTAGAAACACGCCCGATTACAAAGATATGTGTGTTTTTCCCCTAGGCTTTTGTAGTTATTGGTTTCGTGTATCAGACTTGCGAAAATTTTGATGGTTTCTCAACCATTCCTTAATTTCAAACTCCCATTTCTCACGAACGGATTGACGAACTCGAGAAATTCCTGTTGCATCTGAAAGTGGAAACTCGCCCGATTACAAAGGTATGTGTATTTATCTCCTAGGCCTTTGTAGTTATTGGTTTCGAGTATCAGACTTGCGAAAATTTTGATGGTTTCTCAACCATTCCTTAATTTCAAACTCCCATATCTCACGAACGGATTGACGAACTCGAGAAATTCCTGTTGCATCTGAAAGTGGAAACTCGCCCGATTACAAAGGTATGCGTATTTTTCTCCTAGGCCTTTGTAGTTATTGATTCGAGTATCAGAATTGCGAAAATTTTGATGGTTTCTCAACCATTCCTTAATTTCAAACTCCCATATCTCACGAACGGATTGACGAACTCGAGAAATTCCTGTTGCATCTGAAAGTGGAAACTCGCCCGATTACAAAGGTATGCGCATTTTTCTCCTAGGCCTTTGTAGTTATTGGTTTCGAGTATCAGACTTGCGAAAATTTTGATGGTTTCTCAACCATTCCATAACATCAAACTCCCATATCTCGCAAACGGATTGACGAACTCGAGAAATCCCTGTTGCATCTGAAAGTAGAAACATGCCCGATTACAAAGGTGTGTGTACTTTTCCCCTAGGCCATTCCAGTTATTCGTTTCTAGCATCAGAAATGCGAAAATCTTGATGGTTTCTCAACCATTCCTTAACTTCAAACTCCCATATCTCGCGAACGGATTGACGAACTCGAGAAATTCCTGTTGCAACTAAAAGTAGGAACTCGCCCGATTACAATGGTGTGTGTATTTATCTCCTAGGCCTTTGTAGTTACTGGTTTCGAGTATCAGACTTGCGAAAATTTTGATGGTTTCTCAACCATTCCTTAATTTCAAACTCCCATATCTCACGAACGGATTGACGAACTCGAAAAATTCCTGTTGCATCTGAAAGCAGAAACTCGCCCGATTACAACGGTGTGTGTACTTTTCCCCTAAGCCATTCCAGTTATTCGTTTCTAGCATCAGAAATGCGAAAATCTTGATGGTTTCTCAACCATTCCTTAACTTCAAACTCCCATATCTCGCGAACGGGATGACGAACTCGAGAAATTCCTGTTGCATCTGAAAGTGGAAACTCGCCCGATTACAAAGGTATGCGTATTTTTCTCCTAGGCCTTTGTAGTTATTGGTTTCTAGCATCAGAATAGCGAAAATTTTGATAGTATCTCAGCCATTCCTTAACTTCAAACTCCCATATCTCGCGAACGGATTGACGAACTCGTGATATTCCTGTTGCATCTAAAAGTAGGAACTCGCCCGATTACAATGGTGTGTGTATTTTTCCCCTAGGCCATTCTAGTTATTGGTTTCGAGAATCAGACCACCGAAAATTTTGATGGTTTCTCAACCATTCCTTAACTTCAAACTCCCATATCTCGCGAACGGATTGACGAACTCGAGAAGTTCCTGTTGCAACTAAAAGTAGGAACTCGCCCGATTACAACGGTGTGTGTACTTTTCCCCTAGGCCATTCCAGTTATTGGTTTCGAGTATCAGACTTGCGAAAATGTTGATGGTTTCTCAATCATTCCTTAACATCAAACTCCCATATCTCGCGAACGGATTGACGAACTCGAGAAATCCCTGTTGCATCTGAGAGTGCAAACCGGCCCGATTACAAAGTTATGTGTATTTTTCCCCTAGGCCTTGGTAGTTATTGGTTTCTAGCATCAGAATAGCGAAAATTTTGATAGTTTCTCAGCCATTCCTTAAATTCAAACTCCCATATATCGCGAACGGATTGACGAACTCGAGAAATTCCTGCTGCATCTGAAAGTGGAAACTCGCCCGATTACAAAGGTATGTGCATTTTCCCCTATGCCTTTGTAGTTATTGGTTTCGAGTATCAGATTTGCGAAAATTTTGATGGTATCTCAGCCATTCCTTAACTTCAAACTCCCATTTCTCGCGAACGGATTGACGAACTCGAGAAATTCCTGCTGCATCTGAAAGTGGAAACTCGCCCGATTACAAAGGTATGTGCATTTTCCCCTATGCCTTTGTAGTTATTGGTTTCGAGTATCAGATTTGCGAAAATTTTGATGGTATCTCAGCCATTCCTTAACTTCAAACTCCCATTTCTCGCGAACGGATTGACGAACTCGAGAAATTCCTGTTGCATCTGAAAGTAGAAACATGCCCGATTACAATGGTGTGTGTACTTTTCCCCTAGGCCTTTGTAGTCATTCGTTTCCAGTATCAGACTGTCGAAAATTTTGATGGTTTCTCAAGCATTCCTTAAGTTCAAACTCCCATATCTCGCGAACGGATTGACGAACTCGAGAAATTCCTGTTGCATCTGAAAGTAGAAACTCGCCCGATTACAAAGATATGTGTGTTTTGCACCTAGGCCTTTGTAGTTATTGGTTTCGAGTATCAGACTTGCGAAAATTTTGATAGTATCTCAGCCATTCCTTAACTTCAAACTCCCATTTCTCGCGAACGGATTGACGAACTCGAGAAATTCCTGTTGCATCTGAAAGTAGAAAATCGCCCGATTACAATGGTGTGTGTACTTTTCCCCTAGGTCATTCCAGTTATTGGTTTCGAGTATCAGACTTGCGAAAATTTTGATGGTTGCTCAACCATTCCTTAACTTCAAACTCCCATATCTCGCGAACGGATTGACGAACTCGAGAAATTCCTGCTGCATCTGAAAGTGGAAACTCGCCCGATTACAAAGGTATGTGCATTTTCCCCTATGCCTTTGTAGTTATTGGTTTCGAGTATCAGATTTGCGAAAATTTTGATGGTATCTCAGCCATTCCTTAACTTCAAACTCCCATTTCTCGCGAACGGATTGACGAACTCGAGAAATTCCTGCTGCATCTGAAAGTGGAAACTCGCCCGATTACAAAGGTATGTGCATTTTCCCCTATGCCTTTGTAGTTATTGGTTTCGAGTATCAGATTTGCGAAAATTTTGATGGTATCACAGCCATTCCTTGACTTCAAACTCCCATTTCTCGCGAACGGATTGACGAACTCGAGAAATCCCTGTTGCATCTGAGAGTGGAAACCGGCCCGATTACAATGGTGTGTGTACTTTTCCCCTAGGCCTTTGTAGTCATTCGTTTCGAGTATCAGACTTTCGAAAATTTTGATGGTTTCTCAAGCATTCCTTAAGTTCAAACTCCCATATCTCGCGAACGGATTGACGAACTCGAGAAATTCCTGTTGCATCTGAAAGTGGATTCTCGCCCGATTACAAAGGTATGTGTATTTTTCTCCTAGGCCTTTGTAGTTACTGTTTTCGAGTATCAGACTTGCGAAAACTTTGATGGTTTCTCAAGCATTCCTTAAGTTCAAACTCCCATATCTCGCGAACGGATTGACGAACTCGAGAAATTCCTGTTGCACCTGAAAGTAGAAACACGCCCGATTACAAAGATATGTATGTTGTTCCCCTAGGCTTCTGTAGTTATTGGTTTCGTGTATCAGACTTGCGAAAATTTTGATGGTTACTTATCCATTCCTTAACTTCAAACTCCCATATCTCGCGAACGGATTGACGAACTCGAGAAATTCCTGTTGCATCTGAAAGTAGGAACTCGCCCGATTACAATGGTGTGTGTACTTTTCCCCTAGGCCATTCCAGTTATTGGTTTCGAGTATCAGACCACCGAAAATTTTGATGGTTTCTCAAGCATTCCTTAACTTCAAACTCCCATATCTCGCGAACGGATTGACGAACTCGAGAAATCCCTGTTGCATCTGAGAGTGCAAACCGGCCCGATTACAAAGTTATGTGTATTTTTCCCCTAGGCCTTGGTAGTTATTGGTTTCTAGCATCAGAATAGCGAAAATTTTGATAGTTTCTCAGCCATTCCTTAAATTCAAACTCCCATATATCGCGAACGGATTGACGAACTCGAGAAATTCCTTCTGCATCTGAAAGTGGAAACTCGCCCGATTACAAAGGTATGTGCATTTTCCCCTATGCCTTTGTAGTTATTGGTTTCGAGTATCAGATTTGCGAAAATTTTGATGGTATCTCAGCCATTCCTTAACTTCAAACTCCCATTTCTCGCGAACGGATTGACGAACTCGAGAAATTCCTGCTGCATCTGAAAGTGGAAACTCGCCCGATTACAAAGGTATGTGCATTTTCCCCTATGCCTTTGTAGTTATTGGTTTCGAGTATCAGATTTGCGAAAATTTTGATGGTATCTCAGCCATTCCTTAACTTCAAACTCCCATTTCTCGCGAACGGATTGACGAACTCGAGAAATTCCTGTTGCATCTGAAAGTAGAAACATGCCCGATTACAATGGTGTGTGTACTTTTCCCCTAGGCCTTTGTAGTCATTCGTTTCCAGTATCAGACTGTCGAAAATTTTGATGGTTTCTCAAGCATTCCTTAAGTTCAAACTCCCATATCTCGCGAACGGATTGACGAACTCGAGAAATTCCTGTTGCATCTGAAAGTAGAAACTCGCCCGATTACAAAGATATGTGTGTTTTGCACCTAGGCCTTTGTAGTTATTGGTTTCGAGTATCAGACTTGCGAAAATTTTGATAGTATCTCAGCCATTCCTTAACTTCAAACTCCCATTTCTCGCGAACGGATTGACGAACTCGAGAAATTCCTGTTGCATCTGAAAGTAGAAAATCGCCCGATTACAATGGTGTGTGTACTTTTCCCCTAGGTCATTCCAGTTATTGGTTTCGAGTATCAGACTTGCGAAAATTTTGATGGTTGCTCAACCATTCCTTAACTTCAAACTCCCATATCTCGCGAACGGATTGACGAACTCGAGAAATTCCTGCTGCATCTGAAAGTGGAAACTCGCCCGATTACAAAGGTATGTGCATTTTCCCCTATGCCTTTGTAGTTATTGGTTTCGAGTATCAGATTTGCGAAAATTTTGATGGTATCTCAGCCATTCCTTAACTTCAAACTCCCATTTCTCGCGAACGGATTGACGAACTCGAGAAATTCCTGCTGCATCTGAAAGTGGAAACTCGCCCGATTACAAAGGTATGTGCATTTTCCCCTATGCCTTTGTAGTTATTGGTTTCGAGTATCAGATTTGCGAAAATTTTGATGGTATCACAGCCATTCCTTGACTTCAAACTCCCATTTCTCGCGAACGGATTGACGAACTCGAGAAATCCCTGTTGCATCTGAGAGTGGAAACCGGCCCGATTACAATGGTGTGTGTACTTTTCCCCTAGGCCTTTGTAGTCATTCGTTTCGAGTATCAGACTGTCGAAAATTTTGATGGTTTCTCAAGCATTCCTTAAGTTCAAACTCCCATATCTCGCGAACGGATTGACGAACTCGAGAAATTCCTGTTGCATCTAAAAGTAGGAACTCGCCCGATTACACTGGTGTGTGTACTTTTCCCCAAGGCCATTCCAGTTATTGTTTTCGAGTATCAGACCACCGAAAATTTTGATGGTTTCTCAAGCATTCCTTAACTTCGAACTCCCATATCTCGCGAACGGATTGATGAATTCGAGAAATTCCTGTTGCATCTGAAAGTGGAAACTCGCCCGATTACAAAGGTATGTGTATTTTCCCCCTAGGCCATTGTATTTATTGGTTTCGAGTATCAGACTTGCGAAAATGTTGATTGTTTCTCAACCATTCCTTAACTTCAAACTCCCATATCTCGCGAACGGATTGACGAACTCGAGAAATCCCTGTTGCATCTGACAGTGGAAACCGGCCCGATTACAAAGGTATGTGTATTTTTCCCCTAGGCCTTGGTAGTTATCGGTTTCGAGTATCAGACTTGCGAAAATTTTGATGGTTCCTCAACCATTCCTTAATTTCAAACTCCCATTACTCGCGAACGGATTGACGAACTCGAGAAATTCCTGTTGCATCTAAAAGTAGGAACTCGCCCGATTACAATGGTGGGTGTACTTTTCCCCTAGGCCATTCCAGTTATTGGTTTCGAGTATCACACCACCGAAAATTTTGATGGTTTCTCAACCATTCCTTAACTTCAAACTCCCATTTCTCGCGAACGGATTGACGAACTCGAGAAATTCCTGTTGCATCTGAAAGTAGAAACATGCCCGATTACAATGGTGTGTGTACTTTTCCCCTAGGCCTTTGTAGTCATTCGTTTCGAGTATCAGACTTTCGAAAATTTTGATGGTTTGTCAAGCATTCCTTAAGTTCAAACTCCCATATCTCGCGAACGGATTGACGAACTCGAGAAATTCCTGTTGCATCTGAAAGTGGAAACTCGCCCGATTACAAAGGTGTGTGTATTTTTCTACTAGGCCTTTGTAGTTATTGTTTTCGAGTATCAGACTTGCGAAAACTTTGATGGTTTCTCAAGCATTCCTTAAGTTCAAACTCCCATATCTCGCGAACGGATTGACGAACTCGAGAAATTCCTGTTGCATCTGAAAGTAGAAACACGCCCGATTACAAAGATATGTATGTTGTTCCCCTAGGCTTCTGTAGTTATTGGTTTCGTGTATCAGACTTGCGAAAATTTTGATGGTTACTTATCCATTCCTTAACTTCAAACTCCCATATCTCGCGAACGGATTGACGAAGTCGAGAAATTCCTGTTGCATCTGAAAGTAGGAACTCGCCCGATTACAATGGTGTGTGTACTTTTCCCCTAGGCCATTCCAGTTATTGGTTTCGAGTATCACACCACCGAAAATTTTGATGGTTTCTCAACCATTCCTTAACTTCAAACTCCCATTTCTCGCGAACGGATTGACGAACTCGAGAAATTCCTGTTGCATCTGAAAGTAGAAACATGCCCGATTACAATGGTGTGTGTACTTTTCCCCTAGGCCTTTGTAGTCATTCGTTTCGAGTATCAGACTTTCGAAAATTTTGATGGTTTCTCAAGCATTCCTTAAGTTCAAACTCCCATATCTCGCGAACGGATTGACGAACTCGAGAAATTCCTGTTGCATCTGAAAGTGGAAACTCGCCCGATTACAAAGGTGTGTGTATTTTTCTCCTAGGCCTTTGTAGTTATTGTTTTCGAGTATCAGACTTGCGAAAACTTTGATGGTTTCTCAAGCATTCCTTAAGTTCAAACTCCCATATCTCGCGAACGGATTGACGAACTCGAGAAATTCCTGTTGCATCTGAAAGTAGAAACACGCCCGATTACAAAGATATGTATGTTGTTCCCCTAGGCTTCTGTAGTTATTGGTTTCGTGTATCAGACTTGCGAAAATTTTGATGGTTACTTATCCATTCCTTAACTTCAAACTCCCATATCTCGCGAACGGATTGACGAACTCGAGAAATTCCTGTTGCATCTGAAAGTAGGAACTCGCCCGATTACAATGGTGTGTGTACTTTTCCCCTAGGCCATTCCAGTTATTGGTTTCGAGTATCAGACCACCGAAAATTTTGATGGTTTCTCAAGCATTCCTTAACTTCAAACTCCCATATGTCGCGAACGGATTGACGAACTCGAGAAATTCCTGTTGCATCTGAAAGTGGAAACTCGCCCGATTTCAAAGGTATGTGTATTTTCCCCCTAGGCCATTGTATTTATTGGTTTCGAGTATCAGACTTGCGAAAATGTTGATTGTTTCTCAACCATTCCTTAACTTCAAACTCCCATATCTCGCGAACGGATTGTCGAACTCGAGAAATCCCTGTTGCATCTGAGAGTGGAAACCGGCCCCATTACAAAGGTATGTGTATTTTTCCCCTAGGCCTTGGTAGTTATCGGTTTCGAGTATCAGACTTGCGAAAATTTTGATGGTTCCTCAACCATTCCTTAATTTCAAACTCCCATATCTCGCGAACGGATTGACGAACTCGAGAAATTCCTGTTGCATCTAAAAGTAGGAACTCGCCCGAATACAATGGTGCGTGTACTTTTCCCCTAGGCCATTCCAGTTATTGGTTTCGAGTATCACACCACCGAAAATTTTGATGGTTTCTCAACCATTCCTTAACTTCAAACTCCCATTTCTCGCGAACGGATTGACGAACTCGAGAAATTCCTGCTGCATCTGAAAGTAGAAACATGCCCGATTACAATGGTGTGTGTACTTTTCCCCTAGGCCTTTGTAATCATTCGTTTCGAGTATCAGACTTTCGAAAATTTTGATGGTTTCTCAAGCATTCCTTAAGTTCAAACTCCCATATCTCGCGAACGGATTGACGAACTCGAGAAATTCCTGTTGCATCTGAAAGTGGAAACTCGCCCGATTACAAAGGTATGTGTATTTTTCTCCTAGGCCTTTGTAGTTATTGGTTTCGAGTATCAGACTTGCGAAAACTTTGATGGTTTCTCAAGCATTCCTTAAGTTCAAACTCCCATATCTCGAGAACGGATTGACGAACTCGAGAAATTCCTGTTGCACCTGAAAGTAGAAACACGCCCGATTACAAAGATATGTATGTTGTTCCCCTAGGCTTTTGTAGTTATTAGTTTCGTGTATCAGACTTGCGAAAATTTTGATGGTTTTTTATCCATTCCTTAACTTCAAACTCCCATATCTCGCGAACGGATTGACGAACTCGAGAAATTCCTGTTGCATCTAAAAGTAGGAACTCGCCCGATTACAATGGTGTGTGTACTTTTCCCCTAGCCCATTCCAGTTATTGGTTTCGAGTATCAGACCACCAAAAATTTTGATGGTTTCTCAAGCATTCCTTAACTTCAAACTCCCATATCTCGCGAACGGATTGACGAGCTCGAGAAATTCCTGTTGCATCTGAAAGTGGAAACTCGCCCGATTACAAAGGTATGTGTATTTACCCCTAGGCCATTCCAGTTATTGGTTTCGAGTATCAGACTTGCGAAAATGTTGATGGTTTCTCAACCATTCCTTAACTTCAAACTCCCATATCTCGCGCACGGATTGACGAACTCGAGAAATTCCTGTTGCATCTGAGAGTGGAAACCGGCCCGATTACAAAGGTATGTGTATTTTTCCCCGAGGCCTTGGTAGTTATTGGTTTCGAGTATCCGACTTGCGAAAATTTTGATGGTTCCTCAACCATTCCTTAATTTCAAACTCCCATATCTCGCGAACGGATTGACGAACTCGAGAAATTCCTGTTGCATCTAAAAGTAGGAACTCGTCCGATTACAATGGTGTGTGTACTTTTACCCTAGGCCATTGCAGTTATTGGTTTCGAGTATCAGACCACCGAAATTTTGATGGTTTCTCAAGCATTCCTTAACTTCAAACTCCCATATCTCGCGAACGGATTGACGAACTCGAGAAATTCCTGTTGCATCTGAAAGTGGAAACTCGCCCGATTACAAAGGTATGTATGTTGTTCCCCTAGGCCTTTGTAGTTATTGGTTTCGAGTATCAGACTTGCGAAAATTTTGATGGTTTCTCAAGCATTCCTTAAGTTCAATCTCCCATATCTCGCGAACGGATTGACGAACTCGAGAAATTCCTGTTGCATCTGAAAGTAGAAACACGCCCGATTACAAAGATATGTATGTTGTTCCCCTAGGCTTTTGTAGTTACTGGTTTCGTGTATCAGACTTGCGAAAATTTTGATGGTTTCTTATCCATTCCTTAACTTCAAACTCCCATATCTCGCGAACGGATTGACGAACTCGAGAAATTCCTGTTGCATCTAAAAGTAGGAACTCGCCCGATTACACTGGTGTGTGTACTTTTCCCCAAGGCCATTCCAGTTATTGGTTTCGAGTATCAGACCACCGAAAATTTTGATGGTTTCTCAAGCATTCCTTAACTTCAAACTCCCATATCTCGCGAACGGATTGATGAATTCGAGAAATTCCTGTTGCATCTGAAAGTGGAAACTCGCCCGATTACAAAGGTATGTGTATTTTCCCCCTAGGCCATTCCAGTTATTGGTTTCGAGTATCTGACTTGCGAAATGTTGATGGTTTCTCAACCATTCCTTAACTTCAAACTCCCATATCTCGCGCACGGATTGACGAACTCGAGAAATTCCTGTTGCATCTGAGAGTGGAAACCGGCCCGATTACAAAGGTATGTGTATTTTTCCCCGAGGCCTTGGTAGTTATTGGTTTCGAGTATCCGACTTGCGAAAATTTTGATGGTTCCTCAACCATTCCTTAATTTCAAACTCCCATATCTCGCGAACGGATTGACGAACTCGAGAAATTCCTGTTGCATCTAAAAGTAGGAACTCGTCCGATTACAATGGTGTGTGTACTTTTACCCTAGGCCATTGCAGTTATTGGTTTCGAGTATCAGACCACCGAAAATTTTGATGGTTTCTCAAGCATTCCTTAACTTCAAACTCCCATATCTCGCGAACGGATTGACGAACTCGAGAAATTCCTGTTGCATCTGAAAGTGGAAACTCGCCCGATTACAAAGGTATGTATGTTGTTCCCCTAGGCCTTTGTAGTTATTGGTTTCGAGTATCAGACTTGCGAAAATTTTGATGGTTTCTCAAGCATTCCTTAAGTTCAATCTCCCATATCTCGCGAACGGATTGACGAACTCGAGAAATTCCTGTTGCATCTGAAAGTAGAAACACGCCCGATTACAAAGATATGTATGTTGTTCCCCTAGGCTTTTGTAGTTACTGGTTTCGTGTATCAGACTTGCGAAAATTTTGATGGTTTCTTATCCATTCCTTAACTTCAAACTCCCATATCTCGCGAACGGATTGACGAACTCGAGAAATTCCTGTTGCATCTAAAAGTAGGAACTCGCCCGATTACACTGGTGTGTGTACTTTTCCCCAAGGCCATTCCAGTTATTGGTTTCGAGTATCAGACCACCGAAAATTTTGATGGTTTCTCAAGCATTCCTTAACTTCAAACTCCCATATCTCGCGAACGGATTGATGAATTCGAGAAATTCCTGTTGCATCTGAAAGTGGAAACTCGCCCGATTACAAAGGTATGTGTATTTTCCCCCTAGGCCATTCCAGTTATTGGTTTCGAGTATCTGACTTGCGAAAATGTTGATGGTTTCTCAACCATTCCTTAACTTCAAACTCCCATATCTCGCGCACGGATTGACGAACTCGAGAAATTCCTTTTGCATCTGAGAGTGGAAACCGGCCCGATTACAAAGGTATGTGTATTTTTCCCCTAGGCCTTGGTAGTTATTGGTTTCGAGTATCCGACTTGCGAAAATTTTGATGGTTCCTCAACCATTCCTTAATTTCAAACTCCCATATCTCGCGAACGGATTGACGAACTCGAGAAATTCCTGTTGCATCTAAAAGTAGGAACTCGTCCGATTACAATGGGGTGTGTACTTTTCCCCTAGGCCATTCCAGTTATTGGTTTCGAGTATCAGACCACCGAAAATTTTGATGGTTTCTCAAGCATTCCTTAACTTCAAACTCCCATATCTCGCGAACGGATTGACGAACTCGAGAAATTCCTGTTGCATCTGAAAGTGGAAACTCGCCCGATTACAAAGGTATGTGTATTTTCCCCCTAGGCCATTCCAGTTATTGGTTTCGAGTATCTCACTTGCGAAAATGTTGATGGTTTCTCAACCATTCCTTAACTTCAAACTCCCATATCTCGCGCACGGATTGACGAACTCGAGAAATTCCTGTTGCATCTGAACGTAGAAACACGCCCGATTACAAAGATATGTATGTTGTTCCCCTAGGCTTTTGTAGTTACTGGTTTCGAGTATCAGACTTGCGAAAATTTTGATGGTTCCTCAACCATTCCTTAATTTCAAACTCCCATATCTCGCGAACGGATTGACGAACTCGAGAAATTCCTGTTGCTTCTAAAAGTATCGAACTCGCCCGATTACAATGGTGTTTGTACTTTTCCCCTAGGCCTTTGTAGTTATTCGTTTCGAGTATCAGACTTTCGAAAATTTTGAAGGTTTCTCAAGCATTCCTTAAGTTCAAACTCCCATATCTCGCGAACGGAATGACGAACTCGAGAAATTCCTGTTGCATCTGAAAGTGGAAACTCGCCCGATTACACAGGTATGTGTATTTTCCTCCTAGGCCTTTGTAGTTATTGGTTTCGAGTATCAGACTTGCGAAAACTTTGATGGTTTCTCAAGCATTCCTTAAGTTCAATCTCCCATATCTCGCGAACGGATTGACGAACTCGAGAAATTCCTGTTGCATCTGAAAGTAGAAACACGCCCGATTACAAAGATATGTATGTTGTTCCCCTAGGCTTTTGTAGTTACTGGTTTCGTGTATCAGACTTGCGAAAATTTTGATGGTTTCTTATCCATTCCTTAACTTCAAACTCCCATATCTCGCGAACGGATTGACGAACTCGAGAAATTCCTGTTGCATCTAAAAGTAGGAACTCGCCCGATTACACTGGTGTGTGTACTTTTCCCCAAGGCCATTCCAGTTATTGGTTTCGAGTATCAGACCACCGAAAATTTTGATGGTTTCTCAAGCATTCCTTAACTTCAAACTCCCATATCTCGCGAACGGATTGACGAACTCGAGAAATTCCTGTTGCATCTGAAAGTGGAAACTCGCCCGATTACAAAGGTATGTGTATTTTCCCCCTAGGCCATTCCAGTTATTGGTTTCGAGTATCTGACTTGCGAAAATGTTGATGGTTTCTCAACCATTCCTTAACTTCAAACTCCCATATCTCGCGCACGGATTGACGAACTCGAGAAATTCCTGTTGCATCTGAGAGTGGAAACCGGCCCGATTACAAAGGTATGTGTATTTTTCCCCGAGGCCTTGGTAGTTATTGGTTTCGAGTATCCGACTTGCGAAAATTTTGATGGTTCCTCAACCATTCCTTAATTTCAAACTCCCATATCTCGCGAACGGATTGACGAACTCGAGAAATTCCTGTTGCATCTAAAAGTAGGAACTCGTCCGATTACAACGGTGTGTGTACTTTTACCCTAGGCCATTGCAGTTATTGGTTTCGAGTATCAGACCACCGAAAATTTTGATGGTTTCTCAAGCATTCCTTAACTTCAAACTCCCATATCTCGCGAACGGATTGACGAACTCGAGAAATTCCTGTTGCATCTGAAAGTGGAAACTCGCCCGATTACAAAGGTATGTATGTTGTTCCCCTAGGCCTTTGTAGTTATTGGTTTCGAGTATCAGACTTGCGAAAATTTTGATGGTTTCTCAAGCATTCCTTAAGTTCAATCTCCCATATCTCGCGAACGGATTGACGAACTCGAGAAATTCCTGTTGCATCTGAAAGTAGAAACACGCCCGATTACAAAGATATGTATGTTGTTCCCCTAGGCTTTTGTAGTTACTGGTTTCGTGTATCAGACTTGCGAAAATTTTGATGGTTTCTTATCCATTCCTTAACTTCAAACTCCCATATCTCGCGAACGGATTGACGAACTCGAGAAATTCCTGTTGCATCTAAAAGTAGGAACTCGCCCGATTACACTGGTGTGTGTACTTTTCCCCAAGGCCATTCCAGTTATTGGTTTCGAGTATCAGACCACCGAAAATTTTGATGGTTTCTCAAGCATTCCTTAACTTCAAACTCCCATATCTCGCGAACGGATTGATGAATTCGAGAAATTCCTGTTGCATCTGAAAGTGGAAACTCGCCCGATTACAAAGGTATGTGTATTTTCCCCCTAGGCCATTCCAGTTATTGGTTTCGAGTATCTGACTTGCGAAAATGTTGATGGTTTCTCAACCATTCCTTAACTTCAAACTCCCATATCTCGCGCACGGATTGACGAACTCGAGAAATTCCTTTTGCATCTGAGAGTGGAAACCGGCCCGATTACAAAGGTATGTGTATTTTTCCCCTAGGCCTTGGTAGTTATTGGTTTCGAGTATCCGACTTGCGAAAATTTTGATGGTTCCTCAACCATTCCTTAATTTCAAACTCCCATATCTCGCGAACGGATTGACGAACTCGAGAAATTCCTGTTGCATCTAAAAGTAGGAACTCGTCCGATTACAATGGGGTGTGTACTTTTCCCCTAGGCCATTCCAGTTATTGGTTTCGAGTATCAGACCACCGAAAATTTTGATGGTTTCTCAAGCATTCCTTAACTTCAAACTCCCATATCTCGCGAACGGATTGACGAACTCGAGAAATTCCTGTTGCATCTGAAAGTGGAAACTCGCCCGATTACAAAGGTATGTGTATTTTCCCCCTAGGCCATTCCAGTTATTGGTTTCGAGTATCTCACTTGCGAAAATGTTGATGGTTTCTCAACCATTCCTTAACTTCAAACTCCCATATCTCGCGCACGGATTGACGAACTCGAGAAATTCCTGTTGCATCTGAACGTAGAAACACGCCCGATTACAAAGATATGTATGTTGTTCCCCTAGGCTTTTGTAGTTACTGGTTTCGAGTATCAGACTTGCGAAAATTTTGATGGTTCCTCAACCATTCCTTAATTTCAAACTCCCATATCTCGCGAACGGATTGACGAACTCGAGAAATTCCTGTTGCTTCTAAAAGTATCGAACTCGCCGATTACAATGGTGTTTGTACTTTTCCCCTAGGCCTTTGTAGTTATTCGTTTCGAGTATCAGACTTTCGAAAATTTTGAAGGTTTCTCAAGCATTCCTTAAGTTCAAACTCCCATATCTCGCGAACGGAATGACGAACTCGAGAAATTCCTGTTGCATCTGAAAGTGGAAACTCGCCCGATTACACAGGTATGTGTATTTTCCTCCTAGGCCTTTGTAGTTATTGGTTTCGAGTATCAGACTTGCGAAAACTTTGATGGTTTCTCAACCATTCCTTAATTTCAAACTCCCATATCTCGCGAACGGATTGACGAACTCGAGAAATTCCTGTTGCATCTGAAAGTGGAAACTCGCCCGAATACAAAGGTATGTGTATTTTTCCCCTAGGCCATTGTAGCTATTGGTTTCGAGTATCAGACTTGCGAAAATTTTGATAGTTTCTCAACCATTCCTTAACTTCAAACTCCCATTTCTCGCGAACGGATTGACGAACTCGAGAAATTTCTGTTGCATCTGAAAGTGAAAAATCGCCCGATTACAATGGTGTGTGTACTTATCCCCTATGGCATTCCAGTTATTGGTTTCCAGTATCAGACCAGCGAAAATTTTGAAGGTTTCTCAACCATTCCTTAAGTTCAAACTCCCATATCTCGCGAACGGATTGACGAACTCGAGAAATTCCTGTTGCATCTGAAAGTAGAAACACGCCCGATTACAAAGATATGTATGTTGTCCCCCTAGGCTTTTGTAGTTATTGGTTTCGTGTATCAGACTTGCGAAAATATTGATGGTTCCTCAACCATTCCTTAATTTCAAACTCCCATATCTCGCGAACGGATTGACGAACTCGAGAAATTCCTGTTGCATCTGAGAGTGGAAACCGGCCCGATTACAAAGGTATGTGTATTTTTCCCCGAGGCCTTGGTAGTTATTGGTTTCGAGTATCCGACTTGCGAAAATTTTGATGGTTCCTCAACCATTCCTTAATTTCAAACTCCCATATCTCGCGAACGGATTGACGAACTCGAGAAATTCCTGTTGCATCTAAAAGTAGGAACTCGTCCGATTACAATGGTGTGTGTACTTTTACCCTAGGCCATTGCAGTTATTGGTTTCGAGTATCAGACCACCGAAAATTTTGATGGTTTCTCAAGCATTCCTTAACTTCAAACTCCCATATCTCGCGAACGGATTGACGAACTCGAGAAATTCCTGTTGCATCTGAAAGTGGAAACTCGCCCGATTACAAAGGTATGTGTATTTTCCCCCTAGGCCATTCCAGTTATTGGTTTCGAGTATCTGACTTGCGAAAATGTTGATGGTTTCTCAACCATTCCTTAACTTCAAACTCCCATATCTCGCGCACGGATTGACGAACTCGAGAAATTCCTGTTGCATCTGAGAGTGGAAACCGGCCCGATTACAAAGGTATGTGTATTTTTCCCCGAGGCCTTGGTAGTTATTGGTTTCGAGTATCCGACTTGCGAAAATTTTGATGGTTCCTCAACCATTCCTTAATTTCAAACTCCCATATCTCGCGAACGGATTGACGAACTCGAGAAATTCCTGTTGCATCTAAAAGTAGGAACTCGTCCGATTACAACGGTGTGTGTACTTTTACCCTAGGCCATTGCAGTTATTGGTTTCGAGTATCAGACCACCGAAAATTTTGATGGTTTCTCAAGCATTCCTTAACTTCAAACTCCCATATCTCGCGAACGGATTGACGAACTCGAGAAATTCCTGTTGCATCTGAAAGTGGAAACTCGCCCGATTACAAAGGTATGTATGTTGTTCCCCTAGGCCTTTGTAGTTATTGGTTTCGAGTATCAGACTTGCGAAAATTTTGATGGTTTCTCAAGCATTCCTTAAGTTCAATCTCCCATATCTCGCGAACGGATTGACGAACTCGAGAAATTCCTGTTGCATCTGAAAGTAGAAACACGCCCGATTACAAAGATATGTATGTTGTTCCCCTAGGCTTTTGTAGTTACTGGTTTCGTGTATCAGACTTGCGAAAATTTTGATGGTTTCTTATCCATTCCTTAACTTCAAACTCCCATATCTCGCGAACGGATTGACGAACTCGAGAAATTCCTGTTGCATCTAAAAGTAGGAACTCGCCCGATTACACTGGTGTGTGTACTTTTCCCCAAGGCCATTCCAGTTATTGGTTTCGAGTATCAGACCACCGAAAATTTTGATGGTTTCTCAGCATTCCTTAACTTCAAACTCCCATATCTCGCGAACGGATTGATGAATTCGAGAAATTCCTGTTGCATCTGAAAGTGGAAACTCGCCCGATTACAAAGGTATGTGTATTTTCCCCCTAGGCCATTCCAGTTATTGGTTTCGAGTATCTGACTTGCGAAAATGTTGATGGTTTCTCAACCATTCCTTAACTTCAAACTCCCATATCTCGCGCACGGATTGACGAACTCGAGAAATTCCTTTTGCATCTGAGAGTGGAAACCGGCCCGATTACAAAGGTATGTGTATTTTTCCCCTAGGCCTTGGTAGTTATTGGTTTCGAGTATCCGACTTGCGAAAATTTTGATGGTTCCTCAACCATTCCTTAATTTCAAACTCCCATATCTCGCGAACGGATTGACGAACTCGAGAAATTCCTGTTGCATCTAAAAGTAGGAACTCGTCCGATTACAATGGGGTGTGTACTTTTCCCCTAGGCCATTCCAGTTATTGGTTTCGAGTATCAGACCACCGAAAATTTTGATGGTTTCTCAAGCATTCCTTAACTTCAAACTCCCATATCTCGCGAACGGATTGACGAACTCGAGAAATTCCTGTTGCATCTGAAAGTGGAAACTCGCCCGATTACAAAGGTATGTGTATTTTCCCCCTAGGCCATTCCAGTTATTGGTTTCGAGTATCTCACTTGCGAAAATGTTGATGGTTTCTCAACCATTCCTTAACTTCAAACTCCCATATCTCGCGCACGGATTGACGAACTCGAGAAATTCCTGTTGCATCTGAACGTAGAAACACGCCCGATTACAAAGATATGTATGTTGTTCCCCTAGGCTTTTGTAGTTACTGGTTTCGAGTATCAGACTTGCGAAAATTTTGATGGTTCCTCAACCATTCCTTAATTTCAAACTCCCATATCTCGCGAACGGATTGACGAACTCGAGAAATTCCTGTTGCTTCTAAAAGTATCGAACTCGCCCGATTACAATGGTGTTTGTACTTTTCCCCTAGGCCTTTGTAGTTATTCGTTTCGAGTATCAGACTTTCGAAAATTTTGAAGGTTTCTCAAGCATTCCTTAAGTTCAAACTCCCATATCTCGCGAACGGAATGACGAACTCGAGAAATTCCTGTTGCATCTGAAAGTGGAAACTCGCCCGATTACACAGGTATGTGTATTTTCCTCCTAGGCCTTTGTAGTTATTGGTTTCGAGTATCAGACTTGCGAAAACTTTGATGGTTTCTCAACCATTCCTTAATTTCAAACTCCCATATCTCGCGAACGGATTGACGAACTCGAGAAATTCCTGTTGCATCTGAAAGTGGAAACTCGCCCGAATACAAAGGTATGTGTATTTTTCCCCTAGGCCATTGTAGCTATTGGTTTCGAGTATCAGACTTGCGAAAATTTTGATAGTTTCTCAACCATTCCTTAACTTCAAACTCCCATTTCTCGCGAACGGATTGACGAACTCGAGAAATTTCTGTTGCATCTGAAAGTGAAAACTCGCCCGATTACAATGGTGTGTGTACTTATCCCCTATGGCATTCCAGTTATTGGTTTCCAGTATCAGACCAGCGAAAATTTTGAAGGTTTCTCAACCATTCCTTAAGTTCAAACTCCCATATCTCGCGAACGGATTGACGAACTCGAGAAATTCCTGTTGCATCTGAAAGTAGAAACACGCCCGATTACAAAGATATGTATGTTGTCCCCCTAGGCTTTTGTAGTTATTGGTTTCGTGTATCAGACTTGCGAAAATATTGATGGTTCCTCAACCATTCCTTAATTTCAAACTCCCATATCTCGCGAACGGATTGACGAACTCGAGAAATTCCTGTTGCATCTAAAAGTAGGAACTCGTCCGATTACAATGGTGTGTGTACTTTTCCCCTAGGCCATTCCAGTTATTGGTTTCGAGTATCAGACCACCGAAAATTTTGATAGTTTCTCAACGATTCCTTAACTTCAAACTCCCATTTCTCGCGAACGGATTGTCGAACTCGAGAAATTCCTGTTGCATCTGAAAGTAGAGACATGCCCGATTACAATGGCGTGTGTACTTTTCCCCTAGGCCATTCCAGTTATTGGTTTCGAGTATCTGACTTGCGAAAATGTTGATGGTTTCTCAACCATTCCTTAACTTCAAACTCCCATATCTCGCGCACGGATTGACGAATTCGAGAAATTCCTGTTGCATCAGAAAGTAGAAACACGCCCGATTACAAAGATATGTATGTTGTTCCCCTAGGCTTTTGTAGTTATTGGTTTCGTGTATCAGACCACCGAAAATTTTGATGGTTTCTCAACCATTCCTTAACTTCAAACTCCCATATCTCGCGCACGGATTGACGAATTCGAGAAATTCCTGTTGCATCAGAAAGTAGAAACACGCCCGATTACAAAGATATGTATGTTGTTCCCCTAGGCTTTTGTAGTTATTGGTTTCGTGTATCAGACCACCGAAAATTTTGATGGTTTCTCAACCATTCCTTAACTTCATTCTCCCATATCTCGCGAACGGATTGACGAACTCGAGAAATTCCTGCTGCAACTGAAAGTAGAAACTCGCCCGATTACAAAGATATGTGTGTTTTTCCCCTAGGCCTTTGTAGTTATTGGTTTCGTGTATCAGACTTGCGAAAATTTTGATGGTTCCTCAACCATTCCTTAATTTCAAACTCCCATATCTCGCGAACGGATTGACGAACTCGAGAAATTCCTGTTGCTTCTAAAAGTAGGAACTCGCCCGATTACAATGGTGTTTGTACTTTTCCCCTAGGCCTTTGTAGTTATTCGTTTCGAGTATCAGACTTTCGAAAATTTTGATGGTTTCTCAAGCATTCCTTAACTTCACACTCCCATATCTCGCTAACGGATTGACGAACTCGAGAAATTCCTGTTGCATCTGAAAGTGGAAACTCGCCCGATTACAAAGGTATGTGTATTTTCCCCCTAGGCCATTGTAGTTATTGGTTTCGAGTATCAGACTTGCGAAAACTTTGATAGTTTCTCAACCATTCCTTAACTTCATTCTCCCATTTCTCGCGAACGGATTGACGAACTCGAGAAATTCCTGTTGCATCTTAAAGTAGAAACTCGCCCGATTACAAAGATATGTGTGTTTTTCACCTAGGCCTTTGTAGTTATTGGTTTCGGGTATGAGACTTGCGAATATTTTGATAGTTTCTCAACTATTCCTTAACTTCATTCTCCCATTTCTCGCGAACGGATTGACGAACTCGAGAAATTTCTGTTGCATCTGAAAGTGAAAACTCGCCCGATTACAATGGTGTGTGTACTTATCCCCTATGGCATTCCAGTTATTGGTTTCCAGTATCAGACCAGCGAAAATTTTGAAGGTTTCTCAACCATTCCTTAAATGCAAACTCCCATATCTCGCGAACGGATTGACGAATTCGAGAAATTTCTATTGCATCTGAAAGTGAAAAGTCGCCCGATTACAATGGTGTGTGTACTTTTCCCCTAGGCCATTCCTGTTATTGGTTTCGAGTATCAGACCAGCGAGAATTTTGATGGTTTCTCAACCATTCCTTAACTTCAAACTCCCATGTCTCGGGAAAGGATTGACGAACTCGAGAAATTCCTGTTGCATCTGAGAGTGGAAACCGGCCCGATTACGAAGGTGTGTGTATTTTTCCACTAGGCCTTGGTAGTTATTGGTTTCGTGTATCAGACTTGCGAAAATGTTGATGGTTCCTCAACCATTACTTAACTTCAAACTCCCATATCTCGCGCACGGATTGACGAACTCGAGAAATTCCTGTTGCATCTGAGAGTGGAAACCGGCCCGATTACAAAGGTATGTGTATTTTTCCCCTAGGCCTTGGTAGTTATTGGTTTCGAGTATCCGACTTGCGAAAATTTTGATGGTTCCTCAACCATTCCTTAATTTCAAACTCCCATATCTCGCGAACGGATTGACGAATTCGAGAAATTCCTGTTGCATCTGAAAGTGGAAACTCGTCCGATTACAAAGGTATGTGTATTTTCCCCCTAGGCCATTCCAGTTATAGGTTTCGAGTATCAGACTTGCGAAAATGTTGATGGTTTCCCAACCATTCCTTAACTTCAAACTCCCATATCTCGCACACGGATTGACGAACTCGAGAAATTCCTGTTGCATCTGAGAGTGGAAACCGGCCCGATTACAAAGGTATGTGTGTTTTTCCCCTAGGCCTTTGTAGTTATTGGTTTCGTGTATCAGACTTGGGAAAATTTTGATGGTTCCTCAACCATTCCTTAATTTCAAACTCCCATATCTCGCGAACGGATTGACGAACTCGAGAAATTCCTGTTGCATCTAAAAGTAGGAACTCGTCCGATTACAATGGTGTGTGTACTTTTCCCCTAGGCCATTCCAGTTATTGGTTTCGAGTATCAGACCACCGAAAATTTTGATGGTTTCTCAAGCATTCCTTAACTTCAACCTCCCATATCTCGCGAACGGATTGACGAACTCGAGAAATTCCTGTTGCATCTGAAAGTGGAAACTCGCCTGATTACAAAGGTATGTGTATTTTTCCCCCTAGGCCATTGTAGTTATTGGTTTCGACTATCAGACTTGCGAAAATTTTGATAGTTTCTCAACGATTCCTTAACTTCAAACTCCCATTTCTCGCGAACGGATTTACGAACTCGAGAAATTCCTGTTGCATCTGAAAGTAGAAACATGCCCGATTACAATGGCGTGTGTACTTTTCCCCTAGGCCATTCCAGTTATTGGTTTCGAGTATCAGACTTGCGAAAATGTTGATGGTTTCTCAACCGTTCCTTAACTTCAAACTCCCATATCTCGCGCACGGATTGACGAACTCGAGAAATTCCTGTTGCATCTGAAAGTAGAAACACGCCCGATTACAAAGATATGTATGTTGTTCCCCTAGGCTTTTGTAGTTATTGGTTTCGTGTATCAGACCACCGAAAATTTTGATGGTTTCTCAACCATTCCTTAACTTCATTCTCCCATTTCTCGCGAACGGATTGACGAACTCGAGAAATTCCTGTTGCATCTGAAAGTGGAAACTCGCCCGAATACAAAGGTATGTGTATTTTTCCCCTAGGCCATTGTAGCTATTGGTTTCGAGTATCAGACTTGCGAAAATTTTGATAGTTTCTCAACCATTCCTTAACTTCAAACTCCCATTTCTCGCGAACGGATTGACGAACTCGAGAAATTTCTGTTGCATCTGAAAGTGAAAACTCGCCCGATTACAATGGTGTGTGTACTTATCCCCTATGGCATTCCAGTTATTGGTTTCCAGTATCAGACCAGCGAAAATTTTGAAGGTTTCTCAACCATTCCTTAAGTTCAAACTCCCATATCTCGCGAACGGATTGACGAACTCGAGAAATTCCTGTTGCATCTGAAAGTAGAAACACGCCCGATTACAAAGATATGTATGTTGTCCCCCTAGGCTTTTGTAGTTATTGGTTTCGTGTATCAGACTTGCGAAAATATTGATGGTTCCTCAACCATTCCTTAATTTCAAACTCCCATATCTCGCGAACGGATTGACGAACTCGAGAAATTCCTGTTGCATCTAAAAGTAGGAACTCGTCCGATTACAATGGTGTGTGTACTTTTCCCCTAGGCCATTCCAGTTATTGGTTTCGAGTATCAGACCACCGAAAATTTTGATAGTTTCTCAACGATTCCTTAACTTCAAACTCCCATTTCTCGCGAACGGATTGTCGAACTCGAGAAATTCCTGTTGCATCTGAAAGTAGAGACATGCCCGATTACAATGGCGTGTGTACTTTTCCCCTAGGCCATTCCAGTTATTGGTTTCGAGTATCTGACTTGCGAAAATGTTGATGGTTTCTCAACCATTCCTTAACTTCAAACTCCCATATCTCGCGCACGGATTGACGAATTCGAGAAATTCCTGTTGCATCAGAAAGTAGAAACACGCCCGATTACAAAGATATGTATGTTGTTCCCCTAGGCTTTTGTAGTTATTGGTTTCGTGTATCAGACCACCGAAAATTTTGATGGTTTCTCAACCATTCCTTATCTTCATTCTCCCATATCTCGCGAACGGATTGACGAACTCGAGAAATTCCTGCTGCAACTGAAAGTAGAAACTCGCCCGATTACAAAGATATGTGTGTTTTTCCCCTAGGCCTTTGTAGTTATTGGTTTCGTGTATCAGACTTGCGAAAATTTTGATGGTTCCTCAACCATTCCTTAATTTCAAACTCCCATATCTCGCGAACGGATTGACGAACTCGAGAAATTCCTGTTGCTTCTAAAAGTAGGAACTCGCCCGATTACAATGGTGTTTGTACTTTTCCCCTAGGCCTTTGTAGTTATTCGTTTCGAGTATCAGACTTTCGAAAATTTTGATGGTTTCTCAAGCATTCCTTAACTTCACACTCCCATATCTCGCTAACGGATTGACGAACTCGAGAAATTCCTGTTGCATCTGAAAGTGGAAACTCGCCCGATTACAAAGGTATGTGTATTTTCCCCCTAGGCCATTGTAGTTATTGGTTTCGAGTATCAGACTTGCGAAAACTTTGATAGTTTCTCAACCATTCCTTAACTTCATTCTCCCATTTCTCGCGAACGGATTGACGAACTCGAGAAATTCCTGTTGCATCTTAAAGTAGAAACTCGCCCGATTACAAAGATATGTGTGTTTTTCACCTAGGCCTTTGTAGTTATTGGTTTCGGGTATGAGACTTGCGAATATTTTGATAGTTTCTCAACTATTCCTTAACTTCATTCTCCCATTTCTCGCGAACGGATTGACGAACTCGAGAAATTTCTGTTGCATCTGAAAGTGAAAACTCGCCCGATTACAATGGTGTGTGTACTTATCCCCTATGGCATTCCAGTTATTGGTTTCCAGTATCAGACCAGCGAAAATTTTGAAGGTTTCTCAACCATTCCTTAAATGCAAACTCCCATATCTCGCGAACGGATTGACGAATTCGAGAAATTTCTATTGCATCTGAAAGTGAAAAGTCGCCCGATTACAATGGTGTGTGTACTTTTCCCCTAGGCCATTCCTGTTATTGGTTTCGAGTATCAGACCAGCGAGAATTTTGATGGTTTCTCAACCATTCCTTAACTTCAAACTCCCATGTCTCGGGAAAGGATTGACGAACTCGAGAAATTCCTGTTGCATCTGAGAGTGGAAACCGGCCCGATTACGAAGGTGTGTGTATTTTTCCACTAGGCCTTGGTAGTTATTGGTTTCGTGTATCAGACTTGCGAAAATGTTGATGGTTCCTCAACCATTACTTAACTTCAAACTCCCATATCTCGCGCACGGATTGACGAACTCGAGAAATTCCTGTTGCATCTGAGAGTGGAAACCGGCCCGATTACAAAGGTATGTGTATTTTTCCCCTAGGCCTTGGTAGTTATTGGTTTCGAGTATCCGACTTGCGAAAATTTTGATGGTTCCTCAACCATTCCTTAATTTCAAACTCCCATATCTCGCGAACGGATTGACGAATTCGAGAAATTCCTGTTGCATCTGAAAGTGGAAACTCGTCCGATTACAAAGGTATGTGTATTTTCCCCCTAGGCCATTCCAGTTATAGGTTTCGAGTATCAGACTTGCGAAAATGTTGATGGTTTCCCAACCATTCCTTAACTTCAAACTCCCATATCTCGCACACGGATTGACGAACTCGAGAAATTCCTGTTGCATCTGAGAGTGGAAACCGGCCCGATTACAAAGGTATGTGTGTTTTTCCCCTAGGCCTTTGTAGTTATTGGTTTCGTGTATCAGACTTGGGAAAATTTTGATGGTTCCTCAACCATTCCTTAATTTCAAACTCCCATATCTCGCGAACGGATTGACGAACTCGAGAAATTCCTGTTGCATCTAAAAGTAGGAACTCGTCCGATTACAATGGTGTGTGTACTTTTCCCCTAGGCCATTCCAGTTATTGGTTTCGAGTATCAGACCACCGAAAATTTTGATGGTTTCTCAAGCATTCCTTAACTTCAACCTCCCATATCTCGCGAACGGATTGACGAACTCGAGAAATTCCTGTTGCATCTGAAAGTGGAAACTCGCCTGATTACAAAGGTATGTGTATTTTTCCCCCTAGGCCATTGTAGTTATTGGTTTCGACTATCAGACTTGCGAAAATTTTGATAGTTTCTCAACGATTCCTTAACTTCAAACTCCCATTTCTCGCGAACGGATTGACGAACTCGAGAAATTCCTGTTGCATCTGAAAGTAGAAACATGCCCGATTACAATGGCGTGTGTACTTTTCCCCTAGGCCATTCCAGTTATTGGTTTCGAGTATCAGACTTGCGAAAATGTTGATGGTTTCTCAACCGTTCCTTAACTTCAAACTCCCATATCTCGCGCACGGATTGACGAACTCGAGAAATTCCTGTTGCATCTGAAAGTAGAAACACGCCCGATTACAAAGATATGTATGTTGTTCCCCTAGGCTTTTGTAGTTATTGGTTTCGTGTATCAGACCACCGAAAATTTTGATGGTTTCTCAACCATTCCTTAACTTCATTCTCCCATTTCTCGCGAACGGATTGACGAACTCGAGAAATTCCTGTTGCATCTTAAAGTAGAAACTCGCCCGATTACAAAGATATGTGTGTTTTTCAGCTAGGCCTTTGTAGTTATTGGTTTCGGGTATCAGACTTGCGAAAATTTTGATAGTTTCTCAACCATTCCTTAATTTCAAACTCCCATATCTCGCGAACGGATTGACGAACTCGAGATATTCCTGTTGCATCTAAAAGTAGGAACTCATCCGATTACAATGGTGTGTGTACTTTTCCCCTAGGCAATACCAGTTATTGGTTTCGAGTATCAGACCACCGAAAATTTTGATGGTTTCTCAAGCATTCCTTAACTTCAAACTCCCATATCTCGCGAACGGATTGACGAACTCGAGAAATTCCTGTTGCATCTGAAAGTGGAAACTCGCCCGATTACAAAGGTATGTGTATTTTTCCCCTAGGCCATTGTAGTTATTGGTTTCGAGTATCAGACTTGCGAAAATTTTGATAGTTTCTCAACCATTCCTTAACTTCATTCTCCCATTTCTCGCGAACGGATTGACGAACTCGAGAAATTCCTGTTGCATCTGAAAGTGGAAACTCGCCCGATTACAAAGATATGTGTGTTTTTCCCCTAGGCCTTTGTAGTTATTGGTTTCGTGTATCAGACTTGCGAAAATTTTGATGGTTTCTTATCCATTCCTTAACTTCAAACTCCCACTTCTCGCGAACGGATTGACGAACTCGAGAAATTCCTTTTGCATCTGAAAGTAGAAACTCGCCCGATTACAAAGATATGTGTGTTTTTCACCTAGGCCTTTGTAGTTATTGGTTTCGCGTATCAGACTTGCGAAAATTTTGATAGTTTCTCAACCATTCCTTAACTTCAAACTCCCATTTCTCGCGAACGGATTGACGAACTCGAGAAATTCCTGTTGCATCTGAAAGTAGAAACTCGCCCGATTACAAAGATATGTGTGTTTTTCCCCTAGGCCTTTGTAGTTATTGGTTTCGTGTATCAGACTTGCGAAAATTTTGATGGTTCCTCAACCATTCCTTAATTTCAAACTCCCATATCTCGCGAACGGATGGACGAACTCGAGAAATTCCTGTTGCATCTAAAAGTAGGAACTCGTCCGATTACAATGGTGTGTGTACTTCTCCCCTAGGCCATTCCAGTTATTGGTTTCGAGTATCAGACCACCGAAAATTTTGATGGTTTCTCAAGCATTCCTTAACTTCAAACTCCCATATCTCGCGAACGGATTGACGAACTCGAGAAATTCCTGTTGCATCTGAAAGTGGAAACTCGCCCGATTACAATGGTATGTGTATTTTCCCCCTAGGCCATTCCAGTTATTGGTTTCGAGTATCAGACTTGCGAAAATGTTGATGGTTTCTCAACCATTCCTTAACTTCAAACTCCCATATCTCGCGAACGGATTGACGAACTCGAGAAATTCCTGTTGCATCTGAAAGTGGAAACTCGCCCGATTACAAAGGTATGTGTATTTTTCCCCCTAGGCCATTGTAGTTATTGGTTTCGAGTATCAGACTTGCGAAAATTTTGATAGTTTCTCAACGATTCCTTAACTTCAAACTCCCATTTCTCGCGAACGGATTGACGAACTCGAGAAATTCCTGTTGCATCTGAAAGTAGAAACATACCCGATTACAATGGCGTGTGTACTTTTCCCCTAGGCCATTCCAGTTATTGGTTTCGAGTATCAGACTTGCGAAAATGTTGATGGTTTCTCAACCATTCCTTAACTTCAAACTCCCATATCTCGCGCACGGATTGACGAACTCGAGAAATTCCTGTTGCATCTGAAAGTAGAAACACGCCCGATTACAAAGATATGTATGTTGTTCCCCTAGGCTTTTGTAGTTATTGGTTTCGTGTATCAGACCACCGAAAATTTTGATGGTTTCTCAACCATTCCTTAACTTCATTCTCCCATTTCTCGCGAACGGATTGACGAACTCGAGAAATTCCTGTTGCATCTGAAAGTAGAAACTCGCCCGATTACAAAGATATGTGTGTTTTTCAGCTAGGCCTTTGTAGTTATTGGTTTCGGGTATGAGACTTGCGAAAATTTTGATAGTTTCTCAACTATTCCTTAACGTCAAACTCCCATTTCTCGCGAACGGATTGACGAACTCGAGAAATTCCTTTTGCATCTGAAAGTAGAAACTCGCCCGATTACAAAGATATGTGTGTTTTTCACCTAGGCCTTTGTAGTTATTGGTTTCGCGTATCAGACTTGCGAAAATTTTGATAGTTTCTCAACCATTCCTTAACTTCAAACTCCCATTTCTCGCGAACGGATTGACGAACTCGAGAAATTCCTGTTGCATCTGAAAGTAGAAACTCGCCCGATTACAAAGATATGTGTGTTTTTCCCCTAGGCCTTTGTAGTTATAGGTTTCGTGTATCAGACTTGCGAAAATTTTGATGGTTCCTCAACCATTCCTTAATTTCAAACTCCCATATCTCGCGAACGGATTGACGAACTCGAGATATTCCTGCTGCATCTAAAAGTAGGAACTGGTCCGATAACAATGGTGTGTGTACTTTTCCCCTAGGCCATTCCAGTTATTGGTTTCGAGTATCAGACCACCGAAAATTTTGATGGTTTCTCAAGCATTCCTTAACTTCAAACTCCCATATCTCGCGAACGGATTGACGAACTCGAGAAATTCCTGTTGCATCTGAAAGTGGAAACTCGCCCGATTACAAAGGTATGTGTATTTTTCCCCTAGGCCATTGTAGTTATTGGTTTCGAGTATCAGACTTGCGAAAATTTTGATAGTTTCTCAACCATTCCTTAACTTCATTCTCCCATTTCTCGCGAACGGATTGACGAACTCGAGAAATTCCTGTTGCATCTGAAAGTGGAAACTCGCCCGATTACAAAGATATGTGTGTTTTTCCCCTAGGCCTTTGTAGTTATTGGTTTCGTGTATCAGACTTGCGAAAATTTTGATGGTTTCTTATCCATTCCTTAACTTCAAACTACCACTTCTCGCGAACGGATTGACGAACTCGAGAAATTCCTTTTGCATCTGAAAGTAGAAACTCGCCCGATTACAAAGATATGTGTGTTTTTCACCTAGGCCTTTGTAGTTATTGGTTTCGCGTATCAGACTTGCGAAAATTTTGATAGTTTCTCAACCATTCCTTAACTTCAAACTCCCATTTCTCGCGAACGGATTGACGAACTCGAGAAATTCCTGTTGCATCTGAAAGTAGAAACTCGCCCGATTACAAAGATATGTGTGTTTTTCCCCTAGGCCTTTGTAGTTATTGGTTTCGTGTATCAGACTTGCGAAAATTTTGATGGTTCCTCAACCATTCCTTAATTTCAAACTCCCATATCTCGCGAACGGATGGACGAACTCGAGAAATTCCTGTTGCATCTAAAAGTAGGAACTCGTCCGATTACAATGGTGTGTGTACTTCTCCCCTAGGCCGTTCCAGTTATTGGTTTCGAGTATCAGACCACCGAAAATTTTGATGGTTTCTCAAGCATTCCTTAACTTCAAACTCCCATATCTCGCGAACGGATTGACGAACTCGAGAAATTCCTGTTGCATCTGAAAGTGGAAACTCGCCCGATTACAATGGAATGTGTATTTTCCCCCTAGGCAATTCCAGTTACTGGTTTCGAGTATCAGACTTGCGAAAATGTTGATGGTTTCTCAACCATTCCTTAACTTCAAACTCCCATATTTCGCGCACGGATTGACGAACTCGAGAAATTCCTGTTGCATCTGAGAGTGGAAACCGGCCCGATTACAAAGGTATGTGTATTTTTCCCCTAGGCCTTGGTAGTTTTTGGTTTCGAGTATCCGACTTGCGAAAATTTTGATGGTTCCTCAACCATTCCTTAATTTCCAACTCCCATATCTCGCGAACGGATTGACGAACTCGAGAAATTCCTGTTGCATCTAAAAGTAGGAACTCGTCCGATTACAATGGTGTGTGTACTTTTCCCCTATGCCTTTGTAGTTATTCGTTTCGAGTATCAGACTTTCGAAAATTTTGATGGTTTCTTAAGCATTCCTTAAGTTCAAACTCACATATCTCAAGAACGGATTGACGAACTCGAGAAATTCCTGTTGCATCTGAAAGTGGAAACTCGCCGATTACAAAGGTATGTGTATTTTTCTCCTAGGCCTTTGTAGTTATAGGTTTCGAGTATCAGACTTGCGAAAACTTTGATGGTTTCTCAAGCATTCCTTAAGTTCAAACTCCCATATCTCGCGAACGGATTGACGAACTCGAGAAATTCCTGTTGCATCTGAAAGTGGAAACTCGCCCGATTATAATGGTATGTGTATTTTCCCCCTAGGCAATTCCAGTTATTGGTTTCGAGTATCAGACTTGCGAAAATTTTGATGGTTTCTTATCCATTCCTTAACTTCAAACACCCATTTCTCGCGAACGGATTGACGAACTCGAGAAATTCCTTTTGCATCTGAAAGTAGAATCTCGCCCGATTACAAAGATATGTGTGTTTTTCACCTAGGCCTTTGTAGTTATTGGTTTCGCGTATCAGACTTGCGAAAATTTTGATAGTTTCTCAACCATTCCTTAACTTCAAACTCCCATTTCTCGCGAACGGATTGACGAACTCGAGAAATTCCTGTTGCATCTGAAAGTAGAAACTCGCCCGGTTACAAAGATATGTGTGTTTTTCCCCTACGCCTTTGTAGTTATTGGTTTCGTGTATCAGACTTGCGAAAATTTTGATGGTTCCTCAACCATTCCTTAATTTCAAACTCCCATATCTCGCGAACGGATTGACGAACTCGAGATATTCCTGTTGCATCTAAAAGTAGGAACTCATCCGATTACAATGGTGTGTGTACTTTTCCCCTAGGCAATTCCAGTTATTGGTTTCGAGTATCAGACCACCGAAAATTTTGATGGTTTCTCAAGCATTCCTTAACTTCAAACTCCCATATCTCGCGAACGGATTGACGAACTCGAGAAATTCCTGTTGCATCTGAAAGTGGAAACTCGCCCGATTACAAAGGTATGTGTATTTTTCCCCTAGGCCATTGTAGTTATTGGTTTCGAGTATCAGACTTGCGAAAATTTTGATAGTTTCTCAACCATTCCTTAACTTCATTCTCCCATTTCTCGCGAACGGATTGACGAACTCGAGAAATTCCTGTTGCATCTGAAAGTGGAAACTCGCCCGATTACAAAGATATGTGTGTTTTTCCCCTAGGCCTTTGTAGTTATTGGTTTCGTGTATCAGACTTGCGAAAATTTTGATGGTTTCTTATCCATTCCTTAACTTCAAACTCCCACTTCTCGCGAACGGATTGACGAACTCGAGAAATTCCTTTTGCATCTGAAAGTAGAAACTCGCCCGATTACAAAGATATGTGTGTTTTTCACCTAGGCCTTTGTAGTTATTGGTTTCGCGTATCAGACTTGCGAAAATTTTGATAGTTTCTCAACCATTCCTTAACTTCAAACTCCCATTTCTCGCGAACGGATTGACGAACTCGAGAAATTCCTGTTGCATCTGAAAGTAGAAACTCGCCCGATTACAAAGATATGTGTGTTTTTCCCCTAGGCCTTTGTAGTTATTGGTTTCGTGTATCAGACTTGCGAAAATTTTGATGGTTCCTCAACCATTCCTTAATTTCAAACTCCCATATCTCGCGAACGGATGGACGAACTCGAGAAATTCCTGTTGCATCTAAAAGTAGGAACTCGTCCGATTACAATGGTGTGTGTACTTCTCCCCTAGGCCATTCCAGTTATTGGTTTCGAGTATCAGACCACCGAAAATTTTGATGGTTTCTCAAGCATTCCTTAACTTCAAACTCCCATATCTCGCGAACGGATTGACGAACTCGAGAAATTCCTGTTGCATCTGAAAGTGGAAACTCGCCCGATTACAATGGTATGTGTATTTTCCCCCTAGGCCATTCCAGTTATTGGTTTCGAGTATCAGACTTGCGAAAATGTTGATGGTTTCTCAACCATTCCTTAACTTCAAACTCCCATATCTCGCGAACGGATTGACGAACTCGAGAAATTCCTGTTGCATCTGAAAGTGGAAACTCGCCCGATTACAAAGGTATGTGTATTTTTCCCCCTAGGCCATTGTAGTTATTGGTTTCGAGTATCAGACTTGCGAAAATTTTGATAGTTTCTCAACGATTCCTTAACTTCAAACTCCCATTTCTCGCGAACGGATTGACGAACTCGAGAAATTCCTGTTGCATCTGAAAGTAGAAACATACCCGATTACAATGGCGTGTGTACTTTTCCCCTAGGCCATTCCAGTTATTGGTTTCGAGTATCAGACTTGCGAAAATGTTGATGGTTTCTCAACCATTCCTTAACTTCAAACTCCCATATCTCGCGCACGGATTGACGAACTCGAGAAATTCCTGTTGCATCTGAAAGTAGAAACACGCCCGATTACAAAGATATGTATGTTGTTCCCCTAGGCTTTTGTAGTTATTGGTTTCGTGTATCAGACCACCGAAAATTTTGATGGTTTCTCAACCATTCCTTAACTTCATTCTCCCATTTCTCGCGAACGGATTGACGAACTCGAGAAATTCCTGTTGCATCTGAAAGTAGAAACTCGCCCGATTACAAAGATATGTGTGTTTTTCAGCTAGGCCTTTGTAGTTATTGGTTTCGGGTATGAGACTTGCGAAAATTTTGATAGTTTCTCAACTATTCCTTAACGTCAAACTCCCATTTCTCGCGAACGGATTGACGAACTCGAGAAATTCCTTTTGCATCTGAAAGTAGAAACTCGCCCGATTACAAAGATATGTGTGTTTTTCACCTAGGCCTTTGTAGTTATTGGTTTCGCGTATCAGACTTGCGAAAATTTTGATAGTTTCTCAACCATTCCTTAACTTCAAACTCCCATTTCTCGCGAACGGATTGACGAACTCGAGAAATTCCTGTTGCATCTGAAAGTAGAAACTCGCCCGATTACAAAGATATGTGTGTTTTTCCCCTAGGCCTTTGTAGTTATAGGTTTCGTGTATCAGACTTGCGAAAATTTTGATGGTTCCTCAACCATTCCTTAATTTCAAACTCCCATATCTCGCGAACGGATTGACGAACTCGAGATATTCCTGCTGCATCTAAAAGTAGGAACTGGTCCGATAACAATGGTGTGTGTACTTTTCCCCTAGGCCATTCCAGTTATTGGTTTCGAGTATCAGACCACCGAAAATTTTGATGGTTTCTCAAGCATTCCTTAACTTCAAACTCCCATATCTCGCGAACGGATTGACGAACTCGAGAAATTCCTGTTGCATCTGAAAGTGGAAACTCGCCCGATTACAAAGGTATGTGTATTTTTCCCCTAGGCCATTGTAGTTATTGGTTTCGAGTATCAGACTTGCGAAAATTTTGATAGTTTCTCAACCATTCCTTAACTTCATTCTCCCATTTCTCGCGAACGGATTGACGAACTCGAGAAATTCCTGTTGCATCTGAAAGTGGAAACTCGCCCGATTACAAAGATATGTGTGTTTTTCCCCTAGGCCTTTGTAGTTATTGGTTTCGCGTATCAGACTTGCGAAAATTTTGATAGTTTCTCAACCATTCCTTAACTTCAAACTCCCATTTCTCGCGAACGGATTGACGAACTCGAGAAATTCCTGTTGCATCTGAAAGTAGAAACTCGCCCGATTACAAAGATATGTGTGTTTTTCCCCTAGGCCTTTGTAGTTATTGGTTTCGTGTATCAGACTTGCGAAAATTTTGATGGTTTCTCAAGCATTCCTTAACTTCAAACTCCCATATCTCGCGAACGGATTGACGAACTCGAGAAATTCCTGTTGCATCTGAAAGTGGAAACTCGCCCGATTACAATGGTATGTGTATTTTCCCCCTAGGCAATTCCAGTTACTGGTTTCGAGTATCAGACTTGCGAAAATGTTGATGGTTTCTCAACCATTCCTTAACTTCAAACTCCCATATTTCGCGCACGGATTGACGAACTCGAGAAATTCCTGTTGCATCTGAGAGTGGAAACCGGCCCGATTACAAAGGTATGTGTATTTTTCCCCTAGGCCTTGGTAGTTTTTGGTTTCGAGTATCCGACTTGCGAAAATTTTGATGGTTCCTCAACCATTCCTTAATTTCCAACTCCCATATCTCGCGAACGGATTGACGAACTCGAGAAATTCCTGTTGCATCTAAAAGTAGGAACTCGTCCGATTACAATGGTGTGTGTACTTTTCCCCTATGCCTTTGTAGTTATTCGTTTCGAGTATCAGACTTTCGAAAATTTTGATGGTTTCTTAAGCATTCCTTAAGTTCAAACTCACATATCTCAAGAACGGATTGACGAACTCGAGAAATTCCTGTTGCATCTGAAAGTGGAAACTCGCCGATTACAAAGGTATGTGTATTTTTCTCCTAGGCCTTTGTAGTTATAGGTTTCGAGTATCAGACTTGCGAAAACTTTGATGGTTTCTCAAGCATTCCTTAAGTTCAAACTCCCATATCTCGCGAACGGATTGACGAACTCGAGAAATTCCTGTTGCATCTGAAAGTGGAAACTCGCCCGATTATAATGGTATGTGTATTTTCCCCCTAGGCAATTCCAGTTATTGGTTTCGAGTATCAGACTTGCGAAAATTTTGATGGTTTCTTATCCATTCCTTAACTTCAAACACCCATTTCTCGCGAACGGATTGACGAACTCGAGAAATTCCTTTTGCATCTGAAAGTAGAATCTCGCCCGATTACAAAGATATGTGTGTTTTTCACCTAGGCCTTTGTAGTTATTGGTTTCGCGTATCAGACTTGCGAAAATTTTGATAGTTTCTCAACCATTCCTTAACTTCAAACTCCCATATCTCGCGAACGGATTGACGAACTCGAGAAATTCTTGTTGCATCTGAAAGTGGAAACTCGCCCGATTACAAAGGTATGTGTATTTTCCCCCTAGGCCATTCCAGTTATTGGTTTCGAGTATCAGACTTGCGAAAATGTTGATGGTTCCTCAACCATTCCTTAATTTCAAACTCCCATATCTCGCGAACGGATGGACGAACTCGAGAAATTCCTGTTGCATCTAAAAGTAGGAACTCGTCCGATTACAATGGTGTGTGTACTTCTCCCCTAGGCCGTTCCAGTTATTGGTTTCGAGTATCAGACCACCGAAAATTTTGATGGTTTCTCAAGCATTCCTTAACTTCAAACTCCCATATCTCGCGAACGGATTGACGAACTCGAGAAATTCCTGTTGCATCTGAAAGTGGAAACTCGCCCGATTACAATGGTATGTGTATTTTCCCCCTAGGCAATTCCAGTTACTGGTTTCGAGTATCAGACTTGCGAAAATGTTGATGGTTTCTCAACCATTCCTTAACTTCAAACTCCCATATTTCGCGCACGGATTGACGAACTCGAGAAATTCCTGTTGCATCTGAGAGTGGAAACCGGCCCGATTACAAAGGTATGTGTATTTTTCCCCTAGGCCTTGGTAGTTTTTGGTTTCGAGTATCCGACTTGCGAAAATTTTGATGGTTCCTCAACCATTCCTTAATTTCCAACTCCCATATCTCGCGAACGGATTGACGAACTCGAGAAATTCCTGTTGCATCTAAAAGTAGGAACTCGTCCGATTACAATGGTGTGTGTACTTTTCCCCTATGCCTTTGTAGTTATTCGTTTCGAGTATCAGACTTTCGAAAATTTTGATGGTTTCTTAAGCATTCCTTAAGTTCAAACTCACATATCTCAAGAACGGATTGACGAACTCGAGAAATTCCTGTTGCATCTGAAAGTGGAAACTCGCCGATTACAAAGGTATGTGTATTTTTCTCCTAGGCCTTTGTAGTTATAGGTTTCGAGTATCAGACTTGCGAAAACTTTGATGGTTTCTCAAGCATTCCTTAAGTTCAAACTCCCATATCTCGCGAACGGATTGACGAACTCGAGAAATTCCTGTTGCATCTGAAAGTGGAAACTCGCCCGATTATAATGGTATGTGTATTTTCCCCCTAGGCAATTCCAGTTATTGGTTTCGAGTATCAGACTTGCGAAAATTTTGATGGTTTCTTATCCATTCCTTAACTTCAAACACCCATTTCTCGCGAACGGATTGACGAACTCGAGAAATTCCTTTTGCATCTGAAAGTAGAATCTCGCCCGATTACAAAGATATGTGTGTTTTTCACCTAGGCCTTTGTAGTTATTGGTTTCGCGTATCAGACTTGCGAAAATTTTGATAGTTTCTCAACCATTCCTTAACTTCAAACTCCCATATCTCGCGAACGGATTGACGAACTCGAGAAATTCTTGTTGCATCTGAAAGTGGAAACTCGCCCGATTACAAAGGTATGTGTATTTTCCCCCTAGGCCATTCCAGTTATTGGTTTCGAGTATCAGACTTGCGAAAATGTTGATGGTTTCTCAACCATTCCTTAACTTCAAACTCCCATATCTCGCGAACGGATTGACGAACTCGAGAAATTCCTGTTGCATCTGAAAGTGGAAACTCGCCCGATTACAAAGATATGTGTGTTTTTCTCCTAGGCCTTTGTAGATATTGGTTTCGTGTATCAGACTTGCGAAAATTTTGATGGTTTCTTATCCATTCCTTAACTTCAAACACCCATTTCTCGCGAACGGATTGACGAACTCGAGAAATTCCTTTTGCATCTGAAAGAAGAATCCCGCCCGATTACAAAGATATGTTTTTTTTCACCTAGGCCTTTGTAGTTATTGGTTTCGCGTATCAGACTTGCGAAAATTTTGATAGTTTCTCAACCATTCCTTAACCTCAAACTCCCATTTCTCGCGAACGGATTGACGAACTCGAGAAATTCCTGTTGCATCTGAAAGTAGAAACTCGCCCGATTACAAAGATATGTGTATTTTCCCCCTAGGCCATTGTAGTTATTGGTTTCGAGTATCACACTTGCGAAAATTTTGATAGTTTCTCAACCAATCCTTAACTTCAAACTCCCATATCTCGCGCACGGATTGACGAACTCGAGAAATTCCTGTTGCATCTGAGAGTGGAAACCGGCCCGATTACAAAGGTATGTGTATTTTTCCCCTAGGCCTTGGTAGTTATTGGTTTCGAGTATCAGACAAGCGAAAATTTTGATGGTTCCTCAACCATTCCTTAATTTCAAACCCCCATATCTCGCGAACGGATTGACGAACTCGAGAAATTCCTGTTGCTTCTAAAAGTAGGAACTCGCCCGATTACAATGGTGTTTGTACTTTTCCACTAGGCCTTTGTAGTTATTCGTTTCGAGTATCAGACTTTCGAAAATTTTGATGGATTCTCAAGCATTCCTTAAGTTCAAACTCCCATATCTCGCGAACTGATTGACGAACTCGAGAAATTCCTGTTGCATCTGAAAGTGGAAACTCGCCCGATTACAAAGATATGTATGTTGTTCCCCTAGGCTTTTGTAGTTATTGGTTTCGTGTATCAGACTTGCGAAAATTTTGATGGTTTCTTAACCATTGCTTAACTTCAAACTCCCATATCTCGCGAACGGATTGACGAACTCGAGAAATTCCTGTTGCATCTAAAAGTAGGAACTCGCCCGATTACAATGGTGTGTGTACTTTTCCCCTAGGCCATTCCAGTTATTGGTTTCGAGAATCAGACCACCGAAAATTTTGATGGTTTCTCAAGCATTCCTTAACTTCAAACTCACATATCTCAAGAACGGATTGACGAACTCGAGAAATTCCTGTTGCATCTGAAAGTGGAAACTCGCCCGATTACAAAGGTATGTGTATTTTCCCCCTAGGCCATTCCAGTTATTGGTTTCGAGTATCAGACTTGCGAAAATGTTGATGGTTCCTCAACCATTACTTAACTTCAAACACCCATTTCTCGCGAACGGATTGACGAACTCGAGAAATTCCTGTTGCATCTGAGAGTGGAAACCGGCCCGATTACAAAGGTATGTGTATTTTTCCCCTAGGCCTTGGTAGTTATTGGTTTCGAGTATCAGACAAGCGAAAATTTTGATGGTTCCTCGACCATTCCTTAATTTCAAACTCCCATATCTCGCGAACGGATTGACGAATTCGAGAAATTCCTGTTGCATCTGAAAGTGGAAACTCGTCCGATTACAAAGGTATGTGTATTTTCCCCCTAGGCCATTCCAGTTATAGGTTTCGAGTATCAGACTTGCGAAAATGTTGATGGTTTCCCAACCATTCCTTAACTTCAAACTCCCATATCTCGCACACGGATTGACGAACTCGAGAAATTCCTGTTGCATCTGAGAGTGGAAACCGGCCCGATTACAAAGGTATGTGTGTTTTTCCCCTAGGCCTTTGTAGTTATTGGTTTCGTGTATCAGACTTGGGAAAATTTTGATGGTTCCTCAACCATTCCTTAATTTCAAACTCCCATATCTCGCGAACGGATTGACGAACTCGAGAAATTCCTGTTGCATCTAAAAGTAGGAACTCGTCCGATTACAATGGTGTGTGTACTTTTCCCCTAGGCCATTCCAGTTATTGGTTTCGAGTATCAGACCACCGAAAATTTTGATGGTTTCTCAAGCATTCCTTAACTTCAACCTCCCATATCTCGCGAACGGATTGACGAACTCGAGAAATTCCTGTTGCATCTGAAAGTGGAAACTCGCCTGATTACAAAGGTATGTGTATTTTTCCCCCTAGGCCATTGTAGTTATTGGTTTCGACTATCAGACTTGCGAAAATTTTGATAGTTTCTCAACGATTCCTTAACTTCAAACTCCCATTTCTCGCGAACGGATTGACGAACTCGAGAAATTCCTGTTGCATCTGAAAGTAGAAACATGCCCGATTACAATGGCGTGTGTACTTTTCCCCTAGGCCATTCCAGTTATTGGTTTCGAGTATCAGACTTGCGAAAATGTTGATGGTTTCTCAACCGTTCCTTAACTTCAAACTCCCATATCTCGCGCACGGATTGACGAACTCGAGAAATTCCTGTTGCATCTGAAAGTAGAAACACGCCCGATTACAAAGATATGTATGTTGTTCCCCTAGGCTTTTGTAGTTATTGGTTTCGTGTATCAGACCACCGAAAATTTTGATGGTTTCTCAACCATTCCTTAACTTCATTCTCCCATTTCTCGCGAACGGATTGACGAACTCGAGAAATTCCTGTTGCATCTGAAAGTGGAAACTCGCCCGAATACAAAGGTATGTGTATTTTTCCCCTAGGCCATTGTAGCTATTGGTTTCGAGTATCAGACTTGCGAAAATTTTGATAGTTTCTCAACCATTCCTTAACTTCAAACTCCCATTTCTCGCGAACGGATTGACGAACTCGAGAAATTTCTGTTGCATCTGAAAGTGAAAACTCGCCCGATTACAATGGTGTGTGTACTTATCCCCTATGGCATTCCAGTTATTGGTTTCCAGTATCAGACCAGCGAAAATTTTGAAGGTTTCTCAACCATTCCTTAAGTTCAAACTCCCATATCTCGCGAACGGATTGACGAACTCGAGAAATTCCTGTTGCATCTGAAAGTAGAAACACGCCCGATTACAAAGATATGTATGTTGTCCCCCTAGGCTTTTGTAGTTATTGGTTTCGTGTATCAGACTTGCGAAAATATTGATGGTTCCTCAACCATTCCTTAATTTCAAACTCCCATATCTCGCGAACGGATTGACGAACTCGAGAAATTCCTGTTGCATCTAAAAGTAGGAACTCGTCCGATTACAATGGTGTGTGTACTTTTCCCCTAGGCCATTCCAGTTATTGGTTTCGAGTATCAGACCACCGAAAATTTTGATAGTTTCTCAACGATTCCTTAACTTCAAACTCCCATTTCTCGCGAACGGATTGTCGAACTCGAGAAATTCCTGTTGCATCTGAAAGTAGAGACATGCCCGATTACAATGGCGTGTGTACTTTTCCCCTAGGCCATTCCAGTTATTGGTTTCGAGTATCTGACTTGCGAAAATGTTGATGGTTTCTCAACCATTCCTTAACTTCAAACTCCCATATCTCGCGCACGGATTGACGAATTCGAGAAATTCCTGTTGCATCAGAAAGTAGAAACACGCCCGATTACAAAGATATGTATGTTGTTCCCCTAGGCTTTTGTAGTTATTGGTTTCGTGTATCAGACCACCGAAAATTTTGATGGTTTCTCAACCATTCCTTATCTTCATTCTCCCATATCTCGCGAACGGATTGACGAACTCGAGAAATTCCTGCTGCAACTGAAAGTAGAAACTCGCCCGATTACAAAGATATGTGTGTTTTTCCCCTAGGCCTTTGTAGTTATTGGTTTCGTGTATCAGACTTGCGAAAATTTTGATGGTTCCTCAACCATTCCTTAATTTCAAACTCCCATATCTCGCGAACGGATTGACGAACTCGAGAAATTCCTGTTGCTTCTAAAAGTAGGAACTCGCCCGATTACAATGGTGTTTGTACTTTTCCCCTAGGCCTTTGTAGTTATTCGTTTCGAGTATCAGACTTTCGAAAATTTTGATGGTTTCTCAAGCATTCCTTAACTTCACACTCCCATATCTCGCTAACGGATTGACGAACTCGAGAAATTCCTGTTGCATCTGAAAGTGGAAACTCGCCCGATTACAAAGGTATGTGTATTTTCCCCCTAGGCCATTGTAGTTATTGGTTTCGAGTATCAGACTTGCGAAAACTTTGATAGTTTCTCATCCATTCCTTAACTTCATTCTCCCATTTCTCGCGAACGGATTGACGAACTCGAGAAATTCCTGTTGCATCTTAAAGTAGAAACTCGCCCGATTACAAAGATATGTGTGTTTTTCACCTAGGCCTTTGTAGTTATTGGTTTCGGGTATGAGACTTGCGAATATTTTGATAGTTTCTCAACTATTCCTTAACTTCATTCTCCCATTTCTCGCGAACGGATTGACGAACTCGAGAAATTTCTGTTGCATCTGAAAGTGAAAACTCGCCCGATTACAATGGTGTGTGTACTTATCCCCTATGGCATTCCAGTTATTGGTTTCCAGTATCAGACCAGCGAAAATTTTGAAGGTTTCTCAACCATTCCTTAAATGCAAACTCCCATATCTCGCGAACGGATTGACGAATTCGAGAAATTTCTATTGCATCTGAAAGTGAAAAGTCGCCCGATTACAATGGTGTGTGTACTTTTCCCCTAGGCCATTCCTGTTATTGGTTTCGAGTATCAGACCAGCGAGAATTTTGATGGTTTCTCAACCATTCCTTAACTTCAAACTCCCATGTCTCGGGAAAGGATTGACGAACTCGAGAAATTCCTGTTGCATCTGAGAGTGGAAACCGGCCCGATTACGAAGGTGTGTGTATTTTTCCACTAGGCCTTGGTAGTTATTGGTTTCGTGTATCAGACTTGCGAAAATGTTGATGGTTCCTCAACCATTACTTAACTTCAAACTCCCATATCTCGCGCACGGATTGACGAACTCGAGAAATTCCTGTTGCATCTGAGAGTGGAAACCGGCCCGATTACAAAGGTATGTGTATTTTTCCCCTAGGCCTTGGTAGTTATTGGTTTCGAGTATCCGACTTGCGAAAATTTTGATGGTTCCTCAACCATTCCTTAATTTCAAACTCCCATATCTCGCGAACGGATTGACGAATTCGAGAAATTCCTGTTGCATCTGAAAGTGGAAACTCGTCCGATTACAAAGGTATGTGTATTTTCCCCCTAGGCCATTCCAGTTATAGGTTTCGAGTATCAGACTTGCGAAAATGTTGATGGTTTCCCAACCATTCCTTAACTTCAAACTCCCATATCTCGCACACGGATTGACGAACTCGAGAAATTCCTGTTGCATCTGAGAGTGGAAACCGGCCCGATTACAAAGGTATGTGTGTTTTTCCCCTAGGCCTTTGTAGTTATTGGTTTCGTGTATCAGACTTGGGAAAATTTTGATGGTTCCTCAACCATTCCTTAATTTCTAACTCCCATATCTCGCGAACGGATTGACGAACTCGAGAAATTCCTGTTGCATCTAAAAGTAGGAACTCGTCCGATTACAATGGTGTGTGTACTTTTCCCCTAGGCCATTCCAGTTATTGGTTTCGAGTATCAGACCACCGAAAATTTTGATGGTTTCTCAAGCATTCCTTAACTTCAACCTCCCATATCTCGCGAACGGATTGACGAACTCGAGAAATTCCTGTTGCATCTGAAAGTGGAAACTCGCCTGATTACAAAGGTATGTGTATTTTTCCCCCTAGGCCATTGTAGTTATTGGTTTCGACTATCAGACTTGCGAAAATTTTGATAGTTTCTCAACGATTCCTTAACTTCAAACTCCCATTTCTCGCGAACGGATTGACGAACTCGAGAAATTCCTGTTGCATCTGAAAGTAGAAACATGCCCGATTACAATGGCGTGTGTACTTTTCCCCTAGGCCATTCCAGTTATTGGTTTCGAGTATCAGACTTGCGAAAATGTTGATGGTTTCTCAACCGTTCCTTAACTTCAAACTCCCATATCTCGCGCACGGATTGACGAACTCGAGAAATTCCTGTTGCATCTGAGAGTGGAAACCGGCCCGATTACAAAGGTATGTGTATTTTTCCCCTAGGCCTTGGTAGTTATTGGTTTCGAGTATCCGACTTGCGAAAATTTTGATGGTTCCTCAACCATTCCTTAATTTCAAACTCCCATATCTCGCGAACGGATTGACGAATTCGAGAAATTCCTGTTGCATCTGAAAGTGGAAACTCGTCCGATTACAAAGGTATGTGTATTTTCCCCCTAGGCCATTCCAGTTATAGGTTTCGAGTATCAGACTTGCGAAAATGTTGATGGTTTCCCAACCATTCCTTAACTTCAAACTCCCATATCTCGCACACGGATTGACGAACTCGAGAAATTCCTGTTGCATCTGAGAGTGGAAACCGGCCCGATTACAAAGGTATGTGTGTTTTTCCCCTAGGCCTTTGTAGTTATTGGTTTCGTGTATCAGACTTGGGAAAATTTTGATGGTTCCTCAACCATTCCTTAATTTCTAACTCCCATATCTCGCGAACGGATTGACGAACTCGAGAAATTCCTGTTGCATCTAAAAGTAGGAACTCGTCCGATTACAATGGTGTGTGTACTTTTCCCCTAGGCCATTCCAGTTATTGGTTTCGAGTATCAGACCACCGAAAATTTTGATGGTTTCTCAAGCATTCCTTAACTTCAACCTCCCATATCTCGCGAACGGATTGACGAACTCGAGAAATTCCTGTTGCATCTGAAAGTGGAAACTCGCCTGATTACAAAGGTATGTGTATTTTTCCCCCTAGGCCATTGTAGTTATTGGTTTCGACTATCAGACTTGCGAAAATTTTGATAGTTTCTCAACGATTCCTTAACTTCAAACTCCCATTTCTCGCGAACGGATTGACGAACTCGAGAAATTCCTGTTGCATCTGAAAGTAGAAACATGCCCGATTACAATGGCGTGTGTACTTTTCCCCTAGGCCATTCCAGTTATTGGTTTCGAGTATCAGACTTGCGAAAATGTTGATGGTTTCTCAACCGTTCCTTAACTTCAAACTCCCATATCTCGCGCACGGATTGACGAACTCGAGAAATTCCTGTTGCATCTGAAAGTAGAAACACGCCCGATTACAAAGATATGTATGTTGTTCCCCTAGGCTTTTGTAGTTATTGGTTTCGTGTATCAGACCACCGAAAATTTTGATGGTTTCTCAACCATTCCTTAACTTCATTCTCCCATTTCTCGCGAACGGATTGACGAACTCGAGAAATTCCTGTTGCATCTTAAAGTAGAAACTCGCCCGATTACAAAGATATGTGTGTTTTTCAGCTAGGCCTTTGTAGTTATTGGTTTCGGGTATCAGACTTGCGAAAATTTTGATAGTTTCTCAACTATTCCTTAACTTCAAACTCCCATTTCTCGCGAACGGATTGACGAACTCGAGAAATTCCTTTTGCATCTGAAAGTAGAAACTCGCCCTATTACAAAGATATGTGTGTTTTTCACCTAGGCCTTTGTAGTTATTGGTTTCGCGTATCAGACTTGCGAAAATTTTGATAGTTTCTCAACCATTCCTTAACTTCAAACTCCCATTTCTCGCGAACGGATTGACGAACTCGAGAAATTCCTGTTGCATCTGAAAGTAGAAACTCGCCCGGTTACAAAGATATGTGTGTTTTTCCCCTACGCCTTTGTAGTTATTGGTTTCGTGTATCAGACTTGCGAAAATTTTGATGGTTCCTCAACCATTCCTTAATTTCAAACTCCCATATCTCGCGAACGGATTGACGAACTCGAGATATTCCTGTTGCATCTAAAAGTAGGAACTCATCCGATTACAATGGTGTGTGTACTTTTCCCCTAGGCAATTCCAGTTATTGGTTTCGAGTATCAGACCACCGAAAATTTTGATGGTTTCTCAAGCATTCCTTAACTTCAAACTCCCATATCTCGCGAACGGATTGACGAACTCGAGAAATTCCTGTTGCATCTGAAAGTGGAAACTCGCCCGATTACAAAGGTATGTGTATTTTTCCCCTAGGCCATTGTAGTTATTGGTTTCGAGTATCAGACTTGCGAAAATTTTGATAGTTTCTCAACCATTCCTTAACTTCATTCTCCCATTTCTCGCGAACGGATTGACGAACTCGAGAAATTCCTGTTGCATCTGAAAGTGGAAACTCGCCCGATTACAAAGATATGTGTGTTTTTCCCCTAGGCCTTTGTAGTTATTGGTTTCGTGTATCAGACTTGCGAAAATTTTGATGGTTTCTTATCCATTCCTTAACTTCAAACTCCCACTTCTCGCGAACGGATTGACGAACTCGAGAAATTCCTTTTGCATCTGAAAGTAGAAACTCGCCCGATTACAAAGATATGTGTGTTTTTCACCTAGGCCTTTGTAGTTATTGGTTTCGCGTATCAGACTTGCGAAAATTTTGATAGTTTCTCAACCATTCCTTAACTTCAAACTCCCATTTCTCGCGAACGGATTGACGAACTCGAGAAATTCCTGTTGCATCTGAAAGTAGAAACTCGCCCGATTACAAAGATATGTGTGTTTTTCCCCTAGGCCTTTGTAGTTATTGGTTTCGTGTATCAGACTTGCGAAAATTTTGATGGTTCCTCAACCATTCCTTAATTTCAAACTCCCATATCTCGCGAACGGATGGACGAACTCGAGAAATTCCTGTTGCATCTAAAAGTAGGAACTCGTCCGATTACAATGGTGTGTGTACTTCTCCCCTAGGCCATTCCAGTTATTGGTTTCGAGTATCAGACCACCGAAAATTTTGATGGTTTCTCAAGCATTCCTTAACTTCAAACTCCCATATCTCGCGAACGGATTGACGAACTCGAGAAATTCCTGTTGCATCTGAAAGTGGAAACTCGCCCGATTACAATGGTATGTGTATTTTCCCCCTAGGCCATTCCAGTTATTGGTTTCGAGTATCAGACTTGCGAAAATGTTGATGGTTTCTCAACCATTCCTTAACTTCAAACTCCCATATCTCGCGAACGGATTGACGAACTCGAGAAATTCCTGTTGCATCTGAAAGTGGAAACTCGCCCGATTACAAAGGTATGTGTATTTTTCCCCCTAGGCCATTGTAGTTATTGGTTTCGAGTATCAGACTTGCGAAAATTTTGATAGTTTCTCAACGATTCCTTAACTTCAAACTCCCATTTCTCGCGAACGGATTGACGAACTCGAGAAATTCCTGTTGCATCTGAAAGTAGAAACATACCCGATTACAATGGCGTGTGTACTTTTCCCCTAGGCCATTCCAGTTATTGGTTTCGAGTATCAGACTTGCGAAAATGTTGATGGTTTCTCAACCATTCCTTAACTTCAAACTCCCATATCTCGCGCACGGATTGACGAACTCGAGAAATTCCTGTTGCATCTGAAAGTAGAAACACGCCCGATTACAAAGATATGTATGTTGTTCCCCTAGGCTTTTGTAGTTATTGGTTTCGTGTATCAGACCACCGAAAATTTTGATGGTTTCTCAACCATTCCTTAACTTCATTCTCCCATTTCTCGCGAACGGATTGACGAACTCGAGAAATTCCTGTTGCATCTGAAAGTAGAAACTCGCCCGATTACAAAGATATGTGTGTTTTTCAGCTAGGCCTTTGTAGTTATTGGTTTCGGGTATGAGACTTGCGAAAATTTTGATAGTTTCTCAACTATTCCTTAACGTCAAACTCCCATTTCTCGCGAACGGATTGACGAACTCGAGAAATTCCTTTTGCATCTGAAAGTAGAAACTCGCCCGATTACAAAGATATGTGTGTTTTTCACCTAGGCCTTTGTAGTTATTGGTTTCGCGTATCAGACTTGCGAAAATTTTGATAGTTTCTCAACCATTCCTTAACTTCAAACTCCCATTTCTCGCGAACGGATTGACGAACTCGAGAAATTCCTGTTGCATCTGAAAGTAGAAACTCGCCCGATTACAAAGATATGTGTGTTTTTCCCCTAGGCCTTTGTAGTTATAGATTTCGTGTATCAGACTTGCGAAAATTTTGATGGTTCCTCAACCATTCCTTAATTTCAAACTCCCATATCTCGCGAACGGATTGACGAACTCGAGATATTCCTGCTGCATCTAAAAGTAGGAACTGGTCCGATAACAATGGTGTGTGTACTTTTCCCCTAGGCCATTCCAGTTATTGGTTTCGAGTATCAGACCACCGAAAATTTTGATGGTTTCTCAAGCATTCCTTAACTTCAAACTCCCATATCTCGCGAACGGATTGACGAACTCGAGAAATTCCTGTTGCATCTGAAAGTGGAAACTCGCCCGATTACAAAGGTATGTGTATTTTTCCCCTAGGCCATTGTAGTTATTGGTTTCGAGTATCAGACTTGCGAAAATTTTGATAGTTTCTCAACCATTCCTTAACTTCATTCTCCCATTTCTCGCGAACGGATTGACGAACTCGAGAAATTCCTGTTGCATCTGAAAGTGGAAACTCGCCCGATTACAAAGATATGTGTGTTTTTCCCCTAGGCCTTTGTAGTTATTGGTTTCGTGTATCAGACTTGCGAAAATTTTGATGGTTTCTTATCCATTCCTTAACTTCAAACTACCACTTCTCGCGAACGGATTGACGAACTCGAGAAATTCCTTTTGCATCTGAAAGTAGAAACTCGCCCGATTACAAAGATATGTGTGTTTTTCACCTAGGCCTTTGTAGTTATTGGTTTCGCGTATCAGACTTGCGAAAATTTTGATAGTTTCTCAACCATTCCTTAACTTCAAACTCCCATTTCTCGCGAACGGATTGACGAACTCGAGAAATTCCTGTTGCATCTGAAAGTAGAAACTCGCCCGATTACAAAGATATGTGTGTTTTTCCCCTAGGCCTTTGTAGTTATTGGTTTCGTGTATCAGACTTGCGAAAATTTTGATGGTTCCTCAACCATTCCTTAATTTCAAACTCCCATATCTCGCGAACGGATGGACGAACTCGAGAAATTCCTGTTGCATCTAAAAGTAGGAACTCGTCCGATTACAATGGTGTGTGTACTTCTCCCCTAGGCCGTTCCAGTTATTGGTTTCGAGTATCAGACCACCGAAAATTTTGATGGTTTCTCAAGCATTCCTTAACTTCAAACTCCCATATCTCGCGAACGGATTGACGAACTCGAGAAATTCCTGTTGCATCTGAAAGTGGAAACTCGCCCGATTACAATGGTATGTGTATTTTCCCCCTAGGCAATTCCAGTTACTGGTTTCGAGTATCAGACTTGCGAAAATGTTGATGGTTTCTCAACCATTCCTTAACTTCAAACTCCCATATTTCGCGCACGGATTGACGAACTCGAGAAATTCCTGTTGCATCTGAGAGTGGAAACCGGCCCGATTACAAAGGTATGTGTATTTTTCCCCTAGGCCTTGGTAGTTTTTGGTTTCGAGTATCCGACTTGCGAAAATTTTGATGGTTCCTCAACCATTCCTTAATTTCCAACTCCCATATCTCGCGAACGGATTGACGAACTCGAGAAATTCCTGTTGCATCTAAAAGTAGGAACTCGTCCGATTACAATGTTGTGTGTACTTTTCCCCTATGCCTTTGTAGTTATTCGTTTCGAGTATCAGACTTTCGAAAATTTTGATGGTTTCTTAAGCATTCCTTAAGTTCAAACTCACATATCTCAAGAACGGATTGACGAACTCGAGAAATTCCTGTTGCATCTGAAAGTGGAAACTCGCCGATTACAAAGGTATGTGTATTTTTCTCCTAGGCCTTTGTAGTTATAGGTTTCGAGTATCAGACTTGCGAAAACTTTGATGGTTTCTCAAGCATTCCTTAAGTTCAAACTCCCATATCTCGCGAACGGATTGACGAACTCGAGAAATTCCTGTTGCATCTGAAAGTGGAAACTCGCCCGATTATAATGGTATGTGTATTTTCCCCCTAGGCAATTCCAGTTATTGGTTTCGAGTATCAGACTTGCGAAAATTTTGATGGTTTCTTATCCATTCCTTAACTTCAAACACCCATTTCTCGCGAACGGATTGACGAACTCGAGAAATTCCTTTTGCATCTGAAAGTAGAATCTCGCCCGATTACAAAGATATGTGTGTTTTTCACCTAGGCCTTTGTAGTTATTGGTTTCGCGTATCAGACTTGCGAAAATTTTGATAGTTTCTCAACCATTCCTTAACTTCAAACTCCCATATCTCGCGAACGGATTGACGAACTCGAGAAATTCTTGTTGCATCTGAAAGTGGAAACTCGCCCGATTACAAAGGTATGTGTATTTTCCCCCTAGGCCATTCCAGTTATTGGTTTCGAGTATCAGACTTGCGAAAATGTTGATGGTTTCTCAACCATTCCTTAACTTCAAACTCCCATATCTCGCGAACGGATTGACGAACTCGAGAAATTCCTGTTGCATCTGAAAGTGGAAACTCGCCCGATTACAAAGATATGTGTGTTTTTCTCCTAGGCCTTTGTAGATATTGGTTTCGTGTATCAGACTTGCGAAAATTTTGATGGTTTCTTATCCATTCCTTAACTTCAAACACCCATTTCTCGCGAACGGATTGACGAACTCGAGAAATTCCTTTTGCATCTGAAAGAAGAATCCCGCCCGATTACAAAGATATGTTTTTTTTCACCTAGGCCTTTGTAGTTATTGGTTTCGCGTATCAGACTTGCGAAAATTTTGATAGTTTCTCAACCATTCCTTAACCTCAAACTCCCATTTCTCGCGAACGGATTGACGAACTCGAGAAATTCCTGTTGCATCTGAAAGTAGAAACTCGCCCGATTACAAAGATATGTGTATTTTCCCCCTAGGCCATTGTAGTTATTGGTTTCGAGTATCACACTTGCGAAAATTTTGATAGTTTCTCAACCAATCCTTAACTACAAACTCCCATATCTCGCGCACGGATTGACGAACTCGAGAAATTCCTGTTGCATCTGAGAGTGGAAACCGGCCCGATTACAAAGGTATGTGTATTTTTCCCCTAGGCCTTGGTAGTTATTGGTTTCGAGTATCAGACAAGCGAAAATTTTGATGGTTCCTCAACCATTCCTTAATTTCAAACCCCCATATCTCGCGAACGGATTGACGAACTCGAGAAATTCCTGTTGCTTCTAAAAGTAGGAACTCGCCCGATTACAATGGTGTTTGTACTTTTCCACTAGGCCTTTGTAGTTATTCGTTTCGAGTATCAGACTTTCGAAAATTTTGATGGATTCTCAAGCATTCCTTAAGTTCAAACTCCCATATCTCGCGAACTGATTGACGAACTCGAGAAATTCCTGTTGCATCTGAAAGTGGAAACTCGCCCGATTACAAAGATATGTATGTTGTTCCCCTAGGCTTTTGTAGTTATTGGTTTCGTGTATCAGACTTGCGAAAATTTTGATGGTTTCTTAACCATTGCTTAACTTCAAACTCCCATATCTCGCGAACGGATTGACGAACTCGAGAAATTCCTGTTGCATCTAAAAGTAGGAACTCGCCCGATTACAATGGTGTGTGTACTTTTCCCCTAGGCCATTCCAGTTATTGGTTTCGAGAATCAGACCACCGAAAATTTTGATGGTTTCTCAAGCATTCCTTAACTTCAAACTCCCATATCTCGCGAACGGATTGACGAACTCGAGAAATTCCTGTTGCATCTAAAGTAGGAACTCGTCCGATTACAATGGTGTGTGTACTTTTCCCTTAGGCCATTCCAGTTATTGGTTTCGAGTATCAGACCACCGAAAATTTTGATGGTTTCTCAAGCATTCCTTAACTTCAAACTCCCATATCTCGCGAACGGATTGACGAACTCGAGAAATTCTTGTTGCATCTGAAAGTGGAAACTCGCCCGATTACAAAGGTATGTGTATTTCCCCCCTAGGCCATTCCAGTTATTGGTTTCGAGTATCAGACTTGCGAAAATGTTGATGGTTTCTCAACCATTCCTTAACTTCCATCTCCCATATCTCGCGAACGGATTGACGAACTCGAGAAATTCCTGTTGCATCTGAAAGTGGAAACTCGCCCGATTACAAAGATATGTGTGTTTTTCTCCTAGGCCTTTGTAGATATTGGTTTCGTGTATCAGACTTGCGAAAATTTTGATGGTTTCTTATCCATTCCTTAACTTCAAACTCCCATTTCTCGCGAACGGATTGACGAACTCGAGAAATTCCTTTTGCATCTGAAAGTAGAAACTCGCCCGATTACAAAGATATGTGTGTTTTTCACCTAGGCCTTTGTAGTTATTGGTTTCGCGTATCAGACTTGCGAAAATTTTGATAGTTTCTCAACCATTCCTTAACTTCAAACTCCCATTTCTCGCGAACGGATTGACGAACTCGAGAAATTCCTTTTGCATCTGAAAGTAGAAACTCGCCCGATTACAAAGATATGTGTGTTTTTCACGTAGGCCTTTGTAGTTATTGGTTTCGCGTATCAGACTTGCGAAAATTTTGATAGTTTCTCAACCATTCGTTAACTTCAAACTCCCATTTCTCGCGAACGGATTGACGAACTCGAGAAATTCCTGTTGCATCTTAAAGTAGTAACTCGCCCGATTACAAAGATATGTGTGGTTTTCACCTAGGCCTTTGTAGTTATTGGTTTCGTGTATCGGACTTGCGAAAATTTTGATGGTTCCTCAACCATTCCTTAACTTCAAACTCCCATATCTCGCGAACGGATTGACGAACTCGAGATATTCCTGTTGCATCTAAAAGTAGGAACTCGTCCGATTACAATGGTGTGTGTACTTTTCCCCTAGGCCATTCCAGTTCTTGGTTTCGAGTATCAGACCACCGAAAATTTTGATGGTTTCTCAAGCATTCCTTAACTTCAAACTCCCATATCTCGCTAACGGATTGACGAACTCGAGAAATTCCTGTTGCATCTGAATGTAGAAACTCTCCCGATTACAAAGATATGTGTGTTTTTCCCCTGGGCCTCTGTAGTTATTCGTTTCGAGTATCAGACCACCGAAAATTTTGATAGTTTCTCAACCATTCCTTAACTTCAAACTCCCATATCTCGCGAACGGATTGACGAACTCGAGAAATTCCTGTTGCATCTGAAAGTGGAAACTCGCCCGATTACAAAGATATGTGTGTTTTTCTCCTAGGCCTTTGTAGTTATTGGTTTCGTGTATCAGACTTGCGAAAATTTTGATGGTTTCTTATCCATTCCTTAACTTCAAACTCCCATTTCTCGCGAACGGATTGACGAACTCGAGAAATTCCTTTTGCATCTGAAAGTAGAAACTCGCCCGATTACAAAGATATGTGTGTTTTTCACCTAGGCCTTTGTAGTTATTGGTTTCGCGTATCAGACTTGCGAAAATTTTGATAGTTTCTCAACCATTCCTTAAGTTCAAACTCCCATTTCTCGCGAACGGATTGACGAACTCGAGAAATTCCTGTTGCATCTGAAAGTAGAAACTCGCCCGATTACAAAGATATGTGTGTTTTTCAGCTAGGCCTTTGTAGTTATTGGTTTCGGGTATCAGACTTGCGAAAATTTTGATAGTTTCTCAACTATTCCTTAACTTCAAACTCCCATTTCTCGCGAACGGATTGACGAACTCGAGAAATTCCTTTTGCATCTGAAAGTAGAAACTCGCCCGATTACAAAGATATGTGTGTTTTTCACCTAGGCCTTTGTAGTTATTGGTTTCGCGTATCAGACTTGCGAAAATTTTGATAGTTTCTCAACGATTCCTTAACTTCAAACTCCCATATCTCGCGCACGGATTGACGAACTCGAGAAATTCCTGTTGCATCTGAGAGTCGTAACCGGCCCGATTACAAAGGTATGTGTATTTTTCCCCTAGGCCTTGGTAGTTATTGGTTTCGCGTATCAGACTTGCGAAAATTTTGATGGTTTCTCAACCATTCATTAACTTCAAACTCCCATTTCTCGCGAACGGATTGACGAACTCGAGAAATTCCTGTTGCATCTTAAAGTAGAAACTCGCCCGATTACAAAGATATGTGTGGTTTTCACCTAGGCCTTTGTAGTTATTGGTTTCGCGTATCAGACTTGCGAAAATTTTGATAGTTTCTCAACCATTACTTAACTTCAAACTCCCATTTCTCGCGAACGGATTGACGAACTCGAGAAATTCCTGTTGCATCTGAAAGTAGAAACTCGCCCGATTACAAAGATATGTGTGTTTTTCCCGTAGGCCTTTGTAGTTATTGGTTTCGTGTATCAGACTTGCGAAAATTTTGATGGTTCCTCAACCATTCCTTAACTTCAAACTCCCATATCTCGCGAACGGATTGACGAACTCGAGATATTCCTGTTGCATCTAAAAGTAGGAACTCGTCCGATTACAATGGTGTGTGTACTTTTCCCCTAGGCCATTCCAGTTCTTGGTTTCGAGTATCAGACCACCGAAAATTTTGATGGTTTCTCAAGCATTCCTTAACTTCAAACTCCCATATCTCGCTAACGGATTGACGAACTCGAGAAATTCCTGTTGCATCTGAAAGTGGAAACTCGCCCGATTACAGAGGTATGTGTATTTTTCTCCTAGGCCTTTGTAGTTATTGGTTTCGAGTATCAGACTTGCGAAAACTTTGATGGTTTCTCAACCATTCCTTAATTTCAAACTCCCATATCTCGCGAACCGATTGACGAACTCGAGAAATTCCTGTTGCATCTGAGAGTGGAAACCGGCCCGATTACAAAGGCATGTGTATTTTTCCCCTAGGCCTTGGTAGTTATTGGTTTCGAGTATCAGACTTGCGAAAATTTTGATGGTTCCTCAACCATTCCTTAATTTCAAACTCCCATATCTCGCGAACGGATTGACGAACTCGAGAGATTCCTGTTGCATCTGAAAGTAGAAACACGCCCGATTACAAAGATATGTATGTTTTTCCCCTAGGCTTTTGTAGTTATTGGTTTCGTGTATCAGACTTGCGAAAATTTTGATGGTTCCTCAACCATTCCTTAATTTCAAACTCCCATATCTCGCGAACGGATTGACGAACTCGAGAAATTCCTGTTGCATCTGAAAGTGGAAACTCCCCCGATTACAAAGGTATGTGTATTTTCCCCCTAGGCCATTGTAGTTATTGGTTTTGAGTATCAGACTTGCGAATATTTTGATAGTTTCTCAACGATTCCTTAACTTCAAACTCCCATATCTCGCGCACGGATTGACGCACTCGAGAAATTCCTATTGCATCTGAGAGAGGAAGCCGGCCCGATTACAAAGGTATGTGTATTTTTCCCCTAGGCCTTGGTAGTTATTGGTTTCGAGTATCAGACTCGCGAAAATTTTGATGGTTCCTCAACCATTCCTTAATTTCAAACTCCCATATCTCGCGAACGGATTGACGAACTCGAAAAATTCCTGTTGCTTCTAAAAGTAGGAACTCGCCCGATTACAATGGTGTTTGTACTTTTCCCCTAGGCCTTTGTAGTTATTCGTTTCGAGTAACAGACTTTCGAAAATTTTGAAGGTTTCTCAAGCATTCCTTAAGTTCAAACTCCCATATCTCGCGAACGGATTGACGAACCTTAGAAATTCTTGTTGCATCTGAAAGTGGAAACTCGCCCGATTGCAGAGGTATGTGTATTTTCCTCCTAGGCCTTTGTAGTTATTGGTTTCGAGTATCAGACTTGCGAAAACTTTGATGGTTTCTCAACCATTCCTTAATTTAAAACTCCCATATCTCGCGAACCGATTGACGAACTCGAGAAATTCCTGTTGCATCTGAGAGTGGAAACCGGCCCGATTACAAAGGCATGTGTATTTTTCCCCTAGGCCTTGGTAGTTATTGGTTTCGAGTATCAGACTTGCGAAAATTTTGATGGTTCCTCAACCATTCCTTAATTTCAAACTCCCATATCTCGCGAACGGATTGACGAACTCGAGAGATTCCTGTTGCATCTGAAAGTAGAAACACGCCCGATTACAAAGATATGTATGTTTTTCCCCTAGGCTTTTGTAGTTATTGGTTTCGTGTATCAGACTTGCGAAAATTTTGATGGTTCCTCAACCATTCCTTAATTTCAAACTCCCATATCTCGCGAACGGATTGACGAACTCGAGAAATTCCTGTTGCATCTGAAAGTGGAAACTCCCCCGATTACAAAGGTATGTGTATTTTCCCCCTAGGCCATTGTAGTTATTGGTTTCGAGTATCAGACTTGCGAAAATTTTGATAGTTTCTCAGCGATTCCTTAACTTCAAACTCCCATATCTCGCGCACGGATTGACGCACTCGAGAAATTCCTATTGCATCTGAGAGTGGAAGCCGGCCCGATTACAAAGGTATGTTTATTTTTCCCCTAGGCCTTGGTAGTTATTGGTTTCGAGTATCAGACTTGCGAAAATTTTGATGGTTCCTCAACCATTCCTTAATTTCAAACTCCCATATCTCGCGAACGGATTGACGAACTCGAAAAATTCCTGTTGCTTCTAAAAGTAGGAACTCGCCCGATTACAATGGTGCTTGTACTTTTCCCCTAGGCCTTTGTAGTTATTCGTTTCGAGTAACAGACTTTCGAAAGTTTTGAAGGTTTCTCAAGCATTCCTTAAGTTCAAACTCCCATATCTCGCGAACGGATTGACGAACCTTAGAAATTCCTGATGCATCTGAAAGTGGAAACTCGCCCGATTACAGAGGTATGTGTATTTTTCTCCTAGGCCTTTGTAGTTATTGGTTTCGAGTATCAGACTTGCGAAAACTTTGATGGTTTCTCAACCATTCCTTAATTTAAAACTCCCATATCTCGCGAACCGATTGACGAACTCGAGAAATTCCTGTTGCATCTGAAAGTGGAAACTCGCCCGATTACAAAGGTATGTGTATTTTTCCCCTAGGCCATTGTAGTTATTGGTTTCGGGTATCAGACTTGCGAAGATTTTGATAGTTTCTCAACCATTCCTCAACTTCAAACTCCCATATCTCGCGAACGGATTGACGAACTCGAAAAATTCCTGTTGCTTCTAAAAGTAGGAACTCGCCCGATTACAGAGGTATGTGTATTTTTCTCCTAGGCCTTTGTAGTTATTGGTTTCGAGTATCAGACTTGCGAAAACTTTGATGGTTTCTCAACCATTCCTTAATTTAAAACTCCCATATCTCGCGAACCGATTGACGAACTCGAGAAATTCCTGTTGCATCTGAAAGTGGAAACTCGCCCGATTACAAAGGTATGTGTATTTTTCCCCTAGGCCATTGTAGTTATTGGTTTCGGGTATCAGACTTGCGAAGATTTTGATAGTTTCTCAACCATTCCTCAACTTCAAACTCCCATATCTCGCGCACGGATTGACGAACTCCAGAAATTCCCGTTGCATCTGAAAGTAGAAACACGCCCTATTACAAAGATATGTATGTTGTTCCCCTAGGCTTTTGTAGTTATTGGTTTCGTGTATCAGACCACCGAAAATTTTGATGGTTTCTCAACCATTCCTTAACTTCATTCTCCCATTTCTCGCGAACGGATTGACGAACTCGAGAAATTCCTGTTGCATCTTAAAGTAGAAACTCGCCCGATTACAAAGATATGTGTGTTTTTCACCTAGGCCTTTGTAGTTATTGGTTCCGGGTATCAGACTTGCGAAAATTTTGATAGTTTCTCAACCATTCCTCAACTTCAAACTCCCATATCTCGCGCACGGATTGACGAACTCCAGAAATTCCCGTTGCATCTGAAAGTAGAAACACGCCCGATTACAAAGATATGTATGTTGTTCCCCTAGGCTTTTGTAGTTATTGGTTTCGTGTATCAGACCACCGAAAATTTTGATGGTTTCTCAACCATTCCTTAATTTCATTCTCCCATTTCTCGCGAACGGATTGACGAACTCGAGAAATTCCTGTTGCATCTTAAAGTAGAAACTCGCCCGATTACAAAGATATGTGTGTTTTTCAGCTAGGCCTTTGTAGTTATTGGTTTCGGGTATCAGACTTGCGAAAATTTTGATAGTTTCTCAACTATTCCTTAACTTCAAACTCCCATTTCTCGCGAACGGATTGACGAACTCGAGAAATTCCTTTTGCATCTGAAAGTAGAAACTCGCCCGATTACAAAGATATTTGTGTTTTTCACCCAGGCCTTTGTAGTTATTGGTTTCGCGTATCATACTTGCGAAAATTTTGATAGTTTCTCAACCATTCCTTAATTTCAAACTCCCATATCTCGCGAACGGATTGACGAACTCGAGAAATTCCTGTTGCATCTGAAAGTGGAAACTCCCCCGATTACAAAGGTATGTGTATTTTCCCCCTAGGCCATTGTAGTTATTGGTTTTGAGTATCAGACTTGCGAATATTTTGATAGTTTCTCAACGATTCCTTAACTTCAAACTCCCATATCTCGCGCACGGATTGACGCACTCGAGAAATTCCTATTGCATCTGAGAGAGGAAGCCGGCCCGATTACAAAGGTATGTGTATTTTTCCCCTAGGCCTTGGTAGTTATTGGTTTCGAGTATCAGACTCGCGAAAATTTTGATGGTTCCTCAACCATTCCTTAATTTCAAACTCCCATATCTCGCGAACGGATTGACGAACTCGAAAAATTCCTGTTGCTTCTAAAAGTAGGAACTCGCCCGATTACAATGGTGTTTGTACTTTTCCCCTAGGCCTTTGTAGTTATTCGTTTCGAGTAACAGACTTTCGAAAATTTTGAAGGTTTCTCAAGCATTCCTTAAGTTCAAACTCCCATATCTCGCGAACGGATTGACGAACCTTAGAAATTCTTGTTGCATCTGAAAGTGGAAACTCGCCCGATTGCAGAGGTATGTGTATTTTCCTCCTAGGCCTTTGTAGTTATTGGTTTCGAGTATCAGACTTGCGAAAACTTTGATGGTTTCTCAACCATTCCTTAATTTAAAACTCCCATATCTCGCGAACCGATTGACGAACTCGAGAAATTCCTGTTGCATCTGAGAGTGGAAACCGGCCCGATTACAAAGGCATGTGTATTTTTCCCCTAGGCCTTGGTAGTTATTGGTTTCGAGTATCAGACTTGCGAAAATTTTGATGGTTCCTCAACCATTCCTTAATTTCAAACTCCCATATCTCGCGAACGGATTGACGAACTCGAGAGATTCCTGTTGCATCTGAAAGTAGAAACACGCCCGATTACAAAGATATGTATGTTTTTCCCCTAGGCTTTTGTAGTTATTGGTTTCGTGTATCAGACTTGCGAAAATTTTGATGGTTCCTCAACCATTCCTTAATTTCAAACTCCCATATCTCGCGAACGGATTGACGAACTCGAGAAATTCCTGTTGCATCTGAAAGTGGAAACTCCCCCGATTACAAAGGTATGTGTATTTTCCCCCTAGGCCATTGTAGTTATTGGTTTCGAGTATCAGACTTGCGAAAATTTTGATAGTTTCTCAGCGATTCCTTAACTTCAAACTCCCATATCTCGCGCACGGATTGACGCACTCGAGAAATTCCTATTGCATCTGAGAGTGGAAGCCGGCCCGATTACAAAGGTATGTTTATTTTTCCCCTAGGCCTTGGTAGTTATTGGTTTCGAGTATCAGACTTGCGAAAATTTTGATGGTTCCTCAACCATTCCTTAATTTCAAACTCCCATATCTCGCGAACGGATTGACGAACTCGAAAAATTCCTGTTGCTTCTAAAAGTAGGAACTCGCCCGATTACAATGGTGCTTGTACTTTTCCCCTAGGCCTTTGTAGTTATTCGTTTCGAGTAACAGACTTTCGAAAGTTTTGAAGGTTTCTCAAGCATTCCTTAAGTTCAAACTCCCATATCTCGCGAACGGATTGACGAACCTTAGAAATTCCTGATGCATCTGAAAGTGGAAACTCGCCCGATTACAGAGGTATGTGTATTTTTCTCCTAGGCCTTTGTAGTTATTGGTTTCGAGTATCAGACTTGCGAAAACTTTGATGGTTTCTCAACCATTCCTTAATTTAAAACTCCCATATCTCGCGAACCGATTGACGAACTCGAGAAATTCCTGTTGCATCTGAAAGTGGAAACTCGCCCGATTACAAAGGTATGTGTATTTTTCCCCTAGGCCATTGTAGTTATTGGTTTCGGGTATCAGACTTGCGAAGATTTTGATAGTTTCTCAACCATTCCTCAACTTCAAACTCCCATATCTCGCGAACGGATTGACGAACTCGAAAAATTCCTGTTGCTTCTAAAAGTAGGAACTCGCCCGATTACAGAGGTATGTGTATTTTTCTCCTAGGCCTTTGTAGTTATTGGTTTCGAGTATCAGACTTGCGAAAACTTTGATGGTTTCTCAACCATTCCTTAATTTAAAACTCCCATATCTCGCGAACCGATTGACGAACTCGAGAAATTCCTGTTGCATCTGAAAGTGGAAACTCGCCCGATTACAAAGGTATGTGTATTTTTCCCCTAGGCCATTGTAGTTATTGGTTTCGGGTATCAGACTTGCGAAGATTTTGATAGTTTCTCAACCATTCCTCAACTTCAAACTCCCATATCTCGCGCACGGATTGACGAACTCCAGAAATTCCCGTTGCATCTGAAAGTAGAAACACGCCCTATTACAAAGATATGTATGTTGTTCCCCTAGGCTTTTGTAGTTATTGGTTTCGTGTATCAGACCACCGAAAATTTTGATGGTTTCTCAACCATTCCTTAACTTCATTCTCCCATTTCTCGCGAACGGATTGACGAACTCGAGAAATTCCTGTTGCATCTTAAAGTAGAAACTCGCCCGATTACAAAGATATGTGTGTTTTTCACCTAGGCCTTTGTAGTTATTGGTTCCGGGTATCAGACTTGCGAAAATTTTGATAGTTTCTCAACCATTCCTCAACTTCAAACTCCCATATCTCGCGCACGGATTGACGAACTCCAGAAATTCCCGTTGCATCTGAAAGTAGAAACACGCCCGATTACAAAGATATGTATGTTGTTCCCCTAGGCTTTTGTAGTTATTGGTTTCGTGTATCAGACCACCGAAAATTTTGATGGTTTCTCAACCATTCCTTAATTTCATTCTCCCATTTCTCGCGAACGGATTGACGAACTCGAGAAATTCCTGTTGCATCTTAAAGTAGAAACTCGCCCGATTACAAAGATATGTGTGTTTTTCAGCTAGGCCTTTGTAGTTATTGGTTTCGGGTATCAGACTTGCGAAAATTTTGATAGTTTCTCAACTATTCCTTAACTTCAAACTCCCATTTCTCGCGAACGGATTGACGAACTCGAGAAATTCCTTTTGCATCTGAAAGTAGAAACTCGCCCGATTACAAAGATATTTGTGTTTTTCACCCAGGCCTTTGTAGTTATTGGTTTCGCGTATCATACTTGCGAAAATTTTGATAGTTTCTCAACCATTCCTTAACTTCAAACTCCCATTTCTCGCGAACGGATTGACGAACTCGAGAAATTCCTGTTGCATCTGAAAGTGGAAACTCGCCCGATTACAGAGGTATGTGTATTTTTCTCCTAGGCCTTTGTAGTTATTGGTTTCGAGTATCTGACTTGCGAAAACTTTGATGGTTTCTCAACCATTCCTTAATTTTAAACTCCCATTTCTCGCGAACGGATTGACGAACTCGAGAAATTCCTGTTGCATCTTAAAGTAGAAACTCGCCCGATTACAAAGATATGTGTGTTTTTCACCTAGGCCTTTGTAGTTATTGGTTTCGGGTATCAGACTTGCGAAAATTTTGATAGTTTCTCAACTATTCCTTAACTTCAAACTCCCATTTCTCGTGAACGGATTGACGAACTCGAGAAATTCCTGTTGCATCTGAAAGTAGAAACTCGCCCGATTACAAAGATATGTGTATTTTTCCCCTAGGCCTTGGTAGTTATTGGTTTCGAGTATCAGACTTGCGAAAATTTTGATGGTTCCTCAACCATTCCTTAATTTCAAAGTCCCATATCTCGCGAACGGATTGACGAACTCGAGAAATTTCTGTTGCATCTGAAAGTGAAAACTCGCCCGATTACAATGGTGTGTGTACTTTTCCCCTATGCCATTCCTGTTATTGGTTTCGAGTATCAGACCAGCGAGAATTTTGATGGTTTCTCAACCATTCCTTAACTTCAAACTCCCATATCTCGGGAAAGGATTGACGAACTCGAGAAACTCCTGTTGCATCTGAGAGTGGAAACCGGCCCGATTACAAGGGTGTGTGTATTTTTCCACTAGGCCTTGGTAGTTATTGGTTTCGAGTATCAGACTTGCGAAAATTTTGATGGTTCCTCAACCATTCCTTAGTTTCAAACTCCCATATCTCGCGAACGGATTGACGAACTCGAGAAATTTCTGTTGCATCTGAAATTGAAAACTCGCCCGATTACAATGGTGTGTGTACTTTTCCCCTAGGCCATTCCAGTTATTGGTTTCGAGTATCAGACCACCGAAAATTTTGATGGTTTCTCAAGCATTCCTTAACTTCAAACTCCCATATCTCGCGAACGGATTGACGAAATCGAGAAATTCCTGTTGCATCTGAAAGTAGAAAATCGCCCGGTTACAAAGATATGTGTGTTTTTCACTTTGGCCTTTGTAGTTATTGGTTTCCAGTATCAGACTTGCGAAAATTTTGATGGTTCCTCAACCATTCCTTAATTTCAAACTCCCATATCTCGCGAACGGATTGACGAACTCGAGAAATTCCTGTTGCTTCTAAAAGTAGGAACTCGCCCGATTACAATGGTGTTTGTACTTTTCCCCTAGGCCTTTGTATTTATTCGTTTCGAGTATCAGACTTTCGAAAATTTTGAAGGTTTCTCAAGCATTCCTTAAGTTCAAACTCCCATATCTCGCGAACGGATTGACGAACTCGAGAAATTCCTGTTGCATCTGAAAGTGGAAACTCGACCGATTACAGAGCTATGTGTATTTTTCTCCTAGGCCTTGGTAGTTATTGATTTCGAGTATCAGACTTGCGAAAATTTTGATAGTTTCTCAACCATTCCTTAACTTCATTCTCCCATTTCTCGCGAACGGATTGACGAACTCGAGAAGTTCCTGTTGCATCTGAGAGTGGAAACCGGCCCGATTACAAAGGTGTGTGTATTTTTCCACTAGGCCTTGGTAGTTATTGGTTTCGAGTATCAGACTTGCGAAAATTTTGATGGTTCCTCAACCATTCCTCAATTTCAAACTCCCATATCTCGCGAACGGATTGACGAACTCGAGAAATTTCTGTTGCATCTGAAAGTGGAAACTCGCCCGATTACAAAGGTATGTGTATTTTCCCCCTGGGCCATTCCAGTTATTGGTTTCGCGTATCAGATTTGCGAAAATGTTGATGGTTTCTCAACCATTCCTTAACTTCAAACTCCCATATCACGCGCACGGATTGACGAACTCGAGAAATTCCTGTTGCATCTGAGAGTGGAAACCGGCCCGATTACAAAGGTATGTGTATTTTTCCCCTAGGCCTTGGTAGTTATTGGTTTCGAGTATCCGACTTGCGAAAATTTTGATGGTTCCTCAACCATTCCTTAACTTCAAACTCCCATATCTCGCGAACGGATGGACGAACTCGAGAAATTCCTGTTGCATCTAAAGGTAGGAACTCGTCCGATTACAATGGTGTGTTTACTTTTCCCCTAGGCCATCCCAGTTATTGGTTTCGAGTATCAGACCACCGAAAATTTTGATGGTTTCTCAAGCATTCCTTAACTTCAAACTCCCATATCTCGCGAACGGATTGACGAACTCGAGAAATTCCTGTTGCATCTGAAAGTGGAAACTCGCCCGATTACAAAGGTATGTGTATTTTCCCCCTAGGCCATTCCAGTTATTGGTTTCGAGTATCAGACTTGCGAAAATGTTGATGGTTTCTCAACCATTCCTTAACTTCAAACTCCCATATCTCGCGAACGGATTGACGAACTCGAGAAATTCCTGTTGCATCTGAAAGTGGAAACTCGCCCGATTACAATGGTGCTTGTACTTTTCCCCTAGGCCTTTGTATTTATTCGTTTCGAGTATCAGACTTTCGAAAATTTTGAAGGTTTCTCAAGCATTCCTTAAGTTCAAACTCCCATATCTCGCGAACGGATTGACGAACTCGAGAAATTCCTGTTGCATCTGAAAGTGGAAACTCGCCCGATTACAGAGCTATGTGTATTTTCCCCCTAGGCCATTCCAGTTATTGGTTTCGAGTATCAGACTTGCGAAAATGTTGATGGTTTCTCAACCATTCCTTAACTTCAAACTCCCATATCTCGCGAACGGATTGACGAACTCGAGAAATTCCTGTTGCATCTGAAAGTGGAAACTCGCCCGATTACAATGGTGTTTGTACTTTTCCCCTAGGCCTTTGTATTTATTCGTTTCGAGTATCAGACTTTCGAAAATTTTGAAGGTTTCTCAAGCATTCCTTAAGTTCAAACTCCCATATCTCGCGAACGGATTGACGAACTCGAGAAGTTCCTGTTGCATCTGAGAGTGGAAACCGGCCCGATTACAAAGGTGTGTGTATTTTTCCCCTAGGCCTTGGTAGTTATTGGTTTCGATTATCAGACTTGCGAAAATTCTTATGGTTCCTCAACCATTCCTTAATTTCAAACTCCCATATCTCGCGAAAGGATTGACGAACTCGAGAAATTTCTGTTGCATCTGAAAGTGAAAGCTCGCCCGATTACAATGGTGTGTGTACTTTTCCCCTAGGCCATTCCAGTTATTGGTTTCGAGTATCAGACCACCGAAAATTTTGATGGTTTCTCAAGCATTCCGTAACTTCAAACTCCCATATCTCGCGAACCGATTGACGAACTCGAGAAATTCCTGTTGCATCTGAGAGTGGAAACCGGCCCGATTACAAAGGCATGTGTATTTTTCCCCTAGGCCTTGGTAGTTATTGGTTTCGAGTATCAGACTTGCGAAAATTTTGATGGTTCCTCAACCATTCCTTAATTTCAAACTCCCATATCTCGCGAACGGATTGACGAACTCGAGAGATTCCTGTTGCATCTGAAAGTAGAAACACGCCCGATTACAAAGATATGTATGTTTTTCCCCTAGGCTTTTGTAGTTATTGGTTTCGTGTATCAGACTTGCGAAAATTTTGATGGTTCCTCAACCATTCCTTAATTTCAAACTCCCATATCTCGCGAACGGATTGACGAACTCGAGAAATTCCTGTTGCATCTGAAAGTGGAAACTCCCCCGATTACAAAGGTATGTGTATTTTCCCCCTAGGCCATTGTAGTTATTGGTTTCGAGTATCAGACTTGCGAAAATTTTGATAGTTTCTCAGCGATTCCTTAACTTCAAACTCCCATATCTCGCGCACGGATTGACGCACTCGAGAAATTCCTATTGCATCTGAGAGTGGAAGCCGGCCCGATTACAAAGGTATGTTTATTTTTCCCCTAGGCCTTGGTAGTTATTGGTTTCGAGTATCAGACTTGCGAAAATTTTGATGGTTCCTCAACCATTCCTTAATTTCAAACTCCCATATCTCGCGAACGGATTGACGAACTCGAAAAATTCCTGTTGCTTCTAAAAGTAGGAACTCGCCCGATTACAATGGTGCTTGTACTTTTCCCCTAGGCCTTTGTAGTTATTCGTTTCGAGTAACAGACTTTCGAAAGTTTTGAAGGTTTCTCAAGCATTCCTTAAGTTCAAACTCCCATATCTCGCGAACGGATTGACGAACCTTAGAAATTCCTGATGCATCTGAAAGTGGAAACTCGCCCGATTACAGAGGTATGTGTATTTTTCTCCTAGGCCTTTGTAGTTATTGGTTTCGAGTATCAGACTTGCGAAAACTTTGATGGTTTCTCAACCATTCCTTAATTTAAAACTCCCATATCTCGCGAACCGATTGACGAACTCGAGAAATTCCTGTTGCATCTGAAAGTGGAAACTCGCCCGATTACAAAGGTATGTGTATTTTTCCCCTAGGCCATTGTAGTTATTGGTTTCGGGTATCAGACTTGCGAAGATTTTGATAGTTTCTCAACCATTCCTCAACTTCAAACTCCCATATCTCGCGAACGGATTGACGAACTCGAAAAATTCCTGTTGCTTCTAAAAGTAGGAACTCGCCCGATTACAGAGGTATGTGTATTTTTCTCCTAGGCCTTTGTAGTTATTGGTTTCGAGTATCAGACTTGCGAAAACTTTGATGGTTTCTCAACCATTCCTTAATTTAAAACTCCCATATCTCGCGAACCGATTGACGAACTCGAGAAATTCCTGTTGCATCTGAAAGTGGAAACTCGCCCGATTACAAAGGTATGTGTATTTTTCCCCTAGGCCATTGTAGTTATTGGTTTCGGGTATCAGACTTGCGAAGATTTTGATAGTTTCTCAACCATTCCTCAACTTCAAACTCCCATATCTCGCGCACGGATTGACGAACTCCAGAAATTCCCGTTGCATCTGAAAGTAGAAACACGCCCTATTACAAAGATATGTATGTTGTTCCCCTAGGCTTTTGTAGTTATTGGTTTCGTGTATCAGACCACCGAAAATTTTGATGGTTTCTCAACCATTCCTTAACTTCATTCTCCCATTTCTCGCGAACGGATTGACGAACTCGAGAAATTCCTGTTGCATCTTAAAGTAGAAACTCGCCCGATTACAAAGATATGTGTGTTTTTCACCTAGGCCTTTGTAGTTATTGGTTCCGGGTATCAGACTTGCGAAAATTTTGATAGTTTCTCAACCATTCCTCAACTTCAAACTCCCATATCTCGCGCACGGATTGACGAACTCCAGAAATTCCCGTTGCATCTGAAAGTAGAAACACGCCCGATTACAAAGATATGTATGTTGTTCCCCTAGGCTTTTGTAGTTATTGGTTTCGTGTATCAGACCACCGAAAATTTTGATGGTTTCTCAACCATTCCTTAATTTCATTCTCCCATTTCTCGCGAACGGATTGACGAACTCGAGAAATTCCTGTTGCATCTTAAAGTAGAAACTCGCCCGATTACAAAGATATGTGTGTTTTTCAGCTAGGCCTTTGTAGTTATTGGTTTCGGGTATCAGACTTGCGAAAATTTTGATAGTTTCTCAACTATTCCTTAACTTCAAACTCCCATTTCTCGCGAACGGATTGACGAACTCGAGAAATTCCTTTTGCATCTGAAAGTAGAAACTCGCCCGATTACAAAGATATTTGTGTTTTTCACCCAGGCCTTTGTAGTTATTGGTTTCGCGTATCATACTTGCGAAAATTTTGATAGTTTCTCAACCATTCCTTAACTTCAAACTCCCATTTCTCGCGAACGGATTGACGAACTCGAGAAATTCCTGTTGCATCTGAAAGTGGAAACTCGCCCGATTACAGAGGTATGTGTATTTTTCTCCTAGGCCTTTGTAGTTATTGGTTTCGAGTATCTGACTTGCGAAAACTTTGATGGTTTCTCAACCATTCCTTAATTTTAAACTCCCATTTCTCGCGAACGGATTGACGAACTCGAGAAATTCCTGTTGCATCTTAAAGTAGAAACTCGCCCGATTACAAAGATATGTGTGTTTTTCACCTAGGCCTTTGTAGTTATTGGTTTCGGGTATCAGACTTGCGAAAATTTTGATAGTTTCTCAACTATTCCTTAACTTCAAACTCCCATTTCTCGTGAACGGATTGACGAACTCGAGAAATTCCTGTTGCATCTGAAAGTAGAAACTCGCCCGATTACAAAGATATGTGTATTTTTCCCCTAGGCCTTGGTAGTTATTGGTTTCGAGTATCAGACTTGCGAAAATTTTGATGGTTCCTCAACCATTCCTTAATTTCAAAGTCCCATATCTCGCGAACGGATTGACGAACTCGAGAAATTTCTGTTGCATCTGAAAGTGAAAACTCGCCCGATTACAATGGTGTGTGTACTTTTCCCCTATGCCATTCCTGTTATTGGTTTCGAGTATCAGACCAGCGAGAATTTTGATGGTTTCTCAACCATTCCTTAACTTCAAACTCCCATATCTCGGGAAAGGATTGACGAACTCGAGAAACTCCTGTTGCATCTGAGAGTGGAAACCGGCCCGATTACAAGGGTGTGTGTATTTTTCCACTAGGCCTTGGTAGTTATTGGTTTCGAGTATCAGACTTGCGAAAATTTTGATGGTTCCTCAACCATTCCTTAGTTTCAAACTCCCATATCTCGCGAACGGATTGACGAACTCGAGAAATTTCTGTTGCATCTGAAATTGAAAACTCGCCCGATTACAATGGTGTGTGTACTTTTCCCCTAGGCCATTCCAGTTATTGGTTTCGAGTATCAGACCACCGAAAATTTTGATGGTTTCTCAAGCATTCCTTAACTTCAAACTCCCATATCTCGCGAACGGATTGACGAAATCGAGAAATTCCTGTTGCATCTGAAAGTAGAAAATCGCCCGGTTACAAAGATATGTGTGTTTTTCACTTTGGCCTTTGTAGTTATTGGTTTCCAGTATCAGACTTGCGAAAATTTTGATGGTTCCTCAACCATTCCTTAATTTCAAACTCCCATATCTCGCGAACGGATTGACGAACTCGAGAAATTCCTGTTGCTTCTAAAAGTAGGAACTCGCCCGATTACAATGGTGTTTGTACTTTTCCCCTAGGCCTTTGTATTTATTCGTTTCGAGTATCAGACTTTCGAAAATTTTGAAGGTTTCTCAAGCATTCCTTAAGTTCAAACTCCCATATCTCGCGAACGGATTGACGAACTCGAGAAATTCCTGTTGCATCTGAAAGTGGAAACTCGACCGATTACAGAGCTATGTGTATTTTTCTCCTAGGCCTTGGTAGTTATTGATTTCGAGTATCAGACTTGCGAAAATTTTGATAGTTTCTCAACCATTCCTTAACTTCATTCTCCCATTTCTCGCGAACGGATTGACGAACTCGAGAAGTTCCTGTTGCATCTGAGAGTGGAAACCGGCCCGATTACAAAGGTGTGTGTATTTTTCCACTAGGCCTTGGTAGTTATTGGTTTCGAGTATCAGACTTGCGAAAATTTTGATGGTTCCTCAACCATTCCTCAATTTCAAACTCCCATATCTCGCGAACGGATTGACGAACTCGAGAAATTTCTGTTGCATCTGAAAGTGGAAACTCGCCCGATTACAAAGGTATGTGTATTTTCCCCCTGGGCCATTCCAGTTATTGGTTTCGCGTATCAGATTTGCGAAAATGTTGATGGTTTCTCAACCATTCCTTAACTTCAAACTCCCATATCACGCGCACGGATTGACGAACTCGAGAAATTCCTGTTGCATCTGAGAGTGGAAACCGGCCCGATTACAAAGGTATGTGTATTTTTCCCCTAGGCCTTGGTAGTTATTGGTTTCGAGTATCCGACTTGCGAAAATTTTGATGGTTCCTCAACCATTCCTTAACTTCAAACTCCCATATCTCGCGAACGGATGGACGAACTCGAGAAATTCCTGTTGCATCTAAAGGTAGGAACTCGTCCGATTACAATGGTGTGTTTACTTTTCCCCTAGGCCATCCCAGTTATTGGTTTCGAGTATCAGACCACCGAAAATTTTGATGGTTTCTCAAGCATTCCTTAACTTCAAACTCCCATATCTCGCGAACGGATTGACGAACTCGAGAAATTCCTGTTGCATCTGAAAGTGGAAACTCGCCCGATTACAAAGGTATGTGTATTTTCCCCCTAGGCCATTCCAGTTATTGGTTTCGAGTATCAGACTTGCGAAAATGTTGATGGTTTCTCAACCATTCCTTAACTTCAAACTCCCATATCTCGCGAACGGATTGACGAACTCGAGAAATTCCTGTTGCATCTGAAAGTGGAAACTCGCCCGATTACAATGGTGCTTGTACTTTTCCCCTAGGCCTTTGTATTTATTCGTTTCGAGTATCAGACTTTCGAAAATTTTGAAGGTTTCTCAAGCATTCCTTAAGTTCAAACTCCCATATCTCGCGAACGGATTGACGAACTCGAGAAATTCCTGTTGCATCTGAAAGTGGAAACTCGCCCGATTACAGAGCTATGTGTATTTTCCCCCTAGGCCATTCCAGTTATTGGTTTCGAGTATCAGACTTGCGAAAATGTTGATGGTTTCTCAACCATTCCTTAACTTCAAACTCCCATATCTCGCGAACGGATTGACGAACTCGAGAAATTCCTGTTGCATCTGAAAGTGGAAACTCGCCCGATTACAATGGTGTTTGTACTTTTCCCCTAGGCCTTTGTATTTATTCGTTTCGAGTATCAGACTTTCGAAAATTTTGAAGGTTTCTCAAGCATTCCTTAAGTTCAAACTCCCATATCTCGCGAACGGATTGACGAACTCGAGAAGTTCCTGTTGCATCTGAGAGTGGAAACCGGCCCGATTACAAAGGTGTGTGTATTTTTCCCCTAGGCCTTGGTAGTTATTGGTTTCGATTATCAGACTTGCGAAAATTCTTATGGTTCCTCAACCATTCCTTAATTTCAAACTCCCATATCTCGCGAAAGGATTGACGAACTCGAGAAATTTCTGTTGCATCTGAAAGTGAAAGCTCGCCCGATTACAATGGTGTGTGTACTTTTCCCCTAGGCCATTCCAGTTATTGGTTTCGAGTATCAGACCACCGAAAATTTTGATGGTTTCTCAAGCATTCCGTAACTTCAAACTCCCATATCTCGCGAACGGATTGACGAACTCGAGAAATTCCTGTTGCATCTGAAAGTGGAAACTCGCCCGATTACAAAGGTATGTGTATTTTCCCCCTAGGCCATTCCAGTTATTGGTTTCGAGTATCAGACTTGCGAAAATGTTGATGGTTTCTCAACCATTCCTTAACTTCAAACTCCCATATCACGCGCACGGATTGACGAAATCGAGAAATTCCTGTTGCATCTGAGAGTGGAAACCGGCCCGATTACAAAGGTATGTGTATTTTTCCCCTAGGCCTTGGTAGTTATTGGTTTCGAGTATCCGACTTGCGAAAATTTTGATGGTTCCTCAACCATTCCTTAATTTCAAACTCCCATATCTCGCGAACGGATGGACAAACTCGAGAAATTCCTGTTGCATCTAAAGGTAGGAACTCCTCCGATTACAATGGTGTGTGTACTTTTCCCCTAGGCCATTCCAGTTATTGGTTTCGAGTATCAGACCACCGAAAATTTTGATGGTTTCTCAAGCATTGCTTAACTTCAAACTCCCAAATCTCGCGAACGGATTGACGAACTCGAGAAATTCCTGTTGCTTCTAAAAGTAGGAACCCGCCCGATTACAATGGTGTTTGTACTTTTCCCCTAGGCCTTTGTATTTATTCGTTTCGAGTATCAGACTTTCGAAAATTTTGAAGGTTTCTCAAGCATTCCTTAAGTTCAAACTCCCATATCTCGCGAACGGATTGACGAACTCGAGAAATTCCTGTTGCATCTGAAAGTGGAAACTCGCCCGATTACAGAGCTATGTGTATTTTTCTCCTAGGCCTTTGTAGTTATTGGTTTCGAGTATCAGACTTGCGAAAATTTTGATAGTTTCTCAACCATTCCTTAACTTCAAAATCCCATTTCTCGCGAACGGATTGACGAACTCGAGAAATTCCTGTTGCATCTGAAAGTAGAAGCATGCCCGATTACAATGGTGTGTGTACTTTTCCCCTAGGCCATTCCAGTTATTGGTTTCGAGTATCAGACTTGCGAAAATGTTGATGGTTTCGCAACCATCTCTTAACTCCAAACTCCGATATTTCGCGAACGGATTGACGAACTTGAGAAATTCCTGTTGCAACTGAAAGTAGAAACTCGCCCGATTACAATGGTGTCTGTACTTTTCCCCTATGCCATTCCAGTTATTGGTTTCGAGTATCAGACCAGCGAAAATTTTGAAGGTTTCTCAACCATTCCTTAAATGCAAACTCCCATATCTCGCGAACGGATTGACGAACTCGAGAAATTCCTGCTGCATCTGAAAGCAGAAACTCTCCCAATTACAACGGTATGTGTATTTTTCCCCTATGCCATTGTAGTTATTGGTTTCGAGTATCAGACTTGCGAAAATTTTGATGGTTTCTCAACCATTCCTTAACTTCAAACTCCCATATCACGCGCACGGATTGACGAAATCGAGAAATTCCTGTTGCATCTGAGAGTGGAAACCGGCCCGATTACAAAGGTATGTGTATTTTTCCCCTAGGCCATTCCAGTTATTGGTTTCGAGTATCAGACTTTCGAAAATTTTTATGGTTTCTCAAGCTTTCTCCGACTTCAAACTCCCATATCTCGCGAACGAATTGACGAACTCGAGAAATTTCGGTTGCATCTGAAAGTAGAAACTCGCCCGATTACAAAGGTGTGTGTACTTTTCCCCTAGGCCATTCCAGTTATTGGTTTCGAGTATTAGACCAGCGATAATTTTGATGATTTCACAACCATTCCTTAACTTCAAACTCCCATATCTCGCGAACGGATTGACGAACTCGAGAAATTCCTGTTGCATCTGAAAGTAGAAACTCGCCCGATTACAAGGGTATGTGTACTTTTCCCCTAGGCCATTCCAGTTATTGATTTCGAGTATCAGACTTGCGAAAACTTTGATGGTTCCTCAACCATTCCTTAACTTCAAACTCCCATATCTCGCGAACAGATTGACGAACTCGAGAAATTCCTGTTGCATCTGAAAGTAGAAACTCGCCCGATTACAATGGTGTGTGTACTTTTCCCCTAGGCCATTCCAGTTATTGGTTTCGAGTATCAGACTTTCGAAAATTTTTATGGTTTCTCAAGCTTTCTCCGACTTCAAACTCCCATATCTCGCGAACGAATTGACGAACTCGAGAAATTTCGGTTGCATCTGAAAGTAGAAACTCGCCCGATTACAAAGGTGTGTGTACTTTTCCCCTAGGCCATTCCAGTTATTGGTTTCGAGTATTAGACCAGCGATAATTTTGATGGTTTCACAACCATTCTTTAACTTCAAACTCCCATTTCTCGCGCAAGGATTGCCGAGCTCGAGAAATTCTTGTTGCATGTGAAAGTAGAAACTCGCCCGAATAGAACGGTATGTGTATTTTTCCGCTAGGCCTATGTAGTTGTTGGTTTCGAGTATCAGACTTTCGAAAATTTTGATGGTTCCTCAAGCATTCCTCAACATCAAACTCCCATATCTCGCGAACGGATTGACGAACTCGAGAAATTTCTGTTGCATCTGAAAGCAGAAACTCGCCCGATTACAACGGTATGTGTATTTTTGCCCTAGATCATAGTAGTTATTGGTTTCGAGAATCAGACTAGTGAAAATTTTGATGGTTTCTCAAGCATTCCTTAACTTCAAACTCCCATATCTCGCGAACGGATTGACGAACTCGATTATTTCCTGTTGCAACTGAAAGTAGAAAGTCGACCGATTACAATGGTGTATGTATTTTGCCCCTAGGCCATACCAGTTATTCGTTTCTAGCATCAGAATTGCGAAAATTTTGATGGTTTCTCAACCATTCCTTAACTTCAAACTCCCATATCTCGCGAACGGATTGACGAACTCGAGAATTTCCTATTGCATTTGAAAGCAGAAACTCGCCCGAATAGAACGGTATGTGTATTTTTCCGCTAGGCCATAGTAGTTATTGGTTTCGAGTATCAGACTTGCGAAAATTTTGATGGTTTCTCAAGCATTCAATAACTTCTAACTCCCATATCTCGCGAACGGATTGACGAACTCGAGAAATTCCTGTTGCATCTGAAAGCAGAAACTCGCCCGATTTCAACGGTATGTGCATTTTTGCCCTAGGCCATAGAAGTTATTGGTTTCGGGTATCAGACTTGCGAAAATTTTGATGGTTTCTCAAGCATTCCATAACTTCTAACTCTCACATCTAGCGAACGGATTGACGAACTCGAGAAATTCCTGTTGCATCTGAAAGCAGAAACTCGCCCGATTACAACGGTATGTGTATTTTTCCCCTAGGCCATTGTAGTTATTGGTTTCTAGCATCAGAATTGCGAAAATTTTGATGGTTTCTCAACCATTCCTTAAATTCAAAGTCCCATATCTCGCAAACGGAATGACGAACTCGAGAAATTCCTGTTGCATCTGAAAGTAGAAACTCGCACGATTACAATTGTGTTTGTACTTTTCCCGTAGGCCATTCCAGTTTCTTGTTTCGAGTATCAGACTTGCGAAAACTTTGATGGTTTCTCAATCATTCCTTAACTTCAAACTTCCATATCTCGCGAATGGATTGGCGAACTAGAGAATTTCTTATTGCATCTGAAAGCAGAAACTCGCCCGATTACAGCGGTATGTGTATTTTTGCCCTAGGCCATAGTTGTTATTGGATTCGAGTATCAGACTTGCGAAAATTTTGATGGTTTCTCAAGCATTCCTTAACTTCAAACTCCCATATCTCGCGAACGGATTGACGAACTCGATTATTTCCTGTTGCATCTGAAAGTAGAAAGTCGACCGATTACAATGGTGTGTGTAATTTTCCCCTAGGCCATTCCAGTTATTCGTTTCTTGCATCAGAATTGCGAAAATTTTGATGGTTCCTCAACCATTCCTTAACTTCAACCTCCCATACCGCGCGAACGGATTGACTAACTCGAGAAATTCCTGTTGCATCTGAAAGTAGAAACTCGCCCGATTAAAATGGTGTGTGAACTTTTCCCCTAGGCCATTCCAGTTATTGTTTTCGAGTATCAGACCAGCGAAAATTTTGATGGTTTCACAACCATTCCTTAACTTCAAACTCCCGTATCTCGCGAACGGATTGCCGAACTCGAGAAATTCTAGTTGCATGTGAAAGTAGAAACTCGCCCGATTACAAAGATATGTGTGTTTTTCACCTAGGCCTTTGTAGTTATTGGTTTCGAGAATCAGACTTGTGAAAATTTTGATGGTTTCTCAAGCATTCCTTAACTTCAAACTCCCATATCTCGCGAACGGATTGACGAACTCGATTATTTCCTGTTGCATCTGAAAGTAGAAAGTCGACCGATTACAATGGTGTGTGTAATTTTCCCCTAGGCCATTCCAGTTATTCGTTTCTTGCATCAGAATTGCGAAAATTTTGATGGTTTCTCAAACATTCCTTAACTTCAAACTCCCATATCTCGCGAACGGATTGATGAACTCGAGAAATTCCTGTTCCATCTGAAAGTAGAAAGTCGACCGATTACAATGGTGTGTGTAATTTTCCCCTAGGCCATTCCAGTTATTCGTTTCTAGCACCAGAATTGCGAAAATTTTGATGGTTTCTCAACCATTCCTTAACCTCAAACTCCCATATCTCGCGAACGGATTGACGAACTCGAGAAATTCCTGTTCCATCTGAGAGTGGAAACTCGCCCGATTACAAAGGTATGTGTACTTTTCCCCTAGGCCATTCCAGTTATTGGTTTCGAGTATCAGACTTGCGAAAATTTTGATAGTTTCTCAACCATTCCTTAACATCAAACTCCCATATCTCGCGAACGGATTGACGAACTCGAGAAATTCCTGTTGCATCTGAAAGTAGAATCTCTCCCAATTACAACGGTATGTGTACTTTTCCCCTAGGCCATTCCAGTTATTCGTTTCTAGCATCAGACTTTCGAAAATTTTGATTGTTCCTCAAGCATTCCTCAACTTCAAACTCCCATATCTCGCGAACGGATTGACGAACTCGAGAAACTTCTGTTTCATCTGAAAGCAGAAACTCGCCCGATTACAACGGTATGTGTATTTTTGCCCTAGATCATAGTAGTTATTGGTTTCGAGAATTAGACTTGTGAAAATTTTGATGGTTTCTCAAGCATTCCTTAACTTCAAACTCCCATATCTCGCGAACGGATTGACGAACTCGATTATTTCCTGTTGCATCTGAAAGTAGAAAGTCGACCGATTACAATGGTGTGTGTAATTTTCCCCCAGGCCATTCCAGTTATTGTTTTCGAGTATCAGACCAGCGAAAATTTTGATGGTTTCACAACCATTCCTTAACTTCAAACTCCCATATCTCGCGAACGGATTGCCGAACTCGAGAAACTCTTGTTGCATGTGAAAGTAGAAACTCGCCCGATTACAACGGTATGTGTATTTTTCCCCTAGGCCTTTTTAGTTATTGGTTTCGAGTATCAGACTTTCGAAAATTTTGATGGTTCCTCAAGCATTCCTCAAATTCAAACTCCCATATCTCGCGAACGGATTGACGAACTCGAGAAATTTCTGTTGCATCTGAAAGCAGAAACTCGCCCGATTACGAAGGTATGTGTATTTTTGCCCTAGATCATAGTTGTTATTGGTTTCGAGAATCAGACTTGTGAAAATTTTGATGGTTTCTCAAGCATTCCTTAACTTCAAACTACCATATCTCGCGAACGGATTGACGAACTCGATTATTTCCTGTTGCATCTGAAAGTAGAAAGTCGACCGATTACAATGGTGTGTGTAATTTTCCCCTAGGCCATTCCAGTTATTCGTTTCTTGCATCAGAATTGCGAAAATTTTGATGGTTCCTCAACCATTCCTTAACTTCAAACTCCCATATCTCGCGAACGGATTGACGAACTAGATTATTTCCTGTTGCATCTGAAAGTAGAAAGTCGACCGATTACAATGGTGTGTGTAATTTTCCCCTAGGCCATTCCAGTTATTCGTTTCTTGCATCAGAATTGCGAAAATTTTGATGGTTCCTCAACCATTCCTTACCTTCAACCTCCCATACCTCGCGAACCGATTGACTAACTCGAGAAATTCCTGTTGCATCTGAAAGTAGAAACTCGCCCGATTAAAATGGTATGTGTACTTTTCCCCTAGGCCATTCCTGTTATTGTTTTCGAGTATCAGACCAGCGAAAATTTTGATGGTTCCACAACCATTCCTTAACTTCAAACTCCCATATCTCGCGAACGGATTGCCGAACTCGAGAAATTCTTGTTGCATGTGAAAGTAGAAACTCGCCCGATTACAAAGATATGTGTGTTTTTCACCTAGGCCTTTGTAGTTATTTGTTTCGAGAATCAGACTTGTGAAAATTTTGATGGTTTCTCAAGCATTCCTTAACTTCAAACTCCCATATCTCGCGAACGGATTGACGAACTCGATTATTTCCTGTTGCATCTGATAGTAGAAAGTCGACCGATTACAATGGTGTGTGTAATTTTCCCCTAGGCCATTCCAGTTATTCGTTTCTAGCATCAGAATTGCGAAAATTTTGATGGTTTCTCAACCATTCCTTAAATTCAAACTCCCATATCTCGCGAACGGATTGACGAACTCGAGAAATTTCTGTTGCATCTGAAAGTAGAAACTCGCCCGATTACAATGGTGTGTGTACTTTTCCCCTAGGCCATTCCAGTTATTGTTTTCGAGTATCAGACCAGCGAAAATTTTGATGGTTTCACAACCATTCCTTAACTTCAAACTCCCATATCTCGCGAACGGATTGCCGAACTCGAGAAATTCTTGTTGCATGTGAAAGTAGAAACTCGCCCGATTACAACGGTATGTGTATTTTTCTCCTAGGCCTTTGTAGTTATTGGTTTCGAGTATCAGACTTTCGAAAATTTTGATGGTTCCTCAACCATTCCTTAACTTCAAACTCCCATATCTCGCGAACGGATTGACGAACTCGAGAAATTCCTGTTGCATCTGAAAGTAGAAACTCGCCCGATTACAATGGTGTGTGTACTTTTCCCCTAGGCCATTCCAGTTATTGGTTTCGAGTATCGGACCAGCGAAAATTTTGATGGTTTCACAACCATTCCTTAACTTCAAACTCTCATATCTCCCGATCGGATTGCCGAACTCGAGAAATTCTTGTTGCATGTGAAAGTAGAAACTCGCCCGATTACAACGGTATGTGTATTTTTCCCCTAGGCCTATGTAGTTGTTGGTTTCGATTACCAGACTTTCGAAAATTTTGATGGTTCCCCAAGCATTCCTCAAATTCAAACTCCCATATCTCGCGAACGGATTGACGAAATCGAGAAATTTCTGTTGCATTTGAAAGCAGAAACTCGCCCGATTACAACGGTATGTGTATTTTTGCCCTAGATCATAGTAGTTATTGGTTTCGAGAATCAGAGTTGTGAAAATTTTGATGGTTTCTCAAGCATTCCTTAACTTCAAACTCCCATATCTCGCGAACGGATAGACGAACTCGATTATTTCCTGTTGCATCTGAAAGTAGAAAGTCGACGGATTACAATGGTGTGTGTAATTTTCCCCTAGGCCATTCCAGTTATTCGTTTCTTGCATCAGAATTGCGAAAATTTTGATGGTTTCTCAACCATTCCTTAACTTCAAACTCCCATATCTCGCGAACGGATTGACGAACTCGAGAAATTCCTGTTCCATCTGAGAGTGGAAACTCGCCCGATTACAAAGGTATGTGTACTTTTCCCCTAGGCCATTCCAGCTATTGATTTCGAGTATCAGACTTGCGAAAATTTTGATGGTTCCTCAACCATTCCTTAACTTCAAACTCCCATATCTCGCGAACGGATTGACGAACTCGAGAAATTCCTGTTGCATCGGAAAGTAGAAACTCGCCCGATTACAATGGTGTGTGTACTTTTCCCCTAGGCCATTCCAGTTATTGGTTTCGAGTATCGGACCAGCGAAAATTTTGATGGTTTCACAACCATTCCTTCACTTCAAACTCCCATATCTCCCGAACGGATTGCCGAACTCGAGAAATTCTTGTTGCATGTGAAAGTAGAAACTCGCCCGATTACAACGGTATGTGTATTTTTCCCCTAGGCCTATGTAGTTGTTGGTTTCGAGTACCAGACTTTCGAAAATTTTGATGGTTCCCCAAGCATTCCTCAAATTCAAACTCCCATATCTCGCGAACGGATTGACGAAATCGAGAAATTTCTGTTGCATTTGAAAGCAGAAACTCGCCCGATTACAACGGTATGTGTATTTTTGCCCTAGATCATAGTAGTTATTGGTTTCGAGAATCAGAGTTGTGAAAATTTTGATGGTTTCTCAAGCATTCCTTAACTTCAAACTCCCATATCTCGCGATCGGATTGACGAACTCGATTATTTCCTGTTGCATCTGAAAGTAGAAAGTCGACGGATTACAATGGTGTGTGTAATTTTCCCCTAGGCCATTCCAGTTATTCGTTTCTTGCATCAGAATTGCGAAAATTTTGATGGTTTCTCAACCATTCCTTAACTTCAAACTCCCATATCTCGCGAACGGATTGACGAACTCGAGAAATTCCTGTTCCATCTGAGAGTGGAAACTCGCCCGATTACAAAGGTATGTGTACTTTTCCCCTAGGCCATTCCAGCTATTGATTTCGAGTATCAGACTTGCGAAAATTTTGATGGTTCCTCAACCATTCCTTAACTTCAAACTCCCATATCTCGCGAACGGATTGACGAACTCGATTATTTCCTGTTGCATCTGAAAGTAGAAAGTCGACCGATTACAATGGTGTGTGTAATTTTCCCCTAGGCCATTCCAGTTATTCGTTTCTAGCATCAGAATTGCGAAAATTTTGATGGTTTCTCAACCATTCCTTAACTTCAAACTCCCATATCTCGCGAACGGATTGACGAACTCGAGAAATTTCTGTTGCATCTGAAAGTAGAAACTCGCCCGATTACAATGGTGTGTGTACTTTTCCCCCAGGCCATTCCAGTTATTGTTTTCGAGTATCAGACCAGCGAAAATTTTGATGGTTTCACAACCATTCCTTAACTTCAAACTCCCATATCTCGCGAACGGATTGCCGAACTCGAGAAATTCTTGTTGCATGTGAAAGTAGAAACTCGCCCGATTACAACGGTATGTGTATTTTTCCCCTAGGCCTTTTTAGTTATTGGTTTCGAGTATCAGACTTTCGAAAATTTTGATGGTTCCTCAAGCATTCCTCAAATTCAAACTCCCATATCTCGCGAACGGATTGACGAACTCGAGAAATTTCTGTTGCATCTGAAAGCAGAAACTCGCCCGATTACGAAGGTATGTGTATTTTTCCCTAGATCATAGTTGTTATTGGTTTCGAGAATCAGACTTGTGAAAATTTTGATGGTTTCTCAAGCATTCCTTAACTTCAAACTCCCATATCTCGCGAACGGATTGACGAACTCGATTATTTCCTGTTGCATCTGAAAGTAGAAAGTCGACCGATTACAATGGTGTGTGTAATTTTCCCCTAGGCCATTCCAGTTATTCGTTTCTTGCATCAGAATTGCGAAAATTTTGATGGTTTCTCAACCATTCCTTAACTTCAAACTCCCATATCTCGCGAACGGATTGACGAACTAGATTATTTCCTGTTGCATCTGAAAGTAGAAAGTCGACCGATTACAATGGTGTGTGTAATTTTCCCCTAGGCCATTCCAGTTATTCGTTTCTTGCATCAGAATTGCGAAAATTTTGATGGTTCCTCAACCATTCCTTACCTTCAACCTCCCATACCTCGCGAACGGATTGACTAACTCGAGAAATTCCTGTTGCATCTGAAAGTAGAAACTCGCCCGATTAAAATGGTATGTGTACTTTTCCCCTAGGCCATTCCAGTTATTGTTTTCGAGTATCAGACCAGCGAAAATTTTGATGGTTTCACAACCATTCCTTAACTTCAAACTCCCATATCTCGCTAACGGATTGCCGAACTCGAGAAATTCTTGTTGCATGTGAAAGTAGAAACTCGCCCGATTACAAAGATATGTGTGTTTTTCACCTAGGCCTTCGTAGTTATTTGTTTCGAGAATCAGACTTGTGAAAATTTTGATGGTTTCTCAAGCATTCCTTAACTTCAAACTCCCATATCTCGCGAACGGATTGACGAACTCGATTATTTCCTGTTGCATCTGAAAGTAGAGAGTCGACCGATTACAATGGTGTGTGTAATTTTCCCCTAGGCCATTCCAGTTATTCGTTTCTAGCATCAGAATTGCGAAAATTTTGATGGTTTCTCAACCATTCCTTAACTTCAAACTCCCATATCTCGCGAACGGATTGACGAACTCGAGAAATTTCTGTTGCATCTGAAAGTAGAAACTCGCCCGATTACAATGGTGTGTGTACTTTTCCCCTAGGCCATTCCAGTTATTGTTTTCGAGTATCAGACCAGCGAAAATTTTGTTGGTTTCACAACCATTCCTTAACTTCAAACTCCCATATCTCGCGAACGGATTGCCGAACTCGAGAAATTCTTGTTGCATGTGAAAGTAGAAACTCGCCCGATTACAACGGTATGTGTATTTTTCCCCTAGGCCTTTGTAGTTATTGGTTTCGAGTATCAGACTTTCGAAAATTTTGATGGTTCCTCAAGCATTCCTCAAATTCAAACTCCCATATCTCGCGAACGGATTGACGAACTCGAGAAATTCCTGTTCCATCTGAGAGTGGAAACTCGCCCGATTACAAAGGTATGTGTACTTTTCCCCTAGGCCATTCCAGTTATTGATTTCGAGTATCAGACTTGCGAAAATTTTGATGGTTCCTCAACCATTCCTTAACTTCAAACTCCCATATCTCGCGAACGGATTGACGAACTCGAGAAATTCCTGTTGCATCTGAAAGTAGAAACTCGCCCGATTACAATGGTGTGTGTACTTTTCCCCTAGGCCATTCCAGTTATTGGTTTCGAGTATCGGACCAGCGAAAATTTAGATGGTTTCACAGCCATTCCTTAACTTCAAACTCCCATATCTCCCGATCGGATTGCCGAACTCGAGAAATTCTTGTTGCATGTGAAAGTAGAAACTCGCCCGATTACAACGGTATGTGTATTTTTCCCCTAGGCCTATGTAGTTGTTGGTTTCGATTACCAGACTTTCGAAAATTTTGATGGTTCCCCAAGCATTCCTCAACTTCAAACTCGCATATCTCGCGAACGGATTGACGAAATCGAGAAATTTCTGTTGCATTTGAAAGCAGAAACTCGCCCGATTACAACGGTATGTGTATTTTTGCCCTAGATCATAGTAGTTATTGGTTTCGAGAATCAGAGTTGTGAAAATTTTGATGGTTTCTCAAGCATTCCTTAACTTCAAACTCCCATATCTCGCGAACGGATTGACGAACTCGATTATTTCCTGTTGCATCTGAAAGTAGAAAGTCGACCGATTACAATGGTGTGTGTAATTTTCCCCTAGGCCATTCCAGTTATTCGTTTCTTGCATCAGAATTGCGAAAATTTTGATGGTTTCTCAACCATTCCTTAACTTCAAACTCCCATATCTCGCGAACGGATTGACGAACTCGAGAAATTCCTGTTCCATCTGAGAGTGGAAACTCGCCCGATTACAAAGGTATGTGTACTTTTCCCCTAGGCCATTCCAGCTATTGATTTCGAGTATCAGACTTGCGAAAATTTTGATGGTTCCTCAACCATTCCTTAACTTCAAACTCCCATATCTCGCGAACGGATTGACGAACTCGAGAAATTCCTGTTGCATCGGAAAGTAGAAACTCGCCCGATTACAATGGTGTGTGTACTTTTCCCCTAGGCCATTCCAGTTATTGGTTTCGAGTATCGGACCAGCGAAAATTTTGATGGTTTCACAACCATTCCTTAACTTCAAACTCCCATGTCTCCCGAACGGATTGCCGAACTCGAGAAATTCTTGTTGCATGTGAAAGTAGAAACTCGCCCGATTACAACGGTATGTGTATTTTTCCCCTAGGCCTATGTAGTTGTTGGTTTCGAGTACCAGACTTTCGAAAATTTTGATGGTTCCCCAAGCATTCCTCAAATTCAAACTCCCATATCTCGCGAACGGATTGACGAAATCGAGAAATTTCTGTTGCATTTGAAAGCAGAAACTCGCCCGATTACAACGGTATGTGTATTTTTGCCCTAGATCATAGTAGTTATTGGTTTCGAGAATCAGAGTTGTGAAAATTTTGATGGTTTCTCAAGCATTCCTTAACTTCAAACTCCCATATCTCGCGAACGGATTGACGAACTCGATTATTTCCTGTTGCATCTGAAAGTAGAAAGTCGACCGATTACAATGGTGTGTGTAATTTTCCCCTAGGCCATTCCAGTTATTCGTTTCTTGCATCAGAATTGCGAAAATTTTGATGGTTTCTCAACCATTCCTTAACTTCAAACTCCCATATCTCCCGAACGGATTGCCGAACTCGAGAAATTCTTGTTGCATGTGAAAGTAGAAACTCGCCCGATTACAACGGTATGTGTATTTTTCCCCTAGGCCTATGTAGTTGTTGGTTTCGAGTACCAGACATTCGAAAATTTTGATGGTTCCCCAAGCATTCCTCAAATTCAAACTCCCATATCTCGCGAACGGATTGACGAAATCGAGAAATTTCTGTTGCATTTGAAAGCAGAAACTCGCCCGATTACAACGGTATGTGTATTTTTGCCCTAGATCATAGTAGTTATTGGTTTCGAGAATCAGAGTTGTGAAAATTTTGATGGTTTCTCAAGCATTCCTTAACTTCAAACTCCCATATCTCGCGAACGGATTGACGAACTCGATTATTTCCTGTTGCATCTGAAAGTAGAAAGTCGACCGATTACAATGGTGTGTGTAATTTTCCCCTAGGCCATTCCAGTTATTCGTTTCTTGCATCAGAATTGCGAAAATTTTGATGGTTTCTCAACCATTCCTTAACTTCAAACTCCCATATCTCGCGAACGGATTGACGAACTCGAGAAATTCCTGTTCCATCTGAGAGTGGAAACTCGCCCGATTACAAAGGTATGTGTACTTTTCCCCTAGGCCATTCCAGTTATTGATTTCGAGTATCAGACTTGCGAAAATTTTGATGGTTCCTCAACCATTCCTCAACTTCAAACTCCCATATCTCGCGAACGGATTGACGAACTCGAGAAATTCCTGTTGCATCTGAAAGTAGAAACTCGCCCGATTACAATGGTGTGTGTGCTTTTCCCCTAGGCCATTCCAGTTATTGGTTTCGAGTATCGGACCAGCGAAAATTTTGATGGTTTCACAACCATTCCTTAACTTCAAACTCCCATATCTCCCGAACGGATTGCCGAACTCGAGAAATTCCTGTTCCATCTGAGAGTGGAAACTCGCCCGATTACAAAGGTATGTGTACTTTTCCCCTAGGCCAGTCCAGTTATTGGTTTCGAGTATCAGACATTCGAAAATTTTGATGGTTTCTCAAGCATTCCCTAACTTCAAACTCCCATATCTCGCGAACGGATTGACGAACTCGAGAAATTTCTGTTGCATCTGAAAGTAGAAACTCGCCCTATTACAATGGTGTGTGTACTTTTCCCCTAGGCCATTCCAGTTATTGTTTTCGAGTAACAGACCAGCGAAAATTTTGATGGTTTCACAACCATACCTTAACTTCAAACTCCCATATCTCGCGAACGGATTGCCGAACTCGAGAAATTCTTGTTGCATGTGAAAGTAGAAACTCGCCCGATTACAACGGTATGTGTATTTTTCCCCTAGGCCTTTGTAGTTATTGGTTTCGAGTATCAGACTTTCGAAAATTTTGATGGTTCCTTAAGCATTCCTCAACTTCAAACTCCCATATCTCGCGAACGGATTGACGAACTCGAGAAATTTCTGTTGCATCTGAAGGTAGAAACTCGCCCGATTACAATGCTGTGTGTACTTTTCCCCTAGGCCATTCCAGTTATTGGTTTCGAGTATCGGACCAGCGAAAATTTTGATGGTTTCACAACCATTCCTTAAGTTCAAACTCCCATATCTCCCGAACGGATTGCCGAACTCGAGAAACTCTTGTTGCATGTGAAAGTAGAAACTCGCCCGATTACAACGGTATGTGTATTTTTTCCCTAGGCCTTTGTAGTTATTGGTTTCGAGTATCAGACTTTCGAAAATTTTGATGGTTCCTTAAGCATTCCTCAACTTCAAACTCCCATATCTCGCGAACGGATTGACGAACTCGATTATTTCCTGTTGCATCTGAAAGTAGAAAGTCGACCGGTTACAATGGTGTGTGTAATTTTCCCCTAGGCCATTCCAGTTATTCGTTTCTTGCATCAGAATTGCGAAAATTTTGATGGTTTCTCAACCATTCCTTAACTTCAAACTCCCATATCTCCCGAACGGATTGCCGAACTCGAGAAATTCTTGTTGCATGTGAAAGTAGAAACACGCCCGATTACAACGGTATGTGTATTTTTCCCCTAGGCCTATGTAGTTGTTGGTTTCGAGTATCAGACTTTCGAAAATTTTGATGGTTCCCCAAGCATTCCTCAACTTCAAACTCCCATATCTCGCGAACGGATTGACGAACTCGGAAATTTCTGTTGCATCTGAAAGCAGAAACTCGCCCGATTACAACGGTATGTGTATTTTTGCCCTAGATCATAGTAGTTATTGGTTTCGAGAATCAGACCAGCGAAAATTTTGATGGTTTCACAACCATTCCTTAACTTCAAACTCCCATATCTCCCGAACGGATTGCCGAACGCGAGAAATTCTTGTTGCATGTGAAAGTAGAAACTCGCCCGATTACAACGGTATGTGTATTTTTCCCCTAGGCCTATGTAGTTGTTGGTTTCGAGTATCAGACTTTCGAAAATTTTGATGGTTCCTCAAACATTCCTCAACTTCAAACTCCCATATCTCGCGAACGGATTGACGAACTCGAGAAATTTCTGTTGCATCTGAAAGCAGAAACTCGCCCGATTACAACGGTATGTGTATTTTTGCCCTAGATTATAGTAGTTATTGGTTTCGAGAATCAGACTTGTGAAAATTTTGATGGTTTCTCAAGCATTCCTTAACTTCAAACTCCCATATCTCGCGAACGGATTGACGAACTCCATTATTTCCTGTTGCATCTGAAAGCAGAAAGTCGACCGATTACAATGTTGTGTGGACTTTTCCCCTAGGCCATTCCAGTTATTCGTTTCTAGCATCAGAATTGCGAAAATTTTGATGGTTTCTCAACCATTTCTTAACTTCAAACTCCCATATCTCGCGAACGGATTGACGAACTCCATTAATTCCTGTTGCATCTGAAAGTAGAATCTCGCCCGATTACAATGGTGTGTGTACTTTTCCCCTAGGCCATTCCAGTTATTGTATTCGAGTATCAGACCACCGAAAATTTTGATGGTTTCACAACCATTCCTTAACTTCGATCTCCCATATCTCGCGAACGGATTGACGAACTCGAGAAATTTCTGTTGCATCTGAAAGCAGAAACTCGCCCGATTACAACGGTATGGGTATTTTTGCCCTAGATCATAGTAGTTATTGGTTTCGAGAATCAGACCAGCGAAAATTTTGATGGTTTCACAACCATTCCTTAACTTCAAACTCCCATATCTCCCGAACGGATTGCCGAACTCGAGAAATTCTTGTTGCATGTGAAAGTAGAAACTCGCCCGATTACAACGGTATGTGTATTTTTCCCCTAGGCCTATGTAGTTGTTGGTATCGAGTATCAGACTTTCGAAAATTTTGATGGTTCCTCAAGCATTCCTCAACTTCAAACTCCCATATCTCGCGAACGGATTGACGAACTCGAGAAATTTCTGTTGCATCTGAAAGCAGAAACTAGCCCGATTACAACGGTATGTGTATTTTTGCCCTAGATTATAGAAGTTATTGGTTTCGAGAATCAGACTTGTGAAAATTTTGATGGTTTCTCAAGCATTCCTTAACTTCAAACTCCCATTTCTCGCGAACGGATTGACGAACTCGATTATTTCCTGTTGCATCTGAAAGTAGCAAGTCGACCGATTACAATGGTATGTGTAATTTTCCCCTAGGCCATTCCAGTTATTCGTTTCTAGCATCAGAATTGCGAAAATTTTGATGGTTTCTCAACCATTCCTCAAATTCAAACTCCCATATCTCGCGAACGGATTGACGAACTCGAGAAATTCCTGTTCCATCTGAGAGTGGAAACACGCCCGATTACAAAGGTATGTGTATTTTTCCCGTAGCCCTTCGTAGTTATTGGTTTCGAGTATCAGACTTGCGAAAAATTTGATCGTTTCTCAACCATTCCTTAACTTCAAACTCCCACATCTCGCGAACGGATTGACGAACTCGAGAAATTCCTGTTGCATCTTAAAGTAGAAACTCGCCCGATTACAAAGATATGTGTGTTTTTCACCTAGGCCTTTGTAGTTATTGGTTTCGGGTACCAGACTTGCGAAAATTTTGATAGTTTCTGAACCATTCCTTAACTTCAAACTCCCATTTCTCGCGAACGGATTGACGAACTCGAGAAATTCCTGTTGCATCTGAAAGTAGAAACTCGCCCGATTACAACGGTATGTGTATTTTTCCCCTAGGCCTATGTAGTTGTTGGTTTCGAGTATCAGACTTTCGAAAATTTGGTGGTTCCTCAAGCATTCCTCAACTTCAAACTCCCATATCTCGCGAACGGATTGACGAACTCGAGAAATTTCTGTTGCATCTGAAAGCAGAAACTCGCCCGATTACAACGGTATGTGTATTTTTGCCCTAGATCGTAGTAGTTATTGGTTTCGAGAATCAGACTTGTGAAAATTTTGATGGTTTCTCAAGCATTCTTTAACATCAATGTCCCATATCTCGCGAACGGATTGACGAACTCGAGAAATTCCTGTTGCACCTGGAAGCAGAAAATCGCCCGATTACAAAGGTATGTGCATTTTTCCCCTAGGCCTTTGTAGTTATTGTTTTCGAGTATCAGACCACCGAAAATTTTGATGGTTTCTCAAGCATTCCTTAACTTCAAACTCCCATATCTCGCGAACGGATTGACGAACTCGAGAAATTCCTATTGCATCTGAAAGTAGTAACTCGCCCGATTAGAATAGTGTGTGTACTTTTCCCCTAGGCCATTCCAGTTTCTCGTTTCTAGCATCAGAATTTCGAAAATTTCGATGGTTTCTCAACCATTCCTTAACTTCAAACTCCCATATCTCGCGAACGGAATGACGAACTCGAGAAATTCCTGTTGCATCTGAAAGTGGAAACTCGCCCGATTACAAAGGTATGTGCATTTTTCCCCTAGGCCTTTGTAGTTATTGGTTTCGAGTATCAGACTTGCGAAAATTTTGATGGTTTCTCAACCATTCCATAATTTCAAACCCCCATATCTCCCGAACGGATTGACGAACTCGAGAAATTCCTGTTGCATCTTAAAGTAGAAACTCGCCCGATTACAATTGTGTGTGTACTTTTCCCCTAGGCCATTCCAGTAATTGGTTTCGAGAATCAGACCGCCGAAAATTTTGATGGTTTCAAGTGCATTCCTTAACTTCAAACTCCCATATCTCGCGAACGGATTGACGAACTCGAGAAATTCCTGTTGGGCCTTAAAGTAGAATCTCGCCCGATTACAATGGTGTGTGTACTTTTCCCCTAGGCCATTCCAGTTACTGTATTCGAGTATCAGACCATCGAAAATTTTGATGGTTTCACAACCATTCCTTAACTTCAAACTCCCATATCTCGCGAACGGATTGCCGAACTCGAGAAATTCTTGTTGCATCTGAAAGTAGAATCTCGCCCGATTACAATGGTGTGTGTACTTTTCCCCTAGGCCATTCCAGTTATTGTATTCGAGTATCAGACCATCGAAAATTTTGATGGTTTCACAACCATTCCTTAACTTCGAACTCCCATTTCTCGCGAACGGATTGACGAACTCGGGAAATTCCTGTTGCATCTGAAAGTGAAAACTCGCCCGATTACAATGGTGTGTTTACTTTTCCCCTAGGCCATTCCATTTATTGGTTTAGAGTATCAGACTTGCGAAAATTTTGATGGTTTCTCAACCATTCCTTAACTTCAAACTCCCATATATCGCGAACGGATTGACGAACTCCATTAGTTCCTGTTGCATCTGAAAGTAGAATCTCGCCCGATTACAATGGTGTGTGTACTTTTCCCCTAGGCCATTCCAGTTATTGGTTTCGAGTATCAGACCAGCGAAAATTTTGATGGTTTCTCAACCATCCCTTAACTTCAAACTCCCATATCTCGCGAACGGTTTGACGAACTCGAGAAATTTCTGTTGCATCTGAAAGTAGAAACTCGCCCGATTACAATGGTGTGTGTATTTTTCCCCTAGGCCTTTGTAGTTATTGGTTTCGAGTATCAGACCAGCGAAAATTTTGATGGTTTCTCAACCATTCCTTAACATCAAACTCCCATATCTCGCGAAGAGATTGACGAACTCGCGAAATTCCTGTTGCATCTGAAACTAGAAACTCGCCCGATTACAATGGTGTGTGTACTTTTCCCCTAGGCCATTCCAGTTATTGGTTTCGAGTATCAGACCAGCGAAAATTTTGATGGTTTCCCAACCATTCCTTAACTTCAAACTCCCATATCTCGCGAACGGATTGACGAACTCGCGAAATTCCTGTTGCATCTGAAACTAGAAACTCGCCCGATTACAATGGTGTGTGTACTTTTCCCCTAGGCCATTCCAGTTATTGGTTTCGAGTATCAGACCAGCGAAAATTTTGATGGTTTCTCAACCATTCCTTAACTTCAAACTCCCATATCTCGTGAACGGATTGACGAACTCCATTAGTTCCTGTTGCATCTGAAAGTAGAATCTCGCCCGATTACAATGGTGTGTGTACTTTTCCTCTAGGCCATTCCAGTTATTGGTTTCGAGTATCAGACCAGCGAAAATTTTGATGGTTTCTCAACCATCCCTTAACTTCAAACTCCCATATCTCGCGAACGGATTGACGAACTCGATTATATCCTGTTGCATCTGAAAGTAGAAACTCGCCCGATTACAATGGTGTGTGTACTTTTCCCCTAGGCCATTCCAGTTATTCGTTTCTAGCATCAGAATTGCGAAAATTTTGATGGTTTCTCAACCATTCCTTAACTTCAAACTCCCATATCTCGCGAACGGAATGACGAACTAGAGAAATTCCTGTTGCATCTGAAAGTGGAAACTCGCCCGATTACAAAGATATGTGCATTTTCCCCTAGGCCTTTGTAGTTATTGGTTTCGAGTATCAGACTTGCGAAAATTTTGAGGGTTTCCCAACCATTCCTTAACTTCAAACTCCCATATCTCGCGAACGGATTGACGAACACGAAAAATTCCTGTTGCATCTGAAAGTAGTGACTCGCCCGATTAGAATGGTGTGTGTACTTTTCCCCTAGGCCATTCCAGTTGGCCATTCCAATTTCGATGGTTTCTCAACCATTCCTTAACTTCAAACTCCCTAATCTCGTGAACGGATTCACGTACTCGAGAAATTCCTGTTGCATCTGAAAGTTGAAACTCGCCCGATTACAAAGGTAAGTGTATTTTTCCCCTAGGCCTTTGTAGTTATTGGTTTCGAGTATCAGACTTGCGAAAATTTTGATGGTTACTCAACCATTCCTTAATTTCAAACTCCCATATCTCACGAACGGATTGACGAACTCGAGAAATTACTGTTGCATCTGAAAGCAGAAACTCGCCCGATTACAATGGTGTGTGTACTTTTCCCCTAGGTCATTCCAGTTATTGATTTCGAGTATCAGAATTGCGAAAATTTCGATGGTTTCTCAAGCATTCCTTAACTTCTAACTCCCATATCTCGCGAACGGATTTACGAAATCGAGAAATTCCTGTTGCATCTGAAAGTAGAAACTCGCCCGATTACAAAGATATGTGCATTTTCCCCTAGGCCTTTGTAGTTATTGGTTTCGAGTATCAGACTTTCGAAAATTTTGATGGTTACTCAAGCATTCCTTAACTTCAAACTCCCATATCTCGCGAACGGAATGACGCACTCGAGAAATTCCTGTTGCATCTGAAAGTGGAAACTCGCCCGATTACAAGGGTATGTGCATTTTTCCCCTAGGCCTTTGTAGTTATTGGTTTCGAGTATCAGACTTGCGAAAATTTTGATTGTTCTCAAGCATTCCTTAACTTCAAATTCCCATATCTCGCGAACGGATTTACGAAATCGAGATATTCCTGTTGCATCTGAAATTAGAAACTCGCCCGATTACAAAGATATGTGTGTTTTTCTCCTAGGCCTTTGTAGTTATTGGTTTCGAGTATCAGACTTGCGAAAATTTTGAGGGTTTCCCAACCTTTCCTTAACTTCAAACTCCCATATCTCGCGAACGGATTGACGAACACGAAAAATTCCTGTTGCATCTGAAAGTAGAGACTCGCCCGATTAGAATGGTGTGTGTACTTTTCCCCTAGGCCATTCCAGTTGGCCATTCCAATTTCGATGGTTTCTCAACCATTCCTTAACTTCAAACTCCCATATCTCGTGAACGGATTAACGAACTCGAGAAATTCCTGTTGCATCTGAAAGTTGAAACTCGCCCGATTACAAAGGTATGTGTATTTTTCCCCTAGGCCTTTGTAGTTATTGGTTTCGAGTATCAGACTTGCGAAAATTTTGATGGTTTCTCAACCATTCCTTAATTTCAAACTCCCATATCTCACGAACGGATTGACGAACTCGAGAAATTACTGTTGCATCTGAAAGCAGAAACTCGCCCGATTACAATGGTGTGTGTACTTTTCCCCTAGGTCATTCCAGTTATTGATTTCGAGTATCAGAATTGCGAAAATTTCGATGGTTTCTCAAGCATTCCTTAACTTCTAACTCCCATATCTCGCGAATGGATTTACGAAATCGAGAAATTCCTGTTGCATCTGAAAGTAGAAACTCTCCCGATTACAACGGTATGTGTATTTTCCCCTAGGCCATTGTAGTTATTGGTTTCTAGCATCAGAATTGCGAAAATTTGGATGGTTTCTCAACCATTCCTTAATTTCGAACTCCCATATCTCGCGAACGGGATGACGAACTCGAGAAATTCCTGTTGCATCTGAAACTGGAAACTCGCCCGATTACAAAGGTATGTGCATTTTTCCCCTAGGCCTTTGTAGTTATTGGTTTCGAGTATCAGACCAGCGAAAATTTTGATGGTTTCTCAAGCATTCCTTAACTTCAAACTCCCATATCTCGCGAACAGAATGATGAACTCGAAAAATTCCTGTTGCATCTGAAAGTAGAGACTCGCCCGATTAGAGTATTGTGTGTACTTTTCCCCTAGGCCATTCCTGTTATTCGTTTCTAGCATCAGAATTGCGAAAATTTCGATGGTTTCTCAACCATTCCTTAACTTCAAACTCCCATATCTCGTGAACGGATTGACGAACTCGAAAAATTCCTGTTGCATCTGGAAGTTGAAACTCGCCCGATTACAAGGGTATGTGTATTTTTCCCCTAGGCCTTTGTAGTTATTGGTTTCGAGTATCAGACTTGCGAAAATTTTGATGGTTTCTCAACCATTCCTTAATTTCAAACTCCCATATCTCACGAACGGAATGACGAACTCGAGAAATTCCTGTTGCATCTGAAAGTAGAAACTCGCACGATTACAAGGGTGTGTGTACTTTTCCCCTAGGTCATTCCAGTTATTGGTTTCGAGTATCAGAATTGCGAAAATTTTGATGGTTTCTCAACCATTCCTTAACTTCAAACTCCCATATCTCGCGAACGGGATGACGAACTCGAGAAATTCCTGTTGCATCTGAAACTGGAAACTCGCCCGATTACAAAGGTATGTGCATTTTTCCCCTAGGCCATTGTAGTTATTGGTTTCGAGTATCAGACCAGCGAAAATTTTGATGGTTTCTCAAGCATTCCTTAACATCAAACTCCCATATCTCGCGAACGGAATGACGAACTCGAGAAATTCCTGTTGCATCTGAAAGTAGAAACTCGCACGATAACAAGGGTGTGTGTACTTTTCCCCTGGGCCATTCCAGTTATTGGTTTCGAGTATCAGAATTGCGAAAATTTTGATGGTTTCTCAACCATTCCTTAACTTCAAACTCCCATGTCTCGCGAACGGAATGACGAACTCGAGAAATTCCTGTTGCATCTGAAAGTAGAAACTCGCACGATTACAAGGGTGTGTGTACTTTTCCCCTAGGCCATTCCAGTTGTTGGTTTCGAGTATCAGAATTGCGAAAATTTCGATGGTTTCTCAAGCATTCGTTAACTTCAAACTCCCATATCTCGCGAACGGATTTACGAAATCGAGAAGTTCCTGTTGCATCCGAAAGCAGAAACTCTCCCGATTACAACGGTATGTGTATTTTCCCCTAGGCCATTGTAGTTATTGGTTTCTAGCATCAGAATTGCGAATATTTGGATGGTTTCTCAACCATTCCTTAATTTCGAACTCCCATATCTCGCGAACGGGATGACGAACTCGAGAAATTCCTGTTGCATCTGAAACTGGAAACTCGCCCGATTTAAAAGGTATGTGCATTTTTCCCCTAGGCCTTTGTAGTTATTGGTTTCGAGTATCAGACCAGCGAAAACTTTGATGGTTTCTCAAGCATTCCTTAACTTCAAACTCCCATATCTCGCGAACGGAATGACGAACTCGAGAAATTCCTGTTGCATCTGAAAGTAGAAACTCGCACGATTACAAGGGTGTGTGTTCTTTTCCCCTAGGCCATTCCAGTTATTGGTTTCGAGTATCAGAATTGCGAAAATTTCGATGGTTTCTCAAGCATTCCTTAATTTCAAACTCCCATGTCTCGCGAACGGAATGACGAACTCGAGAAATTCCTGTTGCATCTGAAAGTAGAAACTCGCACGATTACAAGGGTGTGTGTACTTTTCCCCTAGGCCATTCCAGTTATTGGATTCGAGTATCAGAATTGCGAAAATTTCGATGGTTTCTCAAGCATTCCTTAACTTCAAACTCCCATATCTCGCGAACGGATTTACGAAATCGAGAAATCCCTGTTGCATCTGAAAGCAGAAACTCTCCCGATTACACCGGTATGTGTATTTTCCCCTAGGCCATTGTAGTTATTGGTTTCTAGCATCAGAATTGCGAATATTTGGATGGTTTCTCAACCATTCCTTAATTTCGAACTCCCATATCTCGCGAACGGGATGACGAACTCGAGAAATTCCTGTTGCATCTGAAACTGGAAACTCGCCCGATTTAAAAGGTATGTGCATTTTTCCCCTAGGCCTTTGTAGTTATTGGTTTCGAGTATTAGACCAGCGAAAACTTTGATGGTTTCTCAAGCACTCCTTAACTTCAAACTCCAATATCTAGCGAACGGAATGACGAACTCGAGAAATTCCTGTTGCATCTGAAAGTAGAAACTCGCACGATTACAAGGGTGTGCGTACTTTTCCCCTAGGCCATTCCAGTTGTTGGTTTCGAGTATCAGAATTGCGAAAATTTTGATGGTTTCTCAACCATTCCTTAACTTCAAACTCCCATGTCTCGCGAACGGAACGACGAACTCGAGAAATTCTTGTTGCATCTGAAAGTGGAAACTCGCCCGATTAGAAAGGTATGTGCATTTTTCCCCTAGGCCTATGTAGTTATTGGTTTCGAGTATCAGACTTTCGAAAATATTGATGGTTTCTCAAGCATTCCTTAACTTCAAACTCCCATATCTCGCGAACGGATTGACGAACTCGAGAAATTCGTGTTGCATCCGAAATTAGAAACTCGCCCGATTACAAAGATATGTGTGTTTTTCCCCTAGGCCTTTGTAGTTATTGGTTTCGAGTATCAGACTTGCGAAAATTTTGATGGTTTCTCAACCATTCCTTAATTTCAAACACCCATATCTCACGAACGGATTGACGAACTCGAGAAACTACTGTTGCATCTGAAAGCAGAAACTCGCCCGATTACAATGGTGTGTGTACTTTTCCCCTAGGTCATTCCAGTTATTGGTTTCGAGAATCAGAATTGCGAAAATTTCGATGGTTTCTCAAGCAGTCCTTAACTTCAAACTCCCATGTCTCGCGAACGGAATGACGAACTCGAGAAATTCCTGTTGCATCTGAAAGTAGAAACTCGCACGATTACAAGGGTGTGTGTACTTTTCCCCTAGGCATTTCCAGTTATTGGTTTCGAGTATCAGAATTGCGAAAATTTCGATGGTTTCTCAAGCATTCCTTAACTTCAAACTCCCATATCTCGCGAACGGATTTACGAAATCGAGAAATCCCTGTTGCATCTGAAAGCAGAAACTCTCCCGATTACACCGGTATGTGTATTTTCCCCTAGGCCATTGTAGTTATTGGTTTCTAGCATCAGAATTGCGAATATTTGGATGGTTTCTCAACCATTCCTTAATTTCGAACTCCCATATCTCGCGAACGGGATGACGAACTCGAGAAATTCCTGTTGCATCTGAAACTGGAAACTCGCCCGATTTAAAAGGTATGTGCATTTTTCCCCTAGGCCTTTGTAGTTATTGGTTTCGAGTATTAGACCAGCGAAAACTTTGATGGTTTCTCAAGCACTCCTTAACTTCAAACTCCAATATCTAGCGAACGGAATGACGAACTCGAGAAATTCCTGTTGCATCTGAAAGTAGAAACTCGCACGATTACAAGGGTGTGCGTACTTTTCCCCTAGGCCATTCCAGTTGTTGGTTTCGAGTATCAGAATTGCGAAAATTTTGATGGTTTCTCAACCATTCCTTAACTTCAAACTCCCATGTCTCGCGAACGGAACGACGAACTCGAGAAATTCTTGTTGCATCTGAAAGTGGAAACTCGCCCGATTAGAAAGGTATGTGCATTTTTCCCCTAGGCCTATGTAGTTATTGGTTTCGAGTATCAGACTTTCGAAAATATTGATGGTTTCTCAAGCATTCCTTAACTTCAAACTCCCATATCTCGCGAACGGATTGACGAACTCGAGAAATTCGTGTTGCATCCGAAATTAGAAACTCGCCCGATTACAAAGATATGTGTGTTTTTCCCCTAGGCCTTTGTAGTTATTGGTTTCGAGTATCAGACTTGCGAAAATTTTGATGGTTTCTCAACCATTCCTTAATTTCAAACACCCATATCTCACGAACGGATTGACGAACTCGAGAAACTACTGTTGCATCTGAAAGCAGAAACTCGCCCGATTACAATGGTGTGTGTACTTTTCCCCTAGGTCATTCCAGTTATTGGTTTCGAGAATCAGAATTGCGAAAATTTCGATGGTTTCTCAAGCAGTCCTTAACTTCAAACTCCCATGTCTCGCGAACGGAATGACGAACTCGAGAAATTCCTGTTGCATCTGAAAGTAGAAACTCGCACGATTACAAGGGTGTGTGTACTTTTCCCCTAGGCATTTCCAGTTATTGGTTTCGAGTATCAGAATTGCGAAAATTTCGATGGTTTCTCAAGCATTCCTTAACTTCAAACTCCCATATCTCGCGAACTGATTTACGAAATCGAGAAATCCCTGTTGCATCTGAATGCAGAAACTCTCCCGATTACAACGGTATGTGTATTTTCCCCTAGGCCATTGTAGTTATTGGTTTCTAGCATCAGAATTGCGAATATTTGGATGGTTTCTCAACCATTCCTTAATTTCGAACTCCCATATCTCGCGAACGGGATGACGAACTCGAGAAATTCCTGTTGCATCTGAAACTGGAAACTCGCCCGATTTAAAAGGTATGTGCATTCTTCCCCTAGGCCTTTGTAGTTATTGGTTTCGAGTATCAGACCAGCGAAAACTTTGATGGTTTCTCAAGCATTCCTTAACTTCAAACTCCCATATCTCGCGAACGGAATGACGAACTCGAGAAATCCCTGTTGCATCTGAAAGCAGAAACTCTCCCGATTACAACGGTATGTGTATTTTCCTCTAGGCCATTGTAGTTATTGGTTTCTAGCATCAGAATTGCGAATATTTGGATGGTTTCTCAACCATTCCTTAATATCGAACTCCCATATCTCGCGAACGGAATGACGAACTCGAGAAATTCTTGTTGCATCTGAAAGTGGAAACTCGCCCGATTACAAAGGTGTGTGCATTTTTCCCCTAGGCCTATGTAGTTATTGGTTTCGAGTATCAGACTTTCGAAAATTTTGATGGTTTCTCAAGAATTCCTTAACTTCAAACTCCCATATCTCGCGAACGGATTGACGAACTCCAGAAATTCCTGTTGCATCCGAAATTAGAAACTCGCCCGATTACAAAGATATGTGTGTTTTTCCCCTAGGCCTTTGTAGTTATTGGTTTCGAGTAAATAGACTTGCGAAAATTTTGAGGGTTTCCCAACCATTCCTTAACTTCAAACTCCCATATCTCGGGAACGGATTGACGAACTCGAGAAATTCCTGTTGCATCTGAAAGTTGAGACTCGCCCGATTAGAATGGTGTGCGTACTTTTCCACTTGGCCATTCTAGTTATTCGTTTCTAGCATCAGAATTGCGAAAGTTTCGATGGTTTCTCAACCATTCCTTAATTTCAAACTCCCATATCTCACGAACGGATTGACGAACTCGAGAAACTACTGTTGCATCTGAAAGCAGAAACTCGCCCGATTACAATGGTGTGTGTACTTTTCCTCTAGGTCATTCCAGTTATTGGTTTCGAGAATCAGAATTGCGAAAATATCGATGGTTTCTCAAGCATTCCTTAACTTCAAACTCCCATGTCTCGCGAACGGAATGACGAACTCGAGAAATTCCTGTTGCATCTGAAAGTAGAAACTCGCACGATTACAAGGGTGTGTGTACTTTTCCCCTAGGCCATTCCAGTTATTGGTTTCGAGTATCAGAATTGCGAAAATTTCGATGGTTTCTCAAGCATTCCTTAAGTTCAAACTCCCATATCTTGCGAACGGATTTACGAAATCGAGAAATCCCTGTTGCATCTGAAAGCAGAAACTCTCCCGATTACAACGGTATGTGTATTTTCCCCTAGGCCATTGTAGTTATTGGTTTCTAGCATCAGAATTGCGAATATTTGGATGGTTTCTCAACCATTCCTTAATTTCGAACTCCCATATCTCGCGAACGGGATGACGAACTCGAGAAATTCCTGTTGCATCTGAAACTGGAAACTCGCCCGATTTAAAAGGTATGTGCATTTTTCCCCTAGGCCTTTGTAGTTATTGGTTTCGAGTATCAGACCAGCGAAAACTTTGATGGTTTCTCAAGCATTCCTTAACTTCAAACTCCCATATCTCGCGAACGGAATGACGAACTCGAGAAATCCCTGTTGCATCTGAAAGCAGAAACTCTCCCGATTACAACGGTATGTGTATTTTCCCCTAGGCCATTGTAGTTATTGGTTTCTAGCATCAGAATTGCGAATATTTGGATGGTTTCTCAACCATTCCTTAATTTCGAAATCCCATATCTCGCGAACGGAATGACGACCTCGAGAAATTCTTGTTGCATCTGAAAGTGGAAACTCGCCCGATTACAAAGGTATGTGTGTTTTTCCCCTAGGCCTTTGTAGTTATTGGTTTCGAGTATCAGACTTGCGAAAATTTTGAGGGTTTCCCAAACATTCCTTAACTTCAAACTCCCAATCTCGCGAACGGATTGACGAACTCGAGAAATTCCTGTTGCATCTGAAAGTTGAGACTCGCCCGATTAGAATGGTGTGCGTACTTTTCCACTTGGCCATTCCAGTTACTCGTTTCTAGCATCAGAATTGCGAAAATTTCGATGGTTTCTCAACCATTCCTTAACCTCAAACTCCCATATCTCGTGAACGGATTGACGAACTCGAGAAATTCCTGTTGCATCTGAAAGTGGAAACTCGCCCGATTACAAAGGTATGTGTATTTTTCCCCTAGGCCTTTGTAGTTATTGGTTTCGAGTATCAGACTTGCGAAAATTTTGATGGTTTCTCAACCATTCCTTAATTTCAAACTCCCATATCTCACGAACGGATTGACGAACTCAAGAAATTCCTGTTGCATCTGAGAGCAGAAACTCGCCCGATTACAGTGGTGTGTGTACTTTTCCCCTAGGCCCTTCCAGTTATTGGTTTCGAGTATCAGACCAGCGAAAATTTTGATGGTTTCTCAAGCTTTCCTTAACTTCAAACTCCCATATCTCGCGAACGGATCCACGAAATGGAGAAATTCCTGTTGCATCTGAAAGTAGAAACTCGCCCGATTACAAGGGTATGTGCATTTTTCCCCTAGGCCTTTGTAGTTATTGGTTTCGAGTACCAGACCCGCGAAAATTTTGATGGTTTCTCAAGCATTCCTTAACTTCAAACTCCCATATCTCGCGAACGGAATGACGAACTCGAGAAATTCCTGTTGCATCTGAAAGTGGAAACTCGCCCGATTACAAAGGTATGTGCATTTTCCCCTAGGCCTTTGTAGTTATTGGTTTCGAGTATCAGACTTTCGAATATTTTGATGGTTTCTCAAGCATTCCTTAACTTCAAACTCCCATATCTCGCGAACGGAATGACGCACTCGAGAAATTCCTGTGCATCTGAAAGTGGAAACTCGCCCGATTACAAAGGTATGTGTATTTTTCCCCTAGGCCTTTGTAGTTATTGGTTTCGAGTATCAGACTTGCGAAAATTTTGATGGTTCCTCAACCATTCCTTAATTTCAAACTCCCATATCTCACGAACGGATTGACGAACTCGAGAAATTCCTGTTGCATCTGAAAGCAGAAACTCGCCCGATTACAATGGTGTGTGTACTTTTCCCCTAGGTCATTCCAGTTATTGGTTTCGAGTATCAGACCAGCGAAAATTTTGATGGTTTCTCAAGCATTCGTTAACTTCAAACTCCCATATCTCGCGAACGGATTTACGAAATCGAGAAGTTCCTGTTGCATCTGAAAGCAGAAACTCTCCCGATTACAACGGTATGTGTATTTTCCCCTAGGCCATTGTAGTTATTGGTTTCTAGCATCAGAATTGCGAATATTTGGATGGTTTCTCAACCATTCCTTAATTTCGAACTCCCATATCTCGCGAACGGGATGACGAACTCGAGAAATTCCTGTTGCATCTGAAACTGGAAACTCGCCCGATTTAAAAGGTATGTGCATTTTTCCCCTAGGCCTTTGTAGTTATTGGTTTCGAGTATCAGACCAGCGAAAACTTTGATGGTTTCTCAAGCATTCCTTAACTTCAAACTCCCATATCTCGCGAACGGAATGACGAACTCGAGAAATTCCTGTTGCATCTGAAAGTAGAAACTCGCACGATTACAAGGGTGTGTGTTCTTTTCCCCTAGGCCATTCCAGTTATTGGTTTCGAGTATCAGAATTGCGAAAATTTCGATGGTTTCTCAAGCATTCCTTAATTTCAAACTCCCATGTCTCGCGAACGGAATGACGAACTCGAGAAATTCCTGTTGCATCTGAAAGTAGAAACTCGCACGATTACAAGGGTGTGTGTACTTTTCCCCTAGGCCATTCCAGTTATTGGATTCGAGTATCAGAATTGCGAAAATTTCGATGGTTTCTCAAGCATTCCTTAACTTCAAACTCCCATATCTCGCGAACGGATTTACGAAATCGAGAAATCCCTGTTGCATCTGAAAGCAGAAACTCTCCCGATTACACCGGTATGTGTATTTTCCCCTAGGCCATTGTAGTTATTGGTTTCTAGCATCAGAATTGCGAATATTTGGATGGTTTCTCAACCATTCCTTAATTTCGAACTCCCATATCTCGCGAACGGGATGACGAACTCGAGAAATTCCTGTTGCATCTGAAACTGGAAACTCGCCCGATTTAAAAGGTATGTGCATTTTTCCCCTAGGCCTTTGTAGTTATTGGTTTCGAGTATTAGACCAGCGAAAACTTTGATGGTTTCTCAAGCACTCCTTAACTTCAAACTCCAATATCTAGCGAACGGAATGACGAACTCGAGAAATTCCTGTTGCATCTGAAAGTAGAAACTCGCACGATTACAAGGGTGTGCGTACTTTTCCCCTAGGCCATTCCAGTTGTTGGTTTCGAGTATCAGAATTGCGAAAATTTTGATGGTTTCTCAACCATTCCTTAACTTCAAACTCCCATGTCTCGCGAACGGAACGACGAACTCGAGAAATTCTTGTTGCATCTGAAAGTGGAAACTCGCCCGATTAGAAAGGTATGTGCATTTTTCCCCTAGGCCTATGTAGTTATTGGTTTCGAGTATCAGACTTTCGAAAATATTGATGGTTTCTCAAGCATTCCTTAACTTCAAACTCCCATATCTCGCGAACGGATTGACGAACTCGAGAAATTCGTGTTGCATCCGAAATTAGAAACTCGCCCGATTACAAAGATATGTGTGTTTTTCCCCTAGGCCTTTGTAGTTATTGGTTTCGAGTATCAGACTTGCGAAAATTTTGATGGTTTCTCAACCATTCCTTAATTTCAAACACCCATATCTCACGAACGGATTGACGAACTCGAGAAACTACTGTTGCATCTGAAAGCAGAAACTCGCCCGATTACAATGGTGTGTGTACTTTTCCCCTAGGTCATTCCAGTTATTGGTTTCGAGAATCAGAATTGCGAAAATTTCGATGGTTTCTCAAGCATTCCTTAACTTCAAACTCCCATGTCTCGCGAACGGAATGACGAACTCGAGAAATTCCTGTTGCATCTGAAAGTAGAAACTCGCACGATTACAAGGGTGTGTGTACTTTTCCCCTAGGCATTTCCAGTTATTGGTTTCGAGTATCAGAATTGCGAAAATTTCGATGGTTTCTCAAGCATTCCTTAACTTCAAACTCCCATATCTCGCGAACTGATTTACGAAATCGAGAAATCCCTGTTGCATCTGAAAGCAGAAACTCTCCCGATTACAACGGTATGTGTATTTTCCCCTAGGCCATTGTAGTTATTGGTTTCTAGCATCAGAATTGCGAATATTTGGATGGTTTCTCAACCATTCCTTAATTTCGAACTCCCATATCTCGCGAACGGGATGACGAACTCGAGAAATTCCTGTTGCATCTGAAACTGGAAACTCGCCCGATTTAAAAGGTATGTGCATTTTTCCCCTAGGCCTTTGTAGTTATTGGTTTCGAGTATCAGACCAGCGAGAACTTTGATGGTTTCTCAAGCATTCCTTAACTTCAAACTCCCATATCTCGCGACGGAATGACGAACTCGAGAAATCCCTGTTGCATCTGAAAGCAGAAACTCTCCCGATTACAACGGTATGTGTATTTTCCTCTAGGCCATTGTAGTTATTGGTTTCTAGCATTAGAATTGCGAATATTTGGATGGTTTCTCAACCATTCCTTAATATCGAACTCCCATATCTCGCGAACGGAATGACGAACTCGAGAAATTCTTGTTGCATCTGAAAGTGGAAACTCGCCCGATTACAAAGGTGTGTGCATTTTTCCCCTGGGCCTATGTTGTTATTGGTTTCGAGTATCAGACTTTCGAAAATTTTGATGGTTTCTCAAGCATTCCTTAACTTCAAACTCCCATATCTCGCGAACGGATTGACGAACTCCAGAAATTCCTGTTGCATCCGAAATTAGAAACTCGCCCGATTACAAAGATATGTGTGTTTTTCCCCTAGGCCTTTGTAGTTATTGGTTTCGAGTAAATAGACTTGCGAAAATTTTGAGGGTTTCCCAACCATTCCTTAACTTCAAACTCCCATATCTCGGGAACGGATTGACGAACTCGAGAAATTCCTGTTGCATCTGAAAGTTGAGACTCGCCCGATTAGAATGGTGTGCGTACTTTTCCACTTGGCCATTCTAGTTATTCGTTTCTAGCATCAGAATTGCGAAAGTTTCGATGGTTTCTCAACCATTCCTTAATTTCAAACTCCCATATCTCACGAACGGATTGACGAACTCGAGAAACTACTGTTGCATCTGAAAGCAGAAACTCGCCCGATTACAATGGTGTGTGTACTTTTCCTCTAGGTCATTCCAGTTATTGGTTTCGAGAATCAGAATTGCGAAAATATCGATGGTTTCTCAAGCATTCCTTAACTTCAAACTCCCATGTCTCGCGAACGGAATGACGAACTCGAGAAATTCCTGTTGCATCTGAAAGTAGAAACTCGCACGATTACAAGGGTGTGTGTACTTTTCCCCTAGGCCATTCCAGTTATTGGTTTCGAGTATCAGAATTGCGAAAATTTCGATGGTTTCTCAAGCATTCCTTAAGTTCAAACTCCCATATCTTGCGAACGGATTTACGAAATCGAGAAATCCCTGTTGCATCTGAAAGCAGAAACTCTCCCGATTACAACGGTATGTGTATTTTCCCCTAGGCCATTGTAGTTATTGGTTTCTAGCATCAGAATTGCGAATATTTGGATGGTTTCTCAACCATTCCTTAATTTCGAACTCCCATATCTCGCGAACGGGATGACGAACTCGAGAAATTCCTGTTGCATCTGAAACTGGAAACTCGCCCGATTTAAAAGGTATGTGCATTTTTCCCCTAGGCCTTTGTAGTTATTGGTTTCGAGTATCAGACCAGCGAAAACTTTGATGGTTTCTCAAGCATTCCTTAACTTCAAACTCCCATATCTCGCGAACGGAATGACGAACTCGAGAAATCCCTGTTGCATCTGAAAGCAGAAACTCTCCCGATTACAACGGTATGTGTATTTTCCCCTAGGCCATTGTAGTTATTGGTTTCTAGCATCAGAATTGCGAATATTTGGATGGTTTCTCAACCATTCCTTAATTTCGAAATCCCATATCTCGCGAACGGAATGACGACCTCGAGAAATTCTTGTTGCATCTGAAAGTGGAAACTCGCCCGATTACAAAGGTATGTGTGTTTTTCCCCTAGGCCTTTGTAGTTATTGGTTTCGAGTATCAGACTTGCGAAAATTTTGAGGGTTTCCCAAACATTCCTTAACTTCAAACTCCCAATCTCGCGAACGGATTGACGAACTCGAGAAATTCCTGTTGCATCTGAAAGTTGAGACTCGCCCGATTAGAATGGTGTGCGTACTTTTCCACTTGGCCATTCCAGTTACTCGTTTCTAGCATCAGAATTGCGAAAATTTCGATGGTTTCTCAACCATTCCTTAACCTCAAACTCCCATATCTCGTGAACGGATTGACGAACTCGAGAAATTCCTGTTGCATCTGAAAGTGGAAACTCGCCCGATTACAAAGGTATGTGTATTTTTCCCCTAGGCCTTTGTAGTTATTGGTTTCGAGTATCAGACTTGCGAAAATTTTGATGGTTTCTCAACCATTCCTTAATTTCAAACTCCCATATCTCACGAACGGATTGACGAACTCAAGAAATTCCTGTTGCATCTGAGAGCAGAAACTCGCCCGATTACAGTGGTGCGTGTACTTTTCCCCTAGGCCCTTCCAGTTATTGGTTTCGAGTATCAGACCAGCGAAAATTTTGATGGTTTCTCAAGCTTTCCTTAACTTCAAACTCCCATATCTCGCGAACGGATCCACGAAATGGAGAAATTCCTGTTGCATCTGAAAGTAGAAACTCGCCCGATTACAAGGGTATGTGCATTTTTCCCCTAGGCCTTTGTAGTTATTGGTTTCGAGTACCAGACCCGCGAAAATTTTGATGGTTTCTCAAGCATTCCTTAACTTCAAACTCCCATATCTCGCGAACGGAATGACGAACTCGAGAAATTCCTGTTGCATCTGAAAGTGGAAACTCGCCCGATTACAAAGGTATGTGCATTTTCCCCTAGGCCTTTGTAGTTATTGGTTTCGAGTATCAGACTTTCGAATATTTTGATGGTTTCTCAAGCATTCCTTAACTTCAAACTCCCATATCTCGCGAACGGAATGACGCACTCGAGAAATTCCTGTGCATCTGAAAGTGGAAACTCGCCCGATTACAAAGGTATGTGTATTTTTCCCCTAGGCCTTTGTAGTTATTGGTTTCGAGTATCAGACTTGCGAAAATTTTGATGGTTCCTCAACCATTCTTTAATTTCAAACTCCCATATCTCACGAACGGATTGACGAACTCGAGAAATTCCTGTTGCATCTGAAAGCAGAAGCTCGCCCGATTACAATGGTGTGTGTACTTTTCCCCTAGGTCATTCCAGTTATTGGTTTCGAGTATCAGACCAGCGAAAATTTTGATGGTTTCTCAAGCATTCCTTAACTTCAAACTCCCATATCTCGCGAACGGATTTACGAAATCGAGAAATTCCTGTTGCATCTGAAAGTAGAAACTCGCCCGATTACAACGGTATTTGTATTTTTCCCCTAGGCCATTGTAGTTATTGGTTTCGGGTATCAGACTTGCGAAAATTTTGATGGTTCCTCAACCATTCCTTAACTTCAAAATCCCATATCTCGCGAACGGATTGACGAATTCGAGAAATTCTTGTTGCATCTGAAAGTAGAAACTCGCCCGATTACAGTGGTGTGTGTATTTTCCCCTAGGCCATTCCAGTTATTCGTTTCTAGCATCAGAAATGCGAAAATTTTGATGGTTTCTCAACCATTCCTTAACTTCAAACTCCCATATCTCGCGAACGGAATGACGAACTCGAGAAATTCCTGTTGCATCTGAAAGTGGAAACTCGCCCGATTACAAAGGTATGTGCATTTTTCCCCTAGGCCTTTGTAGTTATTGGTTTCGAGTATCAGACTTTCGAAAATTTTGATCGTTTCTCAAGCATTCCTTAACTTCAAACTCCCATATCTCGCGAACGGATTGACGCACTCGAGAAACTCCTGTTGCATCTGAAAGTAGAAACTCGCCCGATTACAAAGATATGTGTGTTTTTCCCCTAGGCCTTTGTAGTTATTGGTTTCGAGTATCAGACTTGCGAAAATATTGAGGGTTTCCCAACCATTCCTTAACTTCAAACTCCCATATCTCGCGAACGGATTGACGAACTCGAGAAATTCCTGTTGCATCTGAAAGTTGAGACTCGCCCGATTAGAATGGTGTGCGTACTTTTCCACTAGGCCATTCCAGTTATTCGTTTCTAGCATCAGAATTGCGAAAATTTTGACTGTTTCTCAACCATTCCTTAACTTCAAACTCCCATATCTCGCGAACGGAATGACGAACTCGAGAAATTCCTGTTGCATCTGAAAGTGGAAACTCGCCCGATTACAAAGGTATGTGCATTTTTCCCCTAGGCCTTTGTAGTTATTGGTTTCGAGTATCAGACTTTCGAAAATTTCGATGGTTTCTCAAGCATTCCTTAACTTCAAAATCCCATATCTCGCGAACGGAATGACGAACTCGAGAAATTCCTGTTGCATCTGAAAGTGGAAACTCGCCCGATTACAAAGGTATGTGCATTTTTCCCCTAGGCCTTTGTAGTTATTGGTTTCGAGTATCAGACTTTCGAAAATTTTGATGGTTTCTCAAGCATTCCTTAACTTCAAACTCCCATATCTCGCGAACGGATTGACGAACTCGAGCAATTCTTGCTGCATCTGAAAGCAGAAACTCGCCCGATTACAATGGTGTGTGTACTTTTCCCCTAGGCCATTCCAGTTATTCGTTTCTAGCATCAGAATTGCGAAAATTTTGACTGTTTCTCAACCATTCCTTAACTTCAAACTCCCATATCTCGCGAACGGAATGACGAACTCGAGAAATTCCTGTTGCATCTGAAAGTGGAAACTCGCCCGATTACAAAGGTATGTGCATTTTCTCCTAGGCCTTTGTAGTTATTGGCTTCGAGTATCAGACTTTCGAAAATTTTGATGGTTTCTCAAGCATTCCTTAAGTTCAAACACCCATATCTCGCGAACGGACTGACGAACTCGAGAAATTCCTGTTGCATCTGAAAGTAGAAATCCGCCCGATTACAAAGATATGTGTGTTTTTCCCCTAGGCCATTGTAGTTATTGGTTTCGAGTATCAGACTTGCGAAAATTTTGATGGTTCCTCAACCATTCCTTAAATTCAAACTCCCATATCTAGCGAACCGATTGACGAACTCGAGAAATTCCTGTTGCATCTGAAAGTAGAAACTCGCCCGATTACAATGGTGTGTGTACTTTTCCCCTAGGCCATTCCAGTTATTCGTTTCTAGCATCAGAATTGCGAAAATCTTGATGGTTTCTCAATCATTCCTTAACTTCAAACTCCCAAATCTCGCGAACGGAATGACGAACTCGAGAAATTCCTGTCGCATCTGAAAGTGGAAACTCGCCCGATTACAAAGGAATATTCATTTTTCCCCTAGGCCTTTGTAGTTATTGGTTTCGAGTATCAGACTTTCGAAAATTTTGATGGTTTCTCAAGCATTCCTTAACTTCAAACTCCCATATCTCGCGAACGGATTGACGAACTCGAGAAATTCCTGTTGCATCTGAAAGTAGAAATTCGCCCGATTACAAAGATATGTGTGTTTTTACCCTAGGCCATTGTAGTTATTGGATTCGTGTTTCAGACTTACGAAAATTTTGATGGTTTCTCAAGCATTCCTTAAGTTCAAACTCCCATATCTCGCGAACGGACTGACGAACTCGAGAAATTCCTGTTGCATCTGAAAGTGGAAACTCGCCCGATTACAAAGGTATGTGCATTTTCTCCTAGGCCTTTGTGGTTATTGGGTTCGTGTTTCAGACTTACGAAAATTTTGATGGTTTCTCAAGCATTCCTTAAGTTCAAACTCCCATATCTCGCGAACGGAATGACGAACTCCAGAAATTCCTGTTGCATCTGAAAGTAGACACTCGCCCGAATAGAATGGTGTGTGTACTTTTCCCCTAGGACATTCCAGTTATTCGTTTCTAGCATCAGAATTTCGCAAATTTCGATGGTTTCTCAACCATTCCTTAACTTCAAACTCCCATATCTCGCGAACGGATTGACGAACTCGAGAAATTCCTGTTGCATCTGAAAGTGGAAACTCGCCCGATTACAAAGGTATGTGCATTTTCCCCTAGGTCTTTGTAGTTATTGGTTTCGAGTATCAGACTTACGAAAATTTTGATTGTTTCTCAAGCATTCCTTAATTTCGAACTCCCATATCTCGCGAACGGGATGACGAAGTCGAGAAATTTCTGTTGCATCTGAAACTGGAAACTCGCCCGATTACATAGATATGTGTGTTTTTCCCCTAGGCCTTTGTAGTTATTGGTTTCGAGTATCAGACTTGCGAGAATTTTGAGGGTTTCCCAACCATTCCTTAACTTCAAACTCCCATATCTCGCGAACGGATTGACGAACTCGAGAAATTCCTGTTGCATCTGATAGGAGAGACTCGCCCGATTAGAATGGTGTGTGTACTTTTCCCCTAGGCCATTCCAGTTATTCGTTTCTAGCATCAGAATTGCGAAAATTTTGACTGTTTCTCAACCATTCCTTAACTTCAAACTCCCATATCTCGCGAACGGAATGACGAACTCGAGAAATTCCTGTTGCATCTGAAAGTGGAAACTCGCCCGATTACAAAGGTATGTGCATTTTCTCCTAGGCCTTTGTAGTTATTGGCTTCGAGTATCAGACTTTCGAAAATTTTGATGGTTTCTCAAGCATTCCTTAAGTTCAAACTCCCATATCTCGCGAACGGACTGACGAACTCGAGAAATTCCTGTTGCATCTGAAAGTAGAAATCCGCCCGATTACAAAGATATGTGTGTTTTTCCCCTAGGCCATTGTAGTTATTGGTTTCGAGTATCAGACTTGCGAAAATTTTGATGGTTCCTCAACCATTCCTTAAATTCAAACTCCCATATCTAGCGAACCGATTGACGAACTCGAGAAATTCCTGTTGCATCTGAAAGTAGAAACTCGCCCGATTACAATGGTGTGTGTACTTTTCCCCTAGGCCATTCCAGTTATTCGTTTCTAGCATCAGAATTGCGAAAATCTTGATGGTTTCTCAATCATTCCTTAACTTCAAACTCCCAAATCTCGCGAACGGAATGACGAACTCGAGAAATTCCTGTCGCATCTGAAAGTGGAAACTCGCCCGATTACAAAGGAATGTTCATTTTTCCCCTAGGCCTTTGTAGTTATTGGTTTCGAGTATCAGACTTTCGAAAATTTTGATGGTTTCTCAAGCATTCCTTAACTTCAAACTCCCATATCTCGCGAACGGATTGACGAACTCGAGCAATTCTTGCTGCATCTGAAAGTAGAAACTTGCCCGATTACAATGGTGTGTGTACTTTTCCCCTAGGCCATTCCAGTTATTCGTTTCTAGCATCAGAATTGCGAAAATTTTGATTGTTTCTCAACCATTCCTTAACTTCAAACTCCCATATCTCGCGAACGGAATGACGAACTCGAGAAATTCCTGTTGCATCTGAAAGTGGAAACTCGCCCGATTACAAAGGTATGTGCATTTTCCCCTAGGCCTTTGTAGTTATTGGTTTCGAGTATCAGACTTACGAAAATTTTGATTGTTTCTCAAGCATTCCTTAATTTCGAACTCCCATATCTCGCGAACGGGATGACGAAGTCCAGAAATTTCTGTTGCATCTGAAACTGGAAACTCGCCCGATTACATAGATATGTGTGTTTTTCCCCTAGGCCGTTGTAGTTATTGGTTTCGAGTATCAGACTTGCGAAAATTTTGAGGGTTTCCCAACCATTCCTTAACTTCAAACTCCCATATCTCGCGATAGGATTGACGAACTCGAGAAATTCCTGTTGCATCTGATAGGAGAGACTCGCCCGATTAGAATGGTGTGTGTACTTTTCCCCTAGATCATTCCAGTTATTGGTTTCGAGTATCAGACCAGCGAAAATTTTGATGGTTTCTCAAGCATTCCTTAACCTCAAACTCCCATATCTCGCGAACGGATTTACGAAATCGAGAAATTCCTTTTGCATCTGAAAGTAGAAACTCGCCCGATTACAACGCTATGTGTACCTTTCCCCTAGGCCATTCCAGTTATTCGTTTCTAGCATCAGAATTGCAAAAATCTTGATGGTTTCTCAACCATTCCTTAACTTCAAACTCCCATATCTCGCGAACGGAATGACGAACTCGAGAAATTCCTGTTGCATCTGAAAGTGGAAACTCGCCTGATTACAAAGGTATGTGCATTTTTCCCCTAGGCCATTGTAGTTATTGGTTTCGAGTATCAGACTTGCGAAAATTTTGATAGTTTCTCAACCATTCCTTAACTTCAAACTCCCATTTCTCGCGAACGGATTGACGAACTCGAGAAATTCCTGTTGCATCTGAAAGTAGAAACTCGCCCGATTACAAAGGTATGTGCATTTTTCCCCTAGGCCTTTGTAGTTATTGGTTTCGAGTATCAGACTTTCGAAAATTTTGATGGTTTCTCAAGCATTCCTTAACTTCAAACTCCCATATCTCGCGAACGGATTGACGAACTCGAGCAATTCTTGTTGCATCTGAAAGTAGAAACTCGCCCGATTACAAAGGTATGTGCATTTTCCCCTAGGCCTTTGTAGTTATTAGCTTCGGGTATCAGACTTTCGAAAATTTTGATGGTTTCTCAAGCATTCCTTAAGTTCAAACTCCCACATCTCGCGAATGGATTGACGAACTTGAGAAATTCCTGTTGCAGCTGAAAGTGGAAACTCGCCCGATTACAAAGGTATGTGCATTTTCCCCTAGGCCTTTGTAGTTATTGGCTTCGGGTATCAGACTTTCGAAAATTTTGATGGTTTCTCAAGCATTCCTTAAGTTCAAACTCCCACATCTCGCGAATGGATTGACGAACTTGAGAAATTCCTGTTGCATCTGAAAGTAGAAACCCGCCCGATTACAAAGATATGTGTGTTTTCCCCTAGGCCATTCCAGTTATTCGTTTCTAGCATCAGAATTGCGAAAATTTTGATTGTTTCTCAACCATTCCTTAACTTCAAACTCCCATATCTCGCGAACGGAATGACGAACTCGAGAAATTCCTGTTGCATCTGAAAGTGGAAACTCGCCCGATTACAAAGGTATGTGCATTTTCCCCTAGGCCTTTGTAGTTATTGGTTTCGAGTATCAGACTTACGAAAATTTTGATTGTTTCTCAAGCATTCCTTAATTTCGAACTCCCATATCTCGCGAACGGGATGACGAAGTCGAGAAATTTCTGTTGCATCTGAAACTGGAAACTCGCCCGATTACATAGATATGTGTGTTTTTCCCCTAGGCCGTTGTAGTTATTGGTTTCGAGTATCAGACTTGCGAAAATTTTGAGGGTTTCCCAACCATTCCTTAACTTCAAACTCCCATATCTCGCGATAGGATTGACGAACTCGAGAAATTCCTGTTGCATCTGATAGGAGAGACTCGCCCGATTAGAATGGTGTGTGTACTTTTCCCCTAGATCATTCCAGTTATTGGTTTCGAGTATCAGACCAGCGAAAATTTTGATGGTTTCTCAAGCATTCCTTAACCTCAAACTCCCATATCTCGCGAACGGATTTACGAAATCGAGAAATTCCTTTTGCATCTGAAAGTAGAAACTCGCCCGATTACAACGCTATGTGTACCTTTCCCCTAGGCCATTCCAGTTATTCGTTTCTAGCATCAGAATTGCAAAAATCTTGATGGTTTCTCAACCATTCCTTAACTTCAAACTCCCATATCTCGCGAACGGAATGACGAACTCGAGAAATTCCTGTTGCATCTGAAAGTGGAAACTCGCCTGATTACAAAGGTATGTGCATTTTTCCCCTAGGCCATTGTAGTTATTGGTTTCGAGTATCAGACTTGCGAAAATTTTGATAGTTTCTCAACCATTCCTTAACTTCAAACTCCCATTTCTCGCGAACGGATTGACGAACTCGAGAAATTCCTGTTGCATCTGAAAGTAGAAACTCGCCCGATTACAAAGGTATGTGCATTTTTCCCCTAGGCCTTTGTAGTTATTGGTTTCGAGTATCAGACTTTCGAAAATTTTGATGGTTTCTCAAGCATTCCTTAACTTCAAACTCCCATATCTCGCGAACGGATTGACGAACTCGAGCAATTCTTGTTGCATCTGAAAGTAGAAACTCGCCCGATTACAAAGGTATGTGCATTTTCCCCTAGGCCTTTGTAGTTATTAGCTTCGGGTATCAGACTTTCGAAAATTTTGATGGTTTCTCAAGCATTCCTTAAGTTCAAACTCCCACATCTCGCGAATGGATTGACGAACTTGAGAAATTCCTGTTGCAGCTGAAAGTGGAAACTCGCCCGATTACAAAGGTATGTGCATTTTCCCCTAGGCCTTTGTAGTTATTGGCTTCGGGTATCAGACTTTCGAAAATTTTGATGGTTTCTCAAGCATTCCTTAAGTTCAAACTCCCACATCTCGCGAATGGATTGACGAACTTGAGAAATTCCTGTTGCATCTGAAAGTAGAAACCCGCCCGATTACAAAGATATGTGTGTTTTCCCCTAGGCCATTCCAGTTATTCGTTTCTAGCATCAGAATTGCGAAAATTTTGATTGTTTCTCAACCATTCCTTAACTTCAAACTCCCATATCTCGCGAACGGAATGACGAACTCGAGAAATTCCTGTTGCATCTGAAAGTGGAAACTCGCCCGATTACAAAGGTATGTGCATTTTCCCCTAGGCCTTTGTAGTTATTGGCTTCGGGTATCAGACTTTCGAAAATTTTGATGGTTTCTCAAGCATTCCTTAAGTTCAAACTCCCACATCTCGCGAATGGATTGACGAACTTGAGAAATTCCTGTTGCATCTGAAAGTAGAAACCCGCCCGATTACAAAGATATGTGTGTTTTTCCCTAGGCCATTGTAGTTATTGGTTTCGAGTATCAGACTTGCGAAAATTTTGATGGTTCCTCAACCATTCCTTAAATTCAAACTCCCATATCTAGCGAACGGATTGACGAACTCGAGAAATTCCTGTTGCATCTGAAAGTAGAAACTCGCCCGATTACAATGGTGTGTGTACTTTTCCCCTAGGCCATTCCAGTTATTCGTTTCTAGCATCAGAATTGCGAAAATCTTGATGGTTTCTCAATCATTCCTTAACTTCAAACTCTCAAATCTCGCGAACGGTATGACGAACTCGAGAAATTCCTGTCGCATCTGAAAGTGGAAACTCGCCCGATTTCAAAGGAATGTGCATTTTTCCCCTAGGCCTTTGTAGTTATTGGCTTCGAGTATCAGACTTTCGAAAATTTTGATGGTTTCTCAAGCATTCCTTAAGTTCAAACTCCCATATCTCGCGAATGGATTGACGAACTTGAGAAATTCCTGTTGCATCTGAAAGTAGAAACCCGCCCGATTACAAAAATATGTGTGTTTTTCCCCTAGGCCTTTGTAGTTATTGGTTTCGAGTATCAGACTTGCGAAAATTTTGATGGTTCCTCAACCATTCCTTAAATTCAAACTCCCATATCTAGCGAACGGATTGACGAACTCGAGAAATTCCTGTTGCATCTGAAACTGGAAACTCGCCCGATAACAAAGATATGTGTGTTTTTCCCCTAGGCCTTTGTAGTTATTGTTTTTGAGTATCAGACTTGCGAAAATTTTGAGGGTTTCCCAACCATTCCTTAACTTCAAACTCCCATATCTCGCGAACGGATTGACGAACTCGGGAAATTCCTGTTGCATCTGAAAGTAGACACTCGCCCGATTAGAACGGTTTGTGTACTTTTCCCCTAGGCCATTCCAGTTATTCGTTTCTAGCATCAGAATTGCGAAAATTTTGATGGTTTCTCAACCATTCCTTAATTTCAAACTCCCATATCTCACGAACGGATTGACGAACTCGAGAAATTCCTGTTGCATCTGAAAGCAGAAACTCGCCCGATTACAATGGTGTGTGTACTTTTCCCCTAGGTCATTCCAGTTATTGGTTTCGAGTATCAGACCAGCGAAAATTTTGATGGTTTCTCAAGCATTCCTTAACCTCAAACTCCCATATCTCGCGAACGGATTTACGAAATCGAGAAATTCCTGTTGCATCTGAAAGTAGAAACTCGCCCGATTACAACGCTATGTGTACCTTTCCCCTAGGCCATGCCAGTTATTCGTTTCTAGCACCAGAATTGCGAAAATCTTGATGGTTTCTCAACCATTCCTTAACTTCAAACTCCCATATCTCGCGAACGGAATGACGAACTCGAGAAATTCCTGTTGCATCTGAAAGTGGAAACTCGCCCGATTACAAAGGTATGTGCATTTTTCCCCTAGGCCATTGTAGTTATTGGTTTCGAGTGTCAGACTTGCGAAAATTTTGATAGTTTCTCAACCATTCCTTAACTTCAAACTCCCATTTCTCGCGAACGGATTGACGAACTCGAGAAGTTCCTGTTGCATCTGAAAGTAGAAACTCGCCCGATTACAAAGGTATGTGCATTTTTCCCCTAGGCCTTTGTAGTTATTGGTTTCGAGTATCAGACTTTCGAAAATTTTGATGGTTTCTCAAGCATTCCTTAACTTCAAACTCCCATATCTCGCGAACGGATTGACGAAGTCGAGCAATTCTTGTTGCATCTGAAAGTAGAAACTCGCCCGATTACAATGGTGTGTGTACTTTTCCCCTAGGCCATTCCAGTTATTCGTTTCTAGCATCAGAATTGCGAAAATTTTGATTGTTTCTCAACCATTCCTTAACTTCAAACTCCCATATCTCGCGAACGGAATGACGAACTCGAGAAATTCCTGTTGCATCTGAAAGTGGAAACTCGCCCGATTACAAAGGTATGTGCATTTTCCCCTAGGCCTTTGTAGTTATTGGCTTCGGGTATCAGACTTTTGAAAATTTTGATGGTTTCTCAAGCATTCCTTAAGTTCAAACTCCCACATCTCGCGAATGGATTGACGAACTTGAGAAATTCCTGTTGCATCTGAAAGTAGAAACCCGCCCGATTACAAAGATATGTGTGTTTTTCCCTAGGCCATTGTAGTTATTGGTTTCGAGTATCAGACTTGCGAAAATTTTGATGGTTCCTCAACCATTCCTTAAATTCAAACTCCCATATCTAGCGAACGGATTGACGAACTCGAGAAATTCCTGTTGCATCTGAAAGTAGAAACTCGCCCGATTACAATGGTGTGTGTACTTTTCCCCTAGGCCATTCCAGTTATTCGTTTCTAGCATCAGAATTGCGAAAATCTTGATGGTTTCTCAATCATTCCTTAACTTCAAACTCTCAAATCTCGCGAACGGTATGACGAACTCGAGAAATTCCTGTCGCATCTGAAAGTGGAAACTCGCCCGATTTCAAAGGAATGTGCATTTTTCCCCTAGGCCTTTGTAGTTATTGGTTTCGAGTATCAGACTTTCGAAAATTTTGATGGTTTCTCAAGCATTCCTTAACTTCAAACTCCCATATCTCGCGAACGGATTGACGCACTCGAGAAATTCCTGTTGCATCTGAAAGTAGAAATTCGCCCGATTACAAAGATATGTGTGCTTTTACCCTAGGCCTTTGTAGTTATTGGATTCGTGGTTCAGACTTACGAAAATTTTGATGGTTTCTCAACCATTCCTTAACTTCAAACTCCCATATCTCGCGAACGGATTGACGAACTCCAGAAATTCCTGTTGCATCTGAAAGTAGACACTCGCCCGAATAGAATGGTGTGTGTACTTTTCCCCTAGGACATTCCAGTTATTCGTTTCTAGCATCAGAATTTCGCAAATTTCGATGGTTTCTCAACCATTCCTTAACTTCAAACTCCCATATCTCGCGAACGGATTGACGAACTCGAGAAATTCCTGTTGCATCTGAAAGTGGAAACTCGCCCGATTACAAAGGTATGTGCATTTTCCCCTAGGCCTTTGTAGTTATTGGTTTCGAGTATCAGACTTACGAAAATTTTGATTGTTTCTCAAGCATTCCTTAATTTCGAACTCCCATATCTCGCGAACGGGATGACGAAGTCGAGAAATTCCTGTTGCATCTGAAAGTAGAAACTCGCCCGATTACAAAGGTGTGTGTACTTTTCCCCTAGGCCATTCCAGTTATTCGTTTCTAGCACCAGAATTGCGAAAATTTTGATTGTTTCTCAACCATTCCTTAACTTCAAACTCCCATATCTCGCGAACGGAATGACGAACTCGAGAAATTCCTGTTGCATCTGAAAGCAGAAACTCGCCCGATTACAATGGTGTGTGTACTTTTCCCCTAGGTCATTCCAGTTATTGGTTTCGAGTATCAGACCAGCGAAAATTTTGATGGTTTCTCAAGCATTCCTTAAGTTCAAACTCCCATATCTCGCGAATGGATTGACGAACTTGAGAAATTCCTGTTGCATCTGAAAGTAGAAACCCGCCCGATTACAAAAATATGTGTGTTTTTCCCCTAGGCCTTTGTAGTTATTGGTTTCGAGTATCAGACTTGCGAAAATTTTGATGGTTCCTCAACCATTCCTTAAATTCAAACTCCCATATCTAGCGAACGGATTGACGAACTCGAGAAATTCCTGTTGCATCTGAAACTGGAAACTCGCCCGATAACAAAGATATGTGTGTTTTTCCCCTAGGCCTTTGTAGTTATTGTTTTTGAGTATCAGACTTGCGAAAATTTTGAGGGTTTCCCAACCATTCCTTAACTTCAAACTCCCATATCTCGCGAACGGATTGACGAACTCGGGAAATTCCTGCTGCATCTGAAAGTAGACACTCGCCCGATTAGAACGGTTTGTGTACTTTTCCCCTAGGCGATTCCAGTTATTCGTTTCTAGCATCAGAATTGCGAAAATTTTGATGGTTTCTCAACCATTCCTTAATTTCAAACTCCCATATCTCACGAACGGATTGACGAACTCGAGAAATTCCTGTTGCATCTGAAAGCAGAAACTCGCCCGATTACAATGGTGTGTGTACTTTTCCCCTAGGTCATTCCAGTTATTGGTTTCGAGTATCAGACCAGCGAAAATTTTGATGGTTTCTCAAGCATTCCTTAACCTCAAACTCCCATATCTCGCGAACGGATTTACGAAATCGAGAAATTCCTGTTGCATCTGAAAGTAGAAACTCGCCCGATTACAACGCTATGTGTACCTTTCCCCTAGGCCATGCCAGTTATTCGTTTCTAGCACCAGAATTGCGAAAATCTTGATGGTTTCTCAACCATTCCTTAACTTCAAACTCCCATATCTCGCGAACGGAATGACGAACTCGAGAAATTCCTGTTGCATCTGAAAGTGGAAACTCGCCCGATTACAAAGGTATGTGCATTTTTCCCCTAGGCCATTGTAGTTATTGGTTTCGAGTGTCAGACTTTCGAAAATTTTGATGGTTTCTCAAGCATTCCTTAACTTCAAACTCCCATATCTCGCGAACGGATTGACGAAGTCGAGCAATTCTTGTTGCATCTGAAAGTAGAAACTCGCCCGATTACAATGGTGTGTGTACTTTTCCCCTAGGCCATTCCAGTTATTCGTTTCTAGCATCAGAATTGCGAAAATTTTGATTGTTTCTCAACCATTCCTTAACTTCAAACTCCCATATCTCGCGAACGGAATGACGAACTCGAGAAATTCCTGTTGCATCTGAAAGTGGAAACTCGCCCGATTACAAAGGTATGTGCATTTTCCCCTAGGCCTTTGTAGTTATTGGCTTCGGGTATCAGACTTTTGAAAATTTTGATGGTTTCTCAAGCATTCCTTAAGTTCAAACTCCCACATCTCGCGAATGGATTGACGAACTTGAGAAATTCCTGTTGCATCTGAAAGTAGAAACCCGCCCGATTACAAAGATATGTGTGTTTTTCCCTAGGCCATTGTAGTTATTGGTTTCGAGTATCAGACTTGCGAAAATTTTGATGGTTCCTCAACCATTCCTTAAATTCAAACTCCCATATCTAGCGAACGGATTGACGAACTCGAGAAATTCCTGTTGCATCTGAAAGTAGAAACTCGCCCGATTACAAAGGTATGTGCATTTTCCCCTAGGCCTTTGTAGTTATTGGTTTCGAGTATCAGACTTACGAAAATTTTGATTGTTTCTCAAGCATTCCTTAATTTCGAACTCCCATATCTCGCGAACGGGATGACGAAGTCGAGAAATTCCTGTTGCATCTGAAAGTAGAAACTCGCCCGATTACAAAGGTGTGTGTACTTTTCCCCTAGGCCATTCCAGTTATTCGTTTCTAGCACCAGAATTGCGAAAATTTTGATTGTTTCTCAACCATTCCTTAACTTCAAACTCCCATATCTCGCGAACGGAATGACGAACTCGAGAAATTCCTCTTGCATCTGAAAGTGGAAACTCGCCCGATTACAAAGGTATGTGCATTTTCCCCTAGGCCTTTGTAGTTATTGGCTTCGAGTATCAGACTTTCGAAAATTTTGATGGTTTCTCAAGCATTCCTTAAGTTCAAACTCCCATATCTCGCGAATGGATTGACGAACTTGAGAAATTCCTGTTGCATCTGAAAGTAGAAACCCGCCCGATTACAAAAATATGTGTGTTTTTCCCCTAGGCCTTTGTAGTTATTGGTTTCGAGTATCAGACTTGCGAAAATTTTGATGGTTCCTCAACCATTCCTTAAATTCAAACTCCCATATCTAGCGAACGGATTGACGAACTCGAGAAATTCCTGTTGCATCTGAAACTGGAAACTCGCCCGATAACAAAGATATGTGTGTTTTTCCCCTAGGCCTTTGTAGTTATTGTTTTTGAGTATCAGACTTGCGAAAATTTTGAGGGTTTCCCAACCATTCCTTAACTTCAAACTCCCATATCTCGCGAACGGATTGACGAACTCGGGAAATTCCTGTTGCATCTGAAAGTAGACACTCGCCCGATTAGAACGGTTTGTGTACTTTTCCCCTAGGCCATTCCAGTTATTCGTTTCTAGCATCAGAATTGCGAAAATTTTGATGGTTTCTCAACCATTCCTTAATTTCAAACTCCCATATCTCACGAACGGATTGACGAACTCGAGAAATTCCTGTTGCATCTGAAAGCAGAAACTCGCCCGATTACAATGGTGTGTGTACTTTTCCCCTAGGTCATTCCAGTTATTGGTTTCGAGTATCAGACCAGCGAAAATTTTGATGGTTTCTCAAGCATTCCTTAACCTCAAACTCCCATATCTCGCGAACGGATTTACGAAATCGAGAAATTCCTGTTGCATCTGAAAGTAGAAACTCGCCCGATTACAACGCTATGTGTACCTTTCCCCTAGGCCATGCCAGTTATTCGTTTCTAGCACCAGAATTGCGAAAATCTTGATGGTTTCTCAACCATTCCTTAACTTCAAACTCCCATATCTCGCGAACGGAATGACGAACTCGAGAAATTCCTGTTGCATCTGAAAGTGGAAACTCGCCCGATTACAAAGGTATGTGCATTTTTCCCCTAGGCCATTGTAGTTATTGGTTTCGAGTGTCAGACTTGCGAAAATTTTGATAGTTTCTCAACCATTCCTTAACTTCAAACTCCCATTTCTCGCGAACGGATTGACGAACTCGAGAAGTTCCTGTTGCATCTGAAAGTAGAAACTCGCCCGATTACAAAGGTATGTGCATTTTTCCCCTAGGCCTTTGTAGTTATTGGTTTCGAGTATCAGACTTTCGAAAATTTTGATGGTTTCTCAAGCATTCCTTAACTTCAAACTCCCATATCTCGCGAACGGATTGACGAAGTCGAGCAATTCTTGTTGCATCTGAAAGTAGAAACTCGCCCGATTACAATGGTGTGTGTACTTTTCCCCTAGGCCATTCCAGTTATTCGTTTCTAGCATCAGAATTGCGAAAATTTTGATTGTTTCTCAACCATTCCTTAACTTCAAACTCCCATATCTCGCGAACGGAATGACGAACTCGAGAAATTCCTGTTGCATCTGAAAGTGGAAACTCGCCCGATTACAAAGGTATGTGCATTTTCCCCTAGGCCTTTGTAGTTATTGGCTTCGGGTATCAGACTTTTGAAAATTTTGATGGTTTCTCAAGCATTCCTTAAGTTCAAACTCCCACATCTCGCGAATGGATTGACGAACTTGAGAAATTCCTGTTGCATCTGAAAGTAGAAACCCGCCCGATTACAAAGATATGTGTGTTTTTCCCTAGGCCATTGTAGTTATTGGTTTCGAGTATCAGACTTGCGAAAATTTTGATGGTTCCTCAACCATTCCTTAAATTCAAACTCCCATATCTAGCGAACGGATTGACGAACTCGAGAAATTCCTGTTGCATCTGAAAGTAGAAACTCGCCCGATTACAATGGTGTGTGTACTTTTCCCCTAGGCCATTCCAGTTATTCGTTTCTAGCATCAGAATTGCGAAAATCTTGATGGTTTCTCAATCATTCCTTAACTTCAAACTCCCAAATCTCGCGAACGGAATGACGAACTCGAGAAATTCCTGTCGCATCTGAAAGTGGAAACTCGCCCGATTTCAAAGGAATGTGCATTTTTCCCCTAGGCCTTTGTAGTTATTGGTTTCGAGTATCAGACTTACGAAAATTTTGATTGTTTCTCAAGCATTCCTTAATTTCGAACTCCCATATCTCGCGAACGGGATGACGAAGTCGAGAAATTCCTGTTGCATCTGAAAGTAGAAACTCGCCCGATTACAATGGTGTGTGTACTTTTCCCCTAGGCCATTCCAGTTATTCGTTTCTAGCACCAGAATTGCGAAAATTTTGATTGTTTCTCAACCATTCCTTAACTTCAAACTCCCATATCTCGCGAACGGATTGACGAACTTGAGAAATTCCTGTTGCATCTGAAAGTGGAAACTCGCCCGATTACAAAGGTATGTGCATTTTCCCCTAGGCCTTTGTAGTTATTGGTTTCGAGTATCAGACTTACGAAAATTTTGATTGTTTCTCAAGCATTCCTTAATTTCGAACTCCCATATCTCGCGAACGGGATGACGAAGTCGAGAAATTCCTGTTGCATCTGAAAGTAGAAACTCGCCCGATTACAATGGTGTGTGTACTTTTCCCCTAGGCCATTCCAGTTATTCGTTTCTAGCACCAGAATTGCGAAAATTTTGATTGTTTCTCAACCATTCCTTAACTTCAAACTCCCATATCTCGCGAACGGAATGACGAACTCGAGAAATTCCTGTTGCATCTGAAAGTGGAAACTCGCCCGATTACAAAGGTATGTGCATTTTCCCCTAGGCCTTTGTAGTTATTGGCTTCGAGTATCAGACTTTCGAAAATTCTGATGGTTTCTCAAGCATTCCTTAAGTTCAAACTCCCATATCTCGCGAATGGATTGACGAACTTGAGAAATTCCTGTTGCATCTGAAAGTAGAAACCCGCCCGATTACAAAAATATGTGTGTTTTTCCCCTAGGCCATTGTAGTTATTGGTTTCGAGTATCAGACTTGCGAAAATTTTGATGGTTCCTCAACCATTCCTTAAATTCAAACTCCCATATCTAGCGAACGGATTGACGAACTCGAGAAATTCCTGTTGCATCTGAAAGTAGAAACTCGCCCGATTACAATGGTGTGTGTACTTTTCCCCTAGGCCATTCCAGTTATTCGTTTCTAGCATCAGAATTGCGAAAATCTTGATGGTTTCTCAATCATTCCTTAACTTCAAACTCCCAAATCTCGCGAACGGAATGACGAACTCGAGAAATTCCTGTCGCATCTGATAGTGGAAACTCGCCCGATTACAAAGGAATGTGCATTTTTCCCCTAGGCCTTTGTAGTTATTGGTTTCGAGTATCAGACTTTCGAAAATTTTGACGGTTTCTCAAGCATTCCTTAAGTTCAAACTCCCATATCTCGCGAATGGATTGACGAACTTTAGAAATTCCTGTTGCATCTGAAAGTAGAAACCCGCCCGATTACAAAGATATGTGTGTTTTTCCCTAGGCCATTGTAGTTATTGGTTTCGAGTATCAGACTTGTGAAAATTTTGATGGTTCCTCAACCATTCCTTAAATTCAAACTCCCATATCTAGCGAACGGATTGACGAACTCGAGAAATTCCTGTTGCATCTGAAAGTAGAAACTCGCCCGATTACAATGGTGTGTGTACTTTTCCCCTAGGCCATTCCAGTTATTCGTTTCTAGCATCAGAATTGCGAAAATCTTGATGGTTTCTCAATCATTCCTTAACTTCAAACTCCCAAATCTCGCGAACGGAATGACGAACTCGAGAAATTCCTGTCGCATCTGAAAGTGGAAACTCGCCCGATTTCAAAGGAATGTGCATTTTTCCCCTAGGCCTTTGTAGTTATTGGTTTCGAGTATCAGACTTTCGAAAATTTTGATGGTTTCTCAAGCATTCCTTAACTTCAAACTCCCATATCTCGCGAACGGATTGACGAACTCCAGAAATTCCTGTTGCATCTGAAAGTAGACACTCGCCCGAATAGAATGGTGTGTGTACTTTTCCCCTAGGACATTCCAGTTATTCGTTTCTAGCATCAGAATTTCGCAAATTTCGATGGTTTCTCAACCATTCCTTAACTTCAAACTCCCATATCTCGCGAACGGATTGACGAACTCGAGAAATTCCTGTTGCATCTGAAAGTGGAAACTCGCCCGATTACAAAGGTATGTGCATTTTCCCCTAGGCCTTTGTAGTTATTGGTTTCGAGTATCAGACTTACGAAAATTTTGATTGTTTCTCAAGCATTCCTTAATTTCGAACTCCCATATCTCGCGAACGGGATGACGAAGTCGAGAAATTCCTGTTGCATCTGAAAGTAGAAACTCGCCCGATTACAATGGTGTGTGTACTTTTCCCCTAGGCCATTCCAGTTATTCGTTTCTAGCACCAGAATTGCGAAAATTTTGATTGTTTCTCAACCATTCCTTAACTTCAAACTCCCATATCTCGCGAACGGAATGACGAACTCGAGAAATTCCTGTTGCATCTGAAAGTGGAAACTCGCCCGATTACAAAGGTATGTGCATTTTCCCCTAGGCCTTTGTAGTTATTGGCTTCGAGTATCAGACTTTCGAAAATTCTGATGGTTTCTCAAGCATTCCTTAAGTTCAAACTCCCATATCTCGCGAATGGATTGACGAACTTGAGAAATTCCTGTTGCATCTGAAAGTAGAAACCCGCCCGATTACAAAAATATGTGTGTTTTTCCCCTAGGCCATTGTAGTTATTGGTTTCGAGTATCAGACTTGCGAAAATTTTGATGGTTCCTCAACCATTCCTTAAATTCAAACTCCCATATCTAGCGAACGGATTGACGAACTCGAGAAATTCCTGTTGCATCTGAAAGTAGAAACTCGCCCGATTACAATGGTGTGTGTACTTTTCCCCTAGGCCATTCCAGTTATTCGTTTCTAGCATCAGAATTGCGAAAATCTTGATGGTTTCTCAATCATTCCTTAACTTCAAACTCCCAAATCTCGCGAACGGAATGACGAACTCGAGAAATTCCTGTCGCATCTGATAGTGGAAACTCGCCCGATTACAAAGGAATGTGCATTTTTCCCCTAGGCCTTTGTAGTTATTGGTTTCGAGTATCAGACTTTCGAAAATTTTGACGGTTTCTCAAGCATTCCTTAAGTTCAAACTCCCATATCTCGCGAATGGATTGACGAACTTTAGAAATTCCTGTTGCATCTGAAAGTAGAAACCCGCCAGATTACAAAGATATGTGTGTTTTTCCCCTAGGCCATTGTAGTTATTGGTTTCGAGTATCAGACTTGCGAAAATTTCGATGGTTTCTCAACCATTCCTTAACTTCAAACTCCCATATCTCGTGAACGGATTGACGAACTCCAGAAATTCCGGTTGCATCTGAAAGTAGACACTCGCCCGATTAGAATAGTGTGTGTACTTTTCCCCTAGGCCATTCCAGTTATTCGTTTCTAGCATCAGAATTTCGCAAATTTCGATGGTTTCTCAACCATTCCTTAACTTCAAACTCCCATATCTCGCGAACGGATTGACGAACTCGAGAAATTCCTGTTGCATCTGAAAGTGGAAACTCGCCCGATTACAAAGGTATGTGCATTTTTCCCCTAGGCCTTTGTAGTTATTGGTTTCGAGTATCAGAGTTGCGAAAATTTTGATTGTTTCTGAAGCATTCCTTAATTTCGAACTCCCATATCTCGCGAACGGGATGACGAACTCGAGAAATTCCTGTTGCATCTGAAAGTGGAAACTCGCCCGATTACAAAGGTATGTGCATTTTTCCCCTAGGCCTTTGTAGTTATTGGTTTCGAGTATCAGAGTTGCGAAAATTTTGAGGGTTTCCCAACCATTCCTTAATTTCGAACTCCCATATCTCGCGAACGGGATGACGAACTCGAGAAATTCCTGTTGCATCTGAAACTGGAAACTCGCCCGATTACAAAGATATGTGTGTTTTTCCCCTAGGCCGTTGTAGTTATTGGTTTCGAGTATCAGAATTGCGAAAATTTTGATTGTTTCTCAACCATTCCTTAACTTCAAACTCCCATATCTCGCGAACGGAATGACGAACTCGAGAAATTCCTGTTGCATCTGAAAGTGGAAACTCGCCCGATTACAAAGGTATGTGCATTTTCCCCTTGGCCTTTGTAGTTATTGGCTTCGAGTATCAGACTTTCGAAAATTTTGATGGTTTCTCAAGCATTCCTTAGGTTCAAACTCCCATATCTCGCGAATGGATTGACGAACTTGAGAAATTCCTGTTGCATCTGAAAGTAGAAACCCGCCCGATTACAAAAATATGTGTGTTTTTCCCCTAGGCCATTCCAGTTATTCGTTTCTAGCATCAGAATTGCGAAAATCTTGATGGTTTCTCAATCATTCCTTAACTTCAAACTCCCAAATCTCGCGAACGGAATGACGAACTCGAGAAATTCCTGTCGCATCTGATAGTGGAAACTCGCCCGATTACAAAGGAATGTGCATTTTTCCCCTAGGCCTTTGTAGTTATTGGTTTCGAGTATCAGACTTTCGAAAATTTTGATGGTTTCTCAAGCATTCCTTAAGTGCAAACTCCCATATCTCGCGAATGGATTGACGAACTTTAGAAATTCCTGTTGCATCTGAAAGTAGAAACCCGCCCGATTACAAAGATATGTGTGTTTTTCCCCTAGGCCATTGTAGTTATTGGTTTCGAGTATCAGACCTGCGAAAATTTTGATGGTTCCTCAACCATTCCTTAAATTCAAACTCCCATATCTAGCGAATGGATTGACGAACACGAGAAATTCCTGTTGCATCTGAAAGTAGAAACTCGCCCGATTACAATGGTGTGTGTACTTTTCCCCTAGGCCATTCCAGTTATTCGTTTCTAGCATCAGAATTGCGAAAATCTTGATGGTTTCTCAATCATTCCTTAACTTCAAACTCCCAAATCTCGCGAACGGAATGACGAACTCGAGAAATTCCAGTCGCATCTGAAAGTGGAAACTCGCCCGATTACAAAGGAATGTGCATTTTTCCCCTAGGCCTTTGTAGTAAATTGGTTTCGAGTATCAGACTTTCGGAAATTTTGATGGTTTCTCAAGCATTCCTTAACTTCAAACTCCCAAATCTCGCGAACGGGATGACGAAGTCGAGAAATTCCTGTTGCATCTGAAAGTAGAAACTCGCCCGATTCCAATGGTGTGTGTACGTTTCCCCTAGGACATTCCAGTTATTCGTTTCTAGCATCAGAATTGCGAAAATTTTGATGGTTTCTCAACCATTCCTTAACTTCAAACTCCCATATCTCGCGAACGGATTAACGAACTCCGGAAATTCCTGTTGCATCTGAAAGTAGACACTCGCCCGAATAGAATGGTGTGTGTACTTTTCCCCTAGGACATTCCAGTTATTCGTTTCTAGCATCAGAATTTCGCAAATTTCGATGGTTTCTCAACCATTCCTTAACTTCAAACTCCCATATCTCGCGAACGGATTGACGAACTCGAGAAATTCCTGTTGCATCTGAAAGTGGAAACTCGCCCGATTACAAAGGTATGTGCATTTTCCCCTAGGCCTTTGTAGTTATTGGTTTCGAGTATCAGACTTACGAAAATTTTGATTGTTTCTCAAGCATTCCTTAATTTCGAGCTCCCATATCTCGCGAACGGGATGACGAAGTCGAGAAATTCCTGTTGCATCTGAAACTGGAAACTCGCCCGATTACATAGATATGTGTGTTTTCCCCTAGGCCTTTGTAGTTATTGGTTTCGAGTATCAGACTTGCGAAAATTTTGAGGGTTTCCCAACCATTCCTTAACTTCAAACTCCCATATCTCGCGAACGGATTGACGAACTCGAGAAATTCCTGTTGCATCTGAAAGGAGAGACTCGCCCGATTAGAATGGTGTGTGTACTTTTCCCCTAGGCCATTCCAGTTATTCGTTTCTAGCATCAGAATTGCGAAAATTTCGATGGTTTCTCAACCATTCCTTAACTTCAAACTCCCATATCTCGTGAACGGAGTGACGAACTCCAGAAATTCCTGTTGCATCTGAAAGTAGACACTCGCCCGATTAGAATAGTGTGTGTACTTTTCCCCTAGGCCATTCCAGTTATTCGTTTCTAGCATCAGAATTTCGCAAATTTCGATGGTTTCTCAACCATTCCTTAACTTCAAACTCCCATATCTCGCGAACGGATTGACGAACTCGAGAAATTCCTGTTGCATCTGAAAGTGGAAACCCGCCCGATTACAAAGGTATGTGCATTTTTCCCCTAGGCCTTTGTAGTTATTGGTTTCGAGTATCAGAGTTGCGAAAATTTTGATTGTTTCTCAAGCATTCCTTAATTTCGAACTCCCATATCTCGCGAACGGATTGACGCACTCGAGAAATTCCTGTTGCATCTGAAAGTAGAAATTCGCCCGATTACAAAGATATGTGTGTTTTTACCCTAGGCCTTTGTAGTTATTGGATTCGTGTTTCAGATTACGAAAATTTTGATGGTTTCTCAACCATTCCTCAACTTCAAACTCCCATATCTCGCGAACGGATTGACGAACTCCAGAAATTCCTGTTGCATCTGAAAGTAGACACTCGCCCGAATAGAATGGTGTGTGTACTTTTCCCCTAGGACATTCCAGTTATTCGTTTCTAGCATCAGAATTTCGCAAATTTCGATGGTTTCTCAACCATTCCTTAACTTCAAACTCCCATATCTCGCGAACGGATTGACGAACTCGAGAAATTCCTGTTGCATCTGAAAGTGGAAACTCGCCCGATTACAAAGGTATGTGCATTTTCCCCTAGGCCTTTGTAGTTATTGGCTTCGGGTATCAGACTTTCGAAAATTTTGATGGTTTCCCAACCATTCCTTAACTTCAAACTCCCATATCTCGCGAACGGATGACGAACTCGAGAAATTCCTGTTGCATCTGAAAGGAGAGACTCGCCCGATTAGAATGGTGTGTGTACTTTTCCCCTAGGCCATTCCAGTTATTCGTTTCTAGCATCAGAATTTCGCAAATTTCGATGGTTTCTCAACCATTCCTTAACTTCAAACTCCCATATCTCGCGAACGGATTGACGAACTCGAGAAATTCCTGTTGCATCTGAAAGTGGAAACTCGCCCGATTACAAAGGTATGTGTGTTTTTCCCCTAGGCCTTTGTAGTTATTGGTTTCGAGTATCAGACTTGCGAAAATTTTGAGGGTTTCCCAACCATTCCTTAACTTCAAACTCCCATATCTCGCGAACGGATTGACGAACTCGGGAAATTCCTGTTGCATCTGAAAGTAGACACTCGCCCGATTAGAATGATTTGTGTACTTTTCCCCTAGGCCATTCCAGTTATTGGTTTCGAGTATCAGACCAGCGAAAATTTTGATGGTTTCTCAAGCATTCCTTAACCTCAAACTCCCATATCTCGCGAACGGATTTACGAAATCGAGAAATTCCTTTTGCATCTGAAAGTAGAAACTCGCCCGATTACAACGCTATGTGTACTTTTCCCCTAGGCCATTCCAGTTATTCGTTTCTAGCATCAGAATTGCGAAAATCTTGATGGTTTCTCAACCATTCCTTAACTTCAAACTCCCATATCTCGCGAACGGAATGACGAACTCGAGAAATTCCTGTTGCATCTGAAAGTGGAAACTCGCCCGATTACAAAGGTATGTGCCTTTTTCCCCTAGGCCTTTGTAGTTATTGGTTTCGAGTATCAGACTTTCGAAAATTTTGTTCGTTTCTCAAGCATTCCTTAACTTCAAACTCCCAAATCTCGCGAACGGATTGACGCACTCGAGAAACTCCTGTTGCATCTGAAAGTAGAAACTCGCCCGATTACAAAGATATGTGTTTTTTTCCCTTAGGCCTTTGTAGTTATTGGTTTTGGGTATCAGACTTTCGAAAATTTTGATGGTTTCTCAACCATTCCTTAAATTCAAACTCCCATATCTCGCGAACGGATTGACGAACTCCAGAAATTCCTGTTGCATCTGAAAGTAGACACTCGCCCGATTAGAATGGTGTGTGTTCTTTTCCCCTAGGCCATTCCAGTTATTCGTTTCTAGCATCGGAATTGCGCAAATTTCGATGGTTTCTCAACCATTCCTTAACTTCAAACTCCCATATCTCGCGAACGGATTGACGAACTCGAGAAAATCCTGTTGCATCTGAAAGTGGAAACTCGCCCGATTACAAAGGTATGTGCATTTTCCCTAGGCCTTTGTAGTTATTGGCTTCGAGTATCAGACTTTCGAAAATTTTGATGGTTTCTCAAGCATTCCTTAAGTTCAAACTCCCATATCTCGCGAATGGATTGACGAACTTGAGAAATTCCTGTTGCATCTGAAAGTAGAAACCCGCCCGATTACAAAGATATGTGTGTTTTTCCACTAGGCCATTGTAGTTATTGGTTTCGAGTATCAGACTTGCGAAAATTTTGATGGTTCCTCAACCATTCCTTAAATTCAAACTCCCATATCTCGCGAACGGATTGACGCACTCGAGAAATTCCTGTTGCATCTGAAAGTAGAAATTCGCCCGATTACAAAGATATGTGTGTTTTTACCCTAGGCCTTTGTAGTTATTGGATTCGTGTTTCAGACTTACGAAAATTTTGATGGTTTCTCAACCATTCCTTAACTTCAAACTCCCATATCTCGCGAACGGATTGACGAACTCCAGAAATTCCTGTTGCATCGGAAAGTAGACACTCGCCCGATTAGAATGGTTTGTGTACTTTTCCCCTAGGCCATTCCAGTTATTCGTTTCTAGCATCGGAATTGCGCAAATTTCGATGGTTTCTCAACCATTCCTTAACTTCAAACTCCCATATCTTGCGAACGGAATGACGAACTCGAGAAATTCCTGTTGCATCTGAAAGTGGAAACTCGCCCGATTACAAAGGTATGTGCATTTTCCCCTAGGCCTTTGTAGTTATTGGCTTCGAGTATCAGACTTTCAAAAATTTTGATGGTTTCTCAAGCATTCCTTAAGTTCAAACTCCCATATCTCGCGAATGGATTGACGAACTTGAGAAATTCCTGTTGCATCTGAAAGTAGAAACCCGCCCGATTACAAAGATATGTGTGTTCTTCCCCTAGGCCATTGTAGTTACTGGTTTCGAGTATCAGACTTGCGAAAATTTTGATGGTTCCTCAACCATTCCTTAAATTCAAACTCCCATATCTCGCGAACGGATTGACGAACTCGGGAAATTCCTGTTGCATCTGAAAGTAGAAACTCGCCCGATTACAATGGTGTGTGTACTTTTCCCCTAGGCCATTCCAGTTAATGGTTTCGAGTATCAGACCAGCGAATATTTTGATGGTTCCTCAACCATTCAATAACTTCAAACTCCCACATCTCGCGAACGGATTGACGAACTCGAGTAATTCCTGTTGCATCTGAAAGTGGAAACTCGCCCGATTACAAAGGTATGTGTATTTTTCCCGTAGGCCTTTGTAGTTATTGGTTTCGAGTATCAGACTTGCGAAAATTTTGATCGTTCCTCAACCATTCCTTAACTTCAATCTCCCATTTCTCGCGAACGGATTGACAAACTCGAGAAATTCCTGTTGCATCTGAAAGTAGAAACTCGCCCGATTACAAAGGTATGTGCATTTTCCCCTAGGCCTTTGTAGTTATTGGCTTCGAGTATCAGACTTTCGAAAATTTTGATGGTTTCTCAAGCATTCCTTAAGTTCAAACTCCCATATCTCGCGATTGGATTGACGAACTTGAGAAATTCCTGTTGCATCTGAAAGTAGAAACCCGCCCGATTACAAAGATATGTGTGTTCTTCCCCTAGGCCATTGTAGTTACTGGTTTCGAGTACCAGACTTGCGAAAATCTTGATGGTTTCTCAATCATTCCTTAACTTCAAACTCCCAAATCTCGCGAACGGAATGACGAACTCGAGAAATTCCTGTCGCATCTGAAAGTGGAAACTCGCCCGATTACAAAGGAATGTGCATTTTTCCCCTATGCCTTTGTAGTTATTGGTTTCGAGTAACAGACTTTCGAAAATTTTGATGGTTTCTCATGCATTCCTTAACTTCAAACTCCCATATCTCGCGAACGGATTGACGCACTCGAGAAATTCCTGTTGCATCTGAAAGTAGACATTCGCCCGATTACAATGATATGTGTGTTTTTACCCTAGGCCTTTGTAGTTATTGGATTCGTGTTTCAGACTTACGAAAATTTTGATGGTTTCTCAACCATTCCTTAACTTCAAACTCCCATATCTCGCGAACGGATTGACGAACTCCAGAAATTCCTGTTGCACCTGAAAGTAGACACTCGCCCGATTAGAATGGTGTGTGTACTTTTCCCCTAGGACATTCCAGTTATTCGTTTCTAGCATCAGAATTTCGCAAATTTCGATGGATTCTCAAACATTCCTTAACTTCAAACTCCCATATCTCGCGAACGGATTGACGAACTCGAGAAATTCCTGTTGCATCTGAAAGTGGAAACTCGCCCGATTACAAAGGTATGTGCATTTTCCCCTAGGCCTTTGTAGTTATTGGTTTCGAGTATCAGACTTACGAAAATTTTGATTGTTTCTCAAGCATTCCTTAATTTCGAACTCCCATATCTCGCGAACGGGATGACGAAGTCGAGAAATTCCTGTTGCATCTGAAACTGGAAACTCGCCCGATTACATAGATATGTGTGTTTTTCCCCTAGGCCTTTGTAGTTATTGGTTTCGAGTATCAGACCTGCGAAAATTTTGATGGTTTCTCAACCATTCCTTAACTTCAAACTCCCATATCTCGCGAACGGATTGACGAACTCGAGAAATTCCTGTTGCATCTGAAAGTGGAAACTCGCCCGATTACAACGCTATGTGTACTTTTCCCCTAGGCCATTCCAGTTATTCGTTTCTAGCATCAGAATTGCGAAAATCTTGATGGTTTCTCAACCATTCCTTAACTTCAAACTCCCATATCTCGCGAACGGAATGACGAACTCGAGAAATTCCTGTTGCATCTGAAAGTGGAAACTCGCCCGATTACAAAGGTATGTGCCTTTTTCCCCTAGGCCTTTGTAGTTATTGGTTTCGAGTATCAGACTTTCGAAAATTTTGTTCGTTTCTCAAGCATTCCTTAACTTCAAACTCCCAAATCTCGCGAACGGATTGACGCACTCGAGAAACTCCTGTTGCATCTGAAAGTAGAAACTCGCCCGATTACAAAGATATGTGTTTTTTTCCCTTAGGCCTTTGTAGTTATTGGTTTTGGGTATCAGACTTTCGAAAATTTTGATGGTTTCTCAACCATTCCTTAAATTCAAACTCCCATATCTCGCGAACGGATTGACGAACTCCAGAAATTCCTGTTGCATCTGAAAGTAGACACTCGCCCGATTAGAATGGTGTGTGTTCTTTTCCCCTAGGCCATTCCAGTTATTCGTTTCTAGCATCGGAATTGCGCAAATTTCGATGGTTTCTCAAACCATTCCTTAACTTCAAACTCCCATATCTCGCGAACGGATTGACGAACTCGAGAAAATCCTGTTGCATCTGAAAGTGGAAACTCGCCCGATTACAAAGGTATGTGCATTTTCCCTAGGCCTTTGTAGTTATTGGCTTCGAGTATCAGACTTTCGAAAATTTTGATGGTTTCTCAAGCATTCCTTAAGTTCAAACTCCCATATCTCGCGAATGGATTGACGAACTTGAGAAATTCCTGTTGCATCTGAAAGTAGAAACCCGCCCGATTACAAAGATATGTGTGTTTTTCCACTAGGCCATTGTAGTTATTGGTTTCGAGTATCAGACTTGCGAAAATTTTGATGGTTCCTCAACCATTCCTTAAATTCAAACTCCCATATCTCGCGAACGGATTGACGCACTCGAGAAATTCCTGTTGCATCTGAAAGTAGAAATTCGCCCGATTACAAAGATATGTGTGTTTTTACCCTAGGCCTTTGTAGTTATTGGATTCGTGTTTCAGGACTTACGAAAATTTTGATGGTTTCTCAACCATTCCTTAACTTCAAACTCCCATATCTCGCGAACGGATTGACGAAACCTCCAGAAATTCCTTTGCATCGGAAAGTAGACACTCGCCGATTAGAATGGTTTGTGTACTTTTCCCCTAGGCCATTCCAGTTATTCGTTTCTAGCATCGGAATTGCGCAAATTTCGATGGTTTCTCAACCATTCCTTAACTTCAACTCCCATATCTTGCGAACGGAATGACGAACTCGAGAAATTCTGTTGCATCTGAAAGTGGAAACTCGCCCGATTACAAAGGTATGTGCATTTTCCCCTAGGCCTTTGTAGTTATTGGCTTCGAGTATCAGACTTTCAAAAATTTTGATGGTTTCTCAAGCATTCCTTAAGTTCAAACTCCATATCTCGCGAATGGATTGACGAACTTGAGAAATTCCTGTTGCATCTGAAAGTAGAAACCCGCCCGATTACAAAGATATGTGTGTTCTTCCCCTAGGCCATTGTAGTTACTGGTTTCGAGTATCAGACTTGCGAAAATTTTGATGGTTCCTCAACCATTCCTTAAATTCAAACTCCCATATCTCGCGAACGGATTGACGAACTCGGGAAATTCCTGTTGCATCGAAAGTAGAAACTCGACCGATTACAATGGTGTGTGTACTTTTCCCCTAGGCCATTCCAGTTAATGGTTTCGAGTATCAGACCAGCGAATATTTTGATGGTGCCTCAACCATTCAATAACTTCAAACTCCCACATCTCGCGAACGGATTGACGAACTCGAGTAATTCCTGTTGCATCTGAAAGTGGAAACTCGCCCGATTACAAGGTATGTGTATTTTTCCCGTAGGCCTTTGTTGTTATTGGTTTCGAGTATCAGACTTGCGAAAATTTTGATCGTTCCTCAACCATTCCTTAACTTTCAATCTCCATTTCTCGCGAACGGATTGACAAACTCGAGAAATTCCTTTTGCATCTGAAAGTAGAAACTCGCCCGATTACAAAGGTATGTGCATTTTCCCCTAGGCCTTTGTTAGTTATTGGCTTCGAGTATCAGACTTTCGAAAATTTTGATGGTTTCCAAGCATTCCTTAAGTTCAAACTCCCATATCTCGCGATTGGATTGACGAACTTGAGAAATTCCTGTTGCATCTGAAAGTAGAAACCCGCCCGATTACAAAGATATGTGTGTTCTTCCCCTAGGCCATTGTAGTTACTGGTTTCGAGTACCAGACTTGCGAAAATCTTGATGGTTTCTCAATCATTCCTTAACTTCAAACTCCCAAATCTCGCGAACGGAATGACGAACTCGAGAAATTCCTGTCGCATCTGAAAGTGGAAACTCGCCCGATTACAAAGGAATGTGCATTTTTTCCCCTATGCCTTTGTAGTTATTGGTTTCGAGTAACAGACTTTCGAAAATTTTGATGGTTTCTCATGCATTCCTTAACTTCAAACTCCCATATCTCGCGAAACGGATTGACGCACTCGAGAAATTCCTGTTTGCATCTGAAAGTAGACATTCGCCGATTACAATGATATGTGTGTTTTTACCCTAGGCCTTTGTAGTTATTGGATTCGTGTTTCAGACTTACGAAAATTTTGATGGTTTCTCAACCATTCTTAACTTCAAACTCCCATATCTCGCGAACGGATTGACGAACTCCAGAAATTCCTGTTGCACCTGAAAGTAGACACTCGCCCGATTAGAATGGTGTGTGTACTTTTCCCCCTAGGACATTCCCAGTTATTCGTTTCTAGCATCAGAATTTCGCAAATTTTCGATGGATTCTCAAACATTCCTTAACTTCAAACTCCCATATCTCGCGAACGGATTGACGAACTCGAGAAATTCCTGTTGCATCTGAAAGTGGAAACTCGCCCGATTACAAAGGTATGTGCATTTTCCCCTAGGCCTTTGTAGTTATTGGTTTCGAGTATCAGACTTACGAAAATTTTGATTGTTTCTCAAGCATTCCTTAATTTCGAATCCCATATCTCGCGAACGGGATGACGAAGTCGAGAAATTCCTGTTGCATCTGAAACTGAAAACTCGCCCGATTACATAGATTATGTGTGTTTTTCCACTAGCGCCTTTGTAGTTATTGGTTTCGAGTTTCAGACCTGCGAAAATTTTGATGGTTTCGTCAACCATTCCTTAACTTCAAACTCCCATATCTCGCGAACGGATTGACGAACTCGAGAAATTCCTGTTGCATCTGAAAGTGGAAACTCGCCCGATTACAAAGATATGTGTGTTTTTTCCCCTAGGCCTTTGTAGTTATTGGTTTCGAGTATCAGACTTGCGAAAATTTTGAGGGTTTCGCAACCATTCCTTAACTTCAAACTCCCACATCTCGCGAACGGATTGTCGAACTCGAGAAATTCCTGTTGCATCTGAAAGTAGACACTCGCTCGATTAGAATGGTTTGTGTACTGTTCCCCTAGCCATTCCAGTATTCGTTTCTATCATCAGATTGCGAAAATTTTGATGGGTCTTCTCACTCATTCCTTTAATTTCAAACTCCCATATCCACGAAGGATTGACGAACTCGAGAAATTCCTGTTGCATCTGAAAGCAGAAACTCGCCCGAATACAATGGTGTGTGCACTTTCCCCTAGGTCATTCCCGTTATTGTTTCGAGTATCAGACCAGCGGAAAGTTTTGATGGTTGCTCAAGCTTTTCCCGTCACCGCTAACTTCCCATATCTCGCGATACGGATTTACGAACTTAGCAATTCCCTGTTGGCATCTGAAAGTAGAAACCCGCCCGATTACAAAGATTATGTGTGTTTTCTCCCCTAGGCCATTGTAGTATTGGTTTCGAGTATCAGACATTGCGAAATTTTGATGTTTCCTCAACATTCCTTAACTTCAAACTCATATCCTCGCGAACGGAATGACTAACTCGAGAAATTCCTGTTGCATCTGAAAGTGGGAAACTCGCCCGATTACAAAGGTATGTGCATTTTTTTCCCCCTAGGCCTTTGTAGTTATTGGTTTCGAGTATCAGACTTTCGAAATTTTGGATCGTATTCTCTCAAAGCATTCCTTAATTTTCAAAACTCCCAAATCTCGCGTACGGATTGACGCACTCGAGAAAACTCCAGTTGCATCTGGAGAGTAGAAACTCGCCCGATTACTAAGATATATGTGTTTTTTCCCCTTAGGGCTTTGTAGTATTGGTTTCGTGTATCGACTTTCGAAAATTATTGATGGTTTCTCAACCTTTCCTTAACTTCAAACTCCATATCTCGCTGAACGGATTGACGAACTCCAGAAATACCTGTTGCATCTGAAGTGGAAACTCTCCCGATTACAAAGGTTATGTGCATTTTCCCTAGGGCTTTGTGGTCTATTGGCTTCGAGTATCAGATTTGCGAATATTCGTGATGGTTCCTCAACCAGTTCCTAAATTCACACTCCCATATCTTGCGAACGGGATTGACAGTAACTCGAGATCTCCTGTTGCATCTGAAGTAGAAACTCGCCCGATTACAATGGTGTGTGTACTTTCCTCCCCTAGCCATTCCAGTATTCGTGTCTAGCATCAGAGAATTGCGAAAATCTTGATGGTTTCTCAATCATATCCTTAACTTCAAAACTCCCAAATCTCGCGAACGGAATGACGAACTCGAGAAATTCCATGTCTCAATCTGAAAGCGGAAACACTCGCCCGATTACACAAGGTATGTGCATCTTTTCCCCCTAGGCCTTTGTAGTTATTGGTTTCGAGTATCAGACTTTCGAAAATTTTGATGAGTTTCAAGCATTCCTTAACTTCAAACTCCATATCTCGCGAACGGATGACGAACTCGAGGAAATTCCTGGGTGCATCTGAAAGTGGTAACTCGCCCGATTACAAAGGTATGTGCCATTTTTTCCCTCAGGCCTTGTAGTTATGGTTTCGAGTATCAGACTTTCGGGCAAATTTGTGATGGTTTTCTCAAGCATTCCTTAACTTCAAACTCCCATATCTCGCGATCGGATTGACGAACCTGAGCAATTCTTGTTGCATCAGAAAGCAGAACTCGCCCGATTACAATGGTGTGAGTACTCTTTGCCCCTAGGCCATTCCAGTTATTGGTTCGAGTATCAGACCAGCGAAAATTTGATGGTTACTCAACCATTCCTTTAACTTCACCAAACTCCCATATCTCGCGAACGGATTGACGGACTCGGGAAATTCCTGTTGCAATCTGAAGTAGAAACTCGCCCGATTACAATGGTGTGTGTACTTTTCCCTTAGGGCCATTCCAGTTAATGGTTTCGAGTATCCGACCAGCGAAAATTTTGATGGTTTCTCACACATTCCTTATCTTCAAACACCCACATCTCGCGATACGGATTGACGAACTCGAGAATTCTCCTGTTGCATCTGAAAGTATGAAACTCGGCCCCGATTACAAAGATATGTAGTGTTTTTCCACCTAGGCCTTTGTAGATATTGGTTTCGAGTATCAGACTTGCGAAAATTTTGATGGTTTCTCAACCATTCTTAACTTCAAACTACTCCCATTCTCCGCGAACGGGATTGACGACTCGGAGAAATTCCCTGTTGCATCTTAAAAGTAGAAACTCAGCACGCTTACAATGGTGCGTGTAATTTTCCCCTAGTAGGCGATTGTTGTTATTGGTTCGAGTATCAGGACATTGCGAAAATTTTGATAGTTTCTCAACCATTCCTTAACTCAAACTCCATATCTCGCGAAACGTATGACGAACTCGAGAATTTCCCTATTGCATCTGAAAGCAGAAACTCGCCCGATAACAACGG